>NC_080107.1:38206563-39664896 GCF_950005125.1 Chionomys nivalis | reverse complement strand
ATCAACAGCTAGGGACCACCCCACACCCATCAGTTGTTGCCTGGGATTTCTGTCCCACCTGGTCCTACAGCCATTCCGTCCCAAAGAAACACACAAAGGCCTACATTAATCATAAACTGGCTGGCCTGTTAGCTCAGGCTTCTTATTAACTCTTACATCTTACATTAACCCATAATTCTTGTCTGTGTTAGCCACATGGCTTGGTCCCTTTTATCAGCAAGGCATTCTCATCTTGCTTCCTCTGCGTCTAGGTGACGACTGCAGACTGTGTCTTTCCTCTTCCCTGAATTCCCTTGTTCTCGTTGACCTGCCCCTACTTTCTGCCTGGTTACCCTGCCTGTACTTCCTGCCTGGCTACTAGCCAATCAGCATTTTATTAAAACAATACAAGTGACAGGGTACAAGACCATTACCCCACAACACTCAGTAGCGCCTCCTCTCTCCTCATCTTCTTGACATCTACGAATTTACTTGCCTGGATATTTTCCACAAATCGTATAATAGTGTATCTGTGTTTTTTTGTGTGGCATTATCTTCCCAAAGTCCAATCATGCTATGTCTGAGCCTCATGCCTTTTTATAGGTAATTAATAGATAACTGTATAAATATGCCCAAGTTGTTTACTAGTTCTGTGTGGATACATTTCCATTTATCTGAGGAATCATGAGATTATTTTTCATTCTGGTGTTGGTATCATTTTAGGCTTCTACTTGCAGTATACTTTACCACAGCCTCACGCACCCTTGTTAACGTCTTTCTGAAGCACACTGTGCCCCTGTCTGAGCTAAGTGTGCTACAATACAGTTCGCGAGCTTCGGGCAAGGGGCTGGAGGTTGAGGAAACACAAACAGAGACAGACAGACACACGGACCTCCAATCACTGGTACAAACCCCTTCTTTAATAGCACCATGGAGGCTTAAATACCCGGCAGTCAATGGCCAACAGGTGATCCTCTAGGAAAGGCACAGCTTTTAGTAACTCCAATTAGAAGGTTCTAGCAGGGAAGAGCAGCTGAAGGCTGGTACTCCAATTGGTCCCAACATCTTTCGTCCATTTCATCCACTCTGTGGGATTCCAAAGCTCAAGTATCAAGAGCTTAGGTCTCCTCTTCAGTGAAGGACTTTGTTTCTCCCAGGCCTGGCCCTCAGTGGGTACCCTGGAAATGGGTGACACCATTGCTGCCCTGGACAGAGTGTCTCATGTTCACAGAGGAGACACTAGAGGTTCCTTTCTGCTGCTTACTTCCATCTGATCTCTAGAACCTACAAGACCAGAGGAGGAGCGGCTAAATGACCTCACCTCCTTGAGCATTCTGTCCTAAAGACAAACTGAGGCTTGGTCTCAGATATGGACTTTAAAAACATAATTTATTTATTTGTATTTTATGTACGTTGGTGTTTTGCCTACATATATGTCTGTATGAGGGTGTTGAATCCCCTGAAACAGGAGTTGTATTATAGACAACTATGAGCTGCCATATGGGTGCTGGGAATTGAACCTTGGTCCTCTGGAAGAGCAGCCAGTGCTCTTAACTGCTGAGCCATCTCTCTAGTCCCCAGATATGGCCTTTTGAGGCTGGTATAGCAGGTCCTTTGGACTCTTCAGCAAAACTCAATCCCCAGTATAGAGACAAGGGCCTACCTTCCACCTGACTTCTGCAATTCTCACTCCTTCTTCAAGATTCATGAGTGGATTTGAAATCATTCCCAGAGGATCCCCTGACACTCAAATGGCAGCCACACAAGGACTATGGACCCACACAGAGTCAAAGGCCATGTGTCTATCCAACTGGCATGCCTCTGGACAGGACGTCATCACTACAGTTACTCCACAGGGTCCCTGTCCACTTAAACATAAGCTATCTGGCCTTCATAACCCATGTGAACTGTGTGACGAACTCATCATGCATGCTCAGGGGGAGTCACTGTGGCTGATCTTTGGGGTTGAGCAGGAGGAAATCCTTGTAGAACTCGGGACAACAATGCAACATAAGAAAACAGACTATGTTAGTTATTTTCTAGTGCTGTGCAGACACCATGACAAGGCAAATTATAGAAGAAAGGATTTACTTGGGGTTTACAGTTCTAAGGGTGAGTCCATGACCACCAGGGCAGGAGGATGGTGGCAGGTAGGCAGACACGGCACTAGAGCAGTAGCTGAGCGCTTGAACTGCAAGTGTGAGGCAGAGGGTGAGCACCAAGTGGGAATGCTGCAGGTTTTGAAACCTCAACCCAATCCCCAGTGACACACCTCCTCCAATGAGGCCACACCTCCTGGTCCTTCCCAAACAGTTCCACCAACTGGAGACCAAGCCCTCAAACATTCTTATTCAAACCACCGCATCAGCTATGAGCCACTCTGGGAAGAATTGTGACCCATGGGAAAGAATATGGGCAGGTGGGAGGGCAGGGATGGAGGTTAAGGTGGCCTTCTGGGAAGGGGCACTGAGTAACAAAAGGGAATGGAGCCCACATGGGAGTGTGGCAGCCCGCTTAGGGACAACACGGGATCTGGGGATTGGGCAGAATGGCTGCACCAGAACCTAAAGAAGGCAGGTTAGCATGAGTTGTGGTGGCGCACGCCTTTAATTCCAGCACTCGGGAGGCAGAAGCAGACAGATCTCTGTTAATTTGAGGCCAGCCTGACCTACAGAGCGAGTTCCAGGAAAGTCAGGGCTACACAGAGAAATCCTGTCTTGAAAAACAAAAAAACAAACAAAAAGAAGGAAGAGGTGGAGAAGGAGGGGGAGGATGCAAGTTACTCCAGACAGCAAGTTTAGGGGATGCTCACTCATAGAGGAAGGCCAAACTACACAAAACCCCAGGAGCTCAGGTTTACAAACTCTGCTAAGAGCCAAGAGTTGGCTGAGACCGTCTGCGTGATCTCATTCTGTTCTCATAAAGGCCTTGCCAGGACAGAATTGATCGCTGTATTGCTACACATAAGGATGAAGGGTATGAAAAGCTCAGTATCTGTTGGGGTCACACAGGAAAGAGAACCAGCTGTATAACTCTGAGCACAGGGGATCAAGAACTAGGCCAGGAAGGTGAATGGGCCCAAGTACAGTGGATCCTAGCTGCTTGGGTTAGGTGCTGTGGTGCTTACTCATGAGCCAACCTGGGCAAGTCATGGCACCTCAACACCTGGTCAGGGAGAAAATCTCAGCAGCTTTGGGTAAGGCGTATTACCCATGCTGTGGGTGGGCCTCATCCAAGCAGAAAGTTTGAAAGTAAATATCAACCTCCATGTGTCCTGCACAGTCCATATTGAGCCGCCCCACCTGCCTATACAAGGACACAAGCCCTGTCCAACTCGTAGTTTTTTGGATAGCTTTGATCACACAGAGTAAAAGGCACGTGTAAGAAGACCCAGTTTTGGTGGTCATATTTGCAAGGGGGAGGAGCATCCAGGCCAGCTCCCACTACCTGAGAAAGGTATGTAGGCAGCACTACCAATACGCCTATGCCAGACTCCGAGGTCCTAACCAGGGGAGTCACATTGCAGCCAGTCCCGCACAGCTTGTAGCTCCTGGAGCCGTCAAGCCCATCCGGTCACTTCCGAAGAACACGTTCTGGGCGAGGTCAGCGGCCGAGCTCTGCCAATCCTTGGGCTGCTTATCCCTCAAGCCGCCCACCTGGCCTGAAGTCGTTGATAGGCAGCTCTGCCATGCACCGTCCACACTTGTCCCAGGAATCTTGGCCCGATCGCTGCAGCGCTTCCGGACGACTTTCCCCTAAACACTCTGCTGACCGGCGTAAAAGACGTAGAGTGCCCAGGGTCCATTGAAGTTCTGAGCTTGTAGTGAGAAAGATGCGGTGGACCAGGCTTGAGTAAGGGGCGCGGTCACATCGGGCGGGAGGCAAGAACCGAGAGGCGGGGGAATGTGAGGGAGAGTGTCCATATGGAGATGGGCGTGGTCTTGTTGGCGCTGAGTTGGGCCAGGGCGTGGACAGATAGGCCTGGAGAATGAAGGGGCGTGGCTATGTGATCGGTGGCGACCCGGTCCTCAGTGCAAAGGATTGAGGTTAGGTGGTTCAAGGCGGGGCCTCGGGGAGGGGCCTGGGGCGGGGGCGGGGCTTCGGGCAGTCAGTCTCAACCACCTCGTGTCTCAACTCCAGTGGTCTTGCGTGTGCATTAGTCGGGTCTCATCAGGTGCTTTTCTCTGCTGTCCTGACCCCTGGCCCCCCAACTCCTGTAGGACACCCTCCTCCCGCCCCGCACTCTCCGACTAGAATCGCTGACTTCTTTCGCGGCAGAGCAGGTGTCCCCAGCTCCATGAGCTCTCTAGGGGATCAGGTACGGGACTGGCATCAGGGCGTACTGGCCGTGGCACGCCAAGACTGGGATCGCGCCCTGTGCCTCTTCTCAGATGTCCAGGAGCCGCGGGCCAAGATGTACTTCAACATGGGCTGCGTGCGACTGATGGCGGGGGATCCCGAGGCTGCGTTGCGGGTAAGTAAGCTTCCTGGGACTGGTGATAGAGACCTATGGGGGAATATCCCTGGTGGAGGCCTATAGGGGAAGACTGCGGGCATGAATCCTTATCTTGGAATGGACGCTCTGGAAAAAGACGCCCTTCTCCACCTCATAGACTCCTGGAAGTGGGAGAATTCCTGCCCCTTCACCTCGTCCTTTAGCTAGAGATGGTTCCACTAATGCTCCAAGTGACTGCCTGAAGCAGGTAGGAGGTTTGTGGTTGGGAGAGCTCTCTCTTAGTTGAGGCCAGAATGGGGCACAGGGCACATAGCCACATGTACCAAATGCATCAGTCCTGTACCAGGCCAGGTCTTCAGAACTGAGGGAGGGGACACCCTGAAGGCAGGATGGAAGCTGGGCCAGAGTCAGCAGGCTGGGCTCTGCCTGTCCTGTGAAGGCACACGTGTGGGGAAAGGGATTTAGCTGTTGCCTGTGGAGATGGAGGCACACAGTTGTCTTCCCAGTCCTGAGCACTCCCATGTTTCCCCAAACGCTTCTCAAAGCAGAACTCCTCAGGGACGCACACTGTAGAGGAGGCAGTCAGGGCATCTCCTGCTTGTGCTCCCCAAAGTGACAGCTATTCTTGGGTGTGTGATGTAAACCCTCAGCACCCTGCCTCCCTGGACTGTGCAGAGATGGTCTCTCCTCTTGTTTCTTTCTTGAAATGATCATTGTTTATTTATTTACATATGTGTGTAAGTTAGGAGTCCACTTGTGAGAGTCAGTTCTCTCCTTCCACCCCGTGGGACCCAGGGATCAAACTCAGGTCTTTAGGCATGGTGACAAGTGTCTTTACCCGCTGAGCCATCTCGCCAGCTCTCTTCTGTTACTTCTTACATATGCATCTGCCCTACGATTACTTCAGAACTGCTTCTTCATTAAAAGGTTATTGCTCAAGCCAGTCATGGTGGCGCACGCCTTTAATCCCAGCACTCGGGAGGCAGAGGCAGGCGGATCCCTTGAGTTCGAGGCCAGCCTGGTCTACAAAGCAAGATCCAGGACAGGCACCAAAGCTACACAGGGAAACCCAGGCTCAAGAAACAAAAACAACAGTAACAACAGCAACCAAAATGAACAACAAATACAAAAATAGAACCAAAAGGTTATTGTTCAGGAGAGGGAATGTAACGATCTGCTACCAGGTGTTCAGCAGTGAGTCATGTGTTAGCCCAGCATTCACCTCCTCACACTGTAGCTAGAGAGGGCTTTGAAATGCTCTGCCCTAGAAGAATGGGCACTGCCTTAAGTCAACAGAACTAATGTGTACCAGCCTAGGCATATCGGTTAGACCCGGAAACTCTAAGAAGCAGGTGGTGCAGCAGCAATAAGGAAAACTAAGGGTGCAGCTCTGATACGACTGCACTTCACCCTGTCGGTGTGACGCTTGCGATGGTGGATGCAGCTACAAGCAGCCACCCCGTTTCCAGGTTGATTGTGGCGTGGGAAAACTTCAAGTCAGATGGAATTCAACAGTCAGTCCACCTGACAAGTTTTGGTATCAGGAAGCTACACCAGGTTTAGCTGATGGCTGCTTTCCCTGCTAGGGACAGACATTTCTGTGTCTGGTTTAAGGATCTGTGCTGCCTGTACACAGAAGACTTTGTTATTCTGATTCTAATAGATATCTAGTGTACCATTTTGTGTGAACTACCAAAAGAGATGTTCAATGATTTATTTATTTTATGGACGTGAGTGCTCTGTCTGCCTGTCTGCCTGCACACCGGAAGAGGGCACCAGATTACAGTTGGTTGTGAGCCACCATGTGGTTGCTGGGAATTGAACTCAGTACCTCTGGAAGCAGCCCTCTCCAGTCCCTGAAAAGAGATTTTAGCCGGCTGTGGTGGCACATGCCGGTAGGATTTGCTGAAGGAGGCAGAGGCAGGAGGATCACGAGTTTGAGGGCAGCCTGGGCTACACATGCCGGGCGGTGGTGGCACACACCTTTGATCCCAGCACTCGGGAGGCAGATGCAGGCGGATCTCTGTGAGTTCGAGGCCAGCCTGGTGTACAAGAGCTAGTTCCAGGAGAGGCTCGAAAACCACAGAGAAACCCTGTCTCGAAAAACAAAAACAAAAACAAAAGAGAGAGAGAAAGAGAGAGAGAGAGAGCTTTTAAGAAGCCAAAAGTCTTGCACAATCCTGTCTCCCAGAGACAACTGTTACTGACATTTTGGAGCGTATTCTTTTAGCTCTGCGCTCACTGTAGACAGAATGAGTTTCTGTATCATAGAGATATGCCCTGATCTTATGAGGTGCTTGGTGCAGCCAAGAAGTCTATGCAGCGACACATTTGTGCAGGCTCCAGCTTGGCAGGCACCTGCTGCAGCAGCTCTTGTCCGTTAGTACATTTCCACATGCATTTATGGGATTGGGTTCTTGGGTCACTGAGCGTGCTGCTCCACAAGCATTTTTGTCCCCAGGCATTTGACCAAGCAGTGACCAAGGACCCCTGCATGGCTGTTGGCTTCTTCCAGCGGGGAGTGGCCAATTTCCAGCTGGAGAGGTGAGTGCATGCAGCAGGGTCCCCTGTTCCTCATTGGCTGATTCACAGGCTCCACTCCTCCCTTGTAGTTACTGAGAGGCCCCTGCTGCTCACAGGTTCCAGGAGGCTGTGTCTGACTTCCAGCTGGCCCTGGCACAGCTGAGAGGCAATGCTGCCATTGACTACACTCAACTGGGTCTGTACTTCAAACTGCATGCCTGGGAGGTGAGTGGGCATTCCACGTGTGCAGGGTCAGACACCAAGTAGTGTCGCCCGGCCTTGGAGGTGCTCTGTGGCCCTGGGGTTCTGCGCGGGGGGGGGGGGGGGAGAATCTAGGGTTCATGGGAGTTCTAAGGTTCTGCCATGGTCCTGGGTTGCACTAGCTTGCAATCCATCCTATCTTGTAGTCTGAAGTCCTGGCTGGGGTCCTAGAGTAAAATCTAGAGCCTTGCCAGGGGCTGTCACCTTTATGTTGGTGTTGCTGTTGCTGTCAGCCATGTGGAATGAGGTGCCCTGTCCAGCCAAAGACTTTTGGAGCCCTGAAATCCCCCAGCTCCTTGATTGCCCAAGGAGGCCGGAGTAGCCACAGAAGGAGGAGGCTATTCACGTACTTGGGAGCCAGCCAGAATGGGCTCATGTGGGGGAAAAGCAGGACAGAATTGAAGATCATGACAAGGTGACAGACCAGTTTGGGGGAAGGGGAACGGCTGAGCAGTACCTGCAGCTGCACCAGAGGAAAGAGTAGGAACAGAGGACCTAGGGAGAGTGGGTGGGTTTCTCTCTGCATAGCAAAGCTGGATTTCTTGTGTGTGTACCTCTCCAGGGTGAAGGGAGGATGGGCTCTCAGCATCGTGAGTTCACATGTCACTGGGTCCCTGAGATAGCTTTAACTCAGTTCACCTTGCCTATGAGAATGTTCTGAATGTGGGGTTCTGAATGTCCCTGGACAGCCAATTGGAACCCTTAGACACACTCTAGGTTCCAGGGTACAGAGAGCAGTTAATGGGGGGGTGGCAGAGTATAGAATTAGGAGGGTGTTAGCCAAGGGAATACTTTGTGAGCCACCATGTGAGAGCTGGGAATCTAACCTAACTCCTCTAGAAGAGCAGTGAGTACCCTCACCCCTGAGCAATCTCTCCAGCTACCACCCCTCCCCAGCAAAGGGGGACACTTTAAAAGAGAGAGCTACTTCTGCTGTTTCAAACAGAAAAGCTCAAAGCAAAACACGGCCCTCCGAGGACTCAACAGATACCGGGAATGAGCACTTGGCATCTAACAACCAAGCCAGCCAGACAGCAGGTGGCCTGGTCCCTACCCATAGCACCTATGGCAGCTGAACTCACAGAAGAACCTTCAGCTACTATGACTGGGGAGTTCAGATGAAGACCATCTGGGGAGCCTGGCCCCTGCTGTCACCACTGCCCTGTTCCTAGGTCTTGTACAACACGGCATCAGCACAGTGCCAGGTAGGGCTCTGGACCAAGGCTGCTGATACTCTAGTGGAAGCAATCTCCAAATGGCCAGAGGGCGCCCAAGATATCCTGGACACTGCCCTGGACCAAGTACGGGTAAGGAGGGCAGGTGACAGTCACACTGGTTTGGAGCCAGGTTCTATAGTTTACACCCTAAAGATAGACTATAGGACATGGAGAGAGGGAGCCGGGGTGCCCCACACTTCTTGTAGTGAGTCACATGATGATAGCCCAAGCATTCCCTCTGCTTCAGGGCTCAGTTATTGCAGCCGTGGCCACCCAGGTTTGCATGCTCCATCCCAGAAACAGGTACCCCTGCAGCTGCAGCAAGTCCCCAAGGGTGAGGTCTTCCAGCCTCCCAGGCAATACCTACAGCATCTGGAGCCCATGGATTTCCTCGGCAAGGCTAAGGTAAAGCACTAGGGTGTTTTCCAGCTTGGGTACCCAGAAGCCAAAATGGCAGTTGTAGCCCATGTCAAACTCACGGTGTGGTGGCTCCCACACTGGACATCCAATGTGTTTATGGGGTGTAGGTCAGGCCCCTTGAAAGTCAGACCAGGTAAGAGAGTGGGCACACGGCTCCTAGGGTTGGGGTTGAGTGTTCATACATGAGGCCGTAGTCCCCGAGGCAGAACTTACCAGAAGTAAGTCAGTTTTAAAGGAGAGGGCTCAGGCCTTTTGATGGGAATCCCTATTGGTACCCCTCCCCACCCCGTACTCTTCTCCCAGATGCTCCCAGCGTCTGTCTGTGCATCTTCATGTATTTCTGTTTCTGCATCTCTGGTACAGGCAGCAAGGGATGTGGTGACCGGTCTGGGCTATGTCAGGCCCCCTAAACCACAGGCTATGGGGGGATATCCCGCCTTCAAATATAAGAGAGGAACTCAAAAGACTAGTCACTAAGAGAGTGTCACAAAGAGAGGCCAACTTGGTATTGCATGGATGACATCTGGGCTGGCCTATGGTTATTTGCAGCAGCCCTTGTGCTAGACCAACGTTGTGTGACCATGTGTAGCTGCCTGAGGTATACACTGCTGTGCCTGTCGCCTGAGGTGGACTGAGTACAGGTGGAAAGGACACTACCTGTGCATCCATCAGAGTTCACTTAGATGGCTGTTACAAGAAACAAGAATATTTAAAAAGTTGTACTAAAATTAACTTGCTATTATTAGTACAGGTTTCTCTTGGTCATCTTTGTTTTGTTTTGTTTTGTTTTGTTTTTCGAGACAGGGTTTCTCTGTAGCTTTAGAGCCTGTCCTGGAACTGGCTCTTGTAGACCAGGCTGGCCTCGAACTCCCGAGTGTTGGAGTTAAAGGCGTGCGCCAGCACCGCCAGGCTTTTTTTTTTTTTAAAGCTGTAGTGGTCCAGCAGTCTTGAGCTAGGCGTAGGCAGTCCACACCCTGCAGATTACAGCTACAGAGGTACCAGGAATTGGGGACCTGGAGGAGCAGCCTCAATGGGGCCCTAACCCAGTTGTATTCCTGCCCCCACCAGGTGGTGGCTTCTGTTATCCCTGACAACCGCACCTCAGACGGCTGGCCTCAGAAGGTAGGTGGGTAGGCGTCGAGCAGATCTCTGCTTGGTTTGTAGAACTGTGGGCTGATAAGGAACAAAGCTTAGGCAGGCCCAGGGCATGAGTTGCTGATGGGAAAGCCTTGAGAATGAGGGCCCCCCTCCTTCTATGGCCTTAGACTTAGGCCTTCAAAGAGCTGGCATCCACCTGCGGAACAGCTCTAACCTGGCAGGGATGGCTGATCACTTCGGTTCATTCACCTGTCATGAGCCAGAGCAAGCATAAGCTCCTGGGAGGGCAGGCAGCTCCTTGACAGCCAGGCTAGGGATATGCTCAGTCAGCCATGATGGCCTGACACCAGGGGATGGGCTAGCAGGGCCAATTCACTGGCACATACTCAAACACACCACAGGGACTCCACAGGGATTGTCAACAGAAGGTTGGAGCCTCTGTTGAATCACAAGACAGCCTGGGGCAAGACAGTCCAGAAGGTCCAAACAATGCCAACCTTATTCCTGGCCATTGCAAATCGTCAGAACCCCTTGTGCCTGGGTAAGGAGTGGTTAGGCAGAAACCCTTGCTGCCCTAACGCAGCCCTAAGAGCCTGGTGAGTGGTTAGGACGTCACCTCCACCTCTTTTCTCTCCAGTATTCAGTTCATCCCAGCCTAGCAGTTCAATGTCCTTTACAGCTGTGCTCAAAATCCCCAGGTCCTTAAACCTGCATCTCCGAGCTCCTGCCCTGGGCTGTAAACCTCACAAGGGCCAAACGTTACTTTTCCATAATCTCTTTTTAAACCTAGTTCACAGGCCACGTCAGTGAGTGCCCAACAGAGGCTAGAGGTGTCCACCTCTGCGCCAACTCGGGGCACCTGAGGCTGGGCACCTCCTTAGAGTCTGTCCTGGGTTTCTCGAGGTCCATGGAGAAGCCACCAAACTGGAGTCGGGGATCAGTAGAAGGCCTGGGGAACAGGCTGACTCCCCACCATTGGGGAATGGTGCTAGGCAACCTGTTTGTGGACTCTAGTCCTATGGGGACTCAACCCTGTCCCCAGATGTGTCTAGAGTTTGGGACCACCATGCATTTACTCTCAAACTTCCTGCCAATTGCTGGCCAAGCTCTCAGACCACATCTTTAACCGCTGGTGGTGCCAGGATAAAGCCCAAGGAGTTTCTCCCTTGAATCCAGACCCACCACCTCAAGACCCAAACCCAGGACCACACTCTTCTGGGGGGCGGGAGATGCAGTTTTTTATAATATCCAAAAGAGGTAAAGCCACATCAGGGGAAGTCTAGGGAATGCCACCACACAACAGTGGCTCTTACGGGTGCAGAGTTGATAACTAGAAAGTAGCCAGGTTACCAGTTTCAATGAGAACTGAACACTTCAAGGGGAGGGGGAAGGAGGCTGTGAATATATTTATTCTCCTTGACTCATGGTAGAATTAGATCTATGGAAATAGAAAACAAGAACCCATGCTTGGAGCAAAACCCTCCTGAGGACTGAAGTCTGAATTGTAGGATTTTGAGGAAAAGGTGACCTCTCTATTGAAACTTGGCAAAACGTTTGGCCTGGACTGTACTTACACTTAGCCTTACCATACTTGTGTAACTTCTTGACATAAAGTAGGCTCTCAACACCCAGTTAAACATGCTTTTAAATGGAAGGGTAGCCCACACCCCAACCTGGGCACATCTGTAGACAGGCTCCTTATGTTGATTAAATTCCCTCCCACCTGAAGGAGAGTTGGCAAGCTAAATAATAAAAACAGTGGCATGCATTCAAATCGTGCAAAAATAAATTTTAGGCAATTTATACAAAAACAGTTCTGTATAATGTGAGATGTAACAAAACCAACTAAACAAACTGTGTCAAGACAGCTGCAGGTGGTGTGTGTGAGGACCAGTTCAGAACAGAACAGCATCAACAAAAAGCCCTTTCTCAGCTCAGGACAAGGCTCACTTCCTTGTGGCTCAGATCCACCCTTTTCTCCTGCAGCCTAGGGTCCCCTCCCCTACAGCTTTCTGACTCACCTGAGCTGCCCCCTCTGTTGAGGTCCTGCTACCCTTGTCTTCCTTTGCAGAGGTCCCAGATGGAGCAAGTTGACCATCAGTCTTCTGCGTCTGTGGGTAAGAGAATCCCGAGCAATAGGGGGAGGGGGGCTACCTCAGGAGAGCTGGGACATGGGCACTTGTCCCTTAAAGTTTGGCGCAGAGGACAGCTGTCTGCCAGTCATTCATCACTTCAAAGTATCTTCTTTGTGGAAAGGTGGTCACATGAGCCGTGCTCAATGCTACAGCTTGCTGGCATCCAGAGGGCCAGACCCAGGCCCCCCTGAAGACTCCTCAGGAGCTGGGGTAAGAGCTATCCTCTCCAGTCTCTCCTCACCAGCCACTTGAGGCAAGGGCAGCCCTTGCTCAAATTCTATTTTCCTCCTTGTAGCCCGGTCCCTACTCTGACCCCTTGGGTACAAGGACCACCCTGCCTTCAAAGGCTATGCAACCCTATTTCTGTCCTCAGGCAGCAGCTACTGAGGACCCTGAATCCCTGGTGACTGTCACTGTGCAGTGCCACCTTACTGTGCCCTTGAAGGCCCCAAGAGGCACTGACCTGTCCAGCCTACGAACACTGCTGGCTCAAGCCCTCCTTCACCAGGCCCAGAGG
The DNA here is from genome assembly GCF_950005125.1 of Chionomys nivalis. NCBI lineage: Eukaryota > Metazoa > Chordata > Mammalia > Rodentia > Cricetidae > Chionomys > Chionomys nivalis. Next base: position 39,652,290 of record NC_080107.1, on the reverse strand, counting down.
GGGCAGCTCAGGTGAGTCAGAAAACTGAGGGGGGGGGGGACCCTAGGCTGCAGGAGAAAAGGGTGGATCCCAGCTACAAGGAAGTGAGCTGTCCAGAGCTGACAAACGGGATTTTTGTTGCTGTTGTTCTGTTCTGAACTGGTCAGTTTTCCGGCCCAGGAAGGGACCAAAGCTAAGGCTTCTTAGCTCTATGCCTAAGATCCTGGGTAGTCACTGGAAGTAACCCCAAGGTTAACTTCTTTTGGGAGGAGACACAAGGAACTCCCCTACATACTGTAGCGCACGCTCAGGACCCCCTTCGTAGTTACCAGGCCCCACGAGAGAAGTTCTGGATCCCAATCTCCACGGAGGACTCACTGCAGAGTGCATGGAAGAATGTGGCCGTGGGCTCACGAGGGTTGCGTCTCCGGTGCCGGGTGAGGCAGGGGGAGAGGCCATGATGCCCACCAGCCCCAGCAGGTGGAGGGGAAAGCCCCTCTCTGTGCCACCCCTGCAGCCCACCCTTCTGTCACAGGGGGCCTGGGGGCGACCAGTCCTCTACCAGGTAGTGGCTCGGCACAGTTACGCAGCCCGAAGGCCTGAGGATTTGGACTTCCGCCAGGGGGACACAGTGGATGTTCTGTGTGAAGGTAAAACAAGACGGCCCTTTCCCAAAGCTGCTGACTTGCCCAGGCCTGGTGGGGGCTCTGTTCTACAGGGTTGGGTTTTGGCTGTAAGCAGACACAGCATCCGGCATGTCTCCACAGTGGACGAAGCTTGGCTGGAGGGACACCGAGACGGCTGCATAGGCATTTTCCCCAAGTGCTTTGTGGTCCCAGCTGGTGCCTGTGTGGAAGCCGGAGCTGTTCCAGGACCCAAGCCAGGAGACCAGCACTAGCAACATTGTGACAAGATCAGTTTTAATTTAAACAAAAATAACTTTCCTACTCATCCCTGTGTGGTCTGCCTTCCGGGGTTGATGATAAAGAGGATCAAACTATCCCCCTCATCCCTGTGTGGTCTATCTTCTGGGGTTGATGATAAAGAGGATCTAACCAAAAGTTCTTGGCAGAAGGAAGCTGAGCTGGCCCACAGACCTGGATTCTGACTGTCTGGTCTACTTTGATTATAGCGAGGAAGCAGGGGCTTCTGCTGGGCGGGCCACGCCTTCAGAGGTAGCCCTGTCCCAAGCTGCCCCTTCCCAGAGCCTCCTGTTTCCATCCCTTGGAAGACTACAGGCCCCATAGCCAGTGCCACCCTGAGGGCAGGGGGAGTCAGTACTATCAGGAATTGGCCCACTTGGTCTGCTTGAAGGACTGGAGCCCTTAAAGGTCAGGGGTTCATGAGGGCAGGCATCCAGGATGTGCACTGTGGGTCCTGTGTGCCAAAGGCTTTCTTTCCTGAGGACGGTCGATGGTGGCTCACAAGGTAGACAACACAGACTTTTATGTTGTTGCTGCTGAATCCGAATGCCGTTCCTGCTTTAGATGCGGAGCAGCCTGTGATCTGTTTCCGCTTGGTTTCCCTTAGTCCTGGGTCCAGAAGAGCTGGACTGCAGCTGCTCCTAGAATGGCCACGAGGGTCAGCACTGCAAACACCACTCCGGCTGTCCAGATGCTGTAGCTCTGTGCCCGCCACTGGGTGGGTGCCTCTGCTGGAATCATGCCCGTGAGGTTCAGCATGTAGCCCAGTGTCCAGCCAATGTCCATGCCACCTGCCTGAGAGACACACGGCTGCTCAGGGATGCTGGGTGTCTGCCCTAGGCCCCATCCCCTTCTCACCCCGAACCAGACATGCTGAGGCTCTGGGTGCCAGTCACCTGCTTCTGGAACTGGATGTTGGGCCAGGTCTCCTCGCTGAATTTGTAACCCTCCAGCAGCAATACGAGGATGTACAGGCCTGAGGCACAGTAGTCCCGTAACCAGCGCTCCTGCCCGGGGTAGCTGGTTTCCACCTTGAGTTCCAGAAGTGGATGTAAAAGTGAGTTCCTAATACTTCCTAGGACTTTCCCATCCCCAGCTATAGTGGGACCTCCATACATCCAAACAGTCTCCAGACAGCAGGAAAGTTAAATGTTTTTTTTAAAAAAGTCCTTCTCTAAGTCCCCATGGAGACCATCCTCCAGCTAGGATGGGGTGGGGTGGCCAATCTCATGACAACCAGAAGCTGATCTCCTCAGGGCTCTGGACTTGTTTCTGCCCAAAACAAGCCCCTCTCCCTACCACGGCATTTTCCTTCCCAATCCTGGTACCTAAGCAGGGCTTTGCCACGAATCTCTGTCCAGGAAAACCCAATAAGACCCCAGAGGCCCTGCTTGCCCATGGTGCGGTATGGAGAGGGTGCTAGGGCCGCATCCAGGGTCAGGTCACCTACCAGTTCCCAGGGTGTCTGACAGAACTTCCAGATGGTGTCATTGACAATGTTCAGCGGCTGCCTGGAGGTGAGGTTCAGGAAGTGGAAAGTATAGTAGAAGTTGGAAAATGCCTGGGGAGTGTAGAGAAGGCCAGGTCAGCCTGAGGGAGGCCCAGGACACTTCAGTCAAGTACCCCCCCAGTTTCGGAATCCCTAAGAGTCAGCCAGGGCACCTCAGAAGGACACCTGGGGCCCCAGAAGGAAGCCAGGGCTGGGAGGGAAGGGAACGTGCTTACATAGAACTGGCCATATACAGGAGGCTGGTAGACTCCATTGAAAGCACAATCTTGGTCCTTACAGCTGGAGGAATTGAAGAGATTTCGGAGGGCCGCCACACAGTCCCTGGGGTTGCCTGTCCCTTCAACCGTGAGGTTCTGAGTGAGGTTCAGGGAATCTGTAGTGTGGACACAGGGTGACTCATACACCGGGGCCAGTGACAGTGTGGCCTGGTAGCCGCTATGGTAGCATGGGTGTTGGACCCGGGGTTCTGAGCTGTTCTGCTGAGAGAGGAAACGCCGTGAACTCTAGGCTCTGGTACACTCCCCGACTCTACCCCCATGCCATCCCACTTCTCCACCCTTCAAATACCAGTCTAACCTGTGCCAGCTCAGCCAGGAGCCTTATCAGGACCTGGTCCCGCCCAAAACAGAGGTAGCTGTGAGTATAGACACTGTAGTTGGCCCCGTACAGACGGAAGGTAACCTGGTTGCTCTGGTTCAGGATGGGGCCCTGAGGCACGAAGCTGATCTGGGTGGAGGCTCCACCCAGGTCCAGAGCACCAACCAGCATCCTGTCTTCAGGCAGAATCCACTGTCCAGAGGAATACTGACCACAGAGGAGACGCTTAGCTCTGGGCAGCCACCGGCCAGCCAGCTGCAGGCACTGGTCTCTCAGACCAACCCCTCACCCTTGGGCTGCCCTTGCACCTTGAGGAGCATCCCCAGGACATAGTTGATGGTGATCCAACCAAAGGCACCTTCATCCTGCCCCGCCAGGATCTCGGCACCCCAAAAATCCACAGGAGACTTGTTTAGTGTCAGGGAGACTGCAGCTAGGATGTCTCTTGCCTGAGAGCTGTTCTTCTGGCTGGGTAGTGGGGACCATGCTGGAGGAAAGCCTCACCCCAACCTCCCTCCACTGTACCTCACCCCAGCCTCCACTGCATCTCACCCCAACCTCCACTGCACCTCACCCCAGGGTATTCAAGCCTGGCTTTCAGGAGTGACCCTAACAGATGCAACCTGGTACTACCTCACCTGAGCAGCCTCATTCCTGCTGTGGCCCCCAAGAATGTGGGTGTCTCTTGATGCTGGGTCTGTGGGATCAGTGCCAGCGCCTCCTCCAGGCAGCTCTTCAGGCTTTCCCCAGCCTGTGTTGGGTCAGAGGCGTAGGAAGAGATCCCAGGGCCTGAAACACAGTACCCTAGGAAAAGGCTCCGGATCTGAAGGTTGGGACTCAGGGGTGGCCCCCAAGGACATCATCACAACCTAGTGCTTGGGACCTGTGAATGTGACCTTTTATGGAAGAAGGAAGGGTTCTCAGGTTTAGTTAAGGATTTTTGAATGGGGCTGGATGGTGCTTGTCTATCATCGTAGTACTCAGAAGGCTGAGGCAGGGGGATGGAGGGTTCAAAGTCAGTCTGGGCTACACAACAAGACTCTGTCTCAAATAACAACAAAGGAAACCTAGTGTGTTTGTATAGTAGGCTCCAAGTCTCGTGACCACAGTTCCTACAGGGAAAGGTGGGAAACCCTGAGTTTCTCCCACTTCAGGGCTTCTAGAGTATGGCTCTGCCACCCCCAGGCCTCAGGTGTTTGACTCTAGAACTGAGAGGAAACCCAGGAAATGAACTCAGGACCCAGCACTTGGTGGCTTCTGTCATCAGTGTGGTGTGGTACCTAAAAGGGATGCCCCAGGACACCAGAGCCGCAGGACCTGGGGGAGGCGCAGTGTCTGAGAGATCCGCGTGTGTATTCCCACCAGACACAGCCCAACCCAGTGACCCTGCTTCTCACTTCACCGCTCGGTTGAGGTGCCTTCCTGAGGACTAGAAACGTAGCTTCCACTGTCAAGTGATCCTCCTGTTGTTGCCTGGGAGTCCAAGCAATGACCTACTATGGGACTGCCCACTGACCTTCTATCTGGCAAGCCAGGGTCTGACTGACCACTCCCGTGTCCTTCTCCTTGTTTGCTGGCCACTGGTACACAAACAGGGATGTGTGGGAGGAGCCGGCATCAAACACGATTCCAAACTAAGGACAACATTGGGATCAGACAGGTGTGGAGGCCAACATCCTGATCACCCAGCCCAACCCTCTCAGCAGGTCCCTGAGCCAAACCTTGGTGTCTGCAGGCAGGAAGACGTTGGTGGCCTTCACCAGGATGAGCAGGAGCATGGTGAGGCCCGAGGCTGCTGCGATCCCCAAGAGGGCTACGAAGACCCGTTCCTTCCGGGAGAGTCCCATGGCAGGAGGGGCGAGCTGCAAGGGTCAGGTGGGTAGCAGTGGACACTCAGACTCCACCTGCTGTCCCAGCCGCAGCCTTCTAGAGGCAGGATCTTAACACGTCCCAACTTTCCTTAGATGTTGTCAAATCTGAGATTCAGACAGCCTGCCTTGGCCAGATTAGTAGCCAGGACAGTCACAGTTAAAAAAAGGCCAAGAGCAGTGTCCAGAGTCCAGCTGGGCAGGCCCAATATTGTCACAGAGCCTGGGGGCCAGTACACTGCCTGGTGGAGCCAGGACAGTCATTTCTGATGCCACTATTAAGAGCTAATGGAGCCCCAGGTGAGCCCCCTAAATAAGCCTTGCCTTCCCTCTCCTTCTGGGCCACTGCTCTCTTGACTCCCCAAGAGGAGCCTCAGTTCTGAACTGAACTCAGGGCTTCATGCCAGGGTCTTCTCTCTGGGAGCCTCAAGGCCAGACCTATGCCACTTGGAGTCCAAGGACCAGATGTGGGCCCTTCACAAGGCTAGCTAGCAGTCTGGGCTTCTTAACAAAGACATCTGTTTCTTTTGGAAATCCTAAACTTGGGTTTCTTTAATGGGGATCTGAGAGAGTTTAGCTGACCCCAGATGAACCGGGGCAGCTGACCAAGGAATGTTATTATCCTTGGTACCCAGGAGAGTTACACCCTCATCTCCGCTGGAGCCCAGCAGGGCTTCTGAGTCCTTACCCACTCGAACCCACCAATGTGAAGAGAGGCTAAGCCTGTTTCACGGCAAGCCTCACAACGGATGCTGTTGCTCCCTGGACTGGTCAGAGCCAGAGTGTTCCCTGAGCCTCCAGCAGTTTGAAAGTCCGTGACATATCTCCCACGAATGAAGACATTCCCAGTGTTTTGTGAGTGACAGACAGAGGACCCCTGGGAACAGGCTAAGTGAAGCACAAGCCCATCTGAAAGATGGGAGATTGTGGAAAGAAAGAACGGACAAAAGACCCAAACAGCACCCAAGTTCAGTGATAAATGGGCCACCGGGAGGAACCAAGAAGACACAAACCTGACCTCAGGGAATGTAGCCCCTGAGGCTAGGTAGTCATTAAAGAGGGACGAAATAGGTTCTCCTCACCCAGGACAGGCAGTCCCCTTCCCTACCAAGCCAGCCCACAGACCAGGACAGCCCCTTGGGTCCCTCACCTGAGCTGGAAGCCAACCTTCAAGGGTAGCTGGAGGAAGCTGTGTTCCTGGGTGCAACTGACCTGCACACCTGTTGCCCTCCACACCCTGTCTCCGCCCACTTGAGCCTGGGGCTGTGGTGGGAGGGGCCGGCCCGCTTTCTGTCTGCTGCTCAGGGTCTGCCCTCTACAGTTTTCTACAGTTTTCTCGTCTGTATCATTAATCCCAAGCTTTCGTTTTGCTCCTGGAGAGGGAGGAAGGGCAGTGCTCCTAGTGCTCGGGGTGAACTTTGGAACTGTCCCGGGAATGACGGAGAAGGTAGGACTAGGGACCCCCCCCCCCCCGCCCGCCCCATTACCGTGGACCTTGCCCTCTGTCCTGCTCACTTGGGCCAGGCCAGAGCAGAGTCAGGGAACAGGTGACGGAGCATCCTGGACTGGAGTCTGTGTGCTACAAACCTGCAAAGGTAAGAGGGCCAGATGAAGCCCTTCTCCTTTAGATCTGTTGAGTTTTTAAAAACATAAGGTACAGGCCCTGGATATAGCTCAGTCGATCGAATTATTTACTGAGCAGACACAAAGCCCTGTGTTCAAGCCCCAGAACACATGAAGCCACATGTGTGCCTGGTGACAATCCTAGTCCTCAGGAGGCAGGAGGATCAGAAGTTTATGGTCATCCTCTGAGTTCAAAGCTTGCTTAGGCAACATGAGCCCTTGTCTCAAAAATAATGAGAACAAATTGGAGCTGGGGAGATGACTCAGTCGGTAAAGGGCTTGCTGTAGAAGTGTGTAGACCTGCGTTCAGAGACATAGCACACAGGTAAAAGCCAGGTGTGATGGCACACATCTGTGGACGGGGTCGGGGCAGAAGCAGAGGAATCTCCAGATCTTACTTGCTAACCAGTTTAGCTGAACTGGTGAGCTAGTTTCAGGTTCAGTGAGAGTCTCAGATAAATGGGTGGGTAGGTAGACAGACAGACAGACAGATAGGCAGAAAGGCAGAAAGGCAGAAAGGCAGACAGATAGATGGTGTCCTAGTTAGGACTTCTATTGCTGTGATAAAATGCCGTGACCAAAAGCAGTTTGGGGAGGAAAGGATTTATTTTGCTTACACTTCCAGGGAAGAGTAGCTCAGCATTGGGGGAGTCAGGGCAGGACTCAAGCAGAACAGGAACCTGATGCAGAGGCCATGGAGAAACACTGCTTACTGGCTTGCTCTTCCAGGCTTGCTCAGCCTGCCTTCTTATACAACCCAGGATCACCAGCCCAGGGGCAACACTCTCCTCAGTGAGCTGGGCCCTCCCACATCAATCATTAATCAAGAAAATGCTCTATGGGCTTTCCCACGGGCCAATCTGTTAGGGACACTTTCTGAGTTGAGGTTCCCTCTCCCAAAATGACTTTAACTTACGTCAAATCAACATAAAAACTAGCCAGGACAATTGGCCTTGCAATCTTGAGATACACATAACTTTTAAATAACTTCCTTTCTTATTTATCCCAATATTTCATATTAATAATATCACAGTTTAAAACATTGCAACGTGCCGGGCGATGGTGGCGCACGCCTTTAATCCCAGCATTCGGGAGGCAGAGGCAGGCGGATCTCTGTGAGTTCGAGACCAGCCTGGTCTACAGAGTTAGTTCCAGGACAGGCTCCAAAGCCACAGAGAAACCCTGTCTCGTTGGTTTTTCTTCAAGGGAGAAAAGTTAGGGCACTATTATAGTCAAGTGAAATCAAAAACAAAATTCAACAGTTTAAAAAGTGCTTAGCTGGACAGTGGTGGCGCTCACCTTTAATCCCAGCACTCGGAGGCAGAAGTGGGCAGATCTCTGTGAGTTCAAGGCCTTTGTGGTCTAAAGAGCAAGTTCAAGGACAGTCAGGGCTACACAGAGAGACTCTGTCTCAAAAAAAAAAAAACAAAACAGGAAAAAAAAAGTTCAGTGCTTGATGTCTGGTAGGCTCAGATCAGCTCCAGTGCATGGCTACTGCTGGCCTCGGCAGTAATCGTGGTCCTGGCATCTCCAAAAACACTGAGGTCTCTGCAGCTGGGCTGCATCTGCATCAGCAGCCTCTGCTAGGCTCATGTCTGGGACTCTGACTACCACATTGTGACAAGCCTCAGATGCTCCCCATCTCTTCAGTCCTGCGGCTTTGAGTACCACTGAGGACACCTTCACCAATGACCTCCTGGCTCCTCTCAGAACTGCAGCCCTGAAACTCAGCACCAAGCCTCAGCGGCTCTCCGACCCCTTCCTGCCTTCAAAGTCAGTTCCACCTGTGTGGCTCTTCAGTTACTAAATTTGGCTGCCAGCAGGAGGTTCAGCCCCAGCCACCTCTCTACCACAAATGCTGTGTGCTGACTCTGAGGAAACACTTCCCTAAGATTCTGCCTCACTGATGTTGGTCTTTTCTATTTTCTTTGGGTTTTGTTTATTTGTTTTATTTTTTGTTTGGTTGATTTTTTTGAAGGTTTCTATGTGTAGCCTTGGCTAAGGTGGAACTCACTCTGTAGACCAGGCTGGCCTTGAACTCACAGAGATCTGCCTGCCTCTACCTCCTGAGTGCTGGAATTAAAGGCCACCATCTCCCAGAACTTTAATGGCTCTTAATTCAAAATGTCACATGAATGACCCTGATAAGGTCTGAGGGGAAGTTCCCTAGACTGCAGCCCAGCTGCTGAAGGTGGATATCAGCAGTGTCCCCTGACTGGAGCCAACCAGAGAGTCACCCGTACCCCTTATGCCCATAACAATAGATTTGTGATTTTGTGCCTTTAAAACTCGGCCTAAGAATGGTGGGGCACTTCCTCTGGTCCCCACTGTGTTGGTGTGCAAGACAAGGTTCCTGTCACGATTTGTACTACAGGATTAAACCTTGCTTTTGCATTTTGGTGAGTCTGTGTCTCTGGTAGTCTTCTTGGGGTCTCCACGACCTGGGCACTACACTATGAGCCCTGAGCACTTGTTAGCTTTTCCACCCCGAAGTTCAAATGCTACCATAAGCCTCCCCAAAACACATGATCAAGTCTGTCAATACCTCACTCCCGGTACTGCTTTCTCTCTTAGTGAGGGCTTCTTGTTTTATTTTTTTCAGAGACAGGGTTTCTCTGTAGCTTTGGAGCCTGTCCTGGAACTCATTCTGTAGACAAGACTGGCCTTGAACTCACCGGGATCCACTTGCCTCCCAAGTGCTGGAATTAAAGGTGTGCACCACCACTGCCTGGCTGCTCAGTGAGGGCTTCTATTGCTGTGATAAAACACCATGACCAAAAGCAATCTGGGGAGAAAAGAGTTGATTTCACTTATGCTTCCTACTGTCTGTTGTCAAAGGAAGTCAGGGCAGAGCTCACGCAGGACTAAAACCTGCTGCAAAGCCGTGGATGAATGCTGCCTACTAGCTTGCTCCTCATGGCCTACTCAACCTACCTCCCCCACCATCCAGGGGTGGTACTGCCCACAGTAAGCTGATCCCACCCTCATCAATCACCAATCACAAAAGTGAAGGACAGGCTTGCCCTAGGCCAATCTAGTGGGGACATTCTTCTTTTGATCTAAATTGTTCCATTTACCAATAAAGACGCGGGAGTCAGATGTTGGGGTGAAACCTGCTAAATCAGAGAAGTCAAGAAGCAACCAGCAGAAGTTCCTTTCTGGTCAGAGACCCAGCAAGACAGCATCTCTTCATCTGTCCCAAACAAAAAAGGCCTGGGAATCTCTGAATGCCTCCCTCCTCCTTCCTGTGTGTCTCTCTATCCATCTCCCCAGGTCCTCCATGCTCTCTATGGCTAACTCTTGTCAACTAGTTGTTGGCTCTGCCCCTGATCCAAGGTTAATTTTGTTAACACAGTCTTGAAGTCGTACAGTGTGACTGAAACAAACAGAAATATCCCCCAATAGGGTGTTTTCTCAATTGAGGTTCCTTCTTCCAAAATGACTCTAGCTTGTATCAAGTTGACATACAACTAGCCATCATAGATAGACAGACAGACACAGGATAGAGATGGATAAAGACTGAATCGTCCTGGGAGTCCTCAGCAGAGTTGATGTCGTAAAAGTCATTATTAAGAACTTAAGTAGTAGCCGGGCGGTGGTGGCACAGGCCTTTAATCCCAGCACTCGGGAGGCAGAGGCAGGCGGATCTCTGGGAGTTCGAGGTCAGCCTGGTCTACAAGAGCTAGTTCCAGGACAGGCTCCAAAGCAACAGAGAAACCCTGTCTCGAAAAAAAAAAAAAAAAAAAAAAAGAACTTAAGTAGTGTGCCAGGCAGTGGCACAAGCCTTTAATCTCAGGATTGGCGAGGTAGGCAGATCTCTGTGAGTTCAAGGGCAGCCTGGCCTACAGAATGAGTTCCAAGACAGCCAGGGCTGTTACACAGAGGAACCCTGCCTTGAAAGACCAAAAAACAAACAAACAAACAAACAAAAGAAAACAAGACCAAAAAAAAAAAAAAAAACCTCAGGTAGTTCAGGTGGAAACCTAGTGCAATGGAAACTCCATGAAATTTAGGATAGTAACCCTAGCAAAGACTCCTAGTGATGGGGACCATGGCACCTGGACCAGCCATTTTCTGTAACCAGGCAAGGCTTCAAATAGATTGGGACACCAACCTAGCCAAAAAACTTTCAACCTAAAGTGTGTCCTGCCTTCAGAGTATTCTGGAACCAGAGCCTAGCAGAATCATCTATAAAAAGACCAGAGAGACTTCATCCAGCAGCTGATGGGTGCAGATGCAGAGTCCCACAGCCAAACATTAGGTGGAGCGCCGGAAGACCTGCAGAGGAGGAAGGATTGGAGGAGCCAGAGGAGTAGGGACATCACGAGACCACAGCCCACAGAATCAACTGGCCAGGACTCAAGGGGGCTCATAGCGATCAGGGAGCCTGCAGGGGTCTGACCCAGATCCCCTGCATATATGTTATGGCTGAGTGGTTTGGTGTTCTTATGGGATTCCTTGTTTGTTTCTTTGTTTTTGAGTTTTCAAGACAGGCTTTCTCTGTGTAGCCTTGGCTGTCCTGAAACTCATGATGTAGACTGGGCTGGCCTCGCACTCACAGAGATCCGCCTGCCTCTGCCTCCCAAGTACTGGTATTAAAGGCGTGCACCACTACACCTAGCTACAAGGCCTTCTTTCTTATGGAATTCCCCACAGTGGGAGCGGGGCTGTCTCTGACTCTTTTGCCTGCTGGTGGGACCCTTTTTCTCCTACTGGATCACCTGGTCTAGCCTTGATGTGATGGAATGTACCTGGTCTTATTGTAGCATATCATGCCGTGTTTGGTGGATGTCCCTGGAAGGCCTGCTCTTTTTGAGGGGAGACAGAGTAGGGATGGATCTGGAGGACAGGAGAGGTAGGGGGGAGAGGCTTAGGGGAGGGGCCGGAGGGGAAACTGCAGTCAGGTTGTGATATATGAGAGAATTTTTAAAAATGGAAAGAGAGAAAGAAAAAGAAAGAAAGGAAGAGAGAGAGAGAAAGAAAGAAAGATGAAGTAGGCTGGAGCTGGAGCTCTGTGGCAGAGCATTTGCCTGGCAAGTGGGAAGCCCTGTGTTAGCACCACAAAAAGAAGAGTTAAAAAAAAAATGGAAGGAATGAGAAAAGGGGGCGTGGTAGAGGCCCCAGGGTGGAAAGCTCAGGTCTTTACTGAGGCATTTGGTGAATAAAGTGGGTAGAGTGGAGGACTTGAGGTGACAGCTGGAGACGGGCTGGAATGCTTGGCCGCATGCCCCGTGAGTGGTGGCGTCCCTCCTGCTCGACTGTATCAGGTGGGGGACGTAGCTTCTGACTGGGCTGTCTTCTTACCTTGTACTGAAAAACCAGAGAGCGGGTAAACTGCCCTTCAAATAAAACCCACTGGACTTGCTCTGCAGGCCCAGGGAATTCTTGTGAGCCTACAGCGTGGAGCGGAAGCTGCAGGGGCTGGATGCTCCATCTGATGGCCCTTGGTGGGAGAGTTGCCCGGACTTCATGAAGAGCCCGTGGTGGCCGGCAGCAATTATTGGGACCTTGCTCTGGGACTGAGGGAGACTCACGAGTGAAGGTCTCCCCATCCATCCCTCCCTTGTTCAGAAAGGGGCAGGCCTCCCATGGGCATCAGTAAAGCATGGCATATCAAGCTGCTGTAAGGCCAAGCACCTCCCCCTGTATTCAGGCTGGGCAAGGTCATCTAGGAGGAGGAGCAGGTTCCCTAGAGCCAGCCAGAGCCCTGCTGAGGAGGAGGAGGAGAAGGGATTGTGGGAGTCAGAGAAAAGCCCACAGAAATGGCTAGCCTGGCTTGTGGGAAATCACAGAGTCTTAACCATGGAGCCTGCACAGGACTGACCTGGGCCCTCTGCACATATGTGACAGTTGTGTGGCTTGGTCTGTTTGTGGGACTCCTGGCAATGGGAACAGGGCTGTCCTTGGTTTGGTTTTTTGAAAGATAGGGTGTCTTTGTGCAAACTTGGCTGTTCTGGAACTCAATTTGTAGACCAGGCTGGCCACAGATTCACAGGGATCTGCCTGCTGCCAAGTGCTGGGATTAAAGGTGTGGGCCACCACTGTCCAGCTCAGACCTCATTTCTTAACTGAGCTTTGTTTACCCAGGGAAACGGATGTGCTCAGGTGCCACAGAAAACACACAGAAGGCACTGCGGGTTAAGATGACCAAACATTGTGTTTTCAGACAAGAGACTCGGTGCAGTCACAATGCCTGTGGTAGGGGACTTGGTCCTCAGAGCAGTCGTGTTTGTCCTGGCAGACATGGCCCTGTCCTCTGGCTCTCCTGAGAGACTGGGGACAAGGCAGCGGGTGCCTCTGAGTGCAGCTCTTGCCCAGGGGCGTGCCGCCAGCATGACTGTCCAAGCTTCCTTTCCTCCCCTTGCCAGGTCTTTCCTCCTTCATCCCCTGAAACCCTGACCTTGGGACCACAAGGGAAGGAGACTGTGGTGAGCCAAGCCCTTCAACAGCATCCCACAGGCTGCCTCCCTTGTCTCACCCGGCAAGCTCGCCAGCCCGGGATGCAGCTGTAACACCTGGTAGTGAACATCGTCCACTTGCCCTGAGGTCGTGTAGCCCACCTTATCTGGATGAAGGAAGCCAAGGAGAGGCATCTGCCTGGTGAGTACTGTTGTCGCAGGCTGGCCCGGCAGTGGCCTACTGCCCCTTCCAAAGGTGGTTTCTGTTTTGATGAAGAGACTAGTAGCCGGCAGTGAAGAAGTGGACAGATGGATTGTGCAGGTGGGGAACCAAAGGCTGCATCAGTATCTTCAGAGCACAGGAGCAGGGGACAGCATTGTTTTTGCTCAGTTATGTCAGATGACTGGAAAGATGAGGCTGTTTGCCAGGACCGCTCCAGTTCCTGGAACCGAACAAGATCAAACGAAGCCCGCAAACACGAGAGGCCTTGCCTCGGGAGACATATTTAGTAGGACGATGGGTGTAACTAATTCTCAACTGGATGATAATTCTACTGATGTCCTGGTATCTTTGGAGCTGTAAATTGCTTTGATTCGAGGATTTTGTGCTCAAAGCCAGGAGCGGCCTGGGATAATAGATGGAGTTTTGCTTTCCATCTCTTATTCCTGCAACTCTCTCCCCAACACAAGCCATGGACATTAGAATCACTAGCTAAAAACATGGCGTGACAAGCGCAGAACTTCAGAGAAGTTGAACCCGTGGAGGGTCCTGGAGGTCAGTCTCCATCCAGAGAACACGTGACGCTTCTCTGCCCTTCCTTGACCTTTGTCCTGCACATCTCTTCTTCTGTGTTTTTGTCACATTCTTTGTGATAAACCAGAAAGCCTGAGTTCTGTGAGTTCTGTGAGCCTCTCTAGCGAATTCACAAAGCTGAGGATGAGGGACCGGGGAGATGACTCAGGGGACAAGGGCCTTGCCAACAAGCCTGATGACCCGAGTTCAATCCCTGGATCCCACATGACGGAGAGGAGACTCCTGCCAGTTGTCCTCTGTCACATGCACACCATGGCGCGTGCGCGCGCACACACACACACACACACACACCACACACACACACACACACATGCTCTCTCTTCAGACAGTGGAGGGTTTGGAGAAGCTAGGTTTACAGCCAGTTATTCTGAAGTACAGGGAAATATGACTCAGGACATGAAACTAGAATCCAAAGCTGGATGAGGGCAGCCTTGGGGACTTTGCCCTCCACTGTAGGTGATGTGACTGTTGTGTGTACCCTTGACAGGCGTGAAGGGCTGGCGTGTGAAGACACAAGGACAGATGGCATCTGCAGACAGAGAAGAGACCCCAGAAGAAACAGGCCCTGGGTCCCTACCATGAGACGTTAGTGGGTTTTTTTTTTTAATATTTCATTATTTTATGCAGATGAGGGTTTTGCCTGCATGTATGTCTGTGGACTACACGAGTCCCTGGTGCCTGCGGAAGTCAGAAGAGGCCATCAAATCCCCTGAGACTGGAGTTACAGAAGGTTGTTAGCTGGCAGGAGAGCACTGGGAATTGAACCTGAAGAAAAGCAGGGGCTCTTAACTCTCCAGTCCTGTCCTCTTCTTTTTTCTTGCTGGAACTTCCTAGTATTTTAAGCACTGTTTTACAACCTGCCCCTGCCTGTTCTTCTCGTCCTTGGTGACTGTCTTTTGTGGTTCTCTAGTAGCAGTGTAATTCTGGTCTGTAGTATCTTGAATCTTATTTCTGAGGTAGTTTCAGCCCTCAGTGTGCTGTGAGCTCAAGATCGGTCCCTTTTCCTAGCCTTTGGGGCACTGTCTCATCTGGCAGCGTCAGGTTCCACAGTAGGGACCCGGGGATGGGTCAGATGGGTAATCGGGGTCAGTTTTGACTTCATGCAAGTTGTGAGCAAGCACGCCGGGAAGTGGGACAGGGTAGCTGCTGAAATGCCATAGAAGTAGGAGATTCCGCAAGAGGAAGAGCTGGCCTGTCTTCCTGTAGGTGGTGGGGCACCTGCAGAAATAGGGTGTATGCCTTCTCCCACCAAGCAAGACACCCAGCAGAGGAAGCGTCTGCTCCAATGTCTCCATCTAAACATTTATTCTCAGTGCGAGCGGCAAGGGAACCACACCTCTGCACGCCCTTAATGCTCTAACCCCGGTGGGGTTAATGCTCCCATGCCTGAGGCTGGTACTCTGCGGAGGCACACAGCAGGGCTGCCCAGCAGTATCCATTTGGAGTTGTGTGGATAAACCTGAACATGCAGGTCAGAGTGTCCCCACTTGAGAGCACAGGACTTTCATAGAACAGCACCACAGGAGGCCCAGAAGGCTGAATGACCTCTGCGCTGTTGTTCCAAAGCCCTTTGGACAATTAGGGAGTATGTGCGTCAAGACAGTAGACAGGAGGCGTCATCAGCCTGGAACATTATCTAATCACTTCAAACAGGTAGTATTCAGGGCTCTGGCAGCCAGAGCCATGCTTCCTCTGGAGTGATTAGGACTTTAAATATCTGGGTGGTGGTGCACGCCTTTAGTCTCAGCACTGGGGAGGCAGAGGCAGGCAGATCTCTGAGTTCCAGGCCAGCCTGGTCTACAGAGTGAATTCCAGGCCAGCCAAGGTTACACAGAGAAACCGTCTCAAAAAACAAAGCAAGAAAAAACAACAACTGTCTGACTGTCTGTCCTTCCTTTCTTCAAGACACTACCTGGATGACCTGGCGATGACCTGCTTATGGGCACAGCATGGACACTGGGAGAGTAGCCTCTTCAGAGAAGGTGCCACAGGGAGCCTTCTGGCTGGAGAGTGGAGAGCTTGTCACCTGAATCTGCACAGCTGTTAGGAGATAACCTCGTCTCTGGCTGGTGTCTTTTACTCACGCCAAGTCAAGGTGACGAGGAGCCTCTCACTACTACTTGTGGTGACTTCCCTCACGGATTTCCTTGTACTGTCTCTTCTGGCCTTGTTCCTTCTTATTGGCCTCTGTATTATTCTACATGGGCTTTTTAAGGGGTTTAGAGACAGCCCAGCTCCTGCAGAGGACCTTAGCTCCTATCACTGTGACACAACACGGGGACCAGAAGGCAGGCTGGGGAGAAGAGGGTTCACTTGGCTTACACTTCCATATTGCTATTATCATCAAAGGCGGTCAGGAAAGGAACTCAAACAGGGCAGCAATCAGGAGGCAGGAGCTGGTGCAGAGGCCATGAAGGTGTGTTGCTTACTGGTTGCTCCCAATGGCTTTGCTCAGCCTGCTTTTCTTCTTCTTTCTTCTTCTTCTTCTTCTTCTTCTTCTTCTTCTTCTTCTTCTTCTTCTTCTTCTTCTTCTTCTTCTTCTTCTTCTTCTTCTTCTCCTCCTCCTCCTCCTCCTCCTCCTCCTCCTCCTCCTCCTCCTCCTCCTCCTCCTCCTCCTCCCTCCCTCCCTCCTTCCTTCCTTCCAAGTTGTTTTCAAGATAGGGTGTCTCTGTGTACCCTTGGCTGTCCTGGAACTCACTCTGTAGACCAGGCTGGCCTTGAACTCAGGGACCATCCTGCTCCTGCCACTCGAGTGCTGGGACTAAAGAGGTATGCCACTTCCGCCCGGCTTTCAGCTTTTCTTTTTTTGATTTTACATTCCAGTGGCAGTTTCCTCTCCCTCTCCTAGTCCCTACCCCGTCCCCGCTCTGTTTCTGTTTAGGAAAGGGCAGGTCTCCCGTGAGAATCAACAAAACACATGGCATATCAAGCTGCAGTTAAGACTAAGCACCTCTCCATACATTAATGCTGGGCAAGATGACCCGGTATGAGGAGTGGGACCCCAAAGTCAGTAAGATTTAGAGACAGCCCCTGCTCCCAGTTAGGAGTCCCCCAAGAGGACCAGCAACATGAGTGTAACACAGATGCAGAGCTCAGCCTGCTTTCTTACACAACACAGGACCACAAGCCCAGGGAGGGCACCACCCACCATGGTCAGGGCCCTCCCTCATCATTCGCTAATTAAGAAAATGCCTTCTAGCTAGATCTTATCAATTAAGGCTCCTTCCTTTCAGATGACTCCAGCCTGTGTCAAGTTCATGTAAAGCTAGCCAGGACAGCACCTACGTTAGGAAACTCAAAATTGCTTGGCACTCTTTTCAAAGGCTTCTGACTTCTATAACTGCCTGCACTCACACGCATGTACCCACACATACACACAGAGCCATAATTTATGATATTTTTAATTGAAAAAGCTTTTTATATATTAAGGCTAATAAGCTGAACTTGACAGCTACTGGAGAGGCTGGACAGTAGGATTGCAAGTTCAAAGTCAGCCTGTGCTATAGAATGAATGGGTTCAAGACCAGCATGGACCAAAATAAAATTTAAGGGGGGGGGATGGGAATTAGAGTTGTATCTTAGTGGTAGGATGCTATGTATTAGCATGCCTGAAGCCTGAAGTTCAGCCCCTTGGTACCACACCCTCACAGCCACATCCTGACTAAACCATTCTTGCTGGGTGTAGGAGTAAGCACCTTTAATACCAGCACTTGTGGGGCGGGGGAGGAGGGTCTTTATGTATTTGAGGCCAGCCTGATCTACACAGCCAGTTCCAGACCATCCAGGCTACATAGTGAGACTCTATTTGGGAATTTAAAAAATACATATATTCTTAACACTTTGCATATTCTTTTCCAAATATTTCTGCCTGACTGTTTTTGGTGGCTGCCTACTAATGTTGCTGGAGGAAAGTCGGTAGGTAGGTGCTTCAGAAAGGTTCAAGGACACCTTGGATTCCTGTTCCCACGCTCTTGTCTTCCCAAATCCAGTCCAGCCACCTCCTTGCTGGCCTACACTTTCCCCATGTTCAGCCCTGGGTGCTTTCTGGATTGTCTCTTTCTGGAGGCTAGAAGCATGAGGATGCTCCGACCAATGCTCTAGCTAACTTTCAGAGCTATGGGCAGACACCTCTGCTAACCCAGGCCAGACCCCAGGCTGAGCCTGCAGGGTCTTCAGAGCAAATGTTTGCCTGCTCTAAGGTTAAGGTCAGGAACACAGGATTAAATGTCCCTTCTAAACAAACTGTTGGCAGATGGAACCACGGACACTAACCCACTGACCTGTATAGCAGTATTATGTAGATTCCACGTAGCAGTGACTAGAAACACACACCCACACACAGACATGCACACACAGACACACACACTGTTGGATTGCATGTGATCCTGTAACGGTGCAGACCAATCTAAGCCGACCTTCTCAAACTGTTTATGGTGGCCCCCATGCTCTCTTCCTCTTGGTCCTTTCTAGAGTGTGGTGGCAGTCCCCAGCACCTAGCCTCAAGCCTGCCAGCCTTGGTCATGCTGTATACTGCACCCCTACCCCAGCCTTAGTCATGCTGTATACTGCACCCCTACCCCAGCCTTGGTCATGCTGTATACTGTACTCCTACCCCAGCCTTTGTCATGCTGTATGCTGCACCCCCTACCCCACCTCCAGCCCTTCAACTGCCCAGCTGCTCTGGTCCCTTCCACTGAACAGGTAATGGTCAAGTAGCTAAGTCTGGTTGTAGCCTGGACACTGGGGAAAGCTGGACCACAACTGAGGCCGTAGTCACTCTCTGGCTTCTCACTCCGGTCACATGAACAGAGAGGCCTGAAAGAAGCTGGGGGCAGCCCTCTCTCATCCCCATGGACGGGACAGGGACTGTTTTCATCTATAGGGAGAAGATGCCGTCTCCACTTTCTCCCATGCCAGTTGATGGGACGAGCCCTACCATATCTTCCCATGAGATGTATCTCAAGAGAGATGTTCTGTCCAGGCCCAGGTGTGAGGGAAGCCAAGCAGCAGTGGCTCCGGCTGGCGTGCATGTGGAGTGTGAGTACCAAATGAGAAGACCCACACAGCAGCTGCAGCAGAGGGTCAAGTTTAATGGTCA
The DNA here is from genome assembly GCF_950005125.1 of Chionomys nivalis. NCBI lineage: Eukaryota > Metazoa > Chordata > Mammalia > Rodentia > Cricetidae > Chionomys > Chionomys nivalis. The sequence goes on along the minus strand of NC_080107.1, from coordinate 39,633,480 downwards.
CTCTAAGGGATATCGTACATTGTTCAGAGCCCAATCCTAACTCCCCTTGGTCAGGGACACAGCCAGGTGCCCTCAGACCCCAGGCTCTACAAAAGGGGGGCCTGCCCCCAAGCTCCAACTATGTACAAGAGAGCCCACCCTGCTAGACCCTGGGCAAGACTGTGAAGGAGTCGCGGGGACTTCACACTTCACCAGCTGCTTGACTTTGCAGCCTGGGGGACAGACCCAGGCCCCTACTGCAGTGGTGGTGAGGTTCTTGCCTTCCAGGGCCCAGCCCCAGCTGGCCCCCACCAAGCCCATAGGCCTCTGTGCTGGGATGTGGCTTCCAGATCAAGGCTGGAAAAAGCTGAGCTCAACAGCAGCAGGGGAAATGGGGAGGCAGGAGCTGGGCGACGGGTGGCCACCCAGGCCTCCTCTGAGAAAAGGGAAAGTGAGGCTCCTCCCTCCTACCGCCCAGGCTGCCCCTTGCCAAGATGAGGTCAAAGTAAGCAAGGGGTGACGAGAGGGGTCAAAGCAGACAGATGTGGCCAGTACAGACCGGGCCAGGCTAGGCAGCCAGACAGTGCCGGCCCCACAAAGATGGGCCATCCTGGTGCTGGTGATCAAATACGGCAGGGCTGAGGGGCTGGGGGACAGGAGGACCTGAACACACACTGGGCCGGTTGTCTATACTGTAACTAGTAGCAGAGTGCTTAACTAGTTAACTAGTAATGCTGCTTCCCTTCAAATTGTTTCAGGGGGTGTAAAAAAATTGCACTTATTTCTATGAACCCCGTGGAGGGGATTCCCAATGCTGCGGCCTCCAGGCGAGGCGTGACAGGACGATGGCCTCAGTGGCCCACTGGTGCAGAGAGGACCAGACCCTACGAGAACCTGAGCAATGTCTGAGGGTCCCTGAAGTAGCTGTGGGCAAGACCAGGGCCACATGGTTCTAAGGTACAAGAGGTGGCCCAGCCCCAGGTTCCCAGTCCAGAGGAAATGGCCTGGTGGTGCCTGGGCATGACCCATGCTCCTCACAGGACGTCATCAAAGTCCAGCAGTTTTGAGTGCTGGCGGCTCTTCCAGAGGCGGTAAAGCCGGAAGTCAAAGTAGGTCTCAATCATCTGCTTCCCTAGGCAGGAGAGGGAAAAGCCAGGAGGCTCAGGCATGACCAGGTCCCAGACGGGTCAGACCTACAGCAGCCGTCTACACTCTAGTCAGTCAGCTGGGACAACTCACCTTGGGCAGACAGCTCCAGGGGTGACTCAAAGGTAACCTTGTAAGGAGTCATGAGGGTCCTGAGGTTCTGGAATAGCTTCAAGGAGGGGGGCAAGGTCATGAGTCTGGGGCTAGGGGCAGAACCCACCCTCCTTGCTTAGGACCCTAGGCACGAGAGAGATTTCTGTAGGAGGGCTAAAGCAGGAGGAGGTACCAGGACAAGGAGAAGACCTTGCCCACCTCTCTCACAAGCCTAGAGCCCCTACCTTTTCCCCATTGGGGTTCCCCAGAATGTAGCAGCCCATGATATGGATGACATTCGGCTCTGGGTTGACTTTGCTCATCAGGCGGCTCAACCTCTTCCAGAAGCTGGAGGGAAGGACAGACGGCATCAGTAGAAGCATGGTGGAGGGCGGGAGTCGGAAGGAATACACCAGGTTCAAGACTTCCCTCCCGCAGCCCGTGGCCCCCTCCCCTCTCACTGGATCATGTCCTCTTCCTTCTCCACTTTGGCAAAGGTGGCCACCTTGTTCTTGAGCAAATAAAGGTGTCCAGGGCCGCCCTGTAAGAGGTCATGGTCAGGTCTCAGGGGTGCTAGGACGGCTGTGATGAGGCGTCCACATACCCAGCCCACAGATGCACAGACACGCCCCCACCATGTGAACACATGCAGTGGGAGCTCGGGCTCGCCACCCCTACCATACTGATCTCTAGTTCTACCTGGCAGAAAATCAGCATCTTCCAGATCTTGGCCCCCTTGTGATAGATGTTCAGCTTCTTCTCTATCTCCTCTGTGGACAGAGGGCTATGAGTACTGCCCCTCCCCATGTAGGGCCACCCTTCCTGCCAGCCACCAGATGAAGTGAGCAAGATACATACCCAGGATGTCCTCGAATGTTGCATGCTCATGGTCCTGGGAACAGACAGGCCACACATCAGAGCCCTTGCTAGCCCCCCAAGGCATTCAGGCACCAATAGCTGGGCCCAGGGTAAGAGGTACACCCAGAATTTGTCTGGATACAGAGTTGGGAAGACACTCACGTAGAGGATGGGGATGATGGAGGGGTCATCCCTGCGGATGATGGTAGGGATGTACTCTGCTTTTGGCACCTTGGAGGAGATCAGCTGTGGGGGACAGGGAAAGTCCTATGAGGTGCACCCCATAGTCAAGGAGGGGATAGCCTAGGGATGGCCCCCCTGCTCTGCTGTAACCAAGGTAGAACCCTCTGAAACTTCCCCCAGAAATCAGAGGGCTGAGACCCTAAGGACCTTCACAACTAAGGTGGAGCCTGGAGGTTCCCTCCCCAAGCCAAGGATGCAGTGTGGGCATGGTGGGGAGGATCAGAGGACAAGGCTGTACTCCACCCAAATGCCATGTGGGTGCATCCAGGGGCAGGCCTCACCATGACCTTGGGTGGCAAGAAGCCCTCAGTTTCACAGGCCATGGCCTCCAGGCCTTTTTCTGTGTCCCAGTCCAGGTCCTCACAAGCCTCATCCAGGGTGCAGTGTGAGCTCTGCAGGTCACTGCCTAGGAGGCAGGAGGAGTCACCAAGACAGCGACATACTACCCATGAAGCCCAACCATGTCCTGGAGGGTCTTTGGGTAGCTGAGAAGGTTATAGTCACAGGTAAACTGCAAGGCTGGGCCACTGACACCAGTGGGAAGCAGCCCCACAGAGGAAGAGTAGAGACATGTGAAGTTGGGACCCAGCACAAACGTCACCTTTGGCTAAATGTGCCCTAAGAGACAGTGGGTACCATCTTACAGACGCCCCAGTTAGCACTGCTTAGCCATTAGTTAACCCCGCCTACGAGATAGGAGATGCTGGGTACTCCCTCTCATAGACAGGTAAACTGAGGCTCAGGGAGCAAAAGCGCAGAAGCCTAGCAGTACTGCATGGGACCCTTGGCAGGGATATGGGCCTAAGAGAACTTGTCAGGGAATAGGGCCAGCCTGCAACTGGACACCTACTGTCTCGGGAGTCGTGGGAAGTGTCGGCTTTCATAGGGGTGGGGTCGCTCCAGGACCGGCTGAAGCTCCGTTCGCGCCGCTCAGCGAACGCTGTAGTGAGAGCAAAACCCCCATTAGCCAGAGGGGGCAAGAACAGAGCAGACTCAGGCCCTAGACTGGGGGCTGAGGAGAGGCAGACACTGACAAGGATGGGCCTGAGGTCACATATGGAGGACAGAGACCAACGGTAAGTTTCCAGTATTGTGCTCCTAGTTAGGACATTAGGAGCAGAGTCTGAACTGGAGGACATTAGGGTGGAGACAAAAGGCACACTGTGGACTATCGACTGGGCTTAGGGTGGAGCCTAGGCTAGGCAGAGCACTGGGTTAGGATACTGGTCAAGTAGGGCCTGGGTGAGACGGAACACTGTTGGGGAAGCAAGACAGAACACTGACACGGCTGGACAGGAGCAGAACACCAGGAAAATGGGAAGCCTAAAGGGAAGGCAGAACATGGCAAACGGGTGGTGCCGGTAGGTGTGTGGGGCTAGAACACACCAAGGGAGGTGAACTGCCAACATGCAAAGCCCCAGCTTGCCACAAAGCCCCAGCCTGCCAAGCACAGCACTGCCCACTTCCCCAGTACCCATCTTACTCTGGGCCTTCACCCGCCGACTGCCAACCATGCGCAGGTGTTTGCGGAAGTTCCTGAAGGAGAAACCACGGGGTGATGAGGGTCCATAGAGGGGTAGATGGTGGCTCCTGCCCACCTAGTCCCTGGCCACGCTGAGGCTGGACACAGAACAGTCTCCCTGAGGCTTATATAGAAGCCCTGCCTCCTCGTGAGATCCTTCCAGAACTCCAGATCACAGGCATGAGTATCTCTCTTGCCAGTTTTGTTTTTGGCTGAGGCTTCTCACGGTCATCTCCACTGTTGCAGGGACACCCTAATATCCTCTACCTGAGCCCACACCCACAAGTTGGTCTGGGGGTTTCAAATTGTCCCTTCCCTACTAGAGAGACAGGTGCTCTCTTCCCGCAAATTTTGTGCCCTGCCAAGACCCCATGTTTAAAACAGACCAACGGTTTCCCAGGCACACTTCTGAGGGTGGTGGGAGTTGGAGAGGGTGGGCTGTGCCATTGGATGGACAGCTCTGGGCTTCAGGGCTAGACAGGCATGGATGGGCCAGTTGGCTGCAGTATGTCTATCATGAACCCTCAAGAATATCTAGGTCCAGGGGCTGAAATGCAGCCTGGTCACATGGCCTCTCCTGCCTGCCACGTCCCCAGAGCAGGGCCAGGCCAGTGGTCGCCACCACCCTTCCCCCATCAGGTCTTCCAGGGCCAGGAGGGCCCTGGCCAGGCCAGTGCAGACCAGAGACAGACCCTGGTGGCGAGTGGCTGGCAGGCCCTACCTCTGGATTACAGACGCGGAATCATTCTCCCGTTTCCGACGCTTCCTCTCCGCGTAGCCCCTGAATACCCTGAGAAACCGCCGCAAGTCAGCACTGCCCTTGGCTGAAGGCAGGAGGGACACAGACGTGGAGACAGAGGTGCAAGCACAGGGCCCAGGGGGCATCCGAGGCCCAGCTCCCAGCAGGCCCTGCTGAGGCCTAATTGTCCACAGGAAGCTGGACTAATGGGAACTCAGTACTATCACTGCCCAGGCCCAGGGTCCCTGACCTGCAGACAACTATCCAAGGGTGGGAGGGTCCCCCAGGACAAAGGCTGTGCCCCTAAGTGTACAATGCATGGCATACTTACGAGATGCTGAAGTCCCGGGGTGAAGAGGCGGCAAGAGAAAGAAGACAAAGTGAGTGTGGGTCTCTGGCTCCCTTCAGCCCCCCAGGTCCCCTGAAGGTGGTTTCCTGATGTCTACTGGACTCAAGGCCAAATGTCAAAGGGCACCAGAGACTGAGTCACTGGCCCATAGCACCAGGTGCTGGGTTCTGGCCAGGCAAAGATGGGGTTTGGCTCTACAGAAGCTTGCCTGTTCCCTGCCCACTTTGCCATAGCAACTGAAGGTAGGGTAGGACTGCTTTGGTGTGGGAACCTTGGTTCTAAGGCATTTCTTTGGGAGGACATTTTAGACGCTTGTCAGATAAAGAGGAAGAGACCCCCAAGAGGTAACTGTCACCTGTAACATGAAGCACAATGAGGTTGGAGTATGGAGTACACATGAGGACCAGACCTCCCCACCCCCAAACCACTTAGTGCTGGTGTTCAGCTGCAACTCTGCCTGGGTCAGGACCCCTACCAAAATGAAGATAAAGGCCATGAGGAAGTGGGTAGGCTGAGCGCAGGGGATGACCCGATGGGATGTTAGTAAGGAAAGCAGCAGAAAACAGTGAAAGTATGGTCAGAGGGAGCAGGATATAGTCAGAGTGAACCTGCTGGGACTCAGAGCCCCAGCTGGGTCCATCAGCACAGTGTGGCACATGCAGCTGCTCACAAGTAGACCCCAGCTGAGCCGGGGCCAGGAAAGAATTGTCACTATCTCCTAAGCCCTAGACTCTTGCAGTGGACAGTGGACTCACGCTTGCATAGTTGTGGTTGCAGTCTGGAAGCTGAAAAGGTTTTCCTTGGGGAACCAGGTACGGATGGGGACATCATCTAGAAGAGAGAGGAGGCTATGGCTAACAAGGACAGGTGTCCCGAAGCCTGATCCCTCCCTGTTGGGAAGAGACTTTGGGCCAGAGAGTGGAGACTACCCTGCTGAAGGGTGTCCACTTCCCAGGGCTCCCTAGAGTTATCCTCTGAAGTCCAGGCTTGAGGCTGCTGGAATGTTCTAAGGGGACATTTATGCTTTGTGGGGAAGGGTAGAACACAGCACGCCCTCAGGGTATTCAAACTCCTCCCTCCAGTTTACCAATATTAATCTCAGGGCTCAAATAACTTCCCCTCCCTTGCAGTTTTCTTCCATTAAGCCTTGTTCTTTACCTCCTCAAGAACCTCCCAGGCACCCTCCTCCAGGAAGTATCCTTGATAAACTCTAATAAATTTGCCTGGGATCTGAGGGAGGCCACAACTCATTGGATTTGGGAAGGAGGGTGAGCCCAACGTGAAGGGATTTCATCCTTCAAACCAGCTCGGCAGTGTCTGGTGCTGCTAAAGGCCAGCAGGCTACCCCTACACCTGCCCAGGTGCAGATAAGGCCTCTCACCGGACACTCGATCAACGCTATACATCCTCTCCAGCTTCTTGTTGCGGCCAGAAGCCTCAGGTAGAGGTGGCTGTTCCAGCCCAAAGGCCCGAGGAGAGGGACCAGGGACCAGCTGGGCACATCCTGGGCATTCTTTGGAGCCCTGGCGGCTGCCGGCCCAGCTTTGGCAGGGCCTGTTGATGTCCTCCCGGCTGCTGCCTGGGCTGGCACGCAGGGGCTGGCTATGATGGTGAGGGTGCCGCTCCCGCTGCCTCCTCCCCTTTACCACTGCTAGCTCAATGGCTTCAGCTCCAGAGCTGGGCAGCAGGGCTGGCTCTCTAGAGATGGTGTACACACGGGGCTGGGGCCCCTCTGTAGCCGGCTTCCCGCTGACCACCTCATCGGAGATGCTGCCCTCATAGCGGCCATTGGAGACGAGGGAGAGGCGGCGCTTGTTCTGGGGGGCAGGCTGCATCTCTGGGGACCCGTCGTGGCCGGAGTAGGCGTCAGCCAGAAGGTGGTCTAAGGGAAAGGCACCAGGTGAGCCTTCAGCCTGCTGGTCTACCCTCCCAGTCTCCTTGGGCACACAGAGGGCAACAAACACTAAGCTTGATGAGGGGGTTCTGGGTGCTATCTGCTAGGTGTCCCTGTTCCTCTTATTTGGGCCTGAAGCCCTTGTGCAAGTGTGGCCTGGGGTGACAGACAGGCCTTACTACCTGTGCACCATCATCAGAGGTAAGAACAGACAGGCCAGCCCCCCCCCCCACGAGCCTGCAGATACACCCATTTGCCTGATGCCAACTTCTCCCCTCCCCCCTCCCAACCAGCTGGCCCCCGAGACAGTGGTGCCAGCCCTGGGGGTGCCAAGAGGCCTGTTGCCATGCCAACAACCCAGGCTGGGAGGGCGCCATGGAGATGGGTGATTGGAGCTTCTCCTGGGGTTCTGGGCTCTGGAGGGCAGGGGATGTGAGGAGGAGAAGCAAGCGAGACGTCTAGGTTGGCTCACACTCACACTCCGCTGGCCCTGGCCCTGGCCTGGGACAGAGGACTCACCCTGCACAGCCCTTTTGTTTCCTGGGCCCCTACCTGCACCGTTGCGGTTCTCAGGGTGACTCTGGGACAGGTACTCTCCAAACGCTCGAGCTGCTCTGCAGGGTAGGCAGAGGGAACACAATCAGTGCACGCTGGCCACCCGCCTTCAACAACGGCAAGACCCTCCCCACCAGACCTCCCCCCACCCTAGCCCTCCACACCAACACGAGAAGAGGTGGGCTCTTCTCCACCCACCACAGAGAACCCAGACATCCTGGCCACGGACCTCCGACCGATCTGTCCGATCTGTCCAGCCTGTGGGCGTCAGGTTCTAAGGCCCGAGGCCCACTCTAGTTAGAACAGGAAAGCTGCAGGGGGCCGGGGCAGCAGCACACACCACAGCGGAAGCCGGCAGCGGCTACCTGACCTCCGGTCAGCCCGCCGCACTCACCTTACTTTGGCCGCTACCGAGGACATGGCCTCGCTCCTCAGCGCCCTCCTCCTGGAGGCGGCGGCACCCATGGTCACGGTGCCCGCGCATCCCCCGGGCTTCAGAGCGCGCCTCGCGCCCGCCGCCTCTGCCGGGGGAGCCGTACAGCGCCTGAGGTTGCGCTAGGTCTCGGCCTCAGGGTCAGGGTCACACTCAGGCCCGGGCCCCGCATGGCCGCACCCAGCGCCCTGCAAGTCCAGCCACTGTAGGAGAGCGCGGCTGGACCGGGGGCGGTGCTCCGCCTCCTGACTGACGCCAGGCCTGGCACCACCCCCATGATGACAGATACGGGCGTGGCTAAAAGGCGGCTCCTCCCGCGGGCTTTCTTCCTGGGGCGACCCTCCCAGGACTAATGGGTCCGGCCCATATATGCCTAGAGGTGAGGAACATTTAAGAAAGCCCAGAGCTCACCTTGTTTTAAGGGAAACCTTAGCTCCATCCAAACCCGGAGCATCCTGCCTGCCCAGCCTACAGTTGCTGCCTGGAGGTTGCAGGACCACCCTGTTGGGACCTTCCTCCGGCCCACTTAACTCTTTACCATAGCAGCCTTCACACAGGAGTGAAATACCACACAATCAGACCGACCTTTATTAATACACCAATCCCATGCTCCCATGCCTCACAGAGGCTTCAGTATTGCTTGCTGTGGGAATACAAGGTGAGCCCATGAAGAGGAGAGGCCCATGACTCCTCTAACACAGCGTATGTCCACAGAAGAAACCAGACGAATACACCACCCAGCTTGATCTTGTCAGGCAACTGAAGCAGCTTCCAAGGAGTGGGTGCAGCCTCAGCCTAGCGGGCAGACCCAGGGGAGGATTGTGCTGTACTGTGTTAATCCAGGTAGGAAAGGCATTAGAGTTTTGGCCCCTGCTCATCTTGACCAGGGAGCCAACAGCAGGAATCCTGAGGCTGTTCTGGGGAAGTCAGGCCTGAGGGCCCTTGCCATAGTGAAGACTCATCCTCCTGGAAGCAAATCATACATGGTCAAGATATGTCAAGTAGGGGCTGCCAGGTCCCAGGCTGCATATTCTGGAGTGGGAAGGAGTGTCCAGCCCAGAATCAGAGACTGGGGGCAGGCCCAGTCTGGGGACCTCAGAGTGGGCACAACTGAGGTGCACTGCAGAACAGGGCCCAGCACCTCACCGAGTCAGAGTCCGACTCAACCCCGGTGCTCTGGAAGTCAGCATATGTCTCCTTGGAGATGTCTGGCAGCTCCTCCTCAAACTCTGTCTGGTAGTCAGACTCATCTGGAGCAGAAGAAAGGGCTACACTGGTCCCCTCCCCAAGGACAGGGGCTGTGTCCAGCACCGCTAAAGCTAAGGCAGAACACGGCCGTAGACCCACTGTTCCTAGCTCCACGGTAACACGAGCACAGCCCTCTGCAGTCCCAGGGCTGCTGGACCCAGCGACACAGCACACAGTCTCCGTGCGCCTCGTCCACCAGCTGTCCCATATGTCTTTCACAAACCATGGAGGAAGCTGGTCCTCCTTACCTACCAAGCATACCTGGGGGCCCGGTCAGGGCTGGATAAAGAATGGCCAGCATAAACTCACCTCAGTGCCTGGGCTCCCACCCTGGGAAGCCCCCAGGGCACCTCTCAAGTTCCTCTTTAAGACGGAACATGCAGCAGGGAATGCGGCAGAACATGTTCTGTTGCAAAACGGGGGTGAGGTGGGGATGGTGGTTGATGACCCCACTGCAGGGCAGTGGTCAGAGCAGTGGCTGTTGGACCTGGCCCTCAGGCTCCCCTGAAGGTCCGTGGTGTGGTTAGGATGCTATGTGGAGTGATGAGGGAGAAGCCTGAGTGGCCAAGGGGATAATCTCATTGCTATGGGAACTCTTGGGCAGACAGATGGTCTCGAGGTCTCAACAAAGTGGAGCAGCAGTGGTTAAGCTTCTTGGTCAGCACAGCTCAAGTGCCAGTGACTTCAAGAGCAAGAGTGAGGGTTCAGAGTTGCCTGTCCCTACCTTTGTGACACAGGTATACTTTCTGAACATCTAACTCACCGTCCACTGCAGTCACCTTGGCCGGCTCAATCCGTGACACAATCTCAGCGAGGTCGGTGAAGGAGGCACTAGGGCAGGTGAGCACCTGGAAGGAGGCAGAAGGCAGCACGGGGACTCAGACTGCACACAGACGGAGCGGACACAGAGGATGCTGCCAATGTCCCAGACTCCCACCCGGCTAGACCCTCCGTCCTGCTTCTCACCCCACAGTCCTTCCTCTTGCTTGTCCCCTGATGGTCCTGCAGCATCTTCTCCAGTACGCCACTCCGAACCCAGATGTCGAACACTGTCCGCCCATGTTGATACCCGACTTCCTGCGTACATAGGAGGCCCCAACAGGAACTTGAGGGAGCCCCTTCTTGTGCTTTTAGAAAAGAGGCTGAACTGACCCCAGTCCCTTGTCCTTAGCTGCTGACACTCACACAGATCTCGTCAAACTTGCCGAAGTCCAGGGTGCGGTAGTTGTCGATGGGAGGCCTCAGATACTCGCAGTAGTCACTGTTCTTCACCATCTCCAGCTGCCGGACGCAGCACACGTAGGCCAGGCGTGTTTGAATCTCTGCCATGTTCAACACCTGCCAAGAATGCTTGAGTCTCCTACCCTGGCCCTCCCTCCGAACCCAGACACATGATGGGCTCTGAGCCAAAGTCCTGAAGATGTGACCTAGTGAGCCCCTCGTGCTTCACAGTTGGTCCCGGGACCTGGGAAGCAGTACAAACAAGTGTCCCAGCTGGGCTGGGTTCTGAGCTTGGGAGGTGCTTCTACATCCCTGCGGCCAGGGATGGCACAGGGAGGATGAGAGCACAAGCCCCAGAGAGGCTATCTAGTCCATCCAGTACCTTGACTTTTGTGGCTAAGGGGTTCCAGCGTTTCCAAAGCAGCCACCATCCAGACAAGGCATCACCGTAGTTGGTGAGGTCCATCTCATCCCGGCTGCCAACATCAATGGCAATCACAACCTTTGCCCCCATGGATCTTGCTACATCCGCTATGGAGAAAAAGGTAGCCTGGTCACCATCCAGGTTAAAGATGCAAAACCAGGCCTGTTCTACAAGAGCTAGTTCCAGGACAGGCTCCAAAACCACAGAGAAACCCTGTCTCGAAAAACCAAAAAAAAAAAAAAAAAGATGCAAAACCAGGGTATGGGGTAACACTCCTGGAGGAATGGGAAGAACAAATGGGAGGCAGACCCTGCTTTACTAAGCACTAAGAGGTCTACCTGGGGGCCATCTGGTCCCTCTCTAGTATTCTTCCTGGGCCTAGCAGGGGATCAAATGTCCCAGCTTGTGTGTAGCCATGTACACAGAACTCTGTTCTGAGCCCTTCTGAGTATGTAGCCAACAGGTAGCAGGTACGGCCTCACACACAGTACACCCAACACCTGCAGACTGTTAGCTTCCAACTGTGGGCACAGATGGAAATCAATTGCTCCTGGTTTGTCTCCTTGGCCTTTGTTCTGTTGCTGCTGTGCTAACAGGCAGAGCCATATGCTGGGAGCATGCTGTGCGCATGTGCAAGCATGGGCACATGCGCATGAGTTCTCAATGAGCTGATGCCAGCCTGACATTTTCTCTTGGCATACTCCAAGGAAAACGTGTACCACCCCGGCCTTCCTGGTATGGAGGCGGTTATGGCAGGCAGCCACGGGGCAGAATGACCAAAGAGCTACATACCAGCATGGGGGGGCATGCCCCCACCCTCAGCAGTACCTGGGAGGTTGTTGATGTAACCCCCATCCATCAGCAGGTGTCCATCCTTGGGGTCGCAGAGAGGGGGCATGTAGCCCGACAAGGACATACTTGCACGGACATACCTCCACAGCGAGCCTGGAGCAGCAGGAAGGTCTGGTGGGAAAGTGGCTAGAGAAGATCCTTTCTCTGCCCTCTGTGCTCCCTGTCCTGCTGTCTCTGCAGTCTGAAAGCCCACAGATCCAACCTCCGGGAGAACACTAAGCTTGACAGACCACCACCAGACCTCTCATCCCCAAAGGGCTTTGCCTTGAAAAGAGATGGCATTGAAGTATTCCTCTGTGGTCCCCAAATATCCCACTTTGCCCAACTGAAGAATTCTGTGCCTGAGCACATCCCTAATTCTGCTCCTTTCCCAGAGGCCCTTTTACTCACCTGAGACCCTCGCCCCTGCCTCACTTCACATAGTGTGCCTATGGCAGAAACATCCTCTGCCCCCTATGCAAATGTGGCTGTGACCTTCCTTTGTAAGACCCTCAGGGCCCTCATGGAGCTGTGTGTCCATGCCCCCATACCTGACTAAGATCCTAGAGCTACTGACCCCACTAAGCCGACGCTATGGTGATTTTGGTTGGAGAAGGCTCTCACCATCTGTGTGAACCCGCATGGCAGAGGCTGTGATGTCGGTGGTGATGGCAAAATAGGGGAGCCACAGGTCCTGGGGGAGGACAAGGATCAGAGGAACCCTCCTCTCAGCTGTTCCCTGCCCCACACTGGCACGGCCATCTAGGGACAGAGGAACGTGGGGAGAAAGCAGGACGGTGTCAAGTCACTGAGCATCTAGTGCAAGCCAGGTGTGACAGGGACACACCTCAATCTGCCGGTCTCTGAAGATGCTGCTGATGCTGCTATTGAAGCCAGTTCCAGAAAACATAGATGTGATTGGGTAGGTCAGATCTAGTATAGTCTTCACCACTGATGTCATATCCTAGAGACATGGGAGACCTTTAGTGAGGAAATCGTATTTCTGCATCAGAATAGGGGTGACCAAGAAAACCCCCAGGTCCAACTGCCTGAAGTCTCAGGAGAGCACTCCCTGTGGGCTTGAGCCTTAGTGTAGACAAAGAGGCCAGCAGAAGCTCCTGGGGCTTAAAAGCTAAGAGCCTCCCATAGCTCCAAATCCCTGTCCCTTCCTCACGAAGCTATATACTGAGAACCCTTCAGGACTCCAGAAGACCTTTGTGCTCTGGGCATCCAAAGTTCCCTACACAGTAGCGGGAGCGCTCGGCTAGACAGAGCCACCAGCCCTGGACCCTTCCGTACGACAGATGAGTGGCACGGAAAACAAGGAATAAGACAGCTTGAGATTCTGCCCAAGATCTGAGCTAGAGAGGCCGCTGGACAAACTCCCTCTTTCATGGCTGGTGGGTAAGTATGCCCATGGCTCCATCCCCGTTATGTCCTGTAGTCGTCTCCTGCAGGGCAGCCACTCCAACAAGGTGGCACAGCTTGGTTCTCCCTCAGTGGTGGGGGACCAGCCAAAGGTCCCTGGTTCTCCCAGTCCATGACTACAATCTAAGCTGTTGTACACCAAGGGGACACATTTTCCTGTAGCAACAGCTCTTAGAGACCACCCCCAGTGACCGCTGACACAGCACTAAGAACAGGATGTGTCATCAGGTTCTCTTTCTTGATGGCCACTCACTCCATGAGAGACATATTTCTGGACAGAGCCTCAAGCTGTGTCCTCAGCTTTGTGAATGCAGCAGAGAGCCCATTCCTCAGCTTCTGCACACGGATGACCAATTTTCTCCTCTTTGGAAAAGGAGAGCACAAAATCTTTTGATCCCACGCATGGTTTCAGCAGGGTTCCATTTGTTCCACAGGAGCAGCCCAGCCTCGAGAAGGCTATGAGCGGCCTGCTGGCAAGGCAGAGGGAACCGGTTCTGCTTCCTTTGATTTTGCTTGACGCTTTGATTCTGATTCTGGTGTTCATCTTTGACAAGGCTGAACTAAGCAGAGAAGTGCTGGCTCCTGTGTAGCCTGGAGCCCACACTCAGCCCCTCCTGGTCTGACTCACACCAAGGCAACACTCCCTTCCCCCAAACCATCCAGGGCTAGGTAGGCACCAGACAACAAGGAATGTCTCCTAGGCATGCTGGAATGATCCATGCTAACCAAACTGAAGCTGCATACCCTGCCTTGCCTTGGCCTCAGAAACCTGAGGCATGGCTGGGGCATAGGAGACTCTAGGAGTAGTTGGGGGAGGGGATGAATGTAATCAAAATATACTGTATGAAATTCTCCAGCAACTAATTAATAAAAAGGTAAAAATGACACGAAGTTGGGAAGAAGACATGTTGGGGAGATTACGGGGGGTTGGAGAGGGTAAGTGGAAAGTAGATACGATAATATTTCATTATATACACATATAAAAGTCTCGAGAATAAAAACATGTTTTTAAAAAGAAATCTGAGGCCTGTAGTCTCCTGATCTTGACTGACTGTAGTTCCATCTTGCCTTCCTGCCCATTGTAGCCCATGGTTTAGCTGTGCCTCTTGCTTCCTGAGACCCTGGGGTCCACTAGCTCCCCTTCACTGGCACTGGACGTCCGTGTTGTCACCTGATAAACCTATGAGCTAAGACCACCTCCCACACCTGCCTTACAGCCTCCTGCCCCCGCCTACCTCAGGCCACCTCCTGTCACCTACTCCTGGCCATCTCCCACTACCTGCCCAATCTTTTCCTGCTTTATGCTCTCCGCCTGCCACAGAGGCCCCACTCTGACCTGCAAGCCTTCCTGAGGGTGGAGGGCACCTGCTTACCTCTGCCCATTGCTTAGCACGGATCCGCATCTGGCTGTAGCTCCGCTCCTCAGCAAACAGAGCACTCATAAAAGCCCCAATGGACGTCCCTCCGATCATGTCCACCGGGATGCCACACTCTGCTAGGGCTCTCAGGATACCCACCTGGGCACAGCCTCTTCACCAGCAAGAAGAGTGGGAGAAAATGAGCACCGTAGTCAGGGCAGCCCTTGCCCTACGTGCCCTGTGTGCCTCAGAGGCAGGTCACATGCCCAGATTATTCTTCCCTCCTCAGAACCAGAAGTTTACATGACCACAGACAATGGGGCAAAGAGAGGAGAGGCTCCCAGAGGGTTCTGGATATAATTTAAAATTCCTCTCTCTGGAGGTGCACAGGTGACCGAGGGGCTGAGACAGGAGAGGATGGCTTTACTGAGGAAAGCCAGTGTGTGACTGCTACCATCTACTGCTGAGTCCAACAGAGTATCACAGAGGCTGAGAAGCTGAACAGACTTTGCCACAGTTGTAGGTGGGGAAAACTGGAAATGAGAGCCCTCTGGGGAAAAAAAAGGGGGGTCCTGGTAAACACCAAGGGCTGCCCCTAGGAATCAAAGTAAAGCAGAAATGAGCCAGCCTCCCTGAAGACCAGAAATCCAGGTCCCCATTCTTTTTCAAACAAGGCTGAAGTTATGGCCTAAAGCCTCAAAACCAAGCATAACAAGTCATAAAAGAAGAAAATACCTCATGACTACAAGACAAGATTAAAAACAAACACCACGATTGGACCGAGGACTAGGGGTCCTAGAGTACTTGTCTACCGTATGCACACTTGGTTGATCCCGCTACCGTACACTTTAGAGAAGCCATCAACAGTCTGTGTGGGAGAACAAAGTGCTGCGTGTATGCCTGCAGGAATAGACTAGTGTGCTCAGTAAAGGATGCAGACGCAGCACACAGAGGTGTGACTCCAGTCATGGGGGGGCAGAGCATGGGTGAATGTGCAGTGAATACAGTTTATTCAGGATGACAAACAGCCTAGAAACAGACAGGCCTGGCAGCTGTACAGCAGTGAGAACGTATTGCACTATGACGGTTAAAATATTCATGTACTGTGCATATATTTAGTACATAAAAAGAATAATATGTAATACCACCAGAAAAAAATTAAATAAGTAGAAGTCTTAAAACAAAAATTGAGCTTGGCATAGTGGTGCAAGCCTTTAATCCCAGCATTGATGGAGGTGGGTCATCTTTCTATCTGTTGTTTCATTGGTTAAGTAATAAAGAAACTGCCTTGGCCCCTTTAATAGGACAGAAAATTAGGTAGGCGGAGTAGACAGAACAGAATGCTGGGAGAAAGAAGCCGAGTCAGGAGTCGCCATGATTCTCCCACTCCAGACAGACGCAGGTTAAGATCTTTCCTGGTAAGCCAGCTCGTGGTACTACACAGAATATTAGAAATGGGTTAGATCAATTGTAAGAGCTAGCCAATAAGAGGCTGGAACTAATGGGCCAGGCAGTGATTAAAAGAATACAGTTTCTGTGTAATTATTTCGGGGCATAAACTAGCCATGCTGGGACGCAGCCCCGCCGCTCTTATTACAACACAGCATCTGAGAGACAGAGGCAGGTAGATCTCTGTGCATTCAAGGCCAGCCTGGTTTATTTTTACTTTAGGTGTGTGGATGCATGTGTGTCTGTACAGCATGTGCATGTAGTGTCTGCAGAGTCCAGATCCCTTGGGACTGGAGTTACGGGCAGTTGTGAGCTGCCATGTGGGTCCGGGGAACTGAACCAGGGAGAGTAGACAGTGGTTTTGAACACTGAGCCTTCTCTCCAGCCCTAGTTTACATAGTGAGTTCCAGGACGCAGAGAGACCGTTTCCTCAAAAAACAAGTACACAAAACAACAACAACAGAAACAACAGAGTTGAGAGCCAGGCGGTGGTGGCGCACGCCTTTAATCCTAGCACTCTGGAGGCAGAGGCAGGTGGATCTCTGTGAGCTCAAAGCCAGACTAGTCTACATAGAGAGTTCCAGGCCAACAGGGTTATATAGTAAGACCCTGTCTCACAAAAAGAAAAGGAAAAAAAAATCCCCAAAAAGCAAGAGTTGAAGAAATTAAAGACAGGATTGATAACTGCAGAGAATGGGAAAGTATAAGCGGGATGAAGTGGAGATTACAGACAGGAAACACATAACTGAGATGAGACAACCAATAAATGAGTTTGAAGACTAGACACAGCTGAAGAGTGACACGGTGTAACTCTCTCTTGCCAGCAGAACTCAGATATTGCTGTCCTGAAACCAGAGCAGCTGTGACAATCTGCATGACAGAGGCCTTGCACAGCGGGGGCCTCCTGCACCTTTCTCCTTTTTCCTTAGCTGTCCTTTCAAAGGCCACACTTTTGCTTTGTTGACACTTTCTAATGTATGCTTTAATTTCAGCTCTTGTCTGTTTTTGGAGACACTGTATCCTGTACTGGCCTCAAATTCACTGTCCTTCTCAGCATCATGGGCGCACTGTTCCAGAATATAGGCAGGCTGGTCTTTCCACTGTGTCAGAATTTACTTTATAAATAACAAGAAACTCACAAGCTACCTTGATTTCATTGGCTGCAACTTATCAAGCAGCCCTGATTTCCCTAGATAGCTGGCTCTCCCAAGCTCTTTCACTGCAGTCTTAATTATGAATTAACTTTCAAACTGCATATTAAATAGTGTGTGTGTGTGTGTGTGTGTGTGTGAGAGAGAGAGAGAGAGAGAGAGAGAGAGAGAGAGAGAGAGAGAGAGAGAGAGAGGAGTTACAAAAGAGCAGAAGAGGGCCTTACTGGCAGTGGAGTCAATACGGATACAAAGAGACACTGTAGATGGCGAGTAGTAAGATATTAACTACATAGTTAATGTAGCTGCTGGAGGCCTGGAGAGCAGCAGGGTTGAGGAGAGCCCAGCCTAGTCTACTTGGCAACTCCATTCCAGCAAAAGAAGCAAGGCAAATGGTAGTTTGAAGAATGACACTGAGGTTATCCCCTGCGATCCCTGCCGCAATGCACATACACAGAGACAGAAGCAGAAAGGCAGGGATGTAGAGAGATAAAGAGAATGATACAAAATTAATACATTCATTCAGAGATGTCACCAAAAGAGAGTCAGAGCCTGAGAGACAACACTGGCATAAAGCAGTCAGTGAAGATGAAGGAGGTGGTGCTGGTGGGCTGGGGGGTGTGAAGCCCTGGAAAACTTGAACAAAGATGATCTGGTCTGTCTGAACCTGCTAAGACGATAGGAACACTCTGGCGGTGTCTATCGGTGTCTATTGGTAGGTACACTGATGGTATCAGAAACGGAGGTGAAGCAAATACAACAGTTAGAAGCTCCTTTTGTTCTCTCTCTTTTTTAAAGACAGTTTCTCTGTGTTAACAGTTCTGGCTGTCCTGGAACTCGATTTTTTTTTAAAGATTTATTTAATTATTATTATGTATATAATATTCCTCCTGCCTGTACACCTCCATGCCAGAAGAAGGCACCAGATCTCATAGATGGTTGTGAGCCACCATGAGGTTGCTGGGAATTGAACTCAGGACCTCTGGAAGAGCAGCCAGTGCTCTTGACCTCTGAGCCATCTCTCCAGCCCACCCCCACCCCTTTTCTAAGACCAGTGTTGAAGAACATTATTTTAAGGTGTGTTACTTTTGTTTATGCTCTGGAACATTTGTTTAATGCTGCAAAGATGTGTCTGATTAAATAAAATTCACCTGTAGTCAAGAGGTTGCATCAGCAACTAGCTGACAGGAAGTGGTAGGGAGGAGCCAGGTGAGAAGGGTTTTTAAGGAGGGGCGGGGAACAGCCTGAGGAGCAGAAGTTCACCTCAACCTTTGAATCCTGAGTTCTTCAGAGGGACAGAAATTTAGATAAGTTCCCTTCGTCACACAGCTGTGGCGTAAAAGGCAGCAACAATTTAAAAAAGAGGACAACAGACCAGGCTGACCTCAAACTCACAGAGATCCACCTCCCTCTGCTTCCTGAGTGCTAGGATTAAAGAAGGAAATGTTCAGAGTCCCATGGATATGATTTACCTCTGAAAGAGCTACGCCCTCACAATGGAACCTCATGAGGATTAGAGGAGAGAGAGAGAGAGAGAGAGAGAGAGAGAGAGAGAGAGAGAGAGAGAGAGAGAGGCTGAGCCACAGGCAGGTGAGGGTGCAGAGAGACCAACAGATAGATGTTGGTTATCTGAGAGTTAGGAAGTCAGTGTTCTAAAATTTAAGGAAACATTAGTCAGATAGGACTACTACTTAGGATCACAGAAAAGACAATGTCCAAACAGACTTTGAAAGTATTTGGCCCCAGAAAGGGCAAGCAGAGGACTGTTCTTTGTGTGCCTAGCAGAACCACTCGGCTTTTAAGTACACCTTGAGCCAAGTGGTAGAGTTTTCAAAAATGCTGTTGGCCTGACATGCAAACCAGGACCAGGTCTGTACCTAACCATTCTGAGTTTCTATTATCCAGGCACACAGGAAGGACTAGGGCCTCCCCCTACCTGATAATGTCATATCCCTCCTCTAGGTCAGTTCCCCCATGATTCAAGATACAACGAGCACGCACTGGGTGGGGGAGGGGGGGTCACTTCACTGTAGACTGAGCAGAGCCAGGACTCAGTTCACAGTGGGTCAGCTCCAGAGCACCCCTCCTCTTGGGGAGATGTGGAGTCTGACACGGCTCCTCCTGCATATCTGGATCACCAACCACTTCATCCTCCCACGATGCCATAGGCCTCCACGTCTTTCAGCTCAGAAGGGTCAGATGACAACTCAGGGCAGGAATTGCATGGGCTAAAACTCCTTCAAAGAACCCCAAGCCTAAAGAACTGAAGGATATTTCTCTAGTCCATGAGCAGAGCAGGTCATGCTTCATAGAGAATATATTAAAATGGAAAGAACCTCATGGGGAGCCCACTGGGGAACTGAACTGGCAAAGGACAAGAGCAGACAATGTTCAAAGCGGAGACATATGGCTAACCAAACAGATGCTGCTAAGCATAGTCAGACAACACACATATCTTCTTCTACCAAATGTCAACAGTGAAATCCAAAACATTTAGGTTATAAACACACACACACACACACACACCTAGACACTTTGGCATGCGGACCACACTCTTGCCATCCCTGGGGACTCTCCTGAGAGTACGAGAGTGGTCCAAGGATCTTTGCATCTGCGGCACCTATGCTCAGGGTAAGGCCGATGGGAGTGTGGTATACAGTTGGGGGTTGGGGAGGCTCACCTTGCTCCACCTCCTCCAAGCACCAAGGCAATGGCATTGCCTGTCAGCACCCGTGCCAGGCGGGAAAAGTCTGAGTGACGGTCTGGTGGCCGTTGGAAAACACGCGTGTACATCTCAACCTGAAAGGAGCCAAAGGGAGACAGAGGTCTGTGCGTTTCTCCAGCTAAAAGTTGGCATGTCCTGATTTGACTCACAGCCTCTCCTTTCCAGGACACAGGACACAGCATTAGCACCCAAGTGCCTGACAGGGTCCAAGCTCACCTGAGAGGTGTTGGCAGAGGACAAACAGACCTAGAGGAAGCTTCTAACTGCCTAAGACCACAGAGCCCCTCAGGATGCCCTCACAGGAGTCTCTCCACTGGCCCTTTATGTAGGGAGTGCTCTTGAGGTATATGGTCCCAGGCAGGGATGCAGTCAACAAGATGCTGCCCATTGAGCTAGGGTGTTGAATGGGCTGTAGCATGTGGACAGCACCAATGCTTCCCACCACCTAGTTTTCACACTGAGCTCAAAGAACTAAAGATGCCCAGGGAAGAGATGTCTAGGATTGTATCTGTCTCTGCTCTGAAGGGATAGCTCAGTGATCTAGTCATAATATCTCTTTAGGGCCTCAGCTAAATGTGAGACTCTCAGCCTTGATCCCTGACCTAAGTCAAGCCCAGATTTCTGAGCTCACTGGTTCCCAGTTCTGGACAGCCTCTCTGTGCTTTGTGCTGTGACTTCCTCAACCTGCAAAGTAGCCCAAGAATCCCAAAGTTATGATCACAGAGTTCAGAGCAGAATAGGCAAGCTCAATAAGAACCCACAAGCCCTAATGCGCATAAAGGAGGAGAAAGACAGCTCTATATAGAGAGGCCAGAGATAGTGTAGTCAGGGCTAAGTCCTGCTGGGCCAGCCCTCCAGGCCTCACCAACTTGGGCAAGCTCCTCTTAGAGAAGACACGGCGTGGGCAGCGGAGGTGCAAGTGGCCAGAGCACCAGCTCCGCATGTTGAGCCACTCCACTGTGCGGGCAGGCCCTGGACCGTCCTCTTTGTGCAGCAAGATCAGCTGCTTCTGGGCACGCACGGCTGTGTTCTCCAACATCCGCTCCAGCTAGAGGAGAATAAGACCTGGTCAGCAAGCCCAGGTAAGCCTGAGGGCTAAAACAGAACAGAACCAAGGACCACCACAGAGCTATCTCCAAGGTGGACACTCAACACTGCCCTGATAGCTGGCCCCAGAGAGGACAGTGTGGGATGGGTCTAGTTAGTAGCCGGGCTGTAAAGATGGCTACTAACACCCTGACCACATGGTCCACTAACTGTGCTGGGTGGCCAACACGGCTACCAGGGGGATGCTGGGAGTATGAGACAAGAGTGCTTCCTCCCGCGTCTCAAACACTGCCGTGTGACTGTATGCTGTGACCTTCACAGACGATGCACTTTTTGGGCACCTGCCTTACAAAAACAGCACTGCTCCTGCACAATGGGAACAGACATCAGAGGGGCTGACTTCAGCTGCTCCAGGATTAGACAGATAGGGCAGACGCTTGAAATGGAAGCTGAGCAGGTAGAGCAGAGAGGAGATGGGCACACTAATTCAAATGACGAGGAATCACCTCATACTGCTTAGTTAAAGGACATGAATGGAGCCAGAGTTCCCCCACTCCTGAGAAGGACATGAGCACTTCAGGCGCACCTGCAGCCATTCACAACCGGGAAAGCAGCTTGGCAGCGTCTAGTAAGTACACACATTTTCTTTGGGGCCAGCAACTTGAAAGTATCTGAGGAAAACTCGACCTTGCTTGTTACTATGAAGTAACTGGTAGAGGCTGTATGGTGGACACTCACAAATGGAAAACCAAACAGCCATAAAAATGGGTGAAACAGTGGGTATCGATGAAAGAGTAAATTTCATGAGGGATGGTGGTGGCACACGCTTTAATCTTAGCATGTGGAAGGCAGAGGCAGGAGGACCTCTAGGTTCAAGTCCAACCTGGTCTACACAGTGAGTTCCAGGACAGATAGGGCTGCACAAATAAACCCTGTCTTCAGAAATCAAAACAAACAAACACAATTTCAGAATGATATAAAATGGTATTATTTCTATATAATCTTTAGGAGTGAACATAGCAGAGGTCTCTAAAGAGACCAGCAAACACGTGGGTCCTCTCCTGAAAAGTATTTCCGCTAACGGAAAGATAGACGGGTCTGGGTTGGAAGTCCCTCTGAGCACTCACCTCGCCCACTGCTGGCTCTTGCTCTCCCAAACCCACAATGAGGATGCAGTCAGCCTGCCTGATGCAGCGCTGGGTCCAGGGTGTGAGTGTGCTGTCTGCTTGATACAGCACAATCCGGTGGATGTCCTCCTGCTGCCCCAGCCAGCTGGATAGCCGGTACTCATGGATACTGAAAGACATAAAGCAGCGCCTCATCTTTTTTTTAAAAAAAATTTAAATTAAAATTTAAAAGAAAAAAATTTCTTTGAGACAGGGTCTCACTATATAGCACTGGCTGGCCTGGAACTCCCTATGTAGACTAGGGAGCCTTAAACTCATAGAGATTGGCCAGCCTCTGCCTCCTGAGTGTGGCACCTCACCTTCTATGGGGTCTCCTAAGGCTTCTCATCTTCATTAGCACCTCTCCCACAGAGCAGCAGTGGGTGCTTGGAACTGGGCACTTGAGCAGAGGCTGTGGCCACGCCTAGAAGTTGGGGGCTTAAGAGAAGGTGAGATGCAGAGCTGCCTGAATGATAAGGAGGACCTGGTTGTCTCCTGGGATCTCTGATGGTACCCAAGCACATATAAAGAGTAGAGGGTATAGTTGGACAAGGAACATGCTAGAATGTGCAGATACCAAGGCACGGGGTTAATGAGGTCCATCTCAAGACTATACCAGGGCAGCTAAGAAGGAAGTTAAGGCTGACTAAATTTCTTTACATGGGACCATAAGGGGGTCACCTTATGCGCACCTGTCTAGAGCAGCAGAACCAAGGCGTTGTTTGATGTTGTCACTGGTCAGCAGCAGGACAGGACCTGAGAACAACCACCCATTTCAGAAGTCTGTCCCAGCAGCCACCTCTAAGGACAAGCAAAGGACAAGAGTGCTTACACCTTGTCCTGAGGTCAGCTCCCTGGGAGGGACTGCTGGCAATGGGGATGCGACAAATTTTTAAGCTGCCTCTCCAAATCTGGGTCTCCTGTTGACATATGAACCAAGTCTTTGCAATCCTGCCATCACGTGTGTGGACACAAGCTAGGGCAAGGACAGCACACAGCAGTAAAACTTGAAATCCTGTAATTTCCCAAAGAAACATCTACAGTGGCCTGGATCCAAATCTAGTTCATTCACACACAGATGCCAAGCTTTCCCATCCATGCCTCACGGATTAGCCAAGGAAAGGTCAGAGGTGGCTCAGAGGTGATGCAGAGTGGAGAGCACCGGTCACTCTCGGAAGCTGCCTCAAGAGTACACTGGCTATGGGTAGAAAAGAGCCCAGCAGTGGGAAAGCCAATGATAATATACAAGGAGACCTAAATCATTCTTCTTTAATGGTGTTTACCTGCATAGCCTGCACATATGACTATATGACTGTGTGAGGGTGTCAGATCCACTAGAACTGGACTTACAGACAGTTGTGAGCTGCCATGTGGTTGACTGGGAATTGAACCCGCGTCCTGTGGAAGAGCAGCCAGTGCTCTTAGCCACTGAGCCATATCTCCAGCCCTTTAAATCAATTTTAACAAGTCAGCTGTTGTAACTCAGCCTTTAATCCCAGCACTTAGAAAGCAGAGGCTGGTGGCTCTTCCTCTGTGAGTTCAAGGCTAGCCTGGTCTACATGCTTTCAGTTAGTCTAGGCTAGAGCTACACAGTTAGACATTGTCTCAAAAATCAAAACAAAACAAAAATCATTCTCAAGAAGCTCATCCAAGAGTGTATAATTAAGAGCTAATTCAGGCTGGGTGATGGTGCTGCATGCCTTTAATACCAGCACTCGGGAGGCAGAGGCAGGCCGATCTCTGAGTTTGGGGCCAGCCTGGTTTACAGAGTGAGTTCCAGGACAGCCAGGGCTACCTAGAGAAACCCTGTCTCGAAAAAAATAGAAACAAATGAACAAAAAAGCGAATTAGCTAATTCATAAGACACTCCCCCCAAGACACACACACCAGGGTCTTAGGCTCCAGCGCCTTGAACTCCTAAATTCAAGCAATTTCCCCAGCTCTGCATTTCAGGTAGCTAGGCCTACAAGCGAACACCACTGCATCTGCCAACAGTACCATATTTTAATTAGCAGTAGTCTCTGAGAGGCGCACAGAATAAGGGCATCTTTACAATTGGGAAGGCTGCCGCAGTGTGCTTATCACACAAACGGAGCCAGGCATGGTGGCACCTGCCTGCAGAGAGAAGGGGATCTCGGAGAGTTCCAGACCAGCCTGGTCTATACAGTGAGTTCCAGGTCAGCCTTGTCTCAAAAAAATTAAACAACAACAACCAGAACAATAACAACAACAACAACAACAACAAAGCCAGTGGAAACTTTTTAAGCAGGCAAATCTGTCCCACTATGGAGGTGAAAAGCAAAGGCAGCAGGTCCTACATGCACTTTGAGGCCAATGCTTCCTCAGCCTGGACAGTAGTAGATGGGGCACCACCATCTCCACCCCCTCCTGTTAAGAGGCCTTCCTGCATAAGAGAGATGGATTCTTGCTACCTAAAACATCAAGGTGCTGGTCTGACCCCAGGCTAAATGCACTCACCCTCAGGGTACTTCTCTGTCTAAGCACCCTTGCTAGATTTGGGAGCTAGAAAAGAAGTGTAGAGCTCCCTAGAGATTGTATTCCAGGCTCTCACAGTAGAGACTTCCAGCTCTTCCCCTGTCTCTGCCAAAGGCTCTGGGTTCTGTGGAGGGAGGCAGGATGCTTCCTCCTGCAGTGCACAAGGTAGGCCAGCCTAGTTGAGGGGAGCCTCTGGCCTCATTGGAAGCAGAAATCCCAAAAGTCAGGAGGCTCACCAGAACTACCTGTCCCTACTTTGAGGGGTGTAGCCCAAAGGCAGCATCCTGCCAGGTTGCTATCCCAGGTCCCTGCAGGGCTTGGACAGCACTGCACCAGGCTGCCTGACAGCTTCGTTTCTAGGTTCCTAGATCCAGAGAAGCTAGAGGAGAGGGGAACACCTTCCACGACAAAAGAAAACTTCTCTGCCTGGATTCGTCACAAGCAATAACACCCTTGGAAATGAAAGGAACGTACCAAAGGCAAAGGTAGGCACAATGTGGCATTTCTAAATCAGAGTTCTGGTTCAACTGACAGGACAGTTCTCCCCTTTCTTACTTGTAGTTCTCAAGAATCACCATGGGGTGTGCTGGTTCCTGAGATAGGAAGGGGCAGGTCAAGAGAGCTGGGCTCAGTTCCTGCTCTTAGACACAGGATATTCTCCAACATTTTGACCCAGCGAGTCCTGTCCCATGGGCAAGGCAGGCTGCCCAAGGCAGGCTGCTTTCCCGGCTCCTGAGCCCTATAGACCAGCTGAGAATGAACCACTGCACTGTTGTTCCTTGCTGCCCACTCAAAGAAACTTGCTCGGTTGTGCAGCAATTTCCTCCTAGATAAAACTTTCCATCTTAAGGGTAGTGGTGGCGCACGCCTTTAATCCCAGCACTCAGGAAACAGAGACAGGCAGATCTCTGTGAGTTCAAAGCTAGCGTGGTCCTACAGAGCGAGTGCCAGGACAGGCTCCAAAGCTACAGGGAAACCCTGTCTCAGGGGAAAAAAAAATACCTCCCCACACACAGGATATTAAAAGGGGGAGAAACAACGGGATGTTATAAGGGAAGAGGAAGTATTCCATCCTTGAGGCAAGTTCTATAAGCTAAGGAAGTAAACAACTCACATAAATCTAGGAAGTCACTGAAACTAACCAGATTCAGTAGGCTCTTCCCTCCCCAAGGGTATATAAGCAGCAAGAACTGAGAGACACTGTCTCAGACTAGCTGAATGGCCTTCAAGAGGCAGATCAGCCAAGTACTTGAAAGAAGCTACCTGAGAAGGACACTCTTCAAGGTGCTAAGCTGCCTATGGTTACGTAGGGAGTTCTAGGTTTTCAGCTTTCATGGTTGTCACCCAGGCTGGGGGGGCTTTTGGTGATGCTGCTTTCTTTCAGTCATTTCTGCTCCTGTAATTAACCCTTCACCCAGATTCCTATAAGAAAACGAATAAAACTTATTGGTTCACTGAGTTAGACTTTGGTGGTATCCGTACTTTAGTTTTTTTTTTTTGTTTGTTTTTTTTTTTTTTGGTTTTTCGAGACAGGGTTTCTCTGTGGCTTTGGAGCCTGTCCTGGAACTAGCTCTGTAGACCAGGCTGGTCTCGAACTCACAGAGATCCACCTGCCTCTGCCTCCCAAGTGCTGGGATTAGAGGCGCGCGCCACCATCGCCTGGCCGTACTTTAGTTTTTTATTGGTTCCCTATCAGGGTCGAGTAGCGAGCTACTTGCTCATGTTTTGTTGTGGAACATTTGCACACTGTGTGAAGATGCGCTGCTGTGATTGGTGTAATAAGAAGTTGAGTGGTAGGTAGCTAGGCAGGAGGTATAGGTGGGATTTCCAGGAAGGGAAAGAACTCTGAGAAGCAAGGAGGAGTTGCCAGGGAGATATGGATAGGAAACAGGAGATGCACGATGGAAGAGCGGTAATGCCACATGGCAGACCTAGATTAATATAAATGGATTAAGTTTTAACATCTAGTTGAGACAAGCCTAAGCTAACGGCCAACCTTTCATAATTAATAGGAAGTCTTCGTGTTGTTATTTGGGAGTTGGCAATTCAAAGATAGTCTGACAAGAGGGCTTGCTACAATGTTTCCCCAGGAGCAGTGTAACATACATGTGTGCATCTTGCGTGTAACTATTCTCTCTCACCAGATTCAGATCAGTTGATAAGCAGAACACTGTTTGGTGAAGGCAACCCAAAGACATGATTCATGAAACAAATAGCCAGTAAGGTTTACTTGCATTATATAAAAATCCCTACTCTGTAAAAGGCACTGTTCAGTGGATGAAATGATAAGTCACTGACCAGGAAAAAAAATAGTCACAAAAGAAATGTCCTATGGAAAACTTATCTAAAATAGATACAATAGACTCTTAAATTTCAACAATATGAAAACAACCAGGGAGCCTGGAGAGATGGTTGAGTTCGCCAAGGACTTGCCATGCAAGCCTGAGGACCTGCATTCAGATCCCTAGCACTGGCGGGACAGAAACAGGAGACTCCTGGAGCTTGCCAGCTGGCTAGCCTAGCTGAATCAGTGATGCACAGATGAACACAGTGCATGAAAAAAGATCCTGCATCGCATACCATAAGGGAAACAACAAAGAGATTAGTGGTTTCCATGTCTGTTTGGAAGGGATGAGTAGGCAGAGCAGAGGACCCTTAGGACAACTGATTGAAACCACCTTGAGTGACACTGGAGTAGTAAACACGCACACACGCACGCACATGCATGCACACGCGCGCGCGCGCACACACACACACACACACACCACATGCCCACTCTGAACCCTGGGCAATGGTAAAGAGACACAAGCTCCACTCTAATAAGGAATGCTGATAGCAGGGATAGCTGTGCATGGTGAGGGAGCAGGGATGCGTGTGAAATCCACACGTCTACCCAAGTTTGCTTTACTCCTACAACTCTTCACAAACCAAAGGTCTGTTTCTTTATTTGTTTATTTATGGCTTCAAGGTCTTTCTATGTAGCGGTGACTGGCTTAGCACTTACCATGAAGATCAGGCTGGCTTAAATTTGCAGCCATCTTCCTGCCTCTGCCTCCCCAGAGCTGGGATTACAGGTGTGTATCATCTTTAAAAGTGAGTCCCCTTCCCCACTAGCCTCCACAGTAAGAAAACTAATGGCCAGTTAGAGAAGGAAAAAAGGAGACTGGGTGCAGCTGAAAGTGTAGTGCTTGTTGAGTATGCGTGAGGCCCTGGGCTCTACCCCAGCAGTCAATAACACAAACAAAAGCAGAAAGAAAAAAGCAAGCAAGAAGAATATATGAATAGACATTTCATCAAGAGAATAAATA
The DNA here is from genome assembly GCF_950005125.1 of Chionomys nivalis. NCBI lineage: Eukaryota > Metazoa > Chordata > Mammalia > Rodentia > Cricetidae > Chionomys > Chionomys nivalis. The sequence continues at coordinate 39,605,820 of NC_080107.1, read as the reverse complement.
CAGAAAGCAAATCCGTACACAAAATGTTTAGTGCCATAAGCCAACAGAGCAAAACAAATTAAAATTAGTGCGTATGGACCAGGCATGGTGGCACATTCCTTTAACCCCAGCACTCAGGAGGCAGAGGATGTGGAGCTCTGTGAATTCAAGGTCAGCCTGGTCTACATAGTGAATTCTTGGCCAGTAAAGGCTACACAGTAAGACGCTGTTTCAAAAAAATAAAACAACAACAACAAAAACCAAGCTATAAATGAACAACGACCAAAAAAAAAAAAAAACACCTAAGAGTTGAAGAAATTAAAGAGCTTCAGACCAGCCAAGACAACATAGTGAGACCCTGTCTCAAAACAAATAAATAAATAAATAAATAAGAGTAAATAAATGAAAAAATAAAATTAAGGCATGCTATCACTATGTCCCTATTAAAATAGCTAAAATTAAAATAGTGATGACACAGAATATTGGCAAGGATGTGAGGAAACTGGCCCTTCGCACACTGCTGCTGGGAATACAAATAATATAGATACCGTGGAGAAAACCTGGCAGGTTACTATTAGACTGACACACTCAGACGCCAGAGAAATGAAAAAATTCCATCCATTGCACAAATGGTCACAACAATTTAATTCACAACATTCCCAAGCTGGAAACTATCCAGACACCCTTCAATAACGCGTGGCTAAAGAAACTGAAACGTGTCTTGGGTGGTGTGAATGTGCTGTAGCAATAAGATAGCAAGCCATGTTTGCTTTGGCAGCATAGATACTAAAAATGAATAAAAATAATACAAAGATTAGCGTGGCATCTGAAAAAGGAAGATATTCCAATTTGTGAAGGGTTTCATATTTAAAAAAAGAAAGAAAATCTCATGTGGGCACACGCTATGATTCTATGTTTATAAATTTCTCAGAATGACAAACATCGGAGATTAAGGAGAATTGTTTGGATGTCAGTGAGAAGGGTGTTGATACACTGTGGCAGCTTTAAAATGGAAGCTAGAAGGGTTTCTATGGCAATGAGGGTCTTGCAGTGTTGGTATGGGCCTGATGCCGTGTCAAAGGAGGGACATGCGCACTCACATACCTGTATGTACAGGTACACAAACACAAGAACGGCTAACGAGTCTGGAGCTGGCCTTTGAGTGGTCTTAGCATCCTATGTGGTGTCATCATACGGGACATTGGAAATGGTTAGGGGGCCTTTTCTTACTTCACCGTTTCTTGTGATTCCATAATTATCTTGAAATAAAAAAGTTTTCTCCACAGAGCAACTGGACAGCAGCCTAAACAATCTGACCAATGTCACCGAAAATGAATGGAACTCTCTATACACCTACAATATGGACTGCAAAACAAAGATGGAGACTACCAAACAAGCCAAGTATGGTGGTGCACATCTTTAACCCCAGCACTCTGGAAGCAGAAGCAGGCTGATCTCTGTGAGTTCAAGACCAGCCTGGTCTACATAGAGAATTCCAGAACAGTCAGGGCTACACAGTATGTGAGACTCGGTCTTAAAAAAAAAACAAAAACCCAGCAATAAACCCAATAATTTTAAACTATATATATATATATATATATATATATATATATATATATATATATATATATCACAACATTAAGCTTTTAAGAATAATTTATAGGCCGGGCGGTGGTGGCGCACGCCTTTAATCCCAGCACTCGGGAGGCAGAGGCAGGCGGATCTCTGTGAGTTCGAGGCCAGCCTGGTCTACAAGAGCTAGTTCCAGGACAGGAACCAAAAGCTACGGAGAAACCCTGTCTCGAAAAATCAAAAAAAAAAAAAAAAAAAAGAATAATTTATAAATAATAGATACTGTGGTATCTTTCAATTTTACAGATCTTTTTAATGTTTTATATCAGTGGTTCTCAACCTCCCTAATGCTTCGATCCTTTAATACAGTTCTTCATGCTGTAGTGACCCCCAACCATAAAATTATTTCATTGCTACTTCATAACTGTAATTTTGCTACTGTTATGAACTATAATGTAAATATCAGATATACAGGCTATCTGATGTGCGACCCATAGGTTGAGAACCACTGTTCTATATCATTTAAGTATCCGCAGGGTAAAGGATATGTTTGTGCTGTACTGAAATAGATACCCAATAGTATCTTGTTTATGATCACTGGACACAGGGACTGCATTCACTTTACAGAGACATTCCTGAAACTTTTACTATAACATACCATGAGTATATATAATCATATCTCACTTCAAAATTACATGAACACTTATAAATAAAATGTTAAGAAAAGAGGCCTTGTCCCTCTGCACATGAGTGGCAGTTGTCTAGGTCTATATGAGGAGCCCCTGGCAGAAGGACCATGATCTATCCCTGGTGCATGAGCTAGCTTGTCGGAGCCCATCCCCTATGGTGGGATGCAATACTCAGTCTTAATGAGGGGTGGGGGTGGGGACTTTGGTCCTGCCTCAACTTAATGGGCCAGGCTTTGTTGACTCCCTATGGGAACCCTTACCCTTGGGAGGAGTGGATGGGGTGTACTGTGGGGTAGAGGTGGGGGGCTGGAAACGGGAGAGAATTGTGGTTGGAAGGTGAAACAAATTTTAAAAAATCATTAAAGAGGGCTGGAGAGATGGCTCAGTGGTTAAGAGCACTGCCTGCTCTTCCAAAGATCCTGAGTTCAATTCCCAGCAACCATATGGTGACTCACAACCATCTATAAAAAGATCTGGTGCCCTCTTCTGGCCTGCAGGCATACATGCAGGCAGAAATTTGTAATAATAAATAATAAGTAACACATAATAAATAAATAAATCTTTAAAAAAAATCATTAAAGAAAAAAAGAGGCCTCAAGCCAGAGAGTGACCTGTGCAAGTAAAGATGAATGAACTAAAGGGTGAACTGTGTGACTCATGGGCCACACTGCAGCTTCCACAGCAAGATTATTATTATTAGCATCATCATTATTATTATTCCTTCTTCTTCGTCTTCTTCCTCTCCCTCTTTTTCCTCCTCCTTCTCCTTGTTTGCTTTTGTTTATTTTGTTTGGCTTTCGTTTTTTCTTTTAAATTTGGTTTTGATTCGGGAGGGGGCAGTTTGCAAGGACACGGGGTGGATGCAAGGGGACAGGGAGCTAAGGAGGGCTGGAATGCAAGACGTAAAATTCACAAAAAATCAATATAAGTTTTTTTTTAATGTTAAAAAAAAACAGAATACCTTACAAACTTGGAAATTCTCAAGAACTCTCCTGAGTTTTAATTTCTTATTCTTAGATTCCAAAATTTTGAGCATATGTTTATTGGTTGATCTGCACTTGTGGAGGAGTGGGTGCACATGACTGTGGAGGTCAGAGGACAACTTGTGGGAGCCGGTTCTCTCCTTCTAGGTACCGGGGATCAAACTTAAGTTGTCAGGCTTGGTGGAAAACATCTTTAACTACTGAGCCATCTTGCCAAGCCGAGGCTCTAAAATTTAACAGCTTCTTCCTGATGGACGATCAGCTCTGGGTTTCATCCTACAACTAATATACTCTAGCTGTTGACCCAAGAGTGGTCTCATTCTAACCAACCCCCTACCAAAGCTACCTGATCCCATTCAAGCATTTTTCCATTTTTCATCAGGTCAGCAAGTTCCCCGGACATCTATTCCAACACCCACTCCAGCAAGCAGGGTGCTGGCATATACTTCTAGCAGCCTCAGAACCCAAAGCGAGGGTCCTGTGATGCCAGATGCCTATACAAAGGAGTCTCCTAATGTTTCTGGGGCCCTCCATCTCAGGGTCTAACACATCATATACTATTACATTCTCTGTGCCCATGAAGATCTCAGAGCCTGCAATTCCCTTAATGTGGAAGGTTCCCTTAGAGTAGAGCCTCCCCTAGATCAAGTCCACCCAGAGTGTAGAGGGCAGTCCACAACTCCTGAGGAACCGATAATTTTTACCTTCAGGACCTCTATGTAGCTTACCAATGGCACTGAGGGCATGCTGAAGTTCCAGGGCAAAGGCAGTTAGGGGCACATCTTCAGACACAGGCATTGCTGCTACCGTGGACAAGTTGCCAGGTGGGTTCCCCAAGTCCCATTTGTTGTTTTCTGTGTAAAGCCCAAGCTGGTGACCTGTAAGCACAGAACCAGGAATCAACTTGGAACGTTAGGCCACCAGTTTCCAAAGTCCCAGATGACACAGGGTGCCACCAAGAAGGATCAGATCTGCTTTCACTCTTGCAATGACGAAAGCAGGCCCTTGGATCAATACCAAATCTAATGTGTTCTAAGTCTGGGTCCAGCATAAATTATCTTGACCCTCCAGAGCTTAGGAATTCAAGGAGCAAGAAAATTTGGAAAACATTTTGTCAGATGAGAGCCCCCACCCCAATGGTCTCACTATGTAGCCTGGGCTGGCCTCAGCTCTGCCTCTCTTGATGGGATACATGCATGCCTGGAAGGACTCTGCCTCTCTTGATGGGATACATACATGCCTGGAAGGACTCTGCCTCTCTTGATGGGGTACATACATGCCTGGAAGGACTCGCTCTTTATAGCTTTTGTTTTTTAATCACTCGGGAAACTGGAAACTTAGAAGAGCAACAAACACACCTTTATCATCTCTTAGCCACATGGATTTTCAAAAACCAAAGGAAGCAGAGAATAAACGAGGAAGGTCATTCTAGGGCAGGGGCAAGAGCATCCTAGGGAGACACCATAAGTGACCCCTGAAGGAGAAATCGAAGCAAGCAGAGATTTCCTAAGACCAGGATATCCAAAGGTCCCACAGTGCCTCACCCAGACACAAAGAGCCTGGACCTCCTCCCAGGGTCCTATTCAGCTGCAGAGGCTAAGGGCCACTCAACTAACACAAGTGCAAGACCAAAGACATTTTCGTTTGCTATCCTGTAGCAGAAGATCCTGGTACAAGTTCTCCTCCAGTACAAAGTTCTCTTGAGTGAGTCCCTCCTGTGGCCACAAAGGTGGCTAAGCACATCTCATGACAGCTGGCAGGCAGGCCCCCACTTGATCAGGTTTCCTGTGGCACCGTTGTGCTATTATGGGCTGCCTGGTCACTGGTAGCCCACCCTCCTCTACAATGCCCCTCCCACCCCTGACCTTTTTTACACTGACACAGACAGACCTATCTTCAGGCCTGGACCACCTGTCTCCCTTAAGGGCAGTTTCCAAATGCCTGGCATCTTCTCTGCTCCTCACCCTAGAAGCTTCAGGAAACTATCAGATACATAGTCCCAATTGCCTGGACATGTGTTGCACATAGACTGACTTAGAAGTACGGTGCAGAGGTGCGGGCGGAGCTCCAGGGATATGTGGAGCCCCATTTAGTGACTGGTAGGCACAGAGCCAGGCAAGACCCCTGTTTCCAGATGACACAGGTACAGGATATAAGAGATAGAGTTTAGGAAGGGTTTGCCATTTCAAGCAGACCTAAGAGCACACTCAGGCTGTGACAAGTGGACACAGGTCTGTAATCTTAGGAAGACACATGCATCTCACCTACACATACAACAGATATTATACATATATCCTCCTATATTATACATAAATCACACATACACTATGCATACAATTCACAGATATCTCACACACATCATATATATACCACACACACTACAACTCACATACATACCTCCCAGACACCATGTATAGACCACACACTTAACTCATTCATGGCTTCATAATTACTATATGTGTACCACATACACATACCTCACATATATATGTCACACACACACACACACACACAAAGATTTTACTGCAGTATTGTTTAAAATAGTTGGGAAGGCCAGAGATAGTGGCGCACACCTTTAATTACAGCACTTGGGAGGCAGAAACAGGAGGATCTCTGTGGGTTTGAGGCCAGCCTGGTCTATATAGTAAACTCCAGGCCAGTCAGATAAAGAATGATAACCTGTCTCAAAAAGCAAAACAGAACAAAAATACAACAACTAAATAAATAAATAAGAGAGTTGAGGAGAGATGTTTGGTAATGGAGAAAACAGCTAAATGAATGACCCTCTTAGCTATCAAAAAATAAAACACATCTTTAAGCTAGGTGGTACACCTTTAATAATAGCACTCAGGAGGCAGAGGTAGGCGGACCTCTGTGAGTTCCAGACTAGCCTAGTCTACAGAGCAAATTTCAGGACAGTCAAGACTACACAGAGAAACCCTGTCTCAAAAAATAAAATAACAACAAAAAAACTCCACATCTTTATGTAATGGTGAGAAAAGTTACTCAATGAAATAGCTATAGTAATTTATAAAAATATTTCTTTTAAAAATAAACATCTCAAACCTTCCAAAACTAAAGTACCTGCATCTCTAAATAAACAAAAACAATAAACTGACATGGCCTGCTCAGCATGACCCAGACTACTGTGGACTGGGCACTCCCTGTTGGCAGGCCTCAGTCCCAAGAGGTAGCTCTGGGCCTCCACTACATAGCCTCTTATGGCTTTGGTCACACATCCTCCAGTACCCTGCCCCTCACTCAAAGTGAACTGATGGTAACAAGGCGGGTGTGGCCCCTGCAGTTCCTCTGATGTTTCCTGCCATTTCCCAGTTACATCCATGTCCTGCCCCTTCCCCTGTTCTCCTAGGTCTTCATTTCCCAGACCTATGGAAGGAAGCTTTCTTTATTTATCCTCCTGATCCACTCCCCTGCCTTCCTGTTCTCGGGGCATAGGTCCCTCTTGAGGAGGACCTGTCTGGCCCAGAGGCCCCACCCAGGAAACTCCTCCCTTGGCCACTCCCCCCCCCCTTTTTTTTTTTTTTTTTTGCCCCGAGACAGGGTTTCTCTGTAGCTTTGGAGCCTCTCCTGGAACTAGCTCTTGTAGAGCAGGTTGACCTTGAACTCATAAAGATCCACCTGTTAAAGATGTGCGCCACCATTGTCCAGCTGGCTCTTCTTGAAAGAGTCCTTTCCAAGGAGGCTGCTTCAAAGGAGCCTTACCAGGCAGAAGCCCTGCCCCAGCCAGAGGAGGAAGCAGAGAAAGCAACCCTTCAGCTATGCCTGTGCTTGTCAGATCAGAATCCGCAGAGGATGGGAACAGAGGACGGCACAGTACTCCAGCAATCGTACTGGCTCAAGGAAACACAGGCTGACCAAACTACCAGGGCCTTGACAAATCACAGTCCAGAAAACTGGGGCAGAACTTGAGCTACAAATACAAACACGTTGGTAGCCACAGAAGATTTAAATGGGAATATAATATTCAAAAATACATACTTGTTTTATTCAATATATTATATACTTAAAAAATTCAGTATACTCCAAATTACCAGGTACATTGAGAATCAATAATTTTTGTTTGTTTGGTTTTGGTTTTTGAGACAGGGGGTTTCTCTGTGTAGTCCTGGGTGTCCTGGAACTCATGCTGCAGACCAAACAAGCTGGCATCAAACTCAGAGATCCACCTTTCTCTGCAACCTGGACCCTCAGATTAAAGGCATTCACTACTTCTAGAGCAAGGAATCTTAATCTGAGTGAGAAAAGTCAGTCAACAGACAAAATAACAGCACAAAGATTAGAATATTTGCAGGAATAATGAAATATGACCAGTTATAGCCAACAATCAAAATCGTGAACATTTCTGGAAAAAAAAAAAAAAACAGAAACAGAAGACCTTAGCAAAACAAAGAAGAGCCAGAACATAAAAACAAATAAAAGGTTCTCTGGGGCCAGAGTGATAGTGACATACACCTGTGCGCCCAGCAGAGGGTGCTAGACTAGGAGGGAGACTAGAGCAGGAGGATAGCAGATTCTAGGTCAGTCTGGGCTATATAATGAGTCAGAGGCCAGCCTGGCATACACAGCAAGCTCCTGTCTCAAAATAATAATAACAACCAAAAAAATATTTTTAAACCACTTTGTATAGGCCAAGTAGGAGAATGAAGGTGACAGGAAAGAGCAAGTAATATTGAGGACAGACCAAAGTAACAATTCTATTTGAACATCATAGCAACAAAAAGATAAAAAAGTGACCAGTGCCCCAGATACCTCTGGAACAATAACAAAAGGCCCAATATTCCTGACATTTTGTTTTCAGAAGAAAAGAATACAAGGTTGAAAGAAGATGTGAAGAAAGAAAAGCTAAGAATTTCCCAAATTTGCTAAAAGATATAATCTATAGATTAAAGCAAAATTAACCCCAAAGGCATAAATCCAAAGATTTTCAAATCTCTGAACTGTGAGATGAGAACAATTTAAGGGCAGGTCAGGGGTCATTTATCTACAACTCCTGAGGCCAGAGTGCTTTGGAGTTCTGGCTTTTTCAGATTTTAGAACATTCCCAGACTACCGGTTAAACATTTCTCATCTGAAAGTGGCAAATGCTCCAAAATTCACAACTTCTGAATGCTGACATGGCACTTAAAAAGTTCTGGATTTTGTATTGCAGATTTTTCAAGGCAAATGTTTGGTTCTCAAGGCATGCAGAAAAAATGGTTAAGACGTATCTCAAGGGCAGGCGAGACTGCTCATTGGTTAAGAGTACTGGCTACTACTATTCCAGATGACCCAGGTTTGATAACCAGCACTCATATGGTGGCTTACAACTGTTTGTAATTCCAGTTTCAGAGGATCTGACACTTTCTTCTGGCCTCCAAGGGCACTGCAAGCATGTAGTTTACAGACATAAGCAGGCAAAACACCCAGATGCATAAAAATAAATAAATTGGACTGGAGAGATGGCTCAGAGGTTAAGAGCATTGGCTGCTCTTCCAGAGGTCCTGAGTTCAATTTCCACCAACCACATGGTGGCTCACAACCATTTATAATGAGATCTGATGCCCTCTTCTGGCCTGCAGGCTTATGTGCAAGCAGAATACTCTATACATAATATATAAATTTTTTAAAAAAAATCTTAAAAAAACAAACAACAACAAAACCCAAAACACATTAAGAGAAGGTCAGAGAATAATGTGACCTAAACGGTGATAAAGCACTCTCATTCCACTTAAAATGAAAAGTTATTGCTATTAATGGATTAGGATAAGCATAAAATATTTCTGTATAGAAACCATCCAACAAAAAATGTAGAAATCAGAATTAATAAAAATAGGATGCAGAAAAATGGTTAAGTAATCAAAAAGAAGAAGAATATTGGAAGAAAATTTAAAAATAAGAAAGTAAACATCAATCCTAACAGAACAGTTATATTAGATATAAGTGGTCTAAATAGTTAAAAGGTAAAGATTGCCGGAAGAGTTGATAATAAACTTGGCCTCATTGTGTCTTCCTTTAAGAGACTCATTTCAAACATAATGGTCAGACAGGCAGGGCAAAGTAAGAAAGAAATCGTATGTGTTGAATAGTATGGTGTCTCCTAAAATCCACGCCCACTCAGAACTTCAGACTGTAATCTCATATGGAAACAGAACCTTCAAGACTGATGCAGTTAAGAACTGATCCTGGAGAAGGGTCACAGCTTCCCATTGCTGTGTGCATCGTGCAAGTACAGACAGCTTGCTTAACAAAATACCTAAAATATCAGGACATGACCCAAATGATGAGACGTACTAAGAGCAAAGAGCTAACCAGCAGCATGCTTACCCACAAATTTGACCTTTCAACAAACATTCAGTACTGTACACCAGTCTCAGTCATGTATAAAGATTATATGTCTATACAGGGACAGGTCACAAACGAGCTAGCCCGGGAGAACTAGTAGAAAAAGAAACAAAGATGAGGGCTCAGAGGACAAGAGGGCTGAACAAAAATGTAGACTGGTGACCTAGGCAGGGAAGGGGGATGTGGAGGCAGGAGAGCGCCATGGGCACAGTGCACACAGAACAGTAAGAGCCAAAGAGCAACGTCGGAGTTGTCAAATATCTGGGACCAGAGGCTCCCAGATGATGGGCCCTCTTAGAAGAAACAAACACGGTGGGGTCGAGTTCTTGTTCCTGGTACTGTAGTTATTTCACCATCTTTTTATACTTGGCACTTGATAGACAGCGACAGCCGCCAACCACACCACTCTTCCAGAGGCTTCACCCTCTATCTCCTTTTCCAATCAGCTGACAAAAATAGAAGGCAGATATATCTCACTTCTTCTCACAGATAGTTGGGTTTCCTTTTGTGCTGCCCATGCTGAGACATATCTTGGCAAAACAAGCTGGCACCGTCACAGTCTAAGCCCTCCTTACTCAGAGTTGCAGCACAGTATCCCACAATGCTCCAGAGGTCTGCCCTGGCTTCTCTGCTTCTTTCCTCGACCCCTGCCAGGGGAAGGGTGGGGCCATTGTTGGGGTGGGAAGAGCTGAGACTCACCTGTCCCAGAGCCCTGCTGGAGGCTGCCTAAAATCTTCTCACCCAAGAGGTGAATCAGTCGGGTTACAACCTTGGGGTAAGGAAGGAGGAAAATCCCAAACCACATCGTTAGATGGTGAAACACTGGGAACTGAAAAAGTGACAATGATGTTCTAACAGCACACTGGGCCTGCTTTTTCAAAACTGTCAGTGACTGGAAGCAAATACGGGCTACAGACGACAAGAGCCCATGCACAGTTTTCTAGGGGCCGGATGAGACAGACTCATCTGAGAGATGGCCTAGACATGCCTACGGGATCCTCCCGACTACATCAGCTGGTGTGGGAAGACAGGACCTGCGCTACAGAAATGGAGAAGTGAAATGAGCACCATCATGCACGCACCCATTGCTCTCTGTCCTTGATTACGGATGCGAGATGACAGACACCTCCTCAGCTCCTGTCCCTGTGGTTTCTCTACCATGAGGGACAGCAATGTGAGTCAAAATAAAACATTTTTCCTTTGAGTTGCTTTGTCATGGTTTTTTATTTTATTTTATTTTTTTGTTTTTTCGAGACAGGGTTTCTCTGTAGCTTTGGTGCCTATCCTGGCACTTGCTCTGTAGACCAGGCTGGCCTCAAACTCAGAGATCTGCCTGCCTCTGCCTCCCGAGTGCTGGGATGCTGGGATTAATGTTGTGCGCCACCACCGTATGGTTTGTCAGGGTATTTTTTATCACAACAAAAGGAAAAGAAATTATCACCAGGAAAAAGAAGCATGATTGTGTGAGGGGGGATATGCAGTGGTGGCTCAGTCCAGGGGTGACAACAGAGAAATGGAAACACAAAGGTGCAAAAGTGCACACTCTGTGACCTGGAGCCTGCTCCAGGCTCCCACACTCACTCCAGGTAGCAAATGACCTAAGGGACCCATCCATGACTCCAGGCATGGCAAGGACAGTTAACAAGGCCACCTGAGATAGGGTTCGTCTCAGACAGGGCGCCTGCTTTTGTTTGATGTCATTTACATGGCACCAGCGGTACTTTATTATTTGTAGTTTTTGTTTGTTTGTTTTGTTTGCAAGACAGAGTTTCTCTGTGAAACCTTAGCCAAGGAACTAAACTGAAACTCGCTCTGTAGACCAGGCTGGCACTGAACTCACAAAGATCCGCCTGCCTCCCAAGTGCTGGGATTAAAGGAGTACACCACTTCTGCATGGCTCACAAGGCCCACTTCACAAACTAAATGAATTAGGGATGCTTATTTGCCCCAGAAACCATAGAAGATGTAAATGAAACTGTCGACATCTTCAGATATGAAACAAAATATAGTCTAAGTAGAGAAGTCTGAAAGTAAGTGCTGTGGGATGATGCTCTTGTACACTGTAAAGATTTGTCACTTGTATTAGTTTAATAAAATACTGATTGGCTAGTAACCAGGCAGAAGCACAGGTGGAGCAGCCAGACTAGGAGAATTCTGGGAAGAGGAAAAGCAGAGAGTCAGTCACAAGCCAGGCACTGAGGAAGCAAGATGAGAATGCCTTACTAAGAAAAGGTACTAACACACATGGCTAAACACAGACAAGAATTATGGGTTAATTTAAGTTGTAAGAGCTAGTTAATAATAAGTCTGAGATAATAGGCCAAACAGTTTATAATTTATATAAATTGTAAATTTATATTAATTATATAAATTTATTCTTTGGGACTAAATGGCTACGGGACCAGGTGGGACAGTGATGTTTCCAGATGAGGCCATTGTTAATGTATTCTACCATATACATATGAAGTAGAGAGAAGAGTTCAGGAAATTCCCCTGTCCCTTCACCCACCTCAGTAGTATTATTTCATAAACAAGCCCTTGGGAGTACTCACGGAATTCTATTATGAATATCTAAATATTCTCTAAAGGCTAAGAGCCAAAACAGACACCTATACTCAGCAAAGCATGATAGTGTACACCTCTCATAGCAGCAATGGGAGGTTGAGGTGTGAGAAGCTTAAGTTTGAGGTCTGCCTGGACCACAAGACAAGTTCAAGGTCATCCTGGGAACCTAGCAACACCCTGTCTCAAAATTTAAAAAGAGCTGGTGATGAAGTTCAGTGCTATAGTGCTTGCTTAGCATATACAAGGCCCTGAGCTTAATTCCAAATACCACAAACAAATAAATAAAATTTAAAAACAAGCAAATTCAAAGTGAGATTAATTCTGTTGTTGTTGTTGTTGTTTGGTGGGGGGAGACAGAGTTTCACTATTATAGTCCTTGTTACCCTGAACTCACAGTGTAGAGCAGACTGGCTTTCACAGAACTCACACCTGTTACCTTCTGACTTCCAAATACTGGGATTAAAAGCGGACCAGCATGCCTGGCCATTCAAGCTAAATTTTTAAAAGGTTATTACTCTGTCAAGTGGTAAAGGTTCAAGATAGGACAATAAGTCCACAAAAAGGCAGCTGTATCTTTAAAAAAATAGAGGAAGCACAAATTCACACCACTGTGAGGTACCCATGAGAATTGTGGTTCAGCAGTTGCCTGTGTTTGCTAGCATTCTAGGCTCAGGAACTACATCATACAGGGCTGGGAAGCAGCAGAGCCACTTTGGAGAACTGTGCAGTTCCCAAAACACACATCTATCCTGTGACCTAGCAAGAGAACAAGGGAAATGAATCATCTGTTTACAATAACATTTGTCAAGGATGTGTTCAACAGCCTTTTAAACCCAATAGTGCCAAACTGGAAACCATCCCAACACCCACCACAGACAAAGGGACCGAGTACACAGTGGGATCATGCTGGACAATGAACAACGCCATTCACAAAAAGCTGCATTTTGTACTAGTTCATTCTTCTACAATTAACAAGCAGGCTTGGATTATAACTCAGAGGTAAAGTGAAAACTAACATACAATGCACTAGGTTTCATTACCAGTACCACAAACACAAATCAAAAAAAAAGGAAGAGGAGGAGCAGAGTTGGAAAGAAAAAAAATAGACATTGGAAAGCAGTTTTAAGACTAAGGATAAGGCGGGCGGTGGTGGCCTTTAATCCCAGCACTCGGGAGGCAGAGGCAGGCAGATCTCTGTGAGTTCTAGGCCAGCCTGGTCTACAAGAGCTAGTTCCAGGACAGGAACCAAAAAGCTACAGAAAAACCCTGTCTCGAAAATCAAAAAAAAAAAAAAGACTAAGGTTAGTGGGGTGGTGGTGGCACAAACCTTTAAATCCCAGCACTCAGAAGGCAGAGGCAGGTGGATCTCTGTGAGTTCAAGATTGGCCTGGTCTACAAAGAGAGTTCCAGGGACAGTTAGAGCTGTTAAGCAGAGAAACCCTGTCTCAAAAAACAAACAAACCATCAAAACTAAGAGCAGAATGCTGACTGGGAGCACCACCATGGGGGTCCCTGGGTCTTGGGCCCTTCTCTCCTGTGGCAACCTTGTCACTCACAGGCAGGAGACAACCAGAGAAGGAAGCTGACTAACAGCCCAGAGAAGGGCCTAAGTGCTCCTCTCCCACCAGCCATGGCGGGCACCAAGCTCTCCGCAAGTTGCTACCCTAAGTTACAGGTATTGCAGCAATCTCCTCCAATATAACACCTTCCATCTCAGACGCAGGATACTCTAAAGGGAGGTTATTAATCTATCCTGCAGGGAACCCCTCAGGTTCAGAAAGTAAACTACTCAAAGGCTTCAGCACATTCCTGAAACTTACCACATACACACATCTCCTCTATGTAGAAGCATACATAAACAGTAAAGTCTGTGAAAGGCACGCTCAGACCAGCATAGCTGCCTGAGAGGCTCAGGTCGTCTGGTCCATCTGGGAAAGATGCCGTCCAACATTTCTGAGCTGCCTGTGAATTGTGCAGTGAGCCCTATGCTTCCAGCTACTGTGAGCCATCACCCATGACGGAGGTGTCTTTGGGACATTTCTGCTCTTGCTAAGTAACCCCTCACCATACTCCTGTAAGCAACCCCAACGAAACTCACTGGGTTCATCAAGTTGCACTCTGGTGGCATTCTTCCTTTGTCTCTATCAGTTCCATATCTGAGGTGAGTCTGGTTTTTGCTCAGGTTTCCCCAGGAATAGTGTCACACAATAATAGGTAAAAATCCCGTCTGAGAGTATGACCTCATGTGTCACTTTTACAACCTTCCACCCATCTGTTCCACAGTACATATGTGTGATGTGGGAATCCCCTCTGAATGCTGTGAATATCATTGGTTAATAAAGAAACTGTCTTGGGCCTGTGCAGGGAATAGAGGTAGGTGGGGAAAACTAAATTGAATCCTGAGAGAAAAAAAAAGGAGGAGTTAAGGAGAAGTCATGTAGTCCCAGCTGGAGACAGATTCTGGATGGAACTTTACCTGGTAAGCCCCAGCCATGTGACGATACACAGATTATTGGAGATGGGTTAGTTTAGGATATGAGTTAGCCAGAAATACACTAGACTCATTGGCCAAGCAGTGTTTTAAATAATATAGTTTCTGTGTGACTATTTTGGGGTCGAGCAGTCAGGCAAACAAGTGGATCTCTTTACAACATCTATGTGCACTTGATGAAATCCTACCTGGGCCAGAAATGCAGCTAGAACAGGGGCTGTGCACCACCCTTACCTGTGGGTACCTGCGCTTGATGGATGTCAGAGCTCCTGCTGGCAGCTTGGCCAGTTCTGAGTCCCGGACGGCATGCACTGTGGTTGCTCTGGCCTGGTGGGTTAGTGTCTCCACCTAAGGAAGAAGAGCCAAACTCTGAGGTCTCATAGATCAGTCAAGGTCCCAGAAGGCCAGACTGACCAAACCTGAAATACAGGCAAGTGTATGTGCAAGTCAGGTGGATAGAAGCTGTCTCAGAGTGTCTATTGCTGTGATAAAATACAATGACCAGAAGCACCTTTGGGAGGGAAGAACTTATTTCATCTTATACTTCTAGGGAACAGTCTATCACTGAGGGAATTCAAACAGAGCAAGAACCTGGAGGCAAGAACTAAAACAGAGGCCATGGAGAATTGCTGTTTACTGACTTGTTCCTCTGGCTTGCTCATCCCACTTTCTTACACCACCCACAGTGAGTTGGTCCCCCTCACACACCAATCAGCAATCAAGAAAATGCCCCATAGTCTAGGGAGGGAATTTTCTCAATTGAGGTTCCCCCTTCTAAAATGACTATAGCTGTGTCAAGGTGACATAAAGGTAGCCAGCACAGCAGCCTAGAGGAACTGTATGGTCAGGAAGCATGAAAAGGAACAAAATGACCTAGCCAAGCCTTTACTCTGCATGAAGCTGGTGGGCTCTCACGTGTGACTGCTGTCCAAATTACTGGGATGTTCTAGAAGCCACAAGCACTCCTAGCAACCTCGAGAGTTCTCAGACATGGGTAGCGGCTGTCTCAGGGAACTCTGAACACCCCTCCAGATACAAATGCCTCTAAGGAAGACACTCCCCTCCTCTAGGGGGCATCATCAGATGCATCCCTCAGAGCCTAAAGGAGTCTTGGAGCATGGACTCCTGGAGCAAGACTCCTATTTCCGCTTCTGACCCGTTATGAGAGCTCCCAAGTAGGAGTCTGCATCTAGACTCACAGGCCGCACACAGCATGGCTACCCTAAGGTCAGGGAGTCCCAGACTCTGACATGGAAGAGCCACTGCGAGGCAGAGTGCAGTGGGAGGCTGCCAGGTGGGAGCAACACTGGAATGGGGGCTGCACAAGAGGATGTGGCCGCTGGCACATGCTTGCCAGCACCAAGAGGCTTCCCTAAGACTTGTTATCAGGTAGCAAAAAGCCCCTGAGCTTCCTAAAATAGCAGTCTAAACTTCTTTACAAGCAGAAAGTCCTGGATGTATAGGAAAGTGGGGTGAGCAAGTTCTGGGGAATCGCATCAGTGAGCAGCACTCCATGCCTCTGCCTCAGCTCCTGAACTGACTTTCCTCAGTGATGGTTTGCTAGCTGGAAGTATATAAAGGATATAGCCTTGTAGGTAATTTTTGTTTATTAATAAAGTACAGGTACTTTTTAAAAATATCAGTGCTTGGGGCTGGAGAGATGGCTCAGCGGTTAAGAGCATTGCCTGCTCTTCCAAAGGTCCTGAGTTCAATTCCTGGCAACCACATGGTGGCTCACAACCATCTGTAATGAGGTCTGGTGCCCTCTTCTGGCCTGCAGACATACACACAGAAAGAATATTGTATACATAATAAATAAATATTCAAAAAAAAAAATCTGTGCTTAGGGCAGAGAGACGGCTCCATGGTTAAGGGTACTAGCCGCAGCAAGAGTCTAGGGCAGTCAAAGCTACATAGTGAGGCCCTGTCTAAAAAAACAAACAAAACAAAGGAGCACTGAGTTTGATTCCTAGCACCCACAAAACGGCTCACAAATACCTATAACTCCAGTTCCAGGGACTCTGATGCTTTCTTTTTTCCTTCCCTTTTTAAACTCTAGCCCAGGCTGGCCTATAACTTACAGAGATGCACTTTCCTCTGCCTTCTGAGATTAAAGGTGTGTGACACCACTGTAACCTTTGATGCCCTCTTCAAGAGTCAATGGGCACCAAGCATGCAAACATATCTACAGGCAAAACACCATGCACAAGCCGGGAGGTGGTGGCGTACGCCTTTAATCCCAGCACTTGGGAGGCAGAGGCAGGCGAATCTCTGTGAGTTCGAGACCAGCCTGGTCTACAAGAGCTAGTTCCAGGACAGGCTCCAAAACCACAGAGAAACCCTGTCTCGAAAAACCAAAAAAAAAAAAAAAAAAAAAAAAAAATGCACATTAATACATATATTTGTGCTAATCCATATAGGTTTACTGCTTTAAAAACCTATAATCCAAACACAGGATGCTGAAGCAATAGACTCATCACAATTAGGCCAGCTCAAATCTTATGGTGAGTTCCAAACCTGCCTGGGCTACAGTAAGACCTTGTATCAAGAGAAAAACAAACATTTTTTTTTTTTTTTTACTGGAATTTACTGTCCTATATTGCTCTACAAGCCCAACACTGCAACATCCTGGAGCTGATCAGTAGCAGACCAGGACAGAGAAACTTGTCCATGTAGGCAGCATTGGGAAGCTAGGATACGCTGCTAGTTACCCTCAGTCAAGTCCTTCTGGACAATATTCACCATGGCTTCGGCATTGGCTGGGCACAAAGAAGCAACCAGAAACCAGGGACCAGAATCCTGGACCTCCCTGAAGGCTAACCTAGGGCTCTAGACAAGGACAGGGCCAGCAGGGGGTGGGAGATGGCTATCTCCTGCAGGTCACTCAAGCTTCCTTCTCTCCAGGCAGGCAGGCAGGGTCCAGACTACCATGGAAGGCAAAAAGGGTAGCTGGCACCTACCACACCAACAAGGTCTCCGCGGCCATATTCCCCTGCCAGACGTTTTTTCCCATCATCCTTCCGGACCACAGAGCGCAGCCGGCCACTGAGAACGATGTATGTGCAGTCAGACTTGTCCCCTTGCCTGCAGAGACACAAAAGTGCTCAGCTCACCACCCTACGCTGCTCACAGAACCAGCTTCACCACAGCCAAGTGGACCCCAGGATGCAACAAATTAAAAGAACACAGACTTCTGGGTAATTTTTTGGTTTGTAAAGTACAGTTACTTTCCCAGGCAGGGATGCCACATGTTTTTAACCCCTGCACTTAGGGACAGAGGTCAGCCTGGTCTACATCTGTACTTTCCTAGTTAGCTAAGGCTACATAGTGAGACCCTGTCTCAAATAAGAAAGTAAATAATTTTTAAAATGCAATTACTTTTTACTTTAAAATATTTGTGCTAACACATGTATTTACCACCACTTCACACAATTTTAACTTTTTCTTGACTTAAATTTGAAGAGCCAATAAATATTGATAGTTACAATCTAGGTCTGTCTGTGACCTGAGCTAGGGTCACTTAGCACAGCAGCACCTTACAAAGCCACTTCAGATGGCTCTCGGGTCTCTTGAGAGGACGGTTTGGGTTTATGTGTATGCACATGGGAAGGTGTTTGTTGAAAATGCTCTTGTGTCTGTGCATATGCAATGAACCCGGGATGACATCAAAGAATGTCACTATGGGTGCCAGAGGAGGGGAGTGGATGAGGATGTGCAGCCTTCACAGGCATGCAGCCTTGTCTATTAGCGATACCACTATACATCGATAGGTAGATCCAGTGATGGAGACACCTGAACAGTGCACACCTTTGGGCCCCTCTACATACTATCTGTGGGTTTCTTTGTACACTGCACATCTGTGGACCTCACCTGTATATGGCACGCCCAGCTTCTACTTCCATCCAGTCTAGAGCAAAGTCAATCTGCCGTACAAAGGAGGACATCCTCTTCACAACCGTGTGTGCCACACCCAGGACGATATCTGGCCGTTTCCTCATGATCCTGTCATGCGATCTCAAGTCATTTCTGTTCCATCAGGTCTCCTCTCACCTCCCAATCTTCAGTTCCGTCCTGCTACACCCACTCCTTACACAGAGTCACGACAACTGAGAGCAGGCAGAACCTTTAACCCCGCCTATCACACAAAGACTCTTGATGCTTACTTTGAGGGAAAAAGACACTAAGGGCTGAGACAGAATGGTGCCTAGGCAGCCATCTGCTCTTAGCTGCACAGGGACAAATATTCCCTCCTATTTGAGGGAATAGGAGAAGGCCACCCATAGGACTGTCCACTCTATGGAAGTCCCCTGAACACAGGCTACACATAAGTTCCAGGTTTTGGCAGCAAGATTCCACCCACCACATACTCAAACCCATGAGTATAAGCAACAGCAAATACAATGAGGTATCCCAGTCTGGCAAAGTTGTTTCAAGGGACTTTGAACCTGAAGGGCATGGAGTCTACCATGGGTGGGTACAGAGTGCTTAGGTTCTGACCCAAGAACACTGTCATCTCTCTGGTGACTGTATGTGGACAGACAATGGAAGGCAGGGCAACAAGGTTATCGTGGTAGCTCCAGGGCTGGGAGGGAAAGAACCAAGGCTGAGGGACTCCAGACCTTGGCCAACTAACAGGAGAGATGGAGTTGCCAGTCTATAAGAAACAGAAAAACAGAGCATTGCCTCAGGTACTACAAAATGGAGGGAATGGAGGCCCTTCACCATCCCAGGGTAGTAAGATAAATACTAGATGATGATAGCTTCCCAGAAGTTAATTGAATATTAATTTTATCTCCAAGACTGGATGAGAGTCCCTAGGACATTTGCTGGACCATGTCTGCAGAGTGAGAAATACTTCTATCAGGAGTTTTTTTGCACATACAACCACATACATCCAGATAAGGACATTCAGTATAAGATACATAGAGATACACATGGGCAAAGATATGTAACAAATGTACACATAGACACAAATATGTAAACAGGTCACAGAAACAGACATGTATATACACAGACAAAGATATCTATATGTACACATGGATACAAATGTGGACATAGACAAGAATATGCAAACACACATATACACAAAAGTTCACAGAGGGCTGGAGAGATGGCTCACAGGTTAAGAGTACTGGTTGCTCTTCCAGAGGTCATGAGTTCAATTCCCAGCAACCACGATGGCTCACAACCATCCATAATGAGATCTGGTGCCCTCTTCAGGCCTGCAGGCTATATACATAATAAATAAATCTTAAAAATAAAAAAAAACAAAAGCTCACAGAGAAATATAAGGACATATAGACACACGTAGAGGAACATAGACATGCATACACAGACAGTACCATATAGACACACTCAAACATGTGGACAAGGACATATAGTCACATACACACACACACACACATACATACATCCTACATAGATTTGTAGGATAACAGACAGACACACATGCATGGGAAGGCTATGTCAAGGCCAGAGGAGCAAAGAGAAAGAGAACAAGAATGGGGTCCTGACGACTATATGAGGCAATTCCTGCTCACCCTTCTGACTATCCTTGAGCTTTGCCCTGGCACCAGAGTCTAATTGTGTCAGATAGCACAAGTCAGGAGGTTCTCTGAATGACTGAGCCTGTGTTATGGGTACGAATGTATGCAGTCACCTAGCTAAAGAGCCAGGTAAGCGCAGCAGTAGGTCTAATCCTAAGAGCCCTCAGGGACAGAGGATCCAGGAGACAGAAAAACAGGACAGAGAAGGGCATAGAAAGTGCCTCTGCATTTCAGAGTAGATCAGAGAAGGGAACAAGGTAACTCACTCATAGAAGTGGGCCTTAGAGATGGACAAAAAGCTGCAGTCTCTGTTGGCTTTGATGGTGAACATTAGGGGCTCTCCAGTGAGCACTGCCAGCTGCCCCACCATTTCTCCAGGATGTGTGAGAAACAGGCACGTATCCTCCAAGCTGTCGATCTTCTGTTGGTATACATGCAGCAGTCCCGAGACCACAAACAAAATATTGACATCCTGATAAAAACAGAGAAGGCTGGCTTCAGGAAGATATATATGATAGTGGCCTAGTAGGCCCCATGGGCCCAGAACCTAAGGAGGATCACTGAGCCCCACATAGTCACACATGGTACAAGCAGCTGCTTCTTTGTCTATTCTAGGGTAACCTAGTCTTGGGCACATGTTTCCACTAAAAATATTATAGCAGTTCTATAACTTTATTATTTAGTTGAATGGTATCTATGACTTATTTATCAATTACAGGAAATTTAGTTTTTCAAATCTCAAACACACATCCCTTCCCTCCTTATACACCCTTCTTTCTACTGCTCTATATAAATGTCAGCTATTTTCCTACAGAAGCGAAGGTGTGACTCCACGCTTCGAAACCTGTCTATAGAACTACACCTCTGCTACCTTTAAAGTCAAATATTTTGATTCAACATCCACAGAAACATGCAGGTCCAAATTCCAACTTCTTTGTATCTATTATGGGACTCTGCAAACCTTCTCACCCCAAGTCTTTAGATTCCACAAAAGGAGCCAGGGTAGCAGGAACAACCATGGAGAAGCCTGTTGTCAAGGCCCCAAGCTGCCCAGAGACAGTCCCCAGAGGCGAAAAGTCTGGTATCGGGACAATTTCAACCATACTCCACCCAGCACTGAGCTGCAGGCCCGGGCAGCCGGATGACCAGTTCTTTAGGATTGAGGTCCTTTACTCACCTGGTCTCCCTGTTTTGACACTATGGTGCCTGCAGGAACATGAAGAAATGTCACTCGGCCATCCAACAGGGATGGGTCCTAAAACAAAACAGATTTCAGGAACTGAAGAGGTACTTACGAGAAGACACAAAAGATGGGACCTGAGAGAATAGAGCAGAGGCATCATGGGTATGGCTGTATCAAGTGCTTATATCTAAGGACTGTCTACTAACTCGGACAAGGCAGTATGCTGCATAAAAGGTAAGTGGAATGCAGCAGAAAATGCAGGGATGCAGACCACTATGCATGTGACTTACACAGGACAGAGAAGGAATTTAGTTTCAGTAAGAAAAGACAGTTCAAGCCGGGCGGTGGTGGCGCACGCCTTTAATCCCAGCACTTGGGAGGCAGAGGCAGGCGAATCTCTGTGAGTTCGAGACCAGCCTGGTCTACAAGAGCTAGTTCCAGGACAGGCTCCAAAACCACAGAGAAACCCTGTCTCGAAAAACCAAAAAAAAAGAAAGAAAAAAGAAAGAAAGAAAGAAAGAAAGAAAGAAAGAAAGAAAGAAAGAAAGAAAAGACAGTTCATTTCATAAAGGTCACTGGCAAAAAGAAAAGACACCAAACTGGGCTTCCCTGTCCACACTCTACGAAAACTAGCCAACTGCCAAGTGCTGCAGTATGCACCCAGATCCCAAACACTCAGGAGACCAAGGCAGAAGAATTACTTCGTCTTAGAATTGCGGGTCCAGGGGATGGAGAGTTGGCTCAGTGGTTAAGAGCATTGGCTACTGGCTATTCTTCCAGAGGTCGTGAGTTCAATTCCCAGCAACCGTATGGTGGCTCACAACCATCTATAATGAGATCTAGTGCCCTCTTCTGGCCTGCAGGCATACATGCAGACAGAATACTGAGAATATTGTAAAAAAAAATTCCTTTCCAAGGAATGTTTACATGTATGTTTGTGTTCCTGTGTGCTCATGCATGTGTGCTAGTGCACACGGAAGCCAGAGGCCAATGTCAGGTGTCTTTCTCTGTCACTGTCTATTTTTATTATGTAAGCATTTTTATTTTATTTTATGTGTGTGCCTGAGTATATGTATGTGTATCACATACATGTAAGAGCCTACCTACAGAAATCAGAAGGAGGCATCAGAAGCCCTGGAACTGGAGTCACAGGTGGTTGTGAGCTGCCACCTACCTCTCCAGCACTGTGTCTATCTGCGTGCTGCCATGCCTTCTGCCCTGACAATAATGGACTAAACCTCTGAATGTAAGTGAGCCCCAATTAAATGTTTTCTTTTCTAAGTGTTGCCATGTCCATGATGCCTCTTCACAGCAACCGGACACTGACTAAGACACACGTATATACATATGTGTTCATGCACTTAAAAAAATATGAGGGATACACTGGGTGTGGTGGCACATGCCTGTGCACTCTAACACTCAGGAAGCTGCAGCAGGGCCTAGATTTTAAAATAACAACACTGGGTGGTGGTGGCACATGCCTTTAGTCCTGGTACTCAGGAGGCAGAGGCAGTCAGATCTCTGAGTTTGAGGCCAACCTGATCTATAAAGAGTTCCAGGGCAACACGGAGAAAGCCTGTCTCAAAAAAACAAACAAAAAACCCCAAACAAAACAAAATAAACAACAACAATGAAACAAAATCCACAAAAAAGAGGGAAAATTACTAAAAATACATATGTGAGAATGAAGCTCTAAACGCCCCCCATCCACCTGCAGATGGGGAGCCCCACTTCTGGAAGGCCTGGATGAAAAAGAGGAGCATAGTTCAGGAAGCATCAGAGGGACGTGCTGCCCAGGGCACGAGAAATGAAGAAACAGTACTGTGGGATCAGAAGTTGTCACGTCCCCTCTCTCTGAGCCCACACACTTACATCTAACTTCATCAGCGTAAGGAGGTCCTTCGTGGCGGCTTTGAAGATGGTGTCTGTCTTCCCTCTGGCCCCAGCCTCATTCCAGGATTTTTCTGAGTAGTGGAAGATGGCGGAGGGGCTCTCTGCAACAACCACGCTTTTCTTCGACTTGAAAAGGACAAAGACACAAGCCATCAGAAGAGGTGCCATGAGGAAAGGATGCAAGTGCATCTCCGTGACCCACTACTGACACTGGTGTTGTCAGACACGGACCACATCCCAAGCACTCACAAGCAGGAGAGTGGGCAAGGCCCCAAGGGGACAATAGGAAGACATAGGGATATACCTTGCTGGCCACAGAGTTCCCAAGTTGCTCATCTGAGTGTGGCCAAACCCTGGCCCGGTTGTATGCCATCCCAAGGTCTGAGGTGGCCCCTTCGTGGCTTTCTAAAAACAGAAAGAAGACTCAGTTTACTGCCCTCCTGCTAGCCCATATGCACAGGTACACAAAGGGCAGGCTGACTGAACAGCATAAACTTGGTAGGTAAGGCTCAAATCTCTAGACAGCAAGGTTGCATTGCTGTCATTTCCACTACAGTATCACTAGTCCATTCTGTATGCTATAGCAGGACATCTCAAGGTGGTACTATAGAAAGCCAAGATGCTCAAAAGTAAACAAATAGATGATAGATAGATAGATAGATAGATAGACAGACAGAAAGAAAGAAAGAAAGAAAGAAAGAAAGAAAGAAAGAAAGAAAAATTAGTTGGGAAATGGGAAGAGAAAGATCCTTATTGTTCACTCATTAGCCAAATTTGCCAGTCTAGACTACTGGGCAAACCCTGGGTCCCAGTGAGAGACCCTCTCTCAAAGGAAGCTATGGCTCCTGAGGAATGATATCAGTGATTGTCCTCTGGTCTTCACAAGTATACACACACACACACACAGATACACACAGAGATACACATACAGATACATACACACATGAGATACATACATGCATTCATAGACATACATAATATGTTCATACATGCATACATTAATACATACATACGTTCATTCATTCATACATACATACGCAGAGAATGTACAAGCTCAAGCAGGCTTAAATCTGAAGCCGGACTGTAGCAGTGAGGGTCCACTATGTTTCTCTGATGAAGGAAACTGGCTTTCTGGGTGACAGGGGAAGCACTACCTGCAGTGGTTACACATAGTATTCCAATTGGAAAGAAAATTTAAGGTCAAAATCACTGATTTAAAGCAGTTCTAGAAACATGAAAAATGGTTCACTATTAAGAGCAAGTACCGTTCTGGTCTTGCAGAAGACCAAAGTTCAGTTCCTAGAATCCACACTAGGTGGCTCACAACCCTCCCGTAACTTAAGGTCTGGGGGATTCGGTCCTCTGACCTCCACAAACACCAGCACTCAAATGCACATACCTACACAAATAATTTTTTTTTAATGAAAATCAATTTTTAAACTGGCTCTAAGTGATCACTGAGGTTGGCATCAAACTCTTCAGAAACTGTAAGTAATATGAATGTTCAAGTTTAGACGACAGCCATTGAAAAGTAGCCCAGGCATGGGAGCCCATGGCCAGATGTTTCAAACCCGCACCATGAGATGGCACATTCTTCCCAGAGCAGTCAGCCACAGGACGTTGACAGAACCAGAGAAAGGTGCCAAGAGCCCAAAGAGAAGCCCTTGACACACACTACATGCCACAAGAGAGTGTGTGCCCCGGTGAAGGGCTGTGGTCAGCCATGCAGGAGGCTCACACTTGAAACCTAAGCATTCAGGAGGTAGAGGTTGGGGATTATGAATTCAAACCTGAGCAATACAGCAAGGCTCTACCGAGGGAGGGAAGAAAGAGAGGGCTATGCCCTTAATACAATCTTTCATATGCTAAAGGAACATAGCTATGAACAGAAGCTTGGCAGCTGGACAAGTGGGTAAAGTACTTGCTATGCAAAGATTAGACCCTGAGTTCAGATCCTAGCACCCATCTAAAAGCCACTGTGATAGCATATTAGGTATAATCCCAGTGCTGGGAGGCAGAGGCAGGCAGATTCCTGGAAACCACTGGCTAGCTCTGGCTACAGAGTGAGATCCCAGCCACATCTCAACAAACAAACAACAACAAGAACAAAAACAACAAATAACATATAGAAGCTAATACTTTAGGGATGAAAAACTAACATAGACTCAGAAATATAGAAGACAGCATTTTTAAAAAGCCAGAGAATGGGGGCTGGAGAGATGGCTGAGCAGTTAGGAGCACTGACTTTTCTTCCAAAGCACCTGGGTTCAGTTCCCAGCACTCACATGGCAGCTCACAACTGTCCGTAACTCTAATTCCAGGGTACCCAACACACTTACACAGGACGCATGCAGGCAAAACACCAATGCACATAAAATAAAAACAAACAAACAAATAAATAAAAGTCAGAGATTGTTTCATGAATGATATTAGGCAGACTATCATACAGAATACAACATGCAAAGTTTCACTGGTTTACACTATAAAAATGAAAAATAGATGGAACTAACAAAATAATCTAGAATATATGTATGATCTAAGAATAAGCAAAGAATAAAACATAAAAAGCTAACTCAGCTGGGCGGTGGGGGCTCACACGTTTAATCCCAGCATTCAGGTGGCAGAAGCAGGTGGATCACTTTGAGTTTAAGGCCAGTCTGATCTCCAAAGCAAGTTCCAGAGCAGCCAGAACTGTTGTTATACAGAGAAACTTTGTCTCGGTGGGGGGGGGGGGGCTAACTACAAAGGTACTCAATATTCACCCTGCCTTCCTTCCTTGGTTTCTTTACTTCCTCCTGTCTTCCTTTCTGCCTGCCTTTCTTTCTTTCAAAACAGAATCTCACTATATAGCTCTGACTTTGAACTCGTCATGTAGACCACTCTGGCTTGAATTCACAAAGATCTGCCTCTGTATCACCAGTTCTGGGGTTATGAGCATGAGCCACTGAGCACAGTCAATTACTTGTTTTAGTAGAAGCACAGTGTCCTGAAGATAAGAAGGCCCCTGCAGTGACTTTTCTGACAGGAGGAGACAGGAGAAAGTATTTGTTAACAGTTAAGATTAAAGAAGCAGCCAGGTAATGGTGGCGCACACCTTTAATCCCAACACTTAAGAGGTAGAAGCAGGCAGCTCTCAGTGAGTTTGAGGTCAGCCTGGTCTACAGAGTGAGTTTCAGGACAGTCAGACCTGTTACACAAAGAAACCCTGTCTTGAAAAACAAAAAACAAACAAACAAACAAAAAAGATTAAAGAAGTTGGGACTGGAGAAATGGCTTAGAGGTCAAGAGCACTGGCTGCTCTTCCAGAGGTCCTGAGTTCAATTCCCAGCAACCACATGGTGGTACATGACCCCCCTATAATGAATCTGGCACCCTCTTCTGGAGTGCAGGCAGAGCACTGTATATATAATAAATCTTTGAAAAAATAAGATTAAAGAGACTGAGGCAGGAAGATTGTGAGTCTGACGCCAGCATGTAAGTATGTAGTAAGACCTCATCTCAAAAAAAAAAAAAAAAAAAAAAAAAAAAGAGGTGAGACCTCCACTAGAGCACATAAACAAGGGGAAAGGTCCAGGAGCCATGTAGAATACAGTGGCCATCAGCCAGGTATGAAAAGGTGAAATCTGACAGCTTTTAAATGAAACAGACTGGAGAGATGGCTCAGTGGTTAAGAGTACTGACTGCTCTTCCAGAGGTCCTGAGTTCAATTCCCAGCAATCATCTGGTGGTGGCTCACAACCATCTACAAAAGGATCTGATGCCCTCTTCTGGCATACAAGTGTTAAAAATAAATAATTATCATTTTTAAAAAAATCTTTCTTGCCAGGTGGTGGTGGCACAGAGGCAGGTGGATCTCTGTGAGTTTGAGGCCAACAGGCACCAAAGCTACACAGAGAAACCCTGTCTCGAAAAATAAACAGATAAATAAATAAAAGGAGACAGGGAGGAAGGGAAGCAGTAAACAGGCACCTCTGGGCATTAGGCAGCAAACAAGAGGAGGCTGAGGGGACACAGAGTATGTCAGTTTATGATGGGATCCCCAACAGAGGT
This sequence comes from Chionomys nivalis, assembly GCF_950005125.1. Lineage (NCBI taxonomy): Eukaryota > Metazoa > Chordata > Mammalia > Rodentia > Cricetidae > Chionomys > Chionomys nivalis. The sequence continues at coordinate 39,578,527 of NC_080107.1, read as the reverse complement.
AAGCCTGTCACTAAAGATGGGGCCCCCAGGAGGGCAGATGGTGTAGGTGGGTCCAGGGCTCAGCAGAGGAGGCATCATGCACAGGTCTGGTAGAAGATGGGGGCAGAATTCACCATACATACAACAAGATACCACCAAAGACTCAGCCCCAGGAAGAGAGTGCCTCGGGCCACAGGCTCTTGTCCAACCATACATGATACCAAGTTCAGTGTGTCTAGGTCAGGACAAAATAATACTGGGGGGAGGAGAGAGCTTGACTCATCTTCCAGACATATAGAACCTGTCATTAGAATGAGCTGTAACAAGAGGGGACTTTTACCTTGGGAGGATGAAAGATTAAAGCTTCTTCCTTGGAACTGCCTGAGCTCATCTGAGATCTCCCCATGGATGGAAGGCAGAGGTACGGAGCAGCTCCTCTTCAGCAGAGGCACAGAGACTGCCAGGCGGCCACTGTCATGATCTGGAAAGACAGGAAAGAGCTACTCCAGTTCCATAAGGTCTAGTGTCTGCTTTAGTTACTACCACAGATGGCTCAAAGAACGGAGTTCCCCAAAACAGCACATGACCAAGGCCTTCCCAAGTACCCTGTGAACTGGCAGATAACTTACCCAAACAGGGCCTTCAGGAAATCTCACTGGTAGCACTTGCTGGGGGAGTGATGTAAGATTGTGAGCCTCAGGTTGGTCCTGCTCTCTTCCCTCCAACCCTGCATCTCTCTTGGCCATCCTTCTCCATGGGCCTCCTGAACTGACTACCCCTGCTGCCACCAAATACTCTGAAGGTAAACCCTAAAGCAGAGAATCTGCCAGTCGCCCCTTTCCCATGGCCTTCTTCTGAGATGACCATTAGCACACCTAGGGCACAACAGGGCTTGAATGTTCTGCCTCAGCTTCAAAGGACCCTGACCTTGCCCACCACACAGGACACTGTCTGCTACTGCAGACTCTGATTCCAAAGAGGTTCATAAAACTCAACCCCATCGGGTGGCGATGGTGGGGCACTCCTTTAATCCCAGCACTTAGGAGGAGAGGCAAGTGGATCTCAGTGAGTTTGAGGCTACCCTGGTCTACAGAGAGAGTTCCAGGACAGCCAATACTATTATACAGAGAAACCCTGTCTCAAAAAAAAAAAAAAAAAAAAAAAAAAAAAAAAAAAAAAAAACCTTCCTCAACCCAACCCCAATCTCTGTGAAGATGCAACACTGGACAGCTGCCCTGAACCAAACACCTTCAAGGACAGGCCTCAAGGTTCCACCACTCAAGCTAACGAAGTTTCAGAGAGAAAAGCACTACTCAGAAGAAAGACTTAAATGGCCCCTATTTTAAAGTATATTTCTGGGGAAAACCAGATCAAAACCAGGGATGTGTTTCAAGGTCACGAAGGTCCAAAACCTCATCCGAGGAAGAATCACACGGGCAGCTTCAGTCTACCTGACACCAAAGGCATTTCACTTAGCGTCTCGCTCTTTTATCAGTCCCTTGGAATCCTTCACAGATATGATAAACTATTAAGACGCTGAAGGTCTATCTACTTTCAAAGCAGCGTGTGGGAATAATGCAACGTAGGCAATAGATGTTGCTCAAGCATTCCTGGACAGCGTGTTCCCCAACCTAATTTGTTCTTGAGACTGAAAGCAGTTCTCAGGTGCAGGTCTGAAGACAAAGCTGAGAACCTGCTCCCCTGAACAGCATTCCCATGGAGCAAATCTCTTACCAGGGTACCAAAAGACAGAAGGTACGATTCTTGGACACATGCAACAGAGCACGGGAGGTCACCTGAGTGAAGCTAAAAAGACCTGAGGACGGTGAGGTAATCCTAGACCATGAAGTCTGGGCATCTATGAGGGGAAGGCAGGTGAGGAGACCTGGAATTACATAAACTGGGGCCTGTGAGGAAACCTGAGGGGCAGATCAGGAAACATGGAGCCATGGAATAAGACCTAGGGGCAGGTGAAGAGACATGGGGCAAGTGAGGAGACTAGGAGGCATGTGAGGAACCTGAGATGAAGGTGAGCAGACCGGGAGGCACGTGAAGAAGCCTGGAAAGTGGAGTGAGAAGGACTTGAGCGGGGTAGTACCTGAGTTGCAGGGTTCCAGGGACCTTGGGACCCTTTCAAACTGCTCCTCTTGGCCATATGACATCTGTCTCTTGGCCTGTCCAGTCGCCACACTGGCTACTGACAAGAGAGGGACGGCTTGGCTCTCCTATGGAATGAGAAGAGCATTAGCTATGCCCCGGAATCCCCTGGTTCCCTATAAACATGCTATTAGAGAGTGCAACATTCATCAACTGTGAGGACAACAGGAGACACTACAGGATCCAGGCAGCTCAGAGAGGGTGAGCTTGTTGAGGCTCGGCATGTTCTTCTCTTAGGTTCTATATACATACAGAACATACATACATACAAACTCTTCATACAGCCAAAATAATAGCCCATGTAGTCAACTCTTCACTCATAGATAACATGACAGAATAACATGATAGAATATTCAACTCTTCATTCATAGGAAAAATCTTGTAACATGAAAGAATATTCCCTAAATACCAAACTCTAAAACATCACCAAAGAAATGATAACTCACCAGGCAGTGGTGGCACATGCCTTTAATCCCAGGACTAGGGAGGCAGAGGCAAACAGATCTCTATGAGTTCGAGGCCAGCCTGGTCTACAAGAGCTAGTTTCTAGGACAGGCTCCAAAGCTACAGAGAAACCCTGTCTCAAAAAAAAAAAAAAAAAAAAAAAGAAAGAAAGAAAGAAAGAAAGAAAGAAAAAGAAAACAAAAAAGAAAAGAAATGATAACTCATGGGCACCAAGCACTTCTTACCAGCTGCCAGGAGTTCTGTTGGGGTGTCACTTGTATGACTTGTATGTTTCACAGTGACTTCCTCTGCCCTTGCTTCAGGTACAGGAATAGAATAGTTGCTATTGAGCCCTTCTAAGGTGAGAACCAGTTTCTTTTTGTTTTGGTTTTTTTTTTTTTGGTTTTTTTTTTTTTTTTTTTTTTTTTTGGTTTTTCGAGACAGGGTTTCTCTGTGGTTTTTGGAGCCTGTCCTGGAACTAGCTCTTGTAGACCAGGCTGGTCTCGAACTCGCAGAGATCCGCCTGCCTCCCAAGTGCTGGGATTAAAGGCATGCGCCATCACCGCCCGGCTGAGAACCAGTTTTGTCCCATTTCACAGGCTATGATTGGCCAGGTTTTTAGCAGTAGGTACAAAAGTGAAGATTCAAGGCCTTGGAACCCTTGGCAATACCCCACACCTTCAAAGTCAGTGTTTAGTGTTAGCTCAGTTCAGTTTAGATCAAGGGCAGGACATAAAGCCAAGAACTAGTAAGGACAGGTGGAAAGGAGTGAAGGCCCAGCCTACAGTCTCAGGATTCTGGTCTTAGGGGTACAACAGGACTACTGACAAGCAACAAAGCAGGCTAACACCTCAAAAGTTTGACAAGCCTGTATGCCCCAAATCCTGACTGTCGTAGTCACTCAGCCCACCACCACTGCTCAGAGTGCAGACCCACAACCAGGGCTTGCCGGACAGCTGCGCTGGTTGGTATAAGCAGGGCTGTCCTGGCGAGAGCCTCAGCATCCTGACAGAAGGCAATGTAGGAGGCCTGCACTCACAGGGTTGAAGAGCTCTGTAGTCAGCCCCAGGTAGTTGTGCAGAGCCAGGAAAGTCACCCGCTGCAGCCGGACCATGATGATCTGCAAGAGACAGAGGAGGGACGAGTGAGCCTGGGCCCCAGCCGTCCACAGCAACTCCTGCTGACCCACAGCACAGGCCACAGGGCACATTTTCCAGGGCCCAACGAGCCACCACTGTGCAGCAGGGAGCTAACGTGAGGGACAATGTGGGACAGAGAGGAATCAGGCAGTGTTTTTAAATCTTCTGTAAATCTGAAATTACTCTAAGATATTTTGTAAGAAATTTAAAATTTTTCTTTTGGGAAATGAGAGATCTTAAAGCTTCTGTGGAGTTATTAATATTTATCTGTGTGTGTGTGCACGCATGTGTATGTAACAAGAGCAAGAGATGTGTGAGCATGCACACGGAGAGCAGAGGTGTTGCTCCTCAGGCATCAGCGAGGTTTACTTCTGAGACAGGGTCTCACAGGGACCTGGGACTCACTGATCAGGCTGGGCTGGCCAGACAAGCCTTAGGGGTTCACCTGCCTCCCCAGGTCACATGCTCTCGGCTTTTTCACACTGAGTTTTGGGGATCAAATTCAGGTCCTCACGCTTAGAAGGTGAGCACTTTACTGACTAAACTACCTCCTCAGCCCCCACCCTCAGCCACACACATTGCCTTCTCTATTTTGTGATGAGTGTGGGTATGAACATGCCACAGGACACAAGTGACTTACAGGAGTCGGTTCTTTCCTTCCACCACACAGTCCTGGGGATCAGACTCAAGTAGTCACGCTTGGCAGCAGGGTCCCTTACTTGCTGAGCATCTTGGCAGTCCATTTTGTGTTTTTCTGAGGCAGAGTCCTGCTCTGGCAACCCTAGTACAGGCTATGTAGCCCAGGCGGCTTTGAATTCAGGACAATCTTTCTGCCTCATTTTTCTAAGGGTTGGGATTATACCCATGTGCCACTACTCTGTCTAATTTATGCCTTTTTTAAATATTTATTTATTTATTTGTTTGTTTATTTATTTATTTATTATGTATATAATAGTCTGTCTGTGTGTATGTCTGCAGGCCAGAAGAGGGCACCAAACCTCATTACAGATGGTTGTGAGCCACCATGTGGTTGCTGGGAATTGAACTCAGAACCTTTGGAAGAGCAGACAATGCTCTTAACCGCTGAGCCATCTCTCCAGCCCCCTATGCCTATTTTTAAAAAAAAAAAAATAAATAAATAACATTTTTCTAGCCCGGCAATAGTGGTATATGCGTTTAATCCCAGCACTCGGGAGGCAGAGGAAGGCAGATCTCTGAGCTTGAAGCCAGCCTGGTCTACAGAGCAAGTTTCAGGACAGCCAGAGCTACATAGAGAAACCCTGTCTTGAAAGATATAATAAAAAGGCTTTTTTTTCTATTGAAGAAATTTTTCTCATACAATATATTTTGATCATGTCCTTCCCACTCCTTTTCTGAGACATAGTCTTACTATGTAGCTGTGGCTGGCCTGGAACTTGCCACATAGAACAGGCTGACCTGAATTTACAGATAACCCCCTGCCTCTGCCTCCCAAGTGCTGGGCTAAGGCACGCTACTAACACAGACCTGGATCACAAAGCACTCCCTAGAATTCACATCCCCAGCAGAAAATCCTGCCAGCAAAGCCAGGTCTACATGCTCTGAATTCACCCTCAATGCCGAATTCAGAACTGACACAACCAGAAATGGCTCTAATGGGATCCACGCCAGTGCCAGCTCCGGGGCCTGAGAAGGCCCATGGCAAACAGAAACTCACCTGCACTACCCTCACCAGAGTTTCTGGGTATTTCTCAAAAACTCCCTGGAAAGCTGCTGCAGGAAGCCAGAGGATGGTGGATGAGACAGCTGCGCGGGCAGAAACGGTTTTGTAGGGTGCAGTGTGGCCCTGCAACAACGACTTGGTTAGTCCACACAGCAGACCAGAGAGCTCCTGGGGAATGCCACAGCCCGCAGAGGTTTCTGGGGGTCCCGCCTGGCTCCTACTCACACAGCTGTGCCCTTCCCAGACATACTGTGGACATTGGCAATTTTGACGTAAACCACAATTTGTCACAGCAAAACATAGCAAAGGCTTGGCTTACGGGAGTTGTGGATAATGCCGTTACATGCTCATTCCTGAGACTCTCAGGCCAGGTTCTTCAACATCCCACCCTGTCGATAGCCCCTTGCCAAAAAGGCACAATTCAACCCATGTGTGTTTTCTGTAAAGGTCACCAAGAGCAGAAATCACTGTCATCAAACAGTTACACAACAGTCGTCAAAGACTCACTAGGCCTGCTATGCATATTCCTGTATCCCCAGAGAGGGGCTGAGCTGCTTCTAAGACACAGTAACTATAAAGATACAATAATACACACACATAGGGTTCTGTGAACATATTTCCTGCTGAATATATGGGAGTGGGGGTCCTAGGTGACATGGTATCTGCATCCTTAACTCTATAAAAATCAATCAAAACAAAGAAAAACCTCTACCAGATAAGTAAACAACAACAAAAATCACACCAAATTGTCTTCCACAATGGCTGTGCCCTTCTGCGTTCCCATCAGCCGCGAGCGTGAGCCCCTGCCACTGTCAGAGTCACAGGGCTCAGCAGGTTTGTGAACCCTACCTCCCGCTCCCGTCAGCAGATCTTCCCTGCCATGATGGAACTCCAACTGTAATCAAGTAAACCCTTCCTCCCTTCAATTGCTTCTTGTCATGGCAGTAAGAACAGTCACTAACATACAGCTGTTTGGGGAGGGGGTCATCCATGCTCCCATGCTTAAGTCAAATAAACGCACTGGTTCAGCAAGCTACACTTGGGCTTTTTTATTTAATAGTTTTAATATTAATAATTTTTAATATTTACTTTGGTCTATGACTGGTACCCTATCTGAGCTAACTACATGTCTGACCATGTATCCCCATGAAAGACCATACAACACTATAATCTCTCTTTTACTGTTGTGATTACACCTTGTGGGTTTTCTCTAGAAGGCTGGTCTTTTAGTTGCTATATTGTAGGATATTAACTGGTCAGGTTCACACCACAGTACACACCTATGAGCAGTAGCTTTAATTCCTTCATTTCCAAAGACTCTGATGTTCCAAAGGCTCTGCTATCAAATGTCACTCTGGAGTTAATCTGGGATTTTAAATGAAGTCTGAATATTAATCTAATTCTCATTGCCTCTGCTATGTTGCTTATGGCTTATTCTGAGTTTAAAGAGGTTCAAGGACAGAATCAGTGGATTTTTTTTTTTTTGCTTTCATTCAATACACGATGTTTATCTCTGCTCTCTCAAAGGATATAAATGGTCATAATCCCAATGATTAAGACAGAGGCCCGCTAGGAATGGTAGACACGATAATCTCAGTGCTTGGGAAGTAGAGGCAGACAGATTCAGAACAATACTGTCTCAAAAACACAAAGAACCAGGAGTATTCAGTTTATTCTGTCCTTCCTCCTGCATAGACTCCCCAGTTGACAGCCTGGGCCATATACATGAGTTTGTCTTTTTTAGTGTGTGCGTGTGCATTCATGAGCACACGTGTGAGCACAAGAGCAGTGTGCACGTGGAGGCCAGAGAACAGCATTTGGGTAACGACTCTCTCCTTACACCTTGTTAAGTCAGGATCTGTCTTATTTCTCCTTCTGTGAAGTTTACTCCAAGCTAGCAGGTCTTCAAGCTTGTGGCCTCTGCTCCTGTCTCTGCCTCCTGACTGCTGAGATTAAAGGAGTGTGCCACCACACCTACTGGACCCTGGTTTTAAAATGGCATTTTCCTTTTCATAATTAATCCTTGTAATTACCAGTTGAGTCAAAGACTTTTCCAGCAACCAGAATGTCTTGTGCTATTCTGAGTCAATACCCAGCATAAATCCCTGACATGTAGCCACTGGTCCTATCTCAACCACAGGGCTGGTACAAGCAACCCAGGGTCAAACCTTCTCATCACCTGCTTTGGAAACAGTGTTTTGGGCACACTGTCACTCACTAATCTACACACTGTTGATAGACAATATAGCCTATAAAGCTAAACTATCTACTGCTGAGCTTCGGGAGGAAAGGGTGGCTAGCCTCTGCTCTCCCGCACACCCATGTCAGCAGCCTCCTCAAAACTGAGCATCAGTCTTCACAGGCAATTCTGCCTTGCTCAAAAGTGGGTGTCTCTTTTCCTTAGGCAAGCAGCCTTCCCAACTCAGGTCAAATGGGACACAGCAATACACAGAGGTACCTCTTGGCCACCAAATAAGACAAAGCATTCACTGATAGGCAGCAGTGTAGACACATAAGACATCACCGCGTATGCAAGGAATTTGCTGCTTCAGTGACAAGCACGCAGCTAAGGGCTGCATCAGTGGGTCCCACCAAGGAAGAATCTCGTGTGATCCTATACAAAAGCCTGGACTCCGCGTGCTGAACCCACCCAAACAAGGTTCTATTAGCTGCTCTGAGACACAGTAACCATCCAGAAGAATGGAGCGGTGATAATTAGTCATCATTGTTGACTAGATTTGGAATCACCATAGAAACACATTCCAGGGTATATCTATAAGAATGCTTCTAGAAAGGTTTGGATGTGGGCAGCACTATGCCAAGGACTAAGGACTAAGATCTCAGACTAGTAAGAAGGAGAAAGTGAGCAGTATACTGGCACTCATCTTTCTGCGTCTCAACTGTGGACACCCCTCTCCTGCCGTCACGCTTTCTCCAACGTGACGGACTGCACTTTTAAACTGTGAATGGAAACAAACCTAAAACTTGCCCAAACTGCTTTTCTCAGCTCTTCTTGCCATAGCAACAAGAAAAGTAATTAGCCAGGCATGGAGGCATACACCCTTAGTCTCATTTGGTGAAAGACATACGAGCTGGTGTGATGATTCTGTTCACTTCTGTATGTGAACAAATACAATAAAGAATAAAAAGAGGAAAACCGGGTGGGGGTGGTGCACACCTTTAATCCCAGCACTAGGGAGGAAGAGACAGACAAATCTCTGTGAGTTTCGAGGCCAGCCTAGTCTACAGAGGGAGTTACAGGACAGTCTTGAAAAACCATTTTTTAAAAAAATGAAGAGTGGAAAATGTCTGGCACAGCAGCACACACTTGTAACCCAGTGTTCTGGGGGCCACGAGAGGGGATGAAGACTGTGAGGCAAGTCTGGGCTAACACAGCAAGATCCTGAACCAGATAGAAAGAAGACAGACGAAGAAGAAACAGAGAGGCCCACTGAAGCCTTATTAAATACATTCTACCTAAAATACAATGTCAAAGTTGTTCCCACAGACGGACACCTCCTTAACTACAGAATGAGAGCTGTTCTCATCCTAGACAAACCCTCTCACTGTGTTATTGCAGAGATGTAGCCATTAATAATACGCAACTCACTGTCTAGCAAGACAGGAAGAACAGACCTTGAGGGCAGGCCAGAGATACTTGGACTCCTATGGCGGGTGGGAGGGTGGGGGTGGTACTTACAGTGATCACGTCCAGAATGCTGAGGAGGCTGTGGACACTGTCCCCTGGTAGAACCTCTTTGACCACCACCTCGGTGCCATCCTGCGCTTAGATACAGAACCACAGGTATCAGGACAGAGACTGTCAGTACAGGGCAAAGAGGATAGTCAGCACCCAGGACAGTTGGCACACGAGAGTTCATCTCTGAGTTGCTAGCTCAGAGAAAAGCCAAAAGTATGAGATACCATAAGCAGGACTGGGAAAACGGCTCAACGGTAAATAGCACTTGCTGCTCTTCTAGCGGATCCAAGTTTGGTTACCAGCACCCACATCAGGGGGTTCACAATCAGGGCATCTGATGTCCTCTTCTGACCTCTACCCACACACATGTGTAACACATACACACTCATACACAAATGAAAATAAATCTTTTAAAGAAAAGAAGAACAGATACCACAAGCTTGAAAAATGTTAAGAAACAATAATAGCTGGGCATGATGGTACACGCCTTTAAGTACTTGGGAGGCAGAGGCAGGCAGATCTCTGAGTTTGAGGTCTACAGAGTGAGTTCCAGGACTACCAGGGATATACAGAGAAACCCTGTCTTGAAAAACAAAACAAAACAAAACAAAAGGTGGGGGCAAGGAAAACACATCTCAATCAGTAAAGTGCTTGCCTTACAAGCACAGAGACCTGAGTTAGATCCTCAAAATGCTTTTTAAAAATATCTAATTGGATCAGAGGTAGTGGTTCATAAATTTAATCCCAGCACTCAGGAAGTAGACCTCTGGGAACTTCAGGCCAGCCAGTCTGTATAGTGAGTTCCAGGCTAACCAGGGCTACATGTTGGCTTGAACACATTAATGATAGCTTCAGAGCATCCAAAAAGTTTCAGCAGCACTAAGGAGAAGAAATTAAAAAGCACTTCCCCTTGATGTAATTTAACACGGAGTGAGATCTGAATTCTCTACTTCTCTCTCCCTGTGTCTTCTATCATCCCTGTCTGTTGTATGTTGTGGAATATTCCTTTACACTGTATGAAGATGTGTCATTGTGACTGGCTTAATGAAAAGCTAAATTGCCAATAGCTAGTCAGAAGGTACAGCAGGGACTTCTCGACAGAAAGAGCTCTGGGAGGAAGAAAGGTCGAGTCATCAGCCAGACACAGAGAGGATGCAAGACATGCAGGAGGAGAGGTAAAAGCCATGAGTCACGTGGGTTAATTTAAGTTCTAAGAGCTAGTGGGACAAGCCTAAAATATAGGCAGAGCTTTCATAATCAATAATAAATCTCTATAATCTGGATTTTCTTGTTGTTGTTGTTTTTTGCTTTTTTTTGTTTTGTTGTTTGTTTTGGAGTTTTTGTTTGTTTGTTTGTTTTTTGGTGAGTGGGTGGCCCAAAGAAAAATCCATCTACAGTTGTTTGAGTCTGAATCTGTGTCTACATAAATATTGTCTTCTGAATTTGTCTGTCCCTGTCTCTGTATGTGTCTGTTTGTCCCTAACAAAGGGCTTTTCTCTTTCTTTTACTGAACAGTACAAAAAGCATCACATGGAGGAGGAGGGATACGTCACAGAAATCTTTAGCAGAGTTTAACAAGGGTTTAAGTTGCTAACTCCAACCTGCCGAGATAAGTGAATAAATGCTATCAAGCGATATTCACATGTAGTCTTCAACACCATGGCAGATAATCATTTCATACGGTTGCTTTCAACCTTTATTTGCTGTTTCCGGCATTAACTACCGAAACATATATACATACAAGCATTATTTGTGGATCAGAGGTAGGAAGAGTACGTAATTTAAGATTACAGCTACACATTAGCTTAGCTAGTAAAAGTTTATACATGGGAATCCAAGGCAAGGAAGGCTGGTTGCCACATTGTCCTCTTAAAGGCAGGCCAAAGAAACAGGCTGAGTATATAACAGGGAGTCAGTATGGTCTTAAGTGACCTTAGGGTATATCATTAACTCTGACTGCAAGGTCCAGAAAAAGTTCCAGTCTCTTAAAATGAAACATGTATTTTCATAACATTGTATTGTCACACAGAGTGAGATTCTGTCGCCACCCAACTTCCCCAAAAATGTCAAGTATGGCCCAGCTGGATGGCTCAGCAGTTAAAAGTACTGCCTTGCAAGACTGAGAACTTGAGTTTAATCCCTGAAACCCCACAGTAAAAGAAGAAAACAAACCTCCAAAAGTTATTCTCTGACCTTTACATGTGCACCCCATGGCATACTCACACATGCATGCACGTGCACACACACATCTCTCTCTCTCACACATACACACACAATAAAAATGTTAAATGCCGGGTCTGGTGGTGTGCATCTGTAATCCCAGTGTTGGGAAGAGACAGGCAGGTCTCTGGGGCTCACTAGCAAGTCAGCCTAGCCTACTTGTTGAGTTCAGACTAGTAAGAAATCATGTCTCAAAAAACAAAGTAACCAAGCATGGTGGTACATGCATTTTTTTTTTTTTTGGTTTTTTTTTTTTTTTTTTTTTTTTTTTTGGTTTTTCGAGACAGGGTTTCTCTGTGGTTTTGAAGCCTGTCCTGGAACTAGCTCTTGTAGACCAGGCTGGTCTCGAACTCACAGAGATCCGCCTGCCTCTGCTTCCCCAGTGCTGGGATTAAAGGCGTACGCCACCACCGCCCAGCTGGTACATGCATTTAATCTCAGCTCTTGGGAGGCAGAGGCAGCCAAATCTCTGTGAGCTTGAGGTCAGCCTGGTCTACAGAGTGAGTTCTAGGACAGTCAATACTTTTATATAGAGAAACCCTGTCTCAGAAAACAAACAAACAAATAAATAAAGCAGCTGTGTTTGAACACTGCATTTTTACCAAAGAACTAAGGTTTAAAAGTTCTACATTAACTTTTTGACGGAGAGTTTTCGAAGCATCCCCTTTCCCACCTGGCCCGACTCACAGCATCTTGGATGCAGACCTCCAGCCGTCCATCCTGAACTACATAGATACTGGTGTCAGGCTCCCCAGGCTGGAATACATGCTCCCCCTCCTGCAGCTGCACAAAGACCATGTGCTTGCAAAGCTCCAGGAACAATGGCTTCTCAAAGTGGCCCAGGACCCTGCAACAAACAGAATATACTACAGAACATGCTCTCAAGGAAGGCAGAGTAAGAAATACAGGCCACTGTCCCCACCAGCAGCAGGACCAGGACTGGCCTAGACCTTTATAAGGCCAGTTCAGCTCATCCGGCATCATAGTCAATAAGAGGGTTTTTTTTTTTTTTTTTTTTTTTTTTTGGTTTTTTGAGACAGGGTTTCTCTGTAACTTTGGAGTCTGTCCTGGAACTAGCTCTTGTAGACCAGGCTGGCCTCGAACTCACAGAGATCCGCCTGCCTCTGCCTCCCTGCCTCCTGAGTGTTGGGATTAAAGGCGTGCGCCACCACTGCCCAGCAAGGGGCCATTCTTATTCGAACCACCATACAACATAAAAGTAGAGAGAACTAACTCCACAAAATTGTCCTCTGAAATTCTACACAGGAGCTATGACACATGTGTGCCTGTCCTCACTTATATCACACACAAATGCACAGATAATAATAATAAATTTCAAAAATTAAAAATAATGTACCTTTTTTAAAAAAAATGAAGCTGCCAGGTGGTGGCACACCTTTAATTCCAGCACTGGGGAGGCAGAGGCAGGCAGATCTCTGTGAGTTCAAGGCCAGCCTGGTCTACAGAGCGAGTTCCAGAACAGGCTCCAAAGCTACAGAGAAACCCTGTCTTGAAAAACAAAAAAAAAAAAACACAACAACAACAAAAAAAATGAAGCGGACATAATAGTACACAGCTGTGATCTCAGCATTCGGGAGACTGAGGCATAGGATTGTAAACTGAAGGCCAGCTTAGGCTACATAGTAAGATGCTGTCAAGAAAGGCAAGAGAGAGAGAGCGACAGAGAGGAGAGACGGGAAAACCCAGCCTGCCGTTCTTGATCCATAGACACACTTCTCACACTTGCTCTTGAGTTTGCTGAATTGCTAACTAGCACAGGGAGAACAGCTAAAAAGGTGAGCTGACCACAAGATTCCACACACCTACAGCACCTTGACCCTGCTGACCACTCCTACCACCATGAAGCACAGAAGCCGGCAGTGTCGAGGTGGAAAGGAGACAGGCTTTGCCAACCATCCCTGACATAGGGAAGCTAAGTCAAAGACAACCCAGGACGGAAGGAGACACCTCCAGCAACACAGTCTAGCTAGAACCCTCCTGCTGCCCAGTCACTATCTTACCGAACATTTTTCAGCATGTACAAAACTTCTGATGGCAGATGAGAGTTTTTCACATCAAACTCTGTAAGATCAGCCTCTAGCAGGGAGGGTGGGGGCTCTTTTGGCTGCAAAGTAGGGTATTCTTTCTTAAAGCGTAGAAACCTACAAGGTAGAGACACTTAGGAAAGAATCGAGGAGCCCAAACCCAATACTGTGAGCACTCTGAAGCCCCAAGGAGTCTACGGCCACACCACCCTGAACGCGCCCGATCTCATCTGAAGCCCCAAGGAGCCATGCTTTGGTGTGTCCTGACGTGGGAGAAGCCACAGTTATGATTAGGACCTTCGAGGAATTCCCAGTACCTCTTGGCCAAAGAAAGCACTTTGGTTCTCTTCCTGACCCGCTGCCGAGGTGGAGCTGTATTCCCAACCAAGGTATGGGGGAGCGTGGTCACCTGCGGAACCAAGAGAAAGACTGAGTACTGACCTGGGAACTGGCAAGGTCTACGCTCTCAGCCTCAGGGTCTGTCCCCAGGACCTGCCTATGACTTGCTGCCTTCCTGACCTCAGCTACAAGGAGCTGCTCTCACCAACCCCCACCTGCCTGGCTTCTTGAAGAGGCTATAGCAGTCAAGGAAGAAGGGATATCATTTGCACAAGGGCACAGCACAGTCCCATACCCCACAGTATGGTCCTCACTGCCCTCAAGTGACCACGTCTTCAGAGCTCTGTGGCTCCATGCCTCTGGTAAAACTCCTGAAGTGAGTGGGAGGGAGCAGAAGGGACCAGCTGTGGCAGTTCACCGAAGGCAAAGATTTGGACTAGCCTTCTTATTCCTGGCCACCAATTCCTGACCCTCAGTGCAGGAGGACCATACATTTATGATTCAGAACTCCCATATGGAAAAGAGGGCTTTTTACCTTAGGACAAAGATGGCCATTAGGAAACTGCACTGCTCCACCCGGATCCCCAGGAGCTAGGTAGGGTCCTTCCTTGGCTCAGCCTTCCAAATCTGGCAATGACCACTGACCTTGGAGCAAACACATGCCCCCTGTGCCTGTCCGTACTGTACCCAGGGATGTCCCTGGAAAGCAGTTTCCTATCCTATTTCTTGTCAACACAAACCTGAAACTCAGAAAGTACCCTTCTCCTTGGCACTTGCCAAAGCAGTTCAGGTGTTTCAAGCCAGACAGATAGAAACCCATCAGCACCATAACTCCAAGTGAGGGATTTCCAGGTAAAAATGTATTGCTTCCTCTGGGGAAGTAGATAACTAAGACTTAAAACATCTCCTAAACTTGTACCCAGTGGCAGGAGCCGTGGGACTGGAGGAGAGGAGGCAGCACAGATCAGGAGCCTCAGGGCCTGGGAAGCAGCAGGTGTGCATTCCAGAAGAGACACTTGCCCAGTGGCAGCGCACACTCCTTTAATCCCAGCACCCCAGGGCAGAGGCAGGCAGATCTCTAAGTCTGAGACCAGCCTGGTCTACATAGTGAGTTCCAAGACAAGTCAGTGCTACACAGAGAAACCCTGTCTTAAAAAACAAAAAATGGAGGACCCGGAGAAATGGCTCAAAGGTTGAGATCACTGGCTGATCTTTCAGAGGACTCAGGTTCTACTTCCATGTGGCAGTTTATAACTACCTATAACTCCAGTTTCAGGGGATCCAACACCTTCACACAGACATACACACAGGCAAAGTACAAATGCACATTAAATAAATACAATAAATAAATTATTTAAAGAGAGAGAGAAAGAGAATCTCACCACCTCCACCTTGTGCAACCCAGGGATTCCATACAAGTTACCTTCCTCATAATCTTTCGGCCATAAAACATTACTTTGTCTCTCTTCCGGAACCTGTACTGAGGAGTGGGCTCTGCTTGTCCTGTGAGAGGAGGGAAGGGGCATGGTGAGAAGGCAGGGATCTGGATACAGTCTTGAATGGGTAGGCAGTGAACACAACTGGAACCAGCACAAGACAGGCCCTGAAGGCGCTGACAAGAAACCATGCTCCGGATTGCCCTATTCCCGGCTGCTGCTCAGATAGTAGGTGTCAGCAGTGGCACTGGGGACTCATCTTAGCAGTCAGGAACTTCTGTTCTTACTGGGTCCTAGCTTTGGAAAGAGCAGAAAAGGGTAGGGACAGACTGGGAACCTCAACCTGATCCTTAGTAGGTGACCATATTTCAACAAGACTTTGAGGGAAGCTCCCAGGAGCTCCAAGTACCTCGTAAGACACAAATGCAGAACCCCACCCCGTCCCACTGCTCAGCCAGAGTCCAAACGAAGATACTTACGCAATCTGCTCACCCTTCTGTACACAAAAAAGATGGCAACACTAACAAAGGCCAGTGTTATGAGGGCTCCAATTCCAATCCCGACCAGCTACACAGGATGGGAGATAGATAATAGGGTCAGTAGGGCCAAACACAGCCACAGGCCAATCACAGCCCAGTCCCTGGGAAGCCCATAGTGATTACCATGGTGAACTGTGAAGACTCCTCCATGAAATGCAGCCCCCAGGAGCTCAGGGTACTCCCCAAACAATAGCCAGCCTGAGGAGAGAACAGACAGGGTACCCAGTTTCTCAGCCTGGGCTTGGTCAGAGAACAAGAGTAAACTCAGAAGCTAAGGGGGAAGTCAATAGCCCTGAAGATTTTTGAGAAATGGAGCCTACCAGACAACTTGGGGGAGAAGGCATTCACTGCCAAGGTTGATGACCTGAATTTAATCCAGGAGACCCATATGCTGTCAGGATAGAACAATTCCATAAATTGTCCTCTGACATCCACATTCATGCCATTACATTTGCATAGCTACACACACACACACACACAGAGAGAAATATTATATATACACATATACATATATTACTATATTAATATATGTATTATAATACATATATATAAATTTTAGAGAAATGATCTTGTCAGGGGTGCCAAGACCCTCTGAGCACAACTGCAAAAACAGAAAAACAGCAACATGTCTCCTTTGGCACTGGGATGAGTAGGCACAGTAGCTAAGCTATTGGCAACTGCCATGCATGATAATGCAACAACTTCCAGCTCTCCAGTCCTCAAGAAGCAGGCCGGGGGAGGTCAAAGTCATCTCTTGGAACTCTCTGGATATCAATAGGACCAGGGTTGCAAATCCCAAGATCCATGAGAGCCCACTCAGAATAAATGCTCAGACATTCCTAAGAGCGTGAAGTTACTGACATCCACGTTCATTTTGGTCCCAGCTACCTGAAAGGCTGAGTAAGAGTATAGTGCACACCCAGGTTCAAGCCCTGCCTAGACAACCAGTGAGACCAAGTTTTAAAAGCAAAAAAAAAAAAAAAAAAAAAAAAAAAAGGGATGGAAGACAAAAAAAGAAACCCCAAGGGAAGTTCCATTTGGATTTAGAGATATCTAAAATCAGTTCACATGCCAAAGAAGAAGTGGAAGGAAGGTTCTGCCTCTACCCCCCTGCTGTCTACAGGAAGCTACTACAGGACTTCAGTTGTCCAAGGAAGGGGAAGGAGGCAGGAGAGCAAGGGCTCAGCATATAAGGGTGAATGGGTGACCAACAGGGGAAGCTGGTTCATGGCAGGGAGGGTTACATGATTTAGTCCACCACGTTGGGCGCTAATCTATTGGAGAAGGGCCGCTTGTTGGTTCCTGGCTGCCCGGCTAGCTTAGACCCGAAATAATCACAAAGAAACTGTATTGATTAAATCATTGCTTGGCCCATTAGCTCTAGCTTCTTATTGGCTAGCTCTTGCATTAACTTAACCCATTTCTATTAATCTGTATATCACCGCCACATGACTGTGGCTTACCGGGTAAAGTTCCCAGTGTCTGTCTCTGGTAGCTCCATGGCTTCTCTCTGACTCCACCCTTCTTTCTCCCACCATACAGCCTAGCTTTCCCTGTCTAGTTCTGTACTTCCCTGCCATAGGCTCAAAGTAGTTCTTTATTCATTAACCCTGTCTAGTTCTGTACTTCCCTGCCATAGGCTCAAAGCAGTTCTTTATTCATTAACCAATAAAAGCACCACATAGACAAAAGGACCTCCCACACCACTCCCAAATGCTAAAGACAGAAGAAATCGGACCTGCAGCTGCCCCTCGTCCTCCAGTCCTCACCTACCCCGTCCTCTCGAGCAGCAGTCAGGAACTGAACAGGGCCAGAGCCCACCTACTCATCCTTTGCAGCTTCTACCTAACTGCCAAGGAACAAAGCCTAGCTTTAAAAACAAACAACAAGTCTCAGACTCAGCAATCCCTGCCAAAAAAACCCAACAAGAGCTGAAGGCCACTCGGGAAGGAACCCCAAAGGCCTTAGAACAGAGTAAGTGGGTCGCCTAGAAAACAGTCTTGTGATCTTAGTTCAGGAGACAAATAGCTGAGTATTGGTTAAGGGAGGGAAGAACATGTCCCAATAAGTATATTCTTAGGTAACTGCATCATTGAGTGACTGTCACAGGGTGCATTTACACAAGCACTGTTATCCCACCAAGCAATACAATCTGTGGGATCAATATTGCATGTGGTCTATTGTGCAATGGACAGCCAGTATGCTTTTGGTTTCAAAACTAAGGCACTCAACTTCCCTTCTCCTCTGCTCTAGCTCAGCTCTCAAGACTGGGGTGCACAAGAGCACCCCAACCACACCTTCTACTTTCCTCTAAACTTGCCTTATCCACGGAAAAACACCTGCCTGCATACACAGCCTACCACAGTGCACCATCTCAGCCAGTCTAGCTTTTTATGGTTATTCGAATGGGTCCACTCTTCTGGTTTAAAAATGGAGGTGTGGGGTATAGTGGCACACACCTTTAGTCCCAGCACTTGGGAGGCGGAGGCAGGACAATCTCTGTGAGTTCAAGGCCAGCCTGGTCTACACAGAGAGTACTAGAAATGTGTAGATCAACCCTGTCTCAAAACAAAACAAAACAACCACCAAAATACTACTTCTAATAAAGGCCTTTGGGACGTGTTGACTTGAGAAAAAGACCTCAGATACCAAAGTTCTAAAAGAAAGCAGGAAGTAACAACTGCTACCTTAAGGGAAGAAAATAAGGCTTCAGTAATGACTTAACAGCCAGGTTCCATTGTCCAGCCTGTCAGGAACCATTGTCTAGTAACAAGTGTCAAAGCTCTGCTAGGGAAATACATTAAGTCACCATTCCCACATTTTCTTGGTCTTCTAGGAGCTTCTGTAGAAACCTGAGGCAAAGGATTCTTCTGTTCTCTGGAAATGTTCTAACCCACGCCTGGTCTACCTACCTTAAGGCAGACATCTTCATCTTTCTGCATGACTGAAAGCAAGGCAATGTGGAGTGCGAAAAGGAGACAGGCTGAGTCCAAGCTGCGCGCCCTGAACCTTTGCAGCAGGACAGCTGTGGCTCCAGCCTTGCCAGCTCCTTTCCAAGTCAAACGCTCTTATTGGAATGGACTCGAGAACTCTGTGCTCCAGAACAAGTTGTTTTCCAGAAGCGTCGGCTCTCTGTGTGCTTCCGTCTCCTGTAAACAGCCCTCACGTGGTCTAAGGGGAACCCATAACTGTGGCTCGGGGTGGGAATGAGAGTGGCGGGGGTTGGGGGCAGGTAGGGAATTGAGCGACAGTCAGGGATCAAGCAGCCACCCAGAGAGGGACAGCGGCTGGGGTGGGGGAGGAGAGCAGAAGTGTAAGTTGGCTGACAGTTCAGGGAGGGGAGGTGGGAGAGCTTGAGACTGGCGGTACAGATAAGAGAGTGGTTCAGGAACGCGGCGGAACAACAAGCTAAGTGGAGGGAGACTAGGAGGGGGTGACCGACTGGAGGGTGAGCCTCACCCGGGAGCCTTGATATCGCCAAGAGGAGAGACGAGGAATGGGGCGTGGAGGCTTTACAGCTCAAGAAAGATCTGGGCCAACAGGGGTCACAGCCCAGAAGGGATCTCGATTAGGAGGGGTGAGGGACGGGAAGGTGGTTATAGCCTAGGAGTGATCACGGGAGGAGAGCCTGGACAGAGAGGGAGGAGAAAGGAGGGCATGATATCAAGGAGAAGCGTGAAGGGCGAGGAGGGGCCCAGTCACAGCGGGTAGCGTGTGGACGTGCAGCGCAGGCACGGTGGGTGTTTTGGGACCAAGGATGATTAACTAGAGGGCCACTAGGACCCAAGTAGACTTGGCCACGCGCCAGACCGCCGTTCACTGGCGTAGTCCCCCAACAGCGCGTCAATCCCGGAAGCCACAGCTCGGTAGTGACTCGAAGGGTCCACAAGCCCCGACCCCCCAGACCTAGGGCAGCACCGATGACGCCCGCGCCAGTCCGGCAGCCGACCTTCGGCGCCGCGGTAGTGAACGTCCGGTCGCGGGGCTGACGAGGGCCAAGAGCGATCGCTGCACAGGCCAGCCCTAGACCGCCACCTCGCGGCGCAGGGTGAACATGCACGACCGCGCGCGCTCCACATCCGGTTCTGCGCGGCTGAGATTGGGCATTGGGCGTGCTGGCGACCAATCCGCGAGGCTCTTGCTGCGGAGTGGCTGGCCCCGCCGACGGCCGGAAACGCAAGGGTGGACCTTGCAATGGTAGTTTTGTACGACTCGGGTCGGGCGATCTGTGTCTGAGCGGTCTCAAGTCGGAAGCGACAAGGGGCCTGCGGGCCGAGCTCGAGAGCAATCAGCCCAGGTCGGTTTGTGCGTTTCCATTTGGCGCCTCCTTTGCGGAGTTCTTCAGGGTCCGGGATCTTTCAGGATTAGGGGTAGTCTCCACGTTTGGGATCTTGGGTCCTCTGCACCCGCAGGGCCCACAGCACTCTCTGCTCGTGAGTTCTAGGGTGCCGAGTCCCTCTGACTCTGATTGACCCCCTCAACTGCCTTGTTCTTTCAGAGCTGTCTTCTGCAGAGCCCGGCATGGGTTTCCTGACCGCGGTGACTCAAGGCCTGGTGCGGGGAGCGGACAGGATGAGCAAGTGGACAAGCAAGCGGGGACCACGCACCTTCAACAAGGGCCGAGGTGCTAAGAGAACGGGCATCTATGCCTCAAATGGGAAGTTTGTGCAGATAAAGGAAATGGTTCCAGAATTTGTTGTCCCGGACTTGACCGGCTTCAAGCTCAAGCCCTATGTTAATTACCGAGCTCCTGCGGGCGTAGATACACCCCTGACCGCCAAAGCGCTTTTCCTGGAAACGGCGGCACCTGCTATTGAAAAAGACTTTAAAGAAGGGACTTTTGATGCTAACAACTTGGAGAAATATGGCTTTGAGCCCACACAGGAAGGCAAGCTGTTCCAGTTGTATCCTAAGAATTTCCCACGCTAGAAAACTGTGACAGAGACCAAAAGTTTGCCTATGAAGTGGAGACAATACAAGCCTTCGATTCTGAGTGTCTCAAAAAGGAGGGGCAGCTTCTTTGTGCATTTCTATTAAAGGCCTTTGGTAACTCGTGCAATGTGTGTTTTGAATCAAGTCACTGAAGTGAACCACAAGGCAGAATCCATGCAGTAGCTACAGAGTCCATAACAAATTCCAACCGAGTCAGGTCTAGGTGCCCCTCTGGCTCCAAGTCAGAGAGCAGTAAGTATCCCCAAGGAAATCCTAAAGATGGAAGTGAGAAGAGCAATCAATGCCAAACTGCTTTTTCATGACCACTGGACCTGATTCATCACAGTTCCTCAGATGTTATATGTCCCTTTAAGACTTAGCTGACCCTTACATTTAATACCTTTTATTGAAATAAATGGGCCTGTAACTGAGAATTTTGGTTTTTTGAGACAGGGTTTCCCTGTGTATCTCTCTCTGGCTGTCCTGGAACTCACAGAGATTTGCCTGCCCCTGCTTCCCGAGTGCTGGGATTAAAGATGTGTGCACCACCACTGTCCAGAGAATTGATCACTTTCATGATAATCCAAAAAATAAAAATGTTATTTCATCAGAAAATAACACAAGGACCGAGAGGTAGCTATGCCCATATAGTGCTTGCCATGCAATCATGAAGACCCAGCTTCAGCCCATGCTTATAATCTCAGCACCAGAAAAGCAGCAGGATCTCTGGGGCTTGCTGCCCAGTCAAGTCTAATCAGTTAACCTCAGATCCCAGTAAGACCTTGGCTCAAAAAAAGACAAGGTCATCTTGAATGGCACCCGAGATTGGCCTGTCTGCCACACTCAGGCATATGTGTACACACACAAGCAAAAACAAGGCATAGTGTTGCACACTTGCAGTCCTAGTAGTTAAGACTAGGAAGAGATTACAAATTTCAGACCAGCCAGGGCTACAAAGGAAGACTTTTCTTTCTTTCTTTTTTTTTCAGGTATCAATAACAATAACTTTATTTTCTAACAGGTAATTTTCCTACTGCTTCAGCATTTTCCTCTCAGAAAATCCAAGTTTTAGAACTGGATCACTTGGCCCTTTCTCTTCTTGTCTCCTCCCAGTTCAAAATGCTGGCCAAGAGGATGCTGGCCACTAAAAGACTTTTCTTTCTGAGACAAGAGTCTTTCTGCATATCTTTGGCTGTCCTGGAACTCGCTATGTAGACCACCAGGCTGGCCTCAACCTCAGAGATCCACCTTCATGTGTTTCCTGAGTGCAGGGATTAAAGACATGCACCAACACTCCTGGCTAAGGCCCTATATTAATAGACCTGAAGGGCATAGTATCTCATACCTATGAACTCAGCATTTGGGAAGCTTAGGTATGTAAGCCTCCAAGAGTTGGAAGTCAACCAGCCTGGACTACACAGGCATGGGGAAGGAAAAGGTAGTGAGGCTAGGAGTACAGTTCACTGATGGATAACAGTAAGTCCTTGAGCACGTGCAGTTCCTGTATTTGATGCCCAATATTTAAAAGAAAAAAACCAAAACACCATTTTCTCTTCAAAACACTTGTGTATCCTACTGAGGGTTAGACACATTCCAATGTCCTTTCCTCCCAGATAGGAAATTAAAAACGAGAATGTTGATCAGTGCACACCTGACATGTTCCTATAAAACCTATCTATCTAGACATGAAAACTGATCAAGCTATTAATGCTATAATATTTCATACTGACCGTGCCAAATACTCCAAGTTTGTGTTCTCTGAAGCAGCTTACAATATTTACACACCTCCTTTTATTCTATTATCCACTTTTAAAACTAGTTCAGAGATGGAAATAGTGTTTGGATAGCATTCCAGTACAAAAAAATAAAAGAATAACCTTTGTTTAGGAAATGGCTTCTAATGTGATAAATTGAGACTTTAAATGAGGGACTATGGGGCTAACGAGGCTCAGTGGTACTTACTACCAAGACTGATACCTGAGTTGGATCCCTGGGTCCCATGCTGGGAGATCTAACAGTGGTATTTGTGTACTCACACAAAAATTAAAAAAAAAAAAAACTTAGGGGCTACAGGCTAGAGATGGTTCAGGGGTTAAGAGTACTGCCTGCTCTTCCAGTGCACACAAGGTGGCTCCCAGCTGTCAGTTAGGTGATCCAACATCCTCTTCTAACCTCTGGAAGCACAGGCAGACACATAGGTGGAGCACAGACACATAGGTGGAGCATAGCAAAGCACTCATACATAACAGTTTTTTGTTTTTATAGATAGGGTTTTTCTGTGTAGTCCTGGATGGACTCAAACTGAAATCTGCCTGCCTCTGCCTCCCAAGGGGTGGGATTAAAAAGGGTGTGTGGGCACCACCACATGGCTTTTAAATCTCTCTCTCTCTTTTTAAGACAGGGTTTCTCAGTAGCTATGGAGTCTGCCCTGGAACTAGCTCTATAGCCCAGGCTGGCCTCAAACTCACAAAGATCTGCCTACCTCTGCCTCCTGGGTGCTGGGATTAAAAGGCATACACCACCACTGCTCAGCTGTTTTTCTGGTTTCTTGAGACAGGGTTTCTCTGTGTAACAGGCTGTACTGGAACTCATTTTGTATACTAGCCTGGCCTGGAACTCACAAAGATCCACCTGCCTTTGTCTCCCTAGTGCTAGAATTAAAGGCATGTGCCACCATTACCATGCAGATGGAATTTTTTTTTTTAACTGAAAGGTTTAGGATCTTATTGGGCAAGAGCATATATTCTTGCAGAGGACCCAAATTTGGTTCCCACATAGTGGCTCACAATCACCTGTAACGTTAGCTCCAGGGGGATCCACTGCCCTCTTCTGGCTTCTTCCAGAATCCACACACAGACATAAGCACACATGATTACAGATTACAATTTTTTAAAAAAATTTAAAAATTTGAAGTTATTTAATTAATATAAACAAGGACTTAAATACAAACGAAGGGCTGAATGTCAAAATACACCAAGATACTTAGTTTTAGAACTGAAAAAACCCATTCACTGCCAAAGCATAATCACAAAGGCCATTCTCAAAGGCCAGCACTCCCAGGTCATGTCCAGTATAAACGCAAGGAGTGCAGCCTCAAGCTTGCGTTGTCCTCCACTTCCAGAGGTGGAGAACGTGGTTGTAAAAGGAGCAGGTGGCCAGGAGGCTATTGTCAAAATTCCCTCCACCAGAGAAGAGGTTGAGATCACACATCTTGGAAGAGGAGTGTAATTGGCTGCTGCTTTTCATGTCCTCTGTTACTGGAAGGAGAGAAGCCTCCGATTCAGCTCTACTGGGAGTGTTAGCAGGACCACCCATGTGGTGGTCCACTACTTGTTCATGGAAAGGCACTGGTGGCTCCTCGGCAACCTTCAGACTGGAGCGGTCTGCAGCTCTGGTTCCCATCTCATTCTGATCAAAGGAGCAGGTAGATGCGGGTTTCGTGGAATGGCAAAGACGCCAGGACCAGTCAGCCCCATACACTAATGAGTTAGGCATTTCCTGGGATATTGAGACAGTCACGTCCTGCTTCTCCTCTGCAGCAAGAGATGAGAGGAAAACCAGCATTACTCAAAGCTAACCAGCCTCCACTTATGTCTCCCTCAGCTTCCACCAAGAGCAGCCATTCTACCAGCACACACATTCACTGTCTGCAGAAGAATGAAAATGCGCACGGTGGGCAGAAAAGAAACCAGATACGCATTTTGCAATGTGCACTGTGCCTCTGAGATCAGCCAGGTCTAAACGACCCACAAACAAGGGGCTTCCAAACTGCAGGGTTTGGCAAAGGCTTTCTAGAAGGCGGTATAATTCATTCACAAAGGACACAGAAGACGGAAGAGGACAGAAAAGAGGGGGAGCACAGAGCCAGGAGATGGCTTGACGGTTAAGAGAACTTGCTGCTCTTGGAGAAGGCCTGAGTTCAGTTCACAGAACTCACACGGCAGGTGATAACTGCCGGTAACTCCAGTCCCGGAGATTCCTAAGCCCTCTTCTGGCCTCCTCAGGCACCAGGCATGCACACAGTACTCATACATACACGCAGGCACTCACACATATACATAAAGTATTTTTAAAAGAGAAAAAAAATGGAGAACACACGTGGAGTAAGTACAGAGGCTAAGAAGACCACAGCAACGGTGAGGAACGAATGGCAACAGCCTCTGGCTGTAGCCCAGTGGCTAGGAACTTGCAGCCCTGAGCAGGTCTGCAGAAGAAGTTTCTTTCTAGTAACTTCCCCAGACAGCCTGGCAAATGAGGAAAGTATCAGAAATAAGCCAGTGCACATTACAATGGTATTGAGCCACAACAGTATGGAAGAGACATTACAGACAGAGAGAAAGGAAGTTTTTAAAAGGACATTTAGAGGGCCGGGTTTGAACGGCACAGAAACTCTCTCTGTGCAGGGTGACCTGAGGTAGCACTCTCACTGACGGGCTTGCAAACCAAGTCAGGAGGAGGCAACCTCTCCCATCAGTAGAGTGCCTTGCCAATAGTCCTTGAAAATACAGATGTGCACTGTAGGTCAAAGGCTCTGATTAGGTTGTGGTTTGTCTTCTGATGAGGTTTTTTTTTTTTTTTTTTTTTTTGGTTTTTCGAGACAGGGTTTCTCTGTGGTTTTGGAGCCTGTCCTGGAACTAGCTCTTGTAGACCAGGCTGGTCTTGAACTCACAGAGATCCACCTGCCTCTGCCTCCCAAGTGCTGGGATTAAAGTCGTGCGCCACCACTGCCCGGCTGATGAGGTTTTTTATATATTATAGCAAGAGGTTTTCCCATAACACCGAGCTTTTTGTTTAGATTAGCTAGGGCACGAAGCTCTTGAAATTAGTTGCAGCCAAGTGACTAGTCTATGAAACAATTTCCATGTATTATGGGAACCTAGTTTGAATCATGATTTGAGTATTATAAAAAGAGCACTGGCTTTGCAATAAAGTATGCAGTTGTATCTCCTAGTCTGCATCCCCTGTGTCCTGATTTCTGTAGCACTACCCAGGGTCATCCATAACCGAGGAGATTGGGGAAGGGTCCCCAACAATTAAGGACAGAGCCGGTCCACAGTTCAGAAGCAAGGAGACAACTGGTAAAAGTGATCCTCAAGAACCAGCAGGGACACCAGATATGGGAGTTCCTGTAGTCCCCGTACTCATGACACTGAGACGGGAGGATTGCCATTGAGTTCAAGACCAGCTTCAAATACATATCAAATTTGGAGCCAGCTTGTGTTGTTACATGAGACCCTGTCTGCAAAACACACACAAACTAAAAATCTTTTTTAAAAAGTGAGAGACAAAACTAAAAAGATACAAGTAGTAGTGATTAAGGACTGGCAATTTAATGATGGGACTCTGAGGTGTTCTTTAGAGTGCTTCTTTTCAGAGGGAGAGTAGATAAAGAAGAGAAACTATGATGGGAGAAGGAGGAGAGAAGGCAGCAGGGCTTGGAAAGAGAAAGGGTGACGAGAAATGGTTCTGATAATGTTAGTTCACAGTGTGGTTCACCAAGCAAATCCAAGAATGTCCTACAGCACACCCTAGAAGAGAGGCTCTTTACTACAGCCACAGGTAGAGTTAGGCTTAACTAATACCAGGTTCTGTGAGAAAGGGAACAAGAGGAAGACAACACGTGTGAGACATAGGGAGACCAGAGTCCACGCTGTTCAAGAGAAAGCAGGGCAGGGATGGCCATGTGACAAGGGGTAATGCTTCTGGACAGGGCCCCAGTGCAGTCAGAACTGCAAAATGCATGAAGACTTAAACAACTGATCTGGGCATGAGGAAATCAGGGTGAAAGTGGGTTCTTGAAATTGAAGTCCAGTGCTGCACAGGGCGGGGCTGTGGCATGTTCTGGGCGTGGTCTATGGAGAAAATCAACTGACTCCCTACCCTGAGGCCAGCTCTACGTTCCCACTTACCAATGGCCTTCTGGCAGTTGAGAATCTTGAAGCCATTGTACATGCAAGCCGCCAGGAGTAGGTGGTGGTAGACTGGGTGCCACTTGAGCCTCCATACGCCTCCTTGCACTGGCACATCTGCCAACGGCTGCTTTATGTTCCGAGTGTCCCAAAGCAGAACATGCTCATCATAACTAGAACCATGCACCAGACACTGACATACAGGAAAGCCCACGCTCATATTTTCCCTAAGACCTTGTGGTGTCAGCAAACACCTCCCAAGTCCTGCCCCACTAATTTTTTTTGAGACAGGATCTCACTATAAAGCTTTGGCTGACCTGGAACTCATAGAAATCCACCTGCCTCTGCCTCCTTGGTGCTGGGGTTAAAGTCCTGCACAAACTGCCTGTCTCATTTATCTTTAAGGACATAAGTAAGCCCCACTTTCTGGACCCAGATACCTGAACTGTGGGTTGGTTGAGAGCTTTGGACGCAATCTTGAATCCTTGTGGAGAGGAGCTGCGAAATGCACAAAGCAGCAGACCCACCCCAGGGACTCACCTTCCAGTAGCCAGTATATGTTCCTGATGGGGGTTGCTCTGGATGCTGCACACGCCCATGGAGTGTCTGTAGGCAAAGCGGAACATGCAAGGTAGAGGATGAAATGTCCTAAGACAGAAGCATGGAGGTGCCATGCCCAAGCTGACCAGCTAGCTACCTTTTGCTAGTGAAGACAGGTGTGCCAAGAATCCTGGTGTCCCAGCCTCTCAGAAGGCAGTCATCTCCCCCTGTGGAAAGACAGGGAAGGGCATCAACAATGATAATGATAATGAGTCTGCAAGAAAGATCTTAGGTGCCTTTCCTGTGTGGTACTATGGTTAGGAAAGCCCGGGAGAGCATCAAAAACAATCATTAGGCACTCTATCTTCCAATTGAGGGAAGCTGGGTAGAAGATCAAAGCACTCTTTACCACTCTAGAGGTCAGAAAAGGATTCCCTAGAACTGGAGTTATAGACAGTTGTGAGCTGCCACATAGATGCTGAGAACTGAACCTGAGTCCTCTGCAAAAACAGCCAGTGCACTTAACCACTGTGTCATCTACATGGACCCCAGTAAAGCCACTCCTACCCTCCTCTGCTCAACAGGCCCCAGGCTCTGCCCTCAAGTTCTGTAATTTATACTTAACCAGAGATCCTCTTAAACTTCAGTCTGTAAATCAGAAAATGTCACTTCTCTGCAGTTACTCTACTTCACTCCAGTCCCTCTGAGTGTGCAAAGCCCTGAGGCCTTGCCGGTGGTGGTAAGCCCTTCTATCTTCACGCTGGCTGTGGCTGTGCTGGCTGCTCTTCCCTCACACCGGGCACACCTGCTGTGGGACCACTCCTCACCGCATACAGTTCCGGGGCACACTCTTCTTCCTTCTTTGTTCAGAATGTTACCACTCCTCTGACCTCCACGCCATTCCCTGCTCTCATACATCAGGCTTCCACTTTCCCCTTCAACGTAAGCTTGGAGAGAACAGGCTGCTTGCTAAGATACCCTACTACATAAACTGCTGGTATTTCTGTTTGTGTGTCTGTTTGGTTTTAGATTTTTGGCTTGGAAGAGGGTTGTGTGTTTGGTTTTTGTTTCAATTATTTGGTTGGAGGAAATAAAGGTTATTGTGTTTGGCTTTGTTTTGAGACAGTATGGCTGGACATGTAGCTCCGTCTATCATCAGAATAACAGCAATCCTCCCTTCTCAGCCTCCCAAGTACTAGGATTAGAGTGAGCCTCCATGGCAAACTCAGTAAGTATCTGAGAGTGAATAAAGAGGTAGAACTAATCCTAGAATTAAAGAGCTTAAAAAAACAGGTGAGGGAAAACCTTCAAAAATGAACTCTTCAGTCGGGCGGTGGTGGCGCACGCCTTTAATCCCAGCACTTGGGAGGCAGAGGCAGGCGGATCTCTGTGAGTTCGAGACCAGCCTGGTCTACAAGAGCTAGTTCCAGGACAGGCTCCAAAACCACAGAGAAACCCTGTCTTGAAAAACCAAAAAAAAAAAAAAAAAAAAATTGAACTCTTCATGGTTCTTAGAAAATTCGTTCAAGGGTATAATAGCAAATGACACAGATTGGAATCTACCCCTGAAAAATAAAAATCAGCATTATGTATATAATAATAGTCACAGTAAGTGCTGGGGTCCATGAGAGATTAGACATGAACTGGGCTGGTGAAGATAGTGTTGGTGCAGACTCCTCACTAGAAACAGAACCAAAAGCATGGCGCACACCTTTAATCCCAACACTCCGGAAGCAGAGGCAAGCAGACCTCTGTGAATTCCAGGCCATGCTACATGAGTTCCAGGACAGCCAAAGCTACATAGAGACACTCTGTCTCAAAAAACACAGAAACAGCCGGGCGATGGTGGCGCACGCCTTTAATCCCAGCACTCGGGAGGCAGAGGCAGGCGGATCTCTGTGAGTTCAAGACCAACCTGGTCCACAGAGCTAGTTCCAGGACAGGCTCCAAAGCCACAGAGAAACCCTGTCTCGAAAAACCAAAAAAAAAAAACAAAACAAAACAAAAAAAAAACACAGAAACAAAACAAACAACCAAATAAAAAAAGACCAAAAAAGAAAGTTGGGACTAGACATACATGGCCCTGGGAATCTCAAGTATTTTAAATTTTTTTCTGTCTTTTCTAAGCCAGCCTTTTCCGGCTCACATGACTTAGCTCCTCCACCGGGGAGAGAAGTCACCCAATTTTGTTAATTTCTCATTCTCATACAAACAGCACCAAAGTGATAAACCATTCAAAAACAGGAAACCTACCTATTTCCCTCATGCTTTCTTTCCTTTTGGAAGGGAAGCTATATCTAGAAAAGAACAAACCTAAAATCTGTGAGAAAGTCTACAGAAGGCAAACAAAAAGTAGATGAGAGCAGATTTCGCAGTGAAAGCACCATGAGCAGGCAGTTTGGCAGGATACCTGCTCCCCCCAACCCGGGCCAGCTCCACAAAAAGCCTTAGGTACCAAAGGCCAACCTTAGGTACCAAAGGCCAACCAGGCACACTTCCTGAGAAGTGGGATGTGGGGCAGCCATAACTGCTGACCACAGGATGTACCTTCCACAGACAGTCCTAAGGCCTCACATATTCTGACCACAGCTTTGGCCTAGCCCCATCTTCTTCTCTCCTTGTCTTTAACAAGTCTGCATCAGAGATGACTACACCGAGGTCCAACTCACCTGAATACACGAGTTCTGTGTGCCAGTAATTGAAAGCAGCAATCCAGGCCTCAAAGTGATGGGCCGGCCATGAAGCCACGAGCTGCAGTTCAGCCGCTCCCTCATTAACCATCAGGAGATGCAGCTGTCCCTTAGAATCACTGCTAATGATCTTCAAGGGCTGGTCTCTGGTCCTAGAACCCAGTAGCCAAAGGAGAGCCTATTAAATTCTACTCACCATCCTTTTCTGGTTTTCATTTGTTTGTTTTAGAGATGGGTTCCAAGCAGCCCAGGTGGGTCTTACACTTGAAATCCACCTGCCTCAGTCTCCTGAATGCTGGCATTACAAGAAAGAACCATCACAAACATTCTCTTCTAGTTCCCATATATGCCATAGGGAGACATTTCTCAGGCAGCATATAACCATACCTCCAAGAGAGCCTCTTGGTATCTGGTAAAGGATGAAACTATCACATAGTTTGTCACTAAAACCCCGGTTGACTTCTCTTGATGATGGCATCATCACTACTTATCCAAAATGCTATGATTTTCTGTTTTTAAGGATAGGACTGATAGTACACCCAGGTTTTAGGAACCAAACTAGCAGAAAGTAGCTTTAATTCTTCCTGGAATAGAAACAGGCATTGTTCCTCGGGAGACTCAGACCCCCACCAAACCTGACCCTTACCTTCCAGGTTTCCCAGTTGACCAATCTAGGGACAAGGACAGAGCTCTCTCCTCCAGGGTAAGGCTGGATATTGGTTGTAAGGTGTAGCTGTTCTTCTACTGGAAAGCAAAGGGACACCCTTGTCTAGCAAACCTCCATTCCCTAGATGAGCGACGTGCATCAGTTACTGTTTGTTTTTGAGACGGGGTTCCCTATGTTGCTCATACTCATCTTCAACTTTCAAGTTCAAGCAGTCCTTTCATGGCAACTCTGCAGATACTGGTAGTAGAGACAGGATCTGCCTTACCTGGGGTTTTGGTGTTATTTATGCTTTAATAGTGCTAGAGGTGGAACTCGAGGTCTCATGCATGCTAGGTAAGCAGTCTGCCACTAGGCTCCACCCTCAGCCCAGAATTAACATTTCATCTAAGAGTGAGCTCTTGCCACTTATCAAGCACAGGATAGCACCTGAAGCCATGGAAACTCCAGCTCCAGGGGACCTGACACCTTCTGGCCTCTGTGGGCATGACACTCACACTCAGAAACCCCAGTCACACAATTAAAAATAAAAACAAAATCTTTTTAAAAAGAAAGACCCTCTTTCTTTTTTAAAGAGGGAGAGGGAAAGTGAGGGAAGGGAAGAGGCAAAGGGAGAAAGGGAGAGAGGGAGAAGGGGAGGGAGGCCCTTTTCACACGAGAGATTTACTAGTATTCTTAGTCTTGGTATAAACCCCAGACATGCTTGCAGTGCAGTTCCTACAGAAACCCAGACCTGTAGACAACCTTCTTTTGGGATACTTCAGGTGATTTCATCTCACCAAAACCCCGTATAACTTAAAATAGACTCTATAATTTCTTAAAACATTTATAACAAAGTCTATCACGGAAGAGACCAGCCTAGGAAAATGGCTCCATCAGTACAGACTCATCAACACTCTCCACTAAGGTCCCTTTCCCATTAAAGCATGACCCATCACTGACCTCATATTCTGTCAGGCGGAGCAGCTCTACAGATCCACTCGCATTTGCCAAGCCTAAAAGTATGTGGCCAGACACTGGGATATGGCACCTGATGGGAGAATGCAGGAATACAATCACGGCTTGGAGGAACATCATGAACTCCAGTGATGTTTTGTATTTCCTTCCCCAAATCAGGTTAGAGCCAACTATTCTGTCTCCAAAGGCTTTCCAGGTTATAAACCTGGACCTCACATTGCATCCCAGACTAATCCTGAGTCTGGGGTTGGGAAACTGACCAGGGAAATGTCAAGCAGGGCTTTCTACCTCCTAAGGGCAGCAAATGATGGAACCCAGAGTTCAGTTCCCTGTTTCCTTGAAGGCCCCTAAGGCATCATCCAGGCTTTCAATCCAGGTGGGGTTACCTAAATCCTACCATTTCATGTCCAGGATGGCAGAAGAATCCCTTCTATGGACCTCAACCAGAGGTTTAGTCGTGTTGTCCTCATTGAAACTGTACAGGTAAAGACGACCTAAACGAACTTGAGGCTCGTTGACATCCAGGGCAGGCTACAGAATATACATATTTCCTGATTACCTTAACAGATACCGAGATCACAAAGAATGGAAAACAAAACTATAACAAAAAGGGCCAGGACAGAGACTAGCTTCTGACCGAAGTGGAAACTCTGTTTCTGAGAAAAGAATCTCTTTTCCTCCAAGTGTTCAATGAACAGGGGAGCTCTCCCGGAGCCAGGACCGCCCGGACCTGCCTGCAGTTACATGGCTACAACCCCACTTGGTTTCGCAAGTTCTGAGAAACCTTCCGGAGGTAGGCATGGTCCTGAAAGGTCCCACTTTACTTTCCCATTAGTTCTCACAGATTTAGGCCTTTTATGGAGGCCAGTAGTCCCTCTCCTCCTGCCCCGGCCTGACTCTCCCAGGCGTGCACCTGGTCCTCGGGCGTTCGCAGCTGGTAGGTTCCGCAGGCCATCAGGTGCTGGCAACCCTCTACTGGGCACCACTCCACCGAGTCCGCAGTAAGTTCAGTGTCCACTGCCTGCAGAGTCTGCAGCATGCCTGACCAGCTGCCCGCCATCAAGTCAAAACCAAAAGATGCGTGCGCGACACAGACTCTCCACTTTCCTAAGTCACGTCCGACCCAGGGAAGAAATTTCCGGTCTGGCAGAGACAGCGGAAATGCTGCGCCCCCTACCTACCGGAGGACCGCAGGAAACAGTCCTGCTAGGGGCGGGGAGCAAAAAGCAACGGCTTAGGGAAAGAGGAATAAAAACCTGATCTCAAGTAGACGCAGAAGCCCTCAAGAAAATTCCTGTATTGTAAGTAACAGTTGGCTTGAGGAAACGAGTTTTTTACACCTTGTGATTCCAACTACGTCCCAAAAATATATGTATGTTGAAGTTAAGCCCCAGTAACTCATAACCTTTGGAAATGTGGTCCTTTATAGTGACAAAATGATGCTCCCAGTGACCTCTGATCCAATATAGTCTTCATGTAAATTTAGAAACATGCACAGAGGACTTAATGTGTGCCCTTTGAAATAATGCATAAAGGAGCCCAGAATGCTATCAGATGTAGACTTGCAACACCTTTCCCCAGCACTTGCAGTGGCTGTGGCAGCAAGAACCTTCATTAAACCATGAGACAGACCCAAGAGACAATAATCTCTAGCTTTAGTCCAACCAGATTTGGCACTTAGTTACAGCAGCTCGAGGAAGCAAGTTCACAGGACACCTGGGTATCCAGTCTGGGAACAGAAGCAGGGATATGGCTATTTACCCAGCTTGCAGATTAGTTAACAACTGAAGCAGAGAAACCTACCTAGGACATTTTAAACAGACCTCAATCCCTCCAGCACTATATTATTCCAACGTCAAATAGCCCCAACACATTACAGAAGGGAGAAAGGGTTCCATAACTGAACCACCAGAACATTCACAGAACAGTCTAGATAAGCAGCTACAAAGAACAAAAAGTAGGGATAATCTGAAGGGGAGGGCAGGGATGGCAACATGGGAAGACACCAAGTGGCCTGATATACCCCTTCACTGCACAGTAGCACCTGTGCTAGCAGGTGTGGAAGAGTTGACTGGAAGAACCCAGAGGCAAACCTAACTCATACCATCACCTTTTACCAGCAATGCTTCTAGGTCAGCTGTGCAATCCTGAGTGTTCTCTAGGTAGAAATTCCTGATGCAAAGTTCACAGTGTAAAGCAGCCACTGTTGGTCAGGGAGGGGATAGAGACAGGATAAAGTCCCAATCCAGCCATTCTTAAGGATACAGGCAATTATCAGTTTGTAGCCTAGATGGCCCGTCCCAAGAAATTTAACCCACATGGGAACCTTTTACCACAACAGTCCTAGCCACTTAGTGTATCCAAGACATGAAGGGCTCAAGTCAGCTGCTGTTGGTAGCAATATTTTACAATATATATAAGCACATTTCCCCTCCCCAATGACATTATACAGATTTCAACCTAGGATCTGAGCAGAGAACCCAACTATGCCAGCTAATAACTACCATGACCTTCAGAACAGAAACGGGAATGCTCCTTGGTATAGGTCTGACATAGGCACTTCTCCAAGCTCCAGGCCACTGTGTAATGTCGAAGCAGTCATAGGAGTGCTATTCATAAACATGAGACCAAAGGGTTGTGCTATGCCAGAGATAGCATTGAACACAGAGAATCAAGGAATGTGATAGAAATGCAATAGGGAATATAGCAGAAACCTGCAGACCAACCAGGCCAGCAGTCAAGTAGCAGCTTGAAGCAGGAGGGATTATACCCTGAGATAAAACTTCAGCAACACAGATGGGTTCATTTCTGCAAGTTACCAAATAGCCCTCAGATACCTGTGGTTCTCCCAAAGAACACAGGACTAGCTATCCTGGGGACCACAGCTCTGCAGTGAATGAGACACTGGCTCCACTTTGGATGCCTAGCCCTCACTCAGCCCAGTACCAACCTGCAATTGAGACTGGCTCCAAGGGTTTTTGTGCCTAAAGATGATCATTTACAAATGTAGGAATATATAGGACTATGCTGGTTAGTTTTATGTCAACTCAACATAAACTAGAGTCATTTTAGAAGGCAATTATGAAAACGCCCCACCAGATTGGCCTGTGGACAAGCCTGTACTGAATTTTCTTGATGACTGATTTGGGAGGCCCCAGTTCACTATGGATAGAGCCACCACTGGGCTGGTGATCTTGGGTGCTTTATAAAATCAGACTGAGCAAGTTGTAAGGAGCAAAATAAGCTTCAGTGAACAGTGATGTGGGACTGGAAGCTGATAGAATCCCTCTTCTTTCCAGGTCATGGTGTTTTTATCACAGGAAAAGAAACCCTAACTAAAACAAGCACCTTTAGTAACCAAAGCAGTAATCACCTACTGGAACACTCGCACCTACCACCAGACACAACGGTCAGAGCCTCCCTTGTGCTCCTAGCTAACATTCTCTGCGGCTCAGAGGCCAACCTTCAAAACCATTTCCGTTAAATCAGTTCCTCTCAAAAATAAAGTTGAGCCAGGCGTGTTCACACACGCCTTTAATCACAGCACTCGTGAGGCAGAGGCAGGTGGGTCTCTTTGAGTTCAAAGCCAGCCTGGATACATATTAAGTTCCAAGACAGCCAGGACTAAATGGAGAGACACTGTCTCAAGGGAAGAGGGGAAAAAAAAAGGCTGGACAACAGGGTGAGCAAAGACTGGTCACAAGGATGATTCTACCCCTTTACTCTGCCTGTTTAGACATGACTCTGTGCATGCCTCTCAGTGGATTCCCACCCCAGGAGAAGCTTGACTACATGACAGTTTCTAGCCGAGTGTCAACTGTTTACCATTTGAGGAATACAACAAATGATTCTATTTGAAGTTTCTAACCCTCCCCTCACGTCCCCCCCAAAAAAACTGTACATGAGTTTACAAACATATTAACATATAAATAATGAGAAAGGTCCTAGGGAGCCTCCCGTTGTCTCTGCTGGGGGTGAACACTGGAGGGGCACTGTCCCCACAGGCTTCATGTTGCTGTGAGGTCTTATGGCAGCTGCTCTGGATCCATTGCTGGCTTCTTTGGCACCTCCAGGTTCAACTGCCAGTCTATCTTCCACTGTGCTCATTACGAGCTGGAAACCTTGAACCTGCAGCAGTGGCAGCTCTTCAGCCCGTCATCGCTCTGGCTCAAGCTCATGCTGAAATGGACGCTTCCTCTCCCGACAGTGCTTCTTGTGGGCAGGCCAGTCCTTCTGCTGGCACTGAGAGCCACAATATCGAGCCACCTGGCAACGCCCACAGATATTGAACTCCCGAAGCTGAAACACAAAACACTATGGCTTCAATATCACACTAACAAAATGTATGGAAACTGCATCTCAGCATCTGAAAAAACACAATAATAAAACCCTATGTTGGAAATGAAGTTCAGCACATGGTCCGCATGCAAGGTCTTGGACTCAAAGCCTATACCTCTTCCCCGTAAAAAGCCAGGCATTGTGTGTCATTCTTGCAATCCCAGCACTAGGATGTCTAATGCAGGACTGTGGTGATACCTGGCCTAGTCTGATCCACATATATAGGGAGTTCCAGACCAAATGGCTTATAGATTAAGAATCCAACCTCGGGGCTGGAGATGTCTCAGTGGTTAAGTGCACTGACTGTTCTTCTAGAGGACCCAGGTTCAATTCCCAGCACCCAATATGGCAGCTTAAAACTGTAACTCCAGGATCCAGCACCTTCACACAGATATACATACAGGCTAAAACACCAATTTAAAAAAAAAAAAAAAGCCGGGCGGTGGTGGCACACGCCTTTAATCCCAGCACTTGGGAGGCAGAGGCAGGCAGATCTCTGTGAGTTCGAGACCAGTCTGGTCTACAAGAGCTAGTTCCAAGACAGGCTCCAAAACCACAGAGAAACCCTGTCTCGAAAAAAGAAAAAAAAAAAAAAAATCCCACCTCAAAAGTCACACGCACACAGAGAGAGAGACTGACTATACAGGCACTATAGCTGAAGAACATATGCCCTGTCTAGACAGGAACAGCAGCAAAGGAAGAGTCACCCTGGTAGAAACCCAGGCATCTCCAGGAAAAAACCTGCCTCGTTACACCCATACTGCTGGGCAGAAGTGGCCAAGACTCAGCGTAGCACACCATACCTGCTTCTCAATCACTGTACAAGGAGGATAGTGACACTCATAGTAGGTACAGGAATTCTCTTCCTCTTCCACCACATCTCCATTGGCATTATAGTACCGGGTCACATTCAGGACAGGGAACTGTTCTTCTATAGGGTCCGTGGGAAGCTGCTGGATTGCAAGCCAGTATAAGCTTTGCTCCCTGAAAGAAAGTATGTCAGACCAGGTCAGCACAAGGAGAGAAGATACCTATCCAAGACAAGTAGGCTCTGCCCAGTTCTGGCAACTTGAGTTTGGCCTGCCCATCACTACTCCATGTACTAACCACTCCACATTAAAAACATTTAATCTTAGCACTCAGGAAGAGGCAGGCGGATCTCTGTGAGTTCAAGGCCAGCCTAGTCTACAGAGTGAGTTCCAAGACAGCCACAGATAACAGAGAAACCCCAACCCCACCTCAAAAAATAAATAAAATTTTAATCTTAGCCAGGTGTGATGGAAGTCAGAGTTACACAGTGAAATCTTGTCTCCCAAAAAAAAGAGAAAGAAAGAAAGAAAGAAAGAAAGAAAGAAAGAAAGAAAGAAAGACCTGTCTCAGTAATACACAAGCCTAGTCTATCACTCTCCCCAATGCTAGGGCTGACAGGCACACAAAAGCATGGAGTTTGGTAAGCTTCGCTACTTGGTGCCTCCAAGAAGACCACCATCCTGCCCTTTAACCTAGGAAGCACCAACTACCATTAGCCTACTACTTCCCCTTTTAGGTCACAGGAATCCTTCCTTTCCCTCCTGAATTAAGTGAGCCAGAAGTAACTGACTACTGCAACAGAACTGTGAGCTGAGACTTGTGCTACATGAAGAAGGCCCAATTTGGTGGTCTAAAGGAGAAATGCCCCCCTCTAAGAGATTCGGGTATTAGAACAGTTGGTGCCCAGTTGGCAGCACTGTTTGGAGAGGTTTAAGAGGTACAGACTTGAAGGAAGTATGTCACTAGAGGCTGGTTGAGTTACTTATACTTTGTGCTCTCTGCTTCACTTTTTTGTGGTTGAGGATGTAAACTATCATGTTTGGCTATCATGTTTGCTGCTTGTTTTATGCTTCTTGGTCATAACAGATTCTTATCCATCCGGAACTATATCCCAAATAAACTCTTTCTTCCTTAAGTTGCTTTTAGTCACGGTGTCTTACCACAGCCACAGAAAAAATACCTAATAACAGAAATTAATGCCATAGAATAGGATATTGCTATGCCAGACTTAATTAGGTTGTTTTGGGGAGGATTGTGGAGGTATGTGAAACTTTGGGCTAGAAAAGCCAGTTCCAAGCTTAATGGTTTGTTCTGTGGACATTTAGAAGACAAGAGTGTTGAAAGAAGTGGCACACACCTTTAATCCCAGCATTTGGGAGGCAGAAGCAGGCGGGCAGATCTGAGTTTGACACAGCCTGATCTACAAAGCCAAGTTCCAGGACAGCCAGAACTGTTTCACAGAGAAACCCTGTCTTAAGAAATCAAAACAAACAACCAAACAAACAAAACAGAGTGTTGAAAGAAATGTAGAGGATGGAAGCCTAGCTTGCAAAATGTTCATGTGATGTATTTGAATTAAGGATCTAGCTGGGGCTGAAGAATCAGCTGTGATTAACAAAAGAACCGCATCACTGAGATGAAATCCTGTACAAAGTATTTCCTATCAGTGAGCACAGAGCTGTGACCTAGAAGGGCCAATGCTACATCTC
Organism: Chionomys nivalis; assembly: GCF_950005125.1. Taxonomy (NCBI): domain Eukaryota; kingdom Metazoa; phylum Chordata; class Mammalia; order Rodentia; family Cricetidae; genus Chionomys; species Chionomys nivalis. Next base: position 39,540,278 of record NC_080107.1, on the reverse strand, counting down.
AAGCAGAGACAAACTCGGTCACATGTTCTCACACAGCAATGGTTCTGGAGGCATGGAGTTTCAGGACTAAACTCGGTCATGTGTTCTCACACTGCAATGGTTCTGGGGCATGGAGTTTCAGGACTAAAGAGTTCATGGAAAAAGCCGAGATCCAGGAGAGGCCATTGGTTAAATGAGCAGCCTCAGCTGAAAATCCCAGTAAACTGGAAATGCAAGGACTGTGGGATAAGCAATAAGGACAGCTGAGTATGTCGAGCAGACCTACCATAAGACTACAAGATAAGCGGTGGCATACTGTGGATGGCAGAGCTAGAAGTGGCACAGAGCTGCCTAAACCCTGTGGAGTCCAGAGATTATGAGTGAGTTTCGAATGTTCAACACTGAGTTAGTTATTTACATTGTTGACTTTTGGTTTTATATCAGGATATCAACATCAGATTCTGGAGACAAGGTGGTGTTGGCACACGCCTTTAAACCCAGCACTCAGGAGGAAGAGGCAGGCGGATCTCTGTGAGTTTGAGGCCAGTCTGGTCTACAGGGTGAGTTGCAGGACTGGCTCGATAGCTATTGAGAAACCCTGTCTCAAAAAACCAAATACACATACATACGTATAGTATGTCAAGTTGAAAAGAATCAATTATGCGGTTAGTTTCTGTCAATTTGATAGAAACCAATCACTTGGAAAGATGGAACGTCAACTGAGAAATTAGCTCCATCAGACTTGCCTGAGGCTACACATAGGGGCATTTTCTTAAATGATAATTGATATAGGAGGGCAGTATCAATTTTGGGCAAGTTGGCCTAGGCTGTGTGAGAAAGGTAAGCTAGCAATGCCGAGAAAGTCGATAAATAATGCTCCCAAAGTGGTCTCTGTTTTCAGATTCCTGATTGAATTTCTGTCCTTAATTCCCTCAGTGATGGACAGAGAAATAAATAAACCATTGCTTCCAAGTTGCTTTTGGTCATGGTATTTTATCATATTAACAGAAACCTACCCAGGATAGCCCTAATATGACTGCTGGCTGTCCGTAAGTGAGTATAACAGACTGCGTAGGGCTATGGAGATGCATGGCTGGTTTCTCTGCACAGGGGCTGTTTAACTGAACTTTATAAGCAACCTGCTCTCACAAACAAACCAGAACACAGAGACATCCTTCTCTGACCGCATGTGCCCACAGGCTCAAGCACCCCCTCCTGAAACATATTCATTCTCTCCCTCTAAACCCACTTACACACACATACCAGATATGCTTCATGGGTCCTAGTTCAATCTGGGTCTGCCTCTGCCAGCAAGAGGTACTACCTACCTGAAGGGCACAGCTTCAACCAAGCTTAGTAAACCTGGCTGAGGAAAGGGTCAGCAAGCAATCTGACCACAAACATCAGCTCTCTACCCCCAGGACTGTAACTGCCCCTTTCCAAATAGAGTTTTTAACTGTAGTTGCTATATTGCATGATCATAAGGTATATTCAGAAGATTAAAAACAGCACTCAACACAGGATAGTAAGACCATCGTGTGGAGACCCTACTGAATATGATGTCTACTTCTCAGGAGGACGGTAATTCAAGATCAGTCTCAGCTACATAGCAAGTTGAAACCAGCTTAAGATACGTGAACCTCAAAAAATAAAATTAAGCCGGGCGATGGTGGCGCACGCCTTTAATCCCAGCACTTGGGAGGCAGAGGCAGGCGGATCTCTGTGAGTTCGAGACCAGCCTGGTCTACAGAGCTAGTTCCAGGACAGACTCCAAAGCCACAGAGAAACCCTGTCTCGAAAAACCAAAAAAAAAATAAAAAAAAATAAATAAATAAATAAAATTAAAAAATAAGAGTGGGAAGGGAGTGGTAAGACAGAACTGAAGACTCAAAACCTCTGACATCAGAGTAGGAAGCAGAAAACCAGGCAGATTTGAAATTTGAGTGGAGGGCTGCCTTCACACTCTGCAAGAGCAGAACAGCAGTTTGGCAACTGTCTTCTAAGGACCTGGAGACCGACACTAAACATCAAGTATAGAAGCTGGACCCTCCCACAGCTCCTATCTACACTACACGGAGCTCTAGCATCACCTGAAAACAATTGCTAAAAGATGCACCTACCATCTATAACATCAACCTCACCAGTGCTACTAGCATTTGTAGGTGTGGTCAGTGCCAAGGAAGGCTGCTTAGACTTAAGGACATATACAGAAACTCATATAAGCCCTCAGAAAAGGTCTATGATACCTGTGTGGCTTGGGACTATGGGCATTTTCACCCCCCCCCCACCCCGGCAACCATTTCCTGCTGGTTCCTCAGCTCTTCTCCAAAGTTTCATGAAGTTCGCTGTGATAAGTCCCAGGGCCAGCAAGAACAGGACTTGCAGAATAGAAAGCTTGTACTATGCTGTTTTCAGGACCATAGGGAACTGGGAAACCCAGAGGCCCAGTCCCTAAGTTCTGTCCTCCTACTTCCTTTAAACCACTGCTCAGGGAAAGCTGTTCAGCAAAGGAACATGATAGAAACATAGCTGTGTGATCCTGGGGGGGTATGGTCTCATTCCATCACATTAGCTAAAATGTTCTTAGAGCCAATTACCAACAAAAATCAATCCCCAAAATTAATCATAAAAATTCTTCTAGCTAAGCATGGAGGTATATATACACCTTTAGTCCTAGCACAGGGGAAACAGAGGCAGGAGAATCTCTGTGCCTGGTCTATATACTGTACATACTGATTTCCAAAACAGTCAGGAAGACCGTTTCTAAACCCTCCCCATCAAAAAATTTTTTTAAAAAAAAGGAAAAAATATTTCCTTCTTCCATGAAGAAAAATTCCACACACACACATGGATGGTGGCAGGTAGGATATCAAGGTCCCAAAACACTCACAGTAAAAGAGCAAAAAAGGAACACAGAAACATGGGATGGCCCTTTAGGAGTCAGGTGTTGGCCAGGAAAGACCCACCTTTGCTTGCTGGAGGTCTCTTCAGCTTTGGGTCGCCAGCCCCATGGTACTAACTGCAAGTTGTCCAGACGATTGTCCACAGTCACAGCATTGAGATGTACCACCTGAAACCCGGGAGCCACACCTCCCCTGTGTCGTTCCCTAGGGAAAGAATTTTTTTTCCTTGGGGGAAAGACCCTCAAGCACTTCTATTTGAGCATTAATGTCCAACCACACAGAAATACCAATCATGAGGTCTGAACTGGGCCCTTCCCTACCGAAGGGGGATACCAAGAGGAAGCCAAGCAACATCAGTGTGGCCAACACAAACAGGACCAGGCTGATGATTTTTCCCCTGAATTTAAGGGCTTTGCTCAGAGGGTAATGGATAGAACCCCCAAAGTATCAAAATAATCTAGAGACAAGTTCCATCTGGAAGGTCTCAACATTTCAAACCCCACCTTACACACCCAGGTTCAATAGTCCATTTTCTAGGGATGCAATCTGACTCACCAGAAGGATCCAAAAGCAAAGCCCCTTCCTCCACAAGGCCTTGTCTCATCAGAATCCCACCAGTTGTTAAAGTGATATGTACTTTCCTTTGGGTTAGTAGTAAAGGCCACTAAAATAAACTCCCAGACTTAGGGAAGACAAGGCTGTCTGACTCCACTGGGTAGAGCGCTCTCTAGCCTTCAGGCATACTGTACCCCAGCTCACATGGGGTTGGGTAAGGAGACTTAGCAGCTGGAAAATACCCACCACAGCAGCTCATGCAGAAGCCTGCCTGAGCCCCTTCCTCGGTTTTTGTCGAAGGCATATGCAAATATCTTAGCACCATTTCCATCGGCATCTACTTCCATTCGAGCCTGAGAAGGAGCATAAAGCAGAGTAGGTTTGTTGGAAAGCCTCCAACTCTCAGCAACATTTCAAATGGCAGCTTAGAAAAATGCCAGAAGTACAGGTGACATCCTGCTTCAAGGACCTGAAAAGCACAGGGGCTTCTTCCTGCTCCACTCAGGCAAAAAACCCTCATGAACAATTTGGAAAATATTGTAGACACCAAGCAATAAAGTTTCACATCCTTAAAAAAGTCCAGAAACGGAGGGGGGTGGGTGGGGGTGGCACTAGAGATGTCTCAGCAGTTAAGACCACTGGCTGCTCTTTCAGAGGACTGGACTTAATGCCCAGCACCCACATGGTGGTTTCACAACTGTCTGTGACTAGTACAGACATTCAGGTAAACATTAATACACATAAAATAAAAATAAGTAAAGCCAAAGAAAAAAATACATGAGAGGAAAAAAAACAGAAAGCCCAGAAAGTTGGCTGCGATGGTCCGTATCTGTAATCTCAGCACTCAAGAAGTGAAGACAGGGGGAATGAATATTCATAGCTGCTCGAGGGTGCCTAACAAGATCCCATACAAAAACAAAAAGGACACAAATAATTCCTGGATAAGTAGCAGCTATGAAAGTGAGGTGCTGAGAGAGACGGAAATGATTGATGTAAAAGTTACTGGAGAGGGTGGCAGAGGAGCAGCAGAGCCTGTAATCCTTTATCAAGGATACACGGAGGGCAGGATGGTCTCCCCAATCAAGGTGCAGAGACTGGAGGACAGCAACATTCAAAACAGGTCTGCTCATTTGGTTTAAGATATCTAATTCTTGGGCTGGAGAGATGGCTCAGAGGTTAAGAGCACCACCTGCTCTTCCAAAGGTCCTGAGTTCAATTCCCAGCATCCACATGGTGGCTCACAACCATCTGTAATGAGATATGGCGCCCTCCTCTGGCATGTGGGCATATAGGGAGGCAGAATGTTGTATACATAATAAATAAATCTTGAAAAAAAAAAGATATCTAATTCTTTAACTTCAGCACTCAGTTCAGAGGTAGAGGCAGGTGGATCTCTGTGAGTTTGAGGTTAGCCTGGTCTACAGAGTAAGTTCCAGGACAGGTTCTAAAGTTACACAGAAACCCTGTCTTGAAAAATCAAAAACCTAGCCTGGTCTACAGAACGAGTTCCAGGGCAACCTTCAAACCTAAGCCCCAGCCGGGCGGTGGTGGCGCACGCCTTTAATCCCAGCACTTGGGAGGCAGAGGCAGGCGGATCTCTGTGAGTTCGAGACCAGCCTGGTCTACAGAGCTAGCTCCAGGACAGGCTCCAAAACCACAAACCCTGCCTCGAAAAACCAAAAAAAAAAAAAAAAAACCTAAGCCCCAAAACTCTATCTCAAAAAACAAAACACAAAACAACAACAACAAAAAAGACAAAAAAGGAATAATAAGAAAAAAACAAAAACAAAAACCAACCAAACAAACCCAAATAAAAGATTAGTAATCAGGGCAAAAGAGGTCACATGAACTCTACTGGGCACCATCTACTGGACATCCAGGCTGTCACAACCTGTTTAGGAGCTGAGTGCTCTAAGTACCACTGGTTATTCTCTTGTTCTCCCAAAACCAGGAAGGAAACATCTTCACGTTTCCTGAGGATCAAACAAAAATAATCCTTACCTCAAAAGAGTAGCTCTCCACCAGTGGTATGTCTTGCTCATCTATCAGTGTGTACTTGGTCTGAAAATAAACCATGTTTCAAGGTTACATCTGAGATCAATCAAAGAAATAGTAACACCATAACTAGCAATAGCAGGAATCTGCAATATTTTCCAATGAGACAGAAAGTAACCAAATCTTAAGTGGGGCCTTAGCACAGCCTATAGCAATGTCAAAGCTGGGCATAGCGGCACACACCGTTAATCTCAACACTCCAAGGTAGTGGCAGACAGAACTCTGTGAAGTTCCAGGACTGCCAAGACCACATAGTGAGACCCTGTGTCAAAAAACAAAGAAACAAAAAACAAAACAAAAAACTATGAAGTAAAAAGAAAAGTCAAATTAGTCAAATTTACTATGTTAAAAGTAAAACAAGGCAGGGTGGTAGTGGCCCACACCTCCACACCTTTAATTCCAGGCAGAAGCAGGATTATCTTTGAGTTCAAGGCCAGGCCTGTCTACAGAATGAGTTTCAGGACAGCCTGGGCTACACAGAGAAACCGTTTGGAAAAAACCAAACAAACAACAAAAAAAAAAAAACCACGCAAACAAAATACCACCACCAAAAAAAAAGTGATCACATTTTCCAAAGTAGGCTTCAGAGCCCATCCATACCGGATAGACCCTGCCTGACAAGTGGTCCTGAGGTTTTAATGCCCCCAGAAACTCGGTCATCACAAGTTTACTGAAGCAGAGGAAGGGAATGGGATTGCGATAGAAAATTGACGTTTTAAGTACTGCTTATTGAGTAGGTTGGATAGTTTTTGCACGTGCTCACTGGATAGCAAGCGCTTCTTCCTCTGGTCTCAAATGTTCCTAGGAAAAGCTTTAAGGGCCAAGGCTGCTGCAATTAATTACCGAGTCGAAAGGAGTCTAGGCTCCCATCCCTCCCTAGTTAGAAAGTTCCAGCAGCCCTTTCCTGAGCTCTTGCAAAAATGCAAAGGAAAACAGTTGGTCTTACTTTCCTGGAAGAGCTTTCTAGGATCTCAGTTACCTGCCCCTACTTTACCTGTCTGTTCCTCTCTCCCAGCTGCAGCCAGGGGTGGGAGGAACAGAATTAAGGTCCACAGTTCCTGAACGGCACCAAGCCTCGGGGCCCAGCTCCAACATGTGGTGGGTGGTGTCCCGAGCGAGGAGCACCTGAGCCTTCCAGCCCACCAAGACCAGGGCCCTAGCTCTTAGTCTGTGCTCGAAGGAAGCCTGCGACTAGAGTGACCGAACGTGGCCAGCCCTTGGGCAACGTTAAAACGCGCCGCCGCCGAGATCTACTGCGGACCGGAGACTCCGCTGGCCTCAGAGCTACGGGCCGAGGGCGTTTACGGCGGGAGGCCGCCGCATTTAAACCGTGCGGCCGCAGGTGTAGCCTGGCCGCCGGAGCCGCCGCAGGTGCCCGCCCGGGGCCACACAGGACGAACGCCGGGAACTGCTCCGCGCAAGCCAGTCCCACACGAGTCCTGAGGCCGAGGGGCGCGCCCACGGCCGCGGGGAAGGATCCCGCGAGGAAGGCGGCGCCCGAACCAAGCAGGCCCGCGCAGCTGCTCGCCCAGGTGCCCCAGCCCGCGCAGGCCTCGCCGCCGCTCCCACACCGCTCACCTTCCCGGCCACCCGGCCGAGCCGCACGATGCCCAATTTAAAGTCGGTCATGGCCGGGCCTGCGCTCTCGGCAGGCGGAGCCGCTCCCTCCGGAGGCTCCCGACCGGGCCGGGCCGGAGAGAGGCCACGGCACTCCGGGTCAGGCCGGGGCCGGGGTCAGGCCGGGCGGGCCGAGGGCGGACGAGGCTGGGCCGGGTTCGGGCCACCGCCGCCGCCTCGCGCCCGCCGGACCTGCCACGCGCCGCCGCCACCGCCGCGCGCACACCAGCGAGCGGAGCCGAGGGCGGGGCGCGACCGGGACACACCCCCCACCGGCGGCGACCGACCAATTGCGGGACGCGCCCTCCGCCGGCCGTGGCGCGCCGCGGCCAGCCGACCAATAGAAATAGGGAAATGGCGCAGGCGCAGTGAAAAAGAACCAAGTGCGGGGGGAGGGGCGAGCCGGGGGCGGCGCCTGCGCGGCGGCCGGCTCAACGTCAATTTCGCGGGAAGCTTTGTGCGCGCTGCGGCGGCTAGGGCGGCAGGAGCGTGTGATTTTGGTTGCGGTTTCTTCGTGCCCCTTAGCCACCTGCGTTCTCGTCTCGGAGCTGTGTACGACAGGGCGACGTGGAACGTCTGTCCTTACGGGGTGGGTACGGCCTGGCACGATACTGTGTGAGTGGTTCAGGTCTCCAGAACCAACCTACGAGGCAGCGGCGAATACCTACGCCGTGCCTCCCGGATCCGATGAAGGTCTCCAAAGAAGGATAAGACCTTCGGTGAGGAGCCGGAGGCTGAGTTGCATATCTGTCTCTCGGAAAGGGAGACCTCATAGTGTCTCGAATCCTGACACAGCCGGTAAGGCCTAAAGCTCAAACCTAGGGAGGGCTAGACTGCTCTTGCTTCAAGGTAACTCCAGGCATCTAAGTATCTGCAGACGTTGCTGGCTCTCATTGTTCTATTTTGGAAATAGTTACCAAGCATCCCGAGTAAAGCTAGAACTTCTCTCAGCCCTTGGAACTTCACAGGACTCCCAGATGCTTTGCTCAAAACGCACCTGTCCCACCAACCTCTTCAGACTTGTGATGGTGTCCCGAAGTTAAGAGAAAAGAGGCGGGATGCTTAAGATGGAGCAGCGTGTGTGTTTCCCTGGTAATAAAGCCAGTAGTCTTACTGTAAGTTCCTCCAAAATAGGAATTCGACACATCCGCATGACTTGAAAGGAGACCTCGGGATACACCTGATGACTCCAAGAGGCTGCTCCTGTAGAGGGGATCAGCCGTGCTTCACCCTATCGCGAACCTACCTTCCTTGAGCTGATAAATGAGTATGAGGCAGCCCCAAGGTAGCTAACAATGAGATTAGCTCCTAAATTATGGCTTTATATCCTATTTAGTTCCTTTTCTAATCTACTAGACTCAGAAATCCCTACCCTCTGAGCTCAGGCACTCTATCCCTTTTAGGGAAGACATAATAGATGTAAATATTAAAGCGGGGTGGTGGTGGCTGCATTCGGAAGGCAGAAGCAGGTGGATCTCTGTTATTTCGGGGCCAGCCTGGTCTACAAAGTGAGTTCCAGGACAGCCTGGACACCAAAACAAATAAAATTATAGTTTTCCTCTTTTGTTTTTCCTTTGGATTTTTCGAGACAGGGTTTCTCCATAGCTTTTGGTTCCTTTCCTGGAACTAGCTCTTGTAGACCAGGCTGGACTCGAACTCACAGAGATCCGCCTGCCTCTGCCTCCCGAGTGCTGGGATTAAAGGCGTGTGCCACCACCGCCCGGCGGGTTTTCCTCTATTCTTAAGATCCAGTAGAATTTCCATCATATTCTAGTTTCCCTCACTCAAGTAGCTTTCATTATTTTTGTTTAGTTTTTTTTTTTTGTTGTTGTTGTTTGTTGTTTTGTTTTTTGAGACCGGGTTTCTCTGTGTAACAGTCCTGGCTATCTTGGAACTTACTTTGTAGACCAGACAGGCCTCAAACTCACTGAGACTCACCTGCTTCTGCCTCTCAGCTGCTGGAATTAAAGGCATTTGCCACCATCGCCCTGGCATTTAGATTATTTATGTGTATGAGTGCTTTGCCTGCATTTATGTATGTGTACCATGTGTGTGCAGAAGGTGTTTGATGCCATGAAACTAGAGTTAATGGTTGTGAGACTCCATGTGGATGCTAGGAACTAAATCCAGGTCCCCTGCAAATGCTCTTAACGACTGAGCCAACGCTGCAGCTCTGTGGCCAGCATTATAGGACCTGGTCACCTGAAATCCGTTTCAGTGAGTCTTTCTACCCAGCCTAGAAATAATCTTCATTATTGAAAGCACCATATGGAAGCTGGGCATGGTAGCGCATGCCTTCAATCCCAGCATTGGGGAGACAATGTCTGGTGAGCAATCTCGGTGAGTTTAAGGCCAGCCTGGTCTACATAGTTCCTGGACAGTCAAGGATACATAGAAAAATCATGTCTCCAAGAAAACGAAACAAAACATTCTAATCCCATCCATGAGGGAAGAACCCTGATGACCTCATTATCTTTGGGTACTGTTATATTGGGAATTAAATTTGAACATGATTTTTTTAAGTTCTGCATTAATTTATTTTGTGAGTGGATGTGTCAGAGGATAACATTGGGCGCTGGTTCACTTATGTGAGTTCTGGGCTCTTAGATCATCAGGTTTTGCAGCAAGCATGTCTAACCACTGAGCCATCTCACCAATCTGTCTCTCTCTTTTTTTTTTTTTTTTTTTTGAGGCAGAATCACCAGACTGTCTTCAAAATAGCTTCCCTGCCTCAAACCTCCTAAGTGCTATGAGGTTTTAGGTGTATGCTAGCACACTCAATTTCTTTTTTTTTTTTTTTTTTTTTTTTTGGTTTATCGAGACAGGGTTTCTCTGTAGCTTTGGAGCCTGGCCTGGAACTAGCTCTTGTAGACCAGGCTGGCCTCGAACTCCCAGAGATCCGCCTGCCTCTGCCTCCTGAGTGCTGGGATTAAAGGCGTGCGCCATCACCACCCGGCCACACTCAATTTCTTTAGAAAATTTTTATATTTATTTATGGTGTACATACGTGTGGCAGTCAGAAGATAACTTATGGAAGTGGGTTCTTCTTGCCATGTTAGTTTCAGGGATTGAACTCAGATCATCAGACTTGGCAGCAAGCATATTTACTTTCTGCCTCCTGGCACCCAATCTCTTTTTAAAAATAATTTATTGCCGGGCGGTGGTGGCGCACGCCTTTAATCCCAGCACTTGGGAGGCAGAGGCAGGCGGATCTCTGTGAGTTCGAGACCAGCCTGGTCTACAAGAGCTAGTTCCAGGACAGGCTCCAAAACCACAGAGAAACCCTGTCTCGAAAAACCAAAAAAAAAAATAATAATAATTTATTTTATGTGTATGAATGTTTGCATGTATTTACATATGCTATGCATCCAGTTCCTAAAAAGACTGTTGGATCCTCTGCAACTGGAGTTGCAGATGGTTATGAACTGCCATATAGCTGCTGAGAACTGAACCCCAGTCCTCTGCATGAGCAGCAAGTGCTTTTGACTCCTGAGCAACCTCTCCAGACCCATACCAGCTTATTAACATTCAAACCACAGGAGGGCATAAAACTGCGAAAGATAACTAGGGAAGAAATGCCTCAGAAATGAGGAAAAGGCTGAACCCTGAACATGCTTATATCAAGGAGAAAATAACTAGGAAGAGCACAACTCAGCAAGGAGAACCAAGATGTCAGCTAGGAAGGAAACCCAAAGAAGTTGGTGGCCGAGAAGCCAGAAACGGGCAGTGTGTTTGTGGCAGACATTTATGATAGGCCCAGGAGGTAACAACAGACAGTGAAAAAATGGATTTAGCATACCTTGAAATGTATAGTTTTGGTTGAGGAACAACCACCAGTGTGCTAAGAAGGAATAGAAGGTTGGGCATTGTGGCACATGCCTGAAATCCCAGGCATGATTAAGGCAGAAGCGGGAAGACTCAAATCCATCCTAGACTGTAGTAAATTATTCCCAGGTCAGCATGGGATCCATCGTACTTTCCAAGCAAATCTGAGTTATACAATGAGACACTTTTTTTTTGGGGGGGGGTGGTTTGAGACAGGGTTTCACTGTACCTTTGGAGCCTGTCCTGGAACTAGCTCTTGTAGACCAGGCTAGCCTCAAACTCACAGAGATCCACCTGCCTCTCCCGAGTGCAGGGATTAAAGGTATGCACCACCACTGCCTGTCTGAGACACCATCTTAAAGAAAGTTAACAAGCCTGTAACCCCAGAATTTGGGAGGTGGAGGACAGAGAATCAGGAGTTCAAGGTCATTCTTAGCTTTATAGGGAATTTAAGGCCTGCTTGGGCTAAATGGAACCATGTCTCACACACAGCACAGTTTTAAAAAGGGAGAGAGAATTAGAGACAATAAGAAACAGCTCTTCTGAGATTTTGCTGAACAAAGGAACAGAATGAGGGTCATGGCTAGCAAGAAGATGGCTCAGAATTTTGTACAGTGGAAGAGAGATATCACATTTATTCACCCTTGGGATTGAGACTGACAAGATGGCTCTGTAGATTTATAAAGGCACTTACCATACAAGCCTGGTGACCTGAGTTAAATTCCTAGAACTTATGTAAAAGTGGAAGGATGGCTGAGAAGGCTTAATGGATAAAGGTGCTTGTTGCTAAACCTTATGACCTGAGTTCAATGCCTGAGACTCAGATGGTAAAAGGAAAGAGCTAACTCCCAGACTCCAAAAGTTGTCCTATTATTTCCAAAGGTGTGGGGCTGGAGAGATGGCTCAGCCATTAAAAGCTAGGTTCACAACCAAAAATCCAAAGGTGTGCTGTGGCATGCATATGCTTCTCCCAATAATACGTAAGTTAGTTGGGGATTCAATTCTGAGCACCCACATGGCAGCTCATAACTGTCTGTCACTCCAGTTCCAGGGAATCCGATCCCTTCTCACGGACATGTATGCAGGTGAAACACCAATGCACATAAAATAAAAATAAATTATTAAGCCAAATGTGCTGGTACATGCTTTTAATCCAGGTAGAAATAGGTTGATCTCTGAGTTCAAAGCCAACCTCATCTACATGTTGAGTTTCCAGGATAACCAGTACTACATAGAGAAATCATTTCTCAAGTAGAAAGATAAACAAGTAAATAAAAATGTAAAAAATTAAATCATTTTTGTAGCTGGACTTGTTATCCCATGTCTTTAATCCCAATACTTGAGAGACAGAAGCAGGATCTCTGTAAGTTCAGAGCCAGCTTGGTCTACATAGGTCCAGAACAGCGAGGGCTACATTGTGTTGTAGAATATTAGTTAAAAATGTGTTACATTTGTTTATGTAATGGAACATTTGTTTAATGATGCAATGATGATGTGTTATTTTTTTGTTAAGATTTATTTATTACGTATACAGTGTTATGTATGCCTACAGGCCAGAAGAGGGCACCAGATCTCATTATGAATGGTTGTGAGCCACCATGTGGTTACCAGGAACTGAACTCAGGGCCTCTGGAAGAGCAGCCCAGTGCTCTTAACCCCTGAGCCATCCTTCCAGCCCGTGTTGCATTTCTTTATGTTGCATTTGTTTACCTCTGTGAAACTGTGTTACTTTGCCTTGTCTAAAATACCTGATTGGTCTAATAAAGAGATGAATGGCCAATATCAAGACAGGAAAAAGGATAAGGAGGACTGGCAGGCAGAGAGAGAGTAAATAGGCGAGATCTGGGAAGGAAGGATGAAGGAGTTAGAGGAGGACTCCAGGGACCAGCTACACAGTAAACCATGGAGTAAGAAGTAAAGAAAGTTATGTAGAATAAAGATAAAAGCCCGGGGCGGTGGCTCAGGCATTTAAAGCCAGCACTCAGGCCGGGCGGTGGTGGTGCATGCCTTTAATCCCAGCACTTGGGAGGCAGAGGCAGGTGGATCTCTGTGAGTTCGAGGCCAGCCTGGTTTACAAGAGCTAGTTCCAGGACAGGAACCAAAAGCTACGGAGAAACCCTGTCTCGAAAAATCAATCAATAAATAAATAAATAAAAGGCTGCACTCAGGAGGCAGAGGCAAGTCAATCTCTGTGAGTTCAAGGCCAGCCTGGTCTACTAAAAACAGCCGCATCTCTAAAAACAAAACAAAAAAAACCAACAAAACAAATAAAAGCCCAGAGGCAGCTGGGTGGTGGTGGCACACGCCTTTAATCCCAGCACTTGGGAGGCAGAGGCAGGTGGATCTCTGTGAGTTCGAGGCCAGCCTGGTTTACAAGAGCTAGTTCCAGGACAGGAACCAAAAGCTAGGGAGAAACCCTGTCTCGAAAAATCAATCAATAAATAAATAAATAAAAGGCTGCACTCAGGAGGCAGAGGCAAGTCAATCTCTGTGAGTTCAAGGCCAGCCTGGTCTACTAAAAACAGCCGCATCTCTAAAAACAAAACAAAAAAAACCAACAAAACAAATAAAAGCCCAGAGGCAGCTGGGTGGTGGTGGCACACGCCTTTAATCCCAGCACTCGGGAGGCAGAGGCAGGCAGGTCTCTGAGTTCTGGGCCAGCCTGGTCTACTATGATTTTTTTTTTTTGGTTTTTCAAGACAGGGTTTCTCCCGAGTGCTGGGATTAAAGGCGTGCGCCACCACCGCCCGGCAATGCCATCTTCTTGAGACTACTTCCTGCTGGCCTGGGGGACCTGAGAAAACTTGGGTGCTGACAAGGTCCTGAGGTAGCTGGCTATTTCACTTCACTGTACAGGATCTGTGGAACTGTCAGGCGCTGCTTGGACCTGACAAATGCTGTTTGAAGTGGATCCGAGTCAACTCCCTGGAGCTCACAAGAAGCGCCTGTTCCTTCACTTCACCACAGCAGCACCTTGACACCCTCTTTCTGTCTGATTCACCAGGAGTCACAGGTGGTTGGCTACAGGGTAGTCATTGTAGCATTAGTACCTTTTAAATAAAGGAATAGTAAAGAGTTATATTGTAAGACTTTAAGACAATCCTGAAGCCATTTCTGACAATTCTGAATCCTCTCAGCCTCTTTGCCACAGTACTTCCCCTCCTCCCCTGGGAACCAAGGACCTAACAGCTACACTCGCAGGTACTCAGTTCCTGAACAATTACCCATATACGTATGTTTTGGTTCAGTCCCCTGGAAAACAGGGTCAAAATGACCTCTTATCTCACCTGATCTGGCAACAGCTCTCCAGTCAATTATTGGTAGTAGCCCTTTCGAATAAGCCAATCAAAATAGTCAAAGAACAACCCCCCCTTGCTTCTGTGGCCCCTTTAAAAGTAGCCTGTGCCATCTATTCGGGGTCCCTCGGCTTCCCGAATGCCGGGGCACCCTGTCATGACAATAAAATCCTCATGTTTTTGCATCGGCTGTGGTGTATGAAGTGGTCTCTGGGGGCGACTCCTCCTCGGTGTTTGGACACTAGAGTCCAACAACGTAAGAAACTGTTCTGTGAGTCTCTTTTCCAAATCTGGGCGGACATGGTTACCTCTGGGGTGCTGTTGGTTCTCACCACCTGGACATGTCTGGCAGTCTTCTGCCTCCAGCTCTGTGGCTAGCAGTTTGTGGTCCTGTAACAATAGCTGATTAGTTGTTTAGTCAGAGATTTTTGAATGTATCATTGAAGAAATTGATGGGACAGGAAAATGAAGAAGAGAGGGGTCAGGAAGGAAAGCATCCACTTCCATATGGTGTTCCCAATCCTGTAGATAAAGGGCAGCTGTGAGGTGAACCCTCATTCTTCTGGAATTGGGGACCAGACCATTGATCTTGGTGTCTTCTGAAGCTTAGGGAAAGAGCGTCGCAGTCCTGAGGACTGTCTCTACCTCTGACTTCCATGTTGCAGCAAACCTAGACAGAGCATTTACAGAGGGAGAGTAGATAGACACCAGCAGGTTTTGGAGCAATGAATTAAAAAAAAAAAAAGATGGAGAATTCTGGTCCAAAGGATACTGAAGCCTGATTTTATTTGAAAGGAGTGGTCAGTGGGACTCTAAAAGACATCACAATGGAAGCAAGAAGGTGTATGACACAGTTCCAAAGGATGAGGCGGAGGAAGACTGAATGGGCACAATGAGCAAGAGAAAGATTCAAAGACTTGATTGAATACACTGGCATCCCAAGGATCTAGGGAGGATCTGATTGAGAGAGCACAAGCTGTAAGAACATGACCCACGGGCTCTGAGCGCTAGAAAGACAGACGCTTGGTACTAGAACTTCTCGAAAAGCCAGAAGGTGAGGAGAGGACTGTGCTCGAGAAAGGAAGCCTTACCTCCAGGGGAATGGTCAGAGGTGGGTTGCCCTGCCGGAGAGCCAGTTGATTGAATGGAAGGTGAAGCTGCCAGTGAACGAGAAAGCAGATTTGTGACAGGTGGAGGAAATCAGGAAGCAGTATTTAAGGGGTATTTGGGCAAGCTCTGACTGCAAAGACGGATGAGGTTAGCAGCCGGGCGGTGGTGGCGCACGCCATTAATCCCAGCACTCGGGAGGCAGAGGCAGGCGGATCTCTGTAAATTCGAGGCCATCCTGGTCTACAAGAGCTAGTTCCAGGACTGGAACCAAAAAACTACGGAGAAACCCTGTCTCAAAAAAAAAAAAAAAAGACGGATGAGGTTAGAAGTCCTTAAATAGGACACTGAGTGCAAAAGTCGGAGGGAGAGATGATGCCAAAGTTCCCATGAGTAAGGCAGATAAGTGAGACCCGAAGGTCTGTAATTCCTACTGTCTTAGGAATTCAGAAAAGGCTGATTTCATGAAGGCACAGGCTGCTCAGTGATTCGTCAAACACAGAGCAGGGGCCAAGGGCTCCAATCCCAAAAGTCCATGATTGCCTGGTACAAGGGCTTAATGAGGCCAAAAGGTGAAAAACCACGCTTATGAGGCAAGTCCGCGCTCGTGGGAAATGGCCAGAGGTGGAGAAGAGGGGGCTTCACCAATCATGCCGGTGTTTGATGGAGGGACCTAGTGATCTGTTAGTAGGAGCAGTGAGACTGTCATATGTAAACTGGGTTCCAGGGTCCCTGCACTTCTTAGACTGCCAGCAGGAAAGAGGAAGTGCCAGGAGAGCCTTCCCAGTCAGGGAACCAATGTTATTATTGGTTTTAAAATACTACAAAGAGGGGCTGGAGAGATGGCTCAGAGGTTAAGAGCACTGGCTGCTCTTCCAGAGGTCCTGAGTTCAATTCCCAGCAACCACATGGTGGCTCACAACCATCTGTAATGAGATCTGGCGCCCTCTTCTGGCGTGCGGGCATACATCGAGGCAGAATGTTGTATACATAATAAATAAATCTTTAAAAAAAATACTACAAAGAGAAGTCATGTCATACAACAGAGCTCACATAGGAGGTTTATTGGAAGAGAAGAGAGAGAGGACAGAGACTGGTCGCTTGGGACAAGAGTGAAGGAAGAGAAAGAAAGGGAGAGAAAAAGAGATGGGAGGTGGGCAAGGCCCACTGTTTAAAAGGGACCTTAGCAAATAAATGTGAACAGGGGGCTTTTAGTGGCAGCAGCTGAGGACATATCCCATCAGGACCCCAAGGGCAGGCCTGAATACTAATATGGTCTACAGATTGAATTCCAGCACAGCCAGAGCTGTTACACCGAGAAACCCTGTCTTGCAAAACAAACAAAAGAGGTGAACGGTAGATAAAATGGGCGGTAGTGGCACACGCCTTTAATCCCAGCAGAGGCAAGAGAATCTCTGTGAGTTTGAGGTCAGCCTGGTCTACAGAGAGTTGCAGGACAGCCTGTACTGCACAGAGAAGCACTGTTTAGAAAAAGGAATTTTAACCCCCCCACCAAAGAAAACCCCACAAAGTTATCTTAATTCCTCATGCAACTCTGGTGACCTAAGATTTCCATCCACTGTGTCTTGGTGACCATTTTATAACCTTCGTTAAAGTCCTTCAACCACCCTTTGATAAAGAATTTTGGAGGCTTCCAAGGTCACATATGTGGTTATTATAAAGACTTAAGTCCAGGCCGGGCTGTGGTGGTGCACACCTTTAATCCCAACACTCAGGAAGCAGAGGCAGGTGGATCTCAGGGAGTTCGAGGCCTGCCTAGTCTACAAGAGCTAGTTCCAGGACGGCTAAGGCTGTTACACAGAGAAACTCAATCTCAAAAGACAAAACAAACAAAAAAGTCTTAAGTCCAACTCTCCAAAAGACCACATTCACACTTGATCCCACTCTTGGCTGTGCCTTTCCTCGAATTCTTCTATTAACCCTGTGCTTAAATCTGTTAAAATCTCTTCTTAGGGGCTGGAGAGATGGCTCAGCGGTTAAGAGCACTGCCTGCTCTTCCAAAGGTCCTGAGTTCAATTCCCAGCAACCACATGGTGGCTCACAACCATCTGTAATGAGATCTGGTGCCCTCTTCTGGCCTGCAGGCATACAGACAGAATACTGAGAATACTGTACACATAATAAATTAAAAAAAAAATTAAAAAAAATCTCTTCTTAGTTGGGTGGTGGTGGTGCATAGCTTTAGCCCCAGTACTAAGGAAGCAGTAACAGGTAGATCTCTGTGAGTTTGAATCCAGCCTGGTCTACATAGTGAGTTCCAGGATAGTCAGGACTGTCACACAGAGAAACCCTGTCCCAAAAAACTAAACCAAAACAAACAAACAAAAAACCCAAACCAAAAAACAAACAAAACAAAACACACACACACACAGAAAACCCAAACAAAAATAATGTCTTGTTAATAAATTCAATCTCCAAGCCGGGCGGTGGTGGCGCACGCCTTTAATCCCAGCACTCGGGAGGCAGAGGCAGGCGGATTTCTGTGAGTTCGAGACCAGCCTGGTCTACAAGAGCTAGTTCCAGGACAGGCTCCAAAACCACAGAGAAACCCTGTCTCGAAAAACCAAAAAAAAAAAAAAAAAAAAAAAAAAAAAAAAAAAAAAATAAATTCAATCTCTGAATTATATTGACTTTGAAATTATTTAAAAAAAAATAAAAAGATTTGTATTTATTACGTGTATACAGTGTTCTGTCTGCATGTGTCCTTGTATGCCAGAAGAGGGCACCAGATCTCATTACAGTTGGTTATGAGCTGCCATGTGGTTGCTGGGAATTGAACTCAGGATCTCTGGAATAGCTGTCAGTGCTCTTAATTACTGAGCCATCTCTCTAGATGATTTTGAAATTCTTGAAGCGAGTCTTGGTGGTGCACACCTTTAATCCCAGCACTTGGGAAGCAGAGGCAGGCGGATCTCAGTGAGTTCAAGGCCAATTTAGTCTTACAAAGTGAGTTCCAGGATAGTCAGAACTGTCACACAGAGAAACCCGGTCTTGAAAAACAAAAAACAAAGCAAAAATCTTGGGGCTGGAGATATGGCTCAGTGGTTGAGAACACCTGAGTTAGATCACCAGCACCCATATGAACAGTTTACAACTGCCTTGGATTCTCAGTTCTAGGGGAATCTGACAGTTCTGTCCTCTGTGGGCACTTGTATTCATGGGCATATACTGCACACACACTGACATTGTGGGCTGTTGGATTCAGGTGGAGGCCAAAAAATGCAGGCCCATTTCCACTTTGTCTGCCAGTCAAAGAGTTTTGAGATCCCAACTCAGGATGTGATTGCTTGGTTCTTTTGAAATAAGTCCATGCCATCCTGACAGATGATCAGGATCTGCAAATGTACTTCTGCTCCTTCTTTGTAACCATGAGGTCATCTGGGGAGGGGCAGATCTAGATCCAGTGATCTAGAGTACCTTTGCTACCTAGATTACAGAATGCTAATGATTTGATGTCTCAGAGTGATAAAGCAATTGACTGTGTGAGTTATCCTTTGTATCATGTTAATAAAGTCTTTTGTTACCTTCTCCCCCCTTTTAATTTGGGTATAATAAAAGTTGTGGAAAAATAAATGTGGGCGATTTTCAGGATTTCAGTCACGGAATGCCCTCTCAATACTTTCTATGTTTTCTATCCTGTTATTTTATTTGTGTCTTCGTATTCTTTACTTATATTTCTTCAATTCCCATGCCCCTAAATCACCAGGAGGTGATTTTGTCGAGGCCAGCCCTCAACACATTTATATTTGTGTAAGACACACTCTTGCTTAAGTAAACTGGCTCTTACATCAATAATTAAAATAATGAAGGGGAGAGTTCACAGTGCCGAGCACCACCGGCCAGTGCGTCCGCATGAGAGGGCTGCGCTACAAAGCAACGGAGAAGAGACATTTACAACTTCTTCTCTCCACTCAACCCTGTGAGAGTTCCTCTTGAGATTGGTCCTGATGGAAGAGTGACAGGAGAAGCTGATGTTGAGTTTGCCACCCATGAAGAAGCAGTGGCAGCTATGTCGAAGGACAGGGCCAACATGCAGACAGATGCATAGAACTCTTCCCGAATTCAACAACAGGGGCTAGCAACGGGGCTTATAGCAGCCAGGTGATGCCCGGCCCGTTTGAGTTATTTCAATCAAAAATTTCACAGGCAAGTCGGGCAGTGGTGCACGCCTTTAATCCCAGCACTCGGGAGGCAGAGGCAGGCAGATCTCTGTGAGTTTGAAGCCAGCCTGGCCGACAAGAGCTAGTTCCAGGACAGGCTCCAAAGCCACAGAGAAACCCTGTCTCGAAAAAAACAAAAAAACAAAACAAAACAAAAAAAAAAATTCACAGGCAGCCAAGAAGCAGTTAAGAGCAGTTTATAACTCTAGAGGAAGCTGGGGGACCCACTTTGCACCATGAGTTTGTGAAAATCTGGATTAAAAAATTACCTCTTCAGTGTTTCTCATGCAAACTTCTCTTCTAGCATGTAATATTGAGTAAACTAAAACTATCTTCTTCCGCTTTCCTCAATTAACATTTTTGGTAGTAAACTTAAGAGTGATGTTATCTGAGTTAAGTAGTTTTAAGTATGTTGAGTGGATCTTCAAGCACACCACAGTGAACACACTGGGGGACATGTACTTTTCTGGCGAACTCAAAGGTGCTAGATCCCTGATGCAAAGAGATGCATTTCCCATGTTCATTCTAGTTTATATTTTCTTTTAAATCTTTAGGTCAAGTTTAAGCTTTTTAAAAGTTAGTTTTGAGAATTGAGACACAATACTAATACTGTAGGAATTGGTGAGGCCTTGACTTCAAGTTTTCTTTGTACTGTGATTTCCTTTTGGGTGTATTTTGCTAAGTGAAACTTGTTAAATTTTTTGTTAACTAAATTTTTTTCTTAAAGACTTTTTCACAATGAAAAAAAAGGAAAAAAAGGAATCTTCAACTAAGTAGGGATCTCTAAACAACAACAACAACAAAAAAACAACTTCTCAGGTTGTTAAGCATGGATCAGAAACTCTCGTTTGTGTCCCATTGCTGCTAATACCCCCAAAAGATTCATGTATAAAAGACTTTGTCCTGTCGGGGCGATGGTGGCGCACGCCTTTAATCCCAGCACTCGGGAGGCAGAGGCAGGCGGATCTCTGTGAGTTCGAGACCAGCCTGGTCTACAAGAGCTAGTTCCAGGACAGGCTCCAAAAAACCACAGAGAAACCCTGTCTCGAAAAACCAAAAAAAAAAAAAAAAAACCAAAATAAATAAATAAATAAATAAAGACTTTGTCCTCTGCTGCTGAACAGAGCAGTTGACAAGTGATTTAATCATGATTTCATCAATGAATTAAATGCTTGATGAATTCACAATTTGGTGGCAGTTTTGAGAGGTGGTTGGTTAGAGGTAGGGTCTGGTGGCAGAAAGTAGGTTGTTAGGGATATATCTTTTGGGGGGACTGTAGGTATTCAAGACAGGGCTCACTATGTACCTCTGAGTGTCCTAGAACTGCAGATCAGACTGGACTTAAACTCAGACATCTACCTGCCTCTGCCTCCTGAATGCTGGGATGAAAGGTTTGCACCACCAATTGTAATGGTCTGCTCTGACCCTTTAAGAGACAAGCCACGCCCACTCTCCCCATCCCCCATCTGCTGAGGCAAGCTGATCTTCAGCTTCCAGCCTGACTGAGTCTTTCCTTCTCTCTCTCTCTCTCTCTCTCTCTCTCTCTCTCTCTCTCTCTCTCTCTCTCTCTCTCATACACATACACACTCTGCTTTTCTCTCTACTTTTCCCTCTTCTCCCCTTCCCTTCCATAACCCACTAAATAAATATCCAACCTCATTCTGCTTCTGCATGGCTTGCCTATTCATGTTTCTGTCTCTCACCTGCCGCATGGCCACCTGCCCAGGACCAGCCGCCTTTGGAGACCTGTGGCATGGTCTTGTGGCATGCCCATCTGTCTGTCTTTCCTTGTAGGACTGGCTGCCCCATTGAGGTCTCTCACTCACCATGCAGCTCCCTGCCTGGGACCTGGCTGACTTCGTGGCCTGCCATGGTCTTGGGACCTGCTGCGCGCTGCCTGTACTCACTCATAGTTGGTTTTTAAATATAAAGCAAAGAAAGCCAACCTACAAACCACAATCCCAGAGAACTTAGACAACAATGTGGACACTAAGAGAGACTTGCATAGATCTAATCTACATGGGAAGTAGAAAGTAGAAAAAGACAACATCTCCTGAGTAAATGGGAGCATGGGTAACTTGGGAGAGGTTTGAGGGGGGAGGGGAGAGGCAGGGAGGGGAGCAGAGAAAAATGTAGAGCTCAATAAATATCAATAAAAAATAAATAAAAAAGGGGGCTGGGGAGATGGCTCAGAGGTTAAAAGCGTTGCCTCCTCTTCCAAAGGTCCTGAGTTCAATTTCCAGCAACCACATGGTGGCTCACAGCCATCTGTAATGAGGTCTGGTGCCCTCTTCTGACCTGCAGGCATACACACAGACAGAATATTGTATACATAATAAATAAATAAAAATAAATAAATAAATAAATAAATGTAAGAAAGAGAAGCCCTGCCCTCTCCTCCCCCACCTCTGAGGCAGGCAGATTTTCCTTCTGCTTCAGGCCTGAGCTCTCTCCCTCTCCATCTCTCTCCCAAAGAGGTAGCTGCTGCTGTGGTTTCTTTCCTCTCCCCCTCTTCTCTCTTCCTTCCTCCCTTCCTGTCTCTTTATCTCTCTCTGCCTTTCTCTTTTTTTTCCTCTTCTCCCCTTTTCCTTCCATATACTACTAAATAAATATCCAACCTCACTCTGCATGGTGTGCCTATCTGTCTCTCACCCACCTGCAGCTCCCTACCTAGGACAAGCTGGCACTCAGGGCCCGCGGGCCATCCGGAAGCTCCCTGCCTGGGACTGTCTGCCTTCGTGGCCCACCGTGGTCTCAGGACCTGCTGCCCACTGCAGCCTCTCAGGGATCTGCAGCATTTTACTTAAACCATTACACCTCATAACTGTTTTTTAGTCATGAATGCTGGGGATACAATTAGGTTCTTCTACATGTGCAGCAAGCACTTACCAACTGAGCCATCTTCCTAGCCCAACACTACACTTCAGAATTCTGCTTTGGCAACATCTAGCTTATAAGTACCAATTTCTCTTCCAATTTGCTTCATAATGAACAACTTCAGGGATGCTGACTGAGTGGTAGCTTAGCCTAGTAAACATGAAATCCTGGATTTAATTCCCAGAAGGAACAAGTAAAAGCCTATAATCCCAGCATTCTGGAGGGGAAGGCAGGAGGATCAGAAGTTTAACGTCATCCTCAGATGTATAAGGAGTTTAAGACTGGCCTGGGCTACGTGTCAGGTGTGGCGGTACATACCTAATACCAGTACTCAGGAAGCAAAGGCAGTGGGGGGTCTCTATGAGTTTGAGGCCAGCCGTGTCTACATAGTGGGTTCCAGGCCAGCCATGAGGTATGTAGAGAGACCCTTGTTTGGTTGGAGCCTCCAGCTTGCCACTAAGTGAATCTGACAGACCCATTTTTGTCTCTCCAAACCCCACCCACTCAGAAAAATCTCTGAACAAAGGGAAGGCACCCAAAAGCCCAGTTCTGACTTGTTGGCGTCTATGGCAGCTTCTCCCCTAAAGTTTCCAGCAGCTTAGTTCCCAGCTAAAGCATCTAGCTTTTGACCACACTTGTGCACAATCCGGGCTAGTGGCAGACCCATCATCACCCCTTGTCTATAAGTTATATAATCTCCCCGCTTTAGTTAGAGCATCTGGCTTCTCTGGCCTCAATCTCTGGGATTGGAGAACCCACCGGGAGTTGGTTTGCTCAAATAAACCTGTTACACTTTTCCAATTTGACTTCATTTGGCTTATTGCATCGGCTGAGAAACCTATTATCAGGAAACAGAGAAACTTATTAGCACTATCGCAAAAAAATAAAAACCTAATTAAAAAACAAGCACCCCTTATTTGGACCCAGCTGACTGGTTCTACTGTTGGGTGATAAGTATCTCAATCATCACTCCCCACTGTGTGTGTCGTGTATCATACTGATCCTATGACGAGTTTGATGAAATTAATGTGATTCAGGCCAGGTGTGGTAGAGCATAACTTTAATCCTAGAACTCTGGAGGCAATGGTAGGCGGATCTCTCAGTTCAAGGTCAGCCTAGTTCAAGATGGCCAGAGCTAGAGTGAGAACCTATACCAAAACAAACAAAAAAATGGGAGTAGAAAATTTAGGATGTTTGTAAACCTAGCCTTAGTAATTGCACTTTTCATCCTGTGGCAATCATTTGCAGTATCATGAGACTGGTGTGCCATGTAGAACCCCAAGATAGCCATGAAGACAACAGGGCACCAGACCTTAGTACAACTGACTCCATGATGGGAATACCATTCAGACCACAAAAGTCAGCAAACAGCCTGCCAAAATGAAAACAAAGACCCAATCCATCAAAGTCCATAGTTCTGGGAAAGTCTCTAAATGTGCTAACCTATCCGGGTGGTGGTGGCGCATGCCTTTAATCCCAGCACTCGGGAGGCAGAGGTAGGCGGATCTCTGTGAGTTCGAGGCCAGCCTGGTCTACAAAGGGAGTTCCAGGACAGGCTCCAAAGCTACAGAGAAACCCTGTCTCAAAAAAAAAAAGAAAGAAAGAAAAAAAAAAAGCCACTGGACCAAGGGAGAAGAGCCCACATCTTTTTTTTTTTTTTTTTTGTCTGTGACAAAGGTATTGATTTTAGATCAGCCTAGGCTACAGAGCAAGACCCTGACTCAAAAAGCAAAACTGTTCTAGAAAGATGTCTCAGTGGTTCAGAGAACTTACTGGTCTTACAGAGGACCCAAATTTGGCTCACAACTAGGTCCAGGGAATTGAACACCCTCTTTTGGCCTCTGTGGGCACCCACATAAAAGTAAACATACATACAAACATACATAGTTATAAATAAAATCTTTTTTTTTTTTTTTTTTTTTTTTTTTGGTTTTTCGAGACAGGGTTTCTCTGTGGTTTTTGGAGCCTGTCCTGGAACTAGCTCATGTAGACCAGGCTGGCCTCGAACTCACAGAGATCCACCTGCCTCTGCCTCCCAAGTGCTGGGATTAAAGGCGTGCGCCACCACCGCCCGGCTATAAATAAAGTCTTAAATATAAAAAGGGGTGTGTGGGTGGAGAGATGATTCAGTGGTTAAGAACCCTTGCTGGCCGGGCGGTGGTGGCGCACGCCTTTAATCCCGGCACTTGGGAGGTAGAGGCAGGCGGATCTCTGTGAGTTCGAGGCCAGCCTGGTCTATGACGGGAGTTCCAGGACAGGCTCCAAAGCTACAGAGAAACCCTGTCTCAAAAAAAAAAAAAAAAAAAAAAAAAGAACCCTTGCTGATTTTCAGAGGTCCTGGGTTCGGCTCCTAGCTCCTACATGGCAGCTCACAATAGTCTATAATTCCAGTTTCAGGGGACTCAATACCCTCAATACCTTCTGCCTTCCATGAGCACCTGATGTATGGACACATACCCACACATAGAAACACACACACACACACACACAATTTAGAATACATCTTTTAGGGGCTGGAGAGATGGCTCAGTGGTTAAGAGCATTGCCTGCTCTTCCAAAGGTCCTGAGTTCAAATCCCAGCAACCACATGGTGGCTCACAACCATCTGTAATGAGGTCTGGTGCCCTCTTCTGGCCTTCGGCATACACACAGATAGACTATTGTATACATAATAAATAATAAATATATATTTAAAAAAAATAGAGTGCACATGCCTTCAATCCCAGCATTTAGCAGGCAGAGACAGTTCTGTATAGGAAGTTCTAGGCCAGATAGGGCTACAGTGGGATTGCCCTTCCCCAAATGGATATATGTGTGTATTTAGATTGTTTTATATGATATAATTTGGATAGTCCCACAAGGACTGTCTCACACTGGAGAGGCAAAGAATCCAGTAATTGTTCAAAAAGCTGGCTGTCTCAGCAGCCCCAGTCTGAGGCTGAGGGCCTGGAAGATTCCTGGAGAGCTGCTGG
Organism: Chionomys nivalis; assembly: GCF_950005125.1. Taxonomy (NCBI): domain Eukaryota; kingdom Metazoa; phylum Chordata; class Mammalia; order Rodentia; family Cricetidae; genus Chionomys; species Chionomys nivalis. The sequence goes on along the minus strand of NC_080107.1, from coordinate 39,514,911 downwards.
TCTTCAGTCTGCACTGATCGTCTGGAGAGTTCTAATGTGTCAATGATGTATTGCAGCAATGGCAGATAAATGAACCTCCAGCAAGAGTGAAGGCAAGCAGACAAGAAAGTGTCCTTCTGTGTCCTTTCATCTGGGTGACCATCAGAAGATGTCATATGTAGGGTGAATCCTTCCACTCCAAATCTGATCAAGAAAATCCCTTACAGGAATGCCTGGCAGTTTGTCTTCTCGTTGATTCCAGATCTAGCCAAGTTGACTACTAAGATTAAAAATCACAGCCATGAGCCGGGCGGTGGTGGTGCACGCCTTTAATCCCAGCACTCGGGAGGCAGAGGCAGGCGGATCTCTGTGAGTTCAAGACCAGCCTGGTCTACAAGAGCTAGTTCCAGGACAGGCTCCAAAACCACAGAGAAACCCTGTCTCGAAAAACAAACAAACAAACAAATAAATAAATAAAAAATCACAGCCATGGATTCTTTTTTTTTAGTTTTCTTTTTTTCCTTTTTTAATTTTAATTTATTTATTTATTAAAGATTTCTGCCTCCTCCCCGCCACCACCTCCCATTTCCCTCCCCCTGCCCTGATCAAGTCCCCCTCCCTCGTCAGCCCAAAGATCAATCAGGGTTCCCTGCCCTGTGCTAAGACCAAGGACCACCCACCTCCATCCAGGTCTAGTAAGGTGAGCATCCAAACTGCCTAGGCTCCCACAAAGCCAGTACGTGCAGTAGGATCAAAACCCATTGCCATTGTTCTTGAGTTCTCAGTAGTCCTCATTGTCCGCAGCCATGGATTCTTAAATTTCCTGCACCTTGCCTCTCCTGCTCTGACCATTCTTTTTTTTTTTTTTTTTTGTTTTTTGTTTTTTGTTTTTACGAGACAGGGTTTTTCTGTGGTTTTTGGAGCCTGTCATTCTTTTTCTATACATAGACCATATTCTCCATCAGTGCTGACAAATCTGGGTACTTTTCCTGTGGTCCTGTAGTGGTACTGCCTTTTAGGAACCATGGGTACTATAGCATAAAAGTCTGGGGACCAGAGGGAGCCCCTCATCTGAAGTCAGGAAGAGTGACTCTCCAAGAGTGAAACCTCATAAAACGATGGTGAGTTAGGGATAGAATCACGGGAAATGAGAGAACTAGTCAGGTTCCAGCAGAGGGAGCAAGGGAAGTGCTGGGTCAATATTTGAGATCATGAGCTTTAAAGCTGGGAGTTGCAAATGGCAACCAGAGCCAGGTGGGGGCAGCAATCCCAGCACTCAGAAGGCAGAGGCAGGAGGATCTCTGTGAGTTCGAGGCCAGCCTGGTCTACAGCCTGAGTTCCAGGCTCCAAAGCAGCACAGAGAAACCGTCTTGAAACAACAGCAACAAAACAAAACAAAAGACAACCAGGACCCATCCTTACCAGAGGTCCAGTGATTACAGAAGTTGTAGGAGAAAACACCTACATTTGAAAGGTTCCTGATGGAAAGAGACTGAAGGCAGTTGTGCTGAAATCGATCCCAGAAGGATATGGATTGACTGGGATCACAATAAAGGTTGTAGCTACTTAGGAGGCCGAGAGTTACGCCCACACTGCGCAGTCTCCAATACAAACTGTCTTCTCTTTGCTTATGTTAGGAATATTCCTAAAAATGAGCCTCTCTGCCCACGAAAATAATCCTAATCAGACCAAGTTAAAAGATACCCAGGTTTAATTGGCTATCTGCATTCTCAGGTGACCCGGAGAGATGAACGGAAAGCCTAAAGGACCACCAGAGAGGAAGAGGGAAGAGCAACACGTGCTTACTTTCTGGGGAGCAGTTTAAATAGCCTGTGGGGGCTGGGCGGTGGTGGCGCACGCCTTTAATCCCAGAACTCGGGAGGCAGAGGCAGGCGGATCTCTGTGAGTTCGAGACCAGCCTGGTCTACAAGACCTAGTTCCAGGACAGGCTCCAAAACCACAGAGAAACCCTGTCTAGAAAAACCAATAAATAAATAAATAAATAAATAAATAAATAAATAAATAGTCTGTGGGAGTGGTCCTGACCTTTCTTGGGGAGGGGTCAAGGTTTGGCGGGCTTCCTGGACCCTCCCTGGGGAGGTGAGCTTCCAAAGATCGATGAGGGGTGGGGTGGGGAGGAAGTGGGGGTGGGGGTAAGATTACAGTAGGGGCCAGGTATGCCGGCCAAGAGGAACTTGTAACAGGTGATGGCTGAGGAATGCTGGGAGAACCTGGTCGGCTTGGATATGTGAAGTAAGCCTTTTGTTCTGGTTTTGAAACCTAGCAGATGTCACACCCAGCTCTCCCTTCCTTTTGTGGAAGAGAATCAGCTTAGGTTCTGTGTCAGTCCCCACATCTAGCACACAGGTTGTTGTTTTAGCCCTTTAACTCTTCTAGATTCATAGAGTGTTTAGGGCACCTGGCTTTTGCAGGTCATGACTCCTACCCACAAAATGATTTGCATCCAGGTATCTTCTCCGGTGGAAGATGCGACCCTCTTTGCCAACTGTTCTAGTAACTGTCTGTCCCAGACGAGTACAAGGTGACTCTGCCGTTATTGAGCTGCTCTCCTTGGTATATATTCTCTTCGATTTCTGAAGGGGTTACATTATGATTAAACCATCACACAATAGGAAGTAGAAAGTGTTATAAGTTGAAAATGGTCTTATAATAATAGTCCCACGTTAAAAAAAACCTCGGGGGGCTGGAGAGATGGCTCAGTGGTTAAGAGCATTGCCTGCTCTTCCAAAGGTCCTGAGTTCAATTCTCAGCAACCACATGGTGGCTCACAACCATCTGTAAAGAGGTCTGGCGCCCTCTTCTGGCCTTCAGGCATACACACAGAATATTGTATACATAATAAATAAATAAATAAATAAATAAATATTAAAAAAAATAAAAAAAACCTCGGGAGCTAGGCGGTTGTGGTGCACGCCTTTAATGCCAGCACTTGGGAGGCAGAGGCAGGTGGACCTCTGTGAGTAAGAGGCCGGCCTGGTCTACAAAGTGAGTTTCAGAACATCTAGGACTGTTACACAGAGAAACCCTGTCTTGAAAGAAAAAAAAAAAGTCTCTGTGCACTCACATCAGTCTACAACGGGGAACCATTATCCAATACAAAGTGCTATATGTGTGGTTTTGGGGGGCGGGGACGAAGACCAGAGCTTTGCTTGAGCTAGGCAAGTGCTATACCACTGAGCCATATGTCATATAATTTATTTAATTCAGTACCAAACTAAAAAACAGGATTCCTTAAATTGGCTTTCGCTTCATAGGAAGAGAGAAGAGTAAACTGTGAACATACGAATTTAAGACCCTTTCTGCAGTTCACAACCAATACCGACCCTTTTTAAAAATGTGATTCAGTAAAAAAAAAAAAAAAAATCATGTCTCAGCAGCCTCGTTCGCCTTACGCCCCAAGCCCGGCAGAAGTCGGCTCTGAGCGCAACCTGCACCATGCCTGCCTGCGCTGCTCAGCACCTGTTTCCTTGGCCTCTACTCACACCGTGCGGGATGCAGCGCACAAAGCGCGATGGCCGCGGGGCATAGCTGGGAACCCTTACTGCCTGAGCACCGAGCACCCCTCCCTCGTGACCACCTAGCGTAGAAAATGGGTGCCTGCTCTCGTCGGCAGGTGAGCAGGCCTCACCCCTGGGCAGCAGACGTCTCAAGGATCCCTAAAGCGTATCGGGCAGCACACTCGGTAGCCAAGCCCGGGGTCTGGGAGGGTAGGGTGAGGACTGCGCTGTTGTGGGCAGGTGCTAGTTTTCTAGGGTGGAAAGTCTAGGAGAAAGGGGCGTGTCCTGTGGGGCGTGCCCTCGGTCATGGGCGTGTCCTCAAGTCAGGGACCAGCCCTGGGGAAGGCGGGCCTTGGGAAAGGGGCGGGTCCTTGGGTAGAGGGTGGGTCTTGGGACACCGGCTAGTTCTCTGGCCCAGGCGGGTCCTGCGGCCTGGGCGTGTCCTCTGTCGGGGGAGGAGGGCGGGGCGGGCCTCGAAGCCTCTGCCCTAACAGGCGTCGGACCGCGGCGCGGGACACCGCGGTATGGGGAGGGTGCAGCTCTTCGAGATTTGCCTGAGGCAGGGCCGCGTCGTCTACAGTCCCGGGGAACCGCTGGCCGGGGTCGTGCGCGTGCGCCTGGGAGCGCCACTGCCCTTCCGAGGTGGGCGCGGGGTCGCCCCGGGGGAGCGGGTAGCTGCGTTCTTACCTGCGGTGGGGGCGGGGCTCTCCAAAACCTCGTGGTCAGTGGGCTCAGAGACTGGGTTCTCAGTATCCAGGGAACCCTGGGTTACGACGGAACCGCGGGCGCCGGGGTCCGGCTGTGCTGGGAGGCCAGGGCGGGGCAGGCAGCTGGGTGGCCCAGTCCTTCCGCATCTGTCCCATCCTGTGCTCTCAACCTAGGGGAGGCCGGAGTCTGTGTGAGGGCCTAAGCGCTTGTTCATATGCCCAGGCGACCCTGAAGGTGGAAGTATGCAGGCCTCCAGTCACAGTCTTCCCTTGTTCAGGTGTCCAAGGTCCGCCGCACTCTGCACCTGCTGGGCCCCCACCTGCAACCTCGTGTGCGCAGAGTCCTCTATTTTCCTCGCCTCCGGGCTCCTATGCAGGACCTTCCTCTTCAAAGACAGTCCTGGTCCAAGTGTGCAGGTCCCCAGCAGTATTCACAGGGTACCATTTTTGCTTTCAGTTTAAGGCTTAAGACTTCCTTAAAGCTTGTGGTTGCCTGCAAGGGGGCTTGTTCGGCCTGGCAATCCCCTTGCTCCTGTCCTAAGGCCTTGAAACTGAGCTGAGCTGAGCCCTCTGCTGATAAATATGTCTGAGACTCTGGGGCTGGGGATCAGGTTACTCTTTTGCCATTGGCAGGGCTCTCAGGTGCAGCTTCCTCAATGCTGGATCCACAAATAGGGATCTGTGTGCGATTATATGACTTGAGTTCTTCGGGTCAGGTGGGCACTGTTGTAGCCTCTGCTTAGCTGCTGGCACTGAGTGCAAAAACTGTATGAGTATCCCTGCTTGGTATTCTTTTGTTTTGGCCTCCCGTGAGAACTACCTGGCTGCTTGACCGAAACCACAGTTGCCCACAGACACTTCTGGTGTCTGCTGAGGATGGATAACTATTCTCCTTAGCCATCCTAGGCCCAGTTGAAACCAGGTGGACTTGGACCTGGTGTTATTATCTAGGTCTAGAAGGGAGCTGGGTTGTAGTGTCTGTCAGGCCCTGGTCTTGTTGAGGCTCCTGGTCATGGTCACATTGTTTTCCTTTGCTGTATCCCTATTTAGAGTTTGTGGTCTGAGCAGATGTTGCTTTTGTAGAGGCTACAGCCGTGATAGGTTAGCTCCTCCTGGACCCAAGAAAGGTATGAGAAGCTGTAAAGAAAACTCCAGGTTGGCTGGCAGGATGTGGTGCAGGCCACACCTTGTGGCCTTGGGGAAGACAACAGGGAGAAGAGAGGTCCAATTTAGAACTAGCCACTCAGTTTTTCTTTTCTGTCTTTCTCTCCTGGCTGAGCTTGGGGTTAACAGGCTACTGCCAACTACAATAGGAATGAGCTACTCATGGCCTCCTTGTATCGGGTAAGGAGCGAGTAGATGGACAGCTGACCTTACGGAGGCCACAAGAGCTCTAGCCGATGATGCCCAGGATCATGGACTGGGCCTGGAAGATGGGTTATTTATTTTTGAGACAGGGTTTCTCTGTAGCTTTGCAGCCTGTCCTGGAATTCACTCTGTAGACCAGGCTGACCTTGAACTCACAGAGATCCACCTGCCTCTGCCTTAGTTATGTGGTGCCTGAAAGGAAGTTACTGGACAGGTAGAAGCACTCATGAGAAAAGATCCAGAAGTCTCTGAGGAATACTACACACACCATGATTTTCTTTAGAAAAACCAGAGCTTACGTTGGGCGGTGGTGGCATATACCACACCTTTAAACCCAGCACTCAGGAGGCCTAGGCCAGCCTGATCTACAGAGCTAGACCCAGGATAACCAAGGTTACACAAAGAAACCCTGTTTTTTGTTTTTTAAATAAAAAAAAAAAAGGAAAGGAAAAACAAGATAGATCAGCTTCCTGTTTCCAATGGTGAACACCCCAGTTTGGTAGTCCTATTCTGTTTGGTGCCTGCCTTTTGTTATATAGTTCTGAACATTATCAGGAAGTGCTTTTTCTATTTGGATGACACCTTGAAGTATAGACTGTTCTGCAGGCTGTCACCTGATGCTCTGTAGTGGAGGACTTGCTAGAACACACTTGCCCTGGTTTCCTGGTTATGCTGCAGGGTAGGAGGAGCTGGTGAGAGGACCATGGTTACCTCCCAGAGAAGATACCTTTGCCTGAGAGTGGACAGATAGGACTGTAATATTACAAAAAAGCAGCAGGAACACTAAAAGCCAGGAAATAAAGGAAATCAGGGTCTTTTATCAGGTGTGCAGACTGTCAAAGAAAGAAGCTCGTTCCAGCCCCAGCAGCAGGGACTCCCCCCCCCCATGCTCAGACCTCTCTTATTTTTCAAGCAGAACTGTAGTATGTGGCTTTCCCTGCTCAGTGATCTGAGAAGGTACATACCTAGCTGCCGGCACTGTCCTTGGCTTGTGAACCTGGAATCTTTGAGGAATTTTCTGGGGAGTTTTTTTTTTTTTGGTTTTTCGAGACAGGGTTTCTCTGTGGTTTTGTAGCCTATCCTGGAACTAGCTCTTGTAGACCAGGCTGGTCTCGAACTCACAGAGATCCGCCTGTCTCTGCCTCCCAAGTGCTGGGATTAAAGGCATGCGCCACCACCGCCGGGCTTTCTGGGGAGTTTTTTTTTTTTTTTTTTTTTTTTGGTTTTTCGAGACAGGGTTTCTCTGTGGTTTTGGAGCCTGTCCTGGAACTAGCTCTTGTAGACCAGGCTGGTCTCGAACTCACAGAGATCCGCCTGCCTCTGCCTCCCGAGTGCTGGGATTAAAGGCGTGTGCCACCACCGCCCGGCTTCTGGGGAGTTTTTATACCTTGATTGTGACCCTACTGAGACAAAGGAGTAACCTCAGGTGTTTTGTTAGGGAAGCAGCAGGCATATTGTTTACAAGCCCCCACCCCTCACTCCCCAACCCCAGGGTTTTTCTGTAGCTTTGGAGCCTGTCCTAGAATTAGCTCTTGCCGACCAGGCTGGCCTTGAACTCACACAGATCCGCCTGCCTCTGCCTCCCGAGTGCTGCAATTAAACCTTCAATTATTTCTAATGAGAGAGTGAACGCACAGGAGGCTGTTCACACTGTCCTTCCAGAGACCTGTTTTGTGAGAGGAGAAAATGCCTGACCTTGGGAAGACCAGAGTCTGATCCCCTCCGTGCCCCACTCCCAGATGCTGCTTGCTTTTCTGGAACCTGGTGGTCCTTTGCCTGAAGTGTAGGAAGTCCAGTCTGGGTGCTTGGTTGCTGTTATAAGCGGTGCTATGAGAGACTCTTGATGAGCTAGTGTACGACTTGGAGAGTTGATGGGTGCCCTGGCATGGATAGAAGGAGTGTTGACTTCTGCGTCCCCACCCCAGCATGGGTCAAATTCCTTTAGAGTTGTCATTCTGATGAGTAAACATGTAAGTCACCTACCTGGGTTTTCCCCGATTTTTAGTTTGACTGGGTATCGGTTCGTTATCTACTGCTACAAAATGGTCATCCAAATAACAAAACATAGAGGCAGGCGGATTTCTGTGAGGCCAGTCTGTTATACAGAGGAACCCTGTCTCAACAAACCGAAAAAAAAAAAAACTCAAAAAAGCAAAACTACCCCTAAATTGAACAGCTAAAGCAACTAATTAATTTGTTTTGTTTTGTTTTGGTTTTGGTTTTTCGAGACAGGGTTTCTCTGTAGCTTTGGAGCCTGTCCTGGAGGCGTGCGCCACCACCGCCCGGCAAAACTTTTTTTTTTTTTTTTTTCTGATATATGGAGGGGTGACACGCAGGCGCAGACAGACAGACACAGACACACAGACAGACAGAGCCGGGATCCGAACCGGCCACCTCCCGCACCCAGGGCGGCGCCCCTAGCCTCTTGGCCAGCCCGCAGACGGTTGCAACCAATTTGTTATTGTTCATACACTGAGGATGAAGAATTTGAATAGCTCTGCCATTCACAGTTGGCATCCTGATAGCATTATTGTTGTGTCTGGACTAAGCTGAGATCTCTGTACTTCTTTTTGTATCTGATGTGGGGCCAGTCATCCTTAGAGAGACGTACTCATTGAGAAGCATCTTGTGTCCTCCAGCAGACTTTTGAGCCTCCTCTTACCCTTGGCATCTCAACAACTGTTTGCTGTTCAGTTTCCGGGGTGGGATGGTTGGAGGTTAGAGTGACATGGAGGGCGAAGGACAATCATGGGCACTTCCAAGGAGCAGAGGATGGTAGAGCAGGAATGCAGGACCACCTCAAGAGAGGGAACAGGGGGGCTGGAGAGATGATGGCTCAGTGGTTAGGAGCATCTCAGGGAGGTCCTGAGTTCAGTTCCCAGCTACCACATGGTGGCTCACAACCATCCATCCATAATGAGATCTGGTCCCCTCTTCTGGCATGCAGGTGTATATACAGACAGAACACTGTATACATAATAAATAAATAAATAGCCGGGCGATGGTGGCGCACGCCTTTAATCCCAGCACTCGGGAGGCCGAGGCAGGCGGATCTCTGTGAGTTCGAGACCAGCCTGGTCTACGGAGCTAGTTCCAGGACAGGCTCCAAAGCCACAGAGAAACCCTGTCTCGAAAAAAAAAAAAAAAAAAAAAAAAAATAAATAAATAAATAAATAAATCTTTTTTTAACTTTATATAATTTTACGTACGAGTGCTCTCTGTATGTACATTGCATGCTGGAAGAGGGCATCAGATCCCTTTGTAGATGGTCATGAGCCACCATGTGGGTGCTGGAAATTGAACTCAGGGCCTTTGGAAGAGCAGCCAGTGCTCTTAACCACTGAGCCATCTCTCCAGCCCTAAATAAATAAATCTTTAAAAAAAAAAGAGTGAGAACAGAGCCTGGCAGTGGTGGTGCACACCTTTAATACTAGCACTTGGGAGGCAGAGGCAGGTGGGTCTCTGCTGTGTTAATCTAATTAAATCAATAAAAACCAGGAGTCAGATATTGGGGTAAAAACCTGGAAGAGCAGAGAACCAGAAGCAGCTGCCAGTTGCTTCCTACCTGTCTAGGTCCTGCTTTGCAAGAGGGGCTGAGATTCTGTTTACAGCCCACCTTATTACCTCCTGTCTCCGCCTCCCAAGTGCTGGGATTAAAAGCCTGTGCCACCACTGCCCAGCTTCTGTGGTTAACTAGTGACTAGCTCTGCCCTCTGATCTCCAGGCAAGCTTTATTTGTCAGAACACAAAATATCACGGCAGCTGTCTGTGAGTTTGAGGCCAGCCTGGCCTACAGAGTTAGTTCCAGGATCATACAAAGAAACCCTGTTGGGGGCTGGAGAGATGGCTCAGAGGTTAAGAGCATTGCCTGTTCTTCCAGAGGTCCTGAGTTCAATTCCCGGCAACCGCATGGTGGCTCACAACCATCTGTAATGAGATCTGGTGTCCTCTTCTGGCCTGCAGGCATACATGTAAACAGAATATTGTATACATAATAAATAAATATTTAAAAAAAAAAAGAAACCCTGTTTTGAAAAACAAACAAACAAAAAGAATAAATTCAAATAAGAAAAGAGTGGGAACAGGAGTTGGCCGCCCTCAGGTGAGGGAGTGCACACATGGGTTGAGGATGTGCCAGAGGTTCGAAGGAGGAAGCTAAGTGCCCTGTGGCTAACCGGGAGGATGCATGGACTGTGATGTGGGAGACTGTACAGGAGGCAGGTGTGGTCAACTCCTAAGTACTTGGCTATGTTTGTTCCTCCTGCTTGGTGGCTTTGTCACAAAGATAAAAGAGGATGAATAATCCTACCCTCTGGTGACCCTGTGGGGGGAGGGGGAAGGGCTGAAACCTTGACCCAACCCTACAGGGAGAAGGGTGTTACTTCAGGGCGCCTCATTGGCTCCCACCTACCTCCTTGCCAGGACCTTCTCCCTTGTGATCAGTTTCAGCTATACCAGCTCATTCACCTGTGGCTACCTGATCACAGTAGACCCAGGATGTGTCTGTAAGACGGAGGAGGAATTTGAACTCTGTCTTAGTATTTCCTGTTCTGGGTACTTCCATTGGTGAGGGAGGACCAGCTACTCCAAGGTGTAGAAAGTCAGCCTCCTGGGCACTGCTGCTCAGGAAGTAAGTCAGGGCTCGCCTTCCAGTTCTAGATTGCTGACTGGCTCAGACAGGTTTGACTGCATTCCTGCAGGGAGAGGGTTGGCATTAACTTTCTTGAGACTGAGCGGGCATCTCCAGGCCTAACTGATTTGCATCATAAAAAAGGGCTCCTGGGCTTTTATAGTTCTGACTGAGGTAAACAATTTGGGGGGAGCCCGGGGTTATCTAGGAGATTATTGGCCTCCCACTGTGTCTGCAGGACAGATAAAACACTGCCTATCAGTTTCTTTGCCAGCCTGGTTCCCGGGGAGAACACCACTATTGGGGGGTGGCCAGGAGGTATTTTTGGGAAGATGTTGGGCCTTTCCAGGTACCTGTGCAGGTGGGGCTACTTGACCTATGGATGCTTCCAGCCCTACAGGAATTCCTGTGCTGGGGACCGGGAGGAACCTAGGCCATCCACTGCTTAGGCTTATGCCACCCTTCCCCTTACAGCTATCCGGGTGACCTGCGTGGGTTCTTGCGGGGTCTCCAACAAGGCCAACGATGGGGCATGGGTGGTGGAGGAGAGCTATTTCAACAGCTCCCTGTCACTGGCCGACAAGGGTGAGTGTGGGAGCCAGCCATGACACAGGGGCTGGAGTGTGGTCAGTTTATCCTTCCCCTCCCAACAGCTGTCTCTTAGATTCCCACTCTATCCTACCCTCTGGTACGGGGTCTGGGTGGGCTCTGAACCTTGGTATGGCTGTTTCATCCCTGCCCTCTACCCTCAACCACCTTCCTGCTTTTAATTTTATTTATTTTATTTTATTTTATTTTGGGTTTTCGAGACTTATTTTTTAAAAGATTTAAAAATTTTTTTATTTATTATGTATACAATATTCTATGTGTATGCCTGCAGGCCAGAAGAGGGCACCAGATCTCATTACAGATGGTTGTGAGCCACCGTGTGGTTGTTGGGAATTGAACTTAGGACCTCTGGAAGAGCAGGCCTAAGCTCTTAACTGCTGAGCCCTCCTCCAGCCCTCTAATTTTATTTTTAAAGTTTGTATTTGTTTTTTTGAGACAGGGTTTCATGTAGCTCAAGTTAGACGTGAACTTGCTATGTTATATATCTGAGGATGCCCTTAAACTTCCGATTCTCCTGCTTCTGCCTCCCGGGGGTGTGCTACCCTATCTGGTTTATATAGTCCTTGGAATTGAACCAGAGCTTTGAGTATGCTAGGCAAACACTCTCCCAGCCACACACTCTCATTGAAACCAAGCCCTTATATGTAGCCATTAGCTCCTGGTGTGGTCATGGTGCTCTAGTGCTGGAGACAGGTAGTGTGGACTGGTGGGCTGTGGTGCCTACTTCTGGCCTGGCACTGTGGCCACTAGGGATCTCCTCTGGTTTGCTCCCACCTTCTTCTTGTCTCTGTAGGAAGTCTGCCCGCTGGAGAGCACAGCTTCCCCTTTCAGTTCCTGCTTCCTGGTGAGTGGCGATCTTGTGGGGGCAGTAACCTTGAAATGGTGGGACCTACAGGTGGGAGGTGCTGGGTACCAGCCAATCCCTGTTCTCTCCGTAGCCACAGCACCCACATCTTTTGAGGGACCCTTTGGGAAGATTGTGCACCAGGTGAGGGCCTCCATCGACACTCCACGTTTTTCCAAGGATCACAAATGTAGCCTCGTATTCTACATCCTGAGCCCCTTGAACCTGAATAGCATCCCAGATATCGAGGTGAGGATGGAACAGAGGCTTCTTTGGTTACCTTCAAACTGCTCGGGCCAGGCAGCCAGGCTCTGCAGGCTGAGGCCCTGTCCCCATGCCACAGGAATGCACTCTGTGCTCACTTCATAAACTCTGCCCCATTTTCCCTTTAAGCAACCCAACGTGGCCTCCACTACCAAGAAGTTCTCCTATAAGCTGGTGAAGACGGGCAGTGTGGTTCTCACAGCTAGTACTGACCTTCGTGGCTATGTGGTGGGACAGGTGCTTCGGCTGCAGGCTGACATTGAGAACCAGTCAGGCAAGGACACTAGCCCTGTGGTGGCCAGCTTGCTACAGGTCAGAGCCCTCTGACTCCTGACCATTTCTCATGGGACAGAAGGGGTGGGTTGCTGGCCTGCTTAAGCCCACAGTCTGGTCTTTCCTTAGAAGGTATCCTATAAGGCCAAGCGCTGGATCTACGATGTGCGAACCATTGCAGAGGTGGAAGGCACAGGTGTCAAGGCCTGGAGGCGAGCTCAGTGGCAAGAACAGATCCTGGTGCCTGCCCTGCCCCAGTCAGCCCTGCCTGGCTGCAGCCTTATCCACATCGACTACTACCTGCAGGTTTGGTGTTGCCCAGGGCTGGGTGGCTGAAGCTAGATGACCTTGGCCTGACTCCTCAATACCCGCCTTCTTTCCAGGTCTCTATGAAGGCACCTGAAGCCACCGTGACTCTCCCACTCTTTGTTGGCAATATTGCTGTGAACCAAACCCCATTGAGCCCCTGTCCGGGCACAGAGTCTTCTCCTGGGGCCTTGGCCCCAGTGGTGCCCTCTGCACCACCCCAGGAAGACGCTGAGGCAGTGGCTAGTGGCCCCCAGTTCTCAGACCTAGTTTCCCTCTCCACCAAGAGCCATTCTCAGCAGCAGCCACTGTCAACTGCGTTGGGTTCCGTGTCTGTCACCACCATCGATCCCTGTGTTCAGGCTGGAAGCCCTGCTAGGCATTCTCTGCACCCTCCCTTGTGCGTCTCTATAGGTGCCACTGTCCCCTACTTTGCAGAAGGCTCCGGGGGCCCAGTACCCACCACCAGCGCCTTGATCCTCCCCCCAGAGTACAGTTCATGGGGCTACCCCTATGGTGAGTGGAAATGACAGGGACAGGGGGGGAGGAAATGAGGGTGCCTTGAACCCCTTGTCAATCCTGCTTTCTCCCCACAGAGGCTCCACCGTCCTATGAGCAGAGCTGTGCCAGTACAGACCCTGGCCTGATCCCAGGGAGCTGACCCTGGTGAGCCAACCCTGTGCCACCTCTACGGTGGGCCTGGCCTTTGCCCTGGGATGGGATGCCCAGGGCCTCGTGCCTTGCTCTCTACTTGGCCCAGCTACTCAGGACCTGCAGCCGTTGGGACGACCCCTTGTGGACCAGCCTCTCTTGGCTCCTCTGGAATTAATCAGTCCTCGAGAGGTTGGGGTAGGGCAGCAGGGATATGGGACCTGGAGAGATTATAAATAAAGCGCTTTATTTGTAGAGCTTTTGCGACCAAATTCTACCCTCAAAGTGGCCCCCACTGTGCAGACTCCACCCCTGAAGAACACAATCCCATAATAAGCTCCTCCTTTGACCCCTCTGCTGAAAGACACACCACACCCTGCAGGAGGCGCCCTGAGAGCTTCTCCCTTGGCTTCCTTAATCCTCTGGGCTCCTCTATAGTCCCAGAGAATGTGCCCTGGATGGTGCTGTACTGGCCACTTGCCTTTCTTTATTAGATTTTTTTTTTATTTTTAATTTTTCCTTTGTCTGCTTAAGGATGTTCCTGGTGTTCTTTGGGACATATTATGACTTGCATTCCAAACCGTTGTTCTAGGTGGTGTGCTTGGATGCCTGGCCACCAAAAATATTCATGGGGAAAGGACTTGCTAGGAACCTACTTGCAGAGAAACCCTCTACTCTTGAGCATGAGGTCACTGTCAGCTCTGATCATTGTTGCACACAAAAGACCTTGAAACTATGAATTAGGTCCCTAGAGCAAAATGGAAAGATGGGTCCTGTGGAGCAGCATTTCAGAAGCACCCTACAGCCTCTATGACATTTCTGGTGACAGGCACTGGCCTGTTGGTCTTTACATGCAGTGTTTGCACTGGAAGTGGAGTTGGCTAAGATCCAATTTTCCAAAAGCCGGGAGAGCCGCTTTGCTAGGTGTGGTGGCTACCTTGCCTGTGTAACCAACAAGTTGACAGACTTAAGAAACAAGGTGTACAAAAGAGCAGAATACTGGCAGTGCACGCCAATATTCCCAACTTGTACTTTCCACCTGAGCCCTGGGAGGATGTCTGATATTCGTGCCACCTAACCAGCTCGGTCTGCACCCCACTGGCCAAAGGCTAGAACTGGGTGGTATCTTTTGGAACACTTCATTGTCTCCTCCTCCCAGCATGGTCTTTCACCAGGCAGTCACATGCCTGGCTAACATTTGATGCTATGGGATAGGTGGGTCTTGGAGAAAGGCAGGTCTCTAAGCACAGGCTGGAAGCAGTGCAGCCTGCAGTTGAAAGGGAAGCTTAAGTTTGAATCCCACCCTGTCTCAGGTCAGCTGTATACATGCAGCTCCCTTACCTTGGTTCACTCACTTTGAAAATGGGAATGGGAAGCAGGTTTGTCTCTCAGAACTGATGCGAGTGTGGACACACCTCACCTTAGTCAGTGGTTACGAAGTTGTAATGTGTCTAGGGCTGATGGCAAATTGGGTGTGTATCTTTATCTAGCAAATGTTTACTCTCTATGGTTCAACCTCTTCACTTAAATGGTTTTTGTTTTTTGTTTTTTTTATTCTGTGTATGCCAGAGAGTATTGTGGGCCCTACTACATACAAAACAGTGGTCACACAGGGTATATCATATAAGAGTATAGGGAGCCTGGCAGGGTGGCGCACATCTTTAATTACAGCACTTGGAGGCAGAGGGAGGTAAAATTCTGTGAGTTTGAGACCAGCTTGGACTACGTGATGAGATTGTCTAAAGAAAAAAAGAGCCGGGAATGGTGGCGCACGCCTTTAATCCCAGCACTTGGGAGGCAGAGGCAGGCGGATCTCTGTGAGTTCGAGACCAGCCTGGTCTACAAGAGCTAGTTCCAGGACAGGCTCCAAAACCACAGAGAAACCCTGTCTCGAAAAACCAAAAAAAAAAAAGAAAAAAAAAAGAAAAAAGAACACCTAAAATAAGAGAAAGCATGTGGGGGGCTGTAGAGAAAAATACATCCAGAAAAACAGATGAGAAATGAGGAGACAGGGAAGGCTTTCCTTAGGCAGTGGTATTTAAGGCACAAAGGTTAGGAAAGAAACAAGCTATGCAGATATCTGAAACAAACGGTCTCAGGGAAAAGGTGAGATGGAGAGGCGGGGAGTTGGCTCTGTTTGGGCCATGGTTACAGAGGGCTGTGCATGCGTGTTTCCCATGACCTTCAGAAGGGCTCAGTCCATCATAATAGAACAGTTTAGCTCTCCTAAAGAATTCTTGGTACTCAGTCCATTTCCTCCTCCATGTGTATGAACCCAGTGGCCAACTTAGCAGAGTCATTTTCCTGGGTCTGTTGCCTTGTGATACTGAGTCTAGACTTGTTGTCAAAAACTTAGACGTCCTTAATTTTTGTCATCGAGACCTCACTTGTGCTTCTTTTTTGATGTCTTGGAGATGGGAAAGACAGAATTGTTTATGGAGATCAGGCAGCCCAGGATAACTCATGTGGCATTAGGTTTTCAGTCTAGAAGGTTACTTGGGCTGCAGGAAAGGCCTTGCCTATACACAGGAAGCTGTGCCTGGCAGGACTTAGGATAACTAGGGTGAGCACACCCTGCTAGCGAGTGGGCATCTCTCCTCAGGAGAACACCCACAATCAATGTGGTGCACAAGTCCCAGCCAGACATCTAGACATACCCTTCTAACATCCATGTGTGCCCTCATTCATTGATGGGGGTGGGCTTGGCAGCTGGGACATTCCTCCATGTTGGGATTAGCCCCCTCTTGTGGGAGCAGATGTCTAACTCAGGAGATTACCTCCCTTCAGTTGGATCATCCTCGCAACATGGCAGTCTCCTCTGTGTAGCCTCTCAAGCCTTTCTGAAGCAGAACATTCCCACAACGCAGGGATATGCCTCTAACTAGACTCCCTTCTCCCACCTGGGACATTCCTCCCTCCTAACTGGGGATACTTTCCATCCAGTTCTTTCCTCAAATCAGAGTGCCATCTTTTGCCAGGCGTGCCTCATCAGCCGAGCAACTCCTCCCTAGGTCCCTCATTGAGGCATCTCCCAGGGTACAACTCAGGGTGTCTGCTTTTTAGGAAAATAAAAATGTGTCTGTGATTGGAGGTTAAGACTCAGCCTTTGCTGGTGGCGCACGCCTTTAATCCCAGCATTCAGGAGGCAGAGGAAGGCAGAGCTCTGTGAGTTTATGAGGCCAGCCTGTTCTACAGAGTGACTTCCCCGGGACAGTCAAGGCTATATAGAAAAACCCTGTCTTGAAAAACAAAAGCCGACAAGAAGACTCAAAGCCATGCATTCTTCACACAAGGCACGCTCCCTCCTCTGACCAGACTACCAGAGACTTAATTCAGAACAAGAAGATACGGTAGCATCTCCTTATCTGCAAAGAGCTTGTTCTAAGAACCCCTGTGGATGCCTCAAACTGCACATAGCATAGTATTCTATATAAATTTTGTTTTTATTTATATATATATGATGATGTTTATAAACATCAAAAAAGAGTTTAGTAACACTAATAACACAGTAGGTCAATGAGAGTATTGTAACAAAATTACAGGAATGTCATCTCACTTCAAATGATTTTACTGTTTTGTGCTCACCCTTTTCCATGGTGACTTGAGATGATACAATGACTGAAGAGATGAAGAGAGATGAATGGTGTAGGCTTTACAACACAGGCTACTTACTGATAGGCATGGCAGGACAATCAGTTCTGAGTCACAATGAGTAAGATCTTTTTTCTTTTATTTTTTTTGAGACGGGGTTTCTCTGTGTAACAGTCCTAGGTGTCCTGGAACTAGCTCTTGTAGACCAGGCTGGCCTTGAGAGCACAGACCCACACTCCTCTGCCTCCCGAGTGCTGGGATTAAAGGGGTGCGCCACCACCGCCCGGCCAACTACAGACTCTCAATTGTAGAAGTATACCCACCCCATTCCCCATGGGGGAAACTTTTTTTTTAAAGATTTATTTATTTCTTATGTATACAACATTCTGCCTCCATGTATGCCCGCACACCAGAAGAGGGCGCCAGATCTCATTACAGATGGTTGTGAACCACCATGTGGTTGCTGGGAATTGAACTCAGGACCTCTGGAAGAGCAGCTGGTGCTCTTAACCTCTGAGCCATCTCTCCAGTACCCCCACCCCCTTGAAAACAAAACATTGTAATTGGTATCCTCTGTCTTTACTTTTTAATTCCACAAAGTGGAATTAATTTTATAAAAAAATTTGTCAGGCTGGGTGTGGTGGGCATACCTGTAATCCTGCTCTTCAGGAAGCAGAGGCAGGAGGAACACTGAAAGTTTGAGGCCATGTATGCTATGTAGTGAAACTCTGCTTTAAGAATAAAACAAGTCAGTTGTGTGGTGTTTGCCAACAGGATTTGCTGAAGGAGGCAGAGGCAGGAGTTTGAGGCCAGTTTGGGCTACACACTGGAGGCTGGAGAGATGGCTCACTGGTTAAGAGCATTGGCTGCTGGTCTCTGCTGCCAGAGGATCTGGGTTCAATTCCCAGTACTCAACTGTCCGTAACTCCAGTTCCAGGGGACCTGGCACCCTCGCCCAAACATAAATGTAACTAAAACACAAACGCACATAAAAATGAATCTTAAAAAAGAATAAAATAATTAAAAAAAAATCCTCTGTGAGTTCGAGGTCAGCCTGGTCTACAGAGCAAGTTCCAGGACAGCCAGGCTATTACAGAGAGAAACCCTGTCTTGAAAAACCAAACAAGGGGACTGGAGAGATGGCTCAGTGGTTGAGAGTCCTGAGTTCAATTCCCAGCAATCACATGGTGACTCACAACCATCTGTAATGAGGTCTGGTGCTCTTTTCTGGCCTACAGCCATATGTAATAAATAAATAAATCCTTATTTATTTTGTTTTTTGAGACAGGGTTTCTCTGTGTTGCTTTGGAGCCTGTCCTGGAACTAGCTAGCTCTTGTAGACCAGGCTGGTCTCAAACTCACAGAGATCTGCCTGCCTCTGCCTCCCAAGTGCTGGGATTAAGGGCGTGCCGCACCACCGCCTGGCAAATATTTACTTTTATTATATTATTATCATTTGTTTTTTTCAAGACGGTTTCTCTGTAGCTTTGGAGCCTGACCTGGATCTCGCTCTGTAGACCAGGCGGGCCTCGAACTCACAGAGATCCACCTGTCTATCTCCCAAGTGCTGAGATTAAAGGCATGTGCCACCACCATATGAAATAAATAAATCTTAAAAAATATTAATCAAGCCGGGCGGTGGTGGCGCACGCCTTTAATCCCAGCACTTGGGAGGCAGAGGCAGGCGGATCTCTGTGAGTTCGAGACCAGCCTGGTCTACAAGAGCTAGTTCCAGGACAGGCTCCAAAACCACAGAGAAACCCTGTCTCCAAAAAACCAAAAAAAAAAAAAAAAATATTAATCAAGGGGCTGGAGAGATGGCTCAGTAGTTAAGAGCATTGCCTGCTCCTTCAAAGGTCCTGAGTTCAATTCCCAGCAACCACATGGTGGCTCACAACCATCTGTAAAGAGGTCTGGCGCCCTCTTCTGGCCTGCAGGCATACACACAGACAGAATATTGTATACATAATAAATAAATATTTAAAAAAAATATTAATCAATTGGGCCGGGCGATGGTGGCGCACGCCTTTAATCCCAGCACTCGGGAGGCAGAGGCAGGTGGATCTCTGTGAGTTCGAGACCAGCCTGGTCTACAGAGCAAGTTCCAGGACAGGCTCCAAAGCCACAGAGAAACCCTGTCTCGAAAAACCAAAAAAAAAAAAAAAAAAAACCAAAAAAAAAAATCAAATAAATAAATACAAAACAAAAACCCCAAATAAACACAAATTCAAAATCAGCCTCTAATGATGAGGCCTGTAATACAGGTACAAGAAAGGCTGAGAGAGGAGAGCAGGTTCAAGGACTGATTAGACTTAAGGCCAGCCTGGGCAACTCACTCAGATCCTGTCTCACAGAAAGAAAAAAAAAATTAAAAGCATTAGGGCTGTAGTTCAATAATTCAATGCTTGCCTAGCATGTGAAGTCTTGTACCATTTGTCTTTCTTTCAGGACCTTTGTATGTAGATCAGGGTTCTAGTGCTGGGATTAGAGTGTATGCCACAGTGTTTGACTGTGCTGGTGGCGTTACTACTGTATTCCGTTTTAGGAACATTTGCCATAATGTTATCTTAATATCGTTAGAGTTTGAGCTGGGTGGTGGCGGTGCACGCCTTTAATCCCAGCACTCGGGAGGCAGAGGCAGGCGGATTTCTGGGAGTTCGAGGCCAGCCTGGTTTACAAGAGCTAGTTCCAGGACAGCACCAAAGCTACAGAGAAACCCTGTCTCGAAACCCCCCTACCCCCCCCCAAAAAATCGTTAGAGTTTGAAACATTTCAGCAACCTTTTTTAAAGAAGTCTTTAAATTTTTTTTATTATTTATTTATTTTTTATTTTATGTGCACAGGTGTTTTGCCATGTGTGTCGAGTCCCCTGGAACTGGAATTACAGACAGTTGTGAGCTGCCATGTGGGTGCTGGGATGAATCCGCGTCCTCTGGAAGAGCAGTCAGTGCTCTTAACCCACTGAGCCACCTCTCCAGCCTCCCCGCCCCCGATTTCAGCAACTTTTACTTATTTATCCATTACTGCTACTGCTTCAATTTGTTCATCTTACTCAGTTGGCTTCAGTTCTCTGGTCTTTCACCTTAATACCTGTTTTTCAAGTCTGCTTGACATGTGACAGTAGCTTCAATAAAATGGCTTGGTGCCTTCCCTTTTTTAGGTACTCCTTTTGGAAGTCTTCATACAGCCTCAGTACTTTTTCTGACATAAGCGTAATATGTGCTCATCACTGGAACACATTATATGTATATTTCATATATAATTATTTTTACATATTAGCATTTATGCCCTGTGGCTGTAATTTTTGCAGTGTTAAGTTCGATAGCACAACTAGCACAGATTTTTTTTTTTTTTTTTACAATTTCACGGAAAGTGTGTTCTTAGTGTTGTTCTTCCCTTGGCTCCCTTAGCGTTAAGACTTTTACTTACTGAAATCTGCCTTTTCACTTAAAGGAAGCACTTTACGCTTCTCTAGCATTTTGGAAAAGTCGAATCACTATCCTCACACGTAGGAGCCCCTATTTTTTTTTTTTCGAGACAGGGTTTCTCTGTGGTTTTGGAGCCTGTCCTGGACCTAGCTCTAGTAGACCAGGTTGGCCTCGAACGCACAAGAGAACCGCTTGCCTCTGCCTCCCGAGTGCTGGGATTAAAGGCGTGCGCCATCACGCCCGGCACCACTATTAAATAGGATAAGGATTTTCGGGACATAAGTTAAAAGTCAGTGTGGAAACCCACCTGGCTAGTGACAATCAACAAACCAGTCGCGAGTAGCGTAGATACGCGGGACAAAGGGTGATCGACACCTTTGCAGAACGAAACAGAAACGAGGACTTTTTCAGCTAAATCAAGACTGGCGCCTAACTTGAAAACAAGGACTAGGTTCTTCCTGGAACTTTCCAAGTAATATTTTTGGACCGCAGGTATATGAAAGGGAGCGAAACCAAGGAAACGGGAAACGGAAACCTTTTGATGAAGCAGTCCCAGCACCAAGAGCCCAGGTTGAATTTCAGCGCGCAGGCGCCACCTGGCTTCTCTGCCAGACGCAGGCGCCGCACAGCCGGCTCCGTGTGCGCAGCCGCGGATGCTCACGCAGGCGCAAGAGTGTTTGGCCAGCCCCGCCCCGGCCCTAGGCCGCGAGGCGCGGGCGGGGCGATGGCGCGCGGGAGGGGCGGGGCCACGCTGCGGGCCCGGGCCATGGCCGCCGCGGATGCTGAGGTGAGGCGCGGGGTCGGCGTTCGGCGCTGGGGCGCGGGCCGTGGTCATGATGGCAACAGCCGCGGCGAGAGGGCAGGAACCCGAGCGTGCTGCTAGCTGGGTGGGGCCGCGCGCCCCCGCCGTCTCGGGCCAGGCGGCGCCGAGGCCCCAGCGTCCGGCCCGCGCTCCGCCGGCGCGCTTTGTGCGCGGCGGGCCCGAGCAGCGGTGGCGGCGGCAGCAGCGCGGCGGGCGGTAAGAGGCCGCGGCCCCGCATCCCGCTGCCGCGAGCTTGACTGCAGGCGGGTCGGAGCGGGGGTGGCGGAGACAAAAGGCAAAGTCGAGCGGGCCAACTTGCGCGCGGCGGAGATGAGGCCGGCCTGCGCCTGCTGCCCCGCGCCGTGACCTTTCACTCGCCGCGAGAGCGTGGCACCATCTTTAAGGAAAAGTTGGCCGGTCCCGCTCGTCTCCCGCGCACAAAGCCGCTGCAGCGGGGTGACCACGGGCGAGCACGCTCGACAGAGGAATGCCTGCGGAGCCAAGTTTATTTCTTCACCGATGGCATTAAAGCGGCGGGGGACGGCGAGTTAGCGTTCTTTTGTTCGCGTGCTAGCCTTGCCTCTGCTTTCTGCGGGATAGTTTGCTTCCTGGTTTTTTTGCGGCGTAAACGCAGTGCCCCGGCGAGAGGGACCGCTGTCTTTCCCGAGCTGTGAAAGGCCGGCGTGGAGTCGGGGTCCGCAGAATGCACTAGTGTTGTGATCGCAAGGGCCGAAGTACGGGGCGGGTTTGGAAGAAAGTGTAAGATAGCAGTTTCCTTCCGAAATCAGCTGCGGGAACAGTTAGCTTTTGGAACTTGCAGACCTCAGAAAGTAAAGATGTCGAGAGAAGCTGACACATGTGTGGTGCATAGGCTCGGCAGTACGTTTTACTCCACATAATGTGTGGTCGTTGAATTTTTTTTCTCTTGCCTTTTTTGAGAGGTAGTCCTAGAAGTGAACGGCGAGTTTTCTGATGTGTTGCGAGGAGAATTTTTTGAGTACTTCAACAACGTTCAAGACCTGACTTGGGCACCAGGAACACAGGTGTCTAAGAGATAATCCGAAGTCGCTTCCAGGAAGGCGATGAATCGTGATTCTCGTCCTTTATTGAGCACTTGATGTGTTCCAGGCATTGTTTAAGCTTTTCAGAGAAGTTACCTCATTCAGTTTTTTAATGACATATGCAGCGGGTACTGTTATTTCCTATTTAGCAGATGAGGAAAATAAGATTTGGTAGGGGTAAGTAGCTTTGCCTGGTCAGTTGTAGGCCTGGCCATTTTTCTTCCTTTCTTTTAAAATATTTGTTTCTTTATTTGTGTAAATGAGTGCTATTTATGCATGTATGCCTACATGTCAGAACTGGGCATTAGATTCCATTATAGATTGTTGGGAGCCAGTATGTGATTGCTGGGAATTGAACTCAGGACCAGTTCTCCTAACTGCTGAGCCAGCCCCTCAGCCTGGCCAGCTTTCAATGTCAGGCACATAATTGGTGTTACTAATTGATGGAGAAAGCAGACTGTGGTAGTGTATGGTTGTTATCCTAGCACCGCTTGGGAGGTGCACCGAGGAAGGAGGATTGCATGTTCAAAGCTAGCCTGGGCTGCATAGAGGCTCCCTCCCCTCAAAGATGGAAGTGCCAGTGGTCTTCAGTATCTTTGATTTCCCAGGCAGCTTACTTAGAGTGTGTGTTTGTTGAGCCTGTACCTGATCCCAGCCTTACTGTAGGACTTTCGTGCATAATGTAGCATATAAACATGACAGTAGCTTTATGAAGTAGGTTCTCTGGTATCCCTTTTGCAGTTGAGGCAACAGGCACATAGCATCAGCATTACAGGAGTTTGTGCTACACTGGAAGATACAGATGTGTGACTACAGAGGCCATGCTCCATACACATGTGTTACACCTGTTTTTGGACTTGTGATTTTAAGTATTTATCCTGGAGGTACATGACAGGATGAGGGGTCCTTGTCTGTCGTAGAGTACTGTTGGTCCTGTGGAATTGGGTAGGCCTGAGCTCATCCTCACTGAATCTTGAAATATTTACTAGTTAGGGTTCACTAAATGTGAGATGATTAACTTGTCAGAGCTGACACTGAAGCTTCTCTAAGTGTGTCTGTGTATTACTGAGGTAGCGGAGAGGTTTATTAATATATCCCCTATTCTCCATTTTGTAGATTGATGTGGGTTCCTCCACTTCTTGGGTTTGAAGGTATGTCCTGGTCACAGGATAAGAGTGTGATACATAGGGCTTTTGTCTTAGCAAAAATGTTACATTGCAGTGGAAGCGCCTTCCAAAACAAAATCTGTACTTAACGGAGTGACTAATATGTATCTTCTTAAAAAAATTATTTAATTTTATGTGTATGAATGTTTGCCTTTATGTATAATTTTTTTTGTGTATGGATGTTTTACTTGCATTTATGTTTGCATGTCTGGTGCCAGTGGAGGCAGTGGAGCCCTGGAATTGGAGTTAGGGTGGTTGTGGACCATCAGGTAGATGATGGGAGTTGAACCCTTCTGGTCTTCTCAGACAGCAAGTGCTCTAACTGTAGAGTCCTCTCTCCAGTCCCAATGTCCCAGTGTTTACTTTTTGCCTGAGTGTTGGTATATAAGCCATCATGCCCACCTGTATCTCCCCCCCCTTTTTTTTTGAGACAGGGTCTCTTCATCATGTATTTCAGGCTGACCTCTGACTTTCTAGGCCCTTAATGTTGGCCTTGAACTTCTGATCCTTCTTGGGTCATAGGTGTGTGTGTATTACCATGCCTGGGTTTGTTTCTCTTCCCCTCTTCCCTTAATCTTACATTTTAATCGGGTATGGATGTGCATACCTGTGATTTTTGGCACGTGGAGTATGGAGCAGAAAGATCAGAAATTAGGTTAGCCTTGGGTACAGTGTTAGGCTTTGTGTCAAAAAATCAAAACAGTCAGGTGTGGTGGGGCATGCCTTTAATCCTGGCCCTGAGGAGGTAGGCTCATTTCTGAGTTCAAGACCAGCCTGGTCTGTAGAGGGAGTTCCAGGACAGCCAGTGCTACACAGAAAACAAAACAAAAAAACTACCACCACCAAAAAACCACACCAATCCTCCAAACAATTTTTATTTAGAATAGTATATACATACATAGTTTAAAGAGTCAGGGCTAAGTCCTCAAAGCAGCAGCAACTTTTAATTCTTTAGTGTTTGCTTCATGTTTCTGAATATATGCTGCTGCTGTAGTTTTTTCTCACCAGCTGTAGGGATTATCTGTACTTCCAGTAACAAAGATGAGAAATTTAATTCTTTTACACTCTGGTTACCTGTTAGTTAGAATGGACATTTTCTGAAACTCATGTCCAGCATTGTCTTTGGAGCTTGGTCTTACATGCTCTCGAGAGCTCTCTCTTCCTTGGGTAGAATGTATTTTCTAGTATCTGCTTGAGTAAATGACGATGTGGCTGAGGATGTAGATGAATTGATAGAGTGCTAGGCTAGGTTAAACTGGGTGTGGTAGTGCAGGCCTGCAATCTCAGCACTAGGTAGGTAGAGACAGGATGATCAGAAGTTTTAGGTCCTCAGCAATGTAGCAAGTTCAAGCAAGGCAAGTGTAGGTTTCAGGGAACTCAGTCTCAAGAAAAAAAAAAAGGGTCAATGGTGTGAACCTTTTCTTTGTTTAAAAATGTAGATGTACTTTACTATACTTCACACTTAAAACAAGTTTGGGTAAGCATGGAATTCCTGCTTGGAAGTGAGCTATGAAGGCTTTTTTTGTGTGGGGAGGATGGACATAGTATGCTGCCAGGGATTCTACCTAGGTTTTTTTTTTTTTTTTTTAAGATTTATTTACTTATTTTTTTTTTTTTTTTTTTTGGTTTTTTGAGACAGGGTTTCTCTGTGGTTTTGGAGCCTGTCCTGGAACTAGCTCTTGTAGACCAGGCTGGTCTCGAACTCACAGAGATCCGCCTGTCTCTGCCTCCCGAGTGCTGGGATTAAAGGCGTGCGCCACCACCGCCCGGCTATTTACTTATTTATTATGTATACAGGCCAGAAGAGAGCACTAGATTTCATTACAGATGATTGTGAGCCACCATGTAGGTGCTGGGAATTGAACTCAGGACCCCTGGAAGAGCAACCAGTGCTTTTAACCTCTGAGCCATCTCTCCAGCCCTCTACCTAGGATTTAAATGTATGTTCAGGATCTGTGTGGTTCACAAGGTCTCAACAAGTTGTCATGAATGCCAAGCAGGATCTCCACCACTGAGCTGTTGTTCAGTCTTCTCAAAGTCAGCAGCATTCTAGTGTTGCTGTTGAGAAAGACGTCCAGTTGGAACTCACCACATGCCCATCCCCAGTGCTCTGCAGCCCAAACCTAGGGTTACAGGCTCTCTTGATACCATTCTACTGTAGATCCAGACTCCATTTGATTTTTAGTATTTATTTCCCTCCTTGAGACAGGGTTTCTAGCTGTTCTGGAACTCCCAGGCGAGCCTCAAACTTCGAGATTCTTCGCCTGCTTCTGCCTCCCGAGTACTGGGATTAAAGACATGTTTCACCATGCCTGGTTTGAATTTTTTTTTTTAATTTTTCTTTTACTTATTTTTTTGAGACAATATAGCCCTTACTAGCCTTGAATTCATTATGTAGTTGAGTATAATTTCCAAGTACCAGGATCAAAGATGTTTGTCATTATTCTTGGCTCCAGTTTTAGTTCCTGAAAACAATTAATTTTTTTTTAAATTTTTATTTTGTGTACATTGTTGTTTTGCCTGAATGTATGTCTCTGTGTGTTGGATCCTGGAGTTATAGACAGTTGTGAGCTGCCATGTGGGTGCTGGGACTTGAACCCATGTCCTCTAGAAAAGCAGTCCATGCTCTTAGCCTCTGAGTCATCTCTCCAGTCCCCCAATTTTTATTTTTTAAAACAATCTTTCATTTTACATAACAGTAAACATAACATCCCCTTCTCTCACTCCACCTGAAACGACTATCACTGAGCTTTTTTTGTTGTTAGAGAGGACTGGGATAGAACCCCAGACCTCAGGCACACTAGGCAAGCACTTATTTTTTGAGACAGGGTTTCTCTACACAGCTACCTGGTTTACTCTGTAACTTAAAAAGATTCAGAGAAGTCGGGTGGTGGTGGCTCACGCCTTTATTTCCAGCACTTGGGAGGTGGAGGCAAGAGGATCAATGTGAGTTCAAGGCCAGTCTGGTCTACAAGAGCTAGTTCCAGGACAGGCTCTAAAAATTACAGAGAAACCTGTCTCGAAACAACCCTCCCCCCAAGAAATTTATTTTTGCTTTTACACAGATGTGCTTCTTCCTTTTCAGTTACTACATAACCCAAATGCAGAACTTTAAACTGATTATAACTTATTTTTTATCTTTACTAATAATGATATAATGAATACCCTTAAAATTATTTTTTTTAACATATTTGTGTATTCTTGTATGCTTGTGAGTGTTTATGTGTGTGTGAGAGGGAGATCAGAGGACAATTTGCTAAACTTGGTTCTTCTGCCTTGTGGCTTCTGAATTTCAAACTTGGGTTATTAGTCCTGCTGGTGAGTACCTTTTTCCTGCTGAGCTACCTCATTGGCCCTGTAGTGTGTGTGTGTATTGGTTTTTCAAGAAAAGATTTTTCTGTATAGCTTTGATTGTTCTGGAACTCACTATGTAGACCAAGCTTGCCTCAAACTCAAACCTGCCTTTGACTCCTGAGTATGGGATCGAAGGCATTCCCTGCCACTACCACCACTGGCTGGCTGGAGGATTGTTCAAGTTCAAGGCTGCTCTGGCTTCTGAGTGAGCTCAAGCCAGTCATTGTTTATCATTGAGATCCTATCTCAAAATAAAAAGTGAAAAGAGGGAGTTAGAGGGATGGCTCAGTGGTTAAGAGCACTAGCTGTTCTTCCAGAGGTTTAATCCCAACACTTACATGGGTGGTTCACAACTTTCTATAACTCCAGTCCCAGGGAGTCTGACACCATCTTCTGGCCTCCATGGGCAGCAGGCATACACACAGTACACAGACGTAA
Organism: Chionomys nivalis; assembly: GCF_950005125.1. NCBI lineage: Eukaryota > Metazoa > Chordata > Mammalia > Rodentia > Cricetidae > Chionomys > Chionomys nivalis. The sequence goes on along the minus strand of NC_080107.1, from coordinate 39,487,922 downwards.
CAAACAGGCAAAACACCCATACATATGATGAAATAAATAAATAAATAAGCAAGAGGCTTAGGAAAAGTTCAGTGAGTGTGTTTGCCTAGTGTTTACTTTTATTGTGGTGGCAGTAATTGTGTATGCATATGTGCGGGGTGGCGATGGGGGGGAGGATGTGGCTGATATACGTGCCATGGCGTGAATGGAGTTCAGAGGACAACTTAGTTCTGGTCTAGCATGTGTAGTAGTCAGATTTACCAAGGCTCACTGTTTTTGAAAGCAGGGTTTCAATGTGTCAACCTGGATTTGCTTTTGGCATAGTGCTTAGAGGGATACAGTGCTTCATTCTGGGGAAGGCATGGTGGTTGGAGGGTGTGAGGCCACTTGTTCACATCTCAGTAGATCAGGAAATCGACCAACTTTAAGGATTCTATTTTTTTATTTTGTTACCTGGTCCTCTTTAGGAACAGCTAATGTGGGGCTAGAGAGATGCCTCAGTGGTTAAAAGCACTGACTACTACACATGCTAGAAATAACTAAGTTGTTGTCTGAACTCCATTCATGCCATGGCCTGTATGTGAGGACTTATTGATTCCAGGGGCTGGGATTAAATGTTGTATACTACTAAACCTGGTCTCTTTTTGTCATTCATTCATTTATTTCATTTCATTTTTGAGACAGGGTTTCTCTGTGTAGCCTTGGCTGTCCTGGAACTTGCTCTGTAGGTCAGGCTGACCTTGAATTCACAAAGATCAGCCTGTCTCTTCCTACTGAGTATTGGAACTAAAGGCTTATGCCAACACTGTCCGGCTCCATTTTAAGTTGAAAACATTGTAAATTGAAAATTCATTTTAATATACTTGTCTTAGTGAACATCCCATTGTAGCTATAGTACATTGTAGCATATGGGTCCTGGCCTTGCTTTGGTTAAACAGTATTATGAGAAGATTGATCTACCTGTGGCTAGTATAGGAAAAAATAAAATTTTGAAGTATGATTCTTATTGAATGCCTATTTCACCATTGTAAAGTTGTAAAATTATTTTTTGTGAGACAGGATATTGCTTTGTAGTCTAGGCTGACCTGGTATTTGTTGTATTCATGCCTCCAAAGTACTGGAAATTACCTCCCATGCCCAGGTCAAAGCTGAGAAATTTCAAGTTGAACCATTGTAAATTGGGAACCATCTGTATAAATGGGGTTAAAGGGTAGTGTGAAGACCCACTACTGAGCACATATAGTCTAGTTTTTCCTTCTTTCTCATGGAATAGCTCACTCCTACCCTTTTCTGTGCTTGCCCGTCCTCAAGTGTGGTGTGTTTTTGGAAGTTTTTAAAAAATGTAATAGTTTTTCCCAGCACTCAGGAGGCAGAGGCAGGCGGATCTCTGTGAATTCGAGACCAGCCTGGTCTACAGAGCTAGTTCCAGGACAGGCTCCAAAGCCACAGAGAAACCCTGTCTCGAAAAACAAAAGAAAAACAAAAAACAACAACAAAAAATGTAATAGTTTTTAATTGTGCTGTGGTGCGCATGTATAGAGGTCAGAGAAAAGCTTGTGGGCCTATGGGTATTTAACTCACACTGTTGGTGGCAAGTATCTGTACATACTCAGCCATCTTGCCAGCTAGTTCCTGGAGTTTTCTATAGGGTTCAACTTCTATTCTCCTTTGACTCTAGAATGTGATTTGCTCGTTTGTGTTTTTTCTTTTTAAGATTTATTTATTATGTATACAGTGTTCTGATTGCATGTGTGCTTGCATGCCAGAAGAGGGCATGAAACAAACTATGAAGAGATGAAAGTAATCAGTTCAGATTGACTTCATCAACCTGGATCAGATTTTGGGGAGTCTGCTAGGCAATTCATTGTTAGCATATTTAAAACACTACAATTTGGGAAAAAGTTTCCGGCAACAATCATTCTAATTCTAAGGTCTCACTACTTTGAAACTCCTTTACAAAGTGCGTGTTACCATAAGAGGGTTGGATCTGTAGCTAAAGGGACTAGAATCTAGTGGTCTCTGACTGAGACAGCATAGAGGTTAGCAGGCTGTAAGGACGTGTGACATCTCCCCTAAGGATGGGTTCTATTGACTAAGAAACAAAGCTAAAAATAAAGGTCTATGGAGAAAGACTGGCATAAACAAACATTCTGGGGGTTTTGGATGAGGTCTGCCTCCATAGATAGCAAAAAGGACACTAAGTTGTTAACAGTGTTCATTCTCAGCCTTCTGGGTGGAAAACAGGCAATTCCTCCTTTTAGGAGAGTTGCTTGTGTGTTTAACATTCCTGGTTCCTGAGTTCTTTGGGAGCAAGACCCTTTGTGCCTCCAATACAGGAGGAGACATGAACAACATCCATACCTTTTCCTAAGGTCCCAGCAACAAACTGAGACATGATTCTGCCATTGTTCACTCTCGGGAGCCAATGACTTTGTTGAGTTTCCTTGCAGATCATAGGTGAGGGGTTACTTACAGGGGTGTGGGTGCTCTTTCCTCTAAAGTGCATAGGAGGAGAACCTCTGCCCGGCAGGGATAAAGGGTTTGAATAGTTGCTTAGATGGATACCTCTGCTTTCGTCTTCTCCCACAGGTATATACTCTGACCCCTCCCCCAGGGCTCACGCGATTAGGGCAGAGTTGTGTGAGAATATGGTATACCTCTCTACCCCATTTTGGGGGGTGAAACACATCTACAAATGCAGTTGTGATGATCTTTTCAAGGGGCACAGCTGTATGCCCCAAGATGGTGATTGCTTGGTTCAGAAGACAGTCACTCATAACACAGGGTCTCATGTAACCTAGGATGGTCGGAAACTCCAGTATATCTAAGTATGACCTTGAACTTCTGATCCTTCTGCTTTTTGAGTACTTGGATCATATCATAGATGTACTCCATCAGAACAGATTTTATGTGGTGCTGGGCATCAGACCCAGGGACTGGTATATGGTATGCAAGCATTCTACCTAACTGAGCTCCATCCCTAGCCTAAGCATTTATTATTATTTTTTTAAAGATTGGTTTATTGCTGGATAGTGGTGGCATATGCCTTTACCCCAGCACTCGGGAGGCAGAGACAGGCAGAAACTTGTGAGTTTCAGGCCAGCCAGAGTTATATAGAGACAGAGATAAAGAGACAGAGACACTGGTATTTTTGGATTTTCATTATGGAAGATTTCTCAGATCTATTCAAGTAGATAAAGTTTAAGGTAGTTGAGTGTGTTTGGACATCTGTAATCCCAGGTTGAGGCAAGAGGATCATAAATCCAAGGCCAGCCTGGGGTACATAGCCAATTCCAGGTTTGCTTAAACCACACTGGGAGACAACTGTTTTACAGAAACAGAAACACCAAGTAGAGCCCAGTACTATAATGAACATCATTACTTGCTGCATTCCACCATCAATAGTCGTCCCCCCCTCCGCCCCCAGGCAGGGTTTCTCTGTGGCTTTGGAGCCTGTCCTGGAACTAGCTCTTTTTTCGAGACAGGGTTTCTCTGTGGTTTTGGAGCCTGTCCTGGAACTAGCTCTTGTAGACCAGGCTGGTCTCGAACTCACAGAGATCCGCCTGCCTCTGCCTCCCAAGTGCTGGGATTAAAGGCGTGCGCCACCACCGCCCGGCAACAGTTGCCTTCTTATGACTAGTCTTGCTTTACTTGAACTTCCATTGTGGCCCATACTATTTGCAATTATTTTAAAGCAGTTCTCAGACATTTTTCATCTGTGAGCATTTTATTTCAGTTAATGAATGTCCTGTTAGAATTCAGATTTATTACTTCAGTTGCCTGAATGGTAATCATAACCCCATGTATTTTCAGCACTTGGGAGGTAGATGCTGGACAACTACAAGTTCAAGCCTAATCCAGTCTACACAGCAAATTCCAGGCTATACAGGGGTACATAGTGAGGCTGTCTCCAAAAGGCTCCCCTTCCCCAAGAATATAGTCTGTTCATTGCTCTTAGTAGATCTATCAAATCTCTGAATAGATTTCTCTTCCAGTGGGTCCTTCCACCCCTTTCTCCACGTTTGACTCTTTATTTTTTGCCCTTTCAAGACAGTATTTTTCTGTGTAGTAATGGATGTCCTGAATTTGCTCTGTAGACCAGGCTAACCTTGAATTCCTAGGAGGTTCTACTCTGGGTTTCAACGCTCCTTTCCTGTTTGTTTTGCTTTCTTTTTTCTTTTTTCTTTTTTCTTTTTTAATATTTATTTATTTATTGTGTATACAATATTCTGTCTGTGTGTATGCCTGCAGACCAGAAGAGGGCACCAGACCCCATTACAGATGGTTGTGAGCCACCATGTGGTTGCTGGGAATTGAACTCAGGACCTTTGGAAGAGCAGGCAGTGCTTTTAACTTCTGAACCATCTCTCCAGCCCTTGTTTTGCTTTTTTTGAGGCAGAGTGTCACTGTAGATCAGACCGGCCTCTTGACTTAGAGATCTGCCTGTCTGTACCTCCCTAGTGCTGGGATTAATGGTGCACACCACCATCTCCTGCCTAATGCATTCCTTTTTTATGCAGTTTTGCTTACCTGAGTTCCTAACTCCATTAGTGTTTGTGGACTTTGCCCTCTCTAGCTTTCTTTCTCTTTTTCTTTCTTTTTGTAGCCCATCCACCCCTTTCTCTGTGTAGTCCTGGCTGTCCTGGAACTCACTTTGTAGACCAGGCTGCCTCGACTCGCAGATATCCACCTGCTTCTGCTCCTGAGTGCTGGGTTCCAAGGCGTGCACAACCACTGTCCACTAACTTCCTTTTTCTTCATGGTATTCTCTTTATGTATTTGCTTTGTTCTGGGAAACCAAGCTTGGTAAAACTGGTTGAGAGCAAAGTAAGACTTTGCTCTTGGGTTCTGTGAATCTTTTAAGCTTAGATATTTGGCATCTGCTTGTTGACTGGAGGCTGTGTGCTAAAAGTTGACTGCTATTCTAATTTTGTAGTAGGACTCAATCTAATTTTAAGCCGCTAAAAAGACAAAGAGAAAGTTAGTTGTCCTTGTCTTCTTGGTCTTCTCACTTCTTCCTCTCTCCCCTCCCTCATTTTTTTTTTTTTTTTTGGTTTTTCAAGACAAGGTTTCTCTGTAGCTTTGGAGCCTGTCCTGGAACTCCGCTCTGTAGACCAGGCTGGCCTTGAACTCACAAAGATCCACCCCGTCTCTGCCACTGGAGTGCTGGGATTAAAGGTATGCGCCACCACTGCCTGGCTCCTTATTTTTTATTATTATTATTATTATTATTTTTTTTTTTAAGATTTATTTATTATGTATACAACATTCCTTCCATGTGTGCCTGAATGCCAGAAGGGGGTGCTGGGTCTCATTATAGATGGCTGTGAGCCACCATGTGGTTGCTGGGAATTGAACTCAGGACCTCTGGAAGAGCAGTCAGTGCTCTTAACCACTGAGCCATTTCTCCAGCACCTATTATTATTATTTTTTTAAGGTGGCCTGCACTCTGACACCTGGACCTCTCTCTACCAGTAGACCAGGCTGACCTTGAATTCACAGAAGTCTGCTAGTCTCCCTATGAGTGCTGGGATTAAAGGTGTGTGCTGCTACCACCCGGGTTCTAAAAACCTTTACTTTTTTTTTTCTAGACAGGGTTTCTCTGTAACTTTGGAGCCTGTCCTAGAATTAGTTCTCATAAACCAGGCTGGCCTTGAACTCACATTGATCCTCTTACCTCTGCCTCCCAAGTGCTGGGATTAAAGGCATGTGCCACCACCGCCTGCCTTTTAACTTTAACTTCTTAGTTTGAAAAATGTCACACTCTGTGCCCAAGTCAGGTTTGGTCACTCACCTTTAAGAAGCCATTTAAAAGGAGCCAAATTAAAAATGAGCAACATTTAATTCCAGCACTTGGGATGCAGAGGCAGGTAGATTTCTTGAGTTCAAGGCCAGCCTGAGCTACCTAATTAGTTCCAGGACAGCCAGGACTATACAGAGAAACCCTGTCTCGAAAAACAAACAAATGGGGTTGGGGGGGGGGAACTGGAGAGGTGGCTCAGAGGTTAAGAGCACTGGCTGCTCTTCCAGAGGTCCTGAGTTCAATTCCCAGCAACCACATGGTGGCTCACAACCTTCTATAATGAGATCTCTTCTGGCCTGTAGGCATATATGCAGGGGCAGAACATTGTATACATAATAAATAAATCTTTAAATAAAAACAAACAAACAAACAAATGGAAAGAAGAAAAAGATTCAGTGTGGTCATAGTGGGAAGAGGAACAAAGAGATTCAGTGTTCCCCAGTTCTATCTTTGGGGGTCCTGAAGTGAGATCAGAGTTCGTCTGTCTGTCTGTCTGTCTGTCTGTCAATCAATCAATCAATCAATCAATCAGTTTTTTGAACAGGGTCTGTCTTTCTTTGTAGACCAGGTTGTTGTGGAACTCACTGAGATCCACCTGTCTTTGCCTCCCAAGTGCTGGGATTAAATGTATGTCCCTCTAACCTCTCCACTTTAGCCTGTTGTTTTTATGAAAATATTAATTAGGTCATGGTAGGATGGACTAGATAGAGGGTACTACAAAGCTGCTCAGACAAAGAGACCTCAAGTCAGTTGTGGGGTTGTATTCTGTGACTGGGAAATAAAGTGGAGTGCTAGGGATGTAGCTGGGTGTAGAACACTTGCGTAACATATTTAAAAAAGGTGAAGTGCTAGTGCACACGAACTGAGCACAGAGGGTGGTTAGACTCTGCTAGGTAGTAGGGTGCTTCCTAGCCGGGGTTCTGAATCTTAAGGTTCATATATGGCACTTTGGGGGATGGAGATGGGTGTCAGAGACTTGTAGAGGGAAGGAATGTAGTGACTGATTCCTTACTGATAGATCTGTAATTCTAATGCTCTGGTGGCAGGGTATCACAAGTGGGGGGCTAGGGATACATCAAAACTTTTGGGCAGAAAGCAACTTTTGGGCCAGATGGATGAGATCTTGTCTTGGCTAGAGAGATGGCTCAACATTTAAGAGGTTTTGCATAGGTGATTCCTAGCACCCATATAGAACTGTTCACAACTGTCTGTACTTACAGTTACAGGGGATCTGACATCCTTTCTGACCTCCAAAGCACCAGGTATCCATGTGGTGCACATCCATAATGCAGGCATGTAAATATAAAATAAAAACAACAATAAAGCCGGGCGGTGGTGGCGCACGCCTTTAATCCCAGCACTTGGGAGGCAGAGGTAGGCGGATCTCTGTGAGTTCGAGACCAGCCTGGTCTACAAGAGCTAGTTCCAGGACAGGCTCCAAAGCCACAGAGAAACCCTGTCTCGAAAAACCAAAAAAAAAAAAAAAAAAAAAAAAAAAAAAACAATAAAAATAAAACAACCAAACTCAGAGATAGCAAAAGATTTCCTCATTGTTCAGACGACCAGATATCATCACCTGTGTGTAACTCTTTGCTATCTCCATCCTTCCTTTCTTCTTTGCTTCTCTGCTTTTGCAGTTTTGGGGAATCCAACCCAGGACTCTAGGCATGCTAGACAAACGCTGTATCGTTGAAACTGCTCTGCACTCTTTCACTTTAAGACAGAGGCTGGCACACTGCTTTGTCCAGGTTGCCCTTGAACTCATCCTGTAGACCTGTCAGACCTTAACTATTAGCTCATCCTCTCTTAGTTTCTTGAATAGCTGGCTTGTATTGCCTAGCCCAGCTTAAAAAATATTTTAATACTTTATGATCTATGAATCTAATGAAATATTCTATTGCCACAGCGTGACAATCATGAAAATGTGTGAATATAATGGAGTGTGTAAGGGGAGTTTTTTATTTAGCTTGTGACTGAAAGACCCTCGGAGAGGACCTTCCCTCAGGAGGTGACCCCGAGACCCAAGGAACAGTCCGAGACCACTGGCTGCAAATAGCAAGAGGTTTATTGGGTGTGCACAGGTACCTGCTGGCAGCAAAGTCTTTTTGGAGGACTTGTGCGCCTGCAGTCTGGGAGAAGGTCTTTTTATAGGAAAAGGGCAGCAGAAGCAGGCATACAGAAGCAGATGCATGGTTACAGGGATCTCATTGGTCGGTTGGAATGAGGCGAGGGGCATATGTGGTTTTTCCTCTCCCAGCATAGATGTATGGCCACAGATGTCCTGTTTTGCAGATATCCTATTTTACAGATATCCTGTTTTGCAGCTAGGGGTCCTGACCTCAGATATCTTCTCCCAGCACAGATGTATGGCCACAGATATCCTGTTCTAAACAAACGGGATGTTCTCATGAGATCAGGCAAGCTGCAGATCCTGAGGGGGTCCTGAGGGTCTCAAGCAAACAGGATGTTCTCGTGGGAACAGGCTAGCTGTGGGTTCTGAGGGGGGGGGGGTCCAGAGGATCTTTCAGTGACCATGCAAACCATGCACGTGTTATTCTTAAAACTTTCCCCTAGGTGGGCTGGCGGAGCCCGCCATGCAACAAGCTGCTACAGGCTACAGTTTCCCACCAGCGGGAGGGCACAGCGGTGGGTAACAGACACAAGACATATAAACACAAAAGATAGGCATAAAGCATTTTATTGAGGGAGGGAGGGAGGGAGGGAGGGAGAGAAGAGATAAAAGAGAGAGAGACAGAGACAGAGAGAACACGTGCGCACGCCAAGGAAGCAGAAAGGAAAGGGCCGGGAAAGCACAACACACGTAAGCAGAAAACCTGGAAGGAAATGAAAAAGGTTGAGTTAGGATGATGATACTTACTTTGAAATTTGCCATTTATATTCATTTTTGTTGTTTTGCTTTTTGAGACAAGGTCTTACGTAGTTCTGACTTCCATTGAACTCATGATTTTGTTTAGGTTAGCCTTGAATTCTTGGTCCTTCTCCCACCTCCCACGTGCTACTTCCTTATCACACCAGTCTTTGCTTTTGTTATTTTAATTAAGTAATTAGGTATCAGTTTATTCTAAAAGGGACACATGGAAGTTATTCACTTGAGCGGAATGGGCAGCTTTGTGTACTTTCATTTCAATGGTGGTTTCAGTCCATATATTTTTCTAGGATATCAGAATCTCTAAATGAGAATTAATCCTAGCTGGATTTGGTAGCGCACGCTTTTAATCCCAGCACATGGGAGGCGGAGGCAAGCTGATCTCTGAGTTTTAGGCCAACCTAGTCTACAGAATGAGTTCTAGTGATACACAGAAAAACAAACAAGCAAACAAAAGGAAAAAAAAGAAATAATCCTTGTCACTTAGAAGTACATTGGTAGTCGGGTGGTGGTGGTGCACTCCTTTAATCCCAGCACTTGGGAGGCAGAGGCAGGCAGATCTCTGTGAGTTCGAGACCAGCCTGGTCTACAAGAGCTAGTTCCAGGACAGGCTCCAAAACCACAGAGAAACCCTGTCTCGAAAAAAAAACCAAAACCAAAAAAAAAAAAAAAAAAAAAGGAAGTACATTGGTGCCTGATACTACTGTTGCTCGTAATACTTGGCATTGAGTTTTATTCTGGAAGTACTATGTAAAGTAGCAAAAGAAACTTGACAAACCTTAACTGTGTACTTAATTTGGTTATATCTGGTAGGAGATAGCCTGGCAGACATCTAGGTGAAAATGTTTAGGTTGGTGTAGATCTACCTGGGTGTTTGTAAAAGAAAAAAAAAAAAAATGAAGCCAGGTGGTGGTGGCCCACGCCTTTAATCCCAGCACTTGGGTGGCAGAGGCAAGTGGATCTCTGTGAGTTCAAGGCCAGTCTGGTCTACAAGAGCTAGTTTCAGGACAGCTACCAAAGCTACAGAGAAACCTTGTCTTGAAAAAGACCAAAAAAGAAAAAGGAAAAAAAAAAGACTACACGCATTACCTTATCAGGGTAGCATTTAGGGTAGTACCTCGTGGCCATATGATAGTACTCAGTTTGGGCTGTGGGGTTGATCCTGAATGTAGTAGTATGTCCTTCTGTAGTATTTACTTATTTGTGTTCTGCCTGCATGTATGCATACCAGAAGAGAACACCAGATCTCATAGATTGTTGTGAACCACCATGTGATTGTTGGGAACTGAACTCGGGACCTCTGGAATGCCCTTAACCTCTGAGGCATCTCTCTAGCTCCTCAACGTTTGTTCCTCATGTTTCTTCAGAGTTGACTTGTCCATTGTGGTGGCCACATGCTTAACCCCAGCGCTCTTGGGAGGCAGAGGCAGATAGATCTCTGAATTTGAACCTGGTCTGTATAGGGACCCCAGAGTAGCTGAGTTATAGGATAAGACCTTGTTTTAAAAAACAAAAAAAGCCGGGCAGTTATGGCACATGCCTAATTTCCCAACACTAGGGAGGTAGAGGCAGGTGGATCTTTGAATTCTGAGGCCAACCTGGTCTACAGAGCTCGTTCCAGGACAGCCAGAGCTGCACAGACAAACCTGTCTCAAAAAACAGACAAACAAAAAACAATCACCCTTCAAAAAAACCTCAAAGTTTACTTAAAAAAGATGTATTTTATTTTATGTGCATGAATGGTTTGACTGCATGTATGTATGTTTATTGCCTGAGGAGGCCAGAAGAGGGTGTTGGATCCCTGGAAATTGAGTTCTGGATGTTGTTAACCATCTTGTGGATATTGGTAAATGAATCCAGGTCTTCTGGAGTAACAGCCAGTGCTTTTAACTGCTGAACTGTGTCTCTATCCCTTAAACTTTACTCTTTTTCATTTGTGTTTTCTTTTTTAAAATAAATAGTATGGGGGCTGGAGAGATGGCTCAGTGGTTAAGAGCATTGCCTGCTCTTCCAAAGGTCCTGAGTTCAATTCCCAGCAACCACATGGTGGCTCACAACCATCTGTAAAGAGGTCTGGCGCCCTCTTCTGGCCTGCAGGCATACACGCAGACAGAATATTGTATACATAATAAATAAATAAATATTTTTTTAAAAAAATAAATAGTATGGGTACTGGAGAGATGGCTCAGTGGTTAAGAGCACTGACTGCTTTTTTACAGGTCATGGGTTCAATTCCCAGCACCCGCATGGCAGCTCACAATTGTCTATAAGCCCAGGATCTAAAACCTTTACACAGGCATGCAGGCAAAACACCAATGCACATAAGAATAAAAATAAATAAATTAAAAAAGATAGCATGAAGTAAGGACTCAGTTTCATTTTCATGAGGTAAAATCTTATAAAAAGTTGTAAACTTTACATGGGTGCTGAGTCATATCTCCAGCCTAGATGTGCTGAAGAAATAACAGAGTTCTACATCTTGCAAGAAAGAAGAAAACTGAGACACTGAGTATGGGAATCTTCAAAGTTGGCCCCTAGAATGACACACTTTTTTCAACAAGGCTATACATAGCCACTCCAACAAAGCCACACCTAATTGTGCCACTCCTTATGAGATTATGGGGGCCAGTTACATTCAGAGTACCATAGTGCTTTGCCTTCTTGTACATATGTGTTCCGCTTGTATGCGTGGTGCCCATTAGTCCAGAAGGCATCAGATTACTTGGAACTGGAGTTACAGATAGATGGTTGTGAGCTGCCATGTGGGTGCTGGGAATTGAACCCAGTCCTCTTGAAGAGCAGCCAATGTTCTTAACCACTGAGCCATCTCTCCTGCCCCTTAATATAATTTTAGATTTAATTTTATTGAATTTTGTGTATTTATGCATGCCACATTTCAGATTTGGATGTCTTGCAGAGGACAGCTTACAGGGTTTGGTTCTTTTTTTTTTTTTTTTTTGGTTTTTCAAGACAGGGTTTCTTTGTAGCTTTGGTGCCTGTCCTGGAACTAGCTCTTGTAGACCAGGCTGGCCTCGAATTCACAGAGATCCGCCTGCCTCTGCCTCCCGAGTGCTGGGATTAAAGGCGTGCGCCACCACCGCCCGGCCGGGGTTTGGTTCTTTATACCTTGTGGGTTTCAGGAATTGAACTTTGGTCATTGGTCTTGGTGGTAATTGACTTTATCTGCTGGCCATGCAGTCTTCAGTAGTTTTGTTTGCATTTCCCTGATGACTAGAGATGTTGAACATTTTTCATGAACTTACTGACCATTTTTATATCTTCATTTAAAAAGTGTCCAATTAATTTGCCCACTTACTGATCATATTCTTGGTTCTTTTTGAGGTTGAACCCAGAGCCTTGTGCTTACTGGACATGCACTGTACCACTGGCTGTATCCTCAATCTCATTCAGCTTTATTCTGAAATAAGTTCTCACTAAATTGCCTGTGTTGGCCCTGAATTCCCCCTTGTATCCCAGATAATTCTCAATCTTGCAATCTCCCTGCCTTAACTTCCTAAGATTGCAGGTATGACCTACCATGCCTGTTTTGTTTTTCTGTTCTTTTATAATCTAGATACTAATCCTTTATTAAATTAATAAATAAATTGAAAATAGACCTACCGTACGATCTAGCTATAGTATATGTACACTAAAGTGAGTAAATAAATTTATAAATGGATAAGTAGTACATCCTAAGGAATACAGTTCAGCATAGCTGTGTATCCATGTTTATTTTAGTACTATTCATGGTAGCTAAATCATGGAGTTAGTTTAGGTTTTTATTAGCAAATGAATAAAATGTGTGAATTATTTCAAGAGGCAGAGGCAGGCAGACCTCTATGTTTGAGGCCAGCTTGGTGTACAGAGTGCGTTCGGTCTATCCAGGACTACATAGAGAGACCCTACCTCAAACAATTAAAAAATAAAACCTGAAGCCGGGAGGTGGTGGTGCACTCCTTTAATCCCAGTACTCAGGAGGTAGAGGCAGGTGGATCTCTGTGAGTTTGAGGCCAGCGTGGCCTACAAGAGTTGGTTCCAGGACAGGCATCAAAGCTACAGAGAAAGCCTGTCTTGAGAAAACAAAACAAATAAGTGGGAAAAAGCCAGGTGGTCCACTCCTAGCACTTGGGAGGCTGAGGCAGGTAGATTTTTGTGAGTTCAAGCCAGCCATTGATATACAGGGAGAGTTCCAGGACAGCCAGGACTTTTACACGGAAACCCTTCTCAAAAAACCAAAAACAGAAAATAAAAAAGAACAGAGTAAATATTAAACCTTTATAAATTTTGGGGGTGCTGGAAAGATGTCTGAGCATATTAGAGTTCCTAATGTTGTTGAAGAGGATCTGGGTACGGTTCCTAACACCTACATCAGGCAGCTCACAACTACCTATAACATCAGTTCTAGGAAATCTGAAACCTTCTGGCCTCCACAGACACCTGTATACATGTGGTACATCTATAAATATTCAGACACAGGCATATACACATAAATAAAAACAAATATCAGGGTCTTAAATTTCATAAAAAGGATTTTAGGGAATGCTGGTGGAAAGTTCTACATCTCATGATTTAGCTCAACATAGGTATGTGACCAAGAGCCGCAAGTAGCAGCTGTCATAAATTAAGAGCTGAGGCTTTCCAGCACTGCCAGCTTCGTAGCTCTGCCCCAGAGAGAGCTTACCTGTAGGAATCTTTTTAGACTGGGATTTAGTCTTTAGAATAATCAATGTTTTGATGGCAGGCCCATCTTTTTTTTTTTTTTAAGGTTTTATTTATTTTTTATGTATACAGTGTTCTGTCTGCATGCCAGAAGAGGACACCAAGAGCTACCATGTGGTTGCTGGGAATTGAATTCAGGACCTCTGTAAGAGCACCCAGTGAGTGCTCTTAACCTCTGAGCCTTCTCTCCAGCCCGCAGTCCTGTCTTCTAACCTGTGGTCTGTGGTAGTTTACCTAGCATACACAGGTTCAGTCCTAGCACTATATAAAAAACAAAAATAGAAACATCCAACAAATATTGTGTGGTTCTCTCAGGATGGGGAAAAATTCATAACAGTAGAAAAGGAGGCTATTAAGGGATAGGAAGGAAGGGCAGAATAAGTAAGGGTAGGATAATGAGGTGGTGGGTAATTACCATCCAAGAACCTTATGTTTATCCTGAAAATGTCAAACCCATGGTTTTATGCAATTTACATAGATATTATAATATCTAAAGATACTGCACGGTCACAGGGACTGTGCATTTTGAGCTTCAGTAGAAACTATTCTTTTTTCCTAATAAACTAGTGCCTTTAGCAGATCTACACTTAGCAGCCTACAGCATAAGTACTAGCTTAACTTAGGTTTCCTCAGGAAGTATCTACTGAATAGTATCTTGTATATAGCTGTCCTGATAGTCTATGTAGGTCAGCCTGCTTTAAATTCACAGAGATCCGCCTGTCTCTGCCTCTTTGTGCTGGCATTAAAGATTGGCACCAGTGCCAAGCAGACATGTCTGTTTTACATTATTTTGTACTTTCATAATTAAAATATTTTAGTATATCAATAAATGGTATCTTCCTTGCTTTTTAGTTGCTCATTCATTATTTTTTATTAGATTTACTTTTTTATGTGTGTGAGTGTTTTGCTTGTATATATGTATGTGTACTGTGTGCATGTTTGTTGCCTGAAGAGGCCAGAAGAGAGTGTCACATAACCTGGGACTAGAGTTAATAGACAGTTGTTAGCTGCCATATGAGTGCTGGGAATTGAACCTAGATCCTCTGCAAAAGCAAGTGTCCTTAACTTCTGAGCCATTTGTCTGACCCCTGCTCATTAAATTTTATTGGTCACATGAATTTATTTTCCTTCAGTTACTTTTTAAATTCTTTGTCTATTTTACTAGAGGAAGCTACAGTAAGGCAATGGATAGGGTGTTCTCTTTTCTGTGTGGGTAGCAGGTAGGTGTGTATGATCTTGTTTGGTTAATTTTAAGTGAATCAGTTACATTATGATTTTTGCAGTTGAACATGTGCTCTTGTATTGAAGATGAGTCACTCAAGGTGATTTTTTTTTTCTTTTTTTTCTTTAAATCTGTTACCTTAACCCTTTCCGGTCAGTGGTCTGGATTAAGTTGGAGTAGGCACAGCTGGCAGCCCTTCTGTTATTATTTGTGCGGGGTTCGGGAAGGAGAGACGAGATACGCGGGGTCCCACGTGGGCGAACTTTAATGGGGAACAACAGGTAAGGGACGGGGGTGAAGAGACGAAAGGAAAGAGGGGGCGGGTTAAGGTGTCCCCCGTTTTTAAGGGGAAGTCCAGGTGTGTCTGGGAGAAAATGTCCTGCGCATGCGTGGCTTTCCATTGTACCCCTGGGATTCGTAGTCCCCTGGGAGGCTGTATTTTCTGCGCATGCGTGGCCTTGTCTCCAAAAGAACAGCACCTTCTATATTAGACCAGCCATGTAGCTGCTCTGGGATAGTCTATGACTGTATCTGTATAGGTTGTAAGGTTGTATTAATATAGAAGGGTTGGTGATAATTATTTTCATGTATCCTTAAAAATAGGAAATAAAGTATTTCAGGTTGTATAAAGCTTAGCAGTTTTCAAAATATTTCTTACTTTAAAACAAAAAGCTTAGGATAGTATTATGAGCTGTTTGATCCCTGTGATAGGGTCTCCCTCTGTTGAATTCTGGGCTTGGATTTATGGGTTCAGTGGGAGAAACTTGAGTACAGGGCGGCTGCAGTGACTCCTGGAACTTTGTCTAGTGGAGGGGAACCAGGCGGTTCTGGCCTGGATGCTCTTCTATCCTATCTGTTGCTGTCTTGGCTTCTTTGACTTTGAGTTGCCTCTTTGAAGGCAAGTTCGTGTGTCAGAGTGGGAATTACTTCAGTCTCCTGATCTGTTTTTATTTTTATTGTTTTTTTTGAAAACAGTATTATCTGGAGTGACCCTGAGATGTGATTGTTTTGTGGGTTGAGCTGAATTCATTGGTGGATTCTGTGGTGAGATTTATCTTTCTCTATTTTTATGGTGAAATAATACATATAATAGACTTTTTTCGGGGTGGGGCTGGAGAGATGCTCAGCAGTTAAGCTGCTCTTCCAGAGGACTCAGGTTCAAGTCCCAGCACCCACATGGCAGCTCACCTATCTGTTCTCATTTTACATGCTAGATCTAGTTCCCACTCCCTCCCCATATAATAGACTTTTTGAGGAACTCAAATTCTTTAAAGCCTGGTTAACCTGAGGAGGCCTAAGGTTCCCTGTAGTGGCTTTTTGGGTAGCCTCCATTTCAGGAAAGAACAGGACAGAGTCTGAGTATGCCTGGTGAGAGTGGAGCTTTGAGGAAGACCTGGTTGAACTACTGTAGTTTCTCTGCAGTTAGCCATTGTGCTTGGAAGAGGTTGATAGTCGGCACATGACACCAACCTTTCTCCTTTAGTTCTTGGCTGTGGTTAGAGCCAGTAAGTAAATCAGGGATGTTTGCTGTGATTGTGAGGGTCAACTTTTTGTCCCTCTTGGCCTTTCCCTACCCACATAGCTCTATTTTTGTGTCTGGCCACTTGATATGTGCACTTTCTTAAAAGTGGAGCGAGAGGTTCCCTAGCAGAGGGCTTTGAAGAACACTTGAAGCGAATTGTTTGTTTTTTCACGACAGGAGGAAGCTCCTCCTCTCTCTCTTTGTTTTTGTTTTCAAGACAGGGTTTCTCTATGTAGCCCTGGCTGCCCTGGAACTTTGCTCTGTAGACCAAGCTGGCCTCAAACTCATAGAGGCCAACTGCCTCTGTTTCCGTGTGCCACCACTGCCTGGCTATGGTTTTTTACCTTTGTTGGTGATAAATCAGTAGTTGCTGTGACTCTCCTTTTCTTCTTTTTCCCTGTCCCAAGGACAGTCTTAGTGCTAGTGACCCTGGTGAGCCACTCACTGTCAGGGACCTGGGCTCTAAGGACTAGAGATCTGGGCTGGGTGGGTAGATGGGGAAATCTCGCTGCTCTGCTCATAGGAACTGTAAGGACAACAGCCACACTGTTCATTTAGTCCACTTGTTTACATTTTATTTGTGGCCTTGCCTGGACAGTTGGTGAGGATACTCCATTTTCCTTGTACTGACAGGACTATGTAAAAAAAAAAAAAATGCAGAAACCTAAGGCAGCAGAGCACACCTACCTTTTTAAAGCGATTTCATAGAAAAATAAGATGTACAGGCAAGTTCTGGACACTTTGGAAAGAGAGCCAGTAGGGGCTGTGTTTTCGCCTATTTATTGATTTATTGCAAACGACAGATTAGACAAATTGGTTGGTAATCTGTTTTTTGAGCATGTTCTTGGAACAAAAGGGTGGGGGAGGGTAGGAGGGTTGTTCTCCCAGATCGGAGGAAATGCAGCTCCTAGCACAGTAATGAGGAAGCAGGAACAATAGGAATGATTCCTTTGTGCCTGCCCCAGAAAAGAAATGGGGTGGTGGTGCTGGGAAGCCTATTCATTGCCATCACTCAAGTGTCCCCAGCAGTGGTGATGACTTGGGGATGCTGTGTACTAAAAAATGACTATTTTGGCTTGGTTGTTCTGAGAGGAACAGCCCAGTTGGGCTAGGATTAAAAAAAAATCGATGTTATAAATTTTAATGGTGCTTAATGTTAGTCATAAAACTAGTAAGGAATTATATATTCTACTTTTTTCTGAGTCAAGAACATATTTCTTTCTTTTTTTTTTTTTGGGGAAAATGATTTCTTTGTGCATGCTGAAGCTGTACCCTATGCATCTGGTGTTGCTCTCCCTGACTCCAAGGAAACTGGCTCTTCATGGTTTGAAAGGTTACTGTTGGCAGATACAAAGATGTAGCTTGGAGGTCTTGTCTGAGTATATGGGGAAGTATGATGGATGGCCTACGGTATAGGCAGATATTTTCTTTCCTTCCTTCCTTCCTTCCTTCCTTCCTTCCTTCCTTCCTTCCTTCCTTCCTTCCTTCCTTCCTTCCTTCCCTCCCTCCCTCCCTCCCTCCCTCCCTCCCTCCCTCCCTCCCTCCTTTCTTCCTTCCTTCCTTCTTTTCGAGACAGGGTTTCTCTGTAGCTTCGGAGCCTGTCCTGGAACTTGCTCCATAGAGCAAGTTGACCTTGAACTCAGAGATCTGCCCTTCTTTGCCTCCCAAGAACTGGGATTAAAGGCGCGTACCACCTCTGCCTGGGATAGATCACTTTTTAAAAGAAAACAAAAGGATTCATTTTATTTATATGAGTGTTTTGCTTGTCTGTATGTATGTGTGTCTGTAGATCACTTGTAGGGTGTTGGATCCCCTGGTACTAAAGTAATGGAGGGTTGTGAGCCACCATGTGAGTACTGGGAACTGAACTTGGATCTTCTGGGAGAACACATGCTCTCAACCACTGAGCCATCTTTCTAACCCCATGGATTATCTTTAAAAATGGCAGCAATGTTGAATTACTTAGAGAACTAACTCCTTTTTTAAATTTATGAAATCTTTGCAGTATATATCTTTATCTTTCTGTTTTGGAGAAGCAGCAGCATTACTGGGGAGACACACAGGCAGCTACGTAAAGAGGGACCAAAGAAAAAGGGAATGCTGTTGACTCTGGGTGTTTCATGTCTAGGAGACTGACTGGGTTTTGTAGAGTAAAGAGAATTTCCCTCCCACTTCTTTTTCCCTTTCTCTTTCTTACCTTAACTTCCCTCCTCTACCTTCTTGCTTGTCCTACTTAGCCATCCACTGTTCATCCTTTGCTCATATTTTACTACTACATTGTAGGACTAACACATCATAAGCCCTAGAATTTTTTGTTATCCTTCAAATAAACTTCATTTTTTTAGTAGTTCCTGTCTAATTTCATTTAACTAGTATCATATAACTTCATATAACTATAGTTTTCTATGAGTGGCTTATTTTATTGAGGTGTGTTCTTGTTTTGCCTTGTAGACCAGGTTGATCTTGAACTCACAGAGATCTTCCTGCCTCTGCCTCCAAGACATGCTGCCACACCTGGTGAGTTTTCTTTTTTTAAGGTAGGTTCATTTATGAAACTCTATGGTGTGTATGACAGTCTTGCCTCTTATGGCTGAGCAATGATCCATTGTTGAATCACCTGTGTCCATTGGTTTGTTGATGAATTTTTTGGTTGATCACTCTTTATTGCCAATTTTGAATGTTGCTGCTGAAAACTTTCATGTTCAGTTTTAGGAGAGCCAGTGTCATTTTCAAAGAAATTGACAGCTTTTTGTTTGTCCTTTTTTTTTTTTTTTTTTTTTTTTTTCCCCTTTGTTTGGTTTTTTTGAGAAGGGTAGCCCTGGTTGTCTCAGAGATTGGTCTGTAGACCCGGCAGCCTCAAACTCACAGAAAGCTACCTGCCTCTGAGTGCCTTTGTGTACCATTGCAGCTTTAACATGATAAAGCTTAAGTAGTATCTGTCGTGGCCTATCTTTTTAAAAATCAATATTAGAATATAAATGAGATTCATCTAGAGATGTGTTTTCATACCATACTAATTCTGATACAGAGCACTATTCTTGAAAGATTAAAACCCTTCCAGTATGAGCAAGAATAAGAAACTTTGGATAGTTGAGGAATTTATTAATGTTTTGGTTAAGCATAGATAATTTTGTTGTCTTCTCTGTGTAGCCTGCACTTACTCTTTTAACCACAAGATGGTGGCCTTCTTCCAGGCAGGCTCATTCAAGTTGGAGCTTTCTTAGGAAAGCAGGGACTGAATTTCATGTTCATGCATATGCGCTGCTATTTATTTATTCATTTATTCATTCATTTATTCATTTATTTAGTTCTGTGAGTGGGTCTCACTATATTGGCCTGGCACTTGCTCTGTAGACCGGGCTGGCCTTGAACTCACAGTATTGGGATTGAACAAAGGCCTGCACCACCACTTCCTGCCCAGCACTATCTCTTTAAAGTTTACAGCTTCAGTAGGAGGACCTGTTGGAGGCAGGAGGGAGAAAGTGGTTGTAATTTGGAGTGGGGATCTGAAGGCATGCTGCCTCCTCACGAGGAAGTGTTCATTTGGCTGGATATTGTGAGGGTCATGGGTAATCATAGCTGCTCTGATTGTCAAGACAACAGTGGCCCGGTCTTGTCCAGAGGAAAGTGTTCTATAAGCTCAGTCCCTTCTAGCTCTTACATTCTATCTGTTTTCTCTTCCATGATGTTTCCTGAGCTTTGGAGAGGGTGAGGTAGATGTATGATTATTTTATCTCTTTTAGGGCTGAGCAGTGGTTCACTCTGTTCCAGCAATAGTCACTTACTCTTGAACAGTTTGACCTGTTAGGAATCTCCACAGTAATGCCACTTACTGCAAAAACAAGCTTTCTTGACTGAGGCCTAGAGCAGCAGTAATCTATGCATATGTAAACATAAATGTTTAGAAGAATTGAAAGCTCTCTTTTGTATAATCCTTTTAAATAAAGTTAAAAAATTTATGTCTGTCTCTGTCTCTCCTTGTGTGTGCGCGTGCATGCGCCTCACGTGTAGTACCAGAAGAGGATGTTGCATATTCTGGAGCTTGAGTTCCAGGCAGTTGTGAGCTGCTGACATTGATTTTGGGAGCGAATTTGGGTATCCTGGAAGAGCAGGCAGTGCTGAACCATTGCCACAACTCTTGTATGAACGTGTCTGTACCCATGCATATATAAGTGTGGAAGCAATAAGTCAACATTGCTATCTTCCTTTATCACTGTTCACCTAATGAAAAAGAATGTTTTTGAGGCTGGGTCTTTAAGTGAACCTAGAGCTCACCACTTGGCTAGACTGTCTACTTCCCAGCATTAGGATTATAGGTACATGCAGCTACACTCAGGATTTTACATGGGTGCTAGGAATTCAAATTCAAATCCTCATTGTTTACCAAGCTAGCCCTGAGCTATCTCCCCAGTCCTACCACACATCTTTGCCAAATTTGGTTTTTAGTGACTTCAGAAGGTCCTTTTGTCTGTTTTTTCTCACTGCCTCTTGATTGCCTTACCACTTTTTGAATGGTAAGGTCTAATTCATACTGGTCTAAATCACTCATTCACTAGGACCTCCTCAACTGGTAAAGATCATATCCTACCATGAGGCTCACAAAGTTGCAAAAGCCCAATATCAGTAGTGAGGTCCTCACTGAATCAGCTTTACTTTTCAGTGACTTAGTGAATCACCAGGCTTGTCAGCAAGTGCCTTTGTCCTCTGAGCCATCTCAGTGGCCTTTGGAGCAGTATTAAAAAAAAAAAAATTAGGGTCCAAAAGAAATTAGTCATTACTAAGGTCTTCACTGGCACTTACCAAAGAACATTAAAATGATAAAAATGAAAGCCTATAGAAAAAATCTCATTATTCTTTCTACTTTCTGTTTCCTTTTACTCTAGTCTAACTCAGGCTTACAGTTGGCAGATATCTCCAACTGCCTGTTCCATTTTCTTTTTACTGTCCAGAATAAGGAGTAAACTCACATGGTCTCTGGCACTTATTACACATATTGATTAGGATTCCCAGTTCTCTGAAATTGGTAAGATGGCACCATATAGATATGAAATCCACTGGGTATTGCTGCCCACATTGGGGCAAATGTTATTTCCTCACTCTAAAACTTATTTGTGGAGAGACCCTCGATCAAATAGAAGTAATGATTTACCACCTTTATGGGTATTTTTTTCCTTTATGGATATTTTTAAGTCCTTTTGGATTGATACTAAAATTTATGTGTCATTTTTTTTTTTTTTGTTCATTCTTTCTGTGATTGATTGACTTGCCTTTATGTAGACACTTGCTGCCTTCTTTCTCCCCTTAGGTTATTCAAGACAGGATTTCTCTGTGTAGCTCTGGCTGTCCTGGAACTCTGCCTCCAAACGTTGAGATTAAAGGCATGTGCCACTACAAACTGGCTTTTGCTGTCCATTCTTTTTTTAATTTAAATATTTATTTATTATGTATACAATATTCTGTCTGCATATTGGTCTACTCCAATAATCTAAATAAAAAAACCAATGCAGTTACTTTAATAACCAATGAAAGTAACACATAGACAGATGACCCTCCTACATCAAGAGCCTTTGGTTGTCAAGCCTGAATACTTTTTTTTTTTTTTTTTTTTTGGTTTTTTCGAGACAGGGTTTCTCTGTGGTTTTGGAGCCTGTCCTGGAACTAGCTCTTGTAGACCAGGCTGGTCTCGAACTCACAGAGATCCGCCTGCCTCTGCCTCCCGAGTGCTGGGATTAAAGGCGTGCGCCACCACCGCCCGGCAAGCCTGAATACTTTAAGTCTATCTTTCTCCCACATGGTGGGAGAAGAGAAGTTGTTTACTGACCTCCACACTGTTGGTTCCCGCCTGGCTAGCTTAGACCTGCAATAATCACACAGAAAACATTAATTAAAACACTGCTTGGCCTATTAGCTCTAGCTGCTTGTTGGCTAACTCTTACATATTAATTTAACCCATCTCCAATAATCTGTGTATCACCACATGGCAGTGGCTTACCGGCAAAGTTTCGGCATGTCTTACTCTGGCGGTGGCTCCTTGGTGTCTCTCTGACTCTGCCCTTCTTCCATCCAGCATTCAGTCCAGTTTTTTCCGCCTACCTAAGTTTTGCCCTATCCACAGGTCTAGGGAGTTTCTTTATTCATTAACCAATAAAAGCAACACATAGACAAAAGGACCTCCCACACTACCACACATTGCCATATTTGCCTTTGAGTGACTGACAGATCCCTTCATTGTTGTATGGGTTCTAATTGGTCTAAATAATTACTTGGAGCAAGATATAGGGGCAAATACTGAAAGATCAGAGAGAGGAAGGAGCAAGGCACATTCAACTCTTACTGTGCTAACTCCTCAGCCAATGCACCTAGTTCCTGTCTCTCCAACCTTAAAGTTGTCTCTCTGCCCAGCCATATCACTTCCTGCCTGTCTGTACAGACCTCCAGACCTCTGTGGTTAATTAGTAGATGGCTCCATCCTCTGATCTTCAGGCTAGCTTTACTTGTTAGAGTACAAACAAGATATCACTACATTTCCTCCTTTTTGTCTAAAAAAAGGTTTAACTAATAAGAAAAGGTATATACAATAAGTACAATAACTATATACAATATATACAGGCAGTAAATATATCACCAATGCCTAGTTCATTAGCAAATGACGATTTTAGAGAAATTACTTCATATCTAGCCTTTCTTCATTATCTTGTGCTAGAGTACCTGGCAGACCCATATGTGATTGGATGTGTGTTATATGTATGGAATTATTCCTATTCCTGATTGTTTCTCATAACTGAATAAATAACAAATATACAAAAGAACTCTTTCTGCATTTGGTTTTTTTTTTTTTTTTTTTAAATTTTCGAGACAGTGTTTCTCCGTAGCTTTTTGGTTCCTGTCTTGGCACTAGCTCTTCTAGACCAGGCTGGCCTTGAACTCACAGAGATGCGCCAGCCTCTGCCTCCCGAGTGCTGGGATTAAAGGCGTGCGCCACCACCGCCCGGCTTCTTTCTGCATATTGTGAATCAGTAATTATGTTAAGAGATTCCATAAAATCATTTAATACCATGACAATAGTATGTAATTCTGACTTTTCGACAGAATCATAAGGACTTTGAGCCTCTTAAATTTTCTGACTTGTAACCTGCCTTTCCTCATTTATTTGCATCAGTATAGAATGTAGGAGCTCCAGATATTGGTGTTCCCCGTACAATGTGAGGAAGGATCCAGTTAGTTCTCTATAAATTCAATAGGAATCTCTTGCTTTTGGGATATTTGTTGTCACCCCCCCCCCGAAAAAAAACTTGCTACAAGGTCTTTGCCAAGGTACACTTTCTGTTCATAATTTGTCAATTTTGTCATTAGTAAAAGGTACTATGATTTTTGCTGGGTCTCAGTATTCCTTTTAGAATCAACTCAGAAACCTTTTTCACATAAGTTTTTGTGTTTTTACTCTGTTGATGTGATAAAAAGACCCATCCTAAGATAATATCTTCCCTCTGCATTAGTATTTTTTTTTTTTTTTTTTTTTTTTGTTTTTTCGAGGCAGGGTTTCTCTGTAGCTTTGGTGCCTGTCCCGGAACTAGCTCTTGTAGACCAGGCTGGCCTCGAACTCCCAGAGATCCGCCTGCCTCTGCCTCCCAAGTGCTGGGATTAAAGGCGTGCTCCACCACCACCCGGCCTGCACTAGTATTCTTATAGGAGAATGCTTACAATCAGTGGTATTGTTTGAGGAAATTCTTGTTGGAGGAAACGTGTGACTGTGGCTAGACTTTGTAGTTTCATAAGCCCAAGCCAGGCCCTGTATTGTTTTCTCTTCTGCTATCTGAATTGGGATGGTAGCACTCTCAACTATTCCAGCAGCACTATGTCTATGTCTACCTATGTACCACCATGTTCCTTGCTGGACCGGAACTAAGCAAGCTCCAGTTAAATGCTTTCTTTTATAAGAGTCCCTGTGGTCTTGTTGTCTCTTCACAGCACTAGAACAGTGACTAAGACAAGGTTATTTCGTTTATTTCTTGAAAGTCCTTCCCAGCTCAGTTCAGAAGCAGGTTACCTGACTGTCATGGTCTCATGTGCCAGACATTTATTAAGAACCCTCACCATCCGCATACTGCATCATGAATTGTCCTTTACTTATTAAAGGCCAGATCTGAGGGGTATATTGTTTGTTTCTTTCATCTTGATCTCTTCCTCACTATCCAGTACTTTCTATAGTAAGCAGAGGAAGCTTAAAAGTGAGTGAAGTCCTGAGTGAATGTGCATTGTTTACATGGGCACAGTCATGTTGGATTCTAGTGCCTTATCCCCACATGCTTGGCAAAGACTTACTCAGCTGAGGCTAATGAGAGACGACAACGCTTTCTTTGTGAGTGTGAGTGACAGTGTATACCAAAACTAGCAACTACTGCTACTTCCTTCTCCAGGATTGATTTATTTTTATTTTATTTTATTGATATTTATTGAGCTCTACATTTTTCTCTGCTCCCCTTTCTGCCTCTTCCTTCCCCCCTTCAATCCTCCCTCAAGGTCTCCATGCTCCCAATTTACTCAGGAGATCTTGTCTTTTTCTACTTTCTACTTCCCATATAGATTAGATCTATGTAAGTCTCTCTTAATGTCTGTATTGTTGTCTAAGTTCTCTGGGATCGTGGTTTGTAGGCTAGCTTTCTTTGCTTTATGTTTAAAAACCACCTAACCGGGACTGGAGAGATGTCTCAGTGGTTAAGAGCATTGCCTGCTCTTCCAAAGGTCCTGAGTTCAATTCCCAGCAACCACATGGTGGCTCACAACCATCTGTAATGAAGTCTAGTGCCCTCTTCTGGCCTTCAGGCATACATGCAGAAAGAATATTGCATACATAATAAATAAATACCCACCTATGAGTGAGTACATGTGATAATTGTCTTTCTGTGTCTGGGTTACCCCACTCAAAATGATGTTTTCTAGCTTCATCCATTTTCCTGCAAAATTCAAGCTGTTGTTATTTTTTTCTGCTGTTTAGTACTCCATTGTATAAAAATACCATATTTTTCTTATCCATTCTTCGATTGAGGGGCATTTAGGTTGTTTCCAGGTTCTGGCTATGACAAACAAAGCTGCTATGAACATAGTTGAACACATGTCCTTGTGGCACAATTGAGCATCCTTTGGATATATACCCAAAAGCGGCATTACTGGGTCTTGAAGAAGGGTGTTCCTAATTTTCTGAGAAATCGCCACACTGACATCCAGAGGGGTTGTACCAGCTTGCATTCCCACCAGCAATGCAGAAGTGTTCCCTTTTCCCCACAACCTCTCCAGCATAAGTTGTCATCAGTGTTTTTGATTTTGGTCATTCTTTCAGATGTAAGATGGAATCTCAGAGTTGTTTTGATTTGCATTTCTTTGATGACTAAGGATGTTGAACATTTCCTTTAGTGTCTTTCAGCCATTTTAGATTCCTCTGTTGAGAGTTCTCTGTTTAGGTCTGTACTCCATTTTTTTTTTTATCAGATTATATAATCTTTTGGTGTCCAATTTCTTGAGTTCTTTATATATTTTGGAGATCAGACCTCTGTCTGATGTGGGGTTAAGAGAAGATCTTTTGATTCTGTAGGCTGATGTTTTGTCTTGTTGACTGTGTCCTTTGCTTTACAAAAGCCTTTCAGTTTCAGCAGGTCCCATTTATTTATTGTTTCTCTCAGTGTCTGTGCTGTTGGGGTTCTATTTAGGAAGTGGTTCCCTGTGCCAATGCGTTCAAGTGTACTTCCCACTTTCTCTTCTATAAGGTTCAGTGTGTTTGGCTTTATGTTGAGGTCTTTGATCCATTTGGACTTGAGTTTTTTGCATGGTGATAGATATGGGTCTATTTTCATTCTTCTACATGTTGATATCCAGTTATGCCAGCACCACTTGTTAAATATGCTTTCTTTTGATATTTTTGCCTCTTTATCAAAGATCAGGTGTTCGAAAATGTGTGGATTGATATCTGGGTCTTCTGTTCGGTTCCATTGGTCCTCCTGTCTATTCTTATGCCAATACCAGGCTGTTTTCAGTACTGTAGCTCTCTGTAGTAGAGTTTGAAGTCAGGGATTGTGATGCCTCCAGACGTTCTTTTATTGCACAGGATTGTTTTGGCTATCCTGGGTTTTTTGCTTTTCCATATGAAGTTGAGTACCGTGCTTTCAGGGTCTTTGAAAAATTTTGTGGGATTTTGATGGGCATTGTGTTGAACTTCTCCAGGATTTTTACAGCCTAAAACTGCTCATCTACAGGGACTAATTACTAAGACTAGGTCACTGCAAACATTCCTCACCTGATCCCAACTTTCTTTCACGTGTTGTCTGTCCTTTCTTCATTCCCTCATCTCTCTCTGTGCCTAGTCAGCATGACCCAAGCCTTGCAGACTGGGGTAACTTTCCATGGACTGCAAGTATTTGGATTCTAGGGAGGGTTCTTTAACACTATTCCACTTATATTCCTTTTTCCTTGTATTCTGCCAGCTATAGGAATGGCAAGTCAACTCTTTCCATCATATTCTCTCTTTCAGTTTACCACTAAATCAAAGGATAATATGGAAGATTCTACCAACATATTCTGGAAAGCTTAATATGTTATATGTTATATGAAGTTGAGTACCATTCTTTTTTTTTTTTTTTTTTTGGTTTTTCGAGACAGGGTTTCTCTGTGGTTTTGGAGCCTGTCCTGGAACTAGCTCTTGTAGACCAGGCTGGACTTGGACTTGAACTCACAGAGATTCGCCTGCCTCTGCCTCCCGAGTGCTGGGATTAAAGGCGTGCGCCACCAACGCCCGGCGAATACCATTCTTTTGAGGTCTTTGAAGGACGTTCCATTTTCAGCTCAGCCTTGGTTGCATGTTCTATCAGTGAGCCTGAAATCACCACCGTAGCAAGGAAGTACAAGTTTTTCCCCCAACTTATACCACATTCTTTCCCACTGTGTTACTTTGTCCAAGTGCTAGCATTCTGATGGGCACAGGCCTGGCAATAGCACAGGACCACAGTTTGTTCTGCTAGAGGGCACTAAGATGGATCCAAGTGACTGGCTGGAAATTCTGTTTTATTGTTTTGAAGAACTGCTGTACTGTTTTGTGCAGTGATGGCATCAATTTCTGTTCTTGCCAACAGTGAATAAGAGTTTTAGCTTCCCCACATCCTCATCAATACTTGTCATTGTCCATCTTTGTGATTATAGCTGTCTTGATGGGTGTTGTATTGTAGTGATGGGGACTGGCTTGCTCTTGGCCTTGGCTACCCTGTACCCTTTATTTGGACCATAGTATTGAGCTTCTTGGTTCTCATTGTTTTATTCCTTCTTGAATTTAGACACTTTGAAAATGGTTCTCTTTCCCTAAAATATAAATGGAGTATAGTTGAGCAAACATTCACAGGAAATTGCTGATTCTATTGAAATGCAAAACCAGTCAGCAGTAATTGATGTGAAGGTTGATTGGTCTCTGGAAAAATTAGAAATGACATAAATGAAAATCATGCAAAATATCAGTGACGCTATTCCAGGTGCTAGGGTATTGTCAGGGCAGGGTCTATTTTACCATTGCATTTGCAGGGATCTTTGGGTATTTATTGGGTGTAAGGAGAATTCTAATTGGTCTTAATAATAAAAAACCACAGTCAGATATGGGGTAAATGCCGAAAGATCAGTAAAAGAGCCAGGCGTGAGCTCCTATCTCCTCCTGCCTTTTCCCTGTTACTGCCACCATATTGCTGGGATTAAAGGTGTGAGATCCCAAGTGCTGGGATCAAAAGTGTGGGCTCTGTTTCTCTTTTAGAATGGGTAAATCTCAAGTAGCCCAGTGTGACCCTCAAAGTGATTTTCCTGCTTTTGCCTCCAAAGTGCTGGGAATGAAGGTGTGTGCCACCACTGCCTGGACTGCCTTGCCTTCTGATCTTCAGGCAAGCCTTATTAGAGCACAAAATATCACCACACTTGGGACCTTTGGGAATTATGTTTGATTTCAGTCTACTTTGTTTTTTTTTTTTTCTATTTTAGAAAGGGGGTCTTACAGTTGTAAAAGAACAAGTGTTTCAGATAAAAGTGTCTTGTGTAAATCACAGGAAGAGAGTCATTGGGAGGATCCAGGAAAGACTCAGATATACTGCAGGGGTCTGTGATGTGCTTGTGTTTATTATAGAGTAGTGAGTGTCCTTAAGTATGGTCTCTGTTCATGAGTCTACATCCTGGGCTTGAAAGCCTTGGACACTGGGCTGAATTCATCTGAAGTCTTGATTATGCTTACTAGTGGTCATGCTCATGCTGTTGATTGGAATGCCTGTAGCCTCTTGTGAATAGGGCTCGTCATCCATGCTGGCTAGACAACATTGCGGTAGCCAGTATGGCAGAGGAGTGGTGCTGATGCCGTGGTCTGGGTTCAGGGGTGCATGAGAGTTATTGCACCATGTTCTGTTGGTTCAGGCACTTATGAGGTCCATCAGTTGAAAGTGAGAGATTGCTGGGGGGATACCCTTAGAGGAATATATCTTAGTCCTGTCTGTTCGAGGGAAAGTGCAGTGGCTGAAGGAAGCCTTGTTAGAGACACCTTGGGTGGAGAGTTTTCTTTCTTAGTAGAAAGGGCCATGAAGGGTTAAGTAAATGGGAAAGGAATCTGTTTTGGATTTTGAAATTCCTTAAATGTAATTTCTGGGTCTACTTTGGATATCAATTATATATTCCAAATTTAGGAATCGATTTTTTTTTCTGCCAAGGGAAAAAACAAAAAGACAAAAGAGAAAAAAATCTCAGACATTGAAAGGGTTCTTCCCCCTACCCTCCACTCCTTTGATAATTAGCTGGTGAAGCTATTGTGTGGAGATTAGGGGAGGAGTGCTTTGTGTCTCTGTGACTGCTGAGCTAACTGTTTGCATCCTGCATATTTCCTTGATGCTCCTATTCTTTGTTTTTTTTTTTTTTTTTTTTGGGGGGGGGGTTTCGAGACAGGGTTTCTCTGTGGCTTTGGAGCCTGTCCTGGAACTTGCTCTGTAGACCAGGCTGGTCTCGAACTCACAGAGATCCACCTGCCTCTGCCTCCCAAGTGCTGGGATTAAAGGCGTGCGCCACCATCGCCCGGCTGATGCTCCTATTCTTGAGGAGGTGCTAACTCTAACTCTTGAGTGCCCCGCTAAACTGAGGCAGAAAGAAGACAGTGACAAGCCAGAATTTGATTCTCTTAGTAGGGGCTTTATTGCTGTGAAGAGACACCATGATCACAGCAACTCTTATAAAGGAAAGCATTTAACTGGGGATGGTTTACAGTTCAAAGTTTTAGTCCATTATCAACATGGTGGAAAGCATAGTTGCATGTAGGCAGACATGGTGCTAGAGAGGTAGCTGAGAATTGTACATCTGGTTTGGCAAGCAGGAGGAAGAGAGAGTCCCTGAGCCTGGCTTAAGCACTTAAAACCTCAAAGCCATCCCAGTGAAACACTTCCAACAACGCCACATCTGCTACTAGTGCCACTCCCTATAAGTCAGCCATAGGGCCATTTTCATTCAAACCAACGCAGTGACATTTTTATTATTTTTTTCATTTTTATTATTTTTATTATTATTATTATTTTTTAAGGTTTTCAAGTAATGTTATGTACAGTTTTATTGCCAGTATATGCACAACAGTAAGCATAGAACTATAAATACACAATGTCATTAACAGCAAAAACAAAACTGTTACAGGTAGGGGAGGATATGGAGCGATATCTTTTCCTTGCTGCTAGAACAGAACAAAAACAAAGGAAGGGAAAAGTCTACAACCAATCGTCTGTCCAGTTCTCTTGGCTTAAGTTCTTTACATACATTTCTACATTTTTTTTCAGCTGAACAAAGTATAGATAACTCTGTAACAATAGCAAACTGCTTCCCTGACAGTCATTTGCTTTCCAGTCAAATTCACCTTATGTGAAGATTAGAAAAAACAAAAAACAAAACAAAACAAAAAAAAGGTCAAGATGAGAAATCAATAGTATCCTGGTTCCAAATTACCTAATTTGGTGTTTTACCCAAACTGGTAATATTTAAAAGCTGGCTGCACATAAAAACAATAGCTTTAGCAGAAGTGATTTAAAAAAAATGTTAGAAGGTAACAAAACATCACCTTAAAGTAGTTTTCCAAGACACTACAGGCAACGGGTCAGTTAAAGTGTCAGCCCTGAGGAGGTAGAAAGTGTGAGCCCATTGTACAAGAGCCTCGGCACCATCTTCTCTCTCATCAGGATCAGTGTTTTCATAAGACGATTTCATGGTCAAAGGAAACCAGGTTCCATCATTCAACAAAAAGGTGCTAGTTGACTCCCATGGCAATAATTAGTTTATCAACTAAGAAACAGAAGACAAAGACACACATGCACTTGATTTTTCTCATCTGTTTTCATTATCAAGTCTATTCATCAGTGAATTTGATATTAATAAATACAACAAAAAGCATCATTCACAGCAAAGATAAACCAAAAAGTTCTGCAACAAAACCTTCCATTTTAATAATTTTCATGGAAACCCAGGCAGGTAATTTGGTGCAGCTTTCTTACGGGGTCAGAGAAGGGGCACAGCTTTGAACAAAGGTGGCAAGATCAAGAACCAAAGACACCATCAGTCTTACAGAACTGGCTGATTCTAGGACATTTCTCTTTGAGGTCATCCCAAAGAAGTTGCAGCTAATGACACATATCACCGCCACATCAACAGAATCTGGCTAGAGTTCCAAGTAGCCCTGCTTAGTCTCACATCATTGTCAATATTTCTAGCATAGGACATGATACGGAACAAAACTCAAAGTAGCAATAAAAATATTCTTCTGCAATTGAACAAAGGCAAAATAAAAAGTTTAGACTGTTAAACTTTTAAAGCCTGAAGCATTCCTGTTTAACCAGCATTTAAAAAAATTTATACAATCATAACACTGGCAAAGGTTAATGGGAAGACAAAGAAGTACAAACATGTGAAATGGTGAATTAGATTAAAAAATTACTTTTTACTGATAAACTGATGTTAATACTGCTCTTCCTGAATTTGGAATAACTATCATAAAGTCACATGCAGACTGAGGACACCCTCTGTTACAGAAAATACAAAACGGAACAAAACAAAAAGCTAGAACTGGGAAAGGGTAGCTTAGTCCCCAAAGCTGTACTTGAGAGTTTCTTTTCCTTGAGGAGGGCGGGCAGTTGCCTTTTCAGAGACCTGGGAGGCTCCACCTGCAGCACTAACTTTGTCCAGAAACATCAGTAGTAGGGTCAGCTCCTGCAGAGCCCGTCTGTGCACGTTTGA
Source organism: Chionomys nivalis (assembly GCF_950005125.1). Lineage (NCBI taxonomy): Eukaryota > Metazoa > Chordata > Mammalia > Rodentia > Cricetidae > Chionomys > Chionomys nivalis. The sequence continues at coordinate 39,456,523 of NC_080107.1, read as the reverse complement.
TGTAAAGGTTCAGCAGCTTCATTTTACTGCCAGTGAGTCGACTGAGATGTGGCTTTAATTCATCACCAATGACTGCATGAACAGCTACCAGGCAGAAGACACAAGCTTTCTGGACGCTGCTTTCTGAATTTTTCATAACCCTGTATTAGACCTGGCATGATCTCTGGTAAGAGCATGTTAAGGGTTTCCTTGGGTACTCTATCACTTTTGTTTGCATTTTGATTGCAGCCAGATTAATTGGGTAGTCAGCAGTTTGTATGATTGGACAAAGCACTTTGATGCACTGTTCTGGACTAATCGAAGTAGCCAACACGGAGGCAGCTTCCTTAGCAGACCTCACCACCTCTTTATGAGGATCTTTATGGGCTTCCAACGTTTTCATGACAGTCAGTTCGGCGTAGTTTTTGAATCTTGCAGGTTGATGCCTTAAGATTTCTTTTAAAACTTTTAATGCCAAAGCCCTGATTATAGGCTAAGAAGAAACATTTAAATGGTTTTAATATTTTGGATGGCACAAATTCTTTCCACATTTTCACCTTTTTTTTTTTTGGATTTTTCGAGACAGGGTTTCTCGGTAGCTTTTGGTTCCTGTCCTGGAACTAGCTCTTGTAGACCAGGCTGGCCTCGAACTCCCATTTTTATTATTTTTACTAGAACCCAAAGTCTCTGCTCTCTGGTAGAGGTGATTTTTGCCCTGTATGTGAAGAAAGTTCAGCTGGCTATGTTCCTGTATAGGGAAAAGAGTCTCCTCCTCACTCCACCCCTCCTCCCCATTGATCATACTCAGTTGTAAAATCCCGAGAACAAGTTTACAGAGTGCAAGGAGTTTCCCATCCTTAGTATTTTCCTGCTCTGCGCTGTCCTTACAGCACTGGTAGACGTGCAGAAGGTGACCTGTTCCCCGGTACAAATAGTGGATAGAGATACTTGGGAGGCTAAAGTGCCAAGGGTGTCAATTCCCTGCAGACACATTTTCTTCAGTTTTCCCCTCTCTGTCTTTCATGGAAGATTTATTCAGATACTCTTATCTTCAGCCTTGCCCTACTGATAAGGAATCCTATTTCCCAATTTCTGCTGAACTGGCTTAGACTTCTTTTAAACATAAGACCTGTGCAGCAGTTATAGTTAGCCTTCTCTGCATTTGCATGATCTTTAAGTTAAGTAACCAGATGTGGTGGCTTTAAGAGGAAGGTGGGAAGTTATATGCAAAGGGGTAGGACAAAGCTAAGAGGATCCTGGCAGGCAGGCTTGAAGGTGGAGAGTGGCCTGTATAGTCTTGTACATACTTGTCTGTGAGTTCTACCACTTTCTGGAAAGCCCTAGTTAGTAACAGCAGATGCCAGAGTTGAATATGTGAAACAACAGATTTTTTTTAAAGATTTATTTATTATGTATACAGTATTCTGTCTGCATCATTACAGATGGTTGTGAGCCACCATGTGGTTGCTGGAAATTGAACTCAGGACCATTGGAGCAGCAGGCAGTGCTCTTAACCACTGAACCATCTCTCTAGCCCCCAAAACAACAGAATTTTTAACCCATGTGCCGGGTTACATTTTTGTGGTTGATCTCTGTGGATTACAGAGCAGTAACTTCTAGTGCCAGAGGGATCTACCCCTTTGGACAGAGCTAGTTTTGGAACGGTCACTGGATTTAGGGCTAGAACCTGTGCTCCTAGAAGCCCTTAGCTAGATTTGGCTATCTGTCTTAGAAGAGCCAAGTTAGCTGGGCGTTGGTGGCACATGTCTTTAATCCCAGCACTTGGGAGGCAGAGGCAGGCCAGCTAGTCTGAAGGTTTCTTAAAGGTAAGAACTAGTGACTTGGCTGCTTTGCTTTTCTGATCTTCAGGTTGAAACCCAATATTTGTATCTGGGTTTTTATTATTCGTGGTATATTTCTGTGAACTTTTAGTTTACAAAGTTAAGCCGGGCGTGAGTGGTGACACTGTAATTCTGGTATTTGGGAGACTGAAGAAGAAGGATTGCAAGTATGAGGTCAGCCCTGGGCTACATACCTGCATCAGAAACAAAATAGAAAGACAAAATGAAAAAAAAAAATCCAAAAAATGTGTGTGGTGGCATAAAAATGATTTATTTATTTTTGGTTGGTCTACTTTAAAAAAATTTTTTTTTCAAGATTTACTTGTTCATGTATTTTATATATGAGTGCTCTGTTCATGCACACCAGAAGGAATCTGAAATCTGATCCCGATACAGATGGTTGTGAGTCACTATGTGGTTGCTAAGAATTGAACTCAGGAATGCTGGAAGAGCAGTCGAGTGCTCTTAACCACTGAGCCACCTCTCCAGCCCTAAAAACAATTTAAATACTAGTATTTTCATAGGCTTTTTTCTTTGAGTGAACTTAATACACTATATCCTAAGCACATCTGTTTTTTTTTTTTTTTTTTTTTTTGGTTGAATTTTAGGAATCTTGCAAAGGACAGCATCTCGGTTTCTGTATTTCTCTTCCTTAGACTTTATTTTAGTAAAATAAATGATTAGATAGCTGGCAGGCTGGCATGTGTGCCTTGGCTTTCCCTGTGTGCAGGAAGGTGTCATGTTTGTTAGGTGATGTCGGTGTGCATGATGTGCAGACACAATGAAATAATGCATGGCAGGCAGTTCAATGCCAGGAATGCTTGGTCAGCTTCCTGGAAAGGTAGCAGTTGAGCCTTTAATAAATTTGAAGTTAATAATATATGGAAAATTTTAGTTTAATGATATATACTAACTAATATAGAAAAATATCTTTTTAAAATCGACTCTGTTGTGAAATTTAGGTTAGTTGATTGTGACGTTGTGTTTTATGTTAGACTTGATGAATAGGTACTTGTAACTTTTCTGTCATTCATGAGGGAAGTCCATTCAGTTGAAATGTGTATATATATATATATATACATACATACATATATATATGTATGTATGTATGTATGTATGTATGTATGTATGTATGTATATGTTGTTTTTATTTAAAAACAGTCCCTGGGACCCACATGCTAGAAGGAGAACTGACTCCTTCAAGCTGTTCTCTGATTGCTGAAGACACGCATGCATCACATACACAGGCATATACAATATGTTGAAAGGAAGCAGCTTTTTTAGGGTTAGGAAAATCTCTGGAAGGTCTACCCCCCCCCAAAAAAAAAGAGGTCTGGGTCAGTTTCACTCTTAAGTGGTTTGCAGAGATGCTTATCGGCATTCATAGTTTCCCTGTAGGTCAGGCGCAGGAATAGTGAGTTTCAACAGGACCCCTTCCCCTAGTGTCTATGCAAACACCTAAAAAACCTGGTCCTAGTGTCCTTAGACTACACTAAAAACCACTGTGGATCCTTCTGGAAAGAGGGGGTGGACTAGCCTGGGATCAGAAGGAGAACATGATGTCCTGCTCCTGTCTTTTAGTGGTTATGACCTGTGTTCCCTTGGTGGGTATAATGAGGATGAGTAGTTCTTTCAAAAGGATTATTTCGGAAGCACTTGTGATGGCAGATGCTTCTAGAGAAGAGGGATAGGGCATTTGACTTTGGGTACAAAGAAGAGCATGGTCCTGATTTTAGGAGCTTCAGGCTAAGTAGATATTGCAGTGAGTGAAGGTTCACTGGGGTTGTTCTGAGAAAGCTTTTCGTTGTCTTTGGAGCAGATGGAACTTCAAAGGTTGTTAGATGTATGGTGAGGACCATGTCTTTAGGGTCTACAGGCTGAAAGTTTTGTTGCTTGAAACTCCAGGAGTGTGGGATTTTGGTGTTTTAAGGCCTTGAGACTATAATATATTCCTCCATGTGGTGGGTACTTAAACTCATATATGTAGTGATTCAGTTGTCTAATTTTCTAATTTACACATTTCTAAATCTTAAAATTATTGTTATTTTGAGAGGGTTTCACTGTATAACTCTGGCTGGCCTGGAACTTGCTATATAGACCAGGGTGGCTTTGAACTCATAGAGGTTTACCTGTCTCTGCCCTCTTGAGTGTTGTGATTAAAATTTATGCCTCTATATACCAGGTGTATTTTTTAAAATTATGCATATATGTGTGTGACTGTGTATGGTTATGTGTACTTGAGTGTCTAGAAGAGGGCATGGATTCCACTGGAACTGGACTTAGAGCAGCAGTTAGTGGACTTAAAGCCACTTCCTGGGATGCTGGGAACTGAACTCCAGTCCTCTGGAAGAACAGCACGTGCTCTTAACTCCACCCTTTCTGTGCTTTTTTGTCAGTGTCAGACACTTGAAATACTTAAAAAGAGTTAAAGTTTTTTTTTAAAGTAAATGAAAAGAAAATAATGCATATCAAAGCAATTTGCTGTAATAAGAGTCAAAGCATTTCAGATTTCTAACTATTTGATTTGAGGATGCCCCTGATTGATGCCTAATGTCTTTTTCTTCCCCTCCAGCAGGCAGTTCTGGCCAAGCAAGAGACCAAGCAGGATTGCTGCATGAAAACTGAGCTACTAAGGGAAGGTAAGGGCTACTTCACCCAACAGGAGGGGACTTTGCTGCTTGCATTTTTTATTTTTTCCCCCAGTTTGTTCGTTTTTTAATTATGTGTAGTGTTCTGCCTGCATATATGCCTGTAGCCCAGAAGAGGGCACTAGATCTCATTACAGACAGTTATAGGCTACCATGTGGTTGCTGGGAATTGAACTTAGGCCCTCTGGAAGAGCAGCCAGTGCTTTTAACTGCTGAGCTATCTCTCCAGTCTCACATATACTCTTTTTTTTTTTTTTTTTCTCCCTCCAAGACAGGGTTTCTCTGTAGCTTTGGAGGCTGTCCTGGAACTAGCCCTTTTGTAGACCACACTGACTCAAACTCACAGAGATTTACCTGTCTCTGCCTCCCAAGTGATGGGATTAAAGGCAGGCGCCAGCACTGCCTGGTGCCCCACATATACTCTTATTATCTCTCCTAGCCTTTTGACTTTCTTGGAATTTACCTAGGATTGCAGTGTACTTTTTTTAATCTCTCATTCCTGAATAGATAGGTATTAACACACACACACACACACACACACATACACACATGCTTGCAAAAGATCTACCAGAGAAGGAAAAATATTAACAAAGTATAGAAATCAAATATCTTGTGTATCCTGTTTTAAAAGTGCAGCCGGAAAATAAAAAGTGTGTAATCACACTAACAGTTGTAGCGTCTTTATTTATGACACTGGACCATCCACCCAGGCCCTATATGATAACACGTGGGTAAACAAACTGTCATACACATGTAGGTTAATAGTGTGGTCCATGCAGCAGCATGGATATAGTGTAAGTATATTTTTTGAAATGAAAAAACCCAGGTCTCAAGGGCTTTTTTTTTCTTTGAAGATTTATTTATTAATCATGTACAGTATTCTGCCTGCATGTATCCCTGCCTCCCAGAAGAGGGCGCCAGATCTCATTATGATGGTTGTCAGCCACCTCTGAGCCATCTCTCCAGCCCTCAAGGACTTGAGACAGGTTTTCTCTGTGTAGCCCTGGCTGTCCTGGAACTCACTCTGTAGACCAGGCTGGCCTTGAACTCAAATATCCGAATGCCTCTGCCTCCTGTGCTGGGATTAAAAGCGTGTGCCACCACTGCTCGGCTATGTGTCTCCCATTTATAGAACCTTGGAAGACATAGTTGAGGTTTCAGTAGGTTTAGTGTGGAATGTTGAGGGTGACATCAGGAGGAAATCTAGGTATGGGGCTTGGAAGATGGCTCAGTGGTTGCTTTTCCAGAGAACTGGAGTTTGGTTCCAAGCACCCATGTCAGGTGGCTCACAATATCTTCAACTGTAGCTCCAAGGGATCTAACACCTTCTCCATCTCTTACACACACATAAGTTTTCTTCTGTTTTTGGTTTGCATGATAGGCTTTTTTCATACGTTGCCATTGAACTTGTCTACACAGTAGTAAGTTTTAGCCTTATTTACTCTTTAGTGTCAATCTTTTATGGTGTTTTTCTGTGAGTGGACTGTCCTGGTATTTCTGTTGCTATAATAAAACATACTAACAAAAAACAAGGGAGGAAATTCCAGGTTATTGACTATCATTTTGCAGAAGTCAGGGCAGGAACTCAAGCTGTCATATCACTTTTACAACCAAGAACAGAGAGAAATGAACACATATCTCCTGCCTGATTGTTTGCTCTCAACTGGCTTTCTCTAGCATAGTCCAGTGCCCAGTCCATGAAATGATGTTACCTATGTTTGGCTGGGTTTTCCTAATATCAATTAAAAATTAAGACAGTCCTACACAGACATGCCTATAGGCCAACCTGATCTAGATGCTTCTTTATTTAAGACTTTCTTCCTGGGCTGGGGAAATGGCTCAGCTGATAAAGGCTAGGCTTACAATCAAAACTCTGAGTCTCTTCCCCTGTGATTCTAGATTGCATCAAGGTGGCATTTAAAACTCTCCAGCACAATGATTAATCTTCTCAGCCCTTCTCATCTGACTGACATATTTGAAGGTTGTCATATATTATAATCCTAATTTAGTAGTTTTTTCCTGAGAAGTTTGAAGATGTTTCACTGATTTTGCCTTATATATGGTTTAATCTGAAATACGTATCTGTATTTATCTTTTTCTTTGTATGTGATATATCACTTTTTCATATTGCTTTTCCCTTTCTTCTCTTCTCCCCATTCTGTTTTCTTTTTTGTTGTGTTTGAGATAGCTATGAACTTTGAGTACAAATCATGCAGGACTTCTACATTTGACAGGCTGGCTAAGGCTTGCAAGTTGGACTGCAGTGTATCCTAGGCTGCACCCAAACAGGCCTGTGGAAAATGTACCTTTGTCCTCATTGCTCTGCCTCTACTGTTCATGCTGTGGATTTAGGCTAGGTCATATGATTCTTCTCTGTAGGAAGCTTGTTTTCCTTGCCTTTGCTATTCATTTGCTATTCATTTTTGAAAGTTTACTCTTTTTTGTGGAGATATGCCCATTTCTGCCTTCCAAGTGCTAGGGGATTAAAGGTGTGTGCCACCACTGTCCAAACGTCCTGAAACTCTTTATGTACACCAGACTGTCCTTAGCTTCCTGAGGTGCTAGGATTAAATATATACACCACCATGCCTGGCTTTCTTCTTATATTTTTAAGTTAATGTTGGTATAGAGAAGTGGCATTCTTTTTGTAGGGTTTTTCTTTTTTTCTTTGTTTTGGTAATTCTTGGTATCAACCCAGGCAATTATGCATTCTGGACAAGTACTGTGCCACCGAGCTACGTTCAACCATGCCGCTTAATTCTGAAAATAGTGGTCTGACTTTGTGCTTGTGTCTTGATGAGATAAGGTGACAGCATCCTGTCTCTTCATTACTGCCTTTGCTCTTCTTTCTCTTATCTGGTGCTGCTGTTACTCAATCATTTCTTTATGTGCCAAACTTTAGAAGCATTAATGGGTAAATCTGCTATTTCTGTTGACTTGGAATTAAAAAACGTGTTGGACAAAGTATACATTGACTCCAGAATTTGCTGTATAACCTCCAAGTTAAGGAAAGTTTTTACATACTTAGTTTTGCTAAGGACTTAAAAAGTTACTAAAGGCTGGTTGTTCATTCAGAAAGGACACATTGCATAGGTTTCTCCCCGGCCTTCTGAGAGGAATAGGAAAGGCAGTTTCTGCTGTTTTAGAATGTGTATTCTTAGGAAGGGCAGGCAGCTAATATGACAAATGGTAAGTCCTGTGTGTTCGGTGATAGGCACAGAGAAAAGGAGAGCTGAGGGCCGGGTGTCGAGCTTTGCACCCACTAGAGTGGCCTCCTACCCCCAGGGCTGCTTCAGCCCCTTGGAATTCCTACTTTCTTGGTCATGATAGAATAGCCAAAGGAGTTTGGACTTCTTAGAGAAGACATATAGGCCAAAAATATACTTAATGTGATCCCCTTCCCTCCAGCTTTTCTTTGGACTTCTGTGATACTGCTTTTGAAGCAACTCCTTAAAAAAGTGATTTTCAGTTATGAATGTGTATCTAAGTATGAACGTGTGGGCGTGCGTACAGGTGACTTCAGAGTCCAGAAGAGGGAAGTGACTTCTGTTAGGTCTTCTGTCCCCACCCCTAGTAAGTTTCTTTGCCAACTCAGAAGGCCATATCAAGCTGAATTGGAAAAGTATAATAACAGGCTTATTTGAGCAAAGCAACTCCTGGGTGTTTTTGCCTGTCCCAGAGACTGAGGCTAGAGAAGTCATACCCTTGAACTAAAGCAGGAAGACTTTATAGGTTGTAGATGAGGGTGGTGACATGTGTGCCACAAACTGGATTTGTGCCTAAGTCTGGTTAAAAGTTGAGCAGATGGACAGGGATTTGGACTGCTGATGGCAGCAGGGGAGGAAGTTGCAGCAGTCCAGTTCTAAGAATTTGAAACTGGGCTTTTTGGCCCAGTTTTCTTTGGAGACTGAGTTTGTAGAGTTGAGAGAGAGAGAGACCCAGAGGTTCCAGTCCAACAGATCCCTTGGACTTGGAGTTAAAAGTGGTTAGGAACTGCCTAGTGTGCATATTGCGAATGTAAACCAAATTAGGTACTCTGTAAGAACAGTAAGTGCTCTTAATCCCTGAACTTCCTTCTCCCTTTAAATCTCCAACAAACAGTCTTTTTAAAAATTAGGCTGACTTCTCAAACTTTACCAAAAGTTAATATTTTAAGAAATAAATCAGCATTTCATTTATTAAGTATTGGTTTCTATAGGATATAAATAATTTTTATAGGCAGGTGTGGGTTTTTTTTTTTTTTTGGTGTGGAATCTTGAACCCAGGGCCTTGCACATGTTAGGCAAGAGTTTCCCACTTAGCTACATGCTAACACTGTAGACAATTTTGTAGCATATTTGTAGACAAATATCTTGGCCAAATAAATTGTAATTTATGGTGATAGTTATGGATTGATGGATGGGTGCTGGCCACTGTGACACTCCTTTCTTTGTTTACAGATACACCTATGGCTGCTGATGAAGGTTCCACGGAGAAACAGACAGGAGAGACTCCCATGGCTACAGATGGAGAAACCAATGGTTCTTGTGAAAAGAGCAGTGACACCAGCCATCCAAATGCACCCAAACATACTCAGGAGAACACAAGAGCTAGCCCACAGGAAGGTACCAACAGAGCATCTCGGGTGGCCGAAAATGGACTTTCAGAAAGAGACATAGAAGTGGGAAAGCAAAACCATGTCACAACTGACGACTTCATGCAGACTTCTGTCATTGGCAGCAATGGATATTTTTTAAATAAACCAGCCCTGCAGGGGCAGCCCTTGAGGACTCCCAGCACTCTAGCCTCCTCGCTTCCTGGTCATGCAGCAAAAACTCTTCCTGGAGGGGCCAGTAAATGCAGGACTCCAAGTGCACTTCCTCAGACACCAACCACAGCTCCTGCTGTGCCTGGGGAAGGGAGTGCAGACACAGAGGACAGGAAGCCTACAGCCTCGGGCACTGATGTCCGGGTTCACAGGGCACGCAAGACCATGCCGAAGTCCATCCTGGGCCTGGTAATTTTATATCTTCTTTTCTGTCTTAATCCTCCTTTGCATTAATGAAAACAAATAGGTTTTCATGTAACAAAGGGAAAAACTAATTAATGACAGTGGTCATCAGTAGTCACTCCAGATATATGAACAACCAACTCAGATGATACCACATCAGCCCTGCTTTCAGTGTTTTTCCTGAAGGCTTCTTTTTGCTCTGAAGATGGGTCAGGCTTTTTCAAGGAAACTGTCGTCGTCGCCTCCCCCCCCCCCGTTTCTCTGTGTAGTCCTGGCTGCTCAATCTGTAGACCAGGTTAACCTCGACCTCACAGAGATCTTGCTTCCTCTGCCTTTCTGAGTGCTGTGATTACGGGATTAAAAGGCGTGTGTCACCATTGCCTGTCAGAAAACTTATTTTTTTTCTGACATTTCTGGAAGGTTCTGAAAGTGATCTTCAGGGTTACTGAGAGCAAGATGAGCTCTGTACTTAGCATTGACAGAAAGTAGTACTTCCCTATAATACTCAGCCGGCTGAACTTGGTCTCAGTCTTTCTTTCTTTCTTTCTTTCTTTCTTTCTTTCTTTCTTTCTTTCTTTCTTTCTTTCTTTCTTTCTTTCTTTCTTTCTTTCGTTTTGGTTTTTCGAGACAGGGTTTCTCTGTGTTTTGGAGCCTGTCCTGGAACTAGCTCTTGTAGACCAGGCTGGTCTCGAACTCACAGAGATCCGCCTGCCTCTGCCTCCCAAGTTCTGGGATTAAAGGCATGCGCCGCCACCGCCCGGCTCAGTCTGTTTTTCTTTGCATGTATTTGATGCATGTTTTCAAAATGTCTGCAGTTCTGTTACTTTTGATGTGGATTTAGCTTTGCTGGATTCCACATTCATGATCATACTCCCTTGTGATTTCTAGTGCCTTTCGTGTGCATACTGCTGTTTTCTCTGTAGCCTTTAGGATTTCATTCTGGAACCTTTCCCCAAGACTGTCAGTCTGTGGGTTTGCCATGTCAGCTCCAGAAACATGTAATGATGTGTGGCTATTAATTTCCCTCTCATAGAATCCCTTGTCTGTGAGCACAGTACTGTGAATTTTGTGTCCTTCTATAGGTGTACCTTGCCTGGTACCTATTTCCTGCTCTATGCTTTAACCCTTTTCATTCTGGTCTTTATGTTGATGTTTTAAATTTTTATTTTTTTGGTTTTTTTCGAGATAGGGTTTCTCTGTAGCTTTGGTGCCTGTCCCGGAACTAGCTCTTGTAGACCAGGCTGGCCTCGAACTCCCAGAGATCCGCCTGCCTCTGCCTCCCGAGTGCTGGGATTAAAGGCGTGCGCCACCACCGCCCGGCTTGTTGTTTTCTTTGAGACAGGGTTGGTTTTTCTGTGTATCCCTGGCCATCCTGGAACTTGCTCTTGTAGACCATGCTGGTCTCAAAACTTACAGAGATACACCTGCCTCTGCCTACCTCATACTGGGAAAATAGGTGTTTTAAAAATTTTATTAAAATAATTACGTATTTATGTTTTGGTTTGAGCTAGGGTCTCACTTAGCCCAGGTAGGACTTAGACTTATATTCCTGATATTCCTGCTCCTACCATATAGATTGTGGAATTGTGCATGTGTGCCACCATGCCTAAATCATAGTTCATCTTATCCAATACAATAGACTGATCATGAGACTAGGGAGATGCCTCCGTGAGCAAAGTGCTTGCTGAGGAAGTATGAACACCCTAGTTTAAACCCCTAGCATCGACAGAACACCTGCATGCACCACAGAATCACATGCCTGTAATTCTAGTTCCACTAGTGCAGAAGAGACCTGGGGTGTGCTGGCCTAGTTGAATCAGTAAGCTCCAGGTTATGTTGAAAGACACTGTCTCAAAAAAATCATGTGGAAAGTGATTGGGGAATAAGTTCTATTGTTATTAACCTTTGCCTTTTAGACTGTAAACAGATTTTTCTTTGGGCCAGTAGCTCACAAATAATGGCATGGAGACTTATAAGAGTTTGGCTTTAGCTTAGGCTTGTTCTTAACTAGTTCTGATATCTTAACTCATTTCTATTACTCATTTTTACGTTTTACCATGTGGCTTTTTATCTTTCATTCTATATGCCTGGCTCCCTCTGTCTCGTTGGTGCTCCTCTGTGCCTCAGTTATCTCCTCCTACTTCCTCTCTCTGTCCAGAAGTCTTATTTATACCTTTTGCTAGCTATTAGCTGTTTAGCTCTTTATTAAACCAATCATGGCAAAAATCTTTTTTTTGTTTTGTTTTTGTTTTTTGTTTTTCGAGACAGGGTTTCTCTGTAGCTTTGGAGCCTGTCCTAGAACTAGCTCTTGTAGACCAGGTTGGCCTTGAACTCACAGAGATCCACCTGCCTCTGCCTCCTGAGATCTGGGATTAAAGGCGTGCACCACCACTGCCTGGCAATGGCAATATATCTTCATACAATGTGTAAATATCCCACAACAGTAGACAGACAGACAGACAGACACACACACACACTAGATAAAGATGGATGGATAGATAGATGGATGGATGGGTATAGAAAGCTACTATAATTGTTTTACAATCTCTTAGGAATCTAATTCCTCAGGAGTTTTGTTTAAATGTAGCTGCTCTTTCTCATGTTTGTTTTTCCAAGAGTGCTTGTTTTTATCTTTGTGGTGCTGGTTCTGATTGCCCAAGTGCCATGTGTGGATCTGTAGTCGCTACGTTGGGTATAGGGTGGAGCTGCTTGTCATCATTTGCATCACAGCTATCAGATGTTTTGTCTTCTTGTCAGGCATTTATATGGGTTCAACTTAATGGAACATGGACTGGTCACTTGTGTAGTAGGGAGCTGCGGGCCTCTTCCCACAGCCTGGCTCGTGGCTGCCTGGCTAGCTTATGCCCCAAAATAACGACACACAAACTGTATTCTTTTAAACACTGCTTGGCCCATTAGCTCTAGCCCTTACTGGCTAATTCTCATATCCCGATCAACCCATCTCTAATAATCTGTGTAGCATGTCTGACCTGGCGGCTTGCTTCATCGCTTCTGGCCCTGAGAGGAGCTGCCCTGCATCTGAGCTCACTTCCTCTTCCTCCCAGCATTCTATTCTGTTTACTCCACCCACCTAAAGGCTGGCCAATCAAATGGGCCAAGGCAGTTTCTTTATTAGCCAATGACCTTCCTCCATCATTTCCCCTTTTCTGTTTAAACAAAAAAAAAAAAGGAAGGCTTTAACTTTAACATAGCAAAATTACATATAACGAAACAGTTATCAAGCAAGAATTACAGTTACAATATTTATATCTATTTTATCTTTTATCATAACAACGCAAAACTATAACTATAACTATCTATTTTTCAACTCCATCAAAGACTCCAGAAGAATACAATATTACCTAAGCAAACAAAAAGTAAGCAACTTCTAAACTCTAGAAATGACAGAGACATCTCGCTGCCTGGACAGTCACCCAAAGTTCCTCTGTACCGTTGGGGCATCAATCTTTAGCCTTCAGGCCCATAGTATCCAGCAGACTTTTTCATGAAGCAGGAAATTTTAAAGGCAGTTCAGTCACTATCTGCTGTATCCTACAGAATGTCTCGCAGACTCTTTCATAAATCAGGAACCCCGAAAGATCATCTCACCTTTAGGCAAGTTTAGCAGTCCTCTCTCTGCGGGTTCTTTGTGTCCAGTTTATGCAATAGTCCAGGCAAGAGCAGTTTCTTGTCCAAATGGCTATCAAACTCCATAAGGTGCCTCTTTGATGCCTATCTTCTTCTTGAAGTAGATTGGTGCTGCCAGGAGCAGAGTGTCTCATTGTCATGAAAAACCCTAAGTTATTAAAACATTTAAAATACCATATTCTCTAGCCTTTGAAAGATATGATGAATGCCTATCTGAAATATATGCATGCACATCTAGAAAATCTAACTAACATGACTACAAACTTGACTATTATTGATAATTATCCATTAACAACCTATATACATTACATTTTTAAGTGAACTACACAATCACAATACCTTAATCAATATCAGAAATACATATACATATAATAAAATTGACCTTAAATTAATGTCAGTAAACCAAGATTCATATCAATGCAAATTATTCACATCTATATCATCTCCCCCTTTAAATGTAAAAGAACATTTATAAACAATATATGGGAACATGGGCACAGTTTTTTTTTTCCAAACTGTTTTTTGTTGAATGGGGGCGCTGTTATTTGGGTCTTTTATGGGATAACCTGTCTGCTAGGTTTATCTTAGTTGGCAGTTGAGTGAAGCAATTTTTTAAGGGTGTTTACAGCAACCCTTTAGGAGGGCGTGGTCTATCATACCATATTGGGATCGAAGAAGCAATCCACAGTGTCTCATCCTCTGAAAACAAAAAAAGAAACTCTTTTTTAAAGTATCATATCCTTAGATCCAAAATGTTGTTTTTTTTTTTTTTTTTTTTTTTTAAATTTTTCGAGATTGGGTTTCTCTGTAGCTTTTGGTTCCTGTCCTGGAACTAGCTCTTGTAGACCAGGCTGGACTCGAACTCCCAGAGATCCGCCTGCCTCTGCCTCCCGAGTACTGGGATTAAAGGCATGCGCCACCACCGCCCGGCTTAGATCCAAATTTTGAAGTCAAGATATTTTGAAAATATCTATCTTGGATTAGTTTAGCAACATTTATAAACAAATATCTTTTAGCATTTGTTGCTCCTTTCTCAGCATTTAAACAATTTAAACAGAGCATAATAGCATATAGTATCAAGATTTTTATTGTATTTTTCATCTTTGTGTGGCTTTATTTTAACCTCTATTTTGTTTACTTTTACTTTTATTTTATATTTTTTGTATATCTTTGTCCTGGAATAACTCTTTAGACCAGGTTGTCCTTGAACTCTCAGAGATCCGTCTGTCTCTGCCTCCCAGGCATCGGGATTAAAGGCGTGTGCTACCACAACTTGAAGTCACAGAGGTCAATCTCCCTCTGTCTCCAAGTGTTGGGATTAAAGGTGTGTACTACCACACCCAACTACTCTCTTTCTTCCTTATTTTTTTTTAAGAACTTTAACATTTAGTCTGTATATATTTTTAAGTACACTGTAAATCATTTAAAGGTTTTTTTTTGTCTTTGAATCTCTCTTTACTGTATCTCTCTTTTTTTGACCACACGAGCCTTTAAATTACTGAGCAATATGGCTAGGATTAAAGCCGTGGCTTTGCCGGCTAGTTCCATCCCATTCCTTAGCTTTCCAGCCTCATGGCGGAGGTACCGGCTGTAGCCATGTTTATCACCACAACTCTGTGGTGTTTTAAGGTCCTTGCCAGCAAACAAGCTACAACACTCAAATGCTCTCTCTGTAGCTGACCTCCTGCCTTAAAGAGTCAGAGTTTGCCCTGGCAGGATGGCCCACAAAGCCGGCATTTTAAAACAGTACAACTTTTTTCCTGCTACGGCTGAAAACAAACAATCATGCAGTCAGCTTTTCATCAACACCGTTTAAGTGTTCATGGCAGGACCTCTTAATGAGCTGCGGGTTTTGCAGCTAAAGCTGAGTCAGGAAGCCTCTCTTAGATGAGAGTGCTTGCTTGCCTCTAGCAAGCAGAGCAGACCTGAGAAATTGCTGTTACCAAGAAAACATACTTTATTCTTTCCCAAGCTTTTTCAGGCTTTTTGTAGATTTAGTGCCCCACCTTGGGCGCCATCTGTAGTAGGGAGCTTCGGGCCTCTTCTCACAGCCCGGCTCATGGCTGCCTGGCTAGCTTATGCCCCAAAATAACGACACACAAACTGTATTCTTTTAAACACTGCTTGGCCCATTAGCTCTAGCCCTTACTGGCTAATTCTCATATCCCGATCAACCCATCTCTAATAATCTGTGTAGCATCAGTCTTACCAGGAAAGATTCAGCATGTCTGACCTGGCGGCTTGCTTCATCGCTTCTGGCCCTGAGAGGAGCTGCCCTGCATTTGAACTCACTTCCTCTTCCTCCCAGCATTCTATTCTGTTTATTCCACCCACCTAAAGGCTGGCCAATCAAATGGGCCAAGGCAGTTTCTTTATTAGCCAATGACCTTCCTCCATCACACTTGGCCTGGGGGCCCCCCAATTCCCAGCTTGGCTAGCTTGATAAACCTAAG
Organism: Chionomys nivalis; assembly: GCF_950005125.1. Lineage (NCBI taxonomy): Eukaryota > Metazoa > Chordata > Mammalia > Rodentia > Cricetidae > Chionomys > Chionomys nivalis. The sequence goes on along the minus strand of NC_080107.1, from coordinate 39,440,964 downwards.
ATTCTGTATGGCCTGACTGTACAGATAGCATGGAGGTCACCTGGCTATTAACCGCCTCTGCTCCATTCATAAAGTATATGTGACAGCTCCCATATAGATGGGTTCTACTGAATGAGAAACAATGATCCAGATAAAGGACTAGGGAGGAAGAGTCTAAGATAAACTTAAGAATCTGGGGATCCAGGGGTAGCCTGGCTCTACAGATAGCATAGAAGTCAACAGCAATTAACCACATTCATTTCCAGGCTTCTGGGTAGAAAACAAGTTATATATCTCTTTCTTTGAAGAGACATTCCTGGTTTTCCTAGTGCATCTGTGAGCACAAGGACCTTTCCTTTCTACAGCTGCTCTTCCAGAGGGCCCTAGCATCTCTTTATCAGGGGCTCCCAGCCATTTGTTACTTTAACTCCATGGACTCTGATACCTCTGGTGCTTCAGGCACTTGCATTGATTTCTACATATTCACATGCAGCCCTAATACACGTACATATAATTAATTATAAATCTTTACAAAAAAATAGGGTAGCTGGACGTGGTGGTGTATACATTTAATCCTCGCGCTCAGGATGCCTTAGTGGGTGGATGTGAGGTGGATGTATCACTGGAGGACAGCTAGTAATATATAGAGAGACCTTGCCACAAAACACGAAAATCAGAAAGCACCCTAGAAAGAGAGGGTAATGAAAGATGAATGTGCTCAGAATACATTGTGTACATGTATGAAAATACCATAATCCTACTATTGTGTGTAGTTAAAGTATGCTAATAGTAAAAGGAAAACCCTGAGACTTAAAAAATAATTATGGATTAAAATATGCTAACATAAAAATAGACCAAGAAAGTTAAAAGTTTATGATTATCAAGAAGCTTCAAAAATAGTATTTTATTAAAAAAATTTATTTATTATGTATAGTGTTCCACCTGCATGTATGTCTACGCGCCAGAAAAAAGTACCAGATCTCATTACAGATGGTTGTGAGCTACCATGTGTTTGCTGAGAATTGACCACAGGTCCTCTGGAAGAGCAGCCAGTGCTCTTAACTTCTGAACCATCTCTCCAGCACCCCCCCCCAAATAGTATTGAGATATACATGTGCCTTTCCAATCTTCTTATTAGTAATATTTAAAAAGTTTTAGAAATATATTTTATTTAGTTATTTATTCATTTATTGTATATGAGTGAGTGAGTGCAAGTATTGTGTACACAGCGCACACGTGCCATAGCATACATGTGATCTAAGTCAGATGCCAACTTGCAGAACTGTCTCTGTCCTTCCAAATGTGGGTCCTGGGGATTGAATTCAGGTCATCAGGCTTGGTGACAGTTCATGGTTCCTGAGCCATCTTCATTGTTGGAGGTACCTGGTTTCTGGTGTCCTTGCCAGTATTTGTCCTGCTGCTGCTGTGTTTTGGTGGTCTAATGTGCTTGGCATAATTTTACTTGAACTTCTGCACCATGTGATGTGGCTCTTCTCAGTGATGATTTGCAACTCTGTTGTTGATGGAGAAATGCGTTTCACATCTTTTGCCTTTTTATAATAAAGTATTTTGTTAGCTTTAAGATTTCTGTTGCTTCCCTTTTTATCAGTTTTATGTTTGGGACTGTGTTCTTGGTGGCATTTGTGAAAACTCTTTCCTTGACCTAGATTTTTAAAGTTTTCCAGCATCTTTCCTGTCAGAATTCTACATGCTTTGGGAGTATTCTTTTGTTGTCTGCTTTTTCTCTGGATCTCTTTCTGCAACCCACTCCTACATGTTCTAGCTAATTCGATTTAGGTGTGTAGGGGGAGATGCTTCTGTCATTCTGTCATATGGACGATTGTTTCTTGATACTGATGCAATTCGATGTTGAGTTCTGACTGCAATCAGTTGTCATGCTGAGAACTCACGTTCCTGCCCAGTTCTGTCTTGGTAGAATCCTGAGCATTTAATGTTGAAAGGTAGAGGAGAATGTGTGTGTGTGTGTGTGTGTGTGTGTGTGTGTGCGTGTGTGAGAAGGAGGAGACTTCTTTCCTCATATCATATACAAGGGACAACAGGGTGTGTGTGTAGTCTCTTGTTGTATATGGTATGAGGAAGAAGCCACCTCCTTCACCTTCTCCTCTTCCTCTTTTATATATATATATATATATATATATATATATATATATATATATATATATATATATATATAAAGATTGATTTATTTATTTTGTTTTATAGTATTCTGTCTGCATGTATGCCTGCAGGGCCGGAAGAGGGTACCAGATTTCATTAAAGATGGTTGCGAGCCACCATGTGGTTGCTGGGAATTGAACTCAGGACCTCTGGAAGAACAACCAGTGCTCTTAACCTCTGAGCCATCTCTCCAGCCCTTATTTTTATATTTTTGAGACAGGGTCTCTTCATAGCTCTGACTGATCTGGAATTTACTATGTAGACCAGACTGGCCTCAGACTTACAGAGACGCACGTATTTCTGCCTTGCAGAGTACTAGGATTTAATTTCTATGCTACCACATCTGGCCTACTTCAAGTGGATAGCCTGTGTTCTCAGAAACCATATATGCTGGAGAAAGCCTTGTCTTGGAATGTCTTTCATTTTTAGGTTGTTACCTGTTGCACAATAAAATTAAGTTCAAGCTGAATTGTATGTGGCTTAAACTAAAAGATGAAACTATCTCCAAAGCATTGGTGAGTGTGTGGTCATAGACAGAGGAGAGGTTAACTAGTGTCCAAGCAGTTTGGAGTAAAGGCAGGGGCGTTAAGTATTGGGAGTTTGTTATTGGTATTGCAGGAAACTAGACTGAAAACCCTTTCAGGGGATTGTTGGATCATGGGCCTGCCCCTTTAAGACCACTTTCAAGAAACAAGGCAGCCTATGAGGGATCTAGCCTTGCTTTTCTGTAACCCAGTTTCTATCTCCCCTGCAACAAAGTACTAACATGACTCCCTCCCCTCCCTTTACAGCTGCAGCTACACTGCCTTGCCCAAGCTAACCTTGAAATTGGTAGGCTTCTTCTTCTTTTTTTTTTTTTTTTTGGTTTGTTTGTTTGAGATAGGGCTTCTGTGTGTAGCTCAGGACATCCTGGAATTCATTGTGTAGATCAGGCTGTCTTGAACAAGGAGATTTGCCTGCCTCTGCCTCCTGAGTGTTGGGATTAAAGGTGTGCACCACCACTGACTGGCAGATTTTGGTAAGCTTCTTATCTAAGTCCTTCCATGTCACTATTCCTTAGCAGTAAAAGCTATATGTTATCTTAGATCACTCACGCCTTAGGAAAGCTTTGTGGTTCTCCACATACTCCCTCTCTCCTCAGTTGGTATCTGGGATAGAATCATCATTGTACTGGCAAAGGGGAGTTATTGAATGACCTTTTTAAAAGATTTATATATTTATTTATTGTGTATACAGTATTCTGCTTACATTCATGCTTGTGGGCCAAAAGAGGGCACCAGATCTCATTACAAATGGTTGTGAGCCACCATGTGGTTGCTGGGAATTGAACTCAGGACCTTTAGATGAGCAGGCAATGCTCTTAACCACTGGGCCATCTCTCCCGCACCCTGACCTGTTTATTATAGACATATTTAAACTATAAAATCAGCCAGGTGGTGGTGGTGCACACCTTTAGTCCCACCTCTCGGGAGGCAGGGGATCTCTGTGAGTTTGAGGCAAGCCTGGTCTATAAGGAGCTAGTTCCAGGACAGGCTCCAAAGCTACAGAGAAACCCTGTCTCAAAAAGCCAAAAAAAAGCTGTCTCTCATAACGGATTCTTCATCCTGCAGAGGGTGGTAGGGCTGAGTGTTCCGCTCATGTTCTAGAGCTAGGTCCTTCTTTGCTAATAGTTGTACTATGCGGATTTTGGACTTTCTACCTTCCTCCACCATGGCCTGTCTTTTAGTAAATGAGAATTAATGAGAAAAATAATTGATTTTTGGATGCATTTTATTTCAGTCACCATCTGCTACTGAAGTTATTGTAATCACTTGTCTTTGTTTTGAAGCATGCAGCCAGCAAAGACCACAGAGAAGTTCGAGACCATAAGGAACCAAAAGAGGATATCAACAGAAATATTTCTGAATGTGGACGACAGCAGCTTTTACCAACCTTCCCAGCCCTCCACCAGTCGCTACCTCAGAACCAGTGCTACATGGCCACCACAAAGTCCCAGACAGGTAAATACAGTTTTACACACACACACACACACACACACACACACACACACACACACACACACACACACACACACGTTTTGAGCTTGTTTCTGTCCAGGCAGTGTAATGCTGGCCACTTTTGGAGTTGAGTGATGGGCTTGTATGGCTAAGAAGCCCTCTGTCATCAATCTTTATGACTTCTCTTTTGCTTTCCTGACTTGCTTTCAATCTCAAAGTGAACATTTTGTTTCTTACTGAAGTCTTCTGAGATGTAAATTGAAGACTATGAATTTTGTGAGTTGCTGATGGAAACACTAAGGTGTGTTAGGCCATGATACAGAGAATTGTTCTTGGGCTTTATCTTTGTAGCCACCTACTTAACTGTGAAATTCTCTCCTCACTCTTCTGTGCTTACTGTGTGCCTTGTTGGTGGAAGGAGTGAACTAATATTCGATTATTGGGGATTAGGTTCTCTTTATTTTTATTTTATTTTATATTATTTTTATATTATTTTATTTTATTTTTTTTTCGTAGACGGTGTTTTTCTTTGTAGCCCTGGCTGTCCTGCAGCTAGCTATGTGGACCAGCTTGGCTAATGGCATGTTTCCACCACACTTGACTTCTTTATTCATTTTTTACAGTTATGTGTTTGTTTGTGTGTGGATATGTGCACTTGAACAAGGGAGGCCAAGGAGGCCAGAAGAGGGATTGGATCCTCTGGAACAGAATTAGAGGCAGTTTTGAGTTACCTGACCTGGATGCTGGGAATCAAACTCAGATCCTCTGTAAGAACTATACTAACGAAACCATCTTTCCACCCCTGTATTGAGAGTAAATTATTGGAGGTGGGTTAGCACAGGAGACTACGCAGGAGATCTCATAGGTTTCGTTTAAGTCTCTGCATGATTCAGACTCAGCACAGCTTTTTTTTTACTAGTCTGCAGAGCATATGTGCACCTAGTGCTCTTCTAGGAAGTGCGCCATCCCTTCTCTCACGAATCAGTAGTGAATTTTAACTTAGAAAGAGTTTGTTGTCCTGAGTGTTGTTGACATGGAAGGTTTATTTTAGAAATTCTCACCTTGCCACTGCTTTTTATTTCTTTCTTCGTGGCCTTAAAAAAAAAAAAACCCAAATAAAACACACATACACACACACACACACATACATACACTTTCCCCCCCATGTATATATGTTTTGCTTGCATTTATGTCTGTACACCACCACATGTATGCCTGATGCCCATGGAGCTCAGAAGACTGTGTTGGATCCCTTGAAACTTGAGTTACAGGTGATTTTAACAGCTGTGTAAGTGCTGAGGAACCAACTTGGATTTTGTAAGAGCAACAAGTACACTGAAACCCCTGAGTCTTTTTTTTTTTTTTTTTTTCCTTTCTGAGACAAGATTTCTCTGTGTAGCCCTGACTGTCCTGAACTCACTCTGTAGACCACAGTGCCTGCCTCTCTCCGGAGTGCTGGGATCAAAGGTGTGGCCCATCATCACCTGGCCCCTTGAGTCATCTTTTCTAGCCCTCTTTTTTCACTGTTAAGGTATTTTTTCTTCTTTTCCTTCTCTTCTACTCTCCTTTATCTTTTCTTTCTCTCCTTTTAAGCCCTTTTCGTCCTTTCCTCTCCTTTCTCCCCGCTATATACTCAGGCTGATCCTGACGTCTTTTTCCTATGACCTCAGCTTCCTGAGTGTTGAGATAGCAGTCTTGTACCTCTGTGAACAACTAACTGCTACTCTTCACTTTAAAGCAATTTCAGAATTTCAGCAAAGTTGTAGGCATTTTACAAGAGTCCAGTGTATTTTTATATTCTTTGTATTTAAAAGTGTAGTTAGGCTAATCCTTGTGTGTGTGTGTGTATGTATGTATATGTGTGTGTATATATAAATATATTTATTTATTTTTATTTTTTTAACTTTTGAAACACTTTCTTAAGCTGCTAGTTACAGACTTGGACCTCAGAATATTTATTTGTTTCTCCTGGAAATAGTGGTATACTGTCTATAAAAGTAAGGACATTTTTTGAGTAAGTACTGTGTAGCAAACAATCAGTAAATTAATTTTACTGTGATATTATCTATTCTAGGTGCATTGACCAACTTTTGCCAGTTTTTTATTAATACAAATCAAACAAATCCTAGCCCTGGATCCCACAATCATTTGGTTGCTTTGTCTTGCTTTTTTGTTTTAATCTATAACATTCCCAGCCTTCTTTGTCTTTCCTGACTGTGGGGTGGGAGAGCACAATCTAGATGTTTCATAGAAACTGCCTAATAACTTTGCCCAGTGCTTCTCCGGATCTGGTTTGAGTCATAGGCCAAGCTGTAGGCCTCATTTGGTGACCTTTCGCTGTGTTTGGGCCAAACATAAAGTCACTTTTCCCTACATTGTCCTCAGAGGCTGTACTTCACGTTTGCGCCATTTGGTAGTTTTCTGCTTCAGTTTCTCCCTTTAGTCTACTAGCTACTTTTTTTGATGGAGGAGGTACTTCATTTTTCTTGCCAAGCTATCCTTTTGTATGTGTGTGTAGTCTTCGCTTGTGTGTGTTCATGTGTGGAAGGCAGAAGTTGACATTGGGTTTCCTTCTTAATTGTTCTCTACCTTTTATTTTTTATTTATTTTGGTTTATTTTTTTAATTTTGTTTTATTTATTTTATTTTTTCCAGACAGGGTTTCTCTGTAGCTTTGGAGCCTATCTAGCTCTTGTAGACCAGGCTGGTTTTGAACTCACAGATATCTGCCTGCCTCTTTAAAAATGTTTTATGTAATTATTTATATGTGTATGAGTGTTTTTCCAATATGTATATCTTGCCTATATGCATATAGTGCTCAAGGAGAACAGAAGAGGGCATTGGATCTCAAGGAGCCTGAGTTACAGATGATTGTTAGCTGACTTCTTGTTTCTGGGAACCAAAGTGTATCCTCTGCAGGAGTAACAAGTCCTTTTTAAACACTGAGCCATCTCCCCATTCCTTTACCTTTTTTTTAATTTTTTTATTTTTTTTTATTTTTCGAGACAGGGTTTCTCCGTAGCTTTTGGTTTCTGTCCTGGAACTAGCTCTTGTAGACCAGACTGGCCTCGAACTCACAGAGATCCGCCTGCCTCTGCCTCCCGAGTGCTGGGATTAAAGGCGTGCACCACCACTGCCCGGCTACCTTATTGTTTTTAAGATAATTTTTTTTTTTTTTTTTTTTTTTTTTTTTGTTTATTTATTTATTTATTATGTGTACAGTATTTTGCTTGCAGCACCAGAAGAATTTGTAGTCCCCATGTGGTTGCTGGGAATTGAACTCAGGACCTTTGGAAGAGCAGTCAGTGCTCTTAACCTCTGAGCCATCTCTCCAGCCCTTAAGATAATTTTTTATCCTATGGGAATTACACATCTTGTACATCAATTCTCCTCATTTCCCAGTCCCTCCCTAACTGCCTCTCACCCCTGTAGCATTCTTCCTCCTCCAAAAAAAATTTAAAGTAAAAACACAATAACCCAAAAATCCACTTTGCTACTCCATCTTTCCTGCCTCTTCAACACCTCTTTATTTATCTTAGTGCCATTGGGAGCTGCAGTGTGTCACGCAGTATTCCCTTTTGTCCAGTCAGCCCAACCTGCACATGGTCATTGGCATGAGTTGTCAGCCTGGCTTCTGGTCCATTAATACTGAATGCTCAGTGAAACTTCTCTTGCGTATCCTACTGTTGCTTTGAGTCATTGAGATCCTGTGGCTGTGGTTCTGCATGACAGGTCCCTTCGTGCACTCTGGTAGGTCATTGATGGTTTAGCTGTTGGGGCGTGCCAACTTAGAGCCCTGGATGTGCGTCCAGTGATAGCTAATTTGATCAGTCCAGGCCGCTGGGACTGCCTCTCCTTAGGAGAGGGGCGGAGGCAGCTGTTCTATGCCCATGCCATCATGGGGGTGTGTGTGGAAGTTCTGCTACTAGTGTGGCCAGCAAGGGGCAGGGCCTGCGCATGAAGCCGGATGCATAAAAGGGGCAGGAAATGGGAGTCACATAATCTCAAGATAACTCCAAAAGGTTTTAATTATCATTCTTTATTTTAAGGGAAAAATTTAAGGAACAGGAATGGGAGGTCCAACCTCAAGATGGGGCACTTGGGAACAACAGAGAGAGAGAGAGAAAGAGCTGGGCGGGCTTGCTGTTTAAAAACTGTGTAGCTCAAGCTGACCTCGAACTCCAGATCCACCGGCAACAGAGACAGGTGGATTTGTGTGTTTGAGGCCAGCATGATCTACAAAGTTGAGTTCCAGGATAGGCAGGTGGTGGTGGTCTAAGCCTTTAATCCCAGCTCTTGGGAGGCAGAGGCAGGAGGGTCACGAGTTCAAGGCCAACCGATTGTGGTGGCACAGGCTGGAAGAATTTGCTGGAGGAGGCAAAAGCAGGTGCATCTGGAGTTCGAGGCCAGCCTGGGCTACCCATTTTTTAAACTGCCGGCATGCCTAGCTTTCTTGTTCTGGTGCTCTACACCTTGAGGTTGGACCTCCTGTTCCGTGAGTTTTTCCCTTACAATAAAGAATAAAAATTACAATCTTTTGGAGTTCGTTTTTGCTTGAGATTATTTGACTTGCACTCCACAACCCCCCACCCCCAACGTGTCTAGCAACATGTGAAGGGTGATGCCAGCTAATCACTGTCCTCGGATTTCAAACTCATGGTTCCTGTGGTCCCCTGTCTGCCTTATTTTTGATCTAAAGTCTCTCCCTCAACTTGGAGCTTACTGATTTGGTTAGGCTGACCATCTAGTAAGACCTGAGATCTCCTGTTTTCGTCTCCCCAATACTAGAATTACAGACACACACTGCTGTGTTCATATTTTTACATGGGTGCTGTGGATCCAAACTCAGATATTTAAGGTTGCCTGTAAAGCATTTTTATTGAGCCTCAATCTATTTTTTAAGTATTTGTTTACATATAAGTGGTCTTTCCTTGTAACAAATAACTGAGATAACGAGCTTATAAAAAGAAAGCTTATTTTGGCTCACAGTTTTAAGAGTTTCAGTCGATACTCAGTGATCGCTGTTATTATAGTGGTTAGCTGAATTTGAATCTGCAGTGATACATGGTTGGAGGGTGTGATGAAACAAAATGATTACCTTGTGGGTGGAACTGCAAAAGAAAGAGGGTTCTAGGATCCACTGTCTCATTGGAAGTCATGCCTTCCATGATTTGAAGACCTTAATTAATAGTGCCATACTAGGGACTAAGTCTTTAATAAATGACTTTCGGAGATCTTCAAGATGGAAACTGGAAACTAGGTATTTGGTAGGGCAAGGCCTTTAATTCCAGCACTCAGGAAGCTGAGACAAGATTGCAAGTTCAAGACCAACCTGAGACCTTGTCTCAAAAACAAACCAGAAAGAATCAAACCATAGCAATTTGCAAACTTTCTTATGAATCTTTAGGCTTTATTCTACTATTATCATCATTGTTTCGCTGCTTGAATCACCCTAGGTTTGGCAGTCATGGACACTGTCCAGCTGCATATCCCAGTCTTTGGATTTGACCCACTACTTTCTGAAGACCTTGTGGTTGGACTGGATGCCCAAGGTTCATCTTATTATTTCCATTTGCTGGCCTGCGTTAGTTGTGTGTAAGGAGCTCTTAGTCTTGATTTATATCTTTGTACTTCACACTACTTTTTGGCTCTTTATCTTATTGTTACTTGTTTTTTTTTTTTTGGTTTTTTTTTGGTTTTTCGAGACAGGGTTTCTCTGTGGTTTTGGAGCCTGTCCTGGAACTAGCTCTTGTAGACCAGGCTGGTCTCGAACTCCCAGAGATCCACCTGCCTCTGCCTCCCAAGTGCTGGGATTAAAGGCGTGCGCCACCACCGCCCGGCTTGTTACTTGTTTTGAAGAATTAAATGGGACACTTTTCAGAGTTGTGTAGAGTTATTCTTCTGTATGTAAGGAATGAAGGAATGTTGAATCAGTGTTTCTGTTATGCGCTATGATTTTCCCCCTATGTTAAAATGCTTTCATTATTTTTTGATTAGATCTTTTCAAAACAAGATGCTGTATGTGTTCATCAGTACTTGATTTACTGTTTTGTGTTGTTTCCTTTAGCTTTCCTTCTCTCCCTGTAAGCGGGTGGTTAGACTGTTAGCCTGCACCTTCTGAAGTAGCCTCAAAATGTAGACGTAATGTGCTTCAGCAGTCAACTGACTTGTTTTGATTCTTCAGTTACATATCCTTTCCTAGTCCAAGGAAAGGATTTTCTGTTTCTGTTGCTACTTCAGGGCTAGTACCATTCCCAGGATGGAGAGGTCCGAATTTCTGTTTCTGTGTGTGTGTTTCCCAGAGAGAAGCAAGCCCTGCATTGCCATTAAGACTTATTACCATCATTGGTCCCTGGAATGCAGCAGCTCAACTCTGAGGGTGAGGCTTCTAGGAAGATGCTAGAAGTTAAGGAACCATAGAAGGCAGAAAGGGAGCAACACCTTTGTAAAAGCATGTATACAGATTCAGTGCTGGGACAGTTTCTGTCCTGTTCTGCTTCTTCGGACCTCATCCTTCTGTATGCCTCCTTGTTTGCAGGGGATCAAAGTTGTCTGATTTTAGTTATTAATCTTTAATATTACTATGATGGTTATCACAGAAGACTCTGTTCTTTTCCCTCCTGTTGAACCAGTGAGTTTCGTGTAGGCAGAGAAGATGAACAGATTAGATTCCCTTTGGCTAACAGTGCATTTTGTGCCTGCAGCTGTAGGCAAGCTATCTAAGGGTAGTCCATTTTCATCTCAGGAAGATAAAAGTCCATAGGACTTGTATTTTATGCTTTTATTTTTCACTGTCAGATGTGAAAAATGTTGTGCTGGTCGGAGGGTGGGAACCTTGTGTACCCCATTCAGTGGAGCACAGTCCAGACAATGAGTGGGGGAAAGAAACAAGGGAGATGGCTCAGCGGGTAAAGTGCTCGCCATGCAAGTATAAGCATGGGTGTTCAGATTCCCAGCCCCACAAAAAAGCCAGGTAGGTAACTGCTATAATCCTAACTCTTGAGGATAAAAGGTTTCCAGATGAAGTTAGATTAGCTTCGCTGACTAGCTTTGGGTTCAGCTAGAGTACAATAAATCAAGGAAGACATCTGGCCGCTCCGGTGCTGGGCTTATAGCAGGTTCTGCCAACAGCAGAGACTGACAGTGAGCCCCACAATGACTCATTCCCCTGGATGGCCAGCCAGAAGCACACTGGTGCGCTATGTTGATGACATTATGCTGATTGGACCAAGTGAACAGGAGGTAGCAACCACTTTGGACTTTTTGGCAACACATGCGCTCAACAGAAGATAGGAAACTGCTATCTTTGTGTGGGGCCTGGAACAGGAGAAGGATCTTTAGTAAGTCCAGACTGCTGTACAGGCTGCTCTACCAGATAGGGATGCTCTTTGGAGCCTATGGCAGACTCTTGTAGATGAATCACAGAAGAGACCTTTGGGATTTTAGAGCAAGGCCCTACCTTTGTCAGCAGACAACTATTCTCTCCTTGAAAGACAGCCCTTGGTCTGCTATTGGGCCGTAGTGGAAATTGAGCATTTGACAATGGGCCTCTCAATTACCATACAACCTGAGCAACTCATCATGAGCTGGGTGCTATGTGACTTCACCAAGTCATGAAGTAGGAGGTCGTGTGCCACAGCAGTCTATTATCAAATGGGCCTCAAACAAGTCCTGAAGGCATAGGCAGCAGGTTATGTGAATAAGTTGCCCCACTGCCTATGGTTTCTCCCATTACAATGGTATCTGCTGCCAAGTATGCACCTATAGCCTCATGGGATGTGCCCTGTGATCAATTGAGAAAAATAACAAGGGCCTGGCTTCCTGATGGTTCTTCATGTTATACAGGCGCCATCCAGAAGTGGACAGCTGGAACATTCCAACCCCTTTCTGGGACAGTCTTGAAAAACACTGGCGAAGGGAAATCTTCCCAGTGGACAGAACTTTGGGTAGTATACATACATGGTCACACGTTTTTGTTTCAAAGAAGAAATGTTCAGTTGTGCAATTGTTTTCTAATTCATGGGCTGTGCCTGTGGTGGTTTGAATGAAAATGGCCCCCAAAGGGAGTGACACTATTAGGAGATCTGGTTTGTTGGAATAGGTGTGGCCTTGTTGGAGGAAGTGTGTCACTATGGGGTGGACTTTGAGGTCTCATTTATGCTCAAGCCACACCCAGTGGGTTAGTTTACTTACTGTTGATGTAGAACTCAGTTTCTTCTCCAACACTGTATCTGCCTGAGTCTTGCCACATCATAAGGAGCTAAACCTCTGAAAATGTCAGCATTAAATATTTTTCATTTACAAGAGTTGCCGTGGTCTTGGTTTCTTTTAACAGCAATAAAAACCCTAAAACAGAAGTCAATGGATTGGCTTGATGAGGGACTTAGAAAGGCCATGATTGGAAAATGCTGAGAAAGATATCTGGGGAAGAAGTATGTAGACAGATCTTTCCCAATGGGCAAAGGATGCAAAGATACTCGTGTCCCCTGTAAATGCTCATCAGAAGGTGGCTTCAGCTGAGGAGTTCAATAATCAAGTAGATAGTATGACCCATTCTGTGGACAGTCTCTTTCTTTAGCTGTCCCTATCATTGTCTAGTGGGCCCATGAACAAGTTGGCAGAGATGTGGGTTATGTATGGGCTCAACAACACGGCCTTCCAATTACTAAGGCTGACCTGACTACAGCTGCTGCTGAGTGCCAGATGTACCAGCATCAGATTCCAGCCAGAAACCTGGTGATAGATTATGCGACCCACTGGTTCCACACTATTCTAAGCAGTTACTGATAGAAAGTTATTTTTGATGTCCAGTTATAGCGTCTACTAGGTGCAACCTGGGTTCTCCAGAATGCAGTACATGCTTTGAATCAGCATCCAGTATATGGTATGGTTTTTCCTGTGCATGGGGTTCAGGAATCAAGGGGTGGAAAAGGAAATAATTCTACTCACTACTATCACTCCTAGGAAATTTTCTTACTTCCTGTTTTCACAACCTTAAATTCTGCTGGCCTAGAAGTGTTGGCTACAGTGAGTGAAGTGAGTGCCCCTGCTTCACCAATTTCTATTGAACTGGAAGCTCAGACTTCCCCCAGTGTTTTTGGGTTTCTAATGTCTTTAAGCTAATAGTTTAAAGGAATAACTGTTAGGGGGCATGAAGGATCCAGATTTACTAAGGGAAATTGGATTGCTTCACCACAGTGGAGGTTAAGAAAGATTAAGTGCAGGAGATCCTTTAAGGGCATCTCTTGGTGCTACCATGTTCTGTTATTAAAATCATTGTGAAACTATAGTAACCGAATCCAAGCAGGATACCGAAGAGCACAGAGCCTTCAGGAATGAAGGTGTGGGTCTCTCCTCTAGGAAAAGAGGTGCTTGCTGAGGTTGGAGGGAATACAGAATAGGTTGTAGGAGAATGTGGTCATCAGTACCAGCATCGGCCACATGACCAGTTTCAGAATGAGGATTATAATTAACAGTGTTTCTGTTGTTTCTTGTTAAAAATGTGTTGTACAGATATTTGTTTTCTTTCCTTGATTTCTTAATGATGTAATGTAACATCAATCAGAATGTTAGTGGTTATCATATCACATCTAATCTGGATCTTTGAGGTAGGAAAATCCACCTTTGTCATGGCCACATCTGCTGCTGGTTGTCTATATAAAGGACATTAAAGAAGGAAGCTTTTATTCTTTACTCGCTTGCTCTTGCTCTCATTGGCAAATCCATTTCTTCATTGGCATTAGAGCATATTTCTTCGGGATTCTCGCATATACTGAAGACCAGGTAATGCATCTGGTCTTGTGGACTGAACAAGTACTGGATTCTTGGACTTTTTGCTTGTACAGTGCCGTTCTACTAGCTGGACCACATCATGTAAGGTAGTCTAGTAAGATTATATATATATATATATGACTGTAAAAGTGTGCTAGACAGTATTTCAGGGATCTTCTTTCTGTTTAATGCTTGAGTGGTTGGGGAAAGGTCCTAGAAAATGGATATACACAGAGGCCAGCTATGGGTGAGGTTTCTATATTCTGGCAGACTGGTTGGGCCCACTTTATGGTGGGTTGTTTTCCTTCTAATCCTTGGGTCATTCCTGCTGCACACATGCTCCTTTCGGGGATATGATGAAAGGAGAGGACATCTCAGGGCAGAGCTTCCTTTATTCAAGGGCATGGAGACTATTAGTAGGTAGTCTGAAGGCCTTGTTTCTCATGATTTGTGGTTTTACTGCTTGCAAGGTGGGGCAATTAATTATTTTTAGTGAAACATGGTCTTGGAAGTGTTTTCAGTGTTCTCAATTTGTTTCAAGTAAGCAATTCCTGTTATACTCTTGTGTTGATGCCTAAAGAAGTGTGTGTAAAGTAATAGGACTTGCTGATAAATTTTGTAGCCTGTCTTCTACCTCTAAAAACATTTGAATGGTATTTCTTTTCCTTTCTTGTTCCCTTTTGACTTTTTTTTTTTTTTAGCTTGCTTGCCTTTTGTTTTAGCAGCTGCAGTATCTCGGAAGAAAAAACGAAGAATGGGAACCTATAGCTTAGTTCCTAAGAAAAAGACCAAAGTATTAAAGCAGAGGACGATGATTGAGATGTTTAAGAGCATAACTCATTCCACTGTGGGCGCTAAGGTAAGAGTGGTGTGGGAGTTGTTTGCCACATGTTTTTGGAAATGTGTTCCTGGTTCCAAAGTCTCTTTGGCCAAAAGAACATTTTGTTGCGGTTATTATTAATTTGGTGACCTTATTCGCCATGGAAGGACTAGAGTTCTTGAGCTCCTCTTGTATAGCGTAGGTGACTCTTTCAAGACCCCTAACTCCAGGGAGCCTTCTTGCTGGGTTATTCTCCTACTAGGTTCCGTTGTGCCCCTAGTGCTGGCAGACCTTTACATCTTTCATCTTAGGGGTTCATAGTGAGTTAGTTAAGTCTTTATGTGCTGGGCCACAGTACTTCGAGAGCTGTGAATTGCTGTGTTCCAGGGCGAGAAAGCCTTGGGTGACAGTGCCCTGCATGTTAATGGGGAAAGCTTGGAGATGGACTCAGAAGATGAAGATTCAGATGAGCTGGAGGATGATGAGGAACACGGAGCTGAGCAGGCTGCTGCATATCCCACCGAGGACAGTAGGACTTCTAAAGAGAGTATGTCCGAGACTGACCGTGCTGCCAAGGTAGGACTCCACTTCTCTATCTGGTGACATTAGGTAGTACTTTGGGATTGTTATGCACTAGTGAATATTTTTCTTTTTATTTAACATTTATAAAAAATTAACTGTACATGGAAGCTCATGCCTTTAATCCCAGCATTCAGAAGGCAGGAGGCAAGTGGATCTCTGAGTTCAAGGCCAGCTAGGTTTATACAGTGAGTTTCAGGCCTGCAAGAAGTACATAGAAAACAAAAGAGAAAAAAAAAGATTAAATGACTGTCAGCTAGCAAAAGAACCAAGAAACAAAAGGCAAACAAAAAAGAAAATGTGATTGGTGGAAAAAGAATCGGATGACTAGAATAAATCTCATTGAATCAGCAATAGTTTTGTTATGTAAAGTATTTTGAGGAATAAATATAGAAAAAGCACTGTGGTTCATTCTTGGGCAACACTTTCATAAAATTCCTAATAGTAAAATACAGCTATGTGCTAAAATAATAATGATTACAAAAAATTGATTCATTCTTAGGAATCTCTTAATGAGATTTACTAAATTAACAAAGAAAAGCCACAAAGTGTACATATGCATAAATAACTTCTTTTACTTTGTTTTTCGAGACGGAGTTTCTCTCTCTGTGTTGTCCCGGCTGTCCTGGGAAATCTTTCTCCCTGCCTCTGCCTCCCCAGTGTTGGGATTAAAGGTGTGTATCACTAATGCCTGGCTTCAGCCGGTGTTTTTAATATTAAGTCAGTGGTGATGTCATGAATTTATAGGGACTGAGGGTTTCTTGAGATGAAGAGTTTAAGACTAGCCAGTGTTGCATTTCAAGATCCCATCATGTAACTCAGTAGACAAGAATACCGCCTACTTGGGTGCCAGCACTAAAATTGTGCTTAATTTTGTTCTTATAGAAGAAACACACAGTGCGTGTCCTTTTTGTTTGTTTTTTTTTATTGCTTTACAACTTATTTCACCCACTGTGTTTGAAGCTTTTTAAATTTTCTCCTTCCTTCCTTCCTTCCTTCCTTCCTTCCTTCCTTCCTTCCTTCCTTCCTTCCTTCCTTCCTTCCTCCCTCCCTCCCTCCCTCCCTCCCTCCCTCCCTCCCTCCCTCCCTCCCTTCCTCCCTTTCTTTCTAAGACAGGGTTTCTCTGTAGCTTTGGAACCTGTTTTGGAGCTAGCTCTTGTAGACCAGGCTGACCTCGAACTCACAGAGATCCACCTGCCTTCTGCTTCCCGAATGCTAGGATTAAAGGCCTGTGCCACCACCACCCGGCTGCTTTGTTAATTTTCATTCCTGTAGAATTCAGGTAGTCTAGGGATCTCTGAAACTGTTTTAAGAGATCTATAAGACTGGTACTATCATCTTGAGCTGAGTTGTGTCTGCCTCTTATGTCCTTAGAGAGTCACTTGTGTTGCTGTCTTTGCGTTGGTTCCTAATTAACTGTTCTTGTAATCTTCCATTCTCAACCCAAGACTACAGGAATAAATGTCAGTAAGAAAATTAACAGAAGTGCGTCATAGTTCTTAGTAATCCCTTTAGAGAATATATGGATCCTGAGACTGAGCTTGAGTACCACCATGATAGATTATTCCTTTATTGGATTCTATTCTGATTTAGATGTCCATTATTCTCTTTATGGGACTCTATATAAGGTTGTTTGATGTGACAGTCCCACCAATATCCTAAGCACAGTTGATTTCATGATCAAACTGGAAATAGATCACTGTGCTTGTTAGTGATACTGCTAGACAGTTTCCAAGAGGGTTGTAGGCATTTACATCTCTGTCAGCTACTTTTGAGTATCCTGTTTGCTGCACTGGCTTGCCACTCTTGCCATTGTCCATTTAGTGAGTACATAGTGCTGGTATATTATAGTTTTAATGTACCTTTTCCTGATTTCTAGAAGACTGAATACTGTTCTTTATGTTTGTTTTTCATTTGTATGAAACAGTGAATGTTTTCTATTGTGAAGAGACACCCTGACCATGACAACTCTTACAAAAGCAAGCATTTAATTCAGGCTTGCTTACAGTTTCAAATCATTAGTTCATTATGATAGTGAGGAACATGGCAGCATATTAGTAGACATGGTGCTGGAGAAGTAGCTGAGAGTTCTACATCTGGATCCACAGGCAGCAGGAAGAAGGGAGTCAGGGGTTAGTGTGTGCTTTTGAAACCTAAAGCCCACTCCTAGTGACACACTTCCTCCAACAAGGCCACACCTCCTGATCCTTATAATCCTTTCAAATAGTGCTGTTCTCTGGTTAGTAAGCATTCAGATATATGAGCCTATTGGGCCATTCTTATTCAAACCACCACAGATGCTTTCTTTTATGAAGAACTGATTAAGTATCAATCATTTATTTATTAGATATTAGGTTGCCTGTCTTTTTAGAAATCCATTTTGTAGAAGTTCTTTGATCCAGAAATGATCCTTGTTTGCCTAGTCAGCACAGTATCATATTCTTCTGTGTCCTTACTGAGTCATGAAAAGATTGGTATTCTCATCTAGCTGTGTGGATTACAAGCTAATTAAGGTACTGTGATAGTTGGGCACAGTGGTTGTTTGGAGTGCCTTACCCTCTTAGCCGGAAAGCTGGACCTGACTACCAGAGTTGTTTTCTGTTGTTCTTATAATAAGGACAACTTCCTCTGCTGTTGAACACAGGTTTTAGTTGCATCACATTCTGGTTCCTTACTTCTAACTTACTCTTTGCCAGCTAGTACTCTTTATTCTCCTTTTTCCTTGGGATTTCAATTTGTGCTTTCTTCCTTACCTGTGCCATACATGTAATTGTCAAGTGGCACTTTTAAAGTGATCCTCTCTGTGTAATCTCTTTTCTAATTGGTAGTTGTATTGCTCAGTTTTGTTTAACATTAAACATACAAAAGAGCAAAACAACTGCCTAGCGAATTTAAAGAAAACTTAAAGAAAACTAGCAAAGTCCCTGAGTCTACAATGAAGGCTACATTTTTTTGGTGAAAATTAAAAGCATTTTCATTATCGGTCATAAAACGAGGGTGAGATTGCCGCTTTTAGCATGAACATAAGGAGAATAGCATTGACTGTTTTGAGTGATGCTGTAAGAGAAAAGCCAGAAAGAAACTTTAATATTTAAACTGATAAAAACAGATGAGAAGTAATTAAAACTTTAATATTTAAAAGGACATGGGAGAAGAGTTTACTGAGAATATGAATGTCCACCTTAAAATATTGGAAAAACCCCAGAAAAAACCATTACAGCCTTTGAACTATACTTCCATGTGATCAAGACATAGACTTCTCTTGTTTTTGTGTGATTTTGTAATAAACATCAGCAAATCCATAAATGCCTAGTCATGTTTTTTAAACATCAACTAGAAAATAAGCTGGGTGTGGTCACGTATACCTTTAATTCCAGCACGGGGAGACAGAGGCAGGTAGATTTCTGAGTTTGAGACCAACTTGGTCTACAGAAGGAGTTCCAGAACAACTAGGGTTACAAGGAGAGACCCTGTCTTGAAAAGCTGAAAGGAAAAAAAAAAAAATGCAAGGGTCCAGACATCAGTGTCCATTTCTGTCTGTCCATACTTGAGTGGTCTTAAGGATGATATCTGTGAATCTCTTAATGATTGGTAATCTGAAATATAAACCACAAAACACCTAGAAGCTTGGCTGTAATTTTTGGCATATCCAGGGTATCTAGGGTAACACATTCAGCAATAATGTGGTATAAATTTGCTTAATGTGTTTATCAAATGACAAATACAAACAAATACATTGTCTCTAGGTTTATCTCTAAGTCAGAATAGTCCCATCAAAATCTAATCAAAACTTTCTGCACAGCTCTAAATTCTAAAGTGCTATGGAGATTGATAACAGTTCTTGGAATTGTATGAGAGAATGTAGGATAGATACATCAGCAGTGTTAAGAATGGGTAAACAAGGGGCTGGAGAAATGGCTCAGAGATTAAGAGCACTGCCTGCCCTTCCAGAGGGCCTGAGTTCAATTCCCAGGAACCACATGGTGGCTCATAGCCATAAGTAATGAGCTCTGGCAGCCTCTTCTGGCCTGTAGGCATATATGGAAACAGAACACTGTATATATAATAAATAAATCTTAAAAAAAAGAAAAAGAATAGGTAAACAAGAGATGTGTATAGGATGTTAATGAGATTTATTAGGGGAGAGGGGTGCCATTTGACTCAGGAACTCCACATCTCTCCTCGTCTACCTTTTGTTGAAGGACCTTGGCATGTTTGCAATGCAGCTTGATTGCGAACCCTGTAGGTTTTGTTGAGCTGGGAACATCAGAAAGAAGTGAACTATTCTGGAGTGCATCCTACAGCATACCAGAGACCACAGCCCTGTCTTGCAGTGAGTGGGTCTGGGGCAAGTGGACATTGTATTCATGTACTGACAGTATAGACAGGAATGATGAATACAGTATGAAAAGCAAGTTGTCTTTGGTGTTCTGATATAGAAAGGATTACAGAACTTGTCTGTAATTAGAAAAGAGTCACTGAAGTGTGTCCAGCATGGAAACAGGTTTAGGCATGGGCTCTGTGTGGCTGGAAGTGGCCAGGTAACATAGCACTTATGGCTTTAGGGACTAGACTACTCTTAGGCGATTAGAGGTAGGTTTGAATCTGTATTTTTACATAGCCCTTCAGAATATACTCTCTTTCTCTCTCTCTCTGTTTGTGTGTGCCCATGTGCTTGTGTGTGCATTTTGCCACTATATATATATATATATATATATATATATATATATATATATGGCATGTCTTGCATGCAGTTGATGAATTTTGAGTCATCAGAGTGGGTCCATTTGCTATGTAGTATCTTAACAGAGAATGGGAACAGAAACTCATGGTATTTTGTTCTCTGGAAACTCCCTGGCCAAAGCCAGCCAGGTAACTTGTCTTTATAATGGGACAGACAATTAGGATCCTTCCACGTATATCTGCCAGGTTTTTTTTTTTAACATTTGTTTTGCATTCATTTGTATTCTACTAAAAGATCTAATTGGTTTTTGTTTTTTATTTGGTTTTCTCCCTGTCCTATGCCATGATCAGATGGATGGAGATTCGGAGGAAGAGCAGGAGTCACCTGACACAGGGGAGGATGAAGATGGTGGAGATGAGTCTGACCTGGTAATCTGACATTTATTTTATGTTAATATGATTCAGATCTTCAGGTGAGGTCACTGTTACCACCTCCTGTGTATGCTGAAAGTCACAGGGTATCCAGGGGTCTTGTCTGAAGGGAAGAGGTCACTTAGTGTTGTAGCTCAGGCACAGATAGAGCAAGTGTGATGATCTGATTGTTGAGATCCAATAGCACATCAGACATTCCTAGGGCTGTGTTTGGTTCTGAGGGAAGGGCATGGTTCTATATTTCTGGTTATTCATACCAGGGGTGAATTGTGCTGTGTTGGCTGCTGAGAAGCTGTTGGACTTGAGCTATGTTGAGGTAGAGTCTCTTACCTGTCACATAGAATCTGCGGATTTGTAGGAGCTGGGTAGGTTTGAAATAGGTGAATCCCTGGAATGGAATAGCCCACCCACGTGTGAATACTGAGCAGAGGAGATAAGAAGCGTGTGAGCTTGAGGGAAAAGTTATCTGTGTAAGATAAAGTATTGAACCAAAAATTGAAGAGGAAGAAAGTGTTCCCTGTGTCAGACTGCTGTGGTGAAGGCAGGGAAGACACATATAGGATCCTTGGGTTTGGTGATGGAACATTATTTCCCGGGGTCCTATAGCATGATTGAGACAGTAGAAACTTTGCAGTGCTCGTTGAAGTTTTTCCAAAAGCTTTTCTGTATGAAACATAGGGTGGAATGAGGGGTTGTTTGTAGGGACCTTTATAATATAAGCATGTGTGTTGGAGATGTTCCTCAACAAATTTGCTGGGGTGACTGACGTAGACCCACACAGCCAACCCACGGCTTGGGCAGATGGGCGTACTTCCATATAATTAGGATTACTTGGCATGCTGTGCCAAGTGACTCTTCTGGGTATCAGTATAGTATCCTCAGTGTGTCTATATATGTCTTTGGAAAGTAGGTTTGAGAAACCCATGTGCTGTCTTCATGTGACCTTTTTCTAGCATCTCCTGGCATTAGAATTTGTGCTGTAGGTTTGTTGTGATTTGTGGTTGTTAGATGTCCTTTCTACACTTGCAACATGGGAACAGATGTGGAAACTTTGTATTGTTATAAATTGATTATACTTCTTTCTTGTTATCCATGTAGCATGTGCCTGTGTGGATTCTAGGGCACATTGAGCTTTGTTTGTTCCTTCTTGATCAAGATGAGTGGATATGTATAATGAAAAGTAGATTACTTATTGAGCTTTTTTGCTTAGTCCTGGCTAGAAATTTCCAGTTTATTCTTTTACAGTGTGCCAAACTGATGTAAAACTTACAAATTGTATTTTAGTTTTATCTTGTTAGCTCTAAAACGACTGGGCTTAGTGAGATGCTTTGAAACAGCATATGTATTTTTAGAATATAACCTGGAAACGTGCCCAAAAGTGAAATGAACCATTTATTTATTTACTTATTTACTTATTTATTTATTTATTTATTTATTTATTTATTGGTTTTTCGAGACAGGGTTTCTCTGTGGCCTTGGAGCCTGTCCTGGAACTAGCTCTTGTAGACCAGGCTGGTCTCGAACTCACAGAGATCCACCTGCCTCTGCCTCCCAAGTGCGAAATGAAACTTTTAGAGGAAGAATCAAGATATAGCAACTATTTGATTTTTGAGGCAAACAACTCATAGTCCTTTTTGCTCTCAGGAGCTCCCCCTGCTTTGCCTTTGATGTGCATGCCCTTTGGTCCTCCAGAGTTCTGAATCCAGTATCAAGAAGAAATTTCTCAAGAGGAGAGGGAAGACTGACAGCCCCTGGATCAAGCCTGCTCGGAAAAGGAGGCGGAGAAGTAGAAAGAAGCCAAGCAGCATGCTTGGTGAGCACAGTGGAGCTGGGGCCTTTGCAAGCTATGTGTGGTGTGTCAGCAGGAAGGTCGTCTGGGCTGGTCTATTTGAAGGATTTCACTCAGAAAGAGGAACTCCTGTAAAAAATGTTGAAATGACTTCTTTAGAGAAACTCAAGCAATCCTCAGGTAGTCTCTTTCTAATAAACCTAGTTGATCTGGCTTCATTACCGAGCACTAAGCCGACATGGATAGTTTGTCACCTGCACGGGAGTAGTGCCTGGACTTTTCCTGTACCATATGGAAGAAGGAAGTCTGATGATTCCTGCTGCCTCTGTGGCCTGAGTGGTTTGCTACTCATCCATAGTCCTTAATAGTAGTTTGTTAAGGTGAGATCAAGAACATGTCCTTCAGATCAGAGGAACAAAGGTTAGTGTGCTTGGGTTCATTGTATAGCTTTGTTGAGTTGTGCCTGGCATAGAGTGGAATGTATACAAATTATAGAACTCTCACCAGGAGCAGTTCACTATTGTTTTCACCCTCTATGTGCCCCTAACCCTGCTGCTAGGTAGCCTTCCCTTAGCCTGTGACCACCTCCGCATTCCCAGGAAGCCCTTGCCTTTCTGTTTTGCTGATATTCTAGTACTTTGTAGAATCCTGTGAATTGAGTTGCTCAATATAGAGTCTTTTTACCCCCCTGCTCTGCCACTTTTGAGATAATTGTTTTGAGCACCCTCCTCTTGGACCTGTCCACACCAATTTGTTTTTTGCCTTCTGAGAAGTGTACCAACTGTGTGGGATGCTGTCACTTATTAGTCATTTTCTTGTGGGTGGATGCTGGTCTCTGCTGGGTTAGGCTCTCAGAAAGGAAGCTGATAGAAATATCTGAATGAAGCACAGGTGTTTCATATCTTTCTGGCTGGCCTAACACAGTTGCATACGGTGTGCTCAATCTTTGGGAAACTACCAAACTGTTGTTTAGCTTGGGTCCCCTTGTACATCACCACCACCACAGTACTTGGGGCTTAAGTCCTCTCTGTCCTTACCTTTGCTTGTTGGAGTCTGTATAACAGTGGCTCCAGAGGGTGTGCCGTAGTGTTCCTTAGTAGCTTCAGTTTGTTTTTACCAGGTCAATAATGAGATGGAGCTTACTTAGCTTGTGTGTATTTTCTTTTGTCAAGTGTGTATTTGTGTTTTTCATTCACTTTTATATTTAGGTCATTTTTCTTCTCACTGAGAATTTCAATCAGATGAAATTTTGCATGTTTTGTTCCTAGCCTGTGGCTTGCTTTTTCATTTTCCTAACAGTATATTTAGGTAAGAAGAGCTAGGGAATGTTTTTATTGAAGTCAGATTTATGAATTTTTTTTTTTAATGGTTCTTACTTTTTTTGTTCTAAGAAATTTGTGAGTAAGCCAGGCGCTGTGGCGCACACCTTTAATCCTTGTACTTGGGAGGGAAAGGCAGACTCTGTGAGTTCTAGGACAGCCAAGGCTACACAGAGTAATCCTGTCTTGAAAACCAAAACCAAACAAACAAGTCAGATGGTGGTGGCAACGCCTTTAATCTCAACACTTGAGAGGTAGAGACAGGTGGATTTCTGTGAGTTCAAGACCCGCCTGGTTCCAGGACAGGCTTCAAAGCTACAGAGAAAACCTGTCTTGAAAAACAAACAAACAAACAAACCAACCAACCAAAAACCAACTAACCAAACAAACAGAAATCTTTGAATAAACCAGGCTACCAGAGTTTATTCCACATTTTCTTCTGAAAATTTTCAGCTTTCACGTATATCCTTAATGTAACGAGGCAGCATTTGAATATGTGAGGAGTCGGCTCCCGTTTCTACCTGTGCAGTTGATCTGTTACAGTGGATCAATAAACTACGGCTACTTTTTCTTTTTTAAAGATGTACTTATTATTCATGTGTATGAGTGTCTCTACCTGTGTATGCTCTTATGTAAATGCTTGGTGACCCAAGAAGTCAGAAGAGAATGTCAGATTCTCAGGAACTGGAGTCACAGATGCTTGTGGGCCACTCTTTGGGTTCTGGGAACAGAACTCAGGCCTTCTTCAAAGGTTGCAAGTATTCTTAACCACCGAGCCATCTCTTAGTGTTACTTATTGCCTTGAGGCTTTTATTAACAGTGGTGTGTAGGTGCTTTTTTTGAGTTTTCTTTCTTTTTTTTTTTTTTCGAGACAGGGTTTCTCTGTGGCTTTGGAGCCTGTCCTGGAACTAGCTCTGTAGACCAGGCTGGTCTCGAACTCACAGAGATCTGCCTGCCTCTGCCTCCCGAGTGCTGGGATTAAAGGCGTGCGCCACCATCGCCCGGCTTCTTTTTTGAGTTTTCTAATCTGCTTCATTTACTTATTTGCTTATTATCTTTATGCTACACAGACAGTTTTGTTCAGTTGTCAGTTTAGCTTCTGACAGAAAAGGAGGTTTGTGGGCTAGTGTCTATGAGACAGCCACGTGACATGGGAAGGACTACAGAGATTTTTGATATAGGGCTTGTGTCCTTCCTGAACACCTGCTCTGCCCATTCATTCTTGAACATTGCCATTTATTTCACCGCAGGTTGCCCTTTGAGAACAGAAAATCCATGCGGTTTCAACTGTGGACTTTCACAAGTATTTGTGGATCCAATACTAAAAGAAATTTTGAGGGTAGAGAGTCCGTTTTTGCCATTTTGGCTTCAAAGTGTAAAATGCATACTTAAATATTTACTGAATAATGTGAATTTTATTGTTTTATATAAAATGTTTAAAATTTTGCAAAATCTATTTATGTTTGAAAATTGTTGTCTAAGATCTAGGCACAGAATCAGTTTTAATTAAAATATGTTTGTATCATACCTCTGTATTAATGATTCATTTATTTCTCGTCATTTACATAATATTGCATACTAATATTTAGAAGATTCATTTTGAAACATAGTCACCCACCCTTTGCCACTGTTAAGTATTATGTAATGTATACACACTTTTTAGGATTCTTCTTGAAATGTATTTGTAGTTGGAAATACTCAATATTTTGCAGGTCTCTCAGGCTATCTTGGGAAGTGTGGACAGGCTGGCCTATTGCTGCTACCCTCCCTTGTCCACAAAGATTAGGGCCTACATAAATTTTTGTCCCTACTAGATGACCTATAAAACTAATTTTGGAATTAGTCCTCTTTGGATCCTTCCATCTTTATATATGTTTAGATTTTATTGCCCTTAAGTGAGTGGTGTACTTCATAGACTACCATGTTTGATGGGTTGGATGTTGGCTGAATCCCAGGGCATCTTTAGCTGTGGGCTAAAACAGCAGGAAAGCTGGTATCATCACAGGCACAGGGTTCTACATCATTAAATTGTTTCATCATGTTAGTGGGTCTTTCAAACTCTTAGATTTTTCCATTTTATTTTAAACTCTAAAACAATTTTAAAAAATTCATCACTTTTCTTTCTTTGAGACAGGTCTTACTGTGTATCCCTCAGAGGTCCAACTGCCACTGCCTCCCAAATGTTGGGATTAATGACATGAACTGCCAGATCTAGTTCCTTTATCATATTTTTTATTATTTTCTTGATTATTATCAGTTTTTACTTAGCAGATCTGGATATAAGATTGCACTAATTGGAGTTGGAAAGATCATTATGCAATTAAAAACATTGGATGCTCTTCCAAAGGCCCAGAGTTTAAGTCCCAGTATCTACATATGGGCTCATAACTGTCCGTAACTCCAGTTCCAGGGGACTCAACACTCTTTTTTTTTTTGGTTTTTTGAGACAGGGTTTCTCTGTGGCTTTGGAGCCTGTCCTGGAACTAGCTCTTGTAGTCCAGGCTGGTCTCGAACTCACAGAGATCCGCCTGTCTCTGCCTCCCGAGTGCTGGGATTAAAGGCGTGCCCCACCACTGCCCGGCTGACTCAGCACTCTTGACCTCAGAGGGTACCAGATCTTCATGTGGGACACATACATACGTGATGTAAAACACTGATAAACATAAAATCACTAAATAAATCTATTCTTTTTAATCTTAAAAACCGAATGTAGTAATATGGTCATGAATTTTTTTTCCCCTGAGTGGATGGGTGGGAGTCTCAGTTCAGGATAGCCTGAAATTCACTGTGTACCCAACGGTGGTCATGTTCTCCGAAGTGCTAGGATAAAAACATGAACCATAATTCCTGGCTTTCTCGTTTTTTTCTTGATCAGCCCTTTTCTTGTGAAACTGGGTATTCATGGGACTTAATAAAATAATGTACAAGAAATAAAATGATAGTTGAAACTGAAGTGGCCCAGGTGTTCATCAGAATTAGTGCCTTTCTTGGAAACTGGCCTCTTGTTTGAGTTTGTTGTTGTGTTTTAATTTTGGGTTTTTAAAACAGAAGCATTTTTATTGTGTGTGCCATGTTATGTATGTCAGAGAACAGCTTATGGGAGTTGGTTCTCTTCACTGTGTGGGTTCTATGGATTGAACTCAGATTGTTAGCCTTAGATACAAGCACTGCTACCTATGGAGCCATCTCTTTGGTCTTCGCTGTTGGGCGGTTTTCATGATGTATGCATTCTGTGTATAGGTTCCGAGACTTGTAAGTCATCCCCAGGAAGCACGGAGCAGGCAGCTCTGGGAGACAGCGCTGGGTATATGGAAGTTTCTCTGGATTCCCTGGATCTCCGTGTCAGAGGAATTCTGTCTTCCCAGACAGAAAATGAAGGTTGGTGTTGGAGTATGACTACACCATCTTGCTTGCTTACTGATCTAGTTCTGTGTTACCCTGATGCCCCCTGGTGGATAATAATAGACAGTTTGATAAAGTGCATTGTTTTGTTCTCTCTCTCTCTCTCTCTTTTTTTTTTTTTTTTTCCCAAGACAGGGTTTCACTGTTGCTTTGGAGCCTGTCCTGGAACTAGCTCTTGTAGACCTGGCTGGCCTCAAACTCACAGAGATCCGCCTTCCTGTGCTTCCCTAGTGCTGGGATTAAAGGTGTGCGCCACCCAGCTGATAAAGTGCATTGTTTAAAGGTGACTGAAAGACGTGATGCAAATGCATTTGCCAGGTCACTCTCGAGAGAAAGACAGAAAGTGTGAGTGAGAGCCCCCTAAGAGCAGAGTAGCTATTGCCTGATGCCTAGTTTATGGTGCTAGTGGTTTCCCAGTTGTGAGCCTGATATGTGTGGAATCCTTGATGAAAAAGATGCCACCCTCCTCTGAATGTGATTCATTGTGCCTTTAAATGGTCTCTGGTTTTATCTCCGGTTGGTTGTAGCTTGTCTTCTGGTCTCGTGCTCCGCTGGGTTTGAAGTGGAGTACAGCCTCCAGTCACAGGTGCAGTCGTATCTGCCATTGTGCCTGAATCATTGTGACTTGCTCTCACTTTCTGCTCCCCTTTCTTTAAATCACTCAAAAACCTAACAGTGAAAACTCTAATTATATTTTAAAAACCTTTATGAAATATAATGTTAAGGGGAAATGTAAGACCCCAGAGCTGCTTACACTCTGTTTATATTTTGAAATTATAGAATTATATTTTACTCTAGGGATTTAATGAATTGTTTTTAAAGAACAAATACCCAGCTTTTTAAGATTTTAAATTCTTAGGAAGCTGTGATTTACTTATGTAATTTAGTAAACCATACCTTTTACCTCTCATGTGGATCTTGGATTTGTCCAAAGAAGAGTTTTTTCTTTTCTTTTCACAAACCTTTTTAAATCTCATAAAGCCCCATTGTACTTATGCCTCCCTTCTAAGCTAAATAGAACCGTATTTTAAGTATTCAAAACTTTTAGATTTGGGAGGTTAGAAATTTAATTGTAATCACAAAATCGTTAGTACTTTTTCACATCAACCCCAGTGCTGTATAACAGAGCCCTGCCTGTTGTAGGTGAATAAACATGATATTGTGATGGCATTTAGGGGCCCTTCTATGTAAAATATCCTGATCCATCTCTCATACAAATAAAGGCCAAAAGTGGTAAATGAAATGATAAAGTCTTAAGAATGGAAGCACATCTAGAAGGGTGGTATCAAGGTTACAGAGGAGGGAGAAGGGGCAGTTTGTAGTGCTGTTCCTTGGGTTCTATGGCATTTTGAATATTGACCTTTCTGTGATTGATCACCTCTGATTAATCAATTAGGGATTGGTTTGTATACACCAAACTACTTTTGACTTAGAGAATCAGTTCCTTGAAGAAAAACAGCATTGCCTACTTGTCTTCATTTTTAGAGTATGAAATTGAGATACCTGAAGGTAGGTAGTAGGAGTGCTGGGAGTATGAGTGAAGATCTTAGAGTTTGCTTAAGTTGGTCACTTGGTTCAGATGCTCAATCCAGTTTTGGTACAAGAGGGTCTAGACTTGAGCTGAGGACCTAAGTGAATGTTT
Organism: Chionomys nivalis; assembly: GCF_950005125.1. Lineage (NCBI taxonomy): Eukaryota > Metazoa > Chordata > Mammalia > Rodentia > Cricetidae > Chionomys > Chionomys nivalis. The sequence continues at coordinate 39,412,374 of NC_080107.1, read as the reverse complement.
GTGCTTCCATTGTCTTTTCCCACTGTAATTGCTTAGAGGTGTGTGAAGGTAGTAGGCTAAGGATTTGAGCTTGCGTGAAGACAAGCTGACCAGGAGAGCCCAAGGTTAGAAGAGAGGTTGTGTTTGTTTACCACTCCAGAGGTGGTGGGATGTGGGGAGATGGAGCCCAAAAATAAGGCAGACTAAGGTCTCATGCAATAGCCAACTTTAGTCAGAGCATCTGACAGTTTATACTCTGGTTAAGATGAGTCACATGAGTAAAGAGTACAATCACAAGGGCAAGCCACAGGTGGTGGGCAAGCCACTTGTAGCAAGTAAGTTGCATGTTCCACAGAGGCATATAATAAAACAGCCAGTTGTAATGTCTGAAGTAAACTCACTCCCACCTACTACACCTGGGAAGGGGCAGTAAAGTACATTCTAAGGACAAATTCTGTGTCTTTGAAGAAACTGAAATCACTGAAAAGACTCTTGTGTTGGTTGGTTTCTTGGGTGTTTTCTCATAAACACACTAATTCTCTTTTTTTCCCCCAAGACAGCTTTTCACTGAGTAGCCCTGGCTGTTCTGAAACTCACTCTGTAGACTAGACTGGCCTCAAACTCACAGAGATCTGCCTGTCTCTGCCTCTTGACTGCTGGGATTAAAAGTGTGCACCACCACTGCCTGGAACAACTCCGTTCTTGAACCGTGTTCTGACAGTGTGCAGAAAACTGTGTCAGCCATTTCTTTTGATGTCTCTGTAGTCCTTCTCTTTTGGAGATGGAAGCTCGCACGTCTACGTAGATGGACGTGTTCTGACAGTGCTGTCCAGGAATGTGCTCTCTTTCGCCTCACCTCAGCCACACGTGGTCGGTGCGACAGGAGGACAGTTCCTGACCACTTTCTGCGTTTCTGTCTGTTCCCCTATTTATTTATTGCTGAATGGGAACTCCTCGAAGGCCCATTTTATACTTTCAGTGATTCTGGCTTGAGTCTTGCTCTAGACGTTCTGATCTTATGAGGTGTAGTTACTAGAGGGAAATCAGACAGCTAAACTTACATGTCACTAGCTCTTTTTTCCACAGAGGTTTGTGGCTAAACTATCCCTTGTTTATTTTGTTTCTTAAACTGTCTTTGAGACAAGGTCTCAGCCTAGCTTGGCCTTAACTTCATTATGTTGTCAGGTTGGCCTTGAACTTCTGATCTTTCTACCTCTATCTCTGTGTGCTATGAATATGTTTTATTACCATTGGTTAATAAAGGAGGTACTTTGGCTTATGGTAGGGCAGAATATAGCAAGGTGGGAAATCCCAAGCAGATAGAGAAGGAAAGAAGGTGGAGTCAGGCACACTCTTTTAGCAGCCCAAGGAAAAAGACGCTGGAACCTTAGTGGTAGGCCATAGCCTCATGGTGATACATAGATTAATAGAAATGGGTTGATTTAAGATTTAAGAGCTAGCCAGGCGGTGGTGGTGCGCACCTTTAATTCGCAGCACTTGGGAGGCAGAAGCAGGTGGACCTCTGTGAGTTCAAGGCCAGCTTGGTTTACAAGGGCTAGTTCCAGGATATGCTCCAAAGCTACAGAAAAACTGTCTTGAAAAACCAAAAAAAGAAAAAAAGGTTTTTAGAGCTAGCTAGGAGTATGGTTGAACCATTGGCCAAACAGTGTTGTAATTAATATAGTTTCCGTGTGATTATTCAGTTTTATGTGGCCAGGAAACCAATGTCTTCGTTTACACCTGAGTGCTGTGATCATAGACCATCACACCTAGTATATTCAGTGCTGAGGATCCAGCCCAAGTCTTGGTGCATGCCAAGTAAACACTGCCAACTCACCTACATTTCCCTCATTTATTAGTTCTCTGTGGGGAGTAGATTAGTTAGGACCCAAATCTTGTTTTCCAGAGGCCAGGGGTGAAGTTGGACCCCTGGGTTCAGCATAGCTAGAGACCAAGTGAAGAAGCACTGTGTGTATATGGAGAGTTTGAAGAATTTGTAGATCAGGCAGCAGCTCCAAACCAGAAGCAGTTCAGGGCTTGTTGAGGGATTTCAGGGAAGGATTGTGTTGAGCGAACTGGAAGTTGGCCAGAAAAATAATTACTTGGTTATAATTATTTGTTCTTTTCTGTTGGTAAGTTCCTCGATAAATAACTTGGCTGGTTTTGAGTTGCTGAACTTAACCGTTTCATTTTTCTGTAATCTGGATATTCAGAAGAAATAGCTCAAAATTAGTTTTCATGAGGTGAGTAAGGTCTTTACTGGCTTAGGGTCCTCAGGGTTCTTTGGGTTTGGTCTCAATGGGAGTCTTTATTTTAATTAATTAATATTTGACACAGGATCTTACTGTGTAGCATGGCTGGCTTAGAACTTGATATGTAGTTCAGGCTGGTCTAGAACTCAGAGCTCTTTCCGTCTCTGTCCCCCAAGTTCTGGGATTAAAAGCCTGCACCACCTTGTCAGTCCTAGTTTGTTTTTAGGTGTGAATATTAATTATTTTCAGAGCTGCAATACTGTTCAAACTCAGTTCACCTTTATCTCTGTTGTTTCACAAGAAAGAGGACATGGTCTGCTCCAGTGTCTTTGGAAGAAGCAGTCTTTGAAGTTACTAGTCAGATCCCAGAATCCTTTTTGCATGTTCTCTGAGAGTGAATGGGCTCAGCTTTGCAGTGCAGAGGCTTTGCTTGGGCCTCATGGCTTATGTTTTCACTGTGGTGTTTGGTTCTCTGTTTATATGTGTATCTGTCTGTCTGTCATGTCATGTGTGTAGGCATGTGTGGAGTAAAGGACAACTGTTAACTTTTGGTTCTTCTGCCGTGTGGGTCCTGAGGATTGAATTTGGGTGTTTAGACCTGGCAACATGCACTTTTAACTCTCCAAAGCCATCTGATGGACCCCATTTTCTTTGTTTTCCTTCTTCTGCCTAATATATGGATTCTTTTGTTGGTGAATAATATTCTAGGTAACAATTAAACCATCAGTAAAACCTTTTAAATGGAATTTCTTTTTATGGATATAAATTAGAACCAAATAAGGAAAATAATATCTCAATATGTAGTGAATGCTTTTCTTGCTTGGAAACCAGATTTAGGAATTCCTGATGAACATGCTGCCTGGCCTATGACATAGACCCTAGAAATATAAATTAATAAGTAGTCTTGGGGGATTTGGTAGTTTGTGGGTAAGACACAATGTGCCTCCTTACTTTACATGTAGGATATTACAAAATAGTATGTGAACACTTTTCCCTGAGTAGTACTGATGTGTAATTTCAGTTCATAAATGATCTTTGTAAGGACTGTAATTGATTGTTCTCTGGACGACCCTTTGTAGGTCAGGGTTGCTTGAGCTGATGTGTCTGTGTGACTTAGGGCTGGCCAATGGTCCGGATGTGCTGGAGACGGATGGCCTCCAGGAAGTGCCTCTTTGCAGCTGCCGCATGGAAACCCCCAAGAGCCGTGAGATCAGCACCCTGGCCAACAACCAGTGCATGGCCACTGAGAGCGTGGATCATGAAGTAAGCACGTTCATTTTTCCTTAAAATGGCAACAAGAACTGTCATGCTTCAGAATCACAGCGTTTCCTGTTAAATCCTAGTCAGCACTGTCAGATTACCAGGGAACCCACACAAGCTTGTCAAAGTGGTGGAGCAGATAATAATAAGAGCTGATAGGCTTGCTTTTTTTTTTTTTAATAAACAACAACAACAAAACAAGAACGTTGTGGCTAGAGATGGCCCACTAGTAAATAGACCATGCTGCTCCTGCAGAGGACCCAAGTTCAGTTCCTAGCATCCACATCGAGTGACTCACAAACTCCTGTAACTCCAGCCTCAGGGGATCCACTTGCCCTCTTCCAATTTCTGTGGACATATTCATTCTTATATACCCCACTCCCTTAAAAAATTTTTTTTTTAAAAAGGGTGATAGCATTCAAACCGTGGTTGGGTGAAAGTGGAATATTGCATTGTCATGAAACATAAAACAAAGGTTTTTACCACCTTGCTGTATTTACTGAGAAGTGAATAAAGTGAGGGTTTCTTCAGTGTGTCCGTGCCTGGGACAGGTTCAGCCTAGCATGCCCCCATCACCTCTGATGAGCTCTGATTACTTCTTGCCATGTCTCACATACACCTGGGAGGATTGATGATCCCTCACCCTCATTCCTTCTGGATTGGCAAAAAGCAAGGAGGCAATGTGCAGAGACAATGCTTTTTCTAAAAATTTCTCAATTTTTGGCAAGTTTTATTTTTCTTCAGCTTATCATGCTACTTGGCTGCTGGTGAACAAAGCATTGGTAGGGACTGGGACAGCAAGCAGCAAGCTTGTTGATGTTGCATTACTAGAAGTACTTTTTTCTGTGACAAGACCTTTGGAATACTCTTACTGCATCTGACCACCTGTGCTCTGGGAGAAGGCCTGGCCAGTAGCTGGTGCTTTGCTTCTTCTATCTTTTCCCTATTGCATTCTAGTAAGGTTTTTTGGCCATTTGATCTTTGGACACTTTCTCACTAATTAACAATTGAGTTTTAACTGTAAGCTTTAGGATTGAAGTCTTTGACAGCAACAGTATAGCATATGTCTAGTGTGCAGGATATGGCCATGAGATATCACATTTGCCCCTGAAGTTTCTTTGTGCTTCATAGGTGAAGGCAGTAAGGCTAGGGCATCTGTCCAGGCCCAGGAAAAGGCGAAATAGAGGTTATTTTAGCAGTCCACCCTGCCCACATTACTAGATTTAGGCAGTTAATGGGAGGGCCTAGTGTGGTGCTGGGTCAGGTGTTTGTGGGCTGATGCTACTGAGGACTTGTCCAGCTATTCTTGTCCCTAGTACCTAGTGATACAGCCAGAACTTTTGCTTCAGTGGAATTGGCCTGTGTTGTGAGTCTTGCTTTTCTAAAGCTTTAATTTTTACTATGCCCTGGTCCAGGAACCACAGTTTGAAAACCACTGGTTCTCTCATTCTCTTGACGTGGGTATTAGGGAAGTTCCAGTGAAATCTTGCCTTGATTTCAAAGTTTATCTTCTCAAAGTTTAAGGTCCATATATGTATGTCCCAGGATTTCTGTTTTTTTTTTTACATGTTTCTTTTCTCATTGGACTAAGCAGAATTCACGTGTTGTTTCCAGTGTTTTTTGGTATGTTTGTAATCAAAGATTTTTAAAAGTTTTATTTATTTATTTTATGTGTTTGGGTATTTTTGCATGTCTACCACCACATGTAGATTCTTACTTCTCACAGACAGCAGAAGCCTATGTCAGATCCCCTGGAACTGGATTTACAGATGGTTGCAAAATGTTGGTGCTGAAATTTGAACCTTGGTCCTCTGGGAGAGTAGCCATTGCTTTTTTTTTTCCCCGAGACAGGATTTCTCTGTGTAATAACTCTGTTTTGGAACTTGTTTTTCAGACCAGGGTGGCCTTAAACTCAAAGAGATCCACCTGCCTCTTCCTCCTGAGTGCTGGGATTACAGGTGTGAGCTACTAATGCCCATCCCAGCACTTGGGAGTCAGTGTTGGCATTGCTCTTACCTGCTTAGCCATCTCACCAGCTCCTGTATTAGAAGTTGAATGTTTTTTTCTGCCACCTTTCTTCTAGTTCCTTGTGCCACTGACCTACAGGTAAATGGATCCCAGACACTGATTTAGTTGATGGCTTGCTTATGTTGTTTATGTCATTCTCCTTAGTGTTCATTGTTTGAAAACTAAATCTGAAGATGTGGGTAGATTTAAGGCTTAAGACTTGTATGATTGGCCGGGCGGTGGTGGCGCACGCCTTTAATCCCAGCACTTGGGAGGCAGAGGCAGGCGGATCTCTGTGAGTTCGAGACCAGCCTGGTCTACAAGAGCTAGTTCCGGGACAGGCTCCAAAACCACAGAGAAACCCTGTCTCGAAAAACCAAAAAAAAAAAAAAAAAAGACTTGTATGATTTAACCTTGGCACAGAAAACATACCACAAGGCAAGCATGATAGAGTTTCTGTGGCAACTTCCTGTCCTTCCTCATCAGGTTTTTTCTTACAGGTTTTGACACCTGATCGATTACTGACTGTGCTTATTGCTTTGTTTCAGGTTCAATTTTCTATTTTTATTTTTTTTCCCTGCCATCACTGGCTAGAATTTTTTGTTATAGAGTAGTGCTTCCTTATCTGCTGGAGTAGTGTGGCATTCTTGAAATATGTTTACGTTGCAAAGGCAGAACGCATAGCTAGCTAAAACTCCCTCTCCTCAGAACAGGGCTTTTTGCTTTGACTTCTATGCTGTGTGTTGGGTATGATTTGCTTCTCATTTTCTCCTTTGCAGTTTGTTCTGTTTCTTAGAAATTTTGTTTCTCTTTGTATGATATTTGTTATAAGTTTTTTTTGGTTATATAATAATTAGACCTGGCTCCCATACCCACATATTTCAGGTGACCTCTGGTAGAACTGCCAAATCCAAGAAACAGGGGCTTTTCAAGGTGCTTGGATTCTGTCTAGTTTCTTATACTTAAGGTGCATTTCAACAGATCTCTTTGAGTCTTTGACAGAATTGCAAAGGCCAGATCAGCTTTTTTTTTTTCTTTTTCTTTTTGGTAGGGGGTTTGAGACAGGATTTCTGTCCAGGAACTCATTCTCTAGACCAGGCTGACTTCAAACTCAGAGATCCACCTGCCTCTGCCTCCCAAGTGCTGGGATTAAAGGCGTGCAACCACTGCCTGACTAAGCCCAGTTTCTTTGCAAGGCTGTGGGAATGCTGTACCAAATTTAGCACATGATAGATACTTTTCACTGATGTTGGTTTAACTTCATCATGCATTGGAGGTTTTAAAATGCTGCTATAATTCTTCCATGGATTGTGCATTTATTGGCTGAAATAGTCTCATCCACTTTGTTACGTAGTTGTATGCCTCTTAGCGGGCAAAGCAGCACAGATAATGAGAGTTTTACTCTGTGTCTAGCAGAATTAAGATACCAAATTGGTTCTCCCTCAGCTTCTGAAGTTTTTCTTTTACAATATTGTTATGAACTTTTATATTTTAATATTTGGTGGAGTTAATTTTTTATATTATTAAAGTCAAATAACCTTACACTTGGCTCATGTCAAAAGATGCTGAAGTTTTGTGAATTCTCTTTCTTTTTTTTTTCTTAAAGATTTATTTATTATGTATTCGTGTTCTGCCTGCATGTATACCTGCAGGCCAGAAGAGGGCACCAAATCTCATTACAGATGGTTTGAGTACATGTGGTTGCTGGGAATTGAACTCAGGACCTTTGGAAGAGCAGGCAAAGCTCTTAACCACTGAACCATCTCTCCAGCCCCCTGAATTCTCTTTCTTAAGCTTTCACACAGTAAGCATTTGGAAAACCAAAACCACCTATCTGAGGTCTAGTTTTTATTTCAGTGTTAGAGAGTTATGTATAGGTGACAGAACCATGCAGAGTGCAAGCATACAGCTTGATATCAGTGTAGCAGTGCTGAAAGTTTGATAGTGGGGTCAGGATAGGTAGAGAAAGAGGTGAGAATAAAAACTTGGTTCAGTGTAACTTCATCATACTGGATCAAGCTTTTAGAGTCTGATGCTTGGTGGTTTATTGCCAGCATATTTAAGCACAGTATATTTTGGGGAAAGTTTCCTGATGTAATACAGGCCCCAGTGCACACGGAAGCATAATTACGCTGGAACTCAACTCAGCCTACATACCATTTCTTCCAAGAAGATCGGTTTTAGAGAAAGGCTGTCTGTATTAGCTTAAGGGCCTGAAGAAGGATATGGCCTGGTCTCAGTAATACAGATAGCATAGAGGCCATCTGGGCTATGATCCACCCTCTGGTCCTGGTTGTGGGAGCTTGGCAAAGCCCTTGTCTATACAGATAATATAGGAGTCATTTAGCCTATTAGATATCTTCAGTCCCGGTTGTGGTAGCTTGGAGGAGGCCCCTTGCTTTTCAATATAATATAAGGGTCATTTAGATTACTATCCAACCTCATGTCCTGGTTGTAGGAGCTTAATTTGGCTTGGCCCAACAGATAATGTGGATAACCAGGCCATCAGTCACCTCTAATTCTTAACCTTCTGGAAAAAACAAGTTATATGTCCTTTCCTGTGAAAGAAAGTTCTGGATGTTTAGTATTCCTGATTTTCTTGGACATCTGAGGGTGTAAGGACTTTTAAGCTCCCAGCAGGTCAAGGATGCAAGTGGTTTACTGGACCTGCCTTTCTGAGGTCTGAATCAGAAAGGCATAACTTAATTTTTTTCTATTTTCTGTGTCTTTTCAGATGCTGGCTAGAAGTGAAATAGCCTTTTTCTGATATGTGGTCTTCCTTACTCTTTCTCTAAAGCCTCTTCCCTCACTGCTTGTCTGCCGTGTGTTTCACCTCCATTCCAACTTAAATGGCATAGCTTTGTTTCTCCTTTTTCTTCCAGGTGGACAGTTTCTGATATTTATAACTTGCTTACCTGGAAGGTTTTTTTTTTTTTTTTCCTTCTAAGCTAATAAAATTGTCCTTGAGCGCCGGGGCCTTTAATCCCAGCAATTGAGAGGCAGAGGCAGGCGGATCTCTGTGAGTTCGAGACCAGCCTGGACTACAAGAGCTAGCTCCAGGACAGGCTCCAAAACCACAGAGAAACCCTGTCTCGAAAAACCAAAAAAAAAAAAAAAAAAAGAAAGAAAATTGTCCTTGAGCTTAAAAAAAAGTGCAACTAAACGGAAAATGCTGTGTGTTGAACTGGTTATGGTGGTACACACCTGTAGTTTGATGTAATATTAGAAAATAATAATCCAAAATTACCAGATCTTGACCACGGAAATAGCTATGAGCCTCAACGACTTGGTATTAAGTGAGATATTAAAGAGTTTTCTAGCAATAAGGAACAATGCCACTCATTAAAACTCTGTTTTGAAATTTTTTGGCAATAAAATATGCTTTTTATATTGATTTGATTGGTTTACTGCTATATTAAGAAAAATTGAGGGCCAGTGTAATGGCTCAGTAGGTAAAGGCACTTGTTGCCCAAGCCTAATGACTTGAGTGTAAATCCTGGAATCCATTAAGAAGTTGGAAGGAGGGGACAGGAGAGATGGCTCAGTGGTTAAAAGTACTGACTGCTCTTCTAAAGGACCCAGGTTTAATTCCCAGCACCCACATGGCAGCTCATAACTGTCTGTAACTCCAGTTCCAGGGGATCTGACTCCCTTACACAGACATACATGCAGGCAAAACACCAATGCACATAAAATAAAAGTAAATTGTTTTAAAAAAAGTGCTGGAAGGAGAAAACTAGCCCAGCAAAGTTGTTCTCTGGTCCTCTACAGGCACACCATGATACCTCCTTTCTCCTTCATTCTCTCACCCCCCTTAAAGTGTGGCTTTTGGGGAATTATTACCATTCTTGTTGGGTATGTGGATTTTCTTGAGATTGTGTGAATATTCATGAGCGATATACCTTGAGTTTTTAATGAGTATAACCTTGTGATTTCACCTATAAATACTCTTCTGGAAAGGTTAATGTGGATTGCTCAGGGGAGAATGTTAGGGATTTTAAAAAGTAAATATGGGCTTATTGGGGGTTTTATTGCACTTCAGTCTCTGTTTTGTTTTGTTTTTTGAGACAGGCGTTCTCTGTGTAACAGCTCTGGCTGCTTTGGAACTTACTTTGTAGACCAGGCTGGCTTTGAACTCGGAGATCTGCCTGCCTCTGCTTCCCAGGCTGGAATTCAAGGTGAGGGCCATCACACCCAGCTACTCCAGTCTCCATTATCCATTTCTTTCTTTCTTTCTTTCTTTCTTTCTTTCTTTCTTTCTTTCTTTCTTTCTTTCTTTCTTTCTTTCTTTCTTTCTTTATTTATTTTTATCTATTTCAGTCTCTATTCTTATAGCTTTCCTTAATAGAATGTTTCAGAAAATAGCAGGCACTCTGAAGCTAATAGAACTTTTTTTTTTTGAGGATGAGATTGGGTCTCTGCCTTGTCTTGCCCCTAACTGGTTTCCCTTGTGGAGTGGACTACAGCTTTCTTCTGCTTCTGTACTTCTCCTTGCTTCCAGGCGGATGGCTTGGGTCATTTTTGTTTTGCCATTGTCAGTGCCTGTTCACTCACTCCTTTCTTTTGCTTTGGCTCTCTCTGTTCTCTTCCTCATCATGGATGTAGTTGTGCTCATTAACTGTTTCTCTTTTTCTCAACTCTAAGAAAAAGTTGGATTTCTAGTCCTTTGAAGTTCTCTTTCTGAAAGATCATCTGCCTTGCTTTGTGCTATTTGAGCAGCATCTTCCTAACTAGCCCCCAACTGTTTCCATTCCCATTGCAGCAGCTGAACAAAATCTCCTTCATCATTTTATTATAATCATGTAAATAATTCATACTCTTTATAAAACAATTCAGATAATAAATGCATATAACTTCTTATTCTAAAATTAATTATGAATTGTTTTTAGCATCTTTTTGTACATCTTACAGACTTGTGTCTGTACTATCTCACATTTTCTTTTTAAATAACTCATGCCTTCTCTCCAATCAGCATTGATAAAGTACTTGTGTCCACCCGTCTTAACCAAGATTCCTAGAGAATCACTTGGTGTTCGGGGTGGTGTCAGGGTAGCTGGTTCAAGACATACGTGCCCTAGCTTTCCCCATGCTGAGTTTTATACCTTAGTGTAGCATGTTTAATAAAAATCCAGAGGCAGAAATTGGGGTTCAACCTGAAGGTCAGAAAAGCAAAACAGCCAGCTCTTGGCTTTTACCTATACCTCAGTCCAAAATGGCAATCCTGCCTCCTGGAATCTCAGAATGAGTGTGTCTGAGTGCTGTCTCCTCTCATTTTAAATTTCTCTCCAGTGCTGGGATTAGAGGCGTTGCACCACTACCACCCAGTTTCTATGGCAAACTAGTGTGGCTGCTGGGGTCAAAGGTGTGTGTCCTTACTGCCTAGTCTGTAAGACTGACCAGTGGGGATGTTTCAGGCAAGCTTCACTTATTAAAATACAAATGAATTATCACCACACCTTAGGTATGGGAAAACATTCAATCTGCCTTTAAAGAGAATCTCTTAGATGATTCTACCACAGTTCGTAGGCATCAGCAAAACACTTGCTGGTCTGTCAGGTCCTGTTTCTTGTTTCTACTGCCAATTGCTTCACTGTCTGTGTCCTTTGGGGGTAGTCCTTGGCACACTTAATCACATTTCAGATGGAGTCTTAAGAAAAGATGCATTAAGAGCTTTTTGATTTGTGTTTTAGATTGCTTGTTTTGAAACTGTGCAGAACTCAGACCTAGCTACTTGTTGTAGATACTATGGCTACTGGTCTGTATTTACAACCCAGTTGCATAATTATATTGCACCAACAGAGCACAGAAGTGGTGGAGGCCATATTCTGTTTCTTTGATTACCAGCATATCTGGACAGTTATTGTTTGTTGGGGGGGACATCTATAGCAGTTTGTGAATTATCTCTTTTGTTGGCACATAGTAGCGTCTTACAGGGAAGCTTCTGTTTATAGTCTGACAATTGTCCTTGAATCTTGGATTCCTTAGTACGTTCTGTACTTGTGTTCTTCAGGCATGTCCAGGAGACATTGCTTTGTTTCTTGCATCTCAGCTTTGATTCCATGTGTAGGGCATTCCAGCTGGATCACTTGGGGCTCATTGTACTTTGATCCACTGGTCACTTGTGATGGCCTTGACCTTCTTACCTATAGTATGTTGATTATCTAGCTCTCCTCATCCTGATGTCTTCCTTGATTTATGCCTAAGTTGAGCCTTTGATTTTCTGATCACCTGACCCTCTCAATGAGGTTGTCTGCTGGCTGGGATTAGCAGCTGTATGACAGGTACTTCAGACTACTGATGAATCTAGGCTTACCTCTGAAGGTTTATGACTCCTTAGTCACCTCATGTCTCCTGAGAACTTCCCATGTGTCTAGTGCTTTCCATTGTCCAGTGGGTGGGAAAGCTGTTCCCTCACAGCTCTGTCACTGACCCCTGGTCTTGTCTGCTTGCAGTTGGGCCGGTGTACAAACAGCGTGGTCAAGTATGAGCTGATGCGTCCATCCAACAAAGCACCACTCTTGGTGCTGTGTGAAGACCATCGGGGTCGCATGGTGAAGCATCAGTGCTGTCCTGGCTGCGGCTACTTCTGCACTGCGGTAAGAGCCCAGCCCGCCTGCCGGGCTTCAAGAGTCCTCTGCAGAGGCACATTCCAGAGTCATATCTTATATAGGGCCTATTCCATAAGCCTTTCATCACAGTTATTGAGCTTTTTTTAAAAAATATTTATTTATTATGTATACAATATTCTGTCTGCGTGTATGCCTGAAGGCCAGAAGAGGGCACCAGACCCCATTACAGATGGTTGTGAACCACCATGTGGTTGCTGGGAATTGAACTCAGGACCTTTGGAAGAGCAGGCAATGCTCTTAACCTCTGAGCCATCTCTCCAGCCCCCTTGAGGTTTCTTATGTAGACAAAGGACCTTGTATCTCCCGCTCCCTTGTTTTGTTCTGTGAATTTCTGTTTTGAGTACAGAGAAGGGCATGCCTCCTCCCTTTGCTGCATTCTTTGTGTTCTATCAGTTGCCACTAGGATCTTGTCTTTGATGACTCCATTCATGAGATAAATCTGCATCCACCAGACCCATAAGACAGGCTCCTTTTTATGATGCTGCTGTGGGTGTCTTCACTTACCTGCTCCTTCAGATGTTCTGCTGACCCTCTGTGGCCTAGGCCAGGAGCTTCTGCTATGAGGGCTTACCTTTGAATTCTACACCTTGTTTCCTTCTTAGACTTTCCTTTTTATGCTTCTGCTGAGAAATAGAATACTTCTGAATTCCATTGTCTATGCAAGAACAGCTATTCTAATTGGTGCTGTAATTGGTATTTATTGAAACGATCACTTTTGGTACAAAGATTCGCTCTGCATATCATCCCATGCGGGCCTTCTAGGCCATGCCTTATACAGCTCTCTTGCTTGTTTAGAGTGTCCTGATTGTTATGAGACCTCAGCTAGCTGGGTTTCTGGGGTTGGAGGTGAGTAGTGTGGCAATGAGGTGATCTTTGGTGGCCTCTTGTTGTGATGAGGCGAGCAGGCCTGCTTTTTGTCCTGCCCAGCTCCCGCTCAGCTAGCTTAGCCCCGGAAGTAATAACACAGAAACTGTATTCATTTAAACACTGCCTGGCCCATTAGTTGTAGCCTCTTATTGGCTAATTCTCACATCTTGATTAACTCATTTCTAATGATCAGTGTAGTACCATGAGGTGGTGGCTTACCAGGAAAGATTCTAGCCTACACCCGTCTCAGGTTGAAGAATCATGGCATCTGCCTGACTCTGCTTTCTTTCTCCCAGCATTCTGTTCGGTCTACTCCACCTATCTAATTTCTGCCTTATCAAAAAGCCAAGGCAGTTTCTTTATTAACCAATGAAAGTAACACACAACAGCCTCTGTTCATTTTGTGAGCTTTTTGTTTCTCTGCTGTTGGTAACCAGGCCATACCTGGGCTTTTACTCGCTTGTGTAATCCGAGTGGTTCAGTAGAACTTCATCTAGTTATCTGAATGTCACTTTTATCTTATTTATTTATTTATTTATTTAGTTAGTTTTTTTTTCGAGCGAGACAGGGTTTCTCTGTAGCTTTGGTGCCTGTCCTGGAACTAGCTCTTGAAGACCAGACTGGTCTCGAACTCACAGAGATCCGCCTGCTGCCTCCTGAGTGCTGGGATTAAAGGTGTGGGCCACCACCGCCTGGCTTACTTTTAGTTTTTCAAAAATTATTTTCTCCTTTCTTTCTCCAGGGTAACTTCATGGAATGTCAGCCTGAGAGCAGTATCTCTCATCGTTTCCATAAGGACTGTGCCTCTCGAGTCAACAATGCCAGCTACTGTCCCCATTGTGGGGAAGAGACTTCCAAGGCCAAAGAGGTGACCATAGCAAAAGCCGACACGACTTCCACCGTGACCCTGGCCTCTGGACAGGAGAAGAGCGTGGCTTCTGAGGGCAGGGCTGACACCACCACGGGCAGGTACTAAGCACAGTAGCTGTGGTCAAGTTTTTCAGATAGCATTCCTGAAGACAAGTCCTCTGTACCAGTTTCTGTTGCCATATCCAATGGTCTCACTGAACTTTGCATTTATTATGGTTTCTCATCTCTAAGAAGTGCTAGTGTTCATTTACTATTATTTGTACATGAGTCAGTTTCATTTTGGTTTTATAAAATCATCTGTGTTGAATCAGTTTTTATACTGGCTTGGCTGGTGCAGCTTTTTGTAGTTTTTTCATTCTTTAATGTAGTCCCCACACCCCGAAGTATTTTATTAGCTTCTGTTAGACTTGACACACTGCTTGGCACACGGTTGAAGGCCTTTGCTGAATAAAAGATAAAACAATGTATTCCCATAGACATATATAATTGCTTTTCTAAAGAACCCAGTAGAAATTAGCCGAGGATCTTGAGAGCTGTGGATGATAAGACAAGATGGCTGCAGTCTTCCCACCAGCCATTCCCTGATAGGAGAGGGGTGGTGGAGAGATCCTTTCCAGAGACTGACAGAGCCGGCAAGTTGCTCAGCAGGAAAGGGAGAAAATAGTTTTGTAAACATGATAGCAGTAGGAGAAAAAAAAAAAACCAAAAATAAAACCTAAAGCTTCATTTGAGGTCATTTAAAAACCTCAGGTTATGTGTGTGTACAATGGGAAGGGCTTAGTGCTTCCATATTAATTGGTAAATTGAACATTCTCAAGTCACAGTTCCAGTAGGCACCCATCCCTAAACTGGGGTAGGTAGTAGATTGACTGGATACAGCCTGAAGCTTGTTTATTAAAATCAGGTTTGAGTGAGTGGGTGGAGATCCTAGGAGTGTTGTACCAACTTCTGAGTGTCTCGTTCATTGAGGGGATGGGGTTCTGCATTTCGGACAGCTCCCTTGAGACTTGCAGATAGTCAACGGACTGGCATTGACTCCTCAGAGGCAGCCTGTGTGGGCAGGTTGGAACAGGTCTTGTTTTATGTTTTCATTGGTTTCCGTGAGAAAGAGAGGTTTTCCAAATAATGAAACAACATTTCAATAATTTCCTTCTCATGAAGCATTGCTGGAGCCCCAGAGGACGACAAATCGCAGAGCACAGTCCCCCAGGCACCAGAGTGCTTCGATCCTGCAGGGCCAGCTGGGTTCGTGAGGCCAACTTCTGGCCTTTCCCAGGGTCCAGGAAAGGAGACCTTGGAAAGTGCTCTAATCGCTCTGGACTCTGAAAAGTAAGAGCCAGCCTGTTTTTGTTTTTTTGTTTTTTTTGTTGTTGTTGTTTTTTGTTTTTTTCCAGAGACAGCTCAGGGTCACGTTCTTCCCCAAGGGTTCCTAATACTTTCCAGCTTTTTGAATAACACTGTTTATCAAAGGATGACTTCATGAGGTACCAGTCTCATATGTCTTCCCACTGTCTGGGATATATTGTTGCAAATTATTATCCATTCATGCCAAGAGCAAGAGATGAGATTCTTGTTATCCTGAGCAAGGACAGTCTTATGTGCTCCTTTAGGTGAGCCACCTGCAGGCTCCTAGAGCAGAACTCTATCATTCCATGAGCTCCTACCATCTACCTTGCTACCTAATCTCTGCTTAGTGAGGCTAGATCAGGTAACCCCCTCAGGCTGTTTGCTAGACCCCACACTGCAACCTTTATTGGCTCACAGGTCTGCTTGTGTCCTCTTTCTCTGGGGACAGCCTTCCACTCCTTACAGAGGCTTATCAAGGTGTCTTACTCTGCCCTGGAAGGAAAATGGTTCACTCATTCGTACCTAACAGATGAGTCCCCCTGTTGGTCTTCTTCATTCTGAATAGTCTCTCACTCTCTCTATCCTAGTTTATCTGCTACCCTTAATCCCTGTCATTGACCAGGCCCCAGACTTTTCCTAACCCCTCCACTCCTAATCCTTGTTTAGAAGTTGAGTAAGCTTCATAGCAAACATGTTGGCTTAAGGCCCTTTCTTGCTGCTAGAGGATAGATAGCTAGTATCACCCTATGACAGTTGCCATCACTTGAGCTGCACAGGTCACCCTGGACCTCATATGCCATCTTGAGTATAAATGATAACTAATGCATGACGACTCTGGCAGCTCCCTGACCTTCTACAGTATAGCAGCGTGTCTGTGCCCTGAGTGGGGCGCATGTCATGTTAGCAGCGGTGTTTCAGTGTGCATCACTTTCATGACATAAGAAGACAGTTGTTGGGGTTTTTGTTGTTGTTTTGTTTGTTCTTTTGGTGGGCAGTGCCTCAAGGCTTTAAACATGCTCACAAACGCTCTCAACATTGTGCCTCTTGCCTTGTTTTGACAGTAAGAGACTGGTGCTGATTCTGTCCTCTGCTTCTTACAGACCCAAGAAGCTTCGCTTCCACCCCAAGCAGCTGTACTTCTCTGCCAGGCAGGGTGAGCTGCAGAAGGTGCTTCTCATGCTCGGTGAGTTGCTATTACCTGAGACCCCAAAAGGAACACAGGGAAGCCTTGTTGGTTACCCCTTTTCTCATGAGCCCCATCTCCCTGTCTAATGCTTACAAATATTTGATTCCTCTGATGAGTGAAAGAAAATGCTCCCTGGTATTTAACCTGTTACATGGCCTGGAAATTTTCTCTATGCATTTCTAGTTTTTAAAAAGTAAAAAAAAAAAAAAAAAAATCTAGTTTAAAAAGTAACCAGTTGAGTGATTATTAGATTAAGCAGAAATGTACATTACAGGAAAAGCAGCTGCAGCATGACTGGGTCCTGTTGTGACATGTTACAGTGAGGAACCCAATGCTTCTGTGCTGACAGGAATATTACTGCTGCACAAAGTGATCCAGTGGAAGTAAGGACATTGTATGTTTTGCAGCTGTTGAGCTTGGGTTAACTCTTTAGTGCCTGAGAATGTGCTTGTTAGAGCTGACCCAGTCTCAGCTTGAGTCTTCAGCTCATGGTTCTGGGCTTGACCTCTCTGAAGTTCATCTTTGGTTGAAAAGCATGGATCAGCTTGCACTTTGAATGACAGCAAATCATGAAAGAAGCCAAAATTTGTCAAGAAGAAAGGAAAACATGGGAGAATTCATTTAATTAAAAAAAAAAGTTTTATTCTTCATGGATTTCATATAGTCTTAATTTGCTTCATTAATTTTTGCATGTTATCTTGATTCAGTGTCTAGAAAAATGCTCAAAATTTGGGAGCCTAAGGCAGAAGGATTTCAAGTTCAAGGCCAAGCCTGGACTGCATAGTGAGACCCTGTGTCTCCAAAAAGTAAAAATGAAACGAATATTTGAGTCTTAGGGTCACGCTTCTTTCTGCTCCTGGGACATGTCTATTTAGGAGCTGTTCTCCCTTTAGCACGTTTTTTTATAAGCTTGTAAGAGGCTGAGATAGGAGTATCTGAAAGCACCAGAACTCAAGGGTTAGAATGAGCACGGTAAAACACTCTTACTAGTACAACTGGGGCCTAACTTCTGCCTGCAGACAGGGTATAGTGACTCCATCATGGCTTTAGAGCTCATTTTTTACATTGATGTTATCCATCTCAGCCCTGACGACCATCATAAGTATATGAAAATGTATTGTGGTTGCATCTGATATAATTAGTAAAATTGTGTTTGTTTACAGTTGATGGAATTGATCCCAATTTCAAAATGGAGCATCAGAGTAAGCGTTCCCCATTGCATGCTGCTGCAGAGGCTGGCCACGTGGATATCTGCCACATGCTGGTTCAGGTTTGGAAGGATAGCTTTAAATAGTTTCTTCATCCTCTCCATGTTTATCTCAGTGCCGCTAGGCTGAAATGCCAATGGTACCTCAAGACTACTATAGGTACTCTACATTGCCTCTGTGGAGTACCGCACTACTGTGTAGCTGTGTCTCAGTGTATTTCCTAGTTTTAGTTTAGCCTTGGCTTTAATATTTACTAAGGTCTGCTATAGATGATGGGGGCTTAATGAGACCCCGATCTTTCCCTCTTCTAATCCCTGTGACCGATTACATATCCCTCATTGTTTACACCATGTCTAGAATTTTCTTTAATTTCATGAGATGACTGAATAGTTAAAGGTGCTTGCTACCAAACCTGACAACCCGAGTTTGACTTCTGGAACTCGCATAGTAGAAGAAGAGAACACAAATTATTCTCTGACCTTCACATATGTTGTGATGTATACATGTCTCCCCAATTGAAAATCAATGTAAAAAAATCTAAATAACATTGAAAGTTAGTTTTTCTATCCAGAACACTGTTGTAACCATTAACCATCCTCTGTTTCTCTCCACACCTTTTTTCAGCAGCTGGTAACCACTGTCTTCCACATTCAAGTGAGAATGTGCAGTGTTCTGTTGTGCTTCTGTAAATGCAGGATCGCAGTCTTATTTATGGCAGTTGTTACATGGTGTCCACACACCACACTTTGTCTTTTGCCCATTTGTTAGTGGACACTAGGTTTGGTTCAGTGTCAGTCATAGTTCCTGTGAACAGGGCTGTCGTAGACTTAGGCGTCCAGAGGTCTCTCAGACCTAAGCTCCTTGCTTTTGAATATGCACCTAAGAGTACACTTTCTGGATCACTTGGTTGCTCTAGCTCCAGAAGTTGAAAAACCTCCGTACTGTCTTTGTAGTGCCTATTTGGCTGACTATTAAAGATCTAAACATTTTTCTTTTTCTGCATCTGCATGGCTACGTGTTACTTATTTATCTTTTTAAATTTGTATTTCCTTAATGATTAGTGATGTAGTTTTTCATATACTTGTGGTTCTTCTTACAGCTTTTTTTGAGAAATGTTTGATATGTTACTCTCTTTGAAAAATGAGTTATTTGCTATTGAGTTGTGTGAATTCTGGAAATCAATCCCTTGTTAAATGAATATTTTGCAGATACTTCCCTCTGTTATAGGCCACCTATTAACTCTGTTTCCTATATTGTTTATACAGTTATACAAAAGTTTGATAGAGGTTGCCTGTATGGAATCAACCTTGCATCCTTAGGATGAAATCATTTGATCCTAGTAATTTATTTCTGCTGTGTTATTTAACTAACTTGCTAGTATTTTGCTCACAATTTTCATAGCTATCCACCAGGATAGCTGTTTTCTGTAGCCTTTGGCTGTGGCTGCTGCTGGTGTTAGCGTTAGTACTGTAGAAGAATATTATATTGTATTAGGAGGGTGTCAGGTCCCCCCCCCCATAGTTTTAGAAATACTGGCATTAATCTTTGGAAATTTGGTGAAATTTCATTGTGAAACTGCCCACTCTGGACTTTTCTTTGTTGGAAGACATTTTCTTTGACTTTACTGCAGTCCCTTGTAATTTATTGGACTTTTCAAGCATTTTACTTATTCATCATTCAGTTTTGATTGGTTTCAAGAGTCGAGAAAGTCGCCCATTTCTTGCTGTCATCTGATTGTTTATCATAGTCCATAATGATCCTTTGTGCCCCTGTGATGTCAGCTGATAAACATCTATTCTGATTTTGTTTGAGTTGTGTTCATTTTTTTTCTTGTTTAGGTTAACTACAGGTTTGTTTTACCTTTTCTTTTTTTTTTTTTTTTTTGGTTTTTTTTTTTTGGTTTTTTTTTTGGTTTTTTCGAGACAAGGTTTCTCTGTAGTTTTGGAGCCTGTCCTGGAGCTAGCTCTTGTAGACCAGGCTGGTCTCGAACTCACAGAGATCCGCCTGCCTCTGCCTCCCAAGTGCTGGGATTAAAGGCGTGCGCCACCACCGCCCGGCTGTTTTACCTTTTCTAAAAATCAACTTTGTTTTTTAATCTTTGTTTTTTTCATTTATCATATTCATTTTATTTGTTTCTCTTCTGATCTTTGTTTATTAATTTTGGATTTTGTTCTAGTTCCTTAGCATTCCATCATTAGGTTATTTATTTGAGATTTCTACTTTTTTGCTATGGTTTATTGCCATAAATACCTTTCTTAGTATTGCTTTTTCTTTATCCCACTTTGTATTTGTTCTAGGAAGTGTGTGTGTGTGTGTATGGCAGAGGTTGGCATCACATGCTTTCCTTATCCAATCTCCACTTTATATATAGAGATAGGGTCTTTTATTTAAGACAAGAGCTTGAAGATTAGCCTAGCTAGCCAGCTTGCATCTGGGATCCCTCAGTTCTGTGTCCCGTGTGCTAGGATTAAAGTTAGGTCAGGCTGCCCTCCCAACTCTACATTTACGAGGGTACTGGGGATATAAGTGCTTGTTGTCATGTGTGCATGGCAGGAGATTTGCCTCCCAAGCCATCTCCTTAGCTCCCAGTTCTAGAAAATATTTTAGACTTCTTTCTTATTTCTTCATTGACTCGTTAATTATGAGAATACTGTTGAATTTCTTTGTATATATACTATTCCTGAAGTGCTTTTTTTTGTTGATTTCCATTTTTATTTAATTGTGGCCATAGACGAGATATATATGCATGCTATGGTTTCAGGTTTTTGTGTTTGATTTTCTTTTGGTGCGGGGGAGGCTAAAATTGTTTGAGGGCTGGGGAGATGGCTCAGCAGTTAAGACCACAAACTCATTACTCTTTCAGGAGTCCCAGAAACCATGTTGCAAGGGGATGGGAGTGGGTGGGTGGTGCACAGCCTCCTGTAACTCTAGCTCTTGTGTACAGATATACATTACCAATAATTAGAGATAAAACAAATCTTAAAATATTTATTTACACTTACTTACGGTCTGACCTACACAATGTTCTGTATCCTGATGCGAAGAATTTTCATTTTACAGTTCTAACATGAATTGTTGTGCAAATGTCAAACTTGTTCCTTTGATCTGTAATACAGTTCAATTCCACTGTTTCTTTCTTGTCTTTGGTCTGAGTGAGCTCAACAGATGAAAATGATATGAATCCCACAATTACATTGTATTGGAGTGTTCTCTGCCCTTTAAATATGATGTTCATATTATGTAATTGTGTTCTCTTTTATGTTGGTTTTTTTTTTTTTTTTTAAGGGCCTTGGAGTCTATCCTGGAACTCCCTCTATAGTCCAGGCTGGCCTTGAACTCAGAGATCTACCTGCCTCTTCCTCTTGAGTGCTGGGATTAAAGGTGTGCACCACCACTGCCCAGCACAATTAACTTTTTGTTTGTTAAGACAGGGTTTCTCTGTGGCTTTGGAGCCTGTCATGGAGCTCTTATAGACCAGGCTGGCCTCAAACTCACAGAGATCCGCCTGCCTCTGCCTCCCAAGTGCTGGGATTAAAGGTGTGTGCCACCACCGACCGTCAAAGGGGAGAGTCTTCGGGTTTTTTTTTTTTAAATTTTGTGAGAATTCATTTTATGTGTATAAATGTTTGCCTACATGTAAGTCTGTGCACAACAAGCATGCACTGCCTAAGAAGCCTGGAAGAGTGTGTTCGTTTCCCTAAAACTGGAGTTTACAGACAGTTGTTAGCTGCCATGTGGGTGCTAGGAATTGAACCTGGGTCCTCTGAAAGGGCAGTCAGTGTTCTTAACCTGTGAGCTATCTCTCCAGCCTCTTGTATATTTTATATTGAGTAATATGTATTTATAATTGTTATTTTCTTTTATTAAATTGACTACTATGTCATAGAGTGACCTTTAAATTTTTCTTTTTAGTTGTGAATGAGTATTTTGCTTAGATTTATGTCTGTGTACCACATGCATGCCTGGTGACTGGAAGCCCGAAGAGGGCCTTGGATCCTCTAGAACTGGAGTTAAAGACAGTTGTGAGCCACTGTGTACTTTCTATGAATCAAACCCAGGGCCTTGGGAAGAGCAACAAGTGTTCCCAACCATTGAACCATCTTTCCAGCCCCTGGTTGGTTTTTCTTTTACTTAAAACCTGTCTTATCTAAGTATATCAACTTGCTCTTTTCTCAGTACATCTTTTTCTGTCCATTCACTTGAACTATGTGTGTGTTACTGAAGTAAGTTTCTTACTGTCAGCAAATCATCTGATTTTAAAATCCATTTAGTCTATATTTTTTTTATTTGGAGAACTTATTCTCTTTCCATTTAAGCCATCATTGTTAAGGACACAATCATGTCAACTAGTTTGTCCGTTGTTCCTCTGTTATTTTGCATTCCCTTTCCATCTCTTGTGTGTCTTTGTGGGTTTGGGGAATCTGCATGGGAAGGATTTGATCCTATTACATCTGGGTGAGTCCATTTGCATGCTTTCATGGTTGTTATCTTTTTTTAAAAATCTCTAATATTAGACATCTTGTACTTTTTTTACATGACTAGGCTGATGACAGTCCTCATGTTGACTGTCTTGAAGGTCTGTTCCTACTTCATTTCTTGACGATAGCTTTTGGGGGTCTGTATTTTCAGCAGCAGATGTTTGGTCTTTGTTTTCTCTACACTCTGCAGATACCACTTGACTTTCCCCAGGGTTTCTGTTTCCAAGTCTTCTGTGGTATAACTGGAATTTCTTTGTGTGTAACTTAAGGATTTTCTCTGGCTGTTTTTAAGATTCTCACTTTGTCTTTTGCTTTTGATTAATACAAGCCTTAAAGACTATCTTTTTTTTTTTTTTTTTTTTTTTTTCCCTCGAGACAGGGTTTCCCTGTGGTTTTGGAGCCTGTCCTGGAACTAGCTCTTGTAGACCAGGCTGGTCTCGAACTCACAGAGATCCGCCTGCCTCTGCCTCCGAGTGCTGGGATTAAAGGCGTGCACCACCACCGCCCGGCAAGACTATCTATTTTGGTTGAAATATATTTTGGGGTCCTTTGTAACTTCCTGGTTCTGGTTCATTTTCTCCCAAGTTTGTAAACTTTTTGGTAGTTACTTCTTTGAACAAGCTTTCTCTATTTTCCCTTTTCTCTTATCCTAAACTATACATGTAATTGTTGTTTCTCTTTATGGTATACAAGTCCATAGGCATTTTTGTTCCTGTTTTTATAAATGTACATGCGTGTTTATATACACTTTGTCTCATTTTTGCTGTGATTGAGCCATTCCCTATGCATAGACTGTAGAAGTTTCCCAACTAATACCAGTAGGTGCTATACTGACATTTTGCCTTGTGGTCACTCCTTGTGATGGATCCTGGAGCATCAAGACTCTGGTAGTGGATCTGTTTTCTACTACCAACTGAGCTTGATGTATTTATTGACTTTTGGCATTTTATGTGTTTTGCTTATTCCTGGATTTTTGAAGACTTGTCTTTTTTCCTTCGTGATCTGAATTCTCACCTTGTTATTGTTAGTATCATTGTCAGTCCTTCAGGGTCATGACCTTTTCTCCTTTCCCATATGATCTCCAGAAGCAGATCCCCTTCTGTCTTGGTTTCTCCTGTTAGGATTCCTATCCATCGGGTTAGGATCTTGTGGATGGATTGCTGGCCATGGTCTCTCTGGGGATATGGCTCAGTACTGTGGTATGTTCATTGCTAGTTTGATTGTCATCTTAAGGAGATCTGGAATCACCTAGGTGACAAGCCTGCATGTATACCCATAAGGGGTTATTTAGATCAGGTTAGTCTCTGAGCATGCCTGTGATTATCTTGAAGGTTAATTGACATGGAAAGGCCAAGCCTAAAGGAGGACTGCATCATTCTCTGGACTTAGAGTACCTAAACAAGGAGCTACTTAACACAAGTGAGGCAGAGGTATAGAAGGGTAACGTTAGAGGGAGGAGACATGGGAGGGGTTCGGGAAATGAAGGGGAGGAGGTGTAATTAAAAATTAAGAAGCAATTTAAAGAAAGAAAATGTTATATTTGCTTATAGTTTGAAGTTACAGTTAACCAAGGAGTGGAATCTTGTAGTGGCAAGAACTTGAGATACCTGATCCCATTGCCTGTATAGCTAAGAATGAATTGTGAATGCTTATGTTGAGCTTACCTTCTCCTTTTTATATGCTTGGGAGCCTAGCCCAGGAAACCAGCATCAATTAGAACAGAGACCTATTCAGAGTAATTTTGATGTCACCTGCTTGCTTTACCTTTACACAGGTCTTTCTTTACCTGTGTGTATGCAGTTTTGTGTTTTGCTGATTGTCTCTGTCTCCTGCAGCGTTGTGTGTGTTCTTGGGATTTAAAGTGACAGCATGCTGCTTATTCCTCAGGTATTTGGGGCTGTAGTCTAGGCAACATAAATGGAGGGCATTCTAGCTTTGCAGAAAGTACTCCTCTGATCTGGAGTTTTCCCAACCTTTGGATAGTGCTGTGAATACCCAATGTCTGGCTCCTAGACTGAGAGAGCATTGATCACAGAAGCACCATTATGCCTGGCTGCCCTATCTGGTAGGCTTAGTCTGTTGGTATCTGTTAACTGGCAGAGTTCTGTTTTCCAGCACTTTGTTCTTTTAAGTAGCATTATTGTGCTAGGGTTCTGAAGGGTAACTGGTGGGTTGGCGCAGAGATATGACTTGGCTTGATGAAGATGAAAGACAGTCATCACCCTTCTCCTCCAGTGCGCCATTCCTCCTCTGTCACTGTCCCTCTTAGGATTGCACCTTTGCACTTAGAGAAGTCTTGGGAACCTATGGAAGCAGGTCATGTCATTGTCTTCATCACATCGCATCCAGGATTGTAGCGGCATCCCTCATGATGGAGGTGTGGTAGCTTATCAGTGAAGAATGTATTCTTTTAGTTCTGTCTTTTCTGTTTGAAAATCTGAGTAACCACCTGTAGGCCTTGCTTTTCCTCTTCCTACCCATCACACTGCCTTGATGATGTCAGAGAATTTTTTTCTCCCTCTGGGCTATGATCAGTGGGCTTTTTTGGGGGAGCGGTGGGCCGCTGGCTGTCTGTTGAAGGCATCTGCATATATGTTCATCTAATGCTGGCATGATCTGGTGTCACCAGCACTTGAGTTCTCCAGAAAGCCTTGGTCCCCACCCCAGACGTTGTGTTGCAGGGCTGCCTACAGGTTTGGTTCTGTCTGTCGTGCTGTCCAGCTTGAGGCCTAGCTCTTTGCTTGAGTAAGAATGGGCTTTTGTAAGTAAGAATAGTGATAGACAGGTATTCTTGAACCTGTCTGTTATTTTTCACTGTGATGGGTGCCTGCATGAGAGAGAGAGGGAGGGAGGGAGGGAGGGAGGGAGGGAGGGAGGGAGGGAGGGAGGGAAGGAGGGAGGGAGAGAGGGAGAGAGGGAGGAGCAGAGCTGCATGTGCTCTGTACAAATAGAAGCTTTATCCTGCCTGCATAGTGTAGCTTGTTCCTTTCTTTAGTGCTTCTGCCGCTGCACAACCTTCATTCTCAGTGTTTTTAAAAGTTATTCACGGCCAAGCAGTGGTGGCGCATACCTTTAAAATCCCAGCACTCGGGAGGCAGAGGCAGGTGGATCTCTGTGAGTTCGAGGCCAGCCTGGTCTATAAGAGCTAGTTCCAGGACAGGCACCAAAGCAACAGAGAAATCCTGTCTTGAAAATAACCAAAAAAAAAAGTTATTTGCGCTGGGCAGTAGTGGTGCATACCTTTAATCCTAGCACTCAAGAGGAAGAGGCAGGTGGATCTCTGTGAGTTTGAGGCCAGCCTGGTCTACAGAGGGAGTTCCAGGACAGGCTCCAAGGCCTTAAAAAAAAAAAAAAAAAAGTTATGTACTTACTAAAGTTGGTTGCTGCAGAGTTATGGCTTTCCTTTGTCTTCTGGTGTTTTGGTTTGTTGGTTTGTTTTTCTGTTTATTTTAAGCAGCCAGACTTTGACCTTTAAGTTTAGTGTTTGAAACCATCTGTATTTTCTCTACATGCTTTGTCTCACTGCTGCTCTGGCCCCTGCTCTTGTAAGACAGCCCCCCCCCCCTTTGGAACACATCTTTGGACTTCAGCTTTTTTACTGCTGTCGTCAAGGACTCTAGCTTTACTTATTGCTGTCACTATTTACTTTATAAGTTACAGAAGCCTATGGAGAAGGCTCAACTCTCAGTAACCAGTTCGTCTTGGCCACAGCTGATAACAAACTGGGGCCTTACCTGTGTGTACTTGTCAGTTCATTTGTCTCTTTAGTGAAAAAGTTATAAATTATTCCAAAATTCTTATCACTTGAAGCTAGTTTTTGTTTTGTTTACTCTGGAAACTATTTTAACAGTTGGAGAAATATGCTGATTAGATGGGGTATCCTCTGCCCTCCCACACTTTTCTCTCCCCTGAGGTTCTTCCACTCCCTTTCTTAGACATCTCTATATCCTGCTGTCCCTGTGTGTCAGGTGAATTTAGAAATGAAGTCTAGGAAGAATATTCTGCTTGAGGTAGAGCTTGATAGAATAATTATGTTGTCCGTGTGTGGGATGTCAAGTATGTTGGGTGTGTGGGTGGTAGAGATCAGATCCAGGGCCTTGTTCTTGCATGGCGGGTACTCTACCACTGAGGAGCCCCACCTTTAGTTACTGTGTCTGGAGTACAGTTTTGAAAAATCAGGTACAGTTGCTCAGTAAAACAGTTTCAGTGTTGTTAAATCTCTTACTAACAAATACAAAAGCCTCACAGCTCTTTTACTTACTGGGATGAAGGATTCAGAAATTACCCTCAACACATTAAACAATCTTTGTTTTACTAGGCGGGTGCCAATATTGACACTTGCTCAGAAGATCAGCGGACCCCATTGATGGAGGCTGCAGAAAACAACCACTTGGATGCAGTGAAGTACCTCATCAAGGCCGGAGCACAGGTGGATCCGAAGGTACCCACCCAGTCAGGTTCATATTCTTATTTCATGTGTAGATGTTTCTTAGATGAACAGAGACCGTTTCTCCTTGAAACTTCTGCAGGAACTTGTTGCTGTCGGACATTTACGCTGTGGCCTAACATAGCATCTTCACTTACTTGGTGTCACTGTGATAAAATGCCGGATAGAATGACTGAGGGGAGTAAAGATTTATTTTGGCTTATGATTTCAGAGGGATTTAGGTCTCATAGAGCAGAAGGCATGGCAGAGTAGCAGCAGGTACTTGCAGCAGCAACTTCTTAATGTGTTGACGGATCAGAGGTAGAGGATGTAAGCCAGGCCCAGTAGTAGGTATAACCTGCAGAGGTCTGTCCATGGTGACCTGCTTCTGCATTCAGGTCCCACCTTCTGAAAATGCCACAGATTTTAAGTTGGGAATCAGACTTTTAAACAGCCTTTGGGAATGCTTCTGATGCAAACTATAAATACACGGTGACCTGGCCTATTAGTAAAGATTCCCTTGTAAGCACTAGATTTACATCTTGTGCCAGTAATAGACAAGTCAGCCAGTAAGGAGTTGGCCCTGAATTTTTTTTTTCTTCATTCATTGTGCTTTCCTGCTTCTGTTTAGAGCCATTAGACAAGAAGAGAAGTAGAAGATACCCAAATTGAAAAGACTCAGTTCGTACTTGATGTCATCTTATGGGTAGAAGTTATAAAGGGTCAAGAAAAGTGTCGTTAGAGTAATGAACTAATTTACTATAATAGGGTACAAAACTGACACAAATAGCAATTTCCCTCCCTCCCTCCCTCCCTCCCTCCCTCCCTCCCTCCCTCCCTCCCTCCCTCCCTTTAGAGAGGGTCTTATATTGTGAACTTAGTGCTTGTGATCTTCCTGCTTCAGATTCCTGAATACTGGGGTTATAAGTGTGTATCACCATGTCTGTCATATATTTCTATATTCTTGCAGTTAAATTTTCCCAAAAGGAAGTTGAGTTAATTTCATTTATAGTAATATCAAGAAGGTGTATGTTTAACCAAAGAGAAAAAAAAAAAAACTTACGCACAGATAACTCAAGCAATTGTTAAAGGAGACAGAGAGTTTAGTATATAGCTCAGTTGGTAGAGTGCTTGCCTCAGCACCACATAAACTATGTGTGGTGGTTACACCTTAATTCTAGCACTTGGGAGGCAAAAGGCTGGAAAATCAGAAGTTCATGGTCATCTTTGGTTACATAGTGAATTTGAAGCCAGCCTGGGCTACATGAGACCCTATCTTTTTTTTTTTTTTTTTTAAATGGGAGGTCGTTTTCTGTCTGTGCATATTCATGTAACCCTTTTTAAAATTCCAATGATATGCAGAAATATCCAGCCTAAAGTTCATACATAGTTTTCAGGAGATCTAGAATAATTGAACAAGTTTGAAAGAGAACAGTCTCTGTGGAATTAGACTTCCTTATTTTAGATGTTAGTACAAAGCTACAATAAGGAAAGTGGTGTAGTACTGTTATAAAGATGGAGCCGCAGACCAGGAGAATTAGATGACAAAAAATCTCAGAAATAAACCATTTCTTGCGTTTAAGGCAACTTTTCAGCAAATGGTGTTGGTAAATCTTAGTATTTGTGTGTAGAAAAATGTGGTCATACCATATATATATGTAAAGTGATCAAAAAATTGAACGTAATAGCTATAATTATATACTTTGCAGGATAGTAAAAGCCATAATCACAACACTCACAATGCAGAGGTAGGAAGAGGATTGTCCACACATAGCACCTCAGACCACACCCTAAGGGCTGGTGCCCCAAACTATTGGCTGAATGACTTTTCACACAACAAGTGGGGACTGTACTCCACAACTCTGTGTTTGTTGGTGTTTTGTTCAGTAGTCGCCATTTGTTGCAAAAAGAAGTTTTCTTGATGAGGGATGAGAAGTACTATGGGTATAAGGGTAAATATTTAGGATATAGTTAATAATTTGCTGATTTACTAGAACATTTTTAAAGATTTATTTTTAATTATGTGATGTATCTTTGTGTAGGTATATGCATATGAGTGCAGGTACCTGATAACAACCAAGAGGGCATCAAATTTCCCACGAGTTGGAGTTGCAGGGAGTCATAAGCCACCTGGTATAAGTGCTGAGAACTAAACTCAGGTCCTCTACCAGAGCATATGTGATTTTAACCATCAAGCCATCTCTTTCCAGCACTAAAGATAAATTTTTACTCTTTAGAGAAAGTACTAAGAAATATTGCCTAGTTGGAAAAGTAAGGTGGAATCAGGAAAAACAGTTTATGTAGGTACCATACAGGAAGTGCATAAAACCAGGTGAAACAGAGAAAACATAGAAAAGTAGAACATTTAAACCACCCGTGTCAGTTGTTTTGACTACAGAAGGAAACGCTCTGGTAGGAAGTGTGTGCGTGCACATCCTCCTCCCCCACGGCATCTTAGAATGAAGATGAACATGATATGAGAGACAGGGTAAAACATACTTTTGCTGTGCAGATTATAAACCTGGAGGTCATAGTTAAAAGATGAGCAAGTAGAACTTCAGAAACTAAAAGGGAAGATTATCCTTATGATTTCATAGTAAACAAATGAAAATAAAATTGACAAGAACATAAGTAGCTCATTGAAGATGAAATAGAAGTTTTAAATATAAAAGAATAACTCAGCCTTTAAATTCTGACTAAGATAGCATTGTAATGTTGAAAATACCTGGCAAAGTACAGAGCTAAAGGCACATGTGTTAGTGGGTGAGTTGAACATCTCCTGAGTAGTAGCTTGTCATACTAGTAAAGTGGAGTCCTGGTTAATTCTTAGGTGTCTGACCCTGGTACAGGCAGTGAAGGAAACATTGTATTGTTTAGCACATCTTTAAATAGCAAAAGATAAGAAATAGCTGTATGTTCCTTGGCTGGGAAATAGAATCTAGGGCTAGTTTTACCTCAGCTAAACACAATCAATGAGGTACTGGAGAGATGGTTTCACATCTAAGAGCTCTGACTACTCTTCTAGAAAACTGGGTTCTATTTCCAGCACCTATGTTGTTGATTTATAATAATCTGTAATTCCAGTCCCAGGGGATCTCATACACTTTTCTACCTCCATGGCATGGCATGGCTTACATGCAGCCAACACACACACACACACACACACACACACACACACACACACACACACTATAAAGACACACGTCCATACCATACACATATAATAAGTTGGAAAAAAATAAAGACAACAAATGCATGTTTCAGTGTTATCCTCAAAGAAAAACTAGAAGTACCACACTGAACTAAAAAGGAGTTGTAGAGGACTTGTGGAATGGTGCACACTATTAGAAATTAGTCAAGATCTCTGCTGTTGGATTATAGAAGTATTGAGATATGTCAGAAAACTAGATACTAAATTCAATAGCCATTGGCCTGGGGGTGGGGGTGGGGAGGTGATAGAATGAAAAAGGAAGAAAGCTGTGTGAGAAAAACTTCAGTTGTACTTGGAGACTACTCTACAACAGACTGTTTGACCAGTATACCACTGCCCTTCCCTGCTAGAAGCCCTTGCTGTTTGCTGCTTCCATGCCTTAGTCCTATGAGTTTCCTTTGGCTAAAATATTTTTCAGTCTTCACCCTGTGAGAACCAACCCCCTCATACTAAGCCCGCCTCTTGTCCTGACCACATACACACATCTTGGTGTCATGAAGCGCAAGTGTATGTGTATGTGTGTATGTATGCATACACACATGCCTGTGTTCCCTACTGTGTAATAAGTATTTCAGCTACCAATTCTTTCTGCCATGTATGCCATCACTGTTCTTAAAACCTGCAGCAGCCGGGCGGTGATGGCACACGCCTTTAATCCCAGCACTCGGGAGGCTGAGGCAGGCAGATCTCTGTGAATTCGAGGCCAGCCAGGGCTACAAGAGCTAGTTCCAGGACAGGCACCAAAGCTACAGAGAAACCTTGTCTCAAAATACCAAAAAACAAAAAAACAAAAAATAAAACAAAAAAAAAAACCAAAAACAAAACAACAACAACCACAAACCCTGCAACAGTCTTCCAGCGTCGTTTGCCAATATCGGTACATGGAGGGGCACATACAGACTCCTCTTCAGAAGATGGACATTATA
This sequence comes from Chionomys nivalis, assembly GCF_950005125.1. Lineage (NCBI taxonomy): Eukaryota > Metazoa > Chordata > Mammalia > Rodentia > Cricetidae > Chionomys > Chionomys nivalis. The sequence goes on along the minus strand of NC_080107.1, from coordinate 39,381,728 downwards.
ATTAATATCAGTTGTGTGTCTAATGATGTGCTAAAATCTAGTGTTTCGGCTTTGAGAAATAAAGTAGAGAGAAAGTTAGTAGATGTAAGCCCAATACCAAGATGTGAGTAGGGAGACTTGTCTTTAAGAACAATAGTCAGTATATTCTTGTGACCAGTGAAAACAGGAGCAGAGGAGCAATGCCTAGCTTGAGATGTCCTCTTGTTTTGGTTGTGTGTAGCTGTTGGAACTTCTTGGTCAGTGTCTTTAATTTGTTGTTGTTGTTGTTGTTGTTGTTATTTAGTATGATGTGTATAGAACCCAGGAGGAAGCAGAAACAAAAGCTAATCAAATACGCTCAGCACTGAAGGATACAGAAGCAGTAATGCGGCTGAATTGCACCTGTAGGGCAAGCTTACCTGTTGCTTATTTTTTTTGCCTTGTTTTGAACTCTCCGACTGTGGATGACTCTTACTGATCAATCTACTCTGTTTTCCATGTGCTCTGTGATCATAGTTAGCTCTCCAAAGTTCTTTAAGGAGCAGCTATAGCCTGGATAGGCCCCATATTCATGGTAAAACTGTTCCTCGCAGGAGCTGGCAAACCATGCTGGTTATGACAAGAAGGCTGGGGGCCGTCTAGTTCAGGGAGGGTAGAAATGGACAAGTTTTTCATCAGAATATCCAGATTATGTAGGTATATGTGATTAGAACAGGGTTTCTTCCAACCTGAAGGTCTCTTTAGTTGGGACAAAGGACTTGGTTGACTCTTAGTATTCCCTGTGGACCATGGGCCTTTGAGACAAGACTGGCCTGTCTTCAGTTGGGTGGGTTCTTTGTTAGTTCCTCCCTTAGACCAGGAGCATAGGTTCCCTATGGTTTGTACTAGGAACTAAGTCATAAGTGGTTTCTCTGTATTGAATGGCATTTGTATTGCAGGATGCAGAGGGCTCTACATGTTTGCACTTGGCTGCCAAGAAAGGCCACTATGATGTGGTTCAGTATCTGCTGTCAAATGGACAGATGGATGTCAACTGCCAGGTAAAGCCATACGTCCCATGTGTAGTTGTCCCACCTCTTTCATGGCATCTCCTTCTCTTAGTTCAGCTCCTTAAAGACCCACAAGTCCTGAAAGGCCTTGTCTTAGTTTCCAATGCTGTGATAAACACCATGGCCAAAAGTAACTTAGGGAGGAAAGACTTTATCACCTCTTATAGGTCACACTTCTTCATTGATGGAAGTCAGGGTCGGTACCTGAAGGCAAGAACTGAAACAGCGACCATGGAGGAACACTGCTTACTGGCTTGCTCAGTTTGCTTTCCTATGTAAGACCACTTGCTCCAAGGGGGTAGTGCCTACAGTAGACTGGGCCCTTTCACATCAGTCATGAAACAGGAAAATGCCCCCACAGTCTTGCCTGCAAAACCATTCTGATAGAGTCATTTTTCTGAACTGATGTTGTTCCCTTTTTCCAGATAACCCTAATGTATGTTAAGTTGACGTTTAAAAAAAAATGGCTTGCACAGGCCTTACCCCCACATTCTCCACCTGCTTGGGCCTTTCTGCTATACTTGGCTTCATGGTTCTATCCTGGTATTCTGCCAGGCCTCCTCATGTCTGTTTAGTGTCCCCCAAACTTCCATGTCCAGGATAGGTTCTGCTCTCCCTTAGGGCACCCAGGCTTCCTTCCTAGATTTATTTGTTCCTTGGTACTACCATTGTTTCACTGTGTATGTTTACTGATCTGACCCCCCTGCTGTCACGGGTTCTCTGACCTTTGGTTAAGTACACAGTAGATATCTACAAATGCATGCCAGTTCAGCAGTGATCTACGAAGAGCTAAAGTCAAGACTGTCCACACACACCATGGTAGGCCCTTTGAGTTTTGGTTTGGGGCTGCATTTCCATCTCCCTTATCTCTGACCTTTTAGCCCAGGCACTTTTTGCCTTTTAGTTTGGGGCCTGGTTTCTTGTACTGTTTTGTCTGTGATCTCCTGCCACATAGAGTAGAAAATAGCAGCTTTTTCATTATCTAAGTAATATGGCCTGATTTATTTTAACTGCCCCTAGCATTGTTTGTTTGTTTATTTATTTATTATGTACACAGTGTTCAGCCTCCACGTATGCCTGCAGACCAGAAGAGGGCACCACATCTCATTACAGAAGGTTGTGAGCCACCATGTGGTTGCTGGGAATTGAACTCAGGACCTCCAGAAGAGCAGTCAGTGCTCTTAAACTCTGAGCCATCTCTCCCGCCCCCTAGCATTGTATCTTTATTCATCCTGTTGGGTTACTGTTCCTTGTCACCCTGGGCTGGCCTTTGATGCAGCATGAGTATCCTTATGTCCCCACTGTTTCAGATGATGCCAGTAGTCAACTACAGAGAGATCATCTTCATTTGTGGAGGCTGTGTGTGCCTACAATGACATGCAAGTGTGGATGTACAGGAAAAACCTTTGGAGGTGTTGGGGAGGAGGCTGTCTTGCAACTCCAGATTGCTAAGTGGCAACAGAACATACAGAATACCTTTTCTGATTGAAACGAAACTATTTAACACACATTGATCTCAACCATAGTGGTAGGAAGGCAACTCATGAAATTCCTAATGGACCTTATAGCCATGATTGGTCTCTTTGACCCTGGCCTTTAGAAAGAGGCAGTGGCAATTCCCTCTGTGCCTGATACTCACCAGTCCATCTGCTGTTTGGTCTTGTGCTTAGTCATCAGAAGGGAGGGCCAAGGGCGTGTTTGAAACATTGTATTCATGCTTCCTACAAACCTTGTTTTGGGTCCTCCCTGGGTTGGTTTAGGCTAACTGAATGTTCAGTCCAGACAACATTGTTGGCTGGAACAGAGAGGTCAGCCAGCAGCCTACCCTCCCCTATTGTCAAGGGACTGTGCCTTTGGTGGGAGCCAGGTCCCACCTTTGACTTATCAGAAAACAGTTCTCTGAGCAAACTCCCGGAGCAGGCTGCATGAAGTTTTTCTCCTGTTTGCTGTCTGATGGTGGTATCTCTTGTCTTTTACGCTCAGGATGATGGTGGTTGGACGCCTATGATCTGGGCCACTGAGTACAAGCATGTGGACCTGGTGAAGCTGCTGCTGTCCAAAGGCTCTGACATCAATATCCGGGACAATGTGAGTTTTTCATAGTGGTTTAGAAACCTTGAGGACACAGCCTCTTAGAAGGCTGGAGGGGCTAGGCCACTGGGCAGCTTCCTCCGTCTGACGGGCCTTTGGTCTCCGAAATGTAGTTCTAGCACATGCTGGCTATTTTGGCCCTTTGTAGTCAAATTTCACTGACCCAACGTGGAACTTGTATTGGGTCCCTGCAAATCTGGCCTCTGTGTAGGAGAGTTGAGGGGTGTGTGGCTTGTGTGAATCTCTGTCCTGTACTTTTCTGCTGGTTCATGTCCCTGACTCACTTGGAAGGGGAGCCTAGCCATGATTATGTTGACTTTATAGTGACTATTTTGAAAGAGAAAGAAATGCGAATGAACTGATTTAAGATACTCTGAATGCCTAGTTTATGGAGTCAACTCATTTGCCCAGAAACTATAGAGTCTAGAGTTAGAGAAATAGTTTTGTTATCCCTCTAGATATTATGTGACTTTTCCTGAGGATAGTTGAACAAAAGACCTAAGTAACAGACCAAAGAAACAGTTGTACACATCTATATAAAGTTCATTTTCAGAGGGAGACGCAAGCGATTTCTACTCCTTTTTTGAAGGTCCCAAGGAAAACTGATCCCACCAGAGTCTACGTTGGGAAACCAGTAAATATATTAGGGTGGGGCCTCCACCATCAATCAGATCAAGACAGTTGCTTCACAGACTTGACCAGAAGCAGATCTGATCTGGCCATTCCTTAGCTGAGATTCCCTCTTCCTAGGTGACTCTAGGCTGTGTCGAGTTGACAGTAAGAACTCCCCAGCACAGATGTATTGCTGGCTAGTGTGTGCAGCTTGTGGGACCTCAGGGGCCTACCCTCCTCAGCCAGGAACTCCTAGGAATGCAGTCTACTCCTGTCCATGAGATTCTCATTTAACAACCTTATTGCTTCCAAGAATGCCTTTTTCCACCCATGCACTGTGCCCTCATTCAAACTCTTTTAACTGCTATTTTTATGGTTCTTCCAGATGCTTTTCCAAATCTGCAAGTTACTCAAGAGTTATATAATGAAGCCTTGTTACAGAGAGGGGACAAAAATCTCTTAAGGGCTATCCCAGTCCATTCTAAGCAAATTGAAGTTGGGTAAAAACTGAAAACTAAAAAAGAAATGTTAGCAAGGTCCAGTACAGCATGTAAAGATCCTATCACTTACATGAGTTGTGTTTAAAAGTAGTGTTTGGTACAGTTACATGAGCGGGAGACATTAGTCCTTCTGCCCTTCCATAATGCAGCCATTTTTCATGGGCCATCTGGCTTTATTTTAGGGTACTGCTGAAATTCCTGAGTTTTAGCATTTTCTTTTTTTAAAAAGTTATGTATTATATTTAGGGATGAGGTACACATATAACAGGGCTATAATGGAGGCCTGAGGACAATTTTTAGGAGTCACTCTGGGTTTTTTTTTTTTGTTGTTGTTGTTGTTTGTTTGTTTGTTTTTCCTTCTTCACCTTTATGTGAGTTCTGGGGACCAAACTTAGGCCATCACACTTCTTTTACAAGTGCCTTTACTTGTTCAGCCATCTTGCATCTTAAAGGTCCCCAAAATTTATATAAGTGTTGCCCAGTCCTTTGACTTGCATAGCTTTGTTGAGAAATGGGTGCCACTTAGTTCTTAAGTGTTGGTGGCTATTCCTGCAATATGGAAGGATTAGGTAACTGTCAAGCTTGACTTTTTGGTTGTTTTGTTAGTTAATTAGTTTATTATTTAGCTCTGACTGACCTGGACCTTACTATAATTGACCAGGCTGTCTTAATCTCACTGAGATCTGTCTGCCTCTGTCTTCTTCAGTTTGGGGTTAAATGCATGTGTCTCCACACTTAGCCCTTAACTTTGTTGTTTATATAGTATAACACTTTTTTATTTTAGCCCCTCTGTTGACATGTGGTTGCAGACTACATGAATTTAAAGTACACAGTGAGGATGGTGAACACAGACATTCCCACACTGAGCTCTCCACGTCTGGCCTTCTTCCTGGATCTTACCATTGGAGACTAAGCCTCCTTCATGAGAGTGACTGTCCTGGGTTCATTGCATACTCTGTTGGTGCCTCTTTCTTGTTCCCTGTAGTGTCTATTTTTTTTTTTTAAGATTTATTTATTTATTATGTATACAACATTCCTTCCATGTATGCCTGCAGGCCAGAAGAGGGCGCCAGATCTCATTATAGATGGCTGTGAGCCACCATGTGGTTACTGGGAATTGAACTCAGGACCTCTGGAAGAGCAGTCAGTGCTCTTAACCTCTAAGCCATCTCTCCAGCTCCCTGAGGTGTCTATTTATGTGGCCATCACTGATCCTCTCTTGGTAGATACATGGCTGTTACAGAGTTGATGAAAATATTTGTGCCCTGACTTTCTCTCCAGATGAGTCCTGGAAATGGGAAGTGTCTAGAGGAGCCACCATGTTGTCTCCAGAGTTTTGGGCTGTTTGTGGCTTCTGAGAGTTTAGATACTTCCATACCCTCTCCAGTGATTAGTATGTCAGTTCTTTATAGTTTAGACACTAACATAGGTAGAGGTCATCTGGTGGTTTTAATCTTCATTTAATTTTTACTGTTGATATTATCATCTTCTTGTGGGCTTTTTTGCCGTTTCATACAGTTTTTAGTCAAGGATGTATTCAGATCTTTTGCTCCTGATTTATTGAGTGGCAGTTATGTGTTGCACGAGTTCTAATTGGTCTTAATAATAAAAACCTGGAGCCAGCTATTGGGGTAAATACTGAAAGATCAGAGAGATAAAGGAGCAAGCCACAGCCAACTCTTACCTTGCTAACTCCTCAGCCTAAAAGGGCTGAACCCTGTCTCCTCCCGCCTTATGTTCCTCTTGTTGCTCATACATGCCCCTCTGTCTGTCGGTACAGACACCCAGACTTCTATTGTTAATCAGTGGCTTGCTCTGCCCTCTGATCTTCAGGCAAGCTTTATTTTTTAGAGTACAAACCACATTTGTCGTTTTTTTGTTTTGTTTTATTTTGTTTTTGTTGTTGTCCCTCCCTTCTCAAGATAGGCTCTCACTGAGTAGTTTTGACTGGTCGGAAACTTGCTGTGTAGACTACACTGGTCTGCAAAAATGCCAACATTACTGTAGCTGTGGATCCTGCTCCCTGTATTCTATTTAAGACACTGTTGCTTGGCTGGACATGATGGTTTATGCCTCTCACTTTCAGCACTTGAGATACTGAAGCAGATGAGTTGTTATGAGTTTAACCAGGCTGTTCTGTGCTAAAGTAAAACCCTATCTCAAAACAAACAAAAACAGCAACAGCTAAAACCACAGCTTAACTGAAGATGATTTTCTCCTGTGTTTTTACAGTAACATATAGTTTTTACCTTTGCATTTAAGACTGTGGTATATTTTGAATCAGTTTTTATATATGATGTGAGATGTGGACGAATTTTTTAGTTTTTTGAGACAGGGTTTCTCTGTATAACAGAACCTACTGGTTACAGCACAACACTTTTTAAAATTGTAACAGTACTGTCAAATATCCCTGGGTTTCTGAAAAACATACATACCCCTGAAGAGTATGACTACAAAAGTAAATACTTCATTTGTTTCTGTACTAATTGAAAAATTTAAAAATTAAATGTATTTAAGTCATAACTCACTTGAGATATTTTATTGGTATTTACACTTAGCAAGTACATGCTACCAACTATCAGTAAAATATTCCCACTTCTAAAAACATCAAACATTTGCCTGTATTTCTAACATGGTTTTCAGACATGGAATTGATTTGGAACTGTGATGCAGTGTATGTACTTGGTATGAGTTTACGGGTTCAGGAGTTCACACTGATACCAGCTCTTTCCAAATAATCATACGTTTGATACTTTGTGAATGTCCAAGGATTATATATGAGAGATCTTGATTCTGAGGTAGAGAGCCATCAATCTGAAACAAAAAAATTAATATCATCAACAAGTGACAATTTGCACTTCATTTACTTTTCTCTGCATTATCTGTGACTATATCATGAGTCTTGGTCACATGCTGTGATTGAACAGGGTTCACTTAGGGTAAGGCTGTACTTTGGGTGACTGCCCCTCCTTGCTGGACATCTGTTCCCTGTTGCTCCTTCCTCCTGCCACTCATGCCAAGCTCCCATTCTTCATGGCAGAATAGTCGCTATCCTGCCCCATCTTTGGAAGATGCTTTTGCTAGGTGTAGAGTTCTTTCTGGTCAGTGGATTTGATGTTGCGCATGTCGCTTGGTAGAGCCCTTATTAAGATGTTTTGGAAGTTGTTGTACTTTTTCCTTGTTTCTTTGTATATTGCTTTGCTTCAAGCTATTCTAAAGACTTCTTGATGTGCCTTGGTGTTATTTATTTCTGTATATGTATAGATTGATTGGATTTCTTAGATCTGTCATTTAGGGTTTTGGTCAATTTTTGAAACTTGTAGTTAGTTGTCCTTTCTTCATATGAGCCTTTTGCTTGTGTTTCAGGAACTCTGGTTGCATATGAATTAGACTGTAGGAACTTGTCCTGTGATGGCCTTGAATGGTCTTATCAGCTTCTAGAAACTGTTTTTCCACAAACCTAATATTTGGTTCAACTGATTTTATTATGTTCTCTAATTTACTGTTCTTCTTCATTATTAGACTTAGCTTAATCACCTTATTAGACTTGGTATTGAGCTCTGAAAGTTCTGTGTGTTCTTTATTGTGTGTTGGTGGGAAGAGAGTGGGAGAGAGGGGTTGTTTTTAATTTCTGCCACATCTCTACTTAGTTTCTGAGTGTGGGACCCAATTATACCAGGTACTTAATGGCAAGATTTGCAATTTCAGTATCCATACCAGTTCTGATTTGTCAGTGGTCATTTTTACTGCCTGTTTATGTGTCGGGAGCTTGAAGCCAGATGTCAGTTGGCTGTTAACGGGCACTTTCCTGTCAGTGATTTTCAGTTCTTTTTTTGTGACAGTCACTGATTGATGTGAAGTCTGTCTGATTCTATTGAACTATTGAATTATGTTCTCTGGTCTGGTCTGGTGAGTCTACAGCAGTTCTTACTGCTACAGTGGGTTCTACCTGGGTCTTGGCTTATGGTCTGTAAGTGGATGGTGCTTCCCGCCTGGCTGAAATACTGAGGGTCTTTGGGTGTTTTGTCCCAGGTCTGCTGGTGTCCCTTATGGGGAAGCCCAGTCTCCACAGACTCTTGTAGCAATGTCTTCTGTTCTGGTTTCTTTGGTGTTTGACTGAGTAGGCAACTCCAGCTCCCTTATGTGTCTCTTCTTTGCCCGTGTAGAATTGATGACCATTCTGGTTTCTCGCTGATGGGAGAGTATGATCAGTCATAAGTGCAAGTCTTCTGTGGAAGTGAAGCTGCTCAGAAGTTCAGGCCAGCATTGTGGCTCTATAGAGTAAGAATTCACCTAAGAGTAGAATCTTAGAATTTAAAAACAGTGCAGTTCGTGCTAAAAAGGCACAGGTCCTTCTGATAAGGCAAAACAGCCCTGAGGAGGAAGGCCTTTGCCTTTGTTTGAGCTCTCAGATGTGTATGGGATGTGAGCAAATACAGTCAGAGAGCTGAGAACCACTGAGAATGGCAACCACAAAAGAACTCAACATAGCTAAGGTTTTTTTTTTTTTTTTTTTTTTTTTTTTTTTTTTTTTTTTGATAGAATACTAATGTTTACTAAAAGGAGTTTGCTTTTAGTGTTTCCTTTAGAAATAGATGGAACAATACCACCTGTGCTTGGGGCAGTTTGTGGGTGAGGATGGTAGATAATACACTCTGTTTCTGTTGTGCTTTTGTTTCAAGTGTTCAGTGAACTGAAAATCTCTCACTGCACATTTTCATGTGGACATTGGAAGGAGATAGTCCAATTGTTGGAGTGCACCAGAGTGTTACCAATGGGTGTGACCCCTGAGGGCCTGCAGAATGGGTCCCTGGGATGTGGCTTGGCATTCCCCTTGCCAGAGAAGTCAGATCTGATACGGCGGGGACTGGAATGGCTTTCCCTGCAAGGGTTCTCCAGCAACTAAGGGGTGGTTAAGCTAGACTTTTGTTTATGACTGTTGTGAAAATTACCGAGAATTCCTGAGGGGGAAGGAAGCCACAGTGAACTGCTCATAGAAGGGAAGCCACTTTAAGCCAATGTTTTTATATCTGTAGCCAACAGTTTTACCTCTGAGGGATTACCCTTGAGAAATAGTGCAGAAGACAGAGAAAAAGAGGGAGAGGGGAAGGAAAGGATAAGATACTCATTAGTATTGCATTCTAGAGGAGAAGCCAGGAACATCTAATAAATTAAAGAGTTAGTAAATTATGAAGTGGGCTGTTCATTCACTGGAAGCTCTAAAGGCTCTATCACATGTAGGTTATAGCTGCAGGCCCAGCTGAGGTGAGCCTCAGAGGGATGGTGAGCATATGGGGTGGGCAGAGATCAACAGGGCTTGTTGCTATTGTGTCCTGTTGAGAATATAGTAAGTATTGCTTTGTGAGTTTTAAAAGTGTGTGTGTGTGTGTGTCTGTCTGTCTGTCTGTGCACATGTGTGTATACTCAGAATCCAGAAGATGTTAGAGCCCTCAGAGTTGGGATTACAATCATTTGCAGATACCTTGCTTGTTATGCGTGTGCTAGGAATCAAACTCCAGTCCTCATGATAAAGCAACAGCTGTTCTTTGCTACAGAGTCATCTCTTCAGCTCCCACCTTTTAAAAAATATTTAGTATTTTGTTAATTGAGAATTTCATAAACGATATCTGACTATATTGACCACCTACTCTTTTCCCCAACTTCCCCAGCTACTTCTTACCTCTTCACCCTTCCCAACTTAATGTCCTCTATTATTTTATTTTAAATAACCCACCAAATCCAGCTGTGCTACCATATTGGCTTATGATGTGTGGTTGATCTACCAGGGGCCATCAAGGAAAGGGACTCCTCCCACAAGTCATCAACTGTCAATATTGTCTTAGTTTTCTTCTTCACCTTTATGTGAGTTCTGGGAATCAAGCTTAGGTCATTAAGTGCTTTCACTTGCTCAATGATCTCACATCTTGCTGGCCCCAGGTTTTGTAATTTTCAAATCTTACATAGGTGTTGTTCAGTGTTATAGTTTACATAGGTCTTTTGAGAATTGAATACCACTTTTTAAAATAAGTAGAGGAAAAGTATACTACTTTTTATGTCAATAACCATCCTATTTAAGGTCATATAATTCTGTATTTTTATTCTATTTTCAGAATAGTCTATATGTGATTATTTGCTTTTCTTCCCCTCCCCCCAAAAAATTGGTATTTGTGTGTGTTTGTACGTGTGTGTGTGTGGTTGTTGAATCATCTGGAGCTGGAGTTATACATGGTTGTGAACTACCCAATATAGGTACTTGGAATCAGACTCAGGCCTCTACCTCTGTAAAAGAAGCAAGTGATCTTGACTGTTGCACCATCTTTCCAATCCTGTATTATTTTAAAAATTCAAAAGTTTTTTTTTAAAAAAATGTTGCAGTTTGGATAGGAATTTTGCTGTTTGGTGAACTACAGATCCTTTCTCCAGTGTAGACTGTGCCAGGAATAACCAGCTGTATTCAAGTACAAAAGCTGTCTTTGCCTAGCCCCGGCATTATGTTCTGAGCCAGAAACCATCTTCACTGTGCTCTCAATTTTGTCTCTGAAGGAAGAGAACATTTGTCTGCACTGGGCAGCATTCTCAGGCTGTGTGGACATAGCTGAACTACTTCTAGCTGCCAAGTGTGACCTACATGCTGTGAATATCCATGGAGACTCACCCCTGCACATCGCAGCCAGGGAGAATCGCTACGACTGTGTTGTGTGAGTATGGCCCTGTACCACCAATATAGCTCTTGCTTTCTGGCTATCTAAAGTGGCTGCTAAATGACTGTTATCCACACTGTACCTAGAGCTAATGCAGTGTAGGCGGAGAAGTATCTTTTCCATTTGACATCTCAGACCATCTATGGTTCACTTTGGGCTCATAATTGTCATAGAAAATAGAAACAGGCTAAAAAACCCCATCTAAATTCTTAGTTGAATTTTGACCAAGTCTCAGACCTAACAGTGTGTGACAGTTTGACTTCCAGGTTCCAGCAGGGACTGGATGCTATTGGTACTCTCTCTCAGGCTGTTTAGGGCCATTTTAAGCAAGCTCCTCATAATTCTTTCACATCCAGCAGTGGTCTGCATGGTGTAGCATCTCTACTATGTATCTTTAGGAGGAAAAGGAGGGCAGTGACTGCTCTGATGAACAGGCAGCTCCTATATTCACCTGGAAACGAGAGATGACATGGCCTTGTAGCACTTGCAAGTCTCTGGCCTGGATATGGCAACCCATGCACCCCAACACCTTTTCTCCATTATCATTTCCATTCATTCTTAAGAGCACATTTGAAAGCAAAGTCTAAGAAAAATAAACATTCTTAGCTTCTACATATATGTTCAGAGGAGCAAACTGATGTCTCATTGTAAGTATGGGGGACTGGGAACAGATGTGCTTCTAGGGAAGCATGGCTTTGTTCCAGAGTCACTGAACTCGTAAGTTGAGTGCTACATAGTGGAAATCTAGTCATTTAATATGTAGCTGTGTTTCTTCTAAATTCAGATCTGGATGTTTTGTTGACTTCCATTTTATTTTCCCTTTTAGCCTATTTCTTTCTCGGGATTCAGATGTTACTTTGAAAAACAAGGAAGGAGAGACTCCCTTGCAGTGCGCAAGCCTCAATTCCCAGGTGTGGAGCGCACTGCAGATGAGTAAAGCACTTCGAGACTCAGCCCCTGACAAGCCTGTTGCTGTCGAGAAGACGGTGAGCAGGTGAGAAGGTTCTAAGACTGAGGTGACGCTAGCAGACCATTGACCTGTGGGCTGGAAGAGACTGGAGCAGATATGTCTGAAGCTCTTCCCTAGGATCCAGCCTAGTGTGGGCACTGGTTGGCAGCTATGTCTCCCATGAGGCAGAAGCTGAAACAGCACAAGTAACATCTCCCTTTTCCTGTGCAGAGACATTGCTCGAGGGTATGAACGCATTCCCATTCCCTGTGTCAATGCTGTGGATAGTGAGTTATGTCCCTCCAACTATAAGTACGTCTCCCAGAACTGCGTGACGTCCCCCATGAACATTGACAGGAACATCACTCACTTGCAGGTTGGTGGGAAGAAGGTCTTGCAGGTCCCTAGAACTGGGTCCTAGGACTTAGCACCATTCTGGAAGAAGGCCTGTGGAAGCTTCCCAGGAGATCCTGTTCTCTCTGCACTTGCCTCCCAGGAAAGTGGTGGAGGAACTATAAAAATCTGAAGTTCTGTGTTAGGCATGGCACTGGTTCTCTTAGCATACCTTGAAGGCCTACTGAAGGCCCTAAGTGATTCCTGATCAGAGTTGCTTGGGGCCTTGGTATTGCCGGGTCCTTGTGTCATGAATAAGAGGGGCCATGCAGGTCTAGACCACTGCATGCCCCTCAGGTCTGGCAGCTATGGCCCAGCAAACAACTTTCCCACCTCTGACTTTTTTCTTGCTTAAAATCAGACCTATTTGAAAAGGTATCCTTATGATTGTGCTTATGGGAATTCCCCTACTTCTCACAAGATGAACTGTATAAGTTTTATCTTGGTTGTGAGATTCTGTCTCATCTTCTCTATCTTTGAGGGCAACAGATTTTTTAGCCCTTCTGCAGCTGCACCTCTCTAAACTCCCACTTTCTCCCTGTCAACATGGTGCGTTTTTCTCAGTATGTCCCAAGTCTTTCTACCTTGCTCCTAAAAGAGCCTATGGCAAATGAAAGGCAATTGAGATTTTCCAGAGCATTCGGTGGAAATTGCAAGGAGTGGGGGAGTAGTGGTGCCTGTGGTGACATGCTGTGCACTCTGTTTCCAGTACTGCGTCTGCGTAGATGACTGCTCCTCTAGCACCTGCATGTGTGGCCAGCTCAGCATGCGCTGCTGGTATGATAAGGTGAGGAAGCACGTTTGCTGCAATGTGTTGATGTGAGTTCTGTGAGAGTGAGTCTGTGAACATGGTTCCCGATCCTAAGGTGTCCTAGTGACTTTGGGACAGTGGAGGTGAGCTGCTTGGGGGAAACAAGTAGGAGGAGGTAACAGGCTGAAAGTGAGGGGCTATTCCAAGCAGATGGTGGGACTAAGGTGTTGCTTCCCAAGTCCTAAGGCTGGAGTCCATGTCCTTTGCAACTATCCAGACAGTGGGTACAGTGACTGTTCTGGTATAGCTATAGGAGGAAACTGCTTTGTTGTGTTTGGTAATCGCTGCTGTGTATGCCATACACAAGGGTTCAAAGAGATGCTTGGTGGAGAGACTAGGCTAGGAGACAATAAGACAGTAGGGCTTTGAGGCCCAGGGTACAGCTCTAGGACAGAGTATGGGGGGGTGGGGGTGCATAGTCCTCAGTTCAGAGGTCATGGATGCTAGAATGTTCTGAGTGAAGAGAAAACAGGCAGCAAAGGGCAGCTGCAGCATGTTCTTGGTTTAGTAGAGGAAAGTAGATAGGTCAGGGAGATTGGAGTGCTTGTCATCTGAATGAAACATCACAAACAAGAACTGTGATCAGGGTAAGGAGTGGGGCTGGCAGGTATCAGTTATCTTTAGAGTATAGTCCATGCTGGGATTAAGCTTAGGAGCATTCTGGTCAAAGTCCTTAGTTGTGGAAAAGACTCCCTAACGTCCCAGAAAAGCACATGGTCCTGTTGTGTCACCCTGCAGGTATAATTGAGCTGAAGAAAAGGAGCGGATATGTGGGTGAGTTCTCTAGGAGCAGCCAGAAGGTGCTAACTACTTGAGAAAGGGCAGGGCAGGAAGGTTAGGTGAAGAGCATAGCCAGGCAGGGACCAAGAGTACTTCCAACCTGTGTTATACCTGGTGACATTTCTATTTAAACCACAGACGTGGAGCCTAATCCGGTTATTCCCCCAGCTGTTAAAGTCAGCCCATAAACCGTTGTGTTTGTGTATATTTAAAGCCCAGACTGGGTACTTTTATAAAAAAATACCTTATTAAAGTTCATTCTAAAAGAACGTTGCTTGACATCTGCTGGCCCTTGTGGCCATCTGTTAACAGGATGGCCGACTCCTGCCTGAGTTTAACATGGCAGAACCACCCTTGATCTTCGAGTGCAATCATGCCTGCTCATGCTGGAGGAACTGCCGCAATCGTGTGGTGCAAAATGGTCTCAGGTGAGGGGTGTAGATGCATTAGGTCCCACTAGGCCAGTAGCATGTATATTTGTGGGTGGAGACAATGTCTGGGGAAAGCATGTGCACACACACACGTGTGTGAGAACAACCAGCCAAGCTAGACTGGCTTTGATATGAATAGAGTTGTTTCGTTTGGTTTTAGTGCTTGAGCCTTTTCTGTTCAGTGTTAGAGAAAGCCAGCCAGCATTGAGACTGGTGGTGTTTAATGGTTTTTCTCAGACTGCTAGGTTCCTTCCTGATACTTGCTCCCCACTGCTTATCCTGTTCCATTACCTGTACTTCCTATGTCACATCAAGAATCAAGTTTTAAGCATTGGTAACTATGGTCTGTACATAGTTCACCAAAGTCAGAGTGCACACACTTGCCTTCCTATTCCCTGTTCACCATATTTCCAAATGGGCCAATAGGATGGGCATGATCGGAGGGTACCTTGAAGAGTGGGTAAATTCCTTAAGCATGCTCTACCTCAAGCCCTCTCAGCCTCTAGGAGCCTCCCTAACTGCTTGTTGCTGGCATATTCCCCATGTAATAGAACAGCAGCAGTCTGGGTTCTAAAGGAAGCACTTTTATGGGTGGAGTACCTTAATCTTCACTGCTACCTCATAGACAGGTACAGTTGAGGAAAGCAAGGGCTGCTATACTTTGTGTTTTGACAGTCTGAGTCCTGCGTTCTCAGCTTCCTGTGTGTGTTTGGTACTCTATCTGTCAGGTGATTGGAACTGCTTTCAGTCACCTGCAGATTTGTATTATTTCTTTATTTGGAAGCTGCATCATTTTTCTCTATTTGCTCATCTCACTCATTTCAGAATGGATACAAACTGGTTTGCTGACCATCAGGTACATGTCCACCTCCCCTCTACCTGTTTTCCAGGGCAAGACTGCAGCTTTATCGGACACAGGACATGGGCTGGGGTGTGCGGTCCCTCCAGGATATCCCGCTGGGCACCTTTGTCTGCGAGTAAGTGGGACACCAGAGTCCCACAGCTCTGTTGATAATTTTGTGGGTTTTGTCTGTTTGTTTGTTTGCTTGTTTGTTTTTCCCTTTTCTGGTATTCCTCATACGTGTTTGTGCTCTAAGAAGCCCCTGGGAACACATGGTTCACTGTCATGCAGAAGTCAGGCAGTGGAGTTATTGATTGCACCAGTCGCTCAAGCAGCCCACAGACTGTAGTCTTCTACCTCAGTTGTTTACTAAAGGTGTTAGTGTCAAGAGTCCTGCACAGGACTAGGATGTTTGCTGAACCATCCTTGGTCCTCACCTTGTACTGCAGACCATGGGGCCAGATCCAGATCCCAGCTTAGCACATAGAACGTTTTCAGAGTGTCCCATGTCTGCATCCTTGCTTTCCTTGGCACTGTTCCTTGTCTGAGGGCACAGAGGTGAGGCAGGTCTTGTCTCCCTTTTTCTCACTACAGATACGTAGGGGAGTTGATTTCGGACTCTGAAGCTGATGTTCGGGAAGAGGACTCTTATCTCTTTGATCTTGACAATAAGGTAATGTGTTGTGAACAGCCAAAACATATGAGCAAATGATTGCAAAATGTAAAACTTGGACAGTTAGTTCTGGTAGATTCTGGAAAGTGGCTGGCATAGGTAGCCAGCCCTGGAGTCACTCTGATGAGCGCCCTGCTGCTAGTGGGTGTATGCTCATTGCAGACCCATTAGATTTTATCACATAGTTCTTGGCTCATTTTGGTGTTCAAGGCATAGACATCTAACTTGGGAGATCTCTGTGCTATTGTAACAAATCACCTACCTGGAGTACCTTATTGTGCCCCTAGTTCCCAGGCTGCTCCTCTGAGACCAAACAATAGGGAGCAGCTCTTGGAGTCATATGGGAACCAGCAGGGGATCCAAAAATGCTGGTGATGGAGGTGTCCTTTGTGTTTCCATTGATCTCAGGGTGTTAGCTTCCTATATCAGCAGAGAATAGAGGGCCAAGCTTGGTCTGCTCTGGGAATAGGCTTTCCAGTGGCTTCTGGGGACAGTGGAAAGGTGGTTAAGACCACCTCAACCACCACTGTTTCTGAACTCAGGAATTGCTGTTTTAAAACTTCCTAAAGCTGGGCATGGTGGCGCACACTGTTAATTCTAGCACTTGGAGACAGAGACAGGCAGAGAGAGCTCTGTGAGTTTGAGGCCAGCTGGAGTTATGTGGTGAGACCTTGTTTAAAATAATATTTGAGCCAGGTGGTGGTGGCCCATGCCTTTAATTCCAGCACTTGGGAGGCAGAGGCAGGCAGATTTGTGAGTTCGAGGCCAGCCTGGTCTACAGAGCAAGTTCCAGGGCAGGCTCCAAAGCTACAGAGAAACCTGGTCTGAAAACCCAAAGCAAACAAACAAATTTTGAAAAATAGTAAGTAGTAAGTAAATACATCCTAAAGCTCACAGTCTGTGAATAGGTAAAGAAATAAAGGTTTTCTAATTTCTAATTTAACCAGTCAATCATGGCAGCAATATTTTTCCCAGAGACTCTGACTCTTTAAGTTACCTAAGAGGTTAGCATTTGTGAAGCCAGTTTTATGTTATGAACAACTATGGGGACTGCAAAGCTGACTGCCCAATATTCCAGAGAACTTGGTTCAATTCCCAGCACCCATATAGCAACTCAAAACTGTAAGTCTGGTTCCAGCAGGTCTGTTACCCTCTTCTGGCCTCCATGGGCTCCAGGCACTCAGATGATGCACAGAGATGCATGCAGGCAAAACACCCACACTCATTGGCGGGGTGGGGGTGGGGAAACAACCCCCCCCAACACACAAAAAACAGGTGTGATGTTACATAGAGGTAGAAGTTAGGAAACCAAAAGTTCAGTTCTTCTCCTTGACTAATTTTAGGCCAGCCTAGAATACATTTTAAAAACAAAACAAATCAAAAAATTCCACAAACAAAAAAATATATTTCTCAGGCTCAAGAATGTCAAAGCCCTTAGGTGTCTTTATATAAGCAGCACACCAGTTCCTGAATTGAGGCAGGTTGTTGTTTCCTGTGTGTGTGCTTGTGTATGCAGCCATGCTGGGCTGATTATGAGAGCTCCCTTGTTGCTGGTGTGGATGCAGGTCCTGGAGTGCATGCCATCCTTCCCTTCCTTCTTCAGTGAGAGGTGTTTGTTTGTTTGTTTTAAGTAGTATGTTTACTAGTCTTTAAGCTATATATATCTTAAAGAACCATCATGCTTGATTTATGCACTATGATCTTAATTTGCATTTTCATGATGGTTAATAATATTGAGTAACTTCTTTTGTAGCCTCTACTTATGTCTTTGTAAAACACAAATATTCCCAGAAATTGTTTTGCCTTTAGGTTTGGAGCTGCACAGACTGAGGTCAGTGTGTTGAATTGGTTCCCCATATTGACACCTGTGTTTCTTCACCACCACTCAGCAGTGTGATGCCTAAGTGTCCTCAGTGCCTGGGCTTCCTCCTGCTGAGTCTCAATTGCTGTAATTCATGCCTCTTACCTTGGGGAGAGTTTCAAAACCAGCTGGACAAATTCTGCAGACTCTTCTGCTGGGATCTGATGAATACTGCATTGATTAGACAGCCACTTGTGGCAGTTGTGATCTTTACCATACAAGATAAAACATGGTAAAGATGTATAATTTTATAAGAAATTACCAGTATTCCAAAGAGGTTTTAAAGGAACCTCTTTATAAAAAATGGATTGTGTGTGTGTGTGTGTGTGTGTGTGTGTGTGTGTACCCATATATACAGTTTGCATAACTCAGCTTTCTTCTTTTACCTGTGGGTCTGGGTCTGGGAGTTAAACTTAGGCTATCAGACTTGGCATCAAGTATCTTTACCCACTGAGTCATTTCACTGGCCCAACACTGTTTTATTTAAAAAATTTTTATATGTACACACATGTTCTAAGTATATTTATTTTATTTTTTTGGATATAGGTTTCACTATGTAGTCCTGGCTTGGAACATGTAATGTAGACAAGGCTTGCCTCAAACATGTAGTGGCTGATCCTTCTGCCTCATCCTTCCTATGCTCAGATTACAGGTAATAATAACATATTGCCTCCAGACACTATTTTAGGTGTCTTTAGATCTGTCGTTCGCTCATCCGTCCGTTCATCCATCCATCCATCCATCCATCCTGCTTCTCTCTGTGTAGGCTAGGGTGATCTTGAACTTCTTCCTGCTTCAGCCTTCCAGGGGCTGGGATATCACACATGAACCACCATGCTTGATTTATGCACTATGATCTTAATTTGCATTTTCATGATGATCGATAATATTGAGTAACTTCTTTTGTGTCTCTTAGACACCCTTATAGCTTCGTGAATTTTTTGTTGCTTCTCCTCCTCTTCTTCCCCCTCCCCCTCCCCCTCCTCCTCCTCCTCTTGTTGTTGTTGTTTTGGTTTTTTTGAGCCGAGATTTCTCTGTGGCTCATTGACTGTCCTGGAACTCATAAAGATCCACTTGCCCTTTGCCTCCTAAGTGTTGGGATTAAAGGTGTGAGCCACTAAGCCTGTCACTGTTGCTGTTTTAAATACAGTCTCAGTTTATAGCTCTGGCTAGCCTAGAGCTTGCTGTGTAGACTGTAGAGGTTAGCCTCAAACTCACAGAGATCTACTTCCCTGTGCCTCTTGAGTTTTGAAGTTAAAGGTATACAAACCATGACTGTTCTACTTTATTTGTTTAGACCCGATCTTTTACTGAATTTAACTCACTGATTGCCTAAACTAGCTGGCCAGCATACCCCTGAGATCTTTTTCCAGGATTGCAGGTGTGCGCTGCCCCACATGGTTTTTTTTTTTACCTGTGTCCTGACGTTCTGAACATAGTGCCTTGTATTTGCACAAGCTCTTTTTTTTTTTGGTTTTTCGAGACAGGGTTTCTCTGTGGCTTTGGAGCCTGTTCTGGAACTAGCTCGGTAGACCAGGCTTGTCTCGAACTCAGAGATCCTCCTACCTCTGCCTCCCGAGTGCTGGGATTAAAGGCGTGCGCCACCATCGCCCGGCTTTTTGCACAAGCTCTTTACCTTTACTCTTTACTGAGCTGTCTCCCTTATTCCTACCAGATGTATTTTTAAAACTAATTTTTGTTTTACTTTATGTTATGTGTATGATATATTTTGTCTGCATGTATGTGTGCTCACCATGTATGTGCCTGGTGCCCACAGAGGCCAGGGAAGAAATCAGATCTCCTGAAACTGGAGTTATAGATGGTAGTAACCACTATAGTTACTGGGAATCAATATTAGGTCCACTGGAAGAACAGTCAAATGTTATTTAACTGCCACGTCATCTCTCCGACCGGTGTTGCTAATGTTCAGTCCATTCTGTCCTGAGGAATCTCTGTCTCCCCTAAGATCATGAAACTTTCATGTATTTCTATAGAAATTTTATTTGGATCTGTACCTGCATTCAGTCCATGTTGGTGAGTGGTCTATGGTACGGACTGGGATTGTGTCTGTGAGGATTGTAGTCAGCCAGGCACTCTGGCCAGGACACTATTCCTCACTCATGTGCTGCTGTGTCTGGAACATGCTTTGTTCCTTATCATTTCTGACCCTTACAGCAGTGCCACCCTCTTGGTGGCAGAGTTTCACTTGTGCAAGTGGTAGCAGACTGTCCCCTCATGATTATGTTAGTTCTGAGAGCCAGTCATGGTATCTGCATGATCAGCAGCCCTGCAGTCGTGGCTGGAGTTCCATGAATCTTGTCTACTCAAGAATGTGGCACTGCAGCTCTACGTGTCCAGACCCACCAGGTCTGTAATTCCTCTCTCTGCAGAGTCTCGCTGTTTAGTAAATAAATCTTATGCATAGTTGTTAAAATGGTACTGCTTTTCATTTCTCAACTGATTATGGTCAGTACTTGGAAGTGGTTGGGGTTTTTGGTCGACCTTACTATATTCACCTTTTAATTTTGTACCTTTTATAGGTTATTGCTTAGGAGTTATTGCATACACAATTATGTGCCATATGAATAAAGATAATTTCATTCGCTCTTTCCAGGATGTGTAATTTTTGCCTCTTGTTTCTTGAGTACACTCTTAGAGGGGAAACATTTACCTTCCCCACCAAGGGGTATTAGTATAGGAGTCTTGTGAGTACTCGCATACAGGAGTTCTTAGGAGGGCCATCCCTGTCATTCCTTGGCTGTAAGTCGAGGCCAGTGTCCAGGGCTTCTTTTCACCCTGGAAACAGAGGAGGTACCAGCCTTTCCTGTTCCTTCGTCACTTCCTCTGTTGTCCCCTTACCACTACTGGTGTGTGCCTGTCCTTATCAAGTTCCGACATTCCGTATCTGTATCTTAAATAATACTATGTCAGTGCTTCTTTCTGTCCATTCAGAGGACATAAAAGCTGTTAAGTTTACTAAGACCTTCTATTTGCTGTACCTGCTCAGATCAAACCCCGCAATGTCTGAGCACCATATTGGTGACCACATTTACTGTCCCCAGACCAGAACCTGTCCACATGTATCTTCTTGCTTCATTCAGACCCCAGGGCACACGATTCCTGATAACCCTTCAAGTGCACTGTGTTCTGTGATCATGCTGAGGTCTGTGTGTCTGAACAGGTGAAATGGTCTTGATGAGGCCCATTCAAAGGAGGTATGGTGGTCCCACACTATCCTTGTTCTGGAAAAGACAGGCATTAATAGCACTGGCGTGAAGTTGGTACGCTGGAGCCAAAGTTAGGTATAGACAATTGCTTGCTGCAAGGGCAGAGTTGAAAGCCTAAGAGCAGCCCTTCATCTCTGGGTCCTATAGCCTGAGCTGGTGACCTCGGTGAGTTTCTGACCAAACATGCTCTAGTGTCCTCATCCTTCAGTATGGGTAGTGCAGGACAACTCCTCTGAGAAACCTATCAGTGGCACATTCAAGGCTCTCCAACTTGAGGACAGCTTCTGGGGTTCTGGGCTGTTAAGTGTACCCTTGTTTGAGCAACAACAATGAGGGGTGACCACAACTTCCCTAGGAGTGTTTGGTACAAAGTTAGAAGCTTTCCCAGATGGAAGTCATATCTAGGCTTTTAATTCTGGACAAAAATATCTTTAGATAAGAATAGTAGCTTCTGGAGTCCTGCCTACGGCCACAGGCTCACAGCCAGCCTTTCTGGCTCCTTGAGACACTGACCAGGCCTCTGTGGGAAATACCCTCCCTTCTTGGCTTCTGTGGATGGTTTGTGCTCTTCAAGGTGTTTCAAAACCATAATGGGGGAAAAATGATTCCTTGGAGCAGGTAATGGGATACTACTGAAGCCCCTGGTGGGCCTCTGATGTGGGATGTCCTTCTGTATATTTCTGCCATAGGCCAAAGCAGCTTTATTCATTAACCAATAAAAGCAATACATATATAGGACATCCCACATCAGGCCTGTTACAGCATGGCTCCAACGAAATACCCAGGCTCCTCTTGCTACTGAGCATGCAGATCCTCCCGCCCCCACCCAGGCCCACTCTATTATTCATTCTCTCCTTGTTTGTGTTGGAATTCTGCACACCTGTCTCACCTGCCTGCCACCTACATCTTCTCACCTGTGGTATTGCCTTTTCTCACATAGGTATTCCTAGATTTAATTTTCTCTGCTGCCCTTTTCCTAATTTTAAAGAAGTCTTTCATCTAGATGATAAAAGGGCAGACAAGGAAAAAGAG
This sequence comes from Chionomys nivalis, assembly GCF_950005125.1. Lineage (NCBI taxonomy): Eukaryota > Metazoa > Chordata > Mammalia > Rodentia > Cricetidae > Chionomys > Chionomys nivalis. The sequence goes on along the minus strand of NC_080107.1, from coordinate 39,359,798 downwards.
CGTTTGTTTGGCTGCCATTTCCTGGGATATTTTGTCTCAAGGCAGCCTCATTTTTGATGTGTGCTGTGGGAATGTTCTGACCTGCAGAAGAGTGAAGATGACCAGAAGAAGGAGCCCATGCTGCCACCAGAGCCAGTATTTCCTTGCTTGATTTATTTTGTCTCCCCCCCCCCACAATGTTAAATATAAAAAAAAGAATCTTACTCCATTCCACCAGTGTGTGTCTTTGTGCGGGGCCTCATGAACAACCTAGGCATTATCATTACACCTGTCTACATAGAAGATGGCTGTTAGTTGGTGCCAGCTTTCTCCCACATTTCCCCGGCTCGCCTGAGTACTTTGCCCTGAGTAGCTTCCTGGAGCTAGTCAGGACTGTGCTCACACCTGCTGCATCCAAGGAGAGCAGCATTCCCAGGGCCTCCGCCTCCCACTGAAAACACCAGTTATTGCTCTGCAGCGGTCCTGCCAATCTGGACATGTCTGTCCCCAGATGTTCCTACACTTGTCTAATGAGGCCCCAGTAACACTCACGCTGCTGGCCTGGTATTCCTTCTAGCTGTGTTCTTTTTTTGTTTGTTTGTTTGTTTTGTTTTGTTTTTGTTTTTCGAGACAGGGTTTCTCTGTATCTTTGGTGCCTGTCCTAGAACTAGCTCTTGTAGACCAGGCTGGCCTCGAACTCACAGAGATCCGCCTGCCTCTGCCTCCCGAGTATCTAGCTGTGTTCTTAATGAAAATTGTGGTATCTCCCAATCTTGGCTATTCCCCTTTCACCTGACATCTCTGCACCACTGGCAACTTCTGACATGCTGTTCACATTCATTCAAGGGATTTGTTTGGTATTTAGTGTTCTGTCATGTATGCCTGCAGCCCAAAAGAGGGTGCCAGAGCTTATTACAGATAGTTGTGAACCACAAGGTGGTTGCTGGAAATTGAACTCAGGACCTCTGGAAGAGCAGGCAGTGCTTTTAACTGCTGAGCCATCTCTCCAGGCTGTTTAAGGAAATTTTTATTTTGGGTGTTTGAGTGTGTGTGCATGCTCACGTGCATACATGGGGAAACCAAATGTTGGCATCAGGTGTCATGTTGCTTTCTACCGTATTTCTGGATATGGCTAGACTAGGGTTATTGGCACAGTGGCGCATCTAAACTCAGATTCTTGTGTGGCTGACACTACTGACAGCCATCTCTACAACCAAGATTTATTTTTTTTTTTAAGGGAAAATAGATATTTCCCCATTCATATCTAGCCATCTGCTCTTCCTTGAGAGAAGGCAGAGACTCTGTCTTGACCATGTGCCTGTCTATTTTTAGAATGAGGCAGAGGTGAAAACTTGCCAGGTGTAAAGGAAATTTGTTGTTTCTTTCCTTCCCTCTTTGTGTGTTTTGAGATACAGTGTACTATCTAGGTTAGGTTGGTCTTGAATTTGTTGCCATCTTCCTGCCTCTACCTTCCAAGTGCTGGGATTACTGGTGTGTATCATCACCCTTTTGTTTTGAATATTGATATAAATCATGGCCTCTCTCTCTCTCTCTCTCTCTCTCTCTCTCTCTCTCTCTCTCTCTCTCCTCATACACACACACGCGGAATGTTTTGATCAGTTACAGCTTCTTTTTAATGTGCATACTGCTCTTATTTTGGGTCCTACAGACTTCTTACCTGTATTGATGTTTTCTGGCCCTATTAGCCTTCCTATGTCTAACGTAGCCTCACACTTACAATCTCATTTTTCTAAGAGACTCCTGTTTATTTATGAGAATAGAGTTTAGAGAAGAAAATCTGCTAAGGTGTTCATTTTTTTTCTTTTTTTCTAAAAATTATGTGGGTGTTTTGCCTGCATGTATTGTATTTCTGTGCACCGTGTATGTGTGCCTGGTGCCTTCAGAGATCAGAAGAGAGTACCAGACCCCTAGGGAGTGGAGTTGCTATCAGTTGTGAACTGCTACATGGGTACTGGGAATTAACCCAGATCCCGTAGAAGAGCATCTAGTGCTCATAACCACTGGGCAAATACCTCCAGTCTCTTTTGTGTCCCCCAACTTTTGAAACAAGTGCTCGCTCTGTAATCTTGTCTGACCTAGAACTCATAGATCCTTCTCTGCCTTTAAAGGGCTAGGATTAAAAGTACCTCCACACTTAGCAAAGATGCTGAAACTTGTGTTCAACAGTGGAGTCATAGCAGGAGTCACCAGTGTGTTACATGGCCATTAGGTGGTTTGCTTCTCTGCTCAGGTTGAGAGCTGTCCTGTCCTTATCTATAGATAGAATCATGGTTCTTGAAAGTTTGTATCAGAATAGCCCTGCCAATGATAGGGCCCATACATGCTGGGAGTATGTCCTGCCCTCTGCAGTTGTTTGGTTCTTAGGATATATTTTACTGAAGACTTGAAGTATTGTAATTGTCTTTCTCTTCATTGTATTACCAGTTTGATATGCAGTTGTGTTCATGTTTTAGTTAGTTCAGATTTGGAAATTTAAGAATATGTGTTTTTATCGGGCATGGCAACACGTTTCTGTACCATCTCAGCACCTGTGCTGAAGGCAGTCTGGGCTCACATAGTAAAATCAAAACCTGTGGTGTTCATGAAGCATGTTGCCGTCAGAGGGCAACTGCAAGGTTTGGTGACAGTGCCTTTTACCTTAAGCATCATAACTCCCAAAAATAAAATGACTGGTTTTTGTCTGTTTGTACTGGGGAGCGGAAAGATTGGACTCAGGATTTCATACATGCTATCCAAGCATTTTATCAGACTTTTCATTATGCAAGAGACTTGTGTGTTCTAAAAGTAGAAACTATATTAAAATCTTGCTCAGAAAAACTGTGCTTCTTTGCATGTTCCTTGTTCTGTCACCGGATATTGGATTTTCCTCTGGCTGCTGTCACAACACTGACACCCACTTACCTGTCCTCACAGCTCTGATGCTGCTGAAGGCCATCTCTTGGTTCCTAGCCAGCGCCTTCACACTGCGTCCTGTGAGGCAGGAGCTCTTGGGAGTCTCTCCTGTGAGTGCACTCATTGCACCCAGGCTTTGCCCGCAGTCGGGGTCACTTTCCTAGAACTCTTGGCCCTCCCAATTTTATCATTGTGGGCTGAGGATTTCAGATAAGGACTTTTAAAGGGGAATGGACTCTTGAGTCATGGTACTGTTCCTGACAGGAGACTGTTGTTTGTAAAAATGAAGGTACTTATTTCTTTTGTGATTATGCAGAAAGTGGCATAGTTTCTCTACCCTGCCTTCCTCACTTGCCAGGATAGTACAGAATTCATCAGCACATAGAGTCTCTCTTAGTTTTTTGAGGCTGATTTCATCTTTGCTACTTTTGCTGTTGCTCTCCTGTTGAGTGGTTTACTGCCTGGGGTCTTGTTCCTTTCTGTAGAGGAGGGTTAAAGAGCCAGTAGATCCTCATTAGAATCCCACTTGATTCTTCCATTATTTCCTTTTCTTTGCCCAGACTTTGCCCTTCTCTGTAGTGATTGCAGTCTGACATTCTGCTGTTTTGTGCTGTATAGTACACGAACAGTTACTGTTTCTGTGTAGCGTTGCATACATCCCTGGTTTGTCTTAGGTTAGACTTAGCTGACTTTTCAATCTTGTTTGTTTTTTTGTTTAGAGACAGGATCTTACTATGTAGCTCTGGTTGTCCTGGAACTCACTATTAGACCAGGCTGGCCTCAAATTCAGCAGTCCCCCTCTACTTCCTGGGATTAGAGATATGCCACCATGTCTGGTTTATTTGTATTATTTTGGGGGGAGGGGCAGGTTTTTCTGTGTATCCCTGGCTGAGCTGGAACTCTGTAGGCTGGGCTTGAACTCAGATCTGCCTGCCTCTGCCTCCCGAGTGCTGGGATTAAAGGCGTGTGCTACCACCTCCTGGCTCATTTGTATTCTTTTTTATCCCTCCTCACCCCCCGCCACAAAAACACACAGGACTTGTTGTTTTCTGCCTTTTTTTAAGCCCAGCTTCAGATTCGAGTTCTGCTATTCATGTGCAGTTCTGGTCATTGTCCAGCTGTCTGTTGCTTTCAGTCAGCTTAATGTCTTCTTTCAGTATGGGCCAGGTCAGGCAGAGGTTTTAGTGTGTAGGTTGGACCCACTCCAGAAGCCCAAGGAAAAACCCTTAGCCTGTGTGATGCCTGCTCTCAGAGCTGTTTCCTTCAGGGGCTAGGCTTAACTGTAGCTTCCTCAGCTGTCAGCACAGAAGCAGGCACACGAATCTGTTAGATTAGTGTCTTTATGGCAGATGCAGGGTATGGGTCGCGCTGTCTTTGATTTGGGTCGCCGTTGCCGAATTCCCTCACAGTGTCTGTTCTTCAGGGACATTAATGGAGTACATTCATCCATATCCATATCCACCATTCTGTCTTCTGCAGGTCTTGAAGTTAACAAAATGAAGGTTTTCAGATACCCATCTCAGATCTAGACTTTCCCATTATTGGTTTGTGTTTGACCTTTGCCTGAACTCTGAGTGTGTTTACAGGGTGTGCCCAGATGTCTGTAGCAGGCTCTTGTTTGGGCCTTATACTTGACAGAGTTATTCCAGCATATCTGGCTTTCCTCTCTAACTCTCCTTCTTACATACTGTGGCTGTGAAACTGTCATACCCAAGCAACAACCTCTGGATGTGCAGTGTGGCCAGCCCCAGACATGTCTGAAGGCCTCAGAGTGCTCGTTTCATCCCGGGCAGCTCCTTGGAGTCATGGAGTACAGTTTTCAGGTCTTTTCTGCATGTTAGGCCTGCCCTCTGTAGCAAAGGTCTCCTTTGCCATGAAGTAGTCACCTCACCACAGCAGTGTCTCGCACATAGAACTCTGAGACAACTGTTTAAATGGCTCAAGAGTTAGCATGGCCTCTCAGCTAATCCTGATCCTGCAGTCCCTGTCTGCTGGGAAGCAGCCTCAGAATCTGGGCAGAGTCATAGGACAGGGACATGTAGAACCTGTGCTCGTCTGAGCCCTAGGTTAGCATGGTGCAGTGTAGCATGGCCTGTGGCTACCTGCGGGCTGTGACAGAGTCTGCTCTGCTGAGCTGAGTTGTCACTGAGCCAAAGAAAGAAGTTCTTCAATCCTGGCAGAGCCACTGTTCAGGTCCAGGTTTTCAAGCCTACAGTGCTGGTTTCTAGGGTAAGGACATGTTCTTGATTGATTACTGGCTGAAGCCTATCATGGACCCTTTCACTTTTTTTACCCTAAAGGATGGAGAGGTATATTGCATTGATGCTCGGTTTTATGGGAATGTCAGCCGGTTCATAAACCACCACTGCGAGCCCAACCTTGTGCCTGTGCGCGTGTTCATGTCACACCAGGACCTGCGCTTTCCCAGGATCGCTTTCTTCAGTACCCGCCTGATCCAGGCTGGGGAGCAGCTCGGGTACGTACAGCATGACCCTGACTGGGCGGGTATGGTTGCTGCCTTCCTAGCCATGCATGGACTTTCAACATGTAGGGTTCTGGGCCTAGATGGGATGGCTCAGGGGCACTTGGGATATTCCACCTGCCACTTGTGTCCAATACACAGAAATGCTGAGTTCTACTTCCCTAGGTTCGACTATGGGGAACGCTTTTGGGATGTCAAGGGCAAGCTTTTCAGTTGCCGGTGTGGTTCTCCCAAGTGTCGGCACTCCAGCGCAGCCCTGGCCCAGCGGCAAGCCAATGCAGCCCAGGAGGCTCAGGAGAATGGCCTTCCAGATACCAGCTCTGCAGCTGCTGCTGACCCCCTATGAATTGCCAGTTGGGCCTGTGGGACCTTCAGAATCATATTTTGGTGACTGCAATGTAGAGAGGAAAATCTGCACAAGATTTCCAAGAGGAGCTGGAGGTGTGGACACCTACCAGGAATGTTCTGGGCTTGAAGCGTTTCAGCTAGCCCAGTGCTCAGACCAGAGCACTCCTCTGGTCCTTCACCTCAGAGACCTGACTCCATGTTGCATAACTTGTGAGTTACTGGTGGTGGCTCTGTCGCTGCAGTGCTTCCCATTTGTTTCTCCTTCCGGTCTCTGAGGTCCTTGCTCCACTGCCAGGTTTGTTTGTATACTGTCTGGTCAGGCTCCTATAAGGCACTCACCAAGGCCACCGTCACCTACAAGCTGCTCCGTTAGACCTGCTGCCCACAGCCTGTGTTGCTGGCACCAGCTCCCAGGTGCCACCAGAGGACACTAGCTCCCTTACAGCCTTGGAGAGGTTGGCTGACCCACCACTCACTTTGATGAAATGTGGGTTTGCTTTTTAAAGAAATCCTATATCTAGCCCTATATATCAAGCCTCTTAATGGTGTTTCTTTGCGAGGAAGCAGGTTGGTGGTTGCAGGCAGACCCTGCACTGGCCCCAGCCAGTTCCGTTGACGCAGGCACCTTTTGTTGATTTCTAAGCCACATGCTATGATGATGGATAAACTCGTTTGTTTTTTACCATTACCGAATATTAGGACAAACAAAGAATAAAAACACAAAACACAGACAACGGTGCTGAATCTGGTGTGGTTTCTACTCACCATGGGAAAATAAACTATCAACTGTAAAAAGAGAACAAAATGATTTTAGAATAAAGTGCAGGAAAAACTTTTTTAAAATGTTAGTCTTGTAGTTGAATAAATTTGCCGTCACCTTTTGTGTGATGGCCTGGCAGGTCATGTACTTTTTTTTGGCATATACCTTTCTAAATACTGTAATTAGTGCAGCGACAGTGGGTTTTTTTTGTGTGACTCTTCTAAAACATTCATAATGCAGTCATGTTTATTTTTTTCTGTTAAAATGTTTTTGACAGTTTTAAGAGCAGTCTTTTGGCTCAGACCATTTCTTGTTCTGTTTTCAATGAAATCAATAAAAAAGTACTTTAAATGGAGTTTTCCTTATGACACATTCTTTCTCCTGGTCTCTGCAAATCCCTAGCCTTTCCGCTTTGGGTGCTACACTCAGGAGTTATGGGTTCTGGAAGCCTGCCAGCCCCACTGCCAGCCCAAGGCTGTGGAGCCGTATTTGTCCATGTTTGTCAGTGTGTTTGATGTTCAGTGTTCCAGGTTTGAAAGCCATTCTGAAGGCCGTTGGAGCAGGTGAGTCCTCATATGTGACAGTCTTCATTGGGACACAGCAAGGGTAGAGGAGGCAAAGCTGGAGCTCTTTCCTCCCTGCTGACAAGTGATGCCTATATCCTTCCCTAGGGACCCGAGACTCACCAGTGCCTCTCTCTCCTCCATGGAAGTCTGGTATTGCTCACCACAGGAGAGCTTGTAAACTCAATGAAAAATTGATCAAAGGCTCTGCCTTTCAGTGCTTGGAGTTTGTTCAGTCATGCCTTTTTTAAAAGGAAGATAACTGTCTCACTTTATAAATGATAAAATAGGGTACCTGGACCCACATGCGGTTCAGCCTGTGGCCCTTGCATCGTTACCGGCAACAGCTGTGGGATGGCTGTGGGCAGATGGGATACTGGCAGACCCGAGGAAAGACTAGCTTTACTACTCCCAGAGGAGCTTGGCTCTCGTAACTGCCCTCAGGAGGAGTTGGGCCGTGCAGAAGTCCCCAGCAGCTCCCCTCCTTAGACTCCCTTGCCTGTTTCTGTACAAATTCTACACCGACATAACACATCTCTCTCAGGGCAGAGGTGCTCATTTTGGTAAAATCAGATTTGTGTGGTGTGGGGTATGTTGTGTGCTTCATGCACCATTTATACAGTACCTAAACTTCTGTTGATGAACATGGACCTATTTCCAGGGTCCCACTAATAAAATCTATGCTGGAAAGAATCCTGTACCTTGTCTTTTTTGCTAGTCACGTTACTGAACAAGGGTATCTTGGTTAAGTTTCTGTAGCTTGAAGAGACACTGTGACCATGACAGCTCTTATAAGGGAAAACATTTAACTGGGGCTGGCTCACAGGTTCAGAGCTTCAGTGCGTTGTTGTCATTTGGAGAAACATGGCAACATGCAGACATAGTACTAGAGAAGTAGCCAAGAGTTCTACATCTGGATTGGCAAACAGCAAGAAGAGGGAGTGACACTGGGCCTGGCGTGAGCATTTGAAACTCAGAACCTACGCCACAGTGACAAACTTCCTCTGACAAGGCCACACTTACTCCATGAGGCCACAAATCCTAACTCTTTCAAATGACGCCACTTCCTATGAGACTATGGGGACAATTATTATTCAGACCATCCCAAGGGAACAAGGAGATACGTGTTGTGCTGTGCTAGGGAGTGAAGCTACTACATGAAGCAAGACCTGTCACAGGATTTAATGACCGAACATATCCTGCAAAGTTTTGCCAAAGGCTTGATCAACACCAAAGGTCTCTTGTCTGGAAAGCCCCTACCAACTGTTCAGAATGCATCTGCAGTTTAGAATTTCTGTCTAGCTGGTGGGGTACTTTCACATACCCTTACTGTCTGATTCCCTCCCTACACTGCCTTCACAGCTCAAGATTGACCTCATATGGATTTGAATTGTAATTCTACATTTCCCAGTAAATGCCAATGATTTTTGCCTGCCTGCCTGCCTGCCTGCCTGCCTGCCTGTCTGTCTGTCTATCTATCTGCTAACCAAATGTATTTGGAATCTATTACCAAACTGCCTCAAAATGGATTGTGTATACATCATCCTTATTTTATTGTCTATAGGGAAATACTGCAGTGTGCTGTTCTACACTTCTTTGAGTATTGGTAAAATCAATGTTTGTTGTAGGTTGATGGTCCCCTTCCTGTGAACTGCCTCTGTATAGTATTTCACTGTGCTGTGTCTCACTGATTTTTTATGAACCTTACATATGCTGTAGTTTTATATCCATCTGAATTTAAGTTTTTATGTCACGAAGTATGTCTTTGACATTCTGATTGTATAGTCTATTTAGAAAGACCTCCAGGGCCAGCCATAGTGGTACACATCTTTAATCCCAGCACCTGGGTTGCAGAGACAGGTGAATCTGTGTAAATTTGAGACCAGCTTGGTCTTCATAGCAAGTTCCAGGTCATCCAGGGCTACATAGTGCAACCATGTCAAAGAGGGAGAGAGGACACAGACTGGACCCAGGGCCTTTCCCTAGGCAATTGCTCTGTCACCTTCCTCTTTGTTTTTACTTTGAGGTCTCACTAAGTTGTTTCAACTGGCCTTTATTTTTTGTTTGTTTATTTTCCTTTTTCACCAAACAGTCTCTTCACTAGGGTGACAGGCTCGCTCCTCTGTGTCTGGCTCCTACCTACACTATCATAAAAGATGTTCTCTAGCAGCAGTTGCATTACCATATTTTTAAAATTTGGTCTTGGCTACAAGTGGGGTTCAGCATATGCTGTGTGCTAACTAAATTGACAAGGTTCTGCCAAGGCATGATGTTCTAGATTTTTCACCATAAGTCTTGTCATTCCAGCTCCACATATTGAAGCCCCATGTTCTTGCCAGGTGACCGATCGTTTCCTTCACACAGTAAATACCTTGTCTCCTGGGTGGCTGCAGGTTGTCTCCCGTGTTGACTTCTATCAGAAGTTGTTTTGTCCTAGATTTCATGAAAGTCAGCGGTGCAGGTGAACTTGCTTTGTGTCTGGGTTTTCTGCTGTTGTCTTGTAGAGCACCACTGTACCAATCTTTTTCATCCTTCCCCTCCTCCAGGAGATAACAGTTGCACACTTTCACATGCATGTGTGTTTGAGTCTTTCCTGGTTTCCGCTGCCATCATAAAGTGGCTCTGAACTTTCTTGCCCAGGTGTTTGTGTTTTTGTTTGTCTGGGATGACTATTGGAAGTAGATTGGCTAATGGTGTAGTGTGTCAGCTCTAGGTGCTGCTATGGCTACACCGTCATACGTGCATGCTAGTCTTGCTAGGACCCAAACACGTACCACAGAGCTTCAGCCCCAGATCTACAGAAGAGTATTTGCCTGTAGCAGAACCATATTGACCCTTGTAGAACTCCAAGTGACCAATGCTTATTCCCAAACTATATTTTTCTATACCTTATTGTCTATTACTGTTGTAATTTTACATGATAAAATCACATATAACTGTCAACCTCTGTCCCTCAGAAAACAAAAACAATACCAGTACTCAGGAGGCAGAGGCAGGTGCATCTCTGTGAGTTTTAGGACAGCCTGGTCTACAAAAAGAGTTCCAGGGCAGCTGGGACTATACAGAGAAACCCTGTCTTGAAAAACAAAACAAAACAAAACAAAAAAAAAACTCAAGATTTTGTTGACCTTTAAATCAACTTTAGTGGAATCTCATTCACATGTTATAAAACGTTAAGTATCTTTGGCCCTGGGCAAACTGGTCTTGCCTGTCGATAGACTACAGCAAGAGAGCTGGTCCCACCCCTCAACACAGGTGAGGGTGAACCAACCCTGAGGTCATGGACTGACCAGTTCAGCTATCGCCTATGTTCACAGCTGGGCCTTGGGTTGACCTACCCTAACATCTACCCTATCTAGGACCTGCTGGAGCTTGCGGAGGGACTGGTCCTGTGGTACAGTGACCGCAGGATCTCCAAGACTCGGGGCAGCCACAGGATATCCCAGAGGAGTTCTTGAGAGGACCCAGTGATGATGGTGTACCAGAAGTCAGAGGCCTTGAACCAGACCAGTGACTCATGGCAATGAACATGTCCTAGTAAAGCTGGTAAGACAAAAGGGTACACTAATTACATGACACTCTGAGACCCCCCAATGCCATCAGGACAGATGAAGAGGTGTTGGAGAGGTGGGGAAGGAAGAGAAGCAAAGAGGATTTCTTTGTCTCTCTCTCTCTTTTTTTTTTTTTTTTTTGTTCTTTTTGTTGGTTTGCTCACTTGATTTGTTTTCTTTTGGGGAGGGCGCTGCAAGGGTAAGGGGAGGATGTGAAGGGACCAGAAGTCGAACAGAATTAGTTGGTTCTTGGCTTCTTAGCCCCAAAATAATCACACAGAAACTATTTTTTTTTTTAAATCACTGCTTGGCCCATTAGCTCTAGCTTCTTATTGGCTAGCTCTTAACATCTTAATTTAAACCATCTCCATTAATCTGTGTATCACCACATGGCAGTGGCTTAGGGGCAAAGTTCCAGCAACTGTCTCCGGTGGGGCTACATGGTTTCTCCCCCGACCGTGCCTCCTTTTTCCCAGCATTCAGGTTAGTTTTCCCTGCCTAGCTAAGTTCTGGCCTGCTATAGGTCCAAAGCAGTTTCTTTATTCATTAATGCTAATCACAGCATACACAGAGAAATCCCACATCACAGAATTGGACTACATGATGTGAAACTCCCAGAAAATCATTAAAGTTAAAAAAAAAAAAAAAAGGATGTTAAGTATCTGGTAAGTTTTGACCACTACACAGACATTTATATCTCTTTGGAAGTTTTATTATATTTTTACATTTAGGCCTATAGTCCATCAAGTGACTTTTTTTTTTTGTAGAAAGTATAAGGCATGTGTCTAGATGGACGTTTTTCCCCCATCCATATAGAAATATGAAGAAGCCTCTATTCACCTGAGATAGAGTACTGCAGACCAAAGGGAAGGGTCCATCAAAATCCAGCTTTGGGAACCACTGAATGAAAAGCAGATTTTCTTTTCGGTATGGGATTTGATAGGAGCTGTTAATGCCACAGAAAGACGGTATGGCAGGGACTAGTAGGTGCATGAGGCAAAGCAGAGGTTTCAAAGAGTGGAGGAAGGTGTCATGATAGAGTGATGAGTAGCCCATAGTATGAGCTTGCAGTCAGGTTGTCTCTGATTCATGGTTGGCAGGAGAGGGACAGGTTTGACCCTTGGTTCAATGTGTATCCATCATATGGGATGTTCCTCTTGTGGCTCCTGATAGCTTAGGGTACTTTATAAACTTCTGTGAGCTTTGAATTAGAATGACTCACTCGGGTTCATATATTTGAATGCTAGTCCGCAGTTGATGGAAATGTTTGGGAAGGATTAGGGGGTGTGGTCTTGTTGGAGAAAGTGTGTCACTGGAGTGGATTTTGAGATTTCAGAATCCCACACCATTCTCAGTGCACTGCACTGGTTGGTTTTGTGTCAACTTAACATGAGCTAGAGTCATCAAAGAGAAAGGAGCCTTTGTTGAGGAAATGCCTTTATGAGATCCAGCTGTAAGGCATTTTCTCAATTAGTGATCGTTGGGGGAGGGCCCAGTCTATTGTGTGTGGTGCTATCCCTGGTCTAGTGATCCTGAGTTCTATAAGAAAACAAGCTGAGCTGGGCGGTGGTGGCACACACCTTTAATCCTAGCATTTGGGAGGCATGGATCTCTGTGAGTTCGAGGCCAGCTTAGTCTACAAGAGCTAGTTCCAGGACAGGCTCCAAAGCTACAGAGAAACCCTGTCTCGAAAAAGCACAAAAATAAAAATAAAATAAATAATAATAAAAAAAACAGGCTGAACAAGCCAGGGAAAGTAAGCCAGTAAGTAGTACCCCTCCATTACCTCTGCATCAGCTTCTGCCTCTAGGTTCCTTCCCTGTTTGAGTTTCTGAACTGACTTCCTTCAGTGATGAACATCAGTGCTGAAGTATAAGCCAAATAAACCCTTTTTTCCCCAACCTGCTTTATGGTCATGGTGTTTCACTGTAGCAATCGAAATCCTAAGACAAGTTGGAGTAGGGTATTGCTGTGGCAGACCTGACCTTGTGTGGGTTTACTGCTACATTTTACGTCTTGTTTATTTCAAGGTTTGTATCCTTGTGTCTGCAGACCATTAGACAATCTTGGTTGATGGTAATATTTTACTCTAAATTTACAGTTTTGGGTCGAGAGAACTGGATTAGCAGCATTTAGGTGGGGGAATTTAGCAGACTGACAACGGGCCCAGTGTTTCCTGCTCATCCATAACTGAACCCTAAGCTGACTCAATGCACTTTAAAATAGACCATCAGATTTTATTGCTTATTCTTGTATGCACTAGTTTTGTTTCATTCCACAAATTCTCGTGATATTTTCAATTAAAGTTGGCTTAAAGGTTTTTGTTTTTGTTTTGTTTTTTGGTTTCGTTTTTGGTTTTTCGAAACACTAGTTTTGAAGCCTGTCTTGGAACTTATTCTGTATACCAGGCTGGCCTTGAACTCACAGAGATCTTCCTGTCTCTGCCTCCCTAGTGATGGGATTAAAGACATACACCACCATTGCCTGGCCTGGTTTAAAATATTTTAAAAATTCATTTGTGGCTTTGTTTTTGACCCATGTGTCAGCTATCTGGGATTTTTTATTCTATATAGTTATTTTATGTGTGTATCTGTGTACAATATGCCACAGTGTGGGGTCATAGTCACCTGAACAATCCCAGTTCAGCTACTGATGCTCTGTAAGCCAGTCAAAAGAGACAAACTAATAGTGAAAACCATAAGAATGATTTGTTAATGTGGTCATATTGGGAGATGGGACAATGAGAGCCAGTAACCACTCCCAGAGTCCATCTTTGGAGTCCCGACATGAGGTAAGTTTTAAATAGAAAGCAAGAGATATGCAAAAGTAAGCTTTCTGACTGAGGGTCCTGCCCATTACTCCAAGTCTCTGCTGCAAGGTCAGTTGACAAGTTCCTCTGCTGCCTGCTCCCAGGGTCCTCTAGTTGTCTCTTCCTCCGGAAAGAAGAGGTTGCTGGGGAAATTCTGTCTTGAGGCCTACTGTCCTGGGAGTCCAATCACAAAAGTGAGATACAAATATCTTTTTAGAATACATTCATTCCTGAAAGTTAGATTCTACAGAGGACAGCTTATGGGCGTTGGCTCTCTCCTTACATGACATATGTGGGGATTCAGCTTAGGTGGTCCTTCTTGGCGGCAAATGCCTTTACCCATTGAGCCATCTTTCCAGCCTAGCAGTGTGACTTTGTGTGTGTGTGTGTGTGTGTGCGTGTGTGTGCTCTTCAAAGATTTGGGGATTTTTCAGGTGTTTTTGTGTGTTCAAAAGGGGCCAAAGAGATGCTCCTCAGGTAAAAATGCTTGCCACTAAGCTTGACAACCTGCGCTCAATCCCTAGAACCTAGAGAGACACACTACAAAAATTGTCCTCTGACCCCCACATACACACTGGCGTGTTCTGCCTATACCCACATACATCATAATCATACAATAATAGTATTTTTAACGTGTTTCTATTTTACTCTGTACTCATTCTTAAAATTGTTTTGGGACTGTAGATTTCCTGGTGGACAGTTTTTCTTTTCCTTTTAGCACTTTGAATGTTTGTTTTTTCTTTTTCTCCTGGCAGGGACTCATATATCCCAGGCTGGTCTTGAACTCACTGTGGAGCAAAGGATGACTTTGAACTTCTGGTTCTCCTACCTCTATCCCAGTATTGGGATTAGAGGCGTACCCCGTCAGTGCTGGGATTGAACCCAGGACTTTATGCATGCTAAGCAAGCTCTGCACTGAGCTCACTCCCAGCCCTCCCTTTTAGCACATTGAAAATGTCCTGATCTTTTCTGGCATGCCTTGTTTCTGATCAGAAACCAGTGCATTGTCTTCAGTGTTCTACTTTATCTTCAACACTGGAGAGCTTGCTTTTCACAGACAGGTTTTGGGGGCTGGAGAAATGGCTTAGCAATTAAGAGACCTTGTTGCTCTTATAGAGGACCTGAATTTAGTCGTAAGCTAGGTCAGTCCCTAACACCTACAACTATCTATTACTCCAGTGGCAGAGGATCCGACATCCTCCTGACCTTCACGGGCAGCAGGTATGCATGTGGTACACATTACATACAGGCAAGATACTCATTCACAGAAACAAAATTTAAAATTAAAAGAAATTTTCATCTCTAGACATTCTCTTTGGTTCTTTGTGAAGGGAGAGTTCTTTTGAATTTCTTTAAATGTGAATCAAATGTACCCATGAGCTGTCTATTAAGTTTCTGTTTTTATTATTGTTATGTGCATATATAATGGTTGGTCATGTATGCGACACAGATTGTGTATGGAGGTCAGAGGACTCTGTGGATTTAGTCCAAAGAAGTGCACTGTGGAGCCTGTCACGGCAGAGGCCCATTGTCTGTGTTTGCTACCTTCCTTATCACATGACAGAGCACCTGCGAGAAAGAGTTTGAGAACATTTTGGCTTATGGTTTAGAAGGGTCTGTCATGATAGGAAAGCATAGTGACTGGAGTGAGCGGCACCTGCTCATTAAACCGCACCAAGTCAGTGGCAGAGGCTTACATCTTCATTATGGCTCCATCCTGTCCCCTTCCCCTCAAATACCAGCTTCTTTTGCCCTCTCCGTGTCTCACCTATCATCTCAGCAGGAAGACTGACCTAAGTTTAAATCACACCTATAAAGTTATGTACACTTCCTTTTATTTATTGTGCTTTAGAGAAGCAAGGGCAGTAGTTAAATTCAGTTCCTTCTGTCTGCCCTATGCACAGTGTCCCAGCAGCCTACTTGGGCTTTACAAATATAAGCCTCTTCATTTTACACAGTGACTCTTTAGAAGGATTGCATCCCCATACAAGCAAACAGCACAAAGCTTACACAGCTTGTAAAAGCAAAGTTGTGATCTGCATAGTGTCTACTCCAGAGTCCTGGAGCACTATAGCGTTGCTTCATCTCAGGACAGTCCCACTAGCTGCCTGCCAGCATCAGAACTGTAGTCCTGTGTGTTGAAAGTTCTTTGCGATAGTAAGAAACAACTTTTCACATCCTTTCCCTGTTTCTAGTTGAATCATTAATGCTTTTGTTATTGATCTTAAAGAGCTCTTTGAGTATTGAGAAAATGCACTTCTTGTATTACAGGTTGCCATTATTTTAGATGTGGTTATTTGCTTTTCTGATGATGTTCTTAGGAAATTAACTTTGAGAGATTTACCACAGTTTCAACTATTCTGCAATTAGGTGAGCAGTCTGTGCCTGGATGGGTGGCTCTCGGCCCCAGTGGTACAGTGGGCTCCTGTGTGATTAGATGAGCATGACACTTCTAAGCTTTGTGAGTGGTAGGAGGGGACCCCACCTAGGCGTCCCCACTCTGACACCATGAGATTATTACCTCCTTGTGCTAGATACTTTTCTTGCGGCCGTGACAGATACCTGGCAAAGCAACGTCAGGAGGGAAGGGGTTCCTTTGGCTCAGGGTTTACGATGGGATACCGGGGCTGCAGAGGCAAGACGGCTGCCACGTTGTGCCCAGCACGGAGGCAGACAGGCCCCCTGGTGCTCCGGTCATGCTCTTCCTTTCATTCAGTCCAGGACCGTAGCCAATCCTGTGGTGCCCCCCACATTCAGAGTGGGTCTCCCCTTCTCACACCTTCCTGGAAATGTTCAATAGACACACCCAGATGTGTGTTTCCATGGTGATTCTAAATCCAGTCAAGTAGAAAATGAAGGTTAACCATCTCACTCTCGTTGCTCCCCCGTGGTTTAGTTTGCGTTGGCCTCATCTGACCTAGAACTTATTGCAGTGTCTACATGCTGCACCTTGTGGGTTGTGGGACATTTTGAAGTACATTTTCATATTATCCTTGATTATTGTTCCCTCAGTTGTCTCATTTCCCTTCCCCGCTCTTCCAGATTAGCTTTGTTATAAACTTGTCAATTTTCTCCCCTACGGTCTGAAATCCCATTTCAGTGTCTAGGGGAGAATGTCTAGAAGGAAAATGGACCCTCAGGTGCGAGGCTCAGGGCTTGGGAAGAGCTGTGGGTCTGGGAACTCGAAACACAGAGAAGCAATTTTCACCTGGGAACGGTGCAGGGTTGATAGGCGGGGGCATCACCCAGTGTGTAGCTTATCCTCCACCCCAGGGACTTGTCTAATCCAATGTCAGTGCTGTTAAAGGGCCATTGTAGTGACGGACAAACTAATTGAGCCCATACTGCTGGGTGTTGTTACCTGGAACACACTTGGGTGATAGTGTGGAGGCTGAGAAGAGGCCATGCTGCACGGCACTGTGTTCTAGAGAATCACCAGCTATGAGTTCTACAAACACAAGCCTGTTGGGGAACACAGATCTGCATGTGTTTAGTGTTGCATTCTGAAGGCTAAAGAAGGACCCAGCCCGTTGCTGTAGTGCTGTGGTTCCTAGCGTGGGGCAGCTCTACAGGTGAGCCCAAGGTGACAGTGAGAGCAGCGGCAAGGCTGAGCTTAAAACAGTCCAGCGGGACAGCGGCTGGTCAAGAGAGAAAATGTGTGGCCAGCAGTGTTTGGATTTCGACTAATGGCCCTCACAGCCTGCCCAGTGTGGTACCAGGCAGAAAGCAGTGCAGACTGGCTCATTCTCAGGGTGTCTATGCAAAGATAAAACAGTATGCACACTGTGATGGGGGAGCAGGCATGTGTAGGCTTCTCCAAGGCCTGAGCCAGCACGGCCCATGCCAGGCCTGTAGAGACATGTGGTGGACATTCGTGGGTAAGGTTTTATTTGAGCTGTGTTTTCGGCTCTATTAATTTTGATCAATTCCAACTCAGTTTCATTAATATATAAAACCTTTGCTCCTGGGTAGATAGCTGGTTCCCATATGCCGTTGTCACAAACTACAACTTTGTACACTGTGCCACCAGCAGGATGTCTTTAAGTGTCCTCAGCAGTTGTCTTTAAGTCACAGAGTTCTTCCAGAGGAACCACAGACCAACACCTTCAGATTTATCTGGCCAGGAAGCAAGGCAGACAGAGTATTAGCCTGTCCATTCTACCAGCTTCTCCTTCCTAGGCTAGCTGCCTCTTTCAACAGGAGGTCCCAAGCCTGAAAACTGAGGCAGGGATCTCAACTCTGCACCTCCAAGTTCCATTGTATCCATGCAGCATCTTGATCCCAGATCCCCTCCACATAACTTGGGCTTTCACAGAGCATGGCCTGGCCTCTTCCACTCAGTGATAGGCACTAGCATGGGGCACAGTGATGTCCTGATGAGCCATCAGCTGCTGACACAGCTCTGTCCCATCGTCTTTCTGCAGGTTGTGTGGACACAGGAGTCAACCAGCCCCATCTTCATGGAGCTC
This sequence comes from Chionomys nivalis, assembly GCF_950005125.1. NCBI lineage: Eukaryota > Metazoa > Chordata > Mammalia > Rodentia > Cricetidae > Chionomys > Chionomys nivalis. The sequence goes on along the minus strand of NC_080107.1, from coordinate 39,341,924 downwards.
GGTTTACTTGTGCCTTTTGTTCTTCAAAGGCCTCATTAGTCACAGCATCCTCTTCCTTGGGCCGTCTTCTAAGGCCACCACCCATTTATACCTGGAACACCAAGTCCCAACAACTGGGGAACCCACTTCTTCCTTGAAAGATGACACTTGAGCCAGTTCCACATCTTCTCCTGATGCCATGCGTGTGTTCAAGTCTTCAAGATACAGGTACAGCTAGATATGTGTGGGTTAGATAAGGCCTCATGATACATCATTTCTAGAGTTAAACCTGGGGACAGCTGGGAGAGCAAGCAGCCAGAAATGTTGCAGTTCCAACATTAGTGAGGATGAGAGATGCAAGGTAGGGGGAGCTCTGCACCAAAGAGGCAGGGCTTGAGCATCTCCATGGGATAGGTCTAGATCCAAAGCATGGAGCTGGCCTTGTATCACGCTCTTTGTGATTTCATGCATTGCGTGAAAGCAATAATACCCTAGATGGATTTTCTGCCTCTCTTCCTTCTCTTTTTCTTTTTAAAAGCAAAGGCAAGACCGTAGGGCAGGTAACTCGATTGGTAAAGTGCTTGTCTTGAAAACCTGAAGATCTGAGTGGTCCCCAGAACTCACTCTTTAAAGGCAGGGATGATAGTGCTTACTTGTTTCAGCCCTGGGAGCTGTCAGGTAGATCCCTGCAGCTTGACAACTAGCCGGTCTATACTTGTTGGTTAGCTTCCAGCGAGGGAGAGACTTTAAAACAGCAAGGTAGAAAGGTCTTTGGAAATGACACTTATGGTTGATGTCTGCCCTCCACTTGCCCACGAACACATACATCTGCATATACATGTGCATGCCTCCCTGAACATACATGACCACATACGTAGAGAAACTGTGCTCAAGGTATAGAGGTGAATAAAGACTTTACTAGGAACTGGGCTAGAGGCTTAGTCATACTCTGGGGGAGGGGGATGTGATTGCCTTCTTCCTGATAATTTCACCATGCTGAATTAAAAGATAGTGGACTAAGGCATTATTGAGGAAGTTTGAAGACCGCGACATAGCTACCGCTCATGGCTCCTATTCGGATCTGCGGTGAGAAAGAGCAGCAAGAGGAGCAGAAAGCTTGAAAACTGTGTGAGCAGTTCTGACGCCGCACAGAAGAGTGGAGAAAGCAGCTGTGATAGCAAAGGATGCGCACATGGAAGAGAGCGCTTTGAGTTCTACCCTGGGACAACAGGAGAGGCACAAAATCATGCCGTGGAAGGCTCCAGCTTGTGCAAATGCGAATTGATTTGAAAGGGGAGAACCCCAATTGAGAATGCCACTACAAGGGTTCCTGCTCAAACCCTCTCCTTGGGAAGTGCTTTCTCGGGGTCTGCCTCAAAGACACACATAAGTTCTGAGCAGTGACAGATGTCTGAGATGAAGAGCAGTTCATTTTCTGGATTAGACCTCCTTGAAAGACGGCTGTGGTCCATGCTGCCCCTGGAGGCCATGTTGGTATCCATGGTCTGTTTCCCCAGGCCGTGTTGAAATTCGTGGTCTGGGCTGCCACTTGAGGCCATGTTGATGTGAGTGGCTTTACCAAGGACCATATTGGTGCTCATTGTCCTGATGTAGTTGGGGCCACGTTGATGTCAGTGACCTGTGTTAACCACTGAGGGCCGTGCAATGTCTGTGACCTATGCTGCTGCCAGGGCCATGCTGACGTGGCTGGCCTGTGTTCCCACCTGAGGCCATATTGATGATTGTCAGCTGGGCTGCCGTCAGAGACTATATCGTTGTCCACCGTGGGCTATGTTGGTGTCTATGGCCTGTGCCGTGGCAGGGGACTGTTTTGTTGTCCACGGTCTGTAATTCATCAGAGACCATGCTGAGGTCCATGGCACTTGTGATGGTGGAGATCACATGGATGTCTGGTTTGTGCTGTCACCGGAAACCATGTGGAAGTCCATGATTGGTGCTCTCTCCAACTATAAACGGCAAGGAAGCTACCTTTGCAGTAACATCGATGACTGCAGAGTCACAGTGGAGAAAGAGGGCTATAGAAGGCTTCTCCGACAACCTCCACACCCCCAAGAGTAACAGCCTAGATAGGAAATCATCCAAGAGAACTCTTAAAAATTGTGTTAGAGCCCAGGGTCTAGATAACAAAGAGGACCTTAAGAGAGACATGCATGGATTACATAAGAAGGGGAAAAACACAAGATCTCCTGAGTAAATTGGTAGCATGGGGGTCACAGGAGAGGGTAGAAGGGGAGGAAGGAAGGGGAGGGGACAGTAAAAACAATACAAAAACTGTGATAGGGATACTGAAGTGTAGCTCTTCACAGTTAATGGCTTCTGGTGGGGGTGGGGGTGGGGAAGGACTCAGTTTTCCTTAAGGGACTGGCCACTGGAAGTTTGGCCATACCCCAGTGAGTATATAAGCAACAGGAATTGACTTGAATTTGTTTCTTTTCTTTTTCCTCTTTTTTTTTTTTCTTTTTTTTTTTGGTGGGAGCAGGCCACAAGGATGGGGGGAAGACCTGGGTGGACTGGGAAATGAGTGTGATGGGGTGCATACTGGGAAGCTCTCAAGTAAAAATATTATGTTGGAAAAAAAAGAATGTTTACTCTGTGCTCTGTGTCATTGTCTATTGGGAGTGTATAATTTGTATTTTAATTTCATAGAGTTCACAGTTAACAGATTGCTTTGAGTCTCAGAAGACTCTGGGCTCTTGAACAGTGTTGGTAGTGTTAAAAGACTCTAGGAGCTTTTGGAGATGAAGTCGATGCATTTTATATTGCTAGATAAACATGAAAGTTTATAGTTCGTAAATGATATGTTATGATTTAAAAAGCATATGTTTAGGCTTTGGCCATTGTGGCCCCTGTCTTCAATCTTAGCACTCAGGAGGCAGAAGTAGGCGAATCTCTGTGAGTCTAAGGCCAGTAGGGGCTACGTGATCTCAAAACACAAGAAGTTAAAAAAAAAAAAAAAAGCGAAAACAAAAAAACCCAAGACATATGTGTTTAGGTGTCAAGTTGACAAGGGGTGCAGTTTTCATAGTTAATATTCATTGTCAAATTGACTGGATTTAGAATCAGCATGGAAACACTCCCGAATGCTCTAAGCCTGTGGCAGTTCTCAACCTCTTGAGTGACCCTTTCACAGGGGCTGCCCAAGACCATCAGAAAATACAGATATCTACATTATGATTCTAAACAGTAGCAAGATTACAGCTATGAAGTAGCAAGGAAAATAGTGTTAGGGTTGGCGGTCAGCACAGCATGAGGAGCTGTTTTAACACTGGCAGCATCAGGAAGACTGAGAACCGATCCTCTAAGGGTATTTCCAGAAAGGTTTGATGGAGGGAGGAAGGCTATCCTGAACATAGGTGGCACTGTCCTGTGGGCTGGGGTCCTTCACTGGATGAAGAGAAGAGAGCAAGCTGAGTGCCAGCATCTGTCTGTTTCCTGCATCTGCCTGAGGATGGGAAGATGACCAGCTACCTCATGCCACCGTACCACCACCCCACCATGGCACTTGAGCCAAAACACAGCCTTCCTTTCTTAAGTTGTTTCTTGTCAGGCATCTAGTCACATCAGAGAAGTAACTAATCCTATCAAAGCATGAAAATGGATCAATATCTCAAAAAGAAACAGCATAAATGTGTAGAATTTTTATTAAAAAGTGAAAGCGTTTACTGAAATGCATGGAGAATGGCCCTACCCAACAGCGATACACATTGCTGTGATATTAAAAGCTCAGAGTCACGAAGATTTAATTTTGCCCCTAACTGGTCTGGTGATAGATACTATGCAATTTCTGTGAAAAGCCCACTGTGTGCATATGCTCTACTGGACAGGCTGATATAAGATCTACAAGGGTAAATCAAAGCTCAAGAAGAGTTACATTTCCTACTGAAAATCAAGTGGGGCTATCTGCCTTTCCGTGAAACTTTAGGAGTCCGTGTCTTTCGCTTACCTGAAGGGAAGGCCGAGCCCAGGAATGACAGTCCTTCCCGTAAATGGTGTTGTGGCGATTTGATGCTATAATAAAAACAAGTAGATACCTTCTTTAAATCATGCAGGAAATTAGCTGAAGTGTTTAACACAGAGAAGCCCAGTCACACCAGTGTTCGAAGGGAGCACAAGGGAACACATCCTCAGCACGTCCAAAGGATGGCAGGAGGGTGCTGTCTCAGTGACAACTAAGAGCCTCTTAGGGTCAGTACCCCGCAGCACAAAAGCCAGATGGATGGGGAGTTTCATGGAGCTGTCCAGGGCATAACAGCACAGGTGCATATGAAAGAGTTCCTTCCAAGGTGGAACCCGTGCTGCTGGCAAGATGGGGCTGCCAAACCCGTGACAGGAAATCCATCTCCAGTACCCATGCAAAGTTAGGAGAACAAACTCCTCAAAGTTGTCCTCTGACCTCCACACACAGTCCTTAACATGTGTGTTCATGTGTGCACATCTGTACACACACAGTAAAAAACAAAATTCTACAAAGATGGGGCCTCGGGTACCTTGCTGGAAAAGTGACTGTTGAGGGAAGTGAGTTGAGGAGACTCTGGGGTTTAGACAGAGAGCCTGCTTCTTAGCCCTGGGTGGCTCTGAGAAATGCACCAAGACTATTTTGCATTATTTGGGAGCACAAAAGCCCTTGTGCCCAGAGATCACTAGGGAAACCCGGAATGTTAAGTATGTCACGTTGTCTTTTCAAAGAAAAGGATATATAACTTGTTTTTCTACCCAGAAGGCTAGAAACTGGACATGTTTAATAGCTTGGTAATCTGTGTTATCTGAAGGGCCAGGCCATATCCAGCTCCCACAAGCAGGATCAGAGGTGGCTATTAGTCTAGGTGATCTTTGTATTATCTGTATGGCCAGAGGCTTCCTTCAAGCTCCCATATCCAGGACTGAATGTAGCTAATAGTCCAATGCTATCTGTATGACCAAGACCATATCAGAACCTCTCCTGGGTTCTTAAGCTAATACATGTAGCTTATCTCTAGAACCCAGGTTACTGGAGGAAGTGACATGTACATTGAGTTGAGTTTTGATGTCGTTATGCCTCCTTGTGCACAGGGGATTGTATTACACTAGGAAACTCCCCTTCCCCCCTGATTGTACTGTGTTTAAATAGTCTTAAAATAAACGGCTCAGGGTCACATTACAGGAGTTTGAAGCTGTCCAGCTAAGTAAGTCATGCTGAACCAAGCTTCCTTCTTGCCTCTTGAGATTGCTTCCTCTGCTGGCAGTCTGAGCTGGCAGGTACCCCATAATGAGATGATCATGGTACTTTAGGGGCCATGGATGCAGTGCTATGGTTTGAAGTGATGTGTTTGGGGGTCAAGTGACAAGATGTAGGCTGTGTTAGCTAATTTCAGTTTTTCATTTGATTAGATAAAGAAGTACTTAAGAAGCTGGGCATGGTGTTCCGTGCCTTTAATTCCAGCACTTGGAGGAAGAGGTAGGAGGATGTCTGAGTTTGAGGCCAGCCTGCCCTACAAAGTGAGTGTCAGGACGGCCAGGGCTACCCAGTTAGAACTATTCCCCCGCCCCCAACAAAACCCTAGCAAAACAAAGCACAAGCAAATGAAAAACCACTTAAAGCATTACTGAGACTATAACTTGGGATGTGTCTGTGAAGGCATTTCTGGAGAAGATGAACTGAAGGGGGATGAACTACCGTGAATGGGGCAGTATCACCCCGTGGGCTGATGTTCTGGAGTGAATGAAGGGAGGCAGAAGCAAGCCAGTGCTGGCATCCCTTTTGTCTGCTTCCTGATCTTTCTAGATGTGAGCAAGCAGCTTCATATTCCTGCTGCCGCACCTGTAAGCCTGTTTTGCGGATATGTCTTTGTCTTCATGATGGACTGTTCTCCTTACATCATTCATTAAAATAAACCATCCATTTCTATGTTGCTTCTCTAGTACAATATGTTTAGACTGTGTTACAGCTATGAAAGCTATGAACTTCCATATCAAAAGAATCACTACAGGCTGGAGAGATGGCTCAGAGGCTAAGAGCATTGCCTGTTCTTCCAAAGGTCCTGAGTTCAATTCCCAGCAACCACATGGTGGCTCACAACCATCTGTAATGAGGTCTGGTGCCCTCTTCTGGCCTTCAGGCATATACACAGACAGAATATTGTATACATAATAAATAAATATTGAAAAAAAAGAATCACCAAATGGCAAGAGACAAATCAGAGTGAGGGACAATAATACTATGACTAGTGGAGGGCTCACATGGGAGAGAAAACTCAGCCGAGAAGAGAATGAAAAATTTGAACAGCCCTTTAACAAAAAACAAAACAACAAAAACAAAACAAAAAACCCTCAAATTGTAAAAAAATGAATAGATTCTCAGCTTCGTTAGTTGTTAGGGAAATGTAGATTAAAATCAAAACATGGTACTTGAAATACCAACCAGATTGACAAACTGTATCTGACAGCACCAGAGTCTTTGGGGTGTGTGTGAGATAGAAGGTGTTGTGGGTGCCACCTCCGTTGTGGCAGTATTAGCAGCACCCAATGGGGTCGCAGAGATATGGTTACTTCTTCCCTAGGGTCAGATGGGCAGACTCTTGCCTCACATCAGGAGAACCCATCAGCCAGGAATGTTTCAGCACCTACGTAGAGAATAAGTGGTTACACAACAGACTAACCCGTGTGGCAACAACAAGTGATTCCCGCTGAAGTGCGGGAGCACATACATCTGTGTTCATGTAGTTCACAGGGTTACAGCTCAGAGAGGACGATGCTGAGCAGCGTCGTGGCAGAGCAGGCTCAGGGCTGCAGAAGCAAGGGGTTGGGGAGCAGGTGGGAGACAGGGCTCCTGCGCCTCGTCCATGGAACCACTGGTTGTATCTCACTTTTTTTAAAAAATTTTATTTATTTATTTATTATGTATACAGTGTTCTATCTGTGTGTATGCCTGCAGGCCAGAAGAGGGCACCAGACCTCATTACAGATGGTTGTGAGCCACCATGTGGTTGCCGGGAATTGAACTCAGGACCTTTGGAAGAGCAGGCAATGCTCTTAACTGCTGAGCCATCTCTCCAGCCCCCTCATGTCTCACTTTTAAGGTAAATGGTGGTCATACTCAAAGGAAAAAATTCTTGTCCTTCTGTATAGCCAGGAGGATGGCACAGTAGCCAAGGTAGGATTTACCTAGCAGACATCAAAGGCAATTAAAGAAAGGGGACTTGCCAGGGATATGCAGAGACCATGTAATACCCACTCCCACTGAGAGTAGCAGGGGCCTGTCCTTAGACATTATCAGAGCATGGTTATAATCACCAGGCACGGGGAGGTCAGCAACTCAGGGACTACAGGGTCTTCTGGAAGATGTGGATGTGCAGTGCATGACTGCCAGCATGGAGCCTAGTTGGTACGACCCTGGGGACTTAAGCATTTTGTAGACAGATGTGAGGAGGGACAGAGTCAGAGGTGGTGGAGTAGGAGAAGTCGGAAGCAAGGGGTGTTGAAGTCAAGAGAAGGAGAGTGGCGCCTGGTACAGTGACAAAGACCTGTAGTCCCAGGGTTGAGTGAGGTTGCATATAACAAGAATCTGTGTTTAAACAGTAGAGGAAAGGGTAGGATTGATGAGTGCCATGAAGGTTCTGGGAGGTGAAACAGGCTCATGGAGGCAAGTTACTGTTCTCTTGGCCATTCTTTCCCAGCCTAGAGCCCATCCCCTGACATTTCTATCATGAGAGCTCTTAGTATATGCTCATGGACAAGTGACCAGCACCTATCATACTGACTTAGGATTTTGACTGCTATGAAGAGACACCATCACCATGGCAACTCTTATAAAAGAAAACATTTAATTGGGGGTGGCTTAGAGTTTCAAAAGTTTAATCTATTATCATCATGGTGCAACATGGTGGCATGCAGGTAGACATGGTGCTGGAGAAGAAGCTGTGAATCCTACATCTTGACCTGCAGGAATCAGAAAGTGTTCTGAGACACTGGGCATGGCTTGGGCATATATGATCCCTCAAAGCCCACCTCCACAGTGACACACTTTCTCCAACAAGGCCACACCTCCTACTTGTGCCACTGTGAGCTTATGGGGGGCAATGACATTCAAACTACCACACCTGCCCATTCTAATTTCACTGAGCAAGAACAATCAAGACATAGTCTTTGGTTTTTCCAATTCATCTACAACCCAACTGACACAAGCAGCCTGGGTTTGGCCTCTGCTCTATGAGAGCAGGACTTCATGAATACTGAGCCTCTTACCTGGACCTGGCACTCACCATCCTCCGGCATCAGCAGCCTTCCTTTATAATGAATCAATCATTAGTACACAAGTCCAATGACATTGCTTATCATTAAAGAAAGACAAACAACAACAACAACAAAAATCTCAAACTCCTGGTGAATTCCTCAAGCTCACTGGCTAGCCAGCCTGGCTAAATAATGTTTAGTGAGAGACCTTGTCTCAATAAATAAAAAGTGTAGAGTGCAATTGAGGAAAGATACCTGACATTAACCCCGCTCCTTTGCACATGCACACACACACACACACACACACACACGCCCCCCTGTAGCTGTTTACAACTGCTGTATATAAGCCCTCGCTGAATAAGCTGTCTACATTCCTGTGTGCACTTCCTCACTAGACAAGATGTTTACACACCTGCCCAGGGCAGTTCCTCACTGAATAAGCTGTTGACACCCACTGTGGTCACTTCACTGGACAAGCGGTCTACTGGTGTGGGTGCTTCTGCTTAGGAGGATCTGTCTGCGGTGTTGTTATCTATGCCTGTGTAAGTATGACACAGTAACTGGTGTCCCTTTGTCCTCGGGTGCAGCTGTTTCCTATTTCTCTGTAACACCCACTTTATGGAGGCAACAGTTACTCTGATTTCCTCCTTCCGTTTGCACGTCTGTTCACATCTCTCAAGGAAGCTGAATGCAAGTCCACTCTTGGTGTAGGGCGTCTTTGTGTTCCTCCTCGCCTACTATAGGTCTGACTCTTACCTGTTTCCCTTAGTCCCCTGGTAACGGTGACTCTGAGGCAGGCTGACATGCTAGAAGGTATAACCTACCAAGCTATGTGTGTGGTACAGTGAAGCCTCAAGAGAGCATCCGTGTATTGTGCCCAGAGGCTGCAGAAACAAAAGAAGGAGCAAGGGCCAGAGGCAGAGGAAGGACACAGAGTGAGGGCAGCTTGATGGACCTGCCCTTGGTGTGTATGTATGTGTGTCCTGCCTTTACCTTCTCTCCTCAGGAGGCTGCTGGTGCTTTCACGAACCACTGAAGCAGGGAAGTGTGGTAGAGAGGAAGAGGCCTGGGGATAGGTGTGAGATACAGTCCCAGCTATGACCTGCCATATGGGTACCTTTTGACAGCTGTGCCAAATAGCTTGGTGATGAGCAAGCTCTTCCCTGCTTCATTAAAGAGCACAACTATCTTCACCACCCCTCAGGCCCAAAGCCAAGAATCTCAGTTCCTTTTTTTTTTTTTTAGATTTATTTATTAGTGGTGTATAGTGTCCTGTCTGCATGTATCCCTGCCCGCCAGAAGAGGGCACCAGATCTCATTACAGGTGGTTGTAAGCCACCATGTGGTTGCTGGGAATTGAACTCAGGACCTCTGGAAGAGCAGCCAGTGCTCTTAACTTCTGAGCCATCTCTCCAGCCCCCTCAGTTCCTTTTCTTTCACTAGCATGTCCAACATATCCACAGTTCAGCTTGCTCTGGACCAGTTATAGCCTTTTTCTTTTATCCCCCAAGATAGGATCTCTGTTTAGCCCTGGCTGTCCTGGAACTCTCTCTTTAGACCAGGCTGGCTTTGAACTCACAGAGATCCTCCTGCCTCTTCCTCTCAAGTGCCCCACACCGCCCAGCAAGTCATAGCCTTTTCTATTATTCAAACCATGCCGCCTGGCGTTGTTGGCTGTCAAAGCCATCGACTGGCCTATTTCTCTCTAGGACAGTTGGCAACCCCACACCACTTCAGCTGTCCCTTTCACTATTCAGAGAAGAGAACCAACCCTGATTGTGTTTGGTACAGCTGTATGGCGGCTCTGGGGATGATGTTCTGTGTACCCAATGACATTTAAGAGTTCTACTAGGAAAGTGAGCGCTCACAATGAGATGGCCAAAAATTGTAGTTTCCCACATGTTGTGAGACAAAACTTTTATGGGGGAGATGCAACACACACATCTATTCACCCCAACTAGGGATCCCATGACAGAACAAAGTATGGATACCACCACAGTCCAACTTGTTGAACCAATGAGTTTTATTGGGGTTACTTACGAGAATATGGGTGAAGGGTGACTTGCAGTAGCAGAAATGACTGAAAGACCTTATCAAGGTCTACACCAGCATGAGTGATAGTTCACAAAAGCTGGGAAGCCTAGTGCACTCTGCACAGCCAGTAGGAAGCTCAGCAGGCCGCAGAATGGCTTTTCCAAGTGACTCTGGTGTAAACCTCTTCCAGGCAGCTCAGCTGGTTCTTCTTCCAGGTATCTGGTCTAGTCTGTCGTCTTGGTGACTTGGCTAGTCTGAGAGCAACTCTCAGCAGTCTTTATTGCTTATTCTGACAGGGAGGGCCTAGTCCACCTGGTTAGTTTCAGGGACTTTCTGAAGTCATTTTGAGTTGTTTACCTTGCTGCTTAAAGAGTGGGCTGCCAGTTCACAAATAATGACATGGAGACTTATTATTAATTATGAAAGCTCGGCCTTAGCTTAGGTTTGTTCCTAATTAGTTCTTCTAACTTAAATTAACCTATATCTTTAAATCTGTGTTCAGTCGTGTGGTTCAATACTTCTTCTCTCTGTATTGCCCATTCTGCTTCCTCCACACTGGCCGGAAACTCTGCCTTTCTTTTTCTCAGAGTCCTTTCTGCCCCTGGAAGTCCCACCTAACCTTTTCCTCCCTAGGTATTGGCCATTCAGCTCTTTAGTAAACTAATCAGAAGGCCCCTTGGCAAAGACACATCTTCACAGAGCAAACAAATATTGTGCAATATTTCCCCATTTTGTCTTAATAAAAGGGAAAGGTTTTAACTCTAACACAATAAAAACTGTATACAATGAGGGCAATTATCAGGAATTGTCTAAATAAAAAGGAAGGGTTTTAATGCTAACATAGTAAAACTATATACAATAAGAACAATTATCAGGTAAGAATTGCATTAACAATATCCAGTCCATTTGTATTAAGCAAATTTGAGGAAAGTACAGTTTTATCTGTTGTATTTTAGTGAGCCCAAAGTTTTGTACCTAATTCACTTGCCATCCTAACTTTTATTACCAACTCAAAACTATCTTTTTATATCTCTCAACCTTATATACTTTATACCTCTTTTATAAGTTTCTTTTCTGAATATGGTAATGAAGAAAACTATATCTAGTCTTCAACTCCATCAGAGACCCAAGAAGGAAACAATACTACCTGAGTAAACAGAAAGTATAGAGCAAGCAACTTCCAAAACCATAGAAATGACAGAAACAGCTGGCTGCCTGGACAGTCACCCAAGGTCTCTCTGCAACATTGGGTCATCTATCTTCAGCCTACATGCCTAGAATATCTGACAGACTTCTCTGTGAAGCAGGAATTTTGAAGGACTGTCCTACCTTGTCTTGGCAAAGTTTGACAGTTGCCTTTTATGTCTGGCTTATCCAATTTGGACAGCATACTGTCAGCAGTCGAGGCAAGGCAGTTTCTTGTCCAATGGATAACTTTGCTACAATTAAAGCAAACTCCATATGGAGGTTCTTTGATGCCTATCATCTCCTTTGAAGTAAATTGGTGCTGCCAGGAGCAGACATGTCTCATTGTCCTAAAAGCCTTTTGTTATTGAAACATCTTAAATGCCATATTATGTAGATCTCTGAAGTGTTTGAAGACCACCTGTTGATCTAAAATGTCTAAATATCTCTGTCTGACCTTGAAAACATACCAAACATGGCTACAAATTTGATTGTTATAGATGACTACTAACCTACATTTTTAATTAGTAGCCTTTAAGGACTAGAACTTTACATTACATTTTAAAATGAGCTGCATATATACAATATCTTAAACAAGAGTATAAATGTATATAAAGTATGTTTTTAACAAAAATAACCTTAAGTTTCTATCAATATATAAAATACCTTAAACAAGAGTATAAACATATATACAGTATAACAAAAATAGCCTTAAATTTATATCAAAATATAAAAATCTATACCAATATAAAATATTTAAGGCTGGTAGTTGCTTTTTTAGTTATAACTGATCAAATGAAAGACATTTGTTAGTCTTATAAGTTAGTTTAGTTTGAATGGCCACACTATTTGATGAACGATTGCCTCTTCTAACCAAGAGATCTTTCCTGTTCAAATTGAATTTTTAGCAATTTCGAAGGTATCCATAGCTTTATTCTCCTATGGAAACAAAAACAAAACCTCTTTCCCAATGTAACACATATCCTGGTTTCCATTCTGAAGTCAACATATCTTTAAAATATTCAAGCTGATTTCATTCAATAGTTTTTTTTTTCTATCCAATGTCTCTTTGCAGCTGTTGTTCCTTTCTCATTAGCATTTAAAAATTCAAAGTCAACAAAGCACTATGGTCTTTCTATGGTGGTCTTTATTATCAATTTCTGTTTATTAAGCATATCTTTTAAAGTGAAATTAGGTCTTTCTATAACTGCTTGCCCCGTAGGATTGTGTGGTATATCTGGTATATTCTTTATGTTGTAATATGTAAAAAACTGTTTCATGGCCGGGCGGTGGGGGCACACACCTTTAATCCCAGCACTTGGGAGGCAGAGGCAGGTGGATCTCTGTGAGTTCGAGGCCAGCCTGGTCTACAAGGGCTAGTTCCAGGATAGGCACCAAAGCTACAGAGAAACCCTATCTCGAAATCCCCCCCCCAAAAAAAAAAACTGTTTCATTTTACTAGAAACATATGCTGGAGCATTGTTAGACTTAATTTGTACAGGTATCCCAATGATAGCCATATATTCTAATAAATCTGTAATTATAGAATTAGTCTTTTCAGAACTCAAGCAGTTGCCCATTGAAATCCTGAATATGTATCTATGATATGGTGCACATATTTTAATTTTCCAAACTCTGCAAAATGAAACATATCCATTTGCCAAATTTCATTTCTTTGAGTACCCTTTGGGTTACTTCCTGCAGATAGTGGAGTTTGGTTATACAAAGAACAAATAGGACATTTCCTTATAATTTCCTTGGTTTGTTGCCAAGTGATAGAAAAATCTTTTATCCAACCCTTGCTATTAACATAGTGTTTCTTATAAAATTCAGAGACTTCTAGCACATTTCCTACCAATAGCTGATCAATTTCATCTTTACCTTGTTCTAGAGGGCCTGGTAGGCTGATATGGGATCTGATATGTGTTATATATAAGGAATGATTTTATTTCTGATTATTTCTTGTAATTGGATAAATAGCAAAGCTAATTCTGAATCATCTGGAATAGGTTCAGCAGTTTCAATATATAAAACAACTCTTTCTGCATATTGAGAGTCAGTAGGTATATTAAATGGTTCTGGAAAATCTAATAATACCATGAATATAGCATATAATTCTGACTTTTGAATAGAATCATATGGATTTTGAGGCATGTTACTTAAATTTCCTGACTTGTAACCTGTATTTCCTGATTTATTTGCATCAGTATAGAATGTAGGAACTCAAGAAAATTGGTGTTCCCTGTACAATATGAGGAAGAATCCAATTCTCTTTATAAACTGAAGACTTTTGCTTTTGGGTTATTGTTGCTAATCTCTCCCAACAAATTAGTGCAAGCTCTTTGCCAATGCTCATTTTTCTATCCATAATGAGGAAATTTCAGCTTTCGTAAATGTACCACAATTTCCGCCCACTCTATTCCTATTAATTGACAAAGCCTTAATTTTCCTCCCAGAATCAATTCAGCAACCTTTTCTACACAGGTCTTTAGTTTTTACTCTGTTTGTATGGTGAAAATATCCATCATAAGGTATTATCTTCTCTCTGCGCAAGAATTCCTATGGGAGAATATGTAAAATAACCAGGATACAATCAAGCTCTGGATCCAACTGATCCACCTATACATCCTGTAATTTCTTTTCTACCCAAACCAATTATCTCTCAGCCTCAGCTGATAGTTTTCTTGGAATATTCAAGTCCTTATCACCTTGTAAGGTTTGATAAATTACTTAGTTCTTGAATTGTCAATTGTGGGCCATAGCCAGTTAATAACTCCCAGTAATTTTTGAAAATCATCAGTTGTTTATAATTGATCTCTCCCAATTTGTTCTTTCTGTGGCTGAACTTTTCTGTAAGCCTATCTGATATCCTAGGTAATTAATAGAATCTTCTCTTTTAATGTTACAGAATATTTGTGTACACTATGTAGATTTGTCTTTGCCAAAGGGCTTTTCGAATGGTTTAATAAAGAGCTAAATGGACAATACCTAGGCAGGAAGAGGTTAGGCAGGACTTCCGGGGGTAAAGAGGACTCTGGGGAAGAAGAAGAAAGGAGGAGTTGCCAGTTAGTACCAAGGAAGCAAGATGGGCAGTTTGCAGAGATGAGGGATTGAGCCACACTGCTGAACACAGATTTAAAAATATGGGTTAATTTAAATTATAAGAACTAATTCGGAACAAAGGTAAGCTAACACCAATTTACAGAATTTCATAATTAACAAGAAATTTCTGTGTCATTATTTGGGATCTGGGTGCCTAAAGAAATATCTATCTACTTATATATAGTTTTACTGTGTTAGAGTTAAAACCTTTCCTTTTAATGTAGACAAAATGAGGGAAATGTTATGTCTTTTTGTACACTATGAAGATGTGTCACTCTGATTGGTTTAATAAAAAGTTGAATGGCCAATAGCTAGGCAGGATTTCCAGACACAGAGGATGTTGGGGAGGGCAGAGATGTGAGAAGGCATGGCACAAGCAGGGAAAGATGGATAGATTGTACATAGAGGAGGTAAATGGGCCTTGGGGCAGCACATAGATGAACAGAAATGGGTTAATTTAAGTTATAAGAGTTAGCTAAAACAAAGCCTAAGATATTGGTCAGGCTTTTATAATTAATCATAAGTCTCCTTGTCATTATTGGGGAGTCAACAGTATGACGAAAAAGTCCGACTCCAATTCTCTGCAGGAAACAATGTTTCAACCTGGACGAAACTATTACCTAACAGCAATAGTGCCAGCTACTCAGTGGTGTTAGCTTTCCTGGACAGATAGTAAATCGGTGATGTGGGCAGCAAATAAAGAGACTGGCAAATACCCACAGTGGAGAACCCCAGCGGATCATTTATTACTGTCTGTCTAGATCCAGGGCCATGGGATCCATACATACCCATATGTAGACAGAGTTACCTGTATAATTACACATATAATTAAAAGGAAATTTTATTATTATTTTTTGACAGGGCCTGTTTGGTTTGGAACTTGCTGTGTAAACAAGGTTGAACTTGAACATAGATGAGACTGGACCCAAACTCACAAAGATAAACTTGCCTTTGCCACCTCAAAAATATTTAAAATATCAGAAATATTTAATTTTGTAGAGTTTATTTCTTGTGTATGAATATCTGCCTGAATGTTTGTTGTGCCATTTTCATGCAGTGTCCTTGGAGGCTAGAAGAAGGCACTGGATCCCCTGCAACTGGAGTGACAGACATTGTGAGCTGCCATGTGGGTGCTGGGAATTCAACCCCAGTCCTCTAGAAGAGCAGCCAGTGCTCTTAACCTCTGAGTCATCACTATACCCCATCATAAGCAAATCTTAAAAAGTAAACAAATGTTTTTTTTCCATTTTTTGTGACTTATTCATTTTTTAATTTATTTTAAATTTTTTACATTTTATGTACGAGCCCCATATCCGCCTGAAAACAAATTTTTTTTTTTTTTTTGGTTTTTCGAGACAGGGTCTCTCTGTAGCTTTGGTGCCCGTCCCGGAACTAGCTCTTGTAGACCAGGCTGGCCTCGAACTCCCAGAGATCCGCCTGCCTCTGCCTCCCGAGTGCTGGGATTAAAGGCGTGCGCCACCACCGCCCGGCTGAAAACAAATGTTTTAAAGTGAAAAAGAAAAAACCCAAAAGTTTAAGAGTTGTGAACAAAATCTTTCCTTCAGAAATATACCCCTGTATAAAAGGATATGTATAATGCACTGATTTTAAAAATAGGTGCTTTTTCTACCTTCCTTCCCTTGCTGATACGACAGTGTAAACCTGTGACTGCATGGCAGCCCTTTGAGTCACGAGGTAACAAGCAAGAAAACAAGAGTATGGTGATCATGAAAAGTAGGGGGAATAAGATAAGGATCCCAGAGCTGACTTTTCATTACGTCAAGTTACAACTGTTTCTTATAAGCTGCTGCTTGCCTCTGCTTCCTTAGTACTTCCTAAGACCCGTGTACTGGTCTCCTGCAGTCTATGTTCTTTGCATAGCCAGCGGATGGATCCTTTGGAATGTGTCAGAAGCCATCAAGGAGAGCATCCCACTTCCAGCCATGGACTGCCCTTGCTGTGTCCTCTGCTAGGTCTGGCTTTGCACCCCTCACCTCCCAGTAGCACCCTGGAGTCATGTGCGGATCAACTTTCATTCACTAAGAACAACTTAAAGGAGGAAGGGTGTATTATCGCTCACAGTTTCAGAGGTTTCAGTCCATGGTTTCCGCGACACCATTGTTTGTGGGGAGTCAGAGTATCATGCCAAAAAAGGTGGAGGAGTTGAGAGGAGGGAGGGAGGGACAAGAGACAGAGAGAGGAAGGGACCATAGACCCATACAGCCCCCGGCAGCATGCCCCTCAAGGGCCCGCTCCTTTCAGCTACGTCACACTTCTGCTTTCCACAGCCTCCCAGCAGCCCATCAATTTATGAATCCATCAACGAATCAATCCTTTCATGAGGTCAGATCCCTCTCACGATACCAAAGCCCTCGCTTCTGATTACTGCTGTAATGGGGACCAAGTCCTCAGCACACGAATTTTCAGGCAACGTCTCAGATCCAAGTCAGAGCATGGCAGAGCGATCCCCCACCTTCCACTCTTCCACATCGCTGTGGCTTTGTGACCTTCCTTTGTCCATTTCCTGCAAGGGTAAAGAGGACCCTTCTCTTCCTCTGCCATTTAAGTGTGATTTGGGGAAGGGGTTAATCCCAATGCTGTTAGGACCCACAAGCCGTCCTGTGTACTCACCGTGTCTGCTATCACCTATTAAGTGCTATATAAATGTTTCTGCCTTTGGTAGAAAAATGTCAGCTCGGTGAAGGTGGATCCTGGGCGTGGCAAACAGGTGCACCACGAAGCTCTGTCTGAATGTTTATAGAATGAATGGCAGAACAAGGACAGTCTGAGCTGAGATCTTGGAGCGGCTCAGGGTCCGGTATACGAAAAACCGCAGATGGAACTCTTGACAGGGTCCATTGCGAGACCTTCAGGGGCCAGGGATTTCAAAGCAGGGCATGTGAGGATATCAAAAAATGAAGGGGCGACGATAGCCTCGGCATCCGATGGCCAGCATCGAGAGGGAGTGGCTGACGACATGGCCTCCGCAGGACAGGGGTGTGGACGCCAATGGGAACCTAGGCTGCCGCTTCTGGATGCCACGGACATCGCCCCACCGGGGAGGGTCTGTTCGGGTTCGAGGAGCGCAAGGGCACCCGGGGACCTCTCAGGCTGCTGACCTGGGGAACCAGAGGCAGCGAAGGCTTTGGGCGGCGCCCCAGGGGCACGCAGAGGCTCACGCTGCCTAGAGCTGGGCACACGCAACTCGGCGTTCCCCGAGGACCGCCGCGGACTCCGGCGGGGGCGGCCTCGGGGGCGGGGTCTGTGGGGTCCGGGGGTGGGACCGACGCGGATTGGCTAGGCGCGGCCGCGTGACCGACCCCTTATAGGGCGTGGCGTAGGGCCGCGGCTCGGGTGCGGTAGCAGCTGGCGGGCGAGGTCCAGGCGGCTCGCTGCGGCTCGGCTGGGAGCCCCTGGCGCGCCGCGCCCTCGGTGCCGGGCCGCGGAGCCGGGGATGCTCGCGGCGCCCAGGAGTCATGGTCCGCTTCGGGGACGAGCTGAGTGGCCGCTATGGGGGCCCCGGCGGCGGGGAGCGGGCTCGGGGCGGCGGGGCCGGCGGGGCGGGTGGCCCGGGCCAGGGGGGTCTGCCGCCGGGCCAGCGGGTCCTGTACAAGCAGTCCATCGCGCAGCGCGCACGGACCATGGCCCTGTACAACCCCATCCCAGTCAAGCAGAACTGCTTCACCGTCAACCGCTCGCTCTTCATCTTCAGCGAGGACAACGTCGTCCGCAAATACGCTAAGCGCATCACGGAGTGGCCATATCCTACGGGGGCCTGGCCGGGCGGGGACCGGCGGAGGTCAGGGGCTGGGGCGATGTCGGTGTCCGCGCGGCGGGTCCGGGAGGGGCGGCTGGGGCCTGGGCGGAGGCGCCCAGTGGCCATCTTTCTGGTGCTGGGAGGGGGTGCGACCCGGGAGAGGCGCGTCGCGGACCCCACGGGCCGGCGAGGAGGAGTGGGGCGGAGCCTCTGGGGCGGTCTCCGAGTGCGTGTGTGCGTGGTTTGGGTGTGCGCGTGTGTGGTCGTGGAGGCCACGACGGACTGGGTGCACGCTGGGCGGAGCCCCTTCTGACCTGGGGCTTGTCCCTTCGTGCACTTGGTCTTGGGGAGCCAGGTTGGGGCACACAGCATGCGGCCGTCCTGGAGGACACGGGAGGGCGAGTCCGAGTCTTGCAGGTGTGAGGGCCGTGTGGATGCGGGTCCTTGCGCGTGCTGACTGCAGGTGCCTGCGTTTGTGTGCGGGCATCGCTTGAGCCGGTGCTGCGCGTGCGTGTGTTCGGCATTCTTGGTACATTATGTTCACGTGCGGGTGTAGATACTTGTGGCTGTGTCTTTAGGTAAGGCGTGCGCCTGCGCAGGACCCGCTTCTGCTGCTCTGGGGGGCTACTGGAGGGTTCTCCCGTGGCGCTGGCGGGCTAGGCAAGGCAGCTGTCCGTGGTGCTGACGGCGTCGGAACTAGCGGAGGGGCTGGGCAACTGCAGAGGCCCCGCCTCTTGGCTGCCCCCAGAACTAGGGCGGGGAGCTGAGAAGACTAGCCTTGAAGGGGGGAAGGTGGGTGTCGGCCAGCAGTACTCAGCCCTGGCTACTGCACTGCGCTGTCCTCATCTTCACTACCTCCGTAGCGCCTCCTAGCCAGTCCTTAACCCACACACGCCCTTCGAATACATGATCCTGGCCACCATCATCGCCAACTGCATTGTTCTGGCCCTGGAGCAGCACCTCCCTGATGGGGACAAGACTCCCATGTCTGAGCGCCTGGTGAGTACTGGCTAAGGGTTTGGGGGGCTGAAAGCTTGGATAGTGGCAGGTTGTCCCATGTGTCTGAGCTGGACAGGCAGGGCCCTATCCTGACTCCCTGTCCAGTGCCAGGAAACTGGGGATGGCCAGTTGAGTGTGATGAAAGACCAAGGAATCACTAGCTGGCGCCCTGTGACTTTAGCTACCCCTACTCCCCAGATGGTTCATTTGTGCATGCTATGCTGGCCTTGACTTAAGGACCCAGTTCTAGACCTGGAATGAGGGAGGGGCATTTCTCATGGATATAATAAGAATGTCAGGCTTTATGGGTAGCCCTGTGGCCAGCTGACCCTTTCCTGCCATATTCCCTAAGGAAGCACTTCTTCCCAAATGTTTCGAATCCATATTCTCCTCTAGTGTCTTGCCAAGAGTTTCCTAGAACCCGGTGATGTCCATTCTGGGAACCAGAGGCCATACCTCTGGGATTATGACTCTCATGAAGTGGGAGGCAGGATTGAAGGCCAGCCTTCTGCGCTCTGGAGGTTTGAGGGGCTAGTGCCACTGCACAGATGAGGGCACAGCCACCGCTCTCTCCTGCTGACCTTTTGCCTGGGCTTAGCATGTGCAGGGTGTGACTGTGAGACTATAGTACTTCTTAGTATGGAGGAGAAGCTAGTGGGGTTCAGAAGGACCCTGGGGACCAAGCTCTCTAAGGAGAAGAGGCTGCTCCATTCTCTCTCCATCCTGGCTGTTGCTTCTCTGACTTCAGCTCAGATAAAGCAATGTATAGCTTGGGACCTGGCATCCTGCTGAGCTCCGGTGTGGCCTGTCTTCCCATTCTCTTCTGAAGTTTGGCAGGGGAGGTGGCTCTGAGAAGGTGGACTTCATGACAAACTAAGAGGATGTTTAGGATGGCCACCTGGGGTTGAGGATCTTCCTGGAGGACAGGAGAAGGCTAAGTGGGCTTAGAGAGTATAGTCTGGGAAGGAAGATTGTGAGTTAAGTCATGTGTCAAGGCAGAGGGTAAGTAATGGTCTCTGGACACCTTTGGTCATGTCCAGAAGGTTTTCTCTGTTCCTTTGGGCTTCTGGCCTAGTAGGAGCTCTGCTTGCTCCATTCTTCTCGTGAACAACCATTCCAGAGGCCTGAGAAGGGAGTGAAGTTGGAGGTTTACCAGGTTGAGCATCACCAGCGCCAGGCCACAGGTCATGACCATATCTCTAGGGGACTCTGGCACATGGGCCAAGAGGGTCACAGGACAGACTGAGGTCAGCTCAAGGGGCCATGAACTTAGGCATCCTTTGTTGGCCAAGTCTCGTGTTCAGCTTTCTGATTACCTTTGTCAGTGCAGCAGGTTTGCTTGGTGTTGATAATGATGGGGATGGGAAGATGTAACTTTTGTGGCTAAGCTATTGGGAAAGCAAGCAGTATATGCCACTTCGGGCCTATCCTGGAGCTCCAAAATGTTCTTGACTAACCTCAACCTTGCCTGTGGGCTAAGTCCTCAGGGGCTGTGAGGTTGAACAAAAGACAGATGGGCTTGGACACTAGAGCTTCTAGCTACCTAGCAGTAAGGGGCTGAGTGGTGTTAGGACCCAGTGTGTCTAGCCTCACTTGGGGTCGGTTCCTCATCTCTGGGGCCCCTGCTTCTTCCTCACTTCTCCTCTATAGCTGTCAAGCCTCTGTCTTGCAGCTCAGCAGCTCCCAAGCCATTGGCATACCCATCTTCCTGTCCCATCAGCCTCAGTCACGGGTCTGGCTTAGAGGAGCTGGGCAGAAGAATCTAAGGGAGGACTTTCTTGCTAGTGGCTCTAGAATATGGTCAGTTCTTCTCTTTGTCCATAAAGACATTGTAAGGTCAGTTTCTTCTTTGGTGCAGATAGTCAACAGTCCCTCCCCTTGGGGAACGAAGACCCTCCCAACTAAACCAGACCAGAAACCTTGAGGCCAAGACCAATGCATGAATTCCTTCAAGAGCTTCATCCCTGTTATGAGTCAGCATCAGGAGGCAGGACAGAGACACTGGGCCATCATGGATGCTCAATGGCCAGGCTCCTCGTTCTACTCATACCTGCCGATAGCCACTTCCCTTTGCAAACTTCAGGGCCATCAGCCAGTCTTAGGGGCTGACTCCCTGCAGGCAAGAGAGGGAGGATCAAGCTCATGTGTTGGCAAGGCACGGGGCCCTTGAGGGTCATACTTCTTGGAGAGAGGCTCCAGCTGAAGGAGTTAGTTGGCCCATCTCATGTGGCAGCTCCTTGGAGCATGTAGGCCACATGCCCAGTCTTCCTTCACGGGGGCATGGTGTGTTCAAAGAACAGTTTTTGCTGGAGCTGGTCCTAGGCGCCAACCCTCGTGAATGGACTCTGGAAGCCGTCCTGCTTCCCATCCTTTCTTCCTATTTTTAAAGCTGCTGCCCCAGAGTGTAGCAACTGAATCACGCTAAGCCTCCTTGTCCAGCTCCCTGAAGCTGTCTGCTCTCTTCCCCTTACACCTGATGCTCCTATTGCTTTCTACATCCGTGGTCCTGTAACATCCTTCTCCCCACGCTTCATACTGTTTGCTCGGCTCTGGTCCTCCCCAGCATCATTCCTTGTAGGTGTTGGCTAAGAAGTGGACATGGGGATCTTATTAGAGTCCCTGTCTCCATTCCCTTGGTCCTACAGTTTTCTCCGACAACAGTCTTTCCCTTAGACTCTAGCCCTAGAAACTTTTGTGGCCACGCCTTTGACTCGACTCCCTGAGCCTTGGTCTATCTGGGTTCCCGGGTTTGCTCCCACCTCCCAGTCTCATGCCTACTGCTGGGATGTAGGCCTAGCCTGTAAAGGGGCACTGTTCCCTGGTCTTCCCAATATTGTCACTGTAGTTTCCTTAATGCTGGAGCTTTGCTTCTGTTTATTCCCCCATCAGAATCTGCATGTTCTGCTTGTCTATGTGTGTTGCATGTGTGAGTGAGTCCCAAAGCAAAGACTAAGGATGTCTTGCTTTCCAGGTGACCTGGCACAGTGGCCGGAGCCTAGGGTCAGACCCAGGTGGCTGCTGGGGTTTATATATGGTCCCTGGTCTAGCTATTCCCTCTCTGTGCCTTTGTGCCCTTAGAAGGGAGAAGACCTGACTGTATAGTAAGAGTTGTTCTAGTTAATACAAGGACTTGATTTACAGGCATCCAAAATGAGCATCATCACTACCGTTTTTACCTCCTTGAGCAAAGTCTTCTTGATGATTCCAGCAGGACAGTCCTGGTACCCTGTGAGTGGAGCGGAAGCTGGGATGACAGAGTAGAGACCTAAGGACTCGTAGGCATGGTCAGGGCACTACTGTCGCATCAACAAATGGTAGATTCCATTATTAGTCGTGTCAGGTGGTCACACTCAGGCTAGTGGGAGTGAGCAGTGCACACTGGAGAAGCCTGAGGTACCTGGCAGGGTTAGCCGTGGGGTAGTAGGTGTGCCCAGACAGGGACTGCTGACTAGCCATTTTGCTGAGGGGACAGAGGTGAACACTGTCCTGTGCTCCTCCTCAGGATGACACGGAGCCTTATTTCATCGGGATCTTTTGCTTCGAGGCGGGGATCAAGATCATCGCACTGGGCTTCGTTTTCCACAAGGGCTCCTACCTTCGAAATGGCTGGAATGTCATGGACTTCGTGGTGGTTCTCACGGGGTAGGTGGGCCAAGCCTGAGTGCATTGGTGTGTGCTGCCCCACCGTAGGGCTGAAGTGGAAGAAATGTTCATGTTGGTACCCCATCCCCTGAGTGCAGTGCAGAGGTTAAAGAGCTCTCTGATTATACTTCTGGACAAATGGCGATTGCTTCTCCCCACTCAACTTACTGGGCTCCCAAGTAAGGCTCTCAGAGACATTGGGGTCTGTTCCCATCTGCTGTGCTCTGAGGACCATGCTTGTGTTTGTACTGTGTTTTCCCAAAGGGCTTGCTCCAAGGCCTATCAGGAGGAGCCTGATTACAGATCCTAAAAGCAAGGCAGACACTGTGGGCATAGGGTCCTGGGCACTATGGATGGTGTGACCAGCAAGTGAGGTGCTTCTTCAGAATGCTCTTACCCATCTGTGATCTTGAGGAGCACTTGATATCTGAGCCATTTCCTGTGTGAGAAGCTACCTGGGACATCTCCCTGATAGCTCTGTGCCACTCCACTGTGTGAGGCTGAGTATGTGATCCTGGTTCGCCCTGGCAATGTTTCTGATTTTAGATTTATTCAATGTATGGATGTTTTGCTTGCATGTGTATGTATGTGTACCACATGTGTGCCTGGTGCCCTCGGAGGTCAGAAGAGGGTACCAGGTCCCCTGGAACTGGAGTTACTATGTGAGTTCTAGAAGCTGAATCTGGGTTCTCAGCAAGAACCAGAAGCGCTCTTCGCTGCTGAGCCATCTCTCCAGTCCCTCCGCCCCTGAACGTGTTTAGTTCCAGTGTATGCCTGCTGCTCCCTATCTGTCAGTCCTTTCATACAGTGACCAGATTAAAACTCCCTACCGCCCAGGAGCTTGCCCATCTCCTGGCCATCTCGGTTGATCTGTCTGCCTAATGGGCATTGCACATTCTTCTTCCATTTCTCTGGTGTAGACTGTGGACTGGGGAACTCCTGTGCTGGGGGCCGAGGCTGTGGTTGGGATGAGGGTTACTCACACAGAGCCTGTGGCTTTCTCAGAGGCTCTGTCCTGGTCTAGGGATGGCAGTGTCATCTTCCGTAGGGCCTTGTGGTTGGGGCTTTAAGTGCCAAGATCAGGGCATAGGGAGCAGGCCCATTATAGGTGAGAATGCTGCACTTTTTAAAATGGGAGCTAGGGAGGTTCCATCTCTGCCCACCGACCTCCATGGAGGCCTGGTGCATGTAGGTGTGTGTAGGAGAGGGTTGAGTGTCAAGAAGGAGGTGTCTGAGAAGCCTGGGTCTGGGGCTTCAGCCACCGTGCTCCCTGTGGTTGAGGAACAAAGGAAGTCAGGTAAGACTTCTGGGCTCCTAGGTAAGACCTGCAGAGTCATGGGAGACAAAGATGCTCCCCATCTTTGTGTTGTAGCTTCTGTCGTGAGGTCCACGTTTGTAAGGCTGAGGCTGGGGAAGGTGTAAGGTTTGTCTTGTAGAGTTATCTGGTATTCCCGAGGAACTCAGTGTAATGATGGCCTCAGTGCCACCGTGTGTGATCTTTGCCCACGTCTGTGGCTTGCTCCTTGTTCTAAAGTGGGAGTGTGTTTACAGAAAGCCCTCTGTAGCTTTATGGACGCTTGCTTTCCACCGAAGACACAAGTGAAGGATCACGAGGGGTTGGTAACAAGTGTGGCCCCTGTGGGTCGGGTGTTCCCCACGTCCAGGCTACCACCTGGGGCATCTAGGAGTAGCTACAGCTGTTTACAGTTCTCTTTCCCTTGAGTTCAAGTCCCCGAAGACAAGAATGGCGTCTTATTTTTCAGAGTGTCCCCTGAGCCTATCTTGGGGCAGCCATCCAGGAGGGGGCAGTGAGTGGTGGCAAAACGAATGGATGCTGAGGGGAGAGGCCGGCAAGGGATGCTGGACCCCTGCTAGTAGAATCTGCCACTCAAGGTATAGGGTGCCCGGGAACAAGGAGGCCCAGGAGGGAGACCAGAGCTCCCTGTCCCACCCCATCCTTACCTATAGGACCCCTGGATCCTAGGAGAGGCCTGATTTTAGGGGACGCAGCCCATTGCTGGGTGGGGGAAGACAGGAATGCTAACCTTTCTGTGAATGCCTGTGAGACGATGCCAGGGCCCCCAAAGGAAGGCAGGACTGTCTCGTTCTAGTCTTGGAGACCCCTCTCTCCATGTTCTCTTTGCCCCTTCTCCCTTTCTGTCTCTTTGTACAGCTGTCTTTTCTTCCCTTCCACTTCTCCACCCTTTCTGTTCCCCCCACTCTCCTGTCTTCCTCCCCTCTGTCGCCCGTCTCCTCTCAGTCTCTTGCTTCATGTCTCCGCCCCTGCCCTCCTTGTCCACGGGAAAGTTGGCACTGCTGTTGTGGTTTTAGGTTTCTCCCCTTGTAGCCAGTTCCTTGAGGTAGTGCCAGCCCCAGGTGGGAGGATGATCCATGTCTCATGGAGGCCCACACGCAGGACCAGAGCCACACTTGGAGCTGCTCTGATGCTCCCATAGGATAGAGTCACGAGGACCCTAGTGTGTCTGTGTTTATGGGAGGCTTTGGTGGAAAACCCAGGGAAGAACCCATCTCTAACCCTTCTGAGCTGAGGTCCCAGTGGTAGGGTATATGTGGGGGTGTGGCACGTTCTTGTTATTTTGTTGTTTTAATTAGGCTTTGTTTAATTGGTGCTTAGAGGGTTCGAGGCCCGGAGGGGAGAGGCAGACAGCACCCTGGCCTGTTGCTTAGTGAGGCCAGGCATATCCCCAGTGGCCAGCAGGGGTCTCTGTTCCTGATGCTGGTTGTGAGAGATGCCTGGGTCGTGGTAGGGTAGGGAGTTGTGAGCCACCACCCTGTTCTTAGAGAAGCTGAGGTTGGGTGCCTGCTGTTGTCTGCCTTGTTTCCTTCTCTGGTGTCTCGTTATCTGCATCAGCGGATATGGTACAGGGGCTGTAATCAACTAGGTGCACTGGTCACTTGCTGCTCTCTCTGAGGCAAAGATGTGATCTGGTTGTGGATCTGTATAGGTCACAGGGATGCCTCTGGGAGCCTGGGGATTATGAGAGATGGAGTATGGGCTTGTGCTCGGGGAGTCTGGCCCCTCAGTTATGACTTCCTTTTTCCCACTGGACTAGCCCATGGATTACTACCCAGACTGTTGTCCCTTGGTAGGGTGGGGACAAGTGCCTAAATCTCCTAATATGAGCCCTGCCTCACTGCTAGAAGGGTTCCCTTCCTGGTCCTACAGCTTCCCTGCCCACCTCCTTTTCCATGGACACTTTTTTCCTCATACTAGGATGAGCAGGGCCCAGAAGTGTCCGGATAGGAGCCCTAGTTGGAAAATGACAGAAGAGTCACCGTCCCAGCGCAGCCAGGGGCCTCCTGAGAGCCATGTCCTGCTCCTCTTCGGCCTGTTTATCCCGTGCCCATTGGCATCATGTTCACCCGCAACTCTGTTCATTTTCCTGAGCACTTGGACTTCTTGTCTGCTCACACACTCCAGCCACTCACCATTAATCACTACGTTCTCGGCGTTTACCAGATGGTGTGAACATGGGGACAGAGCCACAGAGTCCCTTCCGGTGAGTGGTGTCCAGAGTGGCAGGCATCCTTCCCAGCCTATTTCTCATCAGTGTACGTGATCTCATGCCTGGGTGGTGCTTACATATGCCTCTCTGCCTCTGAGACGGTAGCCAGGGCAGTCTAGCCTTGGCACTGACCAGCTTAACATGTTATGGAAGGGCTTGATCTTGGTGGAAAAGTGGGTGAGGAGTACATAGGGCAAACTTTATATAGGCAGTCAGGGAAGGCTTCAGGTTTGGGAGGGCATGAATGGGCTTCAAGGCTTAAAGGTATAAGATACTTGATTTCTGGGGAGAGCTGTGGCCAGAGTATAGAGAGACCAGGCAGGATCGCCAGGAACTAGAGAAGCTGTCTTGGACTATACCCTGATTCCTATACCTATGGCTGCTCGGGCAGGGAGGTGATGGAAACCCAGGGGAACACTTGTGTGCAGCCGGGGATTCAGGAGGAGTATGCTCTACTACAAAGCCGACATCGGAGGGAACCGTGTGATGTGGCCTGAAGTGGATTAGCTGTGTGTGGGAATGAGAATACTGAGTATGGGGGCCTCGAGGGAGGACCTGTTAGTAATGCTCATTGTTAAAGGGGCTTTGCAGCAAAGCAGGAGAGAGACAGTTGCGTACTGTGGGTAGAGGAGAGAGGCCCAGAGTGGCTGTGTTAGCCTGGGAACTAACAGCCTACCCGAGCATTGGTGGGAGGTCCAGGAGAAACTGATGCAGCTGGAGAAGGCCAGCCCTAGAGACTCGAGTGAAGTCATGTCCAGGGTCCCGGCCAGTGTGTTGGTCTCTGCAATGGAAATGAGTGTCTGGGGGCTGAAGATGGCTGTGCTTAGGTGGGCAGGGGTGGTGGGGATGGCTGGAGTCTTCACAGACTGAATCTGGAAGCAAGTGCGTCGGCTGGGATGTGTGAAGATGAGTGAAGGGCTGTGGAGACAGAGATGGAGGAGACAAATGTAGGGCAGAGCAAGGAGGGGTGCAGAGAGAGGGAGAGCAAGCGAGCGCGTGGGGCCCCTAGAGCTCCCCTCGCCAGCGCCAGCCTTCCTTCCCAGCTGCCCTCCTCCATTGCCTGCTCCTCGCCTTGCTTGGCCACCTGGAAGGTAAAATTGCTGGAGACGCCTCTTGCCTTCTACTCTGTTTAGGTTTCTTAGAACACAGAAGTACCCCAATAGGTTTCTTGCCCTCTGCAGGCCATGTTTTTCTGGATATATGAATGGAGTGTCCATTTGCCCTTGGGGAGGGGAGGGCTCACAGTCACTAATGGGAAATTCTGTCGCTGGTGTCAGGAGGTCCTTGAGAGACAGTTTTGGTGGATGTGGTGGGGGGCAGGACAGGGCCATGGTCTGGGTGTAGGGCAGTCGAGTTGGGTTTATACTGGGCACAGGGAAGAAAGCAGACGATTGAGACTGGGGGCACTGGGGGCAGCAGCAGCCTGGGTAGAGACTCCAGAGAGTTCAAGGGGTGTACTGAGAAGGTAGAGTCTCCAGGAACCTCTGGCACCTTCCAGATCCAACACTCGTTTCCCAGGCTGCTGTCTTTTCCGTGCTCCCTATGGCAACCATCATACTTCCCCCACCTCACACCCACCTTGTCACTGCCTCCTCTCCTCCAGGACCCCTAGAGAGCCCTGCTGTGGCCTTTGGCCTGGAGGACTTCAATTCATAGGTAACAAGGACCTCTGTTGTGGCCTAGCCTGCTGTGTCCCCTAATGGCCTATAGAGACACAGAGAAACATGTCTTGGCTCAGGCAGGTGGCTCCCTGGGGGGGCATTTCCAACCACAGCTTCTCATTTTACTTCAAATTAAACAGAGATTCCTTTCCAGGACGTGTAATTAGAGCTCAGGCTCCTCTCTCTGGATTCATCTCCTGTGGGAAGAGGAGAGGAGTGTGGGCTGCCTCGTGGGAGGGAAGGTGGACAGTGAGCTCAGAGTCAGGCACGGTCACCACAGACTCGGAACCTAGTGCCAGTGTCTAATGGCTTTTAGGGCACAAGGATGTAGCCTGATTTGGGAGGTGCTCCCTGGGGGCTGGGGAGGCACAAGGATGTTAGGGACAGAAGAAATAGATGAGCACATGGATATCTGCCAAGGCAAAGGGGACAGTGCTTAGGGATACCGTGCCTGCCGACTAGTGACTCGACATATAGCTAAAGGCAGCTCCACACAGTGGGCTCTTCTATAGCTCCCTGGTGTTTAACTGTGACTCTGCTGGGGAATGGCCTCTGTGCTGCTCAGGTTGAGATTCATTGGATTCCCTTTCCTTTCCTACATCCAGGGCTCTGATTATTTGCTGCCCTTAAGTGTGGCTGGAGTTAGGAGTTCAGGAGTTCTGTTTTGAGAGGTAGCCTCTGCAGCCGCATGGAGGAAACCTTTGATCCCTATCTTCTGAGATCAGGGTTAAGGTTTTCCAGGTAGTATCCTTGGGTTTTGCAACCTTTCCTGGCCCTGTGGCATCTGGGAACTTGCCAGGACAATGGGGGTCTCCCCAACGCCCCCGCCACGTACAGCGAAGTCTCTGCCCCGAGCAGCTCTGTGAATGTGGGCACTGGGTGAGGGGGTGGTGACGCTGGGTTCAGCACTGGTATTCATATCTCAGATGGCCTTATTGATAGTGGCCTCCCATGGTCTCATGTCCCTGTGACAGCTCTAGAGTCCTCTGCCGGTTACATAAAGCCCCAGGGATGCCCTGCTCTGATGAGTGGCGCCCAGCCTCCCTCCTTGGCACACACCCCTGCAAGTGGGTATTTATAGAGGACCCAGCTCACTCTCTTCTCTGTCTCCTACTTCCCCCAACTTTTTCCTTTGCTTCAGGACTCTGTACTTCTAAATCATGGAACAGAACCAGGCCCTTGGGGACAATCCCCATTGACTTGTGTTCAGGGGTTCAGGCTGCTCCCTGGTCCTAGGCAGGTGGGGATCCCCAGTCCCCTTGCTGAAGTAGCTTCAAGCTCTCATCCTGCCAGGTATTTCTAGGGTCTAAGAGTCCTTGTGTGTTTCTGGGTTAGGAGCAGCCCTGGGGAAACTATTGTACAGTCTTCCTTATATGAAAACAGAGTGGGGTCTTCTTGATGAGTGGGGGCTGGTTGGGGTGCAGACCTTGACCCTGTGACCCTCAGTGGTTGCACAGAGGACCACCTTCCTTTGGGCTAGACCACAGGTGAGTGTGGGGAGACATTCCTGAAGTCCATTAACCACTGACTCACGGCAGAAAGCGTCCATAATCCCCAATAGCCCAGACCTCTGCCTGACTGCAGGGTCTAGGAGTGGGATATGCTTCTAGTTGCTTCTTGCAATTGCTGGCCACCACCTTCCAATGCCCCAGCCATAAGAAAGGGCAGAAAGCAGGAATCTTAGGCCCTAGGGACACATGCCCACCTGTCCCTTGTACTTCCACAAACTGCCTTTAGACTTGGGTGGGTTTTGGGCTAAGACACCTCTAAATCCAGCCTCCACGGCCTTTCAGATTATTCGGAATAAAACCCAGAAGTTTCTTGGTGGTCAGCACCCTGGGTGGTCAGTCAAGACACCTGCCCATGCCCTGACCTGGTCTGACCACTACAGCTTAGAGCTCAAGAAGTGAAACCTTTTCCCAGAACGTCCCATTGGAGAGAAAGGGACATGCATGTGCAAAACTAGCACAGTTGGTGCCCAGACTGGTGAGGGACCACAGCCTAGCCTTGCAAGATCTACAGAGCTCCAGACACAGAGTGGACCCAAGGTGCTGGAAACACCACTGCGAGCTGTGGACAACAGTGCTGGGCCAGGGAGCTGGTCCTGTAGCATCCAGCGAGGGCCTGGCACAAGGTGTCAGACAAAGGAGTAAGGGTCTGGTACAGCATGTACTTCACGTGGGTCCATGAACCCATTTCCAACCTGGCCCAGTAGCTGGTGGCTGTAGGCCTAGTCAAGGTTTCTAGATGGGCTCTAAGTTAGTTGTCACCATTTAGGAGGGAGGGGCCTTGTGAACTCCCTCCCAAGTTTCCATTTTTTTTTTTTTTTGACAGTTGGTATTTTATTCAGATAGCAGTCTCATTACATGTGGTCCAAGAATATTGAAAGAACTGAAATAAAATCAGATGTGAAGGTCAGTCTTCACACATCATAGCCGACGATGCCACGTTTGCCTATGATCTCTCCGACATAAAACCACATCCACGCCTCAGTGGCCACCAAACCATTCAGCACAGCTTCCTTAACTGTAAGATGTTTGAAGCTGCCAGTTTTAGCACTTTGAATTATTTTTTTCGCACTCTGAATAGCTGCAGGGAGTTCAGCAGGGGTTGGGGGAAACCAGCTCAACCTTGGCGTATTGCCAAAATGTGGCCAATCAAGGCTTCGAGTAAGTCACAGCAGCGGATACCCGGGGCGAAGTTACGGATGAACTTGGCCATGGTCTAGGGTGGAAGGTCCGTCTCCTCGAACCACCGGCTGAATGTCACCCTCGGAAGCCCAAGTTTCCATCTTGAGTAGACACACCAGTTCTACCTGGTGGTCTCTGCCTGTCTGGCTCACTAACATGGCTCTGTCCTAATTGGTGGTTCCTCGATAGGCTCAGGCATGGGTGTTCAGGTGTGGGTGCCCTGGTGTGTTGGGCCTTGTCCAGACCAGCGATATTATAACCCAGGGCAGCTGGTACTGCATCCTGTGGCTGTACCCCCACAGATGTCACAGGAGTTTAAGTTCACACCCAGCAAGGGTGGCACTGTGAGCAAAGAGGAGCGAGCGCACTCATTGGCGTCTCTTCCCCCCTCCTCACACCCGCAGCCCAGAGCTGTGATCCATGCCGAGGTGAGAATGATTGCTAATGGTGTCTCTCTGTTACTAGGCTTGGAGCTAGTCCCTGGACCAAGAGCAGGGTGGCAAGCAGGCCTCCTGCTCACCCTCGATTCCCTGATCAGGGGCCTTGGGAGCTTCCTAGTTCCTGAGCTTCTATGCCTACTGGAGTAGAAAGAGTGGCTCTTCACTGTGCTGCTTTCCACACTGTTGTAGCGTCCTCTAGTTGGCCTGTTTTACACCCCACCGTTTAGCCGGGCAGAGTTCCAGCAGGCCACATAGCTACACCTGTCATTAGCTCGTGACACTTAATCTCTGCCTGCTTTCTTCCCTTGCTGCTGCCATCCCCTTTTGTTGTTCCAGGTCTGGAGTGGCAGGGTTCATACTAGAATTCACATCACACCGTCACAGAGTCCATCTGCGGCTCACCCTAGGAAGAACCCTGTGCCCTGGTTGGCCTACAAGGCAGTGCTGGGGCCCATTTGGAATGGACTTGTACTATATCACCACCCTCTCTTCCCCAGTGCTGGCCTTAGTCATCTACTCTCACCCCGCCAGGGCCGTCGTGTGTGTGTGTGTGTGTGTGTGTGTGTGTGTGTGTGAGAGAGAGAGAGAGAGAGAGAGAGAGAGAGAGAGAGAGAGAGAGAGAGTGTGTGAGAAGGCAGGCATAACACAGTCCCACACAGACTGGGCAGCTTTGCCTGTTCTGGGAGCTGGAAGCCCAGGTTCCTGTGAGTACCAGAGGCTGTGATTATGGATGGGATCCAGCTGTAGGCCCAATTGTTTTGTGACCCCTTGCCACCCTGGGCTGGCCTGCTCTTCTGGTGACCTGAGACTCTAGCTAAGCATTGTGGAGTGCTGCGTCACCCCCAACTTCAGGCCTCTCCTCACGTGCATCCTGCATTTTCCTCCCATTGGCCACGGACCCTGACAACACAGCACCCAGAAAAGGATGAGGTTGGGAGTGAGGAAGGTGACGGGGTGTGTGGTCTGAGGGCAGTGTGTTGTCTAACGTGGAGTCCCTGGTTCCACCTCTTCTCAACATCTGTCTCAGACCCTAGCTCAGGAAGCACAGTTGTTCCCTGTTGGAGAGGAGGCCAGGGCTGCCTTGTCTGCTTGCAGACCTAATCAGTACAGGGGAGGTGGCTGACTGCTGCCCACAGGTGGGCAGACAGGAGGGGCCAGAGGTTTTAATTGGGAGCGGTGGACATGCAGGTTTCCACGGACTTATTGGACTCACACTGGTGCACACTGGTAGGACCAGGGCCAGGAGTGTAAGGGATGTGGGCCAGTGGACCAGGGCCAGGAGTGTAAGGGATGTGGGCCAGTGGACCAGGGCCAGGAGTGTAAGGGATGTGGGCCAGTGGACCAGGCAGATCAATGGACTGGGCACTGAGCTCCGGAAATTAACACCACCTTAAAAAAAAAAAGGTCAGGTTTTGATTTTGAGCCAGCCGTAGTATGGAGGGAGTATCGCATCCTTTCTCGGGTTTCCCAAGTGACCACCTGACAAGTGCAATACAATGCCACAGCTAGGACACTAAGCCTCATATTCCCAGAGGGAGCTCTCCTGGGGGCCTTCTGTAGCCCTGCAGACTTCTAGATCATCACCCACCCTGACCCTGAGTCCTGGAAATCCTTTCTCTATTTCTATATATATAGAAATATGTATTTCCATTTATTTCTGTATTTCACTAATCCTTTCTATATTTCTGGGCTTGTTGTTGTTTCCAGAATATTATGTGAGTGGAGTGGTATATGTCTTCAGGATCCCCCCACCCCCCACTGGGCACAGTCCTTTGCAGGTTGTGGCAATGGCAGTTTGCTCCTTTCATTGCTAATTTCAGGCATGCCTCAAAGACATTGTCGTGTGGTTCTCATCAACTACCATGAAGTACATTTTGCAATAAAGCAAGTCAGGACTTTTTATTGCCCTAATGCATATAAAGCTATACATTTTATCTGCTGTATTAACTGCAACAACATTATGTCTAACATGTGCATTCCTTACTTTAAAAAGTGCTTTATTGCCGACAGTGTTAACTATCTTGAGCCTTTTCCGTTGAGGGGTCTTTTTGTTGGTGTCAGCTGCAGAAGAAAGTGGCGCCTGGCAGTTTGCTAAGACAACAGTAAAGTTGACCTTTCGGCAAACTCTTCAGGTACATCTCCTCCATTTGCTAAGACGACAGTAAAGTTGACCTTTCGGCAAACTCTTCATGTACATCTCCTCCGTCTCCAGTACTGTTTGATAGCACGCTATCCACAGCGGAACTTCTTTCAGAATTGTGGTTAGTCCTCTTAAGATGCCACTGCTCTGCCAACCGATTCATGTGGTGCTGGGAACTAGGAGCAGATTCCACTTCAGGAAGCGATTTCGTCCATCTGTCTTTAAGAAGCAGCTCGATGTTTGCTCCTGAGCTGACAGTGGCTCAGATGGTTCTTCAGGTCTCTTGCTGTTGTCCACAGCCGCCGTCAGCTCCTCTGCCAGAGTCTTTAGACCCCCAAGCCCTCCATCAGTGTTAATATCCTCTTCTAGTCTGTGTACGTTGGTGTTTTGATTTGACCCACCCTGAGTTACCAGTGTTCCTGCCACTTAGCACAGTGAGTCCTCAGACTCTGTAATGTTTATTTCCCAGATTTATCAGGAGACTAAGTTGGAATTATGTCTCCATTTGTGAGCTATGGAATGGCTGTTGTGTTAGCTGGCTCTCAAACAACACCCATCTCCTTTAAGACCCACATCCTACCTCTTTAGTGACCAGGTGCATTGTCAGTGGGCAGTGCTGGTTAACAGAATCCTTGTCTCTGAGCAGTGAGCAGTGAGCCTCCGTAGTGGGCCCAGTGTCAGCAACACATACTTAGGTGTGGGATCATTCGAGCAGAATAGACTTAGGATAACTTGTGAGGCCCGAGGATTTCCGCACGGCAGATGAGCAGTGGCTTCCACTTGCCTTTCTGTCTGCATCAGTACCCGGTGAAGTCATAGGTCCCTTCTACCTGTGACAGCTGTCAGTGGCTTCTTCCCCCAGGAAGTACTGCTCCAGTACTGCAAATCTGTTTTAAAGAAGCCAGCTCCCTCAGCTCCCTCAGCTCCTTCAGCTGGGCCGTCTGGATTTCTTGCTATCGCGGGAACTGCAGCACCTGCTGCAGTCCCTGACTTGTGTGTTCCAGCCTTGGCCTTGCGGACGTGAAGAGAGTTGGACTCTGCTGAGTTAGGTGTTGGCTTAAGGAGCAGTGGCGGCCAGCTGATTTCTACAGACCGCTAGCTCTTTATCCCTGTCAGCAGTAGGCCAGTAGCTTTCCCTTATATGGTGTCATTGGACTTCCAGAATATTCATTTTGATTTACAACTTGGCTGTTTGGAGTAAGAGGCCACTTAGTCCCTCTCAGCTTCTGATAGCCTTCCTCTCTCTGCCTCCTCATCCATAGTTTCTCTTTAAGGTAAGAGATACATGGGTCTTCTTTTCCCTTGGACACTCTGAGGCCGTTGTAGGACTATTGCTAACCTGAATATTGTTGTGTCTCAGATTAGAGAAGCCCAAGGCAAGAGGGAAGATGGGGAATTTGCTGATTTGGGAAGCGATCATATCATAACATTTCTTTTTTTTTTCCTTGTCTTATGTGTGTAATTATGTGTCTTATGATAAATGTTGCTCTCAAGTATAGTAAAAGTTTCAGATATCAATCAGCTCACAAGAGTGGGGCTGTGTCCTTTATGTTGGACATTATGATACAGAGCATCCGTGATGATTTACTTGAGACCCTCTTTGGGTAGATCTGTTAGTCCCTTTCCTTGTGAGAATTGGAGGGAGGCTTACAGGATTCATTTCCCAATCCACCCCCACCTGCTATTCATTCATCTATCTCTCTATCTCTTGTCTGTCTGTCTGTCTGTCTGTCTGTCTGTCTGTCTGTCTGTCTATCTATCTATCTATCTATCTATCTATCTATCTATCTATCTATCTATCTCTTATAGCTGTCCATAGTTGCCAAGGGCACTTCCTGGTGGCATAGCCACCTCTGAGTTGTCCACATTCCTGTAGGTAACCCCAGCAAACTCACTGCTTATCAGGCCAGACTTCTTTGGTTTGTTGGTGTCCTATCCAGGGTGAACAGATGTTCTTATATCTCCCCATGAAAAATCATGCAACACAGGTCACTCTAGCAAATCAGTAAGAATGTTTGGAATACCGCAATAGTTGCTAAGTTGTGGCAAAAGCCAAAAGCAAGAAAATGTCGTTGGAGAAGTGACACAGTACTTGATGGACACATTTTATTTTATTTTTTTTATATTGGTTTATTTATTTTTTTGTTTTATTTTATTATTTATTTATTAAAGATTTCTGCCTCCTCCCCACCACCGCCTCCCATTTCCCTCTCCCTCCCCCAATCAAGTCCCCCTCCCTTGTCAGCCCTAAGAGCAATCAGGGTTCCCTGCCCTGTCGGAAGTCCAAGGACCACCCACCTCCATCCAGCTCTAGTAAGGTGAGCATCCAAACTGCCTAGGCTCCCACAAAGCCAGTACGTGCAGTAGGAACAGAAACCCATTGCCATTGTTCTTGAGTTCTCAGTAGTCCTCATTGTTCGCTATGTTCAGCGAGTTTGGTTTTATCCCATGCTTTTTCAGACCCAGGCCAGCTGGCTTGGTGAGTTCCCCATAGAACATCCCCATTGTCTCAGTGTGTGGGTGCACCCCTCGCGGGATGGACACATTTTATAAAAACACTGTTGGATGCGCAGGAAAGCCAAGGACAAATCAAGGGCTCTAGCTTGTCTAACCATCTCCTTGTGAAAAGTTTCCATACATTTTCAAATAGAGTTGTCGTGTGTGTGTGTGTGTGTGTGTGTGTGTGTGTGTAGCTAAGGAGTATATTAACCAGGCTATATTATAACTCCATGTTTAGTGTTTTTAAAAGAAATTGTGGTAGCCCAGAGCAGGTCCACTATTGCTGTGTTTACATCCCCTGGCGGGGTGCAGAGCTCTCTGTCTATGCTGGCTCATTTGGGGTTGTCGTTATTTCTATTTTTCTGTCCTCACAGGCAGTGGACTGCCTATGCTGTGTTGAAATTATTGCAGTTTGTGTTTTCTAATGACAGTGGCAATAGACATCTAGTATCAAACACTCCAGCTAGAACTGAGCTGAGGGTGTAGCTCAGCGAAAGAGCGTTTGCCTATCATATATGAAAGCCTGACTTCAGTGCCCATTATCATAAAAACAAAACAGACAAAAAAAATCAGCAAAGTATTTAGAGACTCAGTTCATGGGCTAGGACTCAACAGGTGGCACATCACTACAGCTGTCTTTATTTTGTGTTTTTATTTAAAGAGTGTGTGTGTGCATGTGTGCTGCATGTGTGTGTGCATGTGTGTGTGTATGCCACAGTGTGCAAAGGGCAGCAGATTGTTTGCAGCAGTTTCTTCCCTCCTACCATGTGGGTCCTGACGATTGAACCTTTCATCAGGCTTGGCAGCAAGTGACTGAGCCGCTGAGCCATTTTGTTGATGCTCTATCTTTTAAAAATTAAATTAAAAAAGTTTTTGTACTGTGGGTTCTGCCTGCGAGTAGATACAAGCTTTTATAAATTAAATTTGGAAATGTTCTCTTTTCTAGAAGTCACTACATCAAAATGACATTTCTTGAAATGTTCAGGATTTCTGGAGTGAATCCATCTCTAATACTGGAGATTAATTTTTTGGGGAGTTTTAAAAATTTAAGATTCCATTTCTTGCATTGTCATGGGGATAGTCAAATGATCCGTTTCATACTGGGTGGGTTGTAATAGCTTGTGTTCTTTTGGGAGAAGTTCATCTAGTCTGAGGTCTCAAGAGTGGCGGCTTCTGTAGGAACTCTTACTCTGCAGGGCTTGTAATTTTCGGCCTTTCTCATTCCGTAGATGGGTAACTGGCATCTACCCTTTTGTTTTTGTTTGACAGTGCGGTTATAGAGGTTAGTCTCAAAGATGACTAAACTCTGATTTTTTTACCATAATGTTTGAAAACCTGTTCTGCGTTTGCCAGTTAGTGTTGCTTTAGCTGTCCACCATTTATTTTGATATACTGTATTGTCAGTTTAACTCAGGGCTGTGTTATTGAATGTTGCTTTGGATTCCTGCTGTGACTTAGGCGTTGTTCAGAGGTGTGCTCGATGTCCAAGGCCTTAGAGATTTTACACTCTTGTCACTTCCCTTTGACTCCATCGTGGTCAAAGATCATACTCAGTATGATTTCAGTTTTAAAATTTTGTTAAGACTTCTTTTGGGGACAAATTTGATTTATGTTGTTATCTGCTCCTGTGGATACTTGAGAAGATTGTGTATTATGTCATATGGAACGTTCCTCAGCATCTCCTCCTGTTAGTCGCTTTATTCTAGAAATTATTGTTATTATTATTTTTTGTCTTCTTGAAAGTGGCATTGAAGCCTTCACGTCTCATTTCGAGTTTGTATATTTCCCTTCCAGCTTACTAGTTTTTTTTCTTTTTTCTGTTTTGCAGCTCTGTGGATTGGTGGACATACTGCTTTGGTTTAGAATCAGTGGTTCTCAACCCGTGGGTCTCAACTCCTTTAGCAAGCCTCTAGCTCTGAAAATATTTACATTACAATTCATAGCAATAGCAAAATTAGCAATAAAAATAATTTTTTTGGTTGGGGGTCACCACAACATGAGGAACTGTATTAAAGGGTCACAGCATTAGGAAGGCTGAGTGTTATTATTTTTTAATGCGGGGGTGTTGTTCGGGAGGGGGAGACACGAGACGCGCGGGGTTGGGGAAGGAGAGACAAGACACGCGGGGTCCCACGTGGGTAAACTTTAATGGGGGAGGGTAACATACAAGGAACGGGAGTAAAGAGACGAAAGGAAAAAGGGAGGGGAGAGAGTGAGAGGCGGGCGAGAGAGAGCGGGCGGGTTGGAACGCCCATTTTTAAAGGGCTCTGGGCATTTTGGGAAAAAGTGTCCTTGCGCGTGCGTAGTTTTCCATTGTACCACTGGGGTTTGTAGTCCGCTTTGTAGTCCGCTTGGAGACTGTATTTTCTGCGCACGCGTGGCCTTGTCTCCAAAGGAACAGCATTCCACCCTTTTGGTTTTATTAAAAAAAATTGAGGGGGGGGGGTTGAGGGTCTTAACGGGTAGGGAATAGGGGCGTAGCCCGGTCTCTCATGACTGCTTCCTGCTGACTTTGGGCGTCGAGGGGTCCGGGGAGCGTCCGGTTGTCCTGATGTCATATCGATGTTTTGTCCGCTGGCATCAAGTGGCTGATTGAAGAAATCGCATCTGTCTGGAGATTGTATCTGTCTGGCTCTTGAGTAGCTGGGTCACCGTTAGGATGCTGGAAAACAAAAGTTGCATTAGTAGAAAGAAAAAAAGTTAGAGGGGAGATTTGGGGTGGAGGGGGTGGGCTTCAGGAGGCCAGGGGTTAAGAATAAGAATAAAAAAGGTAAATGATACTTATTCCGTTAATTGAATGATACTTATTCCGTTCTGTTTGTGTCTGCTTTGTCCAGGTGGGTCAGGCTGGTGTCTTGGAGCTTAAAGAAAATGTCTTAAAAGAAATAGATTTTAATCATATATTCCTTAACATTTTAGGGGTCACTGCTGCAGTCAGTGACAAACCTGTTATGTCAGGAACTTGGTTAAGCATTTGCTTATCACCTGAACCTCTTGGCTCTGTGTTTGATGATGATTCCTGCAGAGACAACTGGATGGTTATTTAGGAATTTAGAAAAGGGAGGGTGTATTAGCACAGGAGGAAAAAATGAAAAATGAGACCATTGTTTTCCTTAGGCTGGAGTAGAGGGGGTTGGACCTGTTGTCCTTTGGAACTTGAGGGAACATGGTCCCGTCTGAGTTACCGTGTAAGGAGGATTGTTCTGAGCTGTAGGGATGAACGGTTTCAGATGTGACAGGTGAATCCAGTGAGGAATTCCCTCGAGCTTGGCAGCTGTGGGAGTTAGAAGAATTACCCTGAGAGGACCCTGCCATTTAGGGGAAAGGGGTGAGGGACGTTGACCTGGAGGTGAGAATAAAACCTTATCTCCTATTTTAACCGGTGGTGGACATGTGTTAGCACATGGTTGAGGTAGTGAGTGATCCGTGAAGTCCCACAGCAGTGAACGTAGGTGGAAAAGGAGGGGAGTGAGCAGGTGATCAGGAAGGGGAGAGGTTCCCGATGGGAGGCCAGGGGTTAAAACTGGCCGCCCATACATGAGTTCAAAGGGTGAAATGAAAAGAGGGCCCTTTGGGAGAGCCCGAAGCCTTACCCAGTCGAGGTGAAGTTCTTGTGACATCTTAACGAGGGCATCCTTTAAAGAGCGGTTAGTCCGTTCTACCTTACCTGAAGACTGGGGGTGGTATGGTATATGAAAATTCCAGGGGATTCCAAGTGCCCTAGACAGATTTTGAGAAATCTGGGAAGTAAACTCTGGGCCGTTATCTGACTGAAGAGAAGTTGGGAGCCCGAACCGCGGAACAATTTCTCGGAGGAGGATATCAGAAACTGTCTGGGCTCTCTTGTTAGAGGTGGGGAAAGCTTCAACCCACCCAGACATTGTATCCACCAACACCAGGAGATATTTAATTTTTTTAACTGTGGGCATATGAGTAAAATCCAGCTGCCAGTCAGTTCCCGGAAGGGAGCCCCTGGCTTGGTGAGTAGGGAAAGGAAAGCTACGATGTTTGGTCCTGGGATCTGACTTTTGGCAGATCTCACAGGAGGCAGTGGTAGCCTTTAGGCACCTGATATCCTCAGGGAGTGAGCGAGGCGGCGGGCGGGAGTGGAGCCCAGAGGTGCTTTGGAAGATCGCGGCCTAGGGACGGGGCGGGAGGGGGATGGGGAAGAATCCGAAGACGTTCCCGACTGTCTGTATGTCCTGCGGTGGGGGCGGGTGGAAGCCTCCACCCCCCCATGCGACCTGTGGTGGGGGTGGGGAGAATTTTCCAGCCGCTCCCGGGATCGGCGGGGGCGGGTGGAAGCCTCCACCCCCCCCTGCGACCTGCGGTGGGGGTGGGGAGAGTCCTCCAGCCGCTCCCGTGATGGGCGGGGGCGGGTGGAAGCCTCCTCGGAGGAACTGGGCGAAATCCCTGTAGATCCAGAACGGGAGCCTGTTGGGGAACTAGACGGAGAATGGTTAGGTGACCTGGAGGAGGATTTTCTGTGCCTAAAAGAAACTTTGGAGGAAAGGGGAATGGAAGAACCATCGTTAGATCTGGCAGAACGGGAAGGAGTAGCCCCGCGAGGCCGGGGAGGTGGAGGTTCGTCCGCGGGGTCCATAGCAGGAGCAGGAGGTTCCGGGTGGGGCGGCATTGCTAAGAACATGTGAGCAGGTGAGCACTGAGAGACAGTAGAAGGATTTGTTTTTAAAGCCATGTAAAAGAATGCCATAATATACATCATTTCTTTCCATTTAGCAGAACGGTGGCAAAAGTTAGCTAGTTCCCGTAGAATATCGGGGTCAAAAGACCCGCAAGATGGCCATTTAAAGTTCCCCTGTAGGCCGTAGGACGGCCACCTCTTAGAGCAAAGGCGGATGAGTGTAGATAATTTAACAGAAGGAATTAAGGCGTGGGGCTGTAGGGCTTCCAACAGCTGTCCCAGAGGAGAGGAAGGGGGAATTGGTTTTGAAGACTTAGCGCCCATGGCTAGAACCGTGAAAATATCCGCAGAAGGCACCCGAAGATGCCCCGAACACAGTTGCTCTGGACACAGGCGTCAGAGTACCCAGGGGACCGTGCTATGGGCTAGCTGACCCAGTCCTAGTTTTCGACGGGAGACGGGGGTCTAGGCTAGGAGGGGACAGTTACGCCCGAAGGCTGCCCGTTGCAGCCGAAGAACACCCAGGCCCTGTGAAAAGGCGTCCGATTTCACAGGGGGGGTGGTAGGACCTTGGCTGAGTCGAATTCAGCCAAGGTCGGGCCGCACCGTAGCAGCGGGCCGCACCGTAGCGGCGGTCACGATGAAGAAGAAGAAAGAAAAGGAATGAAACAGAGGACAGAGAACCAAAAGCCCCGGGCTTTTGGGCGCGGATAAAAACAGGTCTAGCCTAGGGCGGAAGGTCGGGGGAAGAGGGGGGGTTAGCAACCACACCCAGGACACGACAGAGGAAGCCGGGAGCTCGGCCGGCCTCCTCCAGGTGAGAGGGGATGGTTAGCCAGCCCAGGTAAACTCACGAATTAGCCGCTGACGGTTGGAGAGGGAGGGCCGTGTCGAGATGGCTGGAACACGTGGAGTGGTCGCAGGTCGTCCGGTTCTGACCTTGTCCCGGGGGAGGCCCCGAGCTCCAGGAGGCGCCAAAACCCAGAGCCGAGGCCTCAGGTGAGGGCCCCGGGGCGAGAAGGTCCCCGAGCAGACGGCACCAATGTTATTATTTTTTATTATGCGGGGGGGGTGTTGTTCGGGAGGGGGAGACACGAGACGCGCGGGGTTGGGGAAGGAGAGACAAGACACGCGGGGTCCCACGTGGGTAAACTTTAATGGGGGAGGGTAACATACAAGGAACGGGAGTAAAGAGACGAAAGGAAAAAGGGAGGGGAGAGAGTGAGAGGCGGGCGAGAGAGAGCGGGCGGGTTGGAACGCCCATTTTTAAAGGGCTCTGGGCATTTTGGGAAAAAGTGTCCTTGCGCGTGCGTAGTTTTCCATTGTACCACTGGGGTTTGTAGTCCGCTTTGTAGTCCGCTTGGAGACTGTATTTTCTGCGCACGCGTGGCCTTGTCTCCAAAGGAACAGCACTGAGAGCTACTGGAAGCTTTAGATGTCTGTGCCCACTTAAAATTCATGTTGAATTTTAATCTCCTATGCAACCATATTAAGAGGTGGGACCTTTCAAAGGCAGTGGCAGCGTGAGGACTCCACCCTTATGGGTGGCCTTTCCATCATTTTGGCTCTGTGGGGATGCAGAAACTGGCTCTTAGCAGACATCCAGTCAGCGGCCACTCCATTTTGTACTTTCTAGTCCTCAAACCCATTAGAAATATAAACCTCTGTCATTTGTAAGTTTGTAAATATTGGTCTGGGGAGTTTTGTCACAGTAGCACAGATGGCAAGTGAATGAACAAGTAAAAAGGAAGGGCATGACCGTTCCTAGGTATGGCAGAGGAGAAAGTCTATTGTAGATAAAAGGGAGACATAGCTAGAGGCAGAGACATCTGGGAGAGTCCAGAGTGGACGACCCTGAGCCATGTGAGGAGAGGATGAAGGGGAAGAGAGAGGGGAGAAAGGGGAACCAGGTCCAGAGAGAGAGCAAAAGGTAAAAAAGAGGCAGGTAACCAAAATGGCTGGATTATATAGGGAAGAGCCTCTGGGGGAAGGGCAAGCTGGAGAGTTGTGGGGGGGTGGGCTGGGGGGGTGTTGTGATGGGTAGGGACTGTGGAATGCTGGGGGAACCCAACAGCCAGGTTCGCTTTGATATGCTAAATAGGCACCTCAGCCTTTTGTCCCAGGGTTTGAGACCTTTGTGTGTAGAATCACCACGTAGTCTTGGTAGGTACTGGCAATGTTTGGTTCTGAAGTCTGCTTTTTGTCTCCCCCGATAGTAGTTACTGCTGCCTTTTTTGGGTAGTATTTACGTGATGTTTCTTTTTAAACCTTTTATGTTCAACCTGCCTATGTCATTATGTATAATTATTTTAATTAACTACTTTTAAATTTATTTTTATTTATGTGCATGTGTATGTCTATATGTGCATATGCCATGTGTGCAGGTGCCCAAGGAGGCCAGAAGGGGTCATTGGATCCCCAGGAGTCACAGGCAGCTGTGAGTGCAGCCGTGTAAGTGGTGGCTTGCGGGTGCAAGACTTGCCCCTGCCTTCTGAGGGTATTTTGCTAATTTACAGGAGGAGAGATCCCGCCATTACCACACTCTGCTTACAATTGCCCTAAGCATTTCTTGTGTTTATATTTAGAAGTAAGTTAGTAAGTCCAAGGAAGTTGACTTTTGGTTCAGCCACCAAATATATCTCACAGAGGGAGAAGCAAACTGTGTTTCCCCCACTCACACGGTGTCCTGATTTCCCTTGCCTTCCTGAAGGACGTTTTTGCAGTTGACAGTTCTTTTCTTTCACCCCGGGAAACGTGCCGCTTCCTTCTGTCCTGTGTGGTTTGCGATGTGAAATCAATTCATGAATTGCTTTCTATTATCATCAAGATGAGCTTTTCTGTCTACTTTTAAGACTTCTTAAGATTTTTCTGGAGGGTTACTGTGTTGTGTTTTATTTGGAATACCTATGAATTGGTCCCGTGCAGAGTTTATTCAGCATCTTGAGCCTGATGGTTTATGTGGCTTTCATATTTTTCAGACATCATGTTTTTGAGCACTGTTTCAGCCTGTTAAACCTGAGAATCACAGGAGAAAGACCATCTCCACAATTTTTGAGCTAAATTTGAAGCAAACATTAAATACTGGCCAGGATGATGGGCTCTGGCCAGGACTATTCCAGGATTTCCAGAAAATGGCAACAAATCACGTTTTGCAGAGGCTTAAAAGGGCAACACCACCAAAAGCTACAGAGAAACTCTGTCTCGAAAAAATCCAAAAAAAAAAAAAAAAAAAAAAAAGGGCAACACCATAGGGCCATGCTTCCTCAGGTTCAATCAGGAGCAAGCATGCATCCTGACCTGTTTCCTGCCTATGTACCGCCCACCCAGGTATGATCAAGCACATGCAGTGCAGTTGGCTCAAACAACCTTGTTTAGGGGTGAGAACATGTGGCTTGTTTTCTCCCACAAACAACAGCCTCCAGCATTTCAGGGGCTCTCTATCTGTGGGCAAGGGGGCTTACAAGTTACAGGCGTTTTTGTTTTATGGATCTCTCAGGCACAGTAATTAAATTTTAGAACATAACTTTGGCTCTCCCAGGCTCAGCCTTTCTCTCC
This sequence comes from Chionomys nivalis, assembly GCF_950005125.1. Classification (NCBI taxonomy): domain Eukaryota; kingdom Metazoa; phylum Chordata; class Mammalia; order Rodentia; family Cricetidae; genus Chionomys; species Chionomys nivalis. The sequence goes on along the minus strand of NC_080107.1, from coordinate 39,297,840 downwards.
TGGTCTGGAACTGTGATGGTATTAACATCATAGTCCAGAGGTGCAAGCCTCCCTTGTTGTTCTTGTGTTTTTCCTTATGTCTGTGTTCTCTCTGCTCACGGTGGACAACGTCCATCATATTCTGTCATAGAGTTCCTTGGTTCTGTCCCCTGTCCCTGTCAATCTGACGTTGAGCTCATCCACTTAGCTTTTCATCTGATGAGGGTGAGTGTGTGTGTATGGGATGCACACATATGCCGCTGCACACTTTTGGGAGGTCAGAGGACAACCTGCAAGAGTCAATTCCCTCTTTCCACCCCGTGAGTTTCCCAGGTATTGAACCCGGTTTGCCCAGCTCGGCAGCAAGTGAGCCTTCTCTCAGGCCCTTTGTGGTGTTTTTGGAGTGATTTTTACATTAGAACTTGGACATTTCCATATTGTATTCTGGGTCTCCGGATCTTACTTAGACCTCCTGTTCTATCTGGGCCCTTTTGAACCTAACACTAAAGCTGTAGAGGTTGTGCACTGAGGGTTCCTTGTTGAGGAAGGAGGTAATGTTCATCCTGCTAGCTGGAGGTCTTCGGCCGCAGGTCATAAATACAGAAGGTTCAGCACCAGAACGAAGATTCCAGCTTCTTCGTTCCTAGAGATGTAAAACCCCAGGAAGGGCTGGAGTGCAGCTCTGGGGCCAGCGCTTGCCTATCCTGCCTGGAGCCGCGACTTCAATCCCTAGCATTGTACACACTGGGTGTGGGGTGTAGACTTGGAATCCCAGCACCCAGGTTGTGTGTGGGGTGGTGGCCGAGGCAGGAGGATCAGAAGTTCAAGGTTGCCCTCAGCTACACTTAGAATTCAAAGTCAGTTTGGGCTATGTGAGAATTTGTTTCAAAACGACAACAGCAACAAAATAACAATAACAACAACAACAAACGGTTAAGAAAAAGTCAGGTAGCACCTGAAGCATTTCCTGGTCTCATGGGCACTGTGAGTGTCCTGCTCACTCACTCAGCTTTGCTGGCCCGAACTCTACTGCACCTGATCAGCTGTAGGTCTCTTCTGCACATATATAGAGCACACTAGCCAGCGCAAGGTTTCAGTGTCCTCCTAGGTCTCTTTCTCCTGGTGGACGTGAGTGACAGAGGTCTGAGGGTGATGGTGAGGGCCATGGAAGCCTGTGAGGTTGCCCTTCCTGCCTGAAGAGGAAGTTTGAGGCCTGGAAGTCACGGGGTACTATGTTGTCTAACTCTGTCTGTTTGTAGTGACGGAGAGGATGATGGCACAAGGCTAGGGCCTTTCCTGAAGGGACTAGGACATCCCTCTGCACATGGCGCTATGTGGCAAATGAGGCTTTGGGATTTTGTCACGATTCAGAGATTTTTCCTGAAGGCTGATTCCATTCCCAGTTGCCCTTTTCTGTGCAGTGAGTGCCCCGTGTCTGCTGCTGACGGTTGTGGTGCTAACTAAGGGTGTCGTGCAAGACCCTGGCATGCAGTGGGCAGCCCACAGTTGCCTGCTGTTGAGTGTTCTCAGGGTCTCTACATGACAGACCAAGCCCTTCTCCATCCTACCTGAGATCTCTTGGGTTAAGGGGGAGCAGGGGCTTGTACCACAGGAGAGGCAGGGAGCCCTGGGTTTGCTCTTCTTGTCCTCTTGGAGTGGGGATGGGGCGTGGAGGCTGGGATAAAGCCAAGGCATCTTTGGATAAGACTCAGAAAGTCTGTCTCCATGGAAACCAGCAGCAGCTTCTTGGGTGACACCAGCACCTGGAAAGTCAGTGACAAAGCAGTTCCTGGGAGATGATGCCTCTGCTGCCGTCTGCTGTGCAGCAGCTGTCTCTCTGGGCTGCCCTGGGTAGGCCAGAGCCAGGGTGTGCAGTGCAGACCTTTTCCAAGCATAGCACCCTGAGCTGAGGAACTCAGATGCCTCCTTACTACTCTCTTGTCTTACTGTGGTAGCAGGTCACAAAAGGACACTGGTGTCTGATCCTGCCACTAGGTGCCAATGGAGCTGGGCACATTTGCATAGCACTTCATGACATGACACTTCTCTGTGACCTCTGTTAGAGTGATAAAGGACTAGGTATGCAAATAGGTTGGGCAAGAGGACAGGCCAAGCGTGCGACTCAAATGTCTGTCATTTAGACCACTAGCTTTAGGTTGCAGGAGCCTCTAAGTTCCTCCAGGCATGACTTGCCGAGCCCAGAGTGTGAGTTAGGCTAGAGTGGAGAGATACCTCTAACTGCCTGGTCTAGTGGATGGAGAGATGCCCCTCCTATCTCAGCCCTTAGCGGGAGAGTCTCGTTTTAAATTTCCATCACTGGAGTGGCAGCCCACGAGAGATGGGTTTCCTTTCCCCCTAGGTTTTTGTTTTTGTTTTTTTGATTAATTTATTGCCCAAACATAGATGTTTCTAAGTGTCAAAGGGCTGCCAGTAGCAATGTTGGGATGGTATGGTCCTTCTGTTTTGTCCTGTGGGCTGTCCTATATTGCCCTCGCTGGAACTTTATGTAATGGGAGCTTCAAGGTAGAGCTGTCGGCTCTGTTCAGAGGACGCTCAGCCTCATGCTGGCAAAATGGAAGACAATTGCCTATGTTCCAAGAGGCAGTACTGGAGCTCAGTGAGCCTTGCAGAGACTATGTGCAGATTCAGTGCTGTCCTCGTGGTTTTGATGGCTGTCCCCAGATTGCTCCAAAAGCATGTGTACATGGGCATGGGACTGCCGGGTGCCGTGAGCTTTGTGGTCACCTCCATGCTTGGTACAGGTGCCCCGAGGAGCCAGCCCAGGTGGATGGGGCCCCAAGACGTCAGTTTTCAGTTACCTCTGGTATTCCAGCTGGTGTGGCTGGGCTCAAAGGATGAGGCCTGAAGATCATGGGAGCAGCTGTGAGGGCCCGGATGCTGCTGCTGACAGATATTGAGTTAGTCACCTTTGCCAGCTTATGACTTGTGGGTGTGTGGCCACGAACACCCAGCTGGGACTTCCAAGTTTGAGTAATAAGGGGTTAGTTTCAGGGTTGGCACCGGATGATAGCTATAAGGTCCTGATCCCTCCTCTGGGCCTCTGTTCCTGGGAGGGCCTCCTACTGCAGGTGCTACCGCTCCCCAGGGAAATGCTGTTTTATCTGTATGAGTCCCTATGTCTACACATGTGTCCACATGTCCCTTCATGTGTCCACACATCAGTCCATGAGGGTATCCCTTGCCTAGGTTATGTCCTCCTGTCTGGGTTATCTGGGCCATGTGTCTGTCTTTCCATATCCTTGGCAAACTTCCGCGTCTTGCGGTAGCTGTGTGTACAGAGGTGTCACGGTATGGACTGACCGCCCACAGATGCAAGATGTGTGGCTGTGTGTTCTGAGGCTTTGAGTCCCCGTACATTTTATAAATGAGGGAAAAGTTTGCACTTAACCTTTTTTTAAAATTGAGGCTTATTGTGGCAGACACACCACCACCTCCATCTTTTGCAGTGCCTGATCACTGTGCTTTGTGTGAGTGATGTTGTATGCTCATGGAGTTGCACCCCTTGGTCTGACTTTAGCACATTCGCATCCTTAAAGAAGCCCCCAGTGGGCCTTGTGGTGCCCACCCTGCTCGGTGCCCCTGCTGACAAGCGCATGTCTGTCTGTTCTTGTTATATCTGTGAGCTTTGTGTGCCATGACTTTCTTTCAGGATGGTGGGAGGCCCATCTATTTTGTAAGTGTGTCAGTCTTTGACATTGTGTCACATGTATACGTCCATGTATTGCTGTTGTCTGCAATGACCACTCTATGCTATGTTCTGTTCTTGTACTAAGTGCTCTCTGCTGAGCCCTGAGAGTTCTGAGTTGGGGCCATTGATTGTGAGCCTGTGACAACCAGCTTTGGCGGTACTTTGTAACTCTGCACGGTTTTGGTGGGGCAGGTTCCCAGGATTGCAAACAAGCGTGTGAATGGTGCAGCGCCCATGGGCCGGTTTGTTTCCAGATGGGCTGTGCCACTTTCTGTGCCCACCACTTCCATTATATCTTTATTTTCATGTCTAGTTTGCTGCCTCTCGGCATCCTGGTTTTGAAACTCTTGTTAATTCTTTCTTTGTGAGTCTGTGCACCATTTCTGTTTAATTTTTTGGCTTTACACTCTGAATCGTGCCCACTTTTATAAATTTACAATGAGTCCTTTGCCATTAGGTTTAGAATCTGTGGAACTTGTGTTTTCTCCCAGGATTTACGTTAACTCTTGTGAGAGGGAGACCCGTGAGTGAGAAGGGAGGTGAAGGCGCTGGCTCTGAGCATCCACCGGGCTGTTTAGGGGTTTGTAACACTGAGGACTTAGAACATAGGAAGCACTCAGGAAATACTGGCTGACTGTAGAATGAGTGTTAGAATAGACTGGTGAACTCAACAGAGCTTGCTTGCTCTGCCTTCCAAAGCTGAGATTAAAGGTATGTGCCACCACTCCTGGTATTGAGCTTTCGTCTCTATCACTATTAATATGAATGTTTAGATTATCTTGAAGCTGCTGTTTGTTGTTGTTTTGTTTTGGTGGGGGATTTATCTGTGACTTTGACGGATAGTCTGTTTCTCTTCGTTGCAGGGAGGGGGGCCCAGCAATAGACCAAAGATATGGGTCTGCCCAAGCCCAGCTCCGTGAAGCAGTGAGTTTGACTGGGTTTACAGGAGCATGGGCGGCGTAAGGGCAACTGCCCCCTCCCCCCACAAAGGAGTTTCCTTTGCCATCAGGTCTTTGTCACATGCTCACACATGCTTAGAGAGGGAAGCGGTGTCTCGTGTGGTTCGTGAGCCTCTCCCCTTCCATGAAGGAATGTGCTGTGGACAATTCCAGCTACTCTGATCTTAAGGTGTCAATGGTCCTGTCATTCTTGGGAGACAGTAGAAGAACCCTTCTGTCCACAAGAAGGATAGCAGTTATAAGATACCAAATAAAAACAAAAATAATGACTGTAGAATGCTTATCAGAAGGACCATGGTGGTGATGCGGCGCCAGCACCTGGCAGGAGGATTAGTCCAGAGTCCTTTATTTGTCTTCGCTATCTCCCTCCCTCCCTCCCTCCCTCCCTCCCTCCCTCCCTCCCTCCCTCCCTCCCTCCCTCCCTCCCTCCCTCCGTGTGTGTGTGTGTGTGTGTGTACACACCACAGTGTGGACACTTAAATGCAGAGGATAACCTGTGAGAGTCGGGTCTTTTCTTCCAGCTCAGATTTCAGGCTGCAGACTTGGCAGTGCCTTCGCCGGCTGAGCCATCCCACTGGCCCTCATACCTTTTAAATTAGACTCACTGTGCAGTTGCTTGTGTTCCGATAAATTCTCTTAGTCATAATTAAAAAATATTACCACAGGTTTGATTTTTCATAAATATTTTTGTATTATTCAGGGTTCCCTAACTTCCTGATGCTGTGACCCTTTAATTCAGTTCCTCCTCATGTCGTGTTGGCGCCCAGCCATGAAATTATCTCACTGCTACTTCATAACTGTAATTTTGCTGCTGACATGAATCATAATGTAGATAGCGGGAATGTGACTCCGGTAAGGGTTGCGACCCACAGGTTGAGAACCACTGCTTTAGAGGCCCAGAATCAATAGAATGAATATAATGATGTGTATGGAAAGGGGATGTATTAGACTGGTCTGCAGGCTGTGGTCCAACTAGCCCAACAATGGCTATCTACTAACAGAAGGCTCAAGAATCCACTAGTTGTTCAGGTCACGTGGCTGAACGTCTCATATGCCAGAATCCCGAAGAAGTAGACTCTAATGCCAGTAAAGGCACAGACTTGCCAACGAGAGCAAGCATGGGAGCAAGCAGGCAAAGAGAAAAAGTTTCTTCTTCCATGCCAGCAGAAGGTGGAGCCCAGGTTAAAGGTGGCTCTTCCCAGCTCTAAAGATCTGGATTAGAAGTGGGTCTTCCCACCTCAAATGGTGCAGTTAAGGAAAAATCCCTAACAGGTGTGCCTAGTTGCTTTGATTTTAATCCCAAATGTGGTAAAGTTGACAGCCAAGACTAGAACCACGTTTACTCTACATCTTCTGGGGTTTAGACTGCTAAATCCACTAAGGAAACTGTCTCCTAACAGCAGATGAGGGTAAAGACACCTTTAGCACGTTTATGGGTTTTAGCATTACACTTGGTGGCTGACACTGTGGGCTGGGACAGGGGCTGGGGTCTCAGAGCCTGGGAAAGGCGGTTGGCTGTGAGTACTACAGTGCTTATTTGGTACTTGGGTGCTGATCAAACCCAGGGCTTCATGCATACCATGCAAGCTCTCTACCAGCTGAGCCACAGTCCCAGTCCTGTTTTAAACATTTTATATACTAACGTATGTGGGCCTATTTAATTTTGCACACTCATCCATTTTTAACTGTAGTATAATGTGCCATTCTAGGCGTAGCCCCTGATTATTTTCTCCCCTTTCTTTGTGAGGAAAGCAGTAGGCTATTTCTGATCTTGACTTTCACAAAGAGCTACAGGACCATGCCTGCATATATTGTCTGTATAGCTAGCAGTGCTTCCTGAGTCACAGGCTGCTCACTTTAGCATTTGCCGGGATCAGCCAGCCACTCTCTGTCATGATTCTGCAAGTTTTTCTGCCTTCAGTAGAGCTGTTGGGAGAAACAACACCAGGCTTAACATAGCCTGCTCAGCTTGGGGTGTGAATTTCCCTGGCTGCCAATGGCTCCGAATGGCTTTTTTTTTCCCTTTCCTTCTTGTGACATTTGATTTTTCTGATAAGCATTTTGCAATTTTCATGTGAATTTTTAGGAACTTACTTTTCCTGGATGCCAATTGTTTTCTGCTGCTATGTGCACTGGAAGTATTTTTCCCTTCCTTTCCTTTCTTCTTTCTTTCTTTCTTTCTTTCTTTCTTTCTTTCTTTCTTTCTTTCTTTCTTTCTTTCTTTCTTTCTTTTCTCTCTCTCTCTCTCTCTCTCTCTCTCTCTCTCTCTCTCTCTCTTTCTTTCTTTCTTTCTTTCTTTCTTTCTTTCTTTCTTTCTTTCTGGTGGTGTTGATGATTGAACCTAGGTCTTGCATAAGCTAGGCAACACCCTACCACAAAGCTACATTCCAGCCTTCATTTTACTTTTAATTTTGTGATGTCTCACTAAGTTATGCACGCTGGCTTTGAACTCACTCTGTAGCTAAGGATGGCCTAGACCATCTGGTTAGTTCCCCAAGTAGCTGAGGTGCTAGGCCTGTACCTTCAGGCCAAGCTAAAAATATCTTTTTTTGTTTTCTTGATAGTATTCTATGTGTGTTGACAAAATTTTCTGTGTCTTGACAGAATTTTCTGTCCCGCCTGGTTCCACAGCCATTCAGTCCCCCCCCCCCCCCAAAAAAAAACCACACACACAGAGGTCTACATTAATTATAAACTGGCTGGCCTAGTAGCTCAGGCTTCTTATTAACTTTTATATCTTACATTAACCCATAATTCTTGTCTGTGTCAGCCATGTGGCTTGGTACCTTTTATCAGCGAGGCATTCTCATCTTGCTTTCTCTGTGCCTGGGTGACGACTGCAGACTTCCCAGAATTCTCCTGTTCTCATTGTCCCACCTATACTTCCTGCCTGGCTACAGGTCAATCAACATTTTATTAAACTAATACAAGTGAGAAATCTTTACAGGGTATAAGACAATTGTCCCACATTATAAGTGGTATTGTGGTAAGACTTTTCAATTGCTACTTTGTAATTTGTTATTTTAGTGTTCTTTGACATCCTTCAGTGTTTTAATACCAGTATTTTAAAATTTTTATATATATGGATATTTTGCTTGCTTGTATGTCTGTGTACCAAATGTACATAGTGCCTATGGAGGCCAGAATATGGCATTAGATAGATCTCTTGGAACTACAGTTAGGGAGGGTAGTGTGGCGTGTGGGTGCTGGGAATCAAATCCAGACCCTCTGCAAGGGTAGCCAGTGCTCTCCAGCCCTTCATTCCTTTCTCTTTTGAAAAGATTTAATTATTTATTTATATGAGTGTTTTTTTTTCATGAGTATATGTATACCATGTGTAGCTTAGTTCCCAAAGAGGCCAGAAGAGAGTGCTGGATCCCCTCCAACTGGAGTTGCATACAATTGTGGGTTATTATATAGATGCTGGGAATCAAGCCTGGGTCTTTTATAAGAACAAGTGCTTTTAGCGACTGAGCTATCTCTCCATCCTCCCCCCCCCCCATGTTCTCAGGTGACTCCCAAGACCCTTTGTCATAGGCAGACTGGTCACCTGACTTGATGACAAGGGAAAAGGAGAACAGCAAGCAGCCTAAGGCATTAAAAACATTGTACCTTTGAGAACAGCTAGGAGATAACCCATTTCCACCAGAGGTTAGTGTTGCTCATCCCATGGTATAAAAAAATCCAGTTAAGGTGGGAATGAGAAGCTGGAAACTCATCTGTGGAGAGACCTCTGCCCAGAACGCTAAGGTGAAAGAAAACTCCAACTGTGGTAGTAGGCTCCCCAGGTCATTTCTGCTGGGTGTTAGCAGCATCCGATTTGATGACCTTACCTGTCTGCCACTTGCTACTTGTTTTACTAACTCTTGTTTGCTACATACTTAATACATCCATGCAAAATGGAATGTCTGGTTACTGTAGGACACTCTTTGGACCAACAGCTTGTCCTGCGCTAACTTCACTCCTAGGCCTACTTTTCTGTAGCCCGTAGACTTTGATGCGTTGTTTCTTTCTTTTCATTTGTGCTACAATACTTTGTTTTTCTCCGTAATTTCTTTATGATCCTTTAATTATTCAGGAGGCTGTTTAATTTCCATGTGTTTGTATGATTTCCATAATTGTTGATTCTAATTTTCCTCTACTGTGGTTGGAAAAGATACATGATATGATTTTGATGGCTTAAAGTATGGTTCTCCTAGAGGGTATTTATATAATGAGAGGAATGTGTATTCTGATGCTGTGGTAGGAAATGTTCTCATCATTTGGTCTAGACTTCATTTAATTGATGTTTCTTTGTTGATTTTCTACATAGGGGGTTTACCCATTGATAAAAGTTGGGTTTTTTCAGTTATTATTATGGTGGAACCTGTCTCTCTTGTAGATCTGATATTTGCTTCATGTGCTTGTTTGGCTCAGTGTTGGGTTCATATGTGCTCACAGTTGTTGTATTCTGTTGCTGATTTGTCCTTTAATCATTGTACAATTGCTGCCTTCTTTGTCTTTCTCCTCTTTGTGAAGTTACTTGAAGGTAGTGTGTCTTTTCTTATGAAGTGAGTTTTTTGTAGTGGGCATACAGTTGGGCCTTCTACTTAAATTAATTTAGCCAGTCTATTGAGGGATTTACTTAAAGATTATTATTCATAGGTAACAAGTGACTCCTGTCATATTAATTACACTTTGGCTGTTAATGTATATATTTTATTCTTCCTTTTTTTTCACGAATCCTTATAGTTTGGTGATTTCTATAGCAACAGGGCTTTCTTCCCTTTCTCTTTTGTATATCTTCTCTACCAGTAAGTTCTACAATTTTGTGTCTTTCATGATGGATATTTTCACTTCTAGATAAAGGATTTCATTAATCCTATTTCATAGGGCTGGTCTGGAGGTGATGAATTCCATCTGGGTTTGCTTATTTGAGACAGACCTTAGTTCTCCACTTCTGAGGGTAAACTTTTCCGGGCATGGTATTCGTGGCTCCCATTTCCCGTTCAGCACTCTGAATGTTATCTTGTTATCTCTCTGCCTGCAAGTTTGTCCTGAGAAATCTACTCTAATGGGAGTCCTTTATATGTGACTTTTCCCCTCTAATTTTAGAATTCTGTCTTGGCCTTTAACCTTTGACCTAATATTAAGTTCTAATGTGTCTTGGAGAGTCTTTTTGGATTGAGTCTCCTTAGGCCTATGGCTTCATGAATCCAGATGTCCATGTCTCTCCCAAGTTGGAAAAATTTTCAGGTATTATTTTGTTAAATGTGCTTTTTGTGCCATTCTCCACCTTACTCCCTGGAACTTTCATATGAAAGTTTTTGTTTATTTAATCATGTCCTGTAGGCCCCATAAGCTTGGTGACTTTTTTCATATGATTGAATTAGCTAAAAACGCCTGTCCTCAAGATAAGAAAATTCACCTTCTACTTAATCTAGCTTGTGTAGCCGTCATCAGCTGTGTATTCTTATTTCATTCATTAACTTTATCAGCACCAAGTATTCTGTTTGATTCCTGGTTGGCCATTGGACTGGACCTGGGTGCCTGAAAGTTCTGCCAGCCAGGGTCTCTGTGTTGGCTTATCGAGGACAGGACTGTTTTCTGACTGGTTGTTGAGTTAGGTTTGGGCACGTGTGATTGCTTCTGCTGGCTGCCTATAGCAGGTGAGTGTGGTAGGGTTGCCGTCTGTCTGGTTGTAGGTCTAGGCTTTGTGTGTGTGCGGTCACATAGCTGTGTGTTGCTCTCTTCAGAGGGAGAAACAAGGCTACTGCCTGACTGTTTATCAGGCCAGACACAATATATGTGGTATCCCGGGCTACTGACTGTGCATGCTTTCTTTCTGTGCACATTGACCCGTATCTGTGAGGTAGAGGCTACACAAGTGTAGATGCCGAGTCTTGGGCTTTTTTCTGAGTCAGTGCTCTGAGCAGCTTTTGGATCTTGATGTTGCAGCCATTTCTGTGTGGCATGAAGGTCACCATTGCAACCACCCCAGGGTCAGATGTACTCAAGTAGCGGGCCCAGTTTAGAGCTGACAGGAAGCTGTCTCAGCTTAGGTCCCTGGATGAGGTGGAATTTGAACAGGGTGGACTACTCCTATGGCAGTAATGTCACACGAACTCCGTGTTCAGGGTCTGTGAGGGCTGTGGGCGTCTTCTGCAGTCACCGGCCACAGCAGTGTTGAACAGCTGGTCTGGATGAGGTGAACAGTACAGGGCGCCTTACTTTCCTCTTGATGGTGTGTTATGGGTTTGTATGCTTAGTTAATTAAAAATATTTGTCTTCAAGGTCAGAAAATCTCTCAGTTCATGTCTTGTAACTCTAGTAAGAATGACAGCTTTCCCCAAAATTTCTGCTGTTGACCCATGGGAGCTGAGCAGCGGGAGGAAGAGACCAGACATGGGAGCTGCAGGAGGAAGGGACCTGACATGGGAGCCCAGCAGCAGGAGGAAGGGACCTGACGTGGGAGCCCAGCAGCAGGAGGAAGGGACCTGACATGTATTATTTACTACTTGTTGCTGTGATAAAATACCATGACAAAAGCAACTGATGGAAGGATTTATATGGCTCCTGGCCCCAGCCTTCTTGCCGACATCATTCCATAATGTTTCTCGAGTCCTGAATCTTCTGCTCTCTTCTCTAGGATAGTATGACGGAGGGTTATGGGAAGTGAGACTCGGCTGTCCTTCAGGATCCAGTCTACCTCTGCCACTACACTCTGTGCTCCTCTGTGAAGCAGCAGGAAGCACAGTTAGGGCTGATTTGGGAATGTGGTTTAGGCATGGACTCAATTGGAGTAAGATTCACCGCCAGGCCAGTGGTCGTGTGACCATGCAGATGAAGCCCTTGAACTAGAGAGACAGCAGGCAGATGAAGTCCTTGCCAGCGGTCCTCCAGGAGTCAGCTCTGTTCCCCCTTGCCTGGCCATGACCTGTCCTGGCTTGTGGTTGGATGGCAAGGCACACAGGAAAGAATGGTTGCTGCCCTTGGAGAAAGGGCACACAGTGGTAGCATGAGTGTTATTTCTTCACGGACTCATAAAACTCTTGTATCCCTTATCCTTGCTTTTGCCAGGATTCTTGCCACAGCTGGAACCGACTTTGACCTCCGGACCCTGAGGGCTGTGCGTGTGCTAAGACCTCTGAAGCTGGTGTCTGGAATTCCAAGTAAGTCTAGCTGAGACAGCCAGGCCCATACAGCTCTTCACCCTCATCAAAGCTGTGACTTCTAAGTATTGGGCCCTTTGAATACTTTTTCTGTGGGGGGAGGGTGTTGGGGATTGAACCCAGAGCCTTGTGCGTACCGGGCACGTACTCTACCTGCTACCGCTGCAGGTTTCTCCTATGACAGAGGAAAGAGGAGCAGACCTATATTGTCACCTTTTGCCGCTGTAAGTGAACATCAGAGCCAAAAACAACGCACAAAAGAGCTTGTTTTCATTTATGGTCCAGAGGGAGAGTCCTTCATGGTGAGGGAGGCATAGCAGCGGGTGGCAGGGCAGGAAGTCCAAAGAGCACATCTCAATGACGCATAGGCAGCAGACGGAGAAAACAGGAAATGAAGCCAGGCTGCCCACTCCTCCTCCTCAGTGACAGCATCCCTCCAGGAAAGCTTTAAATCCTAAAGTTCATAACCTTGGCAAGCAGGGCCACACACGGGGGACCGGTGTCTAAATACCTGAGATGGGGAATAGTTCTGACTCAAACCACTACAAAGCCCCTTTCAGTAAACTCTTTATGAAATCCCAGAGTGTGACTGTCTTGTTAGAGTTTCTATTGCTGTGAAGAGACATTACGACCACGGCAATCTTATAAAGGTAAACATTTAGTTGAGGTGGCTGCTTATAGTACAGAGATTCAGTCCATTATTGTCATGGGGAGGGGCATGGCAGACATGGTGCTGGCTACATCTTGATCAGAAGGCAACAGGAAGTGGACTGTGATCCTGGGTGGTATCTTGGGCATAGGATATCTCAAAGCCCTCCCCACAGGAACACACTTTCTCTAACAAGGCCACACCTATTCCAAAAAAGCCACACCTCCTAAAAGTGCCACTCCCTATGAGCTCATGGGGGCTAGTTACATTCAGACTATCATAGTGGCCCTGTTGTTTTTCCTGACTTGTGTTTCTGCCTCTTAGCTTCATTTTCTGGGATTGAAGAACAGATTAGAGACCAAGCAAGGTGGTAGAATAGAGAAATGTCTAAGACTGTGAAGGGCAACCTTGTCTGAACACCAGAGGGGCCTGGTACTGAGATGGCCAATAGGTATGCTTCTGGGTGGTGCCACTTAAGAAGGTAAATATGGGCACGAGGTTGGCATGGGACTGAGTAGGCTGTTCCTTGGTGTGGGACAATTCTGTATTCTGTCAATTACGTTTTAAATAAAAGCTAATTGGCCAGTAGCCAGGCAGGAAGTATAGGCGGGACAACCAGACAGGAAGCAGAGGCGGGTCAATGAGAACAGGAAAATTCTGGGAAGGAGGAAGCTTATTCCTCCTCAGTCCTGTCCAGACACCAAAGAAGAAAGATGTGACTTGCTCCCCCAAAAAAGGTACTGAGACATGTGGCTAACACAGATAAGAATAATGGGTTAATATAAGTTATAAAAGTTACTAAGAAGCCTGAGCTAATGGGCCAATCATTTTATAACTAATGCAAGCTCTCTGTGTGATTTCTTTGGGGCTAAATGGCTGTGGGACCTGGTGGGAGGACAGAAACCAGGCAGGACAGACAACCACAGTCAACAGTTCCTTGTGGCTGTTCCCTCAGGCTGCCAGAGATTTGGCTTTAGGGTTACTAAGGGCCTGGTTTCTCTACAAGAAAACCCTTGGTGGACTTCCTGTTCTGCTCAGAATAGACAAAGGTTTGGTTCCATATCTAAGAGCTGAGGCCAACAGGGAACGGTGAAGGATTAGGGTTATAATCTATCTTGGCAGTTTCTGCCCAGCTCACTTGTGCCCTGTGGCTAGTGACATAACACTTTCTGGTAATTTGGAGAATTACCTTCCCGAGGAGATGGATCTACTAGGCGTCTCTGTTTACTTTTCCAGGATCCCCTGCTCCTTATTCCCAAGATCCCTCATTCCTCTTAGGATGCTTCTTTTTCTTCTATGTATTTCATTCTCTCTCCGCCCCCTCCCCCCGCCCTTAGTGTTTTCTGCTCTTTTCAAACTCTGAATTCTTCTTTATCTTTCTCCCTTGTGCCTGTTCCCTATCCCGTGTGCATGCTCTGAGAATCCCTTGTCTGTCTTCTTCCTTCACTTTCAGACACGTTCATCCTGCTTTTCCTGAGGACCTTGTGCTTTGCCAGGAGGGCTCCTGCCACATGAGCTCTCACTGTTCTGTCCTTCCCCTGCTGTCACTCTGCCTCTTCTGCCGCTGACCTTCCCTCTGCTGTCCTCTGGTTCCAGGCTTGCAGGTGGTGCTCAAGTCCATCATGAAGGCCATGGTTCCGCTGCTGCAAATCGGGCTGCTGCTTTTCTTTGCCATCCTCATGTTTGCCATCATTGGTCTTGAGTTCTATATGGGCAAATTCCATAAAGCCTGCTTCCCCAACAGCACAGGTGAGTTTAACAGTGCCCCGTGGGCTCAAAAGAGGACCCCAGATGTATTTACCCACAAAACAGGTCCCTGGTCCAGTGCCAGAGGGACTTTTGAGCTTCTAGACCAGTAAGGTAGAACTTATGTTATGATAAATAGTAATAAATAAGTAGACACATGAATAAAATGACACTGTGAAAATATCTATGAAGGAAACAAAATATATAGATATAGAATAGATATAGATGGCTTGAGGCCTGTTTGCATAAGGTCCCAAGGGGCGGCCTTCCTGGTAAAGCCGATGATGAACGGATATCTGAGCAGGGCAAGGATAGCTGTTTGGCCACCCAGCCAGAGTGGTCCAGTTACAGGGACAGTAAGTGCCAAAGTACAAAGTGGAAGGACACTGAGATAAGGAAATCACGTGGCTTCGGGGCTGTGGCCAAGATCCTGAGCCTTCTACAAGAAACAGGAAGACTGGAGGGCTTTGAACAAGGTGTGGTGTCTTCTGGTCCCAGTGCCGCAGTGGGGAGGCAAAAATAGAAGCGAGTTGAGTAGGGAAACCTTAGTCCAGGAGCGAGGATGGCAGCCCTCGGCTGGCTGGACAGTGGCTGGAGCGGGTGGCATCCACGATCTGGGGATATGCTGTAGGTGAAGCCAGAGGCTGTTCTGAGGGTTGAGGCATAATTGGATAAAAAGGAGAGAGCTACATAATTATCTTTTAGATGCAGAAAAAGCTCCGGCTAGAAATTAAGTTATTCATTGTTAGAAAAAAATATTTTATTAAACTTGAAATAAGTCATTTTGTTAGATTCTCCAAAATCGCTACAAATATTAAACCCTATTGTTTAAGTTCAGAACTCTTTCTTTAACGTGGGACACCAAACAAGTTGTGGCAGTCCCTGCTGGTCCCTGTGGCATCGGTAGTTACAGCGGTGCATGAGACAAGGAAACGAGGGAAATTGTGTCAGGAAATGAAAAGGGGGAAGCAGAACTGTCTCTCACAGCGAAGACAACTGGCCACAAATGCTCAAGTGATGGTATTTTTGAAGCCTTAGTCAAGCAGTTTGGAGAAGGAGAAGTAAGTGTAGTAATCATTTGTGAAGCTTATCGTTTATCCATCATTTGTGAAGCTTATCATTTATCCGTCCCCCCACCCCCCAGGCTGGAGCAGGAACGGTCAGGTTGCACTTAGAACAGGCAAATAGGTGTCTGCTCGTGTTGATTTTAGGATGAAGGGATCTTGAGACTATCTGAATGGTGACAATGGGGAGATTTCAGGAGAGCGAGGAAGAGGGAGGGGTGAGCACGTTCCTTGGGGTGGGGGCAGATGTTAGGTTAGTGAGAAGACCAGTCAGGTGATCAGGCACAGGTGTGATAAAGGATGGGGCAGTGGTGGCGCCTTAGGGAGCATAGATCTCAGCTTTGCTTTACTCCCTCCTCACAGACGCAGACCCTGTGGGTGACTTTCCCTGTGGCAAAGAGGCCCCTGCTCGGCTGTGTGAGGGTGACACTGAGTGCCGGGAGTACTGGCCAGGACCCAACTTTGGCATCACCAACTTTGACAACATCCTGTTTGCCATCTTGACAGTGTTCCAGTGTATCACCATGGAGGGCTGGACTGACATCCTCTACAATGTGAGTTCTGTCTTGGCCCTAGCCCTGGCGATGGGGGCTGGAGGTCTCAGGATGGTGCTCTGGGGAATGGGGGTGTAGGGACTTGGGGTCTCTCTTAGGGACACTTCTTTCCCTGCCCTTAGCCCATTCTCCTGCTCTAGGGTGTAGTATAGGTCCCTGTATCAAGATCCTGTGGTCCATGTCAGCTCATACTCTGGACCCAGGTCCTCCTGCAGTCTTCTTTTATGATGCTGAGACTGGGGGCTGCTAGATCAGAGAGTTAGCGTAGAGAAGGTGCTGCTGTTGCTCTTGGTGATGACGGCAGCTGATGCTGTGAGCCTGCCCATAGGAAGCCTGTTGAGAGTCTCAGGCCACACCCCTGTTGACTTGTTGAACAAATGATTAAGAACAGGTTATAGAGAGTTGATTAATTTGTAGCCTACTGTTGACCACTAGCATATTCCTATTGGAATTTTCTAGACTGAGTCAAGGGACAGTGACGTCCGAGGGCTAGGTAAAGGTGGCGTGGAGTAGGATGAGGAAGTGCAGACACCTCCTCACCCATATCATGCTGGAATTCCTCCAGAGCTCGTGTTTTGTGTGTTTGTTTTCTGTATACTTTGTCCATTGTCCTGGTTGGTCTGTCAGCTTGATACAAACTCGAATTACCTGAGAAGATGGACCCACTTTTATATATATATTTTAAAAAATGCTGCAAGATCCCCGGCGGCAGTAGGCAGCAGAAATGCTGTAGGTCCCAAATGGTGGTAGCGGGCCCTGCGAACAGCTAGTCCCAGGCAGAGACGGCTGCCAGTCCCCGAGCAGTGGCTGGTCCCAGGCAGGGAGACACATGGCGGGCGGGCAGAAAACAGACATGGATAGACATGACTTGCAGAGTGAGGTTGAATATTTATTCAGGGGGTTATGAACATCAGCCTGCCTTAGCAGATGGGGGAGAGAGTGGGCATGACTTGTCTCTTAAAGAGACAGAAAACCATAACACCCACGATTGAAAAAAAATGTCTCCATAAGATTGGCCTGTAGGCAAGCCCGTGGGACTTTTCATAATCAGTGATTGATTTGGGGAGGGCCTACCTCTTGTGGTTCATGCCACCGCTGGGGCAGGCGGTGTTGGTTGTATAAGCCAGCAGACTGAGCGTTGCTCCAGGGCTTCTGCTTCAGTTCCTGCTTCTAGGCTCCTCCCTTGGGTTCTCTCCCTGACTTCTTTTGATGATAATGGTGTGGGATTATAAAGCAATAAACTTTCATCCCCCCCCGCCCCCCCCCCCCCCGCATTCTCTTTAGGATTCTAGCCTGCCTCAGCAATTCGAGGTAGTCTGGGTTTGGTGGCTGTCTTAGTCAGTGTTCTATTGCTGTGAAGGGGCACCATGATCAAGACAACTATTATGAGGAAAAGCATTAACTCTAGGGGCTTACTTACAGTTTCAGTGGTCTGGTCTGTTATCAGCATGTGCTGGAGCAGTAGTGAAGAGCTCCTGCCTGATCTATAGGCAGAGAGACAGACTCTGGGCTTGGCAGGGACTTTTGAACATTGAAAGCCCACCCCTGTGACCCACTTCCTCCAACAAGGCCATACCTCTTAATCTTTTCAAATAGTGCCACTCCTAGATGACCAAATCTATAAAGCTATAGGGTCCATTCCCATTCAAACCACCACAGGGGCCATGATGGATGTCCAATATAAGGTCTCTGGGGTGCCGGTGACCCACTTAATTTCACTTATACCCGAGGTTCTTCTCGATGATTCTTCAGCCAACTCTAAGAAATCTCCATCTTTTTGTAGGAAGATGGCCCTGTTACCTCCCTCACCCTGTCCCAGAGTCTTGTAAACCATCTACTAGGGAACAAAGACAAGGAAGAGCCCTCATGAGCTGTGGGATTTAGACAATGGGAATGGAAAGGCACTGGAGAAGGTGGGACCAGTGGACCCTTGGTTTTGGATCAGTAGAGGCATTTGGTTTGGGCTACAGTGGGGATCTGGAGAGTAGGGCATGAGTGGCTGTCATTTACACTTGAGGGTGAGGCATCACATGGCCCTGGAGCCCCGTTTCTCCTTCCATGGACTCTAGCAGCTGTATCTGAGCCTCCCCCATGGTTTCATGGGGACCCCGGTGATCTTAGCACTAAGAATTCAGTAGGTGGCTAGCAGATGCTTGTTGGTCAGCTCTGTCAAGCTTGAGCAGGAAAGTGAAGAGTTAAAAGAGAAGCTGGCTGAGGGTCCTCTGAAGAGGACGGTTTCTTAGTGAGATGGTGTCGTGTGGTAGGGATGGGGAGCATGAATGCAGCCTCAAAGGCAGGGACGGGGACTTGGGTCTTCTTTTTTGCCAAGCATAGAGAAATTTCCACAAGGACAGACCCTAAAATCAGCTCCATACTGGCCACATTCTTGCTGTTTGGCCAGGTTTCTATAGCCCTCAGAGCCCATGGGAGCTTTGTTGAATGGGCATAATGACAGGTTCCCTGTCTGTGTTTATATCCAGGAAGGATTGGCACAGAGAGGCCAGAGTGGTTTCATCCCATATATATTTCAGCTGGACTCACTGGCAGGGGGCACTTTTATGGGGGAGTCAGGCCTGAGGACCAGGTGATGCAAAAGGTTGAGGAACACGGAGTGCCTATTTTGAGGGTGCTCGAACCTTTAGAGTCCAGAGGCCAAACACACATGCTGAGGTACGAGGATGTGGGTGGCATGCAATCCAGAGCAGGAAGCCGTGCACCAAGGCGATTTATTTCCCTCCTCGCATCACTCCTTGGAGACTGGCTGTTGGCGGTTGGATAAGATTTTTCAGGGGACTCTGGAGGGAACCTGCCCTTCACCTCCTGACAATCCTGGACGTTGAGGCAAATGCCCCTTTGAGTGGGGAGACTGGGTTTTGTGTGGGCAGAAGCCTCTGACCTGCTGTAGGAGTTGAGGGAGCCAGATGGAGAGGTCACTTGGTGTGGGAGCAGGGCAAGCCATATCTCCTTGACCAGCGCAGTTAGGACAACTGCAGCCGGAAAGCAGCATGTCCTTAACAGGGAGCAGATTCCTGTATGGCTGGTGATCACAGCTGGGGAGGGGACTGTGGGGAAATTACCTGCCTTTGCTTTGGCAAGTGTGTGGACTCCAATGGAGCTCCAGGAGAGATAGCACAAGTGACTTATGAGGTTTTGTCATCGGTACCTTCCTGCCAGGCCAGAGAGAGGGATTGTCTCAGGGAAGCACCGTTAGGACAATCCCCTCCGCTCTCCCTTCCCCTGCCTTAACAGCTTTGGGTGAACATCTCCACAGGCAGCTGAGGAAGGGGAACAACGAGGGGCCCTGTCTGCCTCGCCCATTGAACGTGCCAGCTGTGGCGAGCAGCTCAGGAGAGCAGCAATTGGCAAGAAATTTATTAGGCAGTTTGCTAGCAGTTGGGACTGGTCACATCTGATTACCAAATCCAAACTTTTTTTTTAATGTGAAGTGGTAATATTGCCATGACAAACACCATGACCGAGGCCCCTGAGGAAGCAGCTAGAGTCTATGTCTGGTCCACAAGCGCAAGTGGGGAGGGCAGGGGAAAGCATGCTACCTGGGAACGCTGTGGGCCTTTGAAACGCCAGAGTCTACTCCCAGGATGCACCTCCTCCAACAAGGTCACACATGTTAATCTTCCCATCCACGAGCTGGGACCAAGCATTCAAATAGACGAACATTCTCATTCCCTTCCCGGCCTCCATAGGCTTGTGGCCATACCGTAATGCAAAAAACAAACTTGGTCCCCATAGTCTTTCACAGTCTCAACACAGTTTAAAATTTCTAAGTCTCCTCTGAGACTCAACACAGCCTCTTAATTGTGACCCCCTGTAAAATCAAAAAGCAAATTATATACTTCCAATATACAGTGGCAAAGAGTATGGGTTATCATTCCAGAAGAGAGGAAAGGGGCATAGTGAGGAAATACTGACCAAAGCAAGACTCAAAACCAGCAGGGCAGATTCCAGACCTATAGGGATAGATCCAAGTTTGTTGTCAGAGTCTTAATGGCTCCTCCCTTCCAGCTTTGCTGACTGCAGCACACTTCTCTGTTAGGCTGGGTCCACTCCCTGTATGTCGCTCATCCCGGCAGACATTCCATGGCTCTGGCACCTCCAATGTCTTGGAGTCCTCCAGCACAATCCAGGCCTTGCTTTCATAACTTTACTCAATGGCCTCTCTGGGCCTTCATGCAGAGATTCCCCTGCCATAATCTGGTCTCACCAGCTCTCCTTAGCTGCAGAGGAAGCGTCCACAATCCCTTTATGCCTGTATCCAGTCACGGCTTTAAAGCCAGAACCACACGACCAATGCTACCAACTTCTACTGCCTGCTTGGACTGGAACCTGGCTCCCTTACTGAATTACATTTGTGCAAGCTTTGACTTTAGGAACAGATAGTTCCTTAGGCCTTTTCTGTTCACAAGTGGCAGGCTGGGTGGAATCTGGCCTTGAGGGCACCACTTCCTTTATTCCCTTCTCGCCTCTCTTACCTCTTTCAGCACAAAGCTTGGTACTCTTTTCCTCCCACACCGTACAGTTGTATTTCTTTTTGCCCCAGTTGCCCTTTTTCATTGTAGACCTGTGTAAGAGTCATCACTAATAACCATATGACAATCAATATTAGGCTGTTTTGAAATTATCTCTGCCAAGGAAACTCATCCAGAACTCTTCACTGTGGCCTTGGGCAGATTCTCAGGACAGGAGCAGTAAACAACCACATTCTTTGCCAAAATAACATAAGAATGCTCTCTATCCTAATTGCTAACATTGCTCACCTCTGAAATCACAGTCAACGTAGCTATCAGCACTGTTGACTTCTAAGATCCTTGTAGGATGGCTCACTAATCCCCTATTACGTCCCACAGCCACCTTCCTGGAACAAGGTCCCAAAGTTGTAGCCAATTTTCCAATAAACAGTGTGGTCATGCCTGTCACAGTAATAATCCCTGTCCCCAGTGCCAACTTCTGTCTTAAGCTACTTTTTACTGCTGTGACACAACACCATATCCAGGGCAGCTTATAGATGGAAGCATTTTAACTGGGACTTGCTTATGGTGCCAGAGGGTGCGACCATGACCATCCAGGTGGCGAGCGTGGTAGCAGGCAGGCTGGCATTGAGCTGGAGAAGTAGCTGAGAGCTCACATCTGATCCGTAAGCACGAAGCAGAGAGAGCTAACTGGGAATGACATGGGATTTTGGAAACCTCAGCACCCAGAATTCAAATATATGAGCCTATGGGAGCTGTTCTCGTTCAGATTGCCAGAGGTATTATTGGAGAAGTCATGGGACTTGTCTAAATTTTTTTATCCAGGCAGGCACATGGGAAAAGCTCAGAGGAACAATGGGATAATACCTCACTTTGTTGCCTGCAATTTACACATACCTCAGGAAAGAAGTATTCTGAGGAGTGGGTATAAGGCTTTATTTGATGTTCACAGAAGCAGGACTTGATTCTTGATGGACATGGGATGAGGGGAAAGCAGCTGCCGTTGGCTGAGAAGAGCTGGGGGGCAGGTGCTTTTCTAGCTTTGCTTTAGTGCAGAATGATAGGCAGCTCATGGCTGTTTTGGCTCTGTAAGGCTGTCAATAACTATTTTCACCCTAGAAGAGAGCTCAGAAGGAACAGAGAGATGGGATGTACATCGAATTACTAACTCGAGGACAGTGTTGAGAAATAGAGAATTATCGGCGAGGATGAGAGTACCTGGATAGTGAGGGCGGGTGACAGAAAGATGTCTACCGTTTCTCCCTAGTAGGAGTCTCCTTTTGGAGGCCAGGGAGATAGGGACCATCAAAGAGTGGTGGTGGAGCTTGTGGAGGGCAGGAGGAATGCCAGGAGCTGGTCCTGGAAACAGAGCAGAACATTTGAAGAAGAGGAGCCAGATGTTGCTGGGACCAAGAACCAGGGAAGAGAAATCTGACCGTTAGTATACAGGAAGATGAAGGCTTCCTCGGGAAGAGCCTTGGCCAGAGCACTCTTGGTGCTGTGGGTGAAATCCTGGATGCATGGGCTGAAGGGGAAGGGCAAAGAAGTGAGGCTTCCAGTACAGACTGCCATGTCTAGGGAGAAGAACAGTGGGAGTGGGCACAGAAGATGCGCAGTTACACAGATGGGATTTTGGTGTGGAAAAGTGAAGTCCATTGGAGAGTGCTGTGACTTTACCAGCTGCTGTACAGAAAGGCCATGCGTATCTCTGCCCTTTCTCCTCTTCTCAGTACTAATAACTTGAAAGACTGTGTTAGACAGGGCTCTCAACCTTCCTAAAGCTGTGACCCTTTAATACAGTTTCTTATGTTGTAGCGACCAGAAAATTATTTTCCTTACTATTTCATAACATAATTTTACTACTGTTATGAATCTTAATGTAAATATATGATATGCATAATAATATCTATATGTGACCCTGTGAAAGGGTCATTCGACCCCAAAGGGGTCGCAGCCTGCAGGTTGAGAACCACCACTCTAGGAGAATGTGGAGTGAATATGTGGTGAGAGATAACATATGGATTGGCTCGCTCGCTTGATTTGTTCTGAGTTGTCCCAGCAACCACTGTGCCACACCAGAGAGGCCAAGAATTTGTTTGCTCAGTCCAACACAGTAAGATATCTCAACAGTCCTAACCTGGTGCTCAAGGCCTGGAAGGTTCTGGAGAGCTGCTGGTCTTCGCTCTATCTAGAAGCTTGGAGAATTTGGTTCTAATATCAGCGGAGACACATAGCAGTGACGACTGCAGGACAGGTGAACTTGCCAGCAGAGTGAAGGTCTGCCGTCCCCTTTTATCTGGGAACCCCCAGAAGGTGCCACCCACATTTAGGGAGGTTCCTCCCACTTCAGATAATCTGGCCAAGAAAATTCCTCATCAGAGTGCCCAGCAGCTTGCCTATTAGTTGATTTTAGATCCGGTCAGATCGACAGCTGATATCAATCATCACAAAGACCATAGTCAATATCACAGCTGGGGCTTTGCTCCTAACACAGATGTGACACAGAATATTCCAACCCTGGATGATTGCCTGCCCTCCATAGTCAGACTTCCTTGTCTGTTGTCCTCACCCCCTTCTTGAGCTCTGTCATCAGGAGCTTGCTTACTACTTGTGTTATTTCTGATTTTAGTAATAGTATATGTAGGGAGCAGTACCACATATATCTTTTTTGGTGTTAGCATTTCACTCAAGCTTGATTCTCTGGGTTTCTTTAGTGATTCTATTTTTTTGTTAATTTATATTCTTATGTCTTGAATTGTCTTCATTATTTTCTTCAGCTATTCATCTTTTTCATGGTCTTTGTTATTATGCATGTCCTCTTTGAAGTCTTTGGATATAGTCACACTTGCTATTTTGAAGTCCTTGTCTTGTGCTTCAGCTAAATTGCTTTTCTCGGGGCCTAAGATTAGGGTTGCTGGCTTCTGGAGGAGACATGTTGTCTTGGTTGTTCATGTTTGTGTTTTTGTGCTTGGATGTATGCTTTTGATGTTCCTAGGAGACAGTCTCCAGAAAACTCCCTGAACCTCTCTGTCTCTTTACAGTCTTTCTGCCTCCTCTCTGCCATGTTCTTAGGTACGGCGCGGTATAGATGTATGAGCTCCACATCTCTTCATTTTAATTGGTTATGTTTTACTGTAGTGGTATCCATTTGTTGCAAGAGAAGTTTTCTTGGTGAAAGTTGATGACTACTCTTATCTGTGGGTATAAGGACAGATGTTTATAGCATTTTGTTAGGCATTATGCTGGTTTAGTAAATTAGTGGAGTGGCTGTTAGATTCTCCTCCAATAACCATGACTTCACTGAGTAGTTAACTAGGTCTCCAGTACCAGGCATGGCATCTGCCTTATTGGTCTTAAGTCCAATCAGAGAGCTACTGGTTACTCCCAGGCATGTGTGCCACTACTGCGCCCTTAGGGTTGTCATGCCATGGCCGTTAATGTGGTCATAGGCATCATAGCTGGGTAGGACTGTTGGTTGCCTACCTCCTTTGGAAACATGCATGGCACCTTCTGGTACCATAAGAGCTGGTTCTCAGGGAGGGGGGATTGAAGTCAGTTCTAGCTCAGGGGTCTCTGGGCCCTGTTTCTGAAGTACATGGTTTCTTTAGCAATAGGGACTTACCTTGTCTAGGGGCTAGCCATGGGCAACAACAATTAGGCTGTGTACTTTGGAGGTCTCTTAGCTCTGGCCAACAATTCATAAAAAGAATGGAGGTTCAGACTTCTTTGGCTTGAAGTCTGGGGTATATGAGGTAAAAACAAAACCCAGGGAGCTCCCCTTAGGTCTTGAGGTCAGAGCTGGTCTACCTTTTC
This sequence comes from Chionomys nivalis, assembly GCF_950005125.1. Taxonomy (NCBI): domain Eukaryota; kingdom Metazoa; phylum Chordata; class Mammalia; order Rodentia; family Cricetidae; genus Chionomys; species Chionomys nivalis. The sequence goes on along the minus strand of NC_080107.1, from coordinate 39,273,729 downwards.
TAGGAACTTTCCTGTGCTTCCTTCTATATAATGTTCAAAAGAATTGATCCTGTTTAGTAGAAGCAAGGAGGAGAATGTGACTACTTAGCTTCCCAGAAGTGGAAGTTCTGGTTTGTGTTGCTTTGGAGAAGGGAGAAAGTGCAGTGGCTTGGCTCGTGGAGAGGACGATCTACGAGGAGAAATATGGGTGCTCTGTGGGGGAGGGGCGGGTGGGGTTGCAGCAGTGCTGTCTCCTCTTTGAAGGAGGATTATTCTGAGGGTGGACTTGCAGGGAGGTTGCTGCTCTCGGTGGCTGTTTCGCCCATGGGTCAGAGGCACTGTATGTTTGTGCAGGGTGTGGGATATGGGAATATGAACTACAGTTTAGAGCTGGGATTCTGAGTGTCAGTTCTGAGTTGGAGACAGGTATTTTGGTGACAGCCTGCAGTCAGTGTTCAGAGCTCAGAAGTTTTAAGCTGCTAGGTGTCTAGGGCTGTTTAAGAACAGAGCCTGCACAAGTGCCTTGGTGCCTAGCTTTGGAGCAGGGCTCAGCATCCACCCCACGCCGTAGATGCACATGGAGAAAGAGAGTCACTGCTCCCTTCAGCCAGGTCCACTGGAGTCCATACAGTAAAACAGCTGTGGAGTTGAGCTGGGTTCCGGGGAGCTTTCTCTTCAGTGGGCTTGGTTATAATAAGCAAAGGGGAGCTGTGGAGTTGAGCTGGGTTCCGGGGAGCTTTCTCTTCAGTGGGCTTGGTTATAATAAGCAAAGGGGAGGCCTTCACATTTTCAGCTGTTCAGATCATGCCTGGGTGCCAAGCCATCGGGAGCAGTCATGGGATGAGATATACGTTCTACAGGCTAGTGGAGAATGCAGTGTGGAGGCCCGTGTGGCCTGAATTGGGAACCTACTGAAGATATGCTCAGACAGGACTAACCCTAACCATGGAGCCTATGAGGCTCCATTTACGAGGAAGTACCTTTGGAGCTGCTCAAGGAGGCCATGAGTATCCAGTCCTATCAAAGAACTGTCCTACCAGACAGAGGCCAGACAAGTAGTCCTCAGTGTATCGTGGGCAGCCTCTGGCTCTCTGGACTTGCTCCTGGCTGGAGATGTGTGGTTTTCCTGGTCCTCTGGAAGCCTCTGCCCAGGGAAGGTGTTGTGGGGCAGGAACAGGTCTGCCCAAGCCCGGACTCCTTGCCTGGACCTTCCTGAGGAGGTCTAGAGGCCAAGCACCCAGATGTGGTTTGCCGACTTTCTCATCTCCTCTTTTTTTCCAGACGAATGACGCAGCGGGCAACACCTGGAACTGGCTGTACTTCATTCCTCTCATCATCATTGGCTCCTTCTTTATGCTCAACCTAGTGCTGGGTGTGCTCTCGGGGTAAGAACCATGGGCTGTGGAGCGGGCCCATGGGCACATAGCACCCTTCCTTTCTGCGCCTGGGCTCCTACCTTATATTAGCCAAGGAAGTTATGTCACAAAGATGGTAAGGGGTCAGGCCTGACCTGACTCTGCTCCTACCTGAGCGGCAGATTCCCTGGATGGCTCCATTTGTCTCGACCGGGCCTTTGGCTTCCAGGGTGGATGGCAATAGAGCCTGGTGGCCCCAAAGCAGCTGCCAGGATAAAGAGTAGAAGTAGAGGACAACATGCTCCAGCGCTAGCGTGGTCCTGGTCTCTACGTGTCCTACGATAGCTGCAGCCATCACTAGCATAACTTTCCAGGTACCTTTGCAGGGGCTGCCTGGACCTCCAGTGTAGGTGACTGTCTTAGCCACTGTTCTGCTGGCATAAAGGAGCTCCATGACCGAGATTGTTAGAAGAGAAGACATTTAATTAGGGCTGGCTTACAGTTTCAGAGTTTTAGTCCCTTGTCATCATGGCAGGGAAGCATGACGACATGCAGGCAGGAGCTGGGAGTTCTATATCCTGACAGAGAGAGAGAGGGAGGGAGGGAGGGAGGTGTGAAGAGATAGATTGGTTAACTAAGAGTGACTCTGTTTGGGCATGACAGGGGCTTTTGAAACCTCAAAGCCCACCCACTGACACCCTTCCTTTAACAAAACCGTACCTCCTAAACTCTCTCAGTGCCACTCCCTAATAACTGAGCATTCATATATATGAGCCTCTGGGACCATTCTTACTCAGATCACCACAGATATGAGCCCATGGGGGCCATTCTTACTCATATTACACAGTGACAGTAGAATTAGTCTGATGAGGAGATTTAAGGCTGAGAAGGAACCCGAGGATGGGGCATCTCTACCGAGATTCAAAGAGAGGGTTAGGAATGAGCCAGGTAGAGGATGGATGAGAGCCGGCTCAGCAGAGCACAGGAGGCTGGCGGAGCACAGGAGGCTGGCATCTCAGTAGAGCACAGGAGAGTGGCGGAGCACAGGAGGCTGGCATCTCAGCAGAGCACAGGAGGCTGGAGGCGCAGCAGTAGGGAGGAGTATGACACAGGACTAGGGATTCCCAGGACTGGAGCCAGAGCATGCGGTGGGTGAGGTGAGGTGAGGACGTGGGCGCTGGCAGGAGCCTGCCTCCAGTCATGAAGCTTCCAGAAGCAACACTGTCCTGCACACCTGCGCTCACTGGAGCTGCTTGCTCTTCTCTCCTACGTGATATAGAGAGTTCGCCAAGGAGCGGGAGCGAGTAGAGAACCGTCGTGCCTTCCTGAAGCTCCGTAGGCAGCAGCAGATTGAGCGAGAACTGAACGGGTACTTGGAGTGGATCTTCAAGGCGGGTGAGTCTGTGGGCAGCTGTACTTCTGTTTTGTTCACTGTCTATCTTGCTGCCATCAAGGAATCCTGGGCTCTGGGTTGGAGCTTGGGGAAAAAGGCTAACTCTTAGTGCATTAGTACATTGTCGTGTGATAGTCAGAAACCCTCTGAATGGAGGATCAGTTCACACTGGGTCTGAGTACCCTGCTATTGCCTTGCATTTTTCTATCACCCTTGCTCTGGGCACTGTAAACCTAAATCTAACCTACTTCCTTCATCTCCAGTAAAGTAGCTCCCCTGTGTGTGGCTGCTCCCTCCACTTGGGAAATTCCCTTCATAGGGCTATCTCTATCCCTTTTGACTGCCCCTCTCCATGTGGGCAGTTTCTCCTCTTCGCGTGGGCTGTTCCCTCCATGAGGTCTACTCCTCTCAGTGTGAACTGTTACCTCTGTGGGCTATTCTCTTCCATGTGGGTTGGTCTATCCATGTTGGTAGCTCCCTTCCATGTGGTCTACCCACCTGCCTGAGTCTTAGAAATGCTTCCTGAGTGGTAACTCCCAGTTCCAGCTGCTGCCCAGGACAATCTGTAGGTTGGACATGGGATGGTAGGGATGCTGGGCCTCTGCTCAGGGCATGGTTTGGATATGGGTAGAAGGCACGCAGTCACAGCCTGCTGGAGTGGGTGTGTCCAGAGGAGCAGGCAGGTGCTTCTAGACTACTTTCCCAGGTTTCCCTGGGATTGAACCCCTTTGGGGGATGTGTAGAAAGGCCCTGACCTGAGCTTTGCCCCTCGCAGAGGAAGTCATGTTGGCAGAGGAGGACAAGAATGCAGAAGAGAAGTCGCCTTTGGATGGTAAGTGATCTCAGTAACACTGCCCACATAGCGGGCGCTCAGAGACCTGTCTCTCTGGGACACTGTGACATGTTAGGTCCCTTACATCTGTCATAGTGATACAGGAGCCATAGAATCTGAGCAGCCTGGGTTCATGCCCATGTATACGCTATCTTTGTTGGAAGCTAAACTGGACAACATTGCTTCTAGAAGCTTCATACCTGCAGGGTTTAAGATTAGCTGTCTGCCTCTGGAGTTATGGTTATCCCCAAGGCCACAGAAGACTTTGGACACCATCCAGGGCCCTTAATAGAGTTGGAGGCCTCCACTGCTGTGGGCGCCTGCTGTGCCTGCACAGTTCTAGCCACAGGCAGGCTTCGGTTGGGACCAGACAGCGTGGTATGCTGTCATCTCTGCAGGTCACCCACTAGGAGCAGATCTATACCTCTGCATCCCTGGCCTGGCCCCAGAGGGATGTGTCTATGTCTTCTTGGTGGTCAGGCCTCCCTAGGGTCCTTGCTTCAGATGAAAGAGAAAGAAGGGTGACCCTTAAAATTCCATGTCCTTTTCGTGTGAGGAGTAAGAAGGGCCCAAGGGTCAGGGAATTGCTTTGCCTCAGTGTCAGTGCGGAACTGAGATAAAGGGACCATTCTCAGGCACGATAGTGCCACACAGCTGAAAGACGCCCTGAGACGGGTTACCTGATGCTTGACTCACGCTGGTCTCCACTACCCATTGTTTAAAGCAGTGTTGAAGAGAGCTGCCACCAAGAAGAGCCGAAATGACCTGATCCACGCAGAGGAGGGGGAGGACCGGTTTGTAGACCTCTGTGCCGTTGGTGAGTCTCTGGAGCGCCTCCTGAGGCGGTACAGGCCCTGACTGGATGCATATGTAGTGCAGATATGGGCTTCTTCTGTCATACTGCTGGGTCTTCCCTTTCCTCTGCCTGATCACTCCCTGCCATACCCTTCTCTGGGGGCTGCTACTTTTGTGGTCAGAGAACCAGGTTGAAAGGGACAGAAGGTTCCGCTTGTCTTCTGTTGATCTTCCTTTCCTTGGCTTGGGCCTGTAACACCATGACTCTAGGCCATCCTTCTCACGTAGTGAAGCAAGACTGGTTGATTTTTCCTTCAGAGCAGGAACTTTAGGTCCCTTAGTGCCCCAAACACCTGCCATTTCCCTTCTGAAAGCATTGGTATGCTTCATTCTGCCAGGACGATGCAGCTCTGGGTCTCCTGCACAGCTCCAGCCATGCCAATGCCACACAGCGACCCCAGCTGGCTTGTCTAATCCTTCCGAGTGTCCCAGAGTATGGTTACAGTTGGAGTCTGGTCCCTGCTTGTCACTGTGTGCCCTCTCCTGCTTCTGGCTGTCCCCTTAGCCATGCCACTTACTTTTTTCTATTTTTTTCTCATAATGAGAATTGTTGCCCTAAATTACTGTAAGCGTTGGTGTTTTCTTACCAGAGCCGTTGTCTCCACAGATAGACTTCACAGGGTGGGCTCCCGAGGTGTCTGCACTTTTGAGAATTCCAGCGTTAGTATCTTTCATTAGTAGTTCAAAAAGATGTTTGCCCTTTACCTCGGTGTCTGTTCCTTGAAAAACTTTTTCCAGGTTTTTGTTTGTTTTATTTGAGATTGGGGTCTCTATGTAACCCAGGCTGGCCTTGAACTCATAGAGATTCACTTGCCTCTGCCTGTCAGGTGCTGGGATTTAGAGCATGCGCCATTGTGCACCATTATCCTCTTCCCCACCCCCAGTCTGGAGGCAATGGTTGAACACAAAGCCGTCTTTGACTGGGGCTGTAGCTGTTGTTTTATTGACTGCTGACCGTTCTGACCCTCTGGTTACCTGGAGTGAGCAGCCACTCACTTGCTCTTCTGTTGAGTTGTGTTCATTCTACAGTAATGACAGGCCAATGGGTATTACAGATCTAAATTTAATTTAAAAAATTATTGTTGTATTTAGATAACTTTCTTTGATCATAATTTTACCTACATTCTGATTTTATAAAATAAATTAAAAATTTTGAACCCCCCCTTTTTTTCTTTTCTTTCTTTCTTTTTAACTGTGGTATAACATGCTTTTAAAGACTTAGAATTGTATGGCTCCCGGTTGGCTGGTTGACCACACTCTCCTGGATGGCCCCAAACCCTGCATATACAGGCAGTACAAAGTGAACTTGGTCAATTATTTTTTAAAAAGTAAAGAAGGACATGGAGTTTGGAGGAGGTGGGGAGTGGGGGTGAGACATGGAGTTTGGAGGAGGTGGGGAGTGGGGGTGGGTCTGGGAGGAGGTGGGGAATGGGGGTGAGACATGGAGTTTGGAGGACGTGGGTAGTGGGGGTGAGACATGGAGTTTGGAGGACGTGGGGAGTGGGGGTGAGACATGGAGTTTGGAGGACGTGGGGAGTGGGGGTGGGTCTGGGAGGAGCTGGGGAGTGGGGGTGGGTCTGGGAGGAGGTGGGGAAGGAGCAGGAGGAGCCTATGATCAAGGGACATTGTAAGGATTCCTCAAAGGAATTCTTAAAGATGTTACACTAAAGAGCGCACTGTAGTCATTTATAGGCAAGTTTTAACTGACGGCCTGTGTGGTCCCAGAAAAACGGGGGTGGAATGGACTTGGGCCAGTTTTGTAATTTGTACTTTATTAAGAAATGTATGGGGGTTTTTCCTATAGAGTTGCATGTAGCATTCTCTTAATTAATTTAGTCCCTCTTGTGTTTAGTCATCTGTGTGTTTATTCCCCCAGTAAATATTCAGGAAACACCCATCCTGCTCCAGAAGTAGTTTGAGGCATTTGAGCTGTTGTGTTGGACAGATGATCAGGGCCCTTTTCTCTGGGGTATCTGTTGCAGCGAAGCCTCAGATGGGACGGACGGATGGCGTCAGATGTGTAGCACACCAGATGGAGCTGTGACAGAGGAGGGGAGGTGCAGGAAGGGTCTTAATGTATTGTCACAGTTCATGGCCTCAGGACAAAAGCATACCCTTGAGTACAGAGCTGAGAAAGAATGGAAAGAACCTTCTAGAAACAGGTATCCATACCCTGAGGCAGGAATGGAGCTAGCATTCATGAAAAATGTCAAAGGCTACAGGTAGGCTAGGTCCGGGCAAGGATTCCAGGTGCCTGTCTTTGGTCTAAAGGTCTGTTGTCTAGCTTTTATGGAAACAGCTGTGTCTCCTGGGGATGCTGAAGGTAAAGTGATCCGGGGAAAGACCCAAGCAGGGAAGCCAGTTAGTAAGGCCAAATCAAAGAGGAGGAGGGTTCCTGTGCCTGGCTTTGGAGGTAGTGGAGGAGAGATGAAAATGCTCGGACGTCTTTGAAGATGGTCCAGTCAGGTGTGTCTGAGAGGAGGCGCGCCATCAAGGAAGCTCTGGGTTTTGCCTGAGGAACAGCAGGGGCAGAGGAGCTCTGGTTAGGAGAGGGGCTGTGGGTTGGGTCGGGGCATGAAGGTCTTGGTTTGCTGGGAGCACAGGTATCGTAGATGTCTGTTGAAGGCCAGGCTCACACAGGTGTGTGTATGTGTGTTGTATGTGCAAACTGCTCGTGGCTTGTGGCTGACACAGCCCCTGTCAGCATGGCTCTGCTGCTTTTGGCTGAGTATCCTCAGGGTTCTCTTTTTTCTCATTAGGATCACACAGAATGACATGTGGTCATTGTCATCATATCACACATTAGCATGTATGTACTGATGAATGGTCATTGTCATGTGGTCATTGTCATCATATCACATATTAGCATGTATGTACTGATGAATGTTAGACAACCTGCTCTTTAGACTTCTTTGATCATATTTTTAATTTTATTGTTTTCCTCATTTGTGATTTATTGTTTTGTCATTATTAAATCTTATATTGTTTTGGTCTATTACTTTCTAATTTATTTACAAATGCTTACTTTTGTTTATGTGTGTGTGCCTGTGTGAGTTAACCTGTGCCACATGGGTGCAGGAGCAGAGGCCAGAGGGCATGGGATCTCCTGGAACTAGAGTCACAGGTGGCTGTGAGCTGCCTAATGTGGGTGCTGGGAACTGAACTCGCAACCTCTGCAAGAACTCTGAGCACTCTCAACCCCTGAGCTTTCTCTCCAGTTCTATTTTTTTAAATTTCTTTTTCTTTAAAAAAAAAAAAAGTACTTATTTTCTGTGCACGAATGTTTTGCCTGCATAGTGTGTGCCTCCAGGTAATTGTGAGTCACGGCGTGGGTGCTGGGGGGCAGATCTGGGTCCTCTGCAGGAGCAGCAAATGATCTTAAGTGCTGAGCCGTCTCTCCATCCCTTTTCAATTTCTTAAACATAGGTCATTTATTTCATTTTTTTCTTCGTAAATAGTGAAGGCATTTGGGTTGTGTGCCTTCCTCTCTGCCATGAGCTCCTTTTTTGTTGGCCTCCACATCGTATTCTTTACATGCCCCTTTGAGCCAGAGGTTGTCTAGGAGTTTGCTTCTTAGCTGACAAGGAGGCACAATATTTGGATGCTCTTTAATTCGGTAAAATTATACTAGATAATGGTTGGGAAATGTGGCCTATAAATCTCCTGAATTTTATAAATTTTCAAATTAAGGTTTGTAACTAATCTTAATGTTTCATTAGCAGAAACAGGAAGTATATGTCCTGTAGCTGAGAGTTATCAGGCTTGCTAAATGAAGTCCTTTGGTTTCTGCTTTGCAGAACTGTCACTTCGGAGGGGTGCTGTTGGGCTTCCTGCTGCTTGCTTTTGAAATGGTGTTGTCTTGTATTCTAGCCTTGTTTGTGAGGCTGCAATCACCGTGCCTCCCTCGGTTCTCTCCGTGTCACCACACAGGGTCTCTTCTTATGCCACCGGACACTTAGCTTTTTTTAAAATTATTATTATTATTATTGACAAGGTCTCACTCAGTAGCTCATGCTGGCCTGGAACCACTATGTAACCAAGTACCGCGGGCTGGGATTATAGGCACCATGTCCGTCCTTTATCTTGTCTGACGTTATGCTGTTGTTCTGTTCTTTTGTTGTTGTTATCAGTGTTTTTGGATTGCATTTACATGGCAATTTTCTCTTTTTTATTCCTCTTAGAATAATGTCTTAGATAGAGTTCCTATTGCTGCAATGGAGCACCATGACCAACAGCAAGTTGGGGAGGAAAGGGTTTATTTAGCTTACATTTCTACACATCACTGTCCATCACTGAAGGAAGTGGGACAGGAGCTCAAACAGGGCCAGAATCGGGGGCAGGAGCTGATGCAGAGGCCATGGAGGGTGCTGCTTCCTGGTTGCTTGGTTGGTCTTTCAAATAGAACCCTGGACCACCAACTCAGGAATGGCACCACCCACGATGGGCTGGGCCCTCCCCATCAATTACTAATTGAGAAAATGCCTCACAGCCAGATCTTATGGAGGCGTCTTTTCAGCTGAGGCTCCCTCCTCAGGTAACTCTAGCTGTGTGAACTTGACTTGAGACCAGCCAGCACATACATGACGTTCCTTTATAGAATGTATTTAACTGGCTTTCGCTTTTCCCTCAAGCTCTAGTCGTGGGTCTAATGTGACTTCTTTCCTGGTTGCTCTGTCTTTATTCTCTGTGTTATTATTTCTGTGCCATCTGGTCCTCACCTCAATTTTGCTGTCTGGATGGAATGGCGCTTGTCATGTTCCCATGCCTCATTTTTAGCTCCATCCCACAGACGACCTTTCCCTTACCTGCTGTCATAAATACAAAGGATATTGTCCTGGATTTATTTCCTTCTGTACCTCAGTCACTGAATTGTTGTCTCCATTTATTCTGTCCCACCCCTCACCTGGGGGGGCGTGGCCTTTGCAGAATTTCTGCATGCCATTGGTCCCTTGGTGAGCCCCTGCTGTGGGCTTCCTGTGCTGAGCGCCTCTCCCAGTGTAGGGGAGAGGAGTATGGTGTGTGGCTGTGTTCTATGGCTCTTGGGCCTTCCTTTGGTCACCACGGGTGGTACCTGGACTGCTGTGGACAGCTCCTCCTTGGCTCCAGGCTGTGGCTTCATCTAGTGGTTGGTTACTGTTGACCTCTTCTCTGCCTCCGTGTCAGGGTCAGGCTTGCTGTCATGGGACTGTTTGTCCACCTGGTTATTTAATCTCTTTTTACTGACCGAATGGCTTAGAAATGAAATTCTTTTTTCTCTAAGAAGCCTCTCTGAGTTAACTATTATGTTTTGTGAAGGAACACTATGATCAAGGCAACTTTAAGGGAAACCATTTAATGTAGGGGCATTTCATTTGTATTTTAATAAATAAAGCTTGCCTGAAGATCAGAGAGTAAAACAGCCCCCCTGGTCAGCCTTACAGACTGGGCAGTGGTAACACATACCTTTAGTCCCAGTAGCCACGCTAGTTGCCATAGAAACCAGGCGGTGCATGCCTTTAATCCCATTGGTGCATGCCTTCAATCCTAGCCCTAGAAAGAATTATAAAATGGGAGGAGACAGCTCTCAGACACAGTCTTATGCTGAGATTCCTGGAGGCAGGATCGCCATTTTGGACTGAGGTAGAGATAAGAGCAAGTGGCTGGCTATTTTGCTTTTCTGATGTTCAAGTTGAACCCCAAATTCTCTCTCGGCATTTTTATTAACCATGCTTCAATTTAGTTGGGGCCTAGCTCACCATTTCAGAGAGTTGGTCCATGACCATCATGATTGGGAACATGGTGGCCGGCAGCGGGCATGGTGCTGCCGCTGTAGCTGAGAGTTCACATCTGATCCACAAGATGGAGGCGGAGCGAGATGAGACTGGGCCTGGTAACACGAAGCCCATCCCTAGCGACCACACCTCTAACTCTTCCCGAACATTCCACCCACCAGGAGCCAAGCATTAAAATAGATGAGCCTATGGGCGCCGTTCTTACTCAGACAACACAGGTTCCTTCTCTCTGAGATTCACTTTGTTTTGATTAACTTGGTACTATCCTTAAATGACTTCCCTTCTCCACAGAACCCAAGGATGTTGGCGTGGGGCTTGGACTATGTTACTCTCAGTACCACCCACTAAGAGAGGCCAGCTAGGCTGGAAGGGTGCTTGGAGCTTTCTTTATTCCAGTGGTCTTAGGTAGTCAGTGGTGGTGTGGATCTTGGTTATCCTTTGCTTTCTAGTACCTTCCTTAGAGCCCCTCCTGTATCAGTGTATACATGGCTTTGAACTAGTGTGATGAGGGCCCATGAGGTCCTGAATTCACTGCTGCTCCTCATAGTTGATTGGGGGGACCCTGTGTGTAGCTGGCTGGGCCTGCTGTCGTTCATGGATTACATAGTTGATTGAGGGGACCCTGTATGTAGCTGGCTGGGCCTGCTGTCATTCATGGATTACATAGTGGATTGAGGGGACCCTGTGTGTAGCTGGCTGGGCCTGCTGTCATTCATGGATTACATAGTGGATTGGGGGGACCCTGTGTGTAGCTGGCTGGGCCTGCTGTCATTCATGGATTACATAGTGGATTGGGGGGACTCTGTGTGTAGCTGGCTGGACCTGCTGTCGTTCATGGATTACATAGTGGATTGGGGGGACCCTGTGTGTAGCTGGCTGGGCCTGCTGTCGTTCATGGATTACATAGTGGATTGGGGGGACCCTGTGTGTAGCTGGCTGGGCCTGCTGTCGTTCATGGATTACATAGTGGATTGGGGGGACCCTGTGTGTAGCTGGCTGGGCCTGTCGTTCATGGATTATTTTCATCTCTCCCATACTTGTAGCGTGAAGCCGGGAGATCTTGTGTTCTTTCTTTCATTATGCGTGCTTTTATTATAGCTGCTATGTGCTGACCTTAGCTACGCCTGGGAAGCACAGAGGAGTAAAAGAAGGCCCTAGTCGCTGGTTCCCTCATAGCCTACACGGCGAATGGTGTGTCTACCAGAGACCTCGCTGGAGCTGCTGTCCACAGCAGACTTGAACACACATGGTCTGCCTGATGGAAAATGCAGCAGAGACCCAGGTTCACAAGGTGCCCTAGAGGTTTATTGGCCTTGTTGCTATGCTTCCTGCCCAGGGGCGCCAGGCTTCTGTGTATCTGCGGCTGGAACACCTATTTTTTTTTTTTTTGTGCTAAGGAGCAGAAGTGGCTTCAGGTTGCACTCTGAGGGCCCTGCCATGCCTTGAGTATGTATTTAGAGTGAGGAGCTGGTGGGGGGGGGGGTGTTTCAAGGGCAGTGTAGGGGAGAGGAGTATGGTGTGTGGCTGATAGTCGTAAAAAGACACATTCCCATGAAGCTTTCCTACAGGAGTTGCTGCCCTTTCTTGGATGGTATGATGAGCTGGGTGTGGATGATCTTGTTGTCCCCACCCCCATCCCCCAAGACTTTGCTGAGTGACTCGCTCACAGTGGTTTGCACATGCTCTGTATTGTGAGTGGCCCTGTGTGTGTATGTATGTTCCTGTTGGGTGCTGTTGAGTGTGTGAGCATCTGCTTGGGTCTCCAACCAGTGAGCCTGGCCAGGTGCTAGATGTGTTCTGAATGCACACGTATGACTCTGAGGTTTCTGTGTGACCATGTGAGGATGTGGGTGTGCGGGGTCTGAGGCATTGCCTTGCTCTACACATGAGCTATCCTGCCTGGTGCAGATCTTTGCTTGTTTGTTCAGGGGCGCCTTCCCCAGACCCTGTGGGGAAGAACAGTGCCTTATTCACAGCCCTTCTCAGCACTGGCCCAGAGGCTTCTTCGTATGATTCAGCCCCTGTTTGTGGAATTAGGCACCTACTGGTGCCCATGTGAGCCTGAGGCTGGCTTAGTGGGGAGTTGTGAGGGAGCACAGTCTTCTGTGGATGTGTGTTGCTGTGGCATCCAGAACCAGGCATTGGCCTTGGAGGTCATCGCGGGCTGATGGACTTTTTCTGCACCTTCCTCTTGGTCCTGACCATCGTGAAAGCTTTTGCCTATGGAGAAGTTCCTCCAGAGGCTCAGGGACTTGGCTCCATTTCCCCAGACTGATAATATTTTCAGTGTGCCCCTGAAAGCCTGGGCATGTAGACACTGGGTGTGAAAAACATATATTCTACATCCATTCACACCCCACCAGACCCAGATGCTCAGAGGTCCCGTAGCTGGGGTGCAGTGTGTGCTCTCAGAGGAGCACATAGAAACAGCTGCTCTCAAGGCCCTCTGTGCAGAAACTAGGGCAGTAGTACAGACTTGAAGAGCGATGCACTGGTATCTAGACACAGCTGTGCCCTTCACTGTACCCAGCCATCCAGAACTTCAGGTACCCAGAGACCAGCCTCGCTTTTATGTCAGCATTTATGGAAACCATCTGTGTGAACAGGGCTCATTGGCAAGCACAGTGACTGTGGGGATGAGGCTTTTGTCCTTGTTGGGAATGGATTGAGGACCGTAATTTAGATGGAGCATCAGAAAAGGATGCTGTAGAGGTAACATTGAAGCCAAGACTCAAACTCAGGAGCCAGTATGTAAAGGAATAGATGAAGGCCAAGGTGGAGCAGGAACAGTGAATGCTGGAAGTGGGAGGAGGTGGCCATTTTGTTGTATTTGGAGTCAGATTACAGCAGGGTCAGCAAACTTTCTAGAACATGGGTATTTAGGGCTCTGGATACGCTAGTAGCTGCCACTACCCATAAACACATTTAGCTGTGTTCCAGAGGAATTGCTTAAGAAACAGGTGGGCAGTGGTTGCAGATCCAGGTTTATAGGGAAAAGGGAAAGGCCAGAGACTACAGAGCTCCAAAGGTGGGATTCATGGTGGGCTGTATATCTTTGGGGGAAATCTTGGAGTACCGCAGAGGGTACCCGTGTCAGAGATATCCTTTTGGAAGTTGACTAGGGTCTTGGGGACCAGAGACAGTGATTGTTGACCGTCTGGTTTGATACCTAGTAGCCCTGGACTCCCTAACCTGAGTAATGAGAAAGGGCTCAAATTCATTCAGGGGCATGGAGGTAAGCAGCTTAGTTACCTGTGGTCAGGAAGATGTCTTCCGAGTGCTCAGGAGTAGGTATATACCTGAGGGGGATGTGGGTAGGTGGGTGGTTGCTTGTCCTGGGTGCCCACTGTTCCCTGAGCCCTCATCAAGACTTGTCCTGCAGGGTCTCCCTTTGCTCGTGCCAGCCTCAAGAGTGGGAAGACGGAGAGCTCATCATACTTCCGGAGGAAGGAGAAGATGTTCCGGTTCTTCATCCGGCGTATGGTGAAAGCACAGAGCTTCTACTGGGTGGTCCTGTGTGTGGTGGCCCTGAACACACTGTGCGTGGCCATGGTGCACTATAATCAGCCTCAGCGGCTCACCACTGCCCTGTGTACGTACTCTAGACCCTTCTCCAAGGCCCTTCCCAAGCGTTCTGCTCTGTAGCCCAAAGACCCTGGTGCTCTGGATGTCACCCCACCTCGACTGCACAGTCACGGACCTGGCCTCTGTTCAGGGCCTGAAGATCCCCCATTCTTAATTGATCTGGCCAGATGCCCATCATGACTGTGTTATGACATGAAATGGGGATCCTTAAGGGATGACCAGGGGTGGGCCAGACTAGTAGACCCGGTCATCTAGTGACCAAGTTCCTTGCCTCTTTGCCCTAAGGCTACGACTGCCACCCTGGATGCCCAGGGAGGCAGAGTTGGGTTTCTGCATTCTCCCAGGGGCTCTCCTAATCTGTCTCTACCGTGGGCTGAACTGGGGAGTTTCCATTTTCCCACAGGGCCAACTTGTCTCATATCATGAGCCTCTCACTAGTCACTAGGCTCTGAGTCATGTTCAGCTGGCCCCAGCCACAGTTCAGAGAAGGCAGACGGGGGACCCTGGAGGGTTGAGACTTCCTATGCTTGTCTGACATCAGAGTGGATCCTCAGAGAACGACCCCCCAGCCTCCCTCAAGTGTCAAAGAATCTACCAGCGTTCTGCAGTCAGTGTGTTGTTCCCATTTCCTCGGGGCTCAGCTGCGCTGGCTCTTGTTGTCTGCAGTGGGTGTGGAGGAATAGAACTAATTTACCTTCACTTTCTCCTGAGGGGCTCTGTATGCCAAAAGTTGCCTGAGTCCTCCTGGGGGAGCCCGATCTGACCTAGTGAGGCTCCATCCTGGCCTCTGCTGGCCGAGTCCTTGTCCTTATGGTGGCCTTTGGTTACCACACTCCTATCCTGAGGACCACTCAGCCTGCTCACTCCCTGAAGGGCTCCCGTCTGGTGTAGGCACTGACAATCCTGTAGACAGTCCGTGCATGTCTGTGCATATTGTTTTGGGAGGAGGATTCTAGGTTATAGCTTCCTAAACTGTGTGTTGAGATGTATTATTGCCTCATAAGGTGAAGGCGTAGCTGCAGTAGAGACTAAGGGATAGAGGTGGCATCAGCTGTCAGCCTGACTTATGCTCCGAGGGCAGGGTGAAGATCAGGGTTAGTGCGTATTACACAGCAGCAGGGCCTGGCCGCCAGCACCTGTGCCCTAGGGCTGGTGGTTTGATATCTCAGGACTTTTCTCAAGACTGAGCTCATTGTTTCTGTTGGTTCTCTAGGCTCACGTTTTCCCCACCGTTGGGGCTGGGTGGGAACAGAAGACTCTGATGCCTGCTTGCTCAGTTGTTCAGTCTTGTACATGAGGAAGCCGGTGGAATCTTGTCAGCCTTTCAGTTCTCCTGGTGTTTGCTGTCTGAGCAGGTTGTCTGTATATGCTGCAGAACGTTGTCTGCTCGCGTGTCCGATGTGTGGGAAGCACACGGCTGGAACTGCCCCAGTGTTGGGTTAGGCTGGAGTAGGCCACCAGGCGATGTGCCCCTTGGGTCTGTGGTGGTTTCTCTTAGTGGTTTCCTGTAATCCTTGACTCTCTTGGCCTCGTTGAGGGAAAATTGCTAAAGGATGCTGGGCCTTTACAGGATCTGAGTGTTTCTGTGCTGTGTCTGAGGCGTTATTTGATAACTCGGCTGACACGGTAAGGTAGGGGAGCTTTGCCTTGAACAGACCGGCGGGAGCGCTGCCACACTACTGATGGGCTCTGTCCGTCAGGGTACCCATGCCCCTGATGATACCAGGACCTTGGAAGCTAAAACTTGGATTATGAAGGGGGAAACTGTGGAGTCTTGTCATTCCGTGAGCCCTATGAAGTCTTACCCGTCATTCCCCTCTGTTCTATGGCATAATGGCCTCTTACTAGAAAGAACTAGCAATACCCCAAAGCAAAACAATTTTTTTAAAAAAAACATCTGATTGGTCAGAGGGCAGCTTTTGGGAGTTAATTCGCCCCTTTTACCATGTGGGTGCTGGGGAGTCAAACTCAGGCTGTCAGGTGATGACAGGTGTCTTCCCCACTGAGCCATCTCACTGACCTTAGAAAGACACACTGAATTATCTCTCCCTGCTTCTCTTTAGCTTGCAAGCCCGACAGAAAACTATGAGTATTGTCTCCCATGGCAGCTCCCGGCGGCTGTGGTGCCAATTGAATGAGTAACATAGGAATGAATGAAGGAGCCTTCACTGCTTCAGAGGGAGGCTGCATCTAATGCTGTGACAGGATATCAGGGCATTTTTTTATTTCTTTCTGTGAAACTTTAACTCCTTGCAATTCTTGTCCAGACCCTCTTATTTTATTTTTCTGAAGAGCAGGCTCAGTGCGTGGGCAGCCACACCTTAGCACATAGGTGGAGGTATGCCAGTTCCCCGGGGTGCTCTTTTTGGTATCAAGGTACTCTGGGCCTCAGGAGGGTTGGGTCCCCTCGTTCTGCTGTGTGTCTCCTTTGTCTACCGAGCTGTTCCAGGCTGGTAGGTGTCACTATAGCTTTCCCCTATATCTCACTGCTTGCTGCCTAGAACATTCAGGCTGAGTGTTGGTCACCTGGGCAGTGTCAAGCCTGACTGGGGGGGTTCTGTCTCCGGTAGGCTCCTCCTGCTTATTAGGATCCCATGTTAGAAATGGGTACCTGACAGTTTTCCCAGTGTCTCTGAGGGCAAGCTTGCTGGGTTGAGTTGCTCTTGGGGTACGAAATGGACGCCTCCTCTCTCTGTGTGACGCTGTGGCTAGCATTGCAGCTGCTGCAAGCTCGCCCCCATGGAGCATTTGGATGGGCACAGAATGACCTTTGGAGAGTGGTGGGTGCAGGCACATCTCAGGGTACACTGGCATGGAGAATGAGTATCTTCTGTCTTATCAGGAGCTGTGTCTCCTTACGATCCCACGTCCTTGACAGTGGGATGTTAGGTTGACGGCTTTCTGTGACAGGACTCTTGGAAACTCGTCTTTGGTTCTTTGTTATGATTCTGTGCTCTGTGCGACTCTGCTCTGGGTTCTGAGTGACTGCCCTGGTCAGAGGTCGCAAACACTGGTGGTATCTTTGGAAGCCCATACTAGATGGGTGGTGGAGAGTAATCCATTTAGTAGTTGAGACAGACACATGAGTAAAGTTATCAAACCTGGTTTCTTGGGATTCTAAGAAAGGGTGCCAGGAAGTTTCCATGGGAGACTCTTAGGAGGAGGCTGGGATCCCTAATGGAGACTGGAACATGGACAGCACAGAAGGCCACTGGGATGCCCAGCCTCCTGAGTGTTCTGAGGCAGCACAGAAGGCCACTGGGCTGCCCATCCTCCTGAGTGTTCTGAGGCAGCACAGAAGGCCACTGGGCTGCCCAACCTCCTGAGTGTCCTGAGGCAACACAGAAGGGTCACTGGGCTGCCCAGCCTCCTCTGACGTGTCCTGAGGCAATGCAGAAGGGCCACTGGGCTGCCCAGCCTCCTGAGTGTCCTGAGGCAACGCAGAAGGCCACTGGGCTGCTCAGCCTCCTGAGTGTCCTGAGGCAGCTTACTCCTGAGGCAGCTCACTCCTGAGTTGATCCTGTGGTTGTTTCTTACAGACTCTGAGCACTTGTTACCTTATAGACTGGGACTGGTGCATCTCCTATTGTTCAATTCTTCATCCCTCTCCTAAGCTGTGGCCAGAGTGGGGAATGAGGGGAAGGGGTTACAGACCAAGCCCAGAAGGCTCAGAGGTGTGGTCATGTCAGGCTTGGGCTAGAGGCCAGGTGGGAGGAGCCTGAGCTAAACCTTCTCTTGTCTGACTTCTCCTAGACTTTGCAGAGTTTGTTTTCCTGGGTCTCTTCCTCACAGAGATGTCCCTGAAGATGTATGGCCTAGGGCCCCGGAGCTACTTTAGGTCTTCCTTCAACTGCTTTGACTTTGGGGTGAGTAAGAGGCCTCACTAGGACCCTTCTGATGGGTGAGTCTGAGCTGTGCACAGCCCCCTCCCCTATTATACTCAGAGTGGGCTCAGATCTACCTAGTGGCCAGAATGTCAACAGCTGCTTTCCTGAAGGATGTGCCCTTTCCTCCCTGATCCTACATATAGATTGACAATTACAGCAAGGCTCTGTAGCTCCTTCTGTACCCGGGACCTTGTCACTTAGTAATTCAGTTTTCCCAGTAGAGCTTTGGGGACTGCAGTCCAGCATCCTGCCCTCCTGCAGTCTGGCCTGGATACCTGTACCTGTGGCTGTGAGAAGAACAGTTTGCCCTGCTAGACTTGCCTTTTTGGAGAGTATGTGGTAGTCCTGGCCTGATCTCCTCCTAACCTCTATGGGTCAGAGAGACCTCAATGAGAGCTCTTGCTATGGCTCATCCCGAGAGTAGACACCAGGCTCAGGGTGGGGCCGCACAATAGAACATGCAGGATGTGTTTAGCCGGAAGCCCCAGGGTTGGTCCTGTTGGCCCCTGCCGAGGTGATGAGTGGAAGGGCCACAGCCATGGGGAATGACTTGGAATGTTGGAAGCAGACAGTGAGGGAGACTTGGCCAGAGGGAAGGAAACTTCAGCACGGAGTGAAGTTTTCCTCTTCTCAGGCTCAAGTGTGCTGTTTTTGAAGTCCTCAGTCTGCTGGCGTGTGAGACTGTAAAGGACCTCCTCCACACCCAGGATCCTACCCCACAGCAGCGGCAGGATAGGGTAACCACCATCGGCATTTCTATTCAGAAAAGGGCCTCTAGGAAGCACAGGGGAGCACAGGTACAGCCTAGCTGTCCTCGGGGCTCCAGTTCTGCCCCTGGGGCTCTTTCTCTGTCTGCGAGAAGAGCTTCTTTGCAGCAGGACAGTTTCCTTGGGCTGTCCCTGTCAGTAGAGTTTTGAGAATCAAATGACCTATTTTTGAAAAAAGATTTAATTATGTGTGTGTAGGTGCTACGGGGGCTAGAGGTGTCGAATGTCCCCAGAGCTGGAGTTACAAGTGGTCGTGGGCCACCCAGTGTGGGCACTGGAAAGCGAGCTCAGCATCCTTGTGAGATCAGTATATGTGCTTCACTGCTGGGCGGTCTCGTGCCCCAGAGACTTCGTTTTGTTTCGTATTGCTTGATCGTTGTCAGCCATCTTGGTGTGCCTGGTATACACTTCTTTTAAAGGCATATTGGATATTGAAGGTTATTTTTATGGCTATATTATAAACCTTCTTGGAGTTTACTCCGTTAGATAAAAACCAACTCCTTTACTCATGTTTCCTGTTGTACATTAAGGTTAACATCCTTTAGCTTCCTGGAGCACTCACCGTCTCAGGAACAAGCAGGGATCACACCTCAGTCTCTTACCCCCTCAGTACAGGGTGGGTAGTGCACCCCAATGTCTTCCTCAGTACAGAGTTGGTAGTGCACCCCAGTCTCTTACTCCCTTGGTACAGAGTTGGTAGTGCACCCAATGTCTTCCTCAGTACAGAGTTGGTATTGCACCCCAGTGTCTTACTTCCTCAAGACTAGGTAGAAAGTCCACTCTTACGTCTTGACTCCTTTCCAGCTGGCCTGGGAGGCACACACTAACCAGGACCAAGTTGGGAGTCACACTTGGGTTTCCCTGTCAGAACTGCCTTAAGCCATTTTCTTTTTTTCTTTTTTTTTTTGGTTTTTCGAGACAGGGTTTCTCTGTGGCTTTGGAGCCTGTCCTGGAACTAGCTCTTGTAGACCAGGCTGGTCTCGAACTCACAGAGATTCACCAGCCTCTGCCTCCCAAGTGCTGGGATTAAAGGCGTGTGCCACCACCGCCCGGCTACCTTAAGCCATTTTCAATCCAAGTGGAAGTCACGGTGTTGTTTATTCTTGGATTCGTCTTTAGACCATGCCCTTTCTCAACGCTGGCCCCATTTGGTATCTGGAAGGCCGGGCACTTTCTGAATCGGCAGGGCCTGGCTCCCTTCTGGTGATTGTTTTTGCCTTTTACATTTGACGTAAGCAGAGTCCAGGCAGTCCTGTAGCGCTTGGCTTGGACATCTCCAGAGCAGAGTTTCCCTCACAGTTTACTGAGCTCACTTTCTGCTCCTCCCACATTTGCAGGCAATGGTGTGGCCGGACGTCTTGCCAGGGGCCCATGGCACACAGCGCCTCTGGTTGTCTACAGGATATTTCTTGTGCTCTTGTAGGTCCTGGTGGCAGTGTTCCCAGTGTCCAGGGCACTTTACGTTTTCACTGACAGGCTGCTCAGGGCTTGCCCTTTGCCTCGGAAACTGCTGCTAGTGTTTGGTTTTAGTACACAAGTGCTCTACTTTGTCCCTAAAACCCGTGCTGACTTTTCCTGCCTGGAAACATTATCTCGATAGTGAGTGGCTTAAAGCAATGAGCACACAGTGCCTCACCGTGTCTGAGAGTGACAAATTCTAGAGTGTCTCGCCTGACTGCCTCTGGCTCTAGTGAGGTCCTACGTTATCCCAGGTTCATCCGGGTATAGAGAATTCACTGCTCCGCCTGCCGCCAACTCTGTTCCTGGTCCCCCAAGTGCTTTCACACTACTGGAGAGCCATTGCTGCGGTGTATCAGGTGACAGGGAAGAGCCCAGAGCAGTGAGATGGACACCACAGTATCCGTGTCTTCTGCTATGTTCCCTGTGCTCCCAAGTCCCTGTTAGACACATGCTCATGGACAGGAGGCAGGGCGGGTGTGTACTGAGCAATGCCGCCAGACCAGCGCACATGCTAGGCCATGTGCATGCGTGTGTCAGTTTCACCCATTCCTGCACATGTGTCCAGGTACAGATGTGCCCTGTGTTGATGCTGTCTATTTCAGGTGATTGTGGGGAGTATCTTTGAAGTAGTCTGGGCTGCCATCAAGCCAGGAACCTCCTTTGGAATCAGTGTGCTGCGGGCCCTCCGATTGCTGAGGATTTTCAAAGTCACGAAGTATGTCATCTGCGTGTTCCTGGTTGGGGGACACGGATGGAGGCCACGTGTGACGCTGGATTACACGGGGATGGGTGGCATCTGGAGGCTTACGCTGGGGTTTACTGGCGTAAATACAACCTTGGTGGTAAACAGCAAATGCAGGGACTATCGTGACAAGAGCCTTTAGGCCTGTAGATGCTCCCAAGGGGGTCAGGGACCCTTGTCCGGAGGTAGGGCAGCTCTTTCCAGACCAGAAGACTGGACCCTTCGTGAGTTTTCTAATACTCCTGAATCTACTCATGTTCAGATTCAGAATCAGAGAGGCTGTGGAGGGTGCCTGGGCCCCTGACGTGGGGTCAGGGGGAGGGAACCCCTAAGAGGGTGCACACAGGGAGCCTGGCATCTGCCTGGTGTCCTTCCTTCCCTGTGTCAGGATGGCAGAATAGCACGTGCAGAGATGCAGAGGCTGTTGGGGATGTCTGAAGGCTCCTGGGAGAAGCGCTCTAGAGGCTAGGATGGCAGTTGGAGTTATCACTCAACAGCAAAATCATTATAGATACAGGTGGGCCCTGTATGCCACGAAGACTGTCTGTGAATGAGGAAGTTGCGTTTTCTCTTCCAGGAGTGTGGTGAAGGGGCTTTAAGAAGCACCAGGTCAGCTCTAACTTGGCCGGCCGATTGGACATTGGGTGGTGAAGGAGCTCGAGCAACAGTTCTCAGCCTGTGACCCTTTCACAGGTCACCTAAGGCCGCTGGGAAACTCAGATATTTACATTATGACTCCTAACAGTAGCAACATCACGGTTAGGAAGTAGCAATGAAAATAATTGTATGGCTGGGGGTCAGCACAGCAGGAGGAGCTGTGTTAAAGGGTTGCAGCATCAGGAAAGTTGAGAATCACTGAGCTAGAGTGTTGGAGAGCAGGAAGTCTAGGTTTGGGCCTGGCCATCTGATAGGTGGTGATATCTTCTGTTGAGAATTGATGTGGTTTGGGAAAGCTGGGGAACCCAGCACTGCAGACACGTGTCTGCTGTGGCTATCCCACGGCTGGACTGAGGGTCCAGGATTGTGGGTTTTGATTCCTGGAGAGGTGCATGCTTCATGTGTAGACAGGGGCTCAGCTTGAATACGGAGAGCCTGGATGAGTGGGAAGCAGCTCTGGGGTGGTCCAGCAAGACTTCCTCCATCCTTCCTGCCTGACAGGTATTGGAACTCCCTGAGGAACCTGGTGGTATCCCTCCTCAACTCCATGAAGTCCATCATCAGCCTCCTCTTCTTGCTTTTCCTCTTCATTGTAGTCTTCGCTCTGTTGGGGATGCAGCTGTTTGGGGGACAGTAAGTAGCCCGGAGGAGGGCGGGCCAGGACCCCTGGGGAGGCAGAGCTCAGAGCAGACAGTGCTGCCCGCCCCAGGCCATTTCCACCCTCCTTCCTGAAGGTCCTCCTCCTACCTGAAGGTCCTCCTCCTTCCTGAAGGTCCTCCCACAGGGCTGAGAATAATGAGCGCTTCAGAGCTGAGTCTATTGATGTCAAGGGACTGGTCCCCTGGCTCCCGACGGGACTTACTTGCTCTTCTCAAGATTTCTCTTTTCCCCCAGGTTCAACTTTCAGGATGAGACCCCGACCACCAATTTCGATACCTTCCCAGCTGCCATCCTCACTGTCTTTCAGGTGAGGCTTCTTGCACTCTCCGTGGTTCTCGTCTCCCCCAGGAGCTAGGACAGAGTGAGTGAAATTAGAGGCCCATGTTTAATCGTAACTGCATAACAAAAGATGAGCCTTGGCAGGTCCTGGGTCTGGGTGTCAAGGGCAGGTGCGTTGCCAATCTGGGGAGCAAGCGGAGCTCCCTTGGGTGTCTGAGAAGCCACTTCGTCACTTTCTCAGCTCTGAGGCCTGAAACCACTTGGTTTCTACCCTCAGAGCAAAACCAAAGCTCCTCCTGAACTTCTGTAGGGTCTCAGGCCCAGAGGCCCCCTATTCATTTTCATTCTGGGATATGTGCCTACCAATGCCCCCTGGAAGGCTGTGGCTGTGGGCCCATTGTCTGTTTGATGAGGTCCTTATTGGCTTCAGGGGTCACCTCCTCTCTTGGACAGCTTGGTTTTGGGTACTCTTGGTTGTTACTTTCTCCTTTGATAGTTAGCCTTCTAATGTTGCTCATTGATCATTTGGTATTCTGTGTACACGCCCCATGATTCCTGCTTGGATACCTTGTCTGAGACAGACCAGGACAGAATGAGCTGCCTCCCTGTTGTGAGAACTGTTGGGAGGGGGACTGTCAGGCTCAGATCTTGGTGTCTGAAGAGCCTGAGCTAACCCAGAGCTGCGCCCACATGTGTGGAAGAGCCTTTGCTCCCTGTCAGAGGGAGGGTGTGTTTCCAGCAGCTGATCTAAACCCAGTCAATGACCGGCTAAGAGAGCAGCAGTTTGGCCCTGGGATTTGTATCCCTGCCCCACCCTTGGATTCCCAGTGCTCCTGTCCTTTCTCCATGGACTCCCTTTCCCACTCTGGCTTGCTAGCAGGTCAGTGGCTTCCAGAGTGTGAGCCTCTAGTGTGGGATCGGGCCTGTCAGCCCCTAGAGACAGAAGAATGTTGCCCATCCCGGGTCCTTGCAGAGTGCATTGTGTCTGCTTGGGAATAGATGTTCATGGTGGGAGGGAGATTTCTTCATATGGTTCATGGATCTAGGGTACCCGAATACCAAGGAAGGGAAGCTGGGAGAACCACACCCCAAGGCTTGCAGTGAGCGTGTTGGGAGAGCAGTCCTTGACCAAGGCCCAAGGATTTAGAGGCCAGGTTAGAGAGCCCTGTAAGCAAGGTTTTGACAGGTGCTACCCAGTGGCAGCTCTGATGTGACTCCAGACCATGGCGGGTGACAGGCTAATTGTGACTGTGCTCTTTGCATTTGCTGTCAACGAGGAACTAAGCCTAGCGGGGGCACAGGAGAACTGCTTCTTTCCGCACACCGGGTTCGGACAAGACCTCTGCTCTAGTTTGCTTTCTGCTGCTGTGATCAACACCATCACCACAAAGCAACTGGAGAGCAAAGGGCTTATTTGACTTATACTTGCCTGTCACTGTTCATTACTGAGGGAAGTCAGGGTAAGGGCAACCATAGGAGCCAAGGAGAAAAACTGCTTCCTGGTTCGTTTTTAGTCTCTGGGTCAGCTACCTTTCTTACAATTCCCAGCACCCTGCCCAGAGGTGACACTACCCACAGTGGGGTGGGACCTCTCACACCCACCAATCAGCAATAGAGAAAATGCCACACAGACTAATCTGATGAAGGCTTTTCCTTAATGGAGCGTCAAGCTGGCAACAACTAACCATCATGATTGCGCACCCTCTGCTCCGCACACAGCAGCAGCACAGCAGAGAGCATCTGAGTGCCACTGCATCAGTGGGGTGCACGTGTGTCCAGACACTGATTACTGGAGGAGGCCAGCAATGCTGACAGGCTAGCCTGTCCTCAGCAGGATGTCTTAGACCAGAGTCTTAAGACCCAGGAAGGGAAAGCTGGTGGAAAGTGTGGGTGGGAGGGTGCAAAGGAGGAAGGAGAAACCTTCCAATTTGCTCATGGCGGGGGTGGGGGGGTGGGGGGGATGGGGGGGGAATGGGGAGTGGGGCTGCAAATTAAATACTGTGAAGCGTTGACACCCTGGAAGGGAGGTGAGACTACTTTCAAAGAAAAGGGAATAAGAGAGCAAGTGCATCTGACTCTGGGCCAAGTCAAGGGACAAAGGAAGAACTCCCAAAAATCCCCCAACTGAAGAAAAGCATCTAAGTCAAAGAGTAAGAACTAAGCAGAAATCCTAGACATTAAAGCTGTAGCAATTCAAGTAAAAAATGTAAGCAGACTGCACTCTGGACACTAAGTGACGGCGGGCAGCTGAGTTAGAGTGAGATGCCCAGCTGCCTGTGTCATGGAGATGGGATTCATGCATTGTATGAGCTGGGCTTGGAGATCAGAGGGGCAGGGGGTATAGCTGAGTGGAGAGATTTTGCCTAGCATGCTCTGACCCCCCAGTTCAATTCCAGAAAATACAAAAGGAAATGAATGGAAAGAGAAAGGAGCGGCTAGTTCTAGGCAGACTAGAGGAACATGTGTTCATAGAGGCTGAGCAGGATGAAGAGTATAGACGGGGACATTGTGCCATGTAGAAGACTGCATCCCGAGGGCTGCCCTGGAATAGCATTCATACAGAAAGACAGCTCTTGGTGTGGCACTGGTGGTATAGTGGCAAGCACAGCTGCCTTCCAAAAAGACAGCTCTTTTGATGGTGTATCATGAGTGACAGATACTAGAAGGTCATGGAAAGTAACTGTGGGATATTGGGGTGCGGTCTCAGAGCCCAGAGTCCTGGGCTGTGACTCAGCATGAGGGAGGACCTGTAGGACTGTGCCCAGTGGTAACCGAAAGCACCTCAGGTGCCCACGAAGGAGAAAATACATTGACCTGAGAGAAAATAGGAGGCCTGGGTCAAAGCCAGCAAGTTAGGACAGCGTTAGAAAGGAATTCTCCTAAATATTTGAAAGGAACTGCAATTCTGTGTAGCCCATAGAGAATATATAAGTTTCTCAGTTATTTTATGAGGCTAAAATGTCATTGATAAGAAATACTAAATGAGGATATGAGAAAAGAAAAATGTATGTCATGATCACAAACAGAGGCTAAATCATCCAGAAGAAAACTGAGGTGTCTAATATAGTCACACTTAAACTTTTCTACATAAACTAGGTCAGACCGCTCATATATAATTCTAGCAGCAGGAGGGTGAGTCATGAGGATTATGAGTTTGAGGAAAGTCTGGACACCTCCCTCCCCTCAAAAAGGTAAAACAGAATCATAAAATAATAAGAAACAAAAGAAAAAATGGTCTGTATAAATAACTTGTATTCTTCGTGGAATACAAGCAAATGGTAGGGAATCCTTGAATGTGAGTCATGGTGTTATCCAGGGTATTAGAACATGAGACAAGCCACCCGGCAGGGCGGAGAGACAGGCGTGGGACATTCCAGCAGAGTACACTAGTGTCGGCAGCCTTGCTGCAGTAGAATAAGAAACAAGCAAAATGTAAGATTTGTTTAGAATCAACAATTAAGGAAACTACTCATTAGAAATAAAATCTATGTGCTGCAATTGCATGTGGCATGGAGAAGTTGGCCACCCATACAGAAGAATGTGAAACTGGGCTGTGAGATGGCTTCTTGCACAAGAGCACTTGCCATGCAAGCCGGCAACCCGAGTTCAGCTTCCGGGACTCACATAAAGTTAGAGGGAAAAATTTGCTGAAAAGATCTGCCCTCTACGTGTACACTGTAGCATGCGTGTGCTCTCTCCACGTGTACACCATAGCAAGCACATACCCCCTCCACATGTACATCATAGCATGCACGTTCCCCCCACATGTACACTTCAGCATGCACGTGCCCCCTCCACATGTATATAGAAGCATGCATATGCCCCGCCTCCACATGTACACTGCTGCATGCACATGCCCTGCCTCCACATGTACACTGCAGCATGCATGTACCCCTCTCCACATGTACTGCAGCATGACCGTGCCCCCTCTACATGTACACCACAGCACGTAGTGCCCCCTCCACATGTTTACTGCAGCATGCACATGCCCACTCCACATGTACACC
The DNA here is from genome assembly GCF_950005125.1 of Chionomys nivalis. Taxonomy (NCBI): domain Eukaryota; kingdom Metazoa; phylum Chordata; class Mammalia; order Rodentia; family Cricetidae; genus Chionomys; species Chionomys nivalis. The sequence goes on along the minus strand of NC_080107.1, from coordinate 39,247,499 downwards.
ACAGCATGCACGTGCTCCCTTCACATGTACACTGTAGCATGCACATGCCCTTCTCCACATGTACACTGTAGCATGCACGTGCCCACTCCACATGTAACCTGTAGCATGCACATGCCCACCCCACATGTACACCATAGCATGCACGTGCCCCTCTTCCACATGTACACTGCAGCATGCACGTGCCCCCTCCATATGTACACTGCAGCATGCACGTGCCCCCTCCACATGTACACCGTAGCATGCACGTGCCCCTTTCTCTCCTGCTCTCTCATTCATGCTAATATTTAAAATTTAAATTTAAAATTTAAAAAAACATAAGCAGGGTTTCTACATTGTACTTGGTATGAAAAGTAAGCAAACCTAAAATTTTAGTGCACACATTGAGTACCGTGTTATTAACTAAAGGCAGGAAAGGCATTAAAGAAAATATAAACACACAACACAAAGGCTGTGATCAACTAATTTGATTGTGTAAAATTAATTTTCTGTGCATTGGAAATCACCATTAAAATACTTTTAAAAGTCCAGAGCCAGGGAGCTCTTCCTAGTGTCAGCAAAGCAAAGGATTAGTTTCTAGAATGTACTGAAAACACTTAGGAAACAAAAGAAATGACCCTGTAGTAGGAGAGGGCTAAGATACAGACCTGCGGTTACAGGAAAGGAAGGCCTAGTGAATACGCTAGAAAAACTGTAGTTTTTACTGCCTCCAGGGAGATGCAAATTAAAACCACAGTGACCATCCTTCCCACCTCCCATTGTAGCCAAAATTAAGAAATCATACATCAGAGTTTAGAGAAGGCATGGTTTTTAGAGGCCCTACCCCGACCCCGTGCACTGATGGTGGGCATTGAAGTCATGCTGGACCGTGACTTCCTAACATCCTGTGAAAGCTGCCTAGCTGCGCTCTCCCGCTCAGGGGTCCAGATGGGGTCCAGATGTGTGTGAGGTGGCTCAGCAGCACCAGCTGTCATGACAACATGACCATAACATCAGCGTGCTCATCTTGTAGGGACAGTGGAGGAAGCATGTGTTTGGAACCAGGGAAAGCAATTGACCCGGAACTAAAAGTGTCAGCATGGATGCGTCTCACAAATGTAATTTTGAGCAGAACAAACAAGCTTCAGGGTAATTTGGTATTACTGGATGACATTGTATGCTGTGTAGAAGAAGCCCTCGTGAGATGATAAACGCCAAAGTCAGGAACTGTATAACTGGTGGGAGGTCCCATCAGGAGACCTCAGTCCCATTTGGATGTTTACTTTTATTTTTAAAAAAAATATTTTAAACCTTGTGTATGTGAATATCTCTGTGTGTGAGTGTGAGTGTGAGTGCCCACAGAGGGGAACTGGAGTCACAGGCAGTTGTGAGCTGCTGCTGTGGGCAGTGGGAACTGAACTCCGGTCCTCTTCTACCAAGTACCAAGCCATCTCCCCAGCCATGGAAAACCAGTTCTATGAGAAATATAACACTGAACTCAATGACAAAGGCTAGGGTATTCACAACCTGGGTCTGGAGAAATGAACACCATTAAGAAAGAACAGGATAACCATTCCCATAATACACAGGGCTCCAGGTGGATTAGAAACTTATGTGGAAAAAATTCCACTTTCAGTGATTAAATAGAATATCTAACCAGAACAAAGGATGGGAAGTGGGGCAGGGCAGGGAGAAATAAAGGTTTGCTGACGGGGCAAAGGTCACACTTATCCAGTCTGTGAGGGTGGACCTGTGTGGCCAGAGGTGGCAGGAACCTGGGGAGTCAAAGGCTTAGCTTCCATCGTGTGACACTGGGCAGCTTGTTTTCTCCTCTGACCCTTGCTGTCTGTAGTAAATGACAGTTGTGGCCAGGGTGGCTCCAGACGGCTTTGCTTTCCTGTGCCACCATCCTCTGTTGCTTGGACCTTGGGAATTCCTGTCATTTAAGGATGTGTACATGGGCACACTGCCCGCTGATGTATGTGTGCCTTGATTCAAGCCTATGTGAGTGTGTGTACATACTCATGTGTACATGTGTGCTGTGTGCTCCTGGGTGTGATACTGATGTGTCCTATGTTTTCCCTCCTGCAGATCCTGACAGGAGAGGACTGGAATGCAGTCATGTATCATGGGATCGAGTCACAAGGTGGTGTCAGCAAAGGCATGTTTTCTTCCTTTTACTTCATCGTCCTGACATTGTTTGGAAACTGTATCCTTCTTGGGGCTAAGTGCGCGTGGTTCATATTCAGCACGCTTCCTGTGGCCACCTCCTGGCTTCCCCGAGAAGGGCTGGGGTATTTAAGCAGTTCCTTTCAGAGTGTGGCTGATGTTCATCCCCAGGAGGCAGAGCCCTGACTGTGGAGGTGCTGTGTGGGGAAGGGGTGTCTAGAGGTTGGGGAGGACCATGTAATTAATTACCAGGGGCTCAGGAAGCACTCTGAATGATCTTGGGGTCCTTGTAAGAAGGTGTGGATGTGGAATGGGTAGGGAAGAAAAGCTTTCTTCCTCATTAGGTTTAAGGGAGTAAGGTTTGGCTCTGGACTCCCCTGCTGGAAGTAGGGAGTTGCAGAGCTTGCCTCTCACCTTTGCTGCAGGCCAGAGCTAGGCCTGCAGGGCAGCGGGGAGTGGGGATGTCCACCTCCTGGACCAAGGCAGACCCAGCGGCAGCAGGGACAGTGTGGGGAGACTTGGGGCAAAGAAGAGTCTGCATGGCTGGTCATGCCTGCCAGGGTGAGGGCTGAAGGAAACAGGTGCGAGTGTGGTTCGAATGCACGTGAGACAGGAATGGAGCCTTATCAGGGTTCAGGTTAATATTTTTGTGACCTGCATCTGGCTGTCAGACCTCTGAGATTCTAAAGCTGGAGTCCCAGCCTTTGTTAATAGTTCTGTTGGTGCCTGAGAGTTCACAGGCAGGGTCTGATGTGCTGGTCCAGGAGCCATTCAGAAAATGTGGTGGAATGTTGTAGAGCCCAGAAGCAAGTTGTAAGCAGAAGCCAAACTGCTGTGAATTGTTTTCCAGATACCTCTGCAAAGGGGGTTCTTTTATAGCCTAGGATTGGTGTTCCGTTCCCTGTCACGAGGCTGAGTGAGGTCTGGAGGGCGAGTGGGTACACAGTGAAGGCAGCTAAGTGTGGCTCTGGATTCAGAGAGGGAAAGGAAGTGCAGTGTTAGCCTCACATTGGGCAAAGCAGTGACAGCACACAACTGTGTTAGTCAGGGCTCTCCAGAGTAACAGAATTTCTAGAATGAATCTTGAATGACTCACAGGTTGTGGTCCAGCTGATCCCGCAATGGCTGTCTATGATCAGAAAGTTCAAGAATCTAGTAGTTGTTTAGTCCACGAGGCTGGATGCCTCAGCTGGTCTTCAGTAGATGCCAGAATCCCAAAGAAGCAGGCTCTAATGCCAGTGAAGGAGCAGAGTTACTAGCAAGGGTGGACAGCAAGTAGACAAAGAGCAAAAGCTTCCTTTGTCCATGTCCTCATACGGGCTTCCCAGCGCAAGTGATCTGGATTAACAATGAATCTTTCTTAGAGATGCAGATTAGAAATGGATCTTCCTCCTTCACATTAAGCAAAAATGCCCCATAGGTGTGCCCTCTATATTTGGGTTTTAGTTAATTCCAGATTATGGTCAAGTTGACACCAAGAATAATCATCACAGTAGATGAACACTGACATTAGGTCAGGCATATCAGCCATCAGGTGTTTCCCTTCCTGTTTAATTCAGGTGGCTTCTGATGCACTTGTCTTTCCATCTGCATAGGAATGCAGCCTGTAGCTCTGCCTTGGGCAGGGAAGAGCCTCTAGGCTTGTGTGGTTGGATTAGTCCATAGGGTAGGTAGTACTGAGAGGTGTCCTGCTGGGTGTCAGCTGGGTCATGATGTCCTACCTCATGGGTACTGCTAGAGCCCTGAGCAGGCTTGCCTGTAGCAATGCTCTGGGCCATGGGCCCCAGCCAGAAGGCCAGACTTGGGTTGGTTATGGCTGCCAGTTGTTGCTTGACTGGTTAGAGTCCAGGGCAATAGGGAGAATGGTACTGCCTGGCAAGGGTGAGTCCCCAGACATAGGATGGAAGGGGCCTTAGTCAGGTGAGCACTGGGCTCTGTGCACAGCCAGGAGACATCAGATGGGGTCTGCAACATTTTGGTTGTCAGGATTAATGCCAGGAAGTGCACTGCCTAGTGTGTTAGCAGTACCAATGTTTGAGATTACTCAGGAGGGTAACCTACATGGGAGGAGGTGAACAATAGCAATGATGTCATTACAAAGAACAGTTCCCTTCTGTAGTGAGAAGAGGCTTGTGGGAATGGCAGTGACAGAATGACCAGGTCCTGGTGAGATTCAGGGAAGACGCTTATGTTACTCTGGGATCTGGTTCAGGTATCTCCCCCTGTCTTCATCAGGGTTCCAGTGCTGTGAAGAGACACCATGACCACAGCAACTCCACAGTGAAAGGAAGCATTTGATTGGGGTTGGCTTGCAATTTCAGAGGTTTATTCCGTTGTCATCATGGCCTGGAACATGGTAGCATGCAGGCAGACATGGAGCTGGAGAAGGAGCTGAGAGTGCTACATCTGGGCCAAAGGCAACAGAAACTCTGGGCCTGGCTTAGACGTCCGAGATCTCAGAGCCCATCACTAGTGACATATTCCCTCTGATAAGACTACTATCTCCTAATCCTTTCAAAAATGCCACTCCCTGGTGACTAACTGCTCAAATCTACATACCTGTGGGGCCATTCTCATTCAAACCACTACACATGCTGTGTAACTGTGGCTTCCTTGTCTCCAAGGCATGGTGGTAGCACCTCACCATAGGGTTTCAGGGGCCAGTTCAGGGTGGGTACAGTGTTGGGTGCTCAGACCAGTGTTTATAACCACCCTCCCGTTTCCATTGTTACTCAGGGAAGCATGCTGAGGAAGGGTGCCCAGAAATCCACATGAAACAGAAATTTCAGAAAGGGAACTTGGAAGACAGGGAGGTTTTGTGAGCCTGGCTTGGAAACTAGGGCCTGGGAGGTGCTGGTCATGGGTGGATTTGTGGATTAGATTGGGTGGGTTGTCTTCACACCCCTAGAAGGTGGCAGAGCCTGTGAAGGCAGGATGTGTTTGTTTCAAGGCTTCTCATACAGACTAGAGAAGAGAAAAACTGGGGCTAGTGGAAGATGGTCTGTGTATCCTCTGAAGGAGCCAAAGGCAAATAGATTGAACATGACCTTTAATATTTGGTTCTACAGTGCCATCCCCAAAGATCTAGATGAGAAAAGAGCATACTCTCGCCCCTCCCCTTTCTGTCTGTCTGTCTGTCTGTCTGTCTGTCTGTCTGTCTGTCTCTCTCTCTCTCTGTGTGTGTGTGTGTGTTAGAGAAGGTTGAGCCTTGTGAAACTGTAGAGGTGCCATCCAGCTTGTGAGAGCAGAGGCCTTGGGGGAGGGGACCTTGTATGTATGGTACAACAGGGCCCAGAATGGGCTGATGGTGTCAGGGGACAGAGACTGGGGACTTGGTAGATAGATGGTTCTTCTGTCTTTCATGGGCCACGGTGGTGGACGGTATGGGACAGGGTGTGGGATAGAGGGCTCCCTTCCTTAGCTGGAGCCAACCAGACACCCTGCTGAATGTTTTCCTAGCCATTGCTGTGGACAACCTTGCCAATGCCCAGGAGTTGACCAAGGTATGTAGAAACACCGCCTGCAGCCTAGAAGGTGCTAGAAGGTCTGGGACTCAGTACATGTTACTGGATACATGTGGAGTTACGAGGAAGGTCAGCTCCTGGGTCAGGGTTCATGTGACTTCAGGGGAGTCTCCTCAAAGTCATGAACAAAGAAATATTAATGAGAGCTCTGGGTACAGAGGATCGCCACCGAAGCAAGGAGGGACAGGGCCATAACGAAGGTTCACGTGTGGACAGGCTCCTGGAGAAGCTATGGAGGTACAGACTGGCCAGGACTACCCATGTCACAGAAGTAGAGGGTCCTGAGACAGGCTGATCTGAGCAGGCGTGTGACGAGGATGAACAGCGTTCTCAGACAAAATGTATGCATGGGCCCCGGGGAAACACTCAGCTCTGAAAACCAGAAAGGGCAGTGAGAGGACACCTGTGGTGCTCCCCTCAGATGCTCAGCTCGGCTGGAAGCTGGAGGAGCAGCGGTGGTTCTGTCTGTGCACATCTGTGTCACAGCAGGGCAGCTCCTTCTCTAGGTAGAACCCAGCAGGCACCATTCAGTATTCATTTCTTACATACAAGCCCCAGTGGGGGACATGATTATACACATCTCTCTCTGGTTTCCCTCTAGAAGACACCACCCCCTGTCTGGTAGCCCTCAGTCTACTGCCTGCTAGGGAGCTAGGCTGCCTGCTGTCAGCTTTAGAATTGTGTTTTGATTCAAGTTCTGCTACCACGTGCATTCCAAATGTCGTGTGTGCGCGAACCGCATCTCTGTAGGGTCTGTGTGTTCTCTGCTGCTCAGGTTGTCACCTGTGCACAGCTCCCAAGTCTGACCTCCTCAGTGCTATATTCTCCTCACTCCGGGTCCGAGGAAGGTGGGTTTAGACGCATGCAGTCCTAGGCTGTGTCTGAGGTCTGGGACACCGCTTTGGCTCTGATCCCTGGCTTCTGAGGAATTCCACCAGTTTGTTTTTGTCATCAGTCTGGTCAGTGCTGATGATTACAATCCTGCTGTGGCCAGATTCCTGGCTGGAATGCATGGGCTGGGGGAACCCGTGCATTTCCAGAGCTGTCCTTGGTGTTAGTGATTCTGGGACACCAGCAACTTTAGTTCCTGTACAGGAGAACACTTGAGTCCTGATGTCTCTCTCTTCATGTTCTCCTGTGGGTCTTCAGGGACCTGCCTGCATATAGAATTCTGCACGCTGGATCCTATACAGGAATCCTCCCGCCTTGGGATTTGAGACCAATGGAGGCCTGTCTGTCTGAGCACATGATACTGCCTGGATTGGACAGGAGCCCTAGAAGAGAGGACTTAGTCCATTCTGTGTTAGCTCCTCACTGCTGTGACAGGAAAGCGAGAGAAGCAGGATAAATAGGTGGAAAACTTTATTTTGCCTCATGGTTTGAGAGGGCACAGTCCATTATTGGCTGACTCTGCTGTCCCTAGGTCTGTGGCAAAGTCCAAGGTCATGGCAGAAAGTTGTGGTACATCAGAGTGCCCCTCTTATTGGTGGCTAGGGAGTAGAGATGCATAAGAAGGGGCCAGATCATGGTACAGCATCCAGTGACATTCCCTAGTGACCTCTGCCCTCCAGCTAAAGCCCATTTCCTAAACAGGGACAAAGCATTTGACAGATGAGCCTGCAGGGCACGTTGAATAGCCCATCCACGCCTGCAAATGTGTTCCAGCACTAATTACTTTTCTGTGGGGTAGAAATAAAGTCAAACTGGATTATTTGTAGGATATTTAGGGCAATTTGCATATACCTTGAAGTGATTAGGGGGACTCCTTCCCAGGGGGCTATAAATCATGACTGGTCTTGTGTCTTTAAAGAGTGCATGGCTGGGAGTGCTCTATGGGGGAACTAGTTAACTCTTTCTTGGAGCTGGAGCCTGAGGCTCGTCTCTGTAGAGGAATTTTCTGGACAGCGACTAGGAATTCAGTTTTTTTTGTCATTTTTGTGCTCCTCAGGCAGATTTGGGCACATTTTGAGGAATGCTAGCTTTCGGGGGAGCTAAGTAGGCCTAGGCTTAGGGGTTTTAAGAAGCCCTGGAGGACCCAGTAGTCCAGAAGAACAGCGTGGAGACCGTCCTTCTTGGGCCTCGGACTCTTGAGTCCTGGAGCACAGCTAATTGGTTTGCTTAGTGACCTGGGGCCAACGTCAGAGGGTCTGTCAGCTGTTTATTCCTCTTCCTGGACAGGTAACTGCACAAACATAAGTCCTGTTCCAATGGTAAGCAGCCGTGTGGGACTTCATGGAATCTGAATGGTTCCGGCGGAGAAACTCAAGGGTGGAGTAAGGTTCTAGTGGGAACAGGAGGATCTTAGCATCTTGCCCTCATGGGGGAGGCCAACTTTGCTCAAGTGGTTCAGGAGCTTCTAGAAGGACAGGTGGATGGGAAGAGAGACAAATTTGCTGTGACAAACCTGAGGTAAAAAAAAAAAAAAAAAAAAAAAAAAGAGAGAGAGAGAGAGAAAAGAAAAATAAAAAAATAAAAAATAAAAATTCTGGCAGTGTCTTTGCATGGTGTAGTGATGGCAGGGATAAGGCCTGGCTGCAAGCATAGCTGCAGCGGCATCAGCTTGTAGAGCATGCCGCAGGTGGCACAAGCTAGACAACATGAATGCAGTGTCTTGGATACTGTCACTTCTAGCCACAGACAGGAGAATGCTGGGGAGAAGTAATCCTGGGTCACAGGGAGCTCTACCCCTCAGGGCCTGGATGTGTGCTCCAGGGCAAAGCAGCCTCAGAGTGGCCGCAGCCCCTTGAGGAGACAGTTTGTTGTTCAAACAGGATGAAGAAGAGATGGAGGAAGCAGCCAACCAGAAGCTCGCTCTCCAGAAGGCCAAAGAAGTGGCTGAAGTCAGCCCCATGTCTGCTGCCAACATCTCCATTGCTGCGTAAGGCTCCCGGGAATGGAGTATGGGTGGCTGTGGGGAGCAGCAGTGCGAATGTCTTCCTCAGAACCCCCCTTGTCCAGGGCTGCTGAAGACACAGCCACCCCCCTTGAAAGGAACTTGAGCAGAGGGCTCACTTGAGCCTACTTTATGGCTTTCCCCAGCCTGAATGTGGGCAGAGTGTGGAGGCGTGGCCTTCATGGTGAGTAGGGATAGCTGGGCTTCTGAGTCACTGGATGGTGTCTGGGTGACCCTAGTGCTCCTTTTTTGGTGAAGCCCTGGTTGGGGTCAGGGTACAAGGAGTCTGCGTGTAGATGTCATACATAATTTTCCAGAAATGTACTTTGTGAGACCAAAGGTTCCAGTGGCACTTTGGCAGCCCATCCACTTCCAAAAATGTCCCTGCAAGTGCTTGGCATGAGGGCATCTGTGATGAGACATGGCAGGAGGACTCTGGGAGGACCCAGTCTCCCTGCCAGCCAGCTGGGTGTCAGGTACAGTGATGTTATGGGGGCTAGGGACTTTGGGGGGAATTTAGTGTTTAGGAGTCACGGAATTAGGCATGTGGCCTGGGCATCGGTGAATCTTGGGAGAAGTACACCCTGCTGGCATTGAAGCTGCACACTCGCCCTGCCACAGTCAAGGCTGGGCACATGGCCTTGACTCAGCCCTTTGTGGTGACTTACGCCTGCACTGCTAAATTATGTGTTGGAATTGGTTGGTTGTGAATGTTGGTGTTGTGTGTGTGTGTGCCCAGAGTGGTTCTGTTCCTTCCCAGAGGTCACCAGATAGTATTTTCAGACACTTGTCTCTACTAAGCGTAGAGAAAGCATTTGGCCTGGGAGCCAGAATGGCTGCAGTTCACACAAACGGCTTTTGGACCTCACTGTTCTATTTTGGTTTTCGCTGTCTGGCTAGTTCAGTTACTAACTAGCTGGCTAGTTTAATTCAACAGTTTGATCCTGAGGTTGACGAGACTTGGCAGTTATCCCTCCTTGTGTCCTTCTCTTGAGCTCTGTGAGCTGCTGGTGCTCTGTAGTTCAGAGGATGGCATGATGAGTTCCCAGCCTCATGTGGACCTGCGGCATGTGTGATGTTCTTTTTAGCACGTGCCTTCTCTGCTGTTCCTGGATGTGAGTGCTCTTGCTGCCTTGAGGGCCACCATTCCCGGAGGTGTTCCTGTCTAGACTAATGCCTGGGGAAGTGAGTCTAGGTCCTTGACATAAGCCAGAAGAAACTGCCTAGACATCCCCACTCCCGTCCCTGCGTGGAGACACTGTGGTAGATGGGGAGTATCCCCAAGAATGGGATATGTACTGCACAATATAGTGGTGTGGTGTGACTAGAGATTCTGGAGAATCGGTCACACAAGGTGAGGCCTTTCCTGGGTGCATGGTACTGAGTATGGGGGCTATTGGCTGTTGACTCTTGCCACTCATGCCAAGAGGGCGCTGTATATGAGTTCCCCCTTGTTGTTTGCTGCCAGACTGGGGAGACTGTGGCTGTCAAGAATTTCTCGTCTTGGCAGTGTTCCTCACAGCCGTGTCTCCTGGGGTGTTGTGTGGCTGCTGAAGGGCCCTCGGTATGCATGGTGATCAGGCCTTCTGCACTCTGGATAGCAAGACAGGTGACTCCAGGATTGCTGGGGTGAGGTGCAGTCCTGCGTAGGGTGAGGTGCAGTCCTGTGTAGCCCCGGTGGAAGCTCCTAAGGAGCAGGACACTGAGTGAGAGGCATTTTCCTGCTCTCCTCTGTGACTCCTCATCCTCGCCTGCTCTTCTAGGCGTGCGCGCGCACGCGCGTGCGCACACACACACACACACACACACAGAATTGCTCTCACGTTGTACATAGTCTCGCACTCACAATATTGCATGTTCTTACACACATTCACTCATACGTTTATAATCTCCCATTCGCAATTTCACACACTCAAAATCTCACACTCACAAGTCCTATGTCCGTGCTCGCGCTCACGGTGCTCTGTCAGCAGTATTGTAATGCACTTACATGCCTGTTCACCCTGGTGTGAAGGTGAACTCTTTCTAGGCTGCACTGTAAAGATCTCGGCCTTTAGAAAGGGGCACTGGAGACCTTCCTGGCCGTCCCTGTGAAGCCAGAGGGAAAGGAAATGACTGAAAAAGGGATTTTTGCTTTCTCTGTTTGTTTTTAGAAAAACTTTTACACGTCACTTGGAAGTGGCTGCATTAGTCACATGGAAGGCACTGTGGCCTAGAAGCCATGAGACTTGTGTTTGGGAACTGAGGGTCTGGGAGCAGAGACTCAGTGCTTATGGGGAAGGCAGATGAGGTCGGTGGCAGGGCCTGGATAACACCTCATGTAAGGGTGCTTTTGCCTCCTGTGTTTGCCATGTGCTCATTGGAGGCCCACAGCTTTAGGTCAGCCTGCCCGGGTCTCTGGGTGTGACTGTAACTCTTCCCAGACCACTCCCTCTTAGAGCAGTGTGGACCAGGCTATGGTGATGGATGGTCCCAGAGAGAACTCTATCTTGTCTTCCAGCTGTGTAGGGTCTGCTGGTTCAGTTCAGGCTCACTTGTCTGCACATGGAGAATTGGTTCTCAGCTTCTCTTTAGCCCTGGCCTTGGCCAGTGCCTGTCTGGTGGATGCATCGCTAGCCTTCTGCCAGATGTGCACTGCGGCCCGCACCTGTACCTGCACCGACCTGGTGCCCAAGTGTCACTTGTGTCTCAGAACGTTCTCTGGTTTTCTCACTCCTGTTTATGTTTTGTTTCTTGCATGTGCAGTTTTGTAAAGCAAACTCGAGGTACTGTATCTCGCAGCTCATCTGTCTCCAGCGTAAACTCACCGTGAGTGGTTCTGCTATGATTCTCCATCTGTGACTCATGATGACTGTGTGCACACCTTCCCTCCACACCTGACTGCTTCCCCCAGTCATTTGCTTCATGGGCAGCTCCAGCCCAGCCTTCTGTGGGAATGGTGGGCTTGTTGCCTGTTGTCCCCAAGTCCTACTAACAGGCCCAGATCTTTCTGAGCTTGGCCTTCCTCTCCCTTCTGGTCTCTGTCCTTTTGTCTGCCGTTTGTCTGTGTGCAATCTCTCTGGTACCTTGTATATGTCTACTTCTTGGATAGGGTGGAGCTCTGTGGACTTCTTCACAGAAGACCTACTTTACAGGTCTTCTGTGCGTTTCATGAAGTCCTGTGCACAGGGGTGGCAGAGAGGGTTTTTGGAGACATTCCTTGGCTCCTCCTAGCCCCTCCTTACTTTGGGGGAGATTATGTAGGTTATTCTGAGGCAGCCCTTGTTTTAGCATGAACAAAGCTGCTATTGAGCTTATAGTACATAGGCCAGGGGAGTGCTAAAACTCCTGATTGGGAGCTGAGGGCCTGGGAGCAGAATGGGGACCCATATTCTGCTCACAGAGGAAGAAAAGAAGGCAAGTAGCTGATCAAGCTGGCTTTCCTGGTGGTGACATTAGCCTGGCTGGGTCACTCTTCCTGGGAGATGTGATTCTGGTTCTTCCTTCAAGGATGGGGCCAGGACCTGTAAGTGACGGTCCCCTGTTTCCCTCCTGGAAAACCAAATTCCCAGGGGAGGTTCTGGTACTGTCTTCTGCCAGTATCTCCTCATGTTAGAGAAGGGAACATTTGCTGTTGAGCCCTCTGTGTGGAGAGTCAGGTAGCTCCTGTGTCTTGTGGCCGCTTTGTGTGCCTTCTCAACAACAGCATAGAGCAATCTGGGTCTTCTCACAAGTGTGAGATGCCGCCAGATGTTGGGGCCCTGATGTCTGGTAGGATGAGAAAGTCTGTTGAGTTCTCAGTAACTTCCATGTGGCAGAAGTGAGGTGTCAGTTGGACATACCTTCCAGGTATGGCTGGGAGCAGGACCTCATGAGAGCAGCTCTTCCCCACGGCTCCTTAGAGAGCCCTGTTCAGGTGGATTCTGCCTGCGTCATGCTGCCAGCCATGTAGCAATCTAGGTCAGCAAGCAGTTTGCCTTTCAGGAGAGGCTCTTGAACTGTTTGTGAAGTTTTTAAGAGGAACAGTGTGAGGTGTCTGTCCTAGGTGCAGTGGACAGAGGTCAAAGAAAAGCTCTGGAGAGTGACCAGGGCAGGGGCAAGATGGCTCAGATGTGTAGAATGAGACTCAGGAATCTGTCCTGGGAGGAGTCCAGTGATCTCTACAGGTTTGTGACGAGATAAAAGCAGCCGGGTGTTATTAGGTCCCAGAGCACGGGGCTGGGGGACTCTACCAGTCAGCAGAGGTGAGTGGTTGGCCCTTGCCCAGCTAGTTGGTACATTGTTCTGTGTTTGAGGGGCCACTGCCAGCCCAGTGATGCCCTTCAGTCCCACAGGCACCCTGTCTTCCTCCTGTACTGATGTGGTTCCTGAGAAAGGGTCATACCTGGGGCAAGGCTAGGGCTGAGTGAGCCCAGTCCTGCCTGTGCTGGAGTTGGAGCTTCAGGCCGGCACATGTACCCATCGTCTTCATTGTCCACCTTTCACAGCGGAGAACCGTGATGCTGGCCCCCGCCCAAAGGTTCCTGTGAGCCATCCAGCTCTGCTGATCAGGGGCTCAGGATCCAGGGCCATCTTGGTGTATTGGACTGATTGAGAGTCCCAAGGTAGTGAGCAGACATCAGTCCTCCCAAGATTCTTGAAGATGGGCGCATATCTTCAGGCCCTCTTCCTTTTCTTGCCTTCCAGTGTGGTACAGAGATGAACCGTACCAGGGACAAGGAAGCTGTGTGGGAATTCTTGGAGCAGGGATATCACGGTGGTGATACCTCGGCCTCGGCGAGGACAAGTAGTAGCCGAGGTCCTGAACTAGCAGGTGCTACTTGTCCTGTCAGCCTCACCAGGGCTCCTAGGGGTGGAGACACAGATTCTATTGTTCTTTAGCTTCCAGACTTGCCAGCTGCTGGCTCCTCTCAGGAGAGAAAGCTTAAGATTTGCTGTCCTTCCTCTAACCGGTTTATTCCAGTGACTGGGCTGGTCCCCCGGGCACACTTTGCACCCGTGTTTTGATGCAATTGAGGTTGACTGAGAGATTGTGTGTTCTTCAGGCACTCCTTCCCTTCTGCCCCGTATGCATGTGAACCTCACTCCATCAGTGACTAACTATGGGCCCCGAGCAGGTCATGCCCTCTTTCTAGGCTCAGTGGCCCTCCTTATGGAAGGCACCTGTCCTTGAGGTAGCCATAAGGGCTGTGCGAGGGGGACATGGAGCCCAGAGCACTGGTACTGTCGCTGTTACTGTTAGTGATGCCTCAGACACAGCCAGGGTTGCCCAGAAGCCTCCAGAGATGGAAGGATGAGGCTGTAGCCTCAGATGAGGTCTCTACTTGGCAGAGGTGGGACTGGGGCCACATCCTTTGATGCTCTTATTCAGAACCCAGACTGGAAATGAGCTCCCTGTTTTAGATGTGGGAATGGAAGATGTCTGGGCCAGCGAGGTTTCAATGAAGATGAGGCCCTTCATTGTTCAGTAAGGACTGGACTAGACTGCTTCCTACCCCCGTGGCTGGAGGATTTCAAGGGTACGCCTGACTCTTAGTGGAGTGTGAGGCTCCCTACAGAGTAAGGGACAAGGGCGTATTGGTGGCGGTGAAACAGGGTTTTCTCAGCTCCAGACATGATTTCCACTACTCGTAATTGGTTGAGTCAAATAGTGGGGCTTCCAGAATGTTTCAGAATGCAGCAGAAACTGTGCTCACCACAGGGCCACATGCTCCCTTGGGAGGTATGGTGGGTAAGTGCCTCTAGAAGTGTCCATTTGACTGGCCTCTCCTGGACCAGCTCCCAAGGCAGGCTGTAGGGGTGCCTCCATCAATCCTTCTCGGTTTGCAAGATGGTCTCCCTTTCCATTTTGCCTTCCTGGCTAGCTTCCCATTTACCTTGAAATTCTGTTTACCCACTCTGCTGGTACCTGGCATCCCCTTGCGCCCTTTAGACTCCGAGCCATTGTCCTCCTGCTAGAGTGGAGTCTAGAAGGACACTGACAGGCGAGCTAAACTGTGCCTCCCCCCAACCCTTCCCCACCAACAACAGCAGAGGTCTTTAAGACTGGTTACCTCTCCCCTGTCCCTACATCCCTCCATCGCTTGTGTTCATCTGCGGCTTCCCTGTGAGGCAGAGATAAGCCGGCCGGTGACACTCATGACAGTCTCCCCGCAGCAGGCAGCAGAACTCGGCCAAGGCGCGCTCAGTGTGGGAGCAGCGGGCCAGTCAGCTAAGGCTCCAGAACCTGCGTGCCAGCTGTGAGGCACTGTACAGCGAGATGGACCCCGAGGAGCGCCTGCGTTATGCCAGCACGCGCCATGTGAGGCCAGACATGAAGACGCACATGGACAGGCCCCTAGTGGTGGAGCCTGGCCGGGATGGCTTGCGGGGACCTGTGGGGAACAAGTCAAAACCCGAGGGCACTGAGGTCCCTGAAAGTGTAGACCCACCGCGCAGGCACCACCGGCACCGTGACAGGGACAAGACCTCAGCCACGGCCCCTGCTGGCGGTGAACAGGACAGGACAGACAGGACAGACTGTCCAAAGACCGAAAGCACTGAGACAGGGGCCAGGGAGGAACGTCCGCGCCCACGGCGCTGTCACAGCAAGGAGGCTGCAGGGACTGAAGTGCAAGCTCGCAGTAACAGGCGTCACCACCGGCGTGGCTCCCCAGAGGAGGAGGCCACTGAGCGCGAGCCCCGGCGCCACCGTGCCCACCGGCATGCACAGGACTCGGGCAAGGAGGGCACTGCACCGGTGCTGGCACCCAAGGGCGAGCGACGCCCACGACATCGAGGCCCTCGCACAGGCCCCCGTGAGGCAGAAAACAGCGAGGAGCCCACACGCCGGCACCGTGCAAGGCATAAGGGGCCATCAACACTTGAGCCCCCAGAGAAGGAGGCTGCAGAGAAGGAGAGCAACATGGCGGAAGGAGATAAGGAAACCCGAAACCACCAGCCCAAGTATGTAAGAGGCAGAGTATGGTGGGGTGGGGTGGTTAGTAGCCCTTATGCAGATAATAGGGAAAGGGACTCTGCCAGGCTGCTCCTGTTGTCACCTCACACCCCCATTCCCAGTTCTCCTTTTGGTAAAATCCCTTGTGGCAGCCAGTGTGTACTCAGCGACACCCAGGAAGGGACAAAGGACTTAGGGAGAAACTGGAGACACTGGGAACACACTGACCTGGGAAAGAGCAGAGCATCCAGGAGAAGGGAAAATTGGGGAGGACACTGGGAGAGGAGACACGAACAAGGTTACTGGCTGACTTTACAAAAAGCGGACCAAAGGGTACTGGCCTGCTTTTTGGCTCTGACTCTTCAAGAGACCTGGAGACTGGAGGTTGAGGCTGAAGCCCCCATCTTTGAGCTTGCCCACTGGCTGCCAGAAACCAGGTTAGGCACAGCTGGAGGCCGTTGTTGAGGGTCAGCCTAACAGAGAGCACCGGGTGCGGCGGGGTGCGGCTCTAAGGGTGTCCTAGGGAAATGGCCTTCTTCAGATTGCTTCGTTCTGCAAGGGGGTTTGATCCACATACAAACTGTAACACCAATAGTGCCCGGCTCTGCTAAAAGCAGATGGGTCAGCTCCATACCCTCCTTCTAGACTGCAAGATAACCTAAGTGTGTAGTAACAAACCACGCAAAACACAGGAGAGCTGCTCTCCCGAGCTTTACTTGCCTTGTGTAAAGGGGTAGCTGTTAGGAGCTGGGTCTCACCTACTGTATCAGACTAATGGGCATTTTGGTTTCAGGGAACCTCACTGTGATCTGGAGACCGTTGCGGTTACAGGCGTGGGCCCTCTGCACATGCTGCCCAGCACCTGTCTCCAGAAAGTGGAGGAACAACCGGAAGATGCAGACAACCAGCGTAACGTCACCCGGATGGGCAGTCAGCCTTCAGACCCCAGCACCACAGTGCATGTCCCAGTGACACTGACAGGCCCTCCCGGGGAGACCTCTGTAGCTCCCAGTGAGTATCTCCCTGTACCAATGGCAGGTCCAGCTTCCCCCATTCCTGCTGTTCCGTGTCAGTGGCTGGGCATCCAGCTTGCCTCTCTGAATTTTCTCCCTGATGGAGAGAAAGTTCTTTGCTATCGGTATCTGACCTTTGATATCTCTTGGCTTTCTGTTGCCCTTCAGGCGGGTGGATGTTAAATACCTTTGTCCCTCCTCCTAAAAAACGTTTTCACGTTGCTGGCCATGCCAGGCTCAGCGTCAGAGTGCTGAGAATACAGCGGAAGGTGGAAAGACCGCAAAATCTTCATCTTGTGTCGCTTGACTAGTGCTGGTGGCGGGTGGGACCAGGATCTCAGAGCTGTTACCTATTCACTGCTTCGGTACCCTTGCCCTAAGCCCCACCCCCTTGTCTGACTTGCTCTCTTCTTCCTGTGTGTGTGAAACCGGAAAGGAGTGTGTGGCGAGAGCCCAGTGAACAGGCGTGTAGTAAGAAGAAACTTGCAGGTGCCCGTGTGGCCCTCGCCAGGACAGATGCCAGAGAGGAAGAAATCATTCCAGGAGAGAGGCAGGGCCTAAGGAAGGCAGGGACGCGCTGAGCTCTGCGGTAGAACACGTGAGCTGTATACCGCGTGCCCAGACACACCGGTAGTCGGTCACACACGCTGGGAAGACAGTGCTGGAGGGCGGTGGCCTTTAGCTCTTTAGCCACCAGTTTCTCTGAGCTTCCAATGTGGAAAACTTGATCTTGGCCCATTCTTGATTCACTTGCCATGCCTACAGATGGGTCTGTCTTCCCGGCCCCTCCTTTGTTCCTCTGTAGAGTAGCCTGGACTGAGCCCGGGACCCCCTGGGATTTGGTCCACAGTCGGCCCCATCCATGCTGGCAGCCACAGACCTTGTATCAGAATGTCACATACTTGGCCATGCAGCACATAGATTTTCAGGTTAACGTTTAAAAAAGAACAAGTTTTATCACCAAAAAAGGGGTTTTGTGGCTTGCTAGTTGGTTTCTTACCACACTGAAGGTCCAGTGTCGGGGTGTACCACAGCTGTCCCACACCCGTCAAGGGCGTTTCAGTTACTTTCGTTTTGGTGGTTATAAGCAGACATACGTGTTTGGGGTTCATGTTGGTGTACTTTGGGAGTGCACACCTAAGCATGATTGTGAAGTTGTATGTGATAAGACTGTGCTGGGGTTTATGTGAACCCCAGACTGTCTTCAGTGTGGTGGTGCTAGCTACATCCCCATTAGCGGCTGACGCTCTGGCTGCTTCACGTCTTTCTGAACCTTGTGTCACCAGTGCTTTGGATTCAGTTGTTCTAATGAAACATTAGTAGAGTTTGTTTACCTTGGCAACTTCCTAATGATGTACGATTCTTATTATGGTTACTTGGCAACTGTGCATCTTCTATGGTGAGATTTTTATTCAGGTCTTTTGCCAATTTTTAAATTTGTTTAATAATTATGAACTCTCAAGATCTACACATACACATATGGATTTACTTATTTTATTTTACGTGTGGATGTTTTGCCCGATGTATGCTTTTGCACCATGTGCATGCCTGGTGCTGGTGGAGTCAGAAGAGGGCTCCAGAAACCCTGTAACTGGAGTTAGAGACAGTCATGAGCTGCCATGGGGGTGCTGGCTACTGAGCCCATGCCCTCTGCAAGAACAAGAAGTGCTCTTAACCACTGCCCTGTCCCTCCAGTATATATCTTTCTATATTTTCCACAGAGGTCTTTTTATCAAATGTGTTTTATAAGTATTTTCTCCTGGTCTCTGACTTGGATTTTTAGTGTTTGAATGCCGAATGCCTATATATATATTTTCCCCCCTGAGGCAGGGTCTCACTCTGTAGCTTAGACACTGAACTCGGTCTTTGGAGTGCCAAAATTGCAAGTGTTCAGTACCAACTTTGTTCTCCGTCTGGTGTTTGTGATTATCCCTTTTGAGGTTAATCTGAAGCCTGTCACTACTTCTGCTAGAAGAAAAAAATATATAACTATTGATTTTTAAATTTTTTATATATTTATTATTTATCCTTTTTCTCTGACTCTTCAAATCAGGCATTAGTTTTAATGTCAATTCTATGTTTGTTTTCTCTAGTACATTATCAAAACTTCTGTGAGTGAGTGTGTCTCTCTTCCAAGTTTTTGGTCTCTCATAAATCTGATAGCACTGGTGAAAATATCCAGGTTACTGGGTACCCTGGCCTTGTTTCGTCTGCACTGAGGTAAAAGTTCTGACTTGAGACCTATGTAGAAACATGTTTCTAGTATACATTAATTCCTGTTTGAGTAGGTTTTTTTTGTTTTGTTTTTTTGTTTGTTTGTTTTGTTTTGTTTTGTTTTGCCTGTCCACAGAGTTAAATTTGGTTAAGTCTTTCCAGCATCTCTTATTTGTGGAGATATAGAGAAGTGGGCTTCAGATCTGGATCTGTCTATGTGATGTCGGAATATACCTCAACTGGCCATTATTTATTAGCATTCTGTTTTTCTGGTATGAAAATAGAATGAGCTACATCTGATAATAAATAAAAACTGTGGTAGCCACTGAAGGAGCCTGCGTCCTCTGAGTGGAGACTTCTGTGTGGGTTTTCACAAGATGGTCAGTGAGTTCCTGATAGGGAGACTTGGTGAATATGGGCTCTTTCCAGAGGTTGGGGGTCAAGTAGCTGTAGGTCTTGGAGATGACATCAAAGGTGGCCTTGGAGAGGTTGCCAAAGTAACAGTATAGACCTAACTCAGTGTTTCTCAGCTTGTGGGTCGTGACCCCTTTGGGGTTCCATTTCAGCTGTCCTGCATATCAGATATCTACATTATGATTCATTAAAGTAGTAATATTATAGTCATGAAATAGCAAGGAAATAATTTTATGGTTGGGCGTTACTGCAGCACGAGGAACTGCATTGAAGGGTCGTAGTGTTAGGAAGGGTAAGGACCACTGGCCTAACTGGTGTGTAGCAGTCATCAACATCGGTCAGCAGCAGCAGCTTCCTGGACAGAGGAGCAGGGACGAGGCCAGTGGCTCTGGGGGCAGAGATAGGGCACAGTAGCACAGAGACACAGTGGTCTGTCACTTGACATGGGATGGCCAGTCTTGTTTCCCCAATAGCCTCTCCCCATAGGGATAATGAAAAGCTTTGGCCAAGGTGATGACCCCTTTAAAAGATGCTGGCTACTCTCTTGGAGCATTTACCTCCAGGACCGACATGATCATTAGGGTCCCCAGCAGTGGTACAAGCTTGTGAGGAGACTTTTGTGAAGTGGCTGGTGGTGATTGTAGCACCAGCTCACCCCAGCTCATGTCTGTGGTGCTCCTCTGGGCAAGAGGGGCCGCCGTGGGGCCGCTCTCTCCTCTCTCACTGTGTACAAAAGTCACACGGTGAAGCCTAGTGTGATTGCAAAGACTAAGACGGTCATACTTACATTGGAATGTGCTGTTGGATTCTATTATTCTTTTTCTAAGATTTTGGCCTGTTTCTTTAAAGTGAGGTGTGTACGGTGGTTTTATCATCCTGTGTTTAAGCATTGAAAGGTTAGGTTATTAATGCCATATAGTCATATCATGCTCAACCTCAGTACTCCATCCCTGAAAATTAATTGTTCCAACTATAGCCATTTTTTTTAAAAAATTGTATTTTGTCTTCCTGGTGTTAAGGACCAAACCTAGGGCCTTTCACGTGTTAGACAAGGAATTCATTACCGTTCTCACTTAAAATAGTTTTTAAAAATTACAATGTTGCATGCTAACTGAACCCCATGGTTTCATAAAATATGATGAAAAAACTTCCAGGTCAAAAAGTATCATGTTAGGGCATAAAACATAAATTTTTCTGATCACTGGTTAAAATAGCTATTAATAACAATTTGGATACATCTCTTTGCAAAAACATTCTACCTGATTCTGATAATCTGCCACTGGAATTTGGACTGCTACCTGTGAGTTTTTCTCTGCATTACTCTGTTAAAAACATTATATGATGTTCGGGGTGGGCATACCCTTCTACATGAACATCAGGCAGTAATGATGACAACATTGTAGTGATACAGTTTCCTAGAATGCTGGGCATCATAAAAGGTGAGGATGTGGACTGGGGAATTTTCCTCAAGTCAGGAGGCGGCCTGTGGAATGTTATTAGTTTATAAGAAGAATTGGAGTGTTTTGCTGGTCATTGCTGTGGCACAATCTTTAAGTGTTTGGTAGAATTTTGTAAAGCTCTCTTACGGACTTACATAATGGTGTAGATCTTTGTATACTGGTCTGTTTATTGTCTCTTGAGATGAGCTTAGTAAATTATATTTTCCTTTTAAAAATTACCCATTTAGGGACTAGGGAGATGGGTAATTTGGTAGAGTTTGTCCCACAAGTGTGAGGACATTAGTTTAGATCCCATGGAAGATGGCAGGCCCAGCAGTGAGCCTGTAAGCTCAGGACTGGCAGAAGATAATCCTGGGGCGTGCTGCCAATCAAGCTAGCTCACTAGTAAACTCCAGGTTCAAGAAGGGACTGTCTCCCCAAATGAGGTGGAGAGAGATGAAGGAAGATGCCTACTGTTGACTGGTGGTCTCCATATGCACGCCTTTACGCATGTGTACGCATGCATATGTACACACCAAACAGTACGTTTAGTCTAGGGTTTTTAACTTACTTACATAAACTTACGCAAAGCATTGACTTAAGTTCTTTTCTTTTGATTTTTTTGTTTGTTTTCAAACAGGGTTTCTCTGTGTAGCCCTACCTGTCCTGGAACTCTCTTTGTAGACCAGGCTGGCCTCGAACTCACAGAGATCCTCCTGCCTTTGCCTCTAGAGTGCTGGGATTAAAGGCGTGCACCACCACCATCTGGCCTTAAGTTCTTTTTCCTTAATTTCCTTCTTTTTTTTTTTTTTTTTTTGGTTTTTCGAGACAGGGTTTCTCTGTGGCTTTGGAGCCTGTCCTGGAACTAGCTCTTGTAGACCAGGCTGGTCTCGAACTCACAGAGATCCGCCTGCCTCGGCCTCCCGAGTGCTGGGATTAAAGGCGTGCGCCACCACCGCCCGGCTCTTAATTTCCTTCTTGTTTAATGTTTTTTCCCCCTTATCATTTTTAGAATTCTGAGCATTTCTCTTTTTTTTTTCCTTGATTAGATCAGATTAGTTGGTGGCTTGTATACTTTGTAATCATTATAAAATAAAAATTAATATTATAATTCATTTGTTATTTCTACCATAATTTGTTGTAAAAATCATTGTTTTCCATTTTTGTCATTATCTTCCTCTTTTTTGTTTTATTTTGTAGTTGTTACTTTTCTAACTTCCTAAGTTACTCAGGCTTGACGTATTTTATCTCAAACATGTATTTGTAGATCCTTCCAAAGTCTTTACATAAAAGTCACAG
The DNA here is from genome assembly GCF_950005125.1 of Chionomys nivalis. Taxonomy (NCBI): domain Eukaryota; kingdom Metazoa; phylum Chordata; class Mammalia; order Rodentia; family Cricetidae; genus Chionomys; species Chionomys nivalis. The sequence continues at coordinate 39,225,642 of NC_080107.1, read as the reverse complement.
ATGAATAATTTAATTTTTTCAGTTTTTATTAATTTTTTTTTTCATTTCTTGGTTGTGATATTCAGTGCTACAAATTCCAAAGCTCACATTTCTTCCAAGGCTGGGATTGTAGACTGACATAGCACAATCAATTTTAGTTTTCTTTTTCATGTGTCCTTGTCTGGCTTGGGTATCAAAGTAAAAGTGGACCCATAAAATGTTTTGGATCTTCTGGGATTATTCCCTCTGCTAATTTCTGGAGTAAATTATGTTGAACAGAGTACTAATTGTCCTCTAAGTATTTGGTAGAAATTATTCAACAAGCATTTTCATCTGAGTTTAAGTTAGTACCTACTGGGTTATGTTCCTGGTTTCATTTTGGATGACTTTCTTCTTTCTGCTTTTGCATATCATTGAAGTTGCTAATTTTATGTGTGTATAGTAGGCCATAGTTGGTCCCTTTTTATCCTTGTGATGTGTTCAGGCTCCGACCACGTGCCTTTGATGGGCATGTATTGTCCTCTTTTCTTTCAAGTTTGTTAGGTTTTGTTCCATGGCCCAGGATATAGACCATAACAGACGTTTATGATAGTTGGGAAAGACTATGTGTTCTGCTGTTGCTGGGTGGAATGTTGTGTAAGGGCCAGCTCCATCCTGTTGGTTGGCCTTTCTGTGTTTGTCAGTTGTTGAGAAAAGGATGCTCAAATCTCTGTAGCTAACGCTGGATCTAAGCTTCCTTTCCTTTCACACTGTAAGTTGTTACTCTCACCTTTGTGAGTTGCTATTAGATACGAACACATTTGTGGTTTGTCCTTTTGGTATAACAGCCTCTTTATCGTTGTGCTATGCCTTTCTCTGACCGGGTAACTTTCCTTGGTTTGAAGTCTATCTTATCTTGTAGTAGCATCTTTGCTATTTTAAATAATATTTGCATAGTTGATCCTTTTTACCTTTCCATTTCAGGCTAGTTGCACAGTTGTATGTGAAGTGAATGTCTTATAGACAGCATGTGGTTGGGTCATGGTTTAATTCACTGGAAATTCTTTTATTTGGCATTATAACATTTACATTTAATGTAATTGTTGGTAAGATTAGAGCTTAAGATTATTATTCAAATTTTTGTTTTTTATCCTCTCTGATTTTTTATTTCTCTAGTTTAATTTTTCTGCCTCTCTTGGAGGCAGGAAATGTATTTTAAAGTCCAATTTGTTTGTCTGTAGTACTTTCAAGTGTCTATTGTATATGGTAATTGCTTTAGTTATTTTATTATATAACTTACCCCAGTTTACTCATTCTGCCAGTTTGAAAACAATATAAAATTTCTCTGTGTATACCCCTCTCATTTATGATAATAGCATTCTTAAATTTTTCCTCTGCACAAGTTTAGAATATCAGCAGAATGTGTTTGAATTTTTGTTTCATCTGTCAACATAACATAGAAGCTGAAGAGAAGAAGGGAACTGTTATATTTAATCATTTTTCTCTTATTATTCCGTCTTCCTTTCTGGTATTCTATATTCTCTCATAAGTTGTCTTTGTGTGGAAGGCTTTCTTTAGCTATTCGTTGGGGAAAGATCTGCAGGTGGCAGATTCTCTTTAATTTCCGCATCCAAGAATGTCTTGATGTTCCCTTGGTTCCTGAAGGATATTTTCCCTGGGTCTAGAATTCTGGGTTGACAGTTCTTTTTTTTTCAGCACTTGAAAAAAACGTGTGCCTCTTCTGAGCCCATGGTTTCTGATGAGAAATCCACTGTCAGTCGGGTTGTTTTCTTCCGATAGGTAAGATGCCCTTCCTCTCCCGCTCCTCAAGGGTGTGTTTGTCTCTGTATTTCAGAAGTTTGAGTACAATATATTTGGATGTGGACTTCTTCAGATTTATCCTGTTTGGGGTTTGCTTAACTTCTTGAATCTGTAGGTTAATGTCTTTTGCAAAATTTGGAGCTATTTCATCTTTTATGTCTTTGGAGTGCCTCCATAGTTCTGCTTCTCCCTTTTCTTATTCTCAGACTCTGGTGGTATGAATGCGCCATCTTTGGCTGGGCTCCCAAAGCCTCTTGGGCTCTATTGGTTTCTTCTTTTTTTTTAATTTTTTTTTTTTTTTTTTTTGGTTATTGTTTTTCCAGTATGTTTTCTCCCCGTTGATCAGGTTGGGTAATCTCTATTTTCTTCTAGTTCACGGATTCTTTCCTCTGTGTCCTCCATTCTATAGTCGAGCCTGCCCCGTCTGTCACGGTTTTCATTTTAGTTACTATGTTTTTTAATTCTAAAGTCCTCGCCTGCTTCTTCAGGTCTTCTCTTTCTTTGCTGAGATTTTCTACTTTTTGTTTGCTTCAAGTTTTTTGTTTTTCAACTGTCAAGAATTTCTGGGATGTTGTTTTAAATTCTTTGTCAGATAGGCTTAACATCCATTTTCTTGGGGCCTACTGGTTGGTTTTTTGTTTTATTTTGTTTTTGTTCAGGTGGATTTCCTGGTTCTTGGTGTGACAAATAATGTTTTTATTGAAACATAGCTACTTTGGAATTATATCCTGAGCCTCTGAGTCTTGTTTAGGTCTTCTGCTTCGGCTTGTGCTATGATATCCTCAAGGAGGAAAGTGGACAACTGCCTCGTTAGCTCCAGCTGAGGTAGGGAAGTAGATTCTGGCTTGGCTGCTATGGCATCAGTGGTAAACACCCTTCATTCTTGTCGGCCTAAGGTGAGCGCACAGTCCCTCAGCAGGTCTCTGCTGCTCCTGTGTGGCTGCCATGCACAACAGGCTGGACCCGACCACCACTGGCTGGAGGTATATGTGATTCCTGGCTTTCTACCAGCACTCCAACTCCAGCTCCAACCGGGGCTTTGGGTTGCTTCCAGGTAAAGGTAAAGATGTAGGCTTCTTCCTCGGTCTGTGCTGGTGTGAGTAGAAATAGGACTACCATTTTGTTTTGTTTTGTTTTGTTTTGTTTCTGTTGAGTTTGGCCATAGTAGAGCGATTGCTGACTGTAAGACCTGGTTTGCTAGGCTTGTTTCCTAGGCCTTTCACTGGGACTTTTTCAGGTCTGTGCCTGTCGGTGTTTATGGGTTCCAAGCCAAGTCTGGATATATGAGGCATACAATAAAACCCAGAAAAGGAAGCATTCTTATTGTGCTGCTCCTTGGTTCCAAGGTTCCATAGCCAAACTTCATTTTCTTCCTACTTCAAAATCTCTCTCCATTTATCTTGATGTGGTCCCCAAGGATCATGTCTGTCTGGGTGTGCTTCACCGGGTGGAGAGGGGAGGATACTTTAACTCCATCTTTCCAGAAGGTCACATCTTGAGTTAAGTTCTATATGTGGCATAAGGTAAAGATTAAGGATCTCTCCTGACCCCTGGGCCTTGCTAGATCTTCAATTGCTTCATTACCATTTGTTTAAAAAGGACTGACCCCTTTCTATTAAATTACTTTGGCACTTGTGTTGAAAGTCAATTGGTAGATGATACCGAATTTCAGAAAAAATTTCTGGAATTACATTTTTAATGATTAGTTCTGTCACATTGTTTTGTTGTTGTATATTAGACGTTCTAGTTTTCCCTGGGTTTGCCTGCTGCCTGCATAGCTTTCTACCCTTTTTAAAGCTCATTCCTTATTTGATATTTGTTCTCGTGATGCACTTTAGTCCATCTTTCCCACTTGCAGTACTTTCGGCCCCCGTTCCTCTGGGGGCTCCCTGCAATTTCTAAATTTATAGTTTAGTTTGATTATTTTTCTCACTTTCTCTCCTGAACTTGGTGAGCTGTCATCTCATCTCTCAGGTCTCCACCGATCTCCCCTGGGACTGTTAGGTCTGTGGCCCTCTTTCTCATTGGCAATTGGCTTGTGCATTGTATTCATCATTTCGTGTTTGAGAGCTGTTTTAACTTTCTTCCTCTTTACAGGTGTGTGGATGTAATATTTCCATTAGTTTCCGTTTTCTTACTATAGGAACCGTGCATATTGGAGACTGTTTCAGATAAGGATGCAGTAAGGACAGTCTTCATTGTACTGGTTTTGTTTTTTTCTTTCCTAGCAGTTGCATTTGGTTCTGTGGAGCACATGTTAGCGGTGTGGAACAGTGGGTTTGCTTTCTAGTTCAAGAGGTTCCCTTTATGTTGACGCAGTGGAATGTAGCATCTTTGTCAGGATTTGGGGTAGGGCTCTTCATTCTTCTAGCACTCAGTATACCAAACACCTCTGTTGTGCCCTTGACCTCAGCCCCCGAAACCACCAGCATACAGTGGCTCGCTCCCTCTTTGTGGTGATCCTCGTCTTCAGTAGCAGGGTCCAGGTGGCTTCCTTCAGGCCCAGGCACTTTCCACGTCCCCTGCTTTTAAGTTCCCAGGTGCAGTGGTCTGATTCACCTGGCCTCAGACCTGTTCTTACTATTATTTGTTAAGGATGGCACCTCTCTTCTAGGGCAGGCATCAAGTGATGTCCGAATCTCACGTCACCAGGACTCTTATACAGCCTCCTTCCCCCTGGTTTCTGCCTGCTTCTTCAGTTCTCAGTGTATCTTCCCATTTCCTGTTAGAGTCCAGACTAGACTGTTGCCTAGACAGTGCTAGTCTGCTTCGTGTCCCGCCCCACCCAGGACTATTCCTAGGAACATCCCTGCCCCGAATTCCCTGCCTCCCTGTTCCCCCATGAACCTGAAGACAGCCTAACTTGGTGAAGTCTCCCGCTCCTCTGAGACTGACAGGAAGGAACCCTGACTCTGCCGCCTGGGCCTGGACTCCTTCGCAGCCCCTGCCATGGCAGCCGTTACTCTGGGCAACGGGGCCTGACCTCTGCTCAGGCCCCGCCATGCTGCTGTTCTTCTGTCTGCGTGCTCATGGCGTTCATAAAGTTTAAGAACGAAGCTCTTACCTAAATGGCACTCCGAGTCAGTTCTTCCCTTGAGTTCAAACCAAGACCATTTACTCTGTGTCCAAGTTAATAGTTTTTTTGGTTTTGTTTTATTTGTTTTTAGATCTCCTCTATGTGAGAGATGTCAGGTAGGGACAACTTGGTTCTCTTTCCTTATTGACCGTACGGCTTGTGAAGGGCACAGGGAGAAATGGAAGTACAGAGGCTGCCACATCTGTGCAGAGTAGTCTCCTGCTCCTCAGCTGGATTTATTTTATGTGTAAACAGTGCTCTCCCACTGACCCACACCTCCAGAATTCTTTACCTTTTCTTTTGAGATAGGGTCCGAGGCTTTACCAAGTGGCCTGGGCTGGCGTTGACCACTCTTGAACTTGGGATTCTCCTTTTTCTATCTCCTGATATCTGTGACTTCAGGCCTGGGTCACCAGCAGCTCTGTCTGCATTCCTGATGTCCCTCCCTCCATCCTTCTGAGCCCTTTCTTTCTCTAAAGGCCTCTCTGCTTAAGTCGCTGTCATGGTCTTCCCCACTGTCTTTGCTCTGTGTTAGTTACTGCTCTTACCAGTGCCCTTGTCCTCCTTTCTTCTCTTCTCTGCCTTGTAATGTCCCTTCTCCACGTTTCCTTTTGATGTCCTCCTCTCAAGCTATTTGGGCTTTTCTACTTTGTGCATTTTAAGCTTCAGATTTCGCTCTTAAGGATTCTTTTGGTTATATAAACAAGCTTTTGAAGCTTGTTTTTGTTTTAAGTCTGTCAAGTTTCATTGTTCCTCATCTGATTCATCAGTGTGGTTTGAATTTCCAAACAGCGGAGCTTCCTCTCAGGGGTGCCCAACCTGTGGCAGTGGCTTAAGATAGCAACGAACATGGCCCAACTAGAAACTGCAAACTGTACTTAGATCAAGATGAGGCTTCTGTGGGGAGGGGGACCAGCCGACAGTTCTGGGCTGTGAACTGTAGACGGGGTGCTGCATTAGCAGAGGATTGGCTACTCCTGAACGCCTCTACTTGATATTTTTCACCGTTCATTTGTTGGGTTCATTATTCCTTCTTAGCTTTCATTACTTTTATATTTCAGATCGTGTTTTGGGTTTCTTCCCTCCCCTCTTCTGCTTGAAGAACACATTTCCTAACTCTTTTTTAAATGGAGTTTGACAGTGAGACTTTCTCTGGATAACCTGTATTCCGGCATTGTTGTGAAAAATGGTTTTCCATTGTATGGCATTCTAGCTGCTGGTTATTTTCTCTTCCTATTGGGACTGTTATTCCATTGTCCTCTGCCTCCTGTTCTGTTCAGAAGCCAGTTGTTAATTCAAATTATTGTTCCTTTGTATAGCTTTCTCATTTATCTATGGTTGCTAAAATAAAACCATTTTTATTTTGGAAAATTGAAATGTATGAAAAGTAGAGACAGGCATAATGAACCCCCATGTTCCGTTCCTCGCCCTTAGCGCTGCTCTCTCTGCAGTCTCGTTCCAGTTGCTTCTTGTTTTCTTCTGTATCGTGTTCAGAATAATCACGCCAGTAGGCATCGCAATTAGGGGTTTAAAATAATCATAGTAGCTTTATTGCACTGAATGCTGATAGTAATTCCTTTATTTTGCTCATTACACATTCCAAGTTCAAGTCATACAGTTGTCTCAGAAATAACTTTTTATGTGGTTTTCTTTGTATCGTTATCCAGACAAGGTTCATTCATTGGATTTTTTTTTTTTTTTTAAAGTCTGTCTAAACTTCTACCCTACTAAGCATCTCTCTTGTCTCCCTTGTTTATCCGCTGGGTGGAACTCCCCATAAGCGGTGTCAGGTGTCTGTCATGTGGTACCTGTCTCTGGCTGCACCACACTCTGCTGACTGGCGGGGGTAGACTGGGCTTCCGGACCCCAATTCCTCTGAAACTGTCTTGTTGGCAACTGCATTGTTTTAGGAGGTTTGGTAGCTTCCTTGGCCTCTACCCGGTAGGTGCCATTGCTATTCTGTGAGAATCGAAGGATGTCGTTAGACGCCCGATATCTCCGTGTCTAGAGACCTGGTGGTGAAAAGAGCTCCAGTGATGACCGCCTGGCCCAGGGCAGCGTCACACCTGCCGTCTCCATGGGTGATGTAAGAACAGAACGGTGGGTTAAGACGAAGCCTTTTCTTATAAAATTCCCCATCAGCCTTTTCCCATAGCGCCAGTGACAAGGATGATTGTTACTTGATGTGCGATTTCAGTAAGGGTCACGGATTTCCATTATATCTCCTGTATTTATCATTGAGACTTTCACTGGGGGGAGGGGAGGATCATTGCCCATGAAATACTTGGTTACCTTGAAATATGTTTTGTGTTTGTGCTGAGAAAGAACGTGCTTATTTGTGTTCACTTACTTATAAAATCTCAGAGTAACAAATCAGGATCTTAGCAACTAATCCAAATCAATGAGAAATATTATTTTGAAATTTTAGATTTTAGTGTATTTGATGTGAAGTGAGGTTTTTGATATTCCTGTTACTTTTGGTGTTTCAAGTTTTCCCATTTTGGCCCAGGGAGTCCCTTTACATTGGGCTTTTGCCCTTCTCACACAGAGGACATTTATACAGATTCCTCACTCTCCTGTGTAGCATATTCCAAGGGCCATTTTGTACGTCTCTCCCAGAAAACCATGTATTGAATACTGCTGCTATGGCCAGATTCCCCTTCCCTTCCTCAGGAAGCTCTGGCTAAGAACTGTGAGAATGTGTGGGTGCTCCCCTCCCTAGGGCAGCCCTGGGCCAGCCAAAGGAGTCTTGCATATTTTGCGCACCAAGCCCTGCAGCTGCAGGCCAGGATGACCTGCAGGGTTACTTGAGAGCCCAGAATGCTTTTGCTGGACTCATCTGAAATTACACCCCTGCTTGGTCCCTTTACATCTCTGTCCATTTTCACTTCCTTCTGGTTGCTTCTCTGGACCCTCACGCAGACGCCACAGTGATAAATCATGACCTGTGGTCTTTGCTATTGAGTCAGTCAGTCTCAGTCATGTTCTCCAGATCCTTCTGTGGCGTTGGGAATGGAATCTAGGGCCTCACACGTGTTAGACAAACTCTGCCTCTGAGCTGTACCCCAAACCTGCTGCTGGCTTCTTTCATAGCTGTTAGACTTTAGTGTTTAGTGTTGTTGTTTGTTTGTTGTATGTTTTGAGAAACCTGTCACAAGTATGCTGTCCTTACAGTTCAAACATAAGATTTATTTCTAACTTCTTTAGTTTTGTATTCTCGTTTCTTTTATCCTGAAAATTTTGTCTTTTTACTTTGGTTTTTCTTTTTTTCCAGAATGGTATTTTTTGGTTTTTGTTTTTTATCTTTTAAAAAAATTCTCTCCCTCTTTCCCTCTCTCCCTCTCTCCCTCTCCCCCCTCCTCTTCCTCTTTCTCTCTGTATTTGGGTATAGGGGTGTGTGTGTGTGTGTGTACCTGAGGGCCAGTGTCCTTAGACTCCAGAAGAGGACATTGTATACCCCTGGATTAGAGTTACAGGCAGTTATGAGCCACCTGATGTGAGTGCTGAAAACTGAACCTGGGTCCTCTTTCTTAGCTGCCAAGTCACTCTCCAGGCTCAAAGATAGTGGTCACCCAAGGAATGCTGAGAGTGGAGACATAGTCTTCTCCAGGGAAGAGCTCACCAACTGGTTAGCCGATGCCAGATGGTCAGCCCTGAAAACACACATACATAACATCATATAGACTGAGCAGGTTAAGAATGTAGTTGTATATACGTATCCATATATGCTGTAATAACAGTTAATGAAAAAGATCATAGATTTGAAAGAGAGCAATGAGGGGCATCACGGCAGGGTCTGGAGGGGAAACGATTAGGGAGAAATGATGTAATTACATTACAATCTCCAAAATTAAAGAAAATTTCTATTTGCTAATCTTTTGTTCCTTTATAAAAATTTAGGCAAAATTTTAATCTGGTGACCATGTTAAGCCACAGAAGTGCAAATAAATGCTCTCCTTACTCTCCTTACTCATAGAAGTATTTCTTTGGACTAAACTGCAGGATTTGTGAACACGTGTTCACACACATGCACACACTTTTCGAGATAGAATCTCACCATACTGGTCTCTAATTCTCCCTGCAGTGCGGCTGTCTCACAGCTGAGATATAAGGAGCCTGACATGTCTGAACCTACTTCCGCCTCTGAGCACAAAGACAGACATACATCACCATGCCTGGTCATTGTCTGAGCCTACTTCCGCCTCTGAGCACAAGGACAGACATACATCACCATGCCTGGTCATTGTCTGAGCCTACTTCCACCTCTGAGCACAAGGACAGACATACATCACCCTGCCTGGTCATTGTCTCACTTTTGATTGATGGGATCTTTAAAGTCCATGACACAGTTACCAAATGTGAAATTTTTATTTTAATCTTTTTGACTGTTACTATGATTTCTAATTTAATTGTGCCATGATTAGGATATTGACCTGTGAAGCACGATTCATAAAAACTCAGAGAGTGAAATTGGGGTTCAGTCTGAAGATCCAAAAAACAAAACAGCCAGCCACTGGCTCTTACTTTGATGTCAGTCTGAAATGGCGATCCTGCCTCCAGGAATCTCAGAATGAGACTGTGACTGAGAGCTGTCTCCTCCTGTTTTATAATCCTCTCTGTTCTGGGATTAAAGGCGTGCACCACAGGGATTAAAGGCATGCACCACCCAGTTTCTATGGCAACTAGTGTGGCTCCTGGGATTAAAGGTGTGTGTTATCATTACCTGGTCTGTAAGGCTGACCAGTGGGACTGTTTTACTCTCAGGTCTTCAGACAGACTTTATTTATTAAAATACAGTTGAAATGCCACCTTCAGACCTGTATGATAATTTCACTTGAGGTTCGTTGATAATTCTCCAAAGCGTAGCTCTTGGTTCTTTATATCTTAAGCTATTTTTTTTTTTTTTGTAAGCACGTGATCATCAAGCAGTGGCCTGTGTCCTGTTTTACTCAACTTCCTTATCATTGCTAGTCAGCATTTTTCAGGATCACTTAAATAGAAGTTGTCATTGTTTATCTAGAGAGACAATACTTAGATTTTCCAGTTTATTGGCATACTGCTTTTTTGCTGTAACATGATTTATGTTTTCCTGAAAATTCAATAGGCCCCTTGGAAAGGAGGGGTCCATATAACTGCAAAGAACAGGAATGAAACAAGAATAGTCTGTAAATTACAGCAGGTTTCTTCTCCATGGCGTTGGCACCCAGAGTGGAGATCAGTTAGAACTCCTATAGCTGGGGCTCCTGCAGGCTGCAGGACTGGATGTGGGGGATGGACTTACTGCCAAGGGAGCCTGGTCTCTTCTGTACCCCGGGACATCTGTCTGTGCCGCAGACGTGCTGATGGCTCTTTCCTTGGGACTCAGACACCATTGTCTTTAAACTCAGTCTCTCCACCGTTGTCTCTGTGAAACAGTAGTTTCTGCTGGAATTTCGTTGCTGAGTGTGGCAAATGGGAATTGGTCTCAGAGAACATATGGGTGGACACGTGGGCTCTTGTTTCTTCCTGCCAGAGAAGTCTGCTCTCGTCCCTTACGGCACTGATCATGGTTTCTTCAGACAGACTGCACCTGTGTTTCCTCAGCTGTCACAGGGCCTGGGGGCGGCAGTGAATAAGTTCCAGAGTTTTATTGCTTGAAATTTTTTTGAGAAGATTCACTTTTTATTTCTCAGATTTTATATTTGTCATCTAAAAAAAAAAAATCTAAATCTGAAGTCGTTGGTGGTGCCAGTTGATTGACTGCCATTTCTACCCATTTGGTTGTGGTGGCCTTGTTTCCTGTGTGTGCATTGGCCTTCCTTCCTTCCTTCCTTCCTTCCTTCCTTCCTTCCTTCCTTCCTTCCTTCCTTCCTTCCTTCCTTTCTTTTATTTAAAATGTGATTACTGTTAACCTTCCCTTTCTCGCCTACAGTGTGAGGTCTTTACCTCCTACAAAGGACTCACTGGCTTCTCACTTTGATTCTAAGTCAGCATCTAACCAATGCTGTGCCAGATGAATAGGAAAACGGACTTAAATTATTTTAAAACTCTCTTAGCCTATAGAGATTCTGTGTCCCAAACACGGTTAGTTTTCGTCAGGAGGACTTACATGTCCCCTCCCCAGCAGCCCAGTCTTGCTCGGGGTAGCCACTTCTGGAAGGTGATTTGAGGAAGGAGGCCATTTCTGCCCTGTCTTAGAGTGAGTGCCATGCTTGGAGATCGCATTTCAGCACCCGTGGTCATTTCCCCACACAACCATTCCTTGGGTCAGTCTAGATTTGGGCCTGGAGGGAGGAAAACCACCTAAGGTAGCTGGGACACAGCTCTTGGAGTCTGGCTCTCTTCCTGCCCCACCCACTCTGCAGCTGACTGTTCTGCTGAGCGTCCTGTTTTTCAGTATATCGACTTGTTAGTCAGAAGTCTTGTTTAAATAACCCACTTTCAAGAGTGGATTTCATAGCCTGTGGAAGCTTTCATCCTGACCTTTTCTCTTGGTTTGCTCCCTCCGAACCCTATCATGGACCCCCCCTTTGCTGTCTTTCAATATCATGGCCTCTTTTCACTTTGTCACTAGTCGTTATTACGCGCATGTATCTATATGTTTGTAATTTTCCCATGATTTTGTTATGGCAGTTTTTTTCTCAGTAGTAGTTCCATCCAGGCTCTGGTGTGTTTATTTCATTTCTTTCTAGTAATTTAGTTCTTCGACTCCAGAATGGTTCTTTTCCTCGTTTATTTCCTCTTGGCTTTGCTGTATTTCTAAGGGAGGAGTTAAAGGCACAACATTAAAATACTTCTTTCTTTAAAAGTATGTGCTCATTATGGAAGCATTTTCTAAATGTTAAAAGCTAAAAAATAGTTGTTGCCAGAAGCTACTCATGCCAGGTCTCCTTGTTCTGTGTCCCTGTGTGGTGCCTCTGTGGTGACAGGGCTCCTGTGGGACAGCCAGCACGGTGCTCATGGCTCCCCTCTGACCTCACTAGATCACATACCTCTGTCCTTTAAACTTACATGCTTTCAGTATCCTCCATGTATTTTTGTACATTACCTGTGTTTGCACGGTTTATAATTTTTCACTATTAAAGAACTTAACAGATTCTCTCTACCCTCAGAGATAATGTTGTATGAATTAGGATGTTGGAGGGTTAGTAAGTATTGCCAATTATTTCCTCAGAAGACGATGTAACTTGCATCTTTGGCAGGAAAATTTGATGGTGCTTGTTTCAGTGCATTTGCTTTAAAGCACTTGCAGACGGGTGGTCCTGGAGCCAAGCTCTGCTGTTTTGCTCTAGCTGTTCTCCCCTGCGTGTCAGTGGCCAGTGGTCAGGGAAAAGCTGGATTCTTTGGTCTCCACGGTGGGCTTTGGCATGAGCACCTCCGCTTTGGTTGCTCTTTAATATTGTCTTTGGTTTTATGGGTGGTCTTTAAAAGGCTAAAACGAATTCGGCAGTGGGAGGTGGCTCAAGTCACTGCATTGTCTCCTTTGATGTCTCTGAGGTCGTAGCCACCCTGCTATCCACAAGAATTGGAACAGTGTATTATTACAGCTAAAAATGAAGAACTGAGAGAGAGATATAGCATACCTGAAAAGGATGACACTCTGGGCTGTTATAACCTAAGGGAGCTGCGTTTATGGGCACAAAGATGGTGGGCGCTGAGAGAGCAGAGGGGACAGTGGAGAGGGAGCGGGACGAGTGGGAGTCAGGGAGGAGCCCGAAGAGCTGGGTCTACAAGTGGGGTGGCTGGCAAAACCTCTGTTCTCCAGAGCCCTTCAAGAGAAACCCCAGGTCAAGTGGAACTAGGGCTGGATGATGGGGCTCAGGGGTACTGCCAGGTGTATGGGTTCCCAGAAGTCCCCTGCCTCACTGCCCAGAGATCTGCCAGGCAGAAGGAAGGGCTCCCTAGGCTCTGGGAGGCATTGGTGTCCATATCAAGGGAGTGGTACCACCATGGCGCCTCTCACATAGCAGTGTAGGAAGTGAGCAGGGCCTGCTCAGATGTGTCCGGTCATCCTCTCTCTCTCGTTTGGTGGTGGATCATGTTCTGCTCAGTAAAGCATTGATCTTAGCCAAATATCCTTCCTTGCCTGGGGATTTGGTAGCCCACCTTACTTGCCCATGGTCTGGAGCTGGGAGAGACCCATGTGTCATGGCTTTACGTGTGGACATCCCCTAATTTTGAGGCCCTGTGTCCCTGTAGGTGGTAATGTGGACCTGGAAGGCCAAGCAGAGGGCAAGAAGGAGGCAGAGGCTGACGATGTGCTAAGAAGAGGCCCCCGGCCCATCGTTCCATACAGCTCCATGTTCTGTCTCAGCCCCACCAACCTGTGAGTCTCCTCAGTGCCCACGGCCTGGGTTTGTCCTGCCTGTGTCTCTGCCGTGAGTGTGTGAGCAGCTAGCCAGTGTGTATGGGTTGTGCGCCTTGGAGAGACTAATTCTATACATTATTGAACATTGTCTTTGCTCTATAGATGAAGATACAGAAGCACAAAGTTTCGTGCCCTGTATAGACACACAGCCACGTAGTCTTGGTGGTGGGGGCTGGGTCAGATGCCAGTTCCTCTCAGAGCCCTGCATCAACCTTCTTCTCTGCCATTGTGTTCATTGCCTCACACAGGGCCCTGTTTCTACGAGGCACACAGCTTGTTTCATTCACCCGCCCTCTGTTGCCATCGTACGTTCCTTCCCACGGTGGTCCTGACTTTTCATCCATTCACCATTTCGGTACTTTGTTAACCTAAACATTCACATGCAAACAGCATTGTATGTGCTGAAATTTGGTGATGATGAAGACAGGCAAGACTTGACTGTGTTTAAAGTATGTGGTCTGGTGGGAAGGACAAGCAAGCAAGACGAGGCAGTGACATATAAGATACGGGACAGTGATAAGCACAAGAAAGAAACGAGCGGAAGTGGTGGCTGGGCTTCTGTTATCACTACAACTAGTGGAGTGGTCAGGGCGGGGCCTCAGAGGGAGGAATGCTGCAAACACTGGAGGAAGGGGAGAAAGAACTCTCTGGGTAGAAGGGAGAGGTTAAAGCCCTACAAAGGCCAGCTGGCCAGAGTGGGGTGGGTGGGGAAGGGGTCAGAAGGCAGAAGAGCGACTGTCACTGCTCAGCTGCCTCTGCCCTCAGCTCTCCACACAGCTCCTGCTCTTCAATGCCCCCTTTCTTCCCCACCCTTTGTGTTTTCACTCAGCACCTGCTTACCGGGAGCTTACTCTGCTGGGCTTTCGGTTAAGGGTAAACGGTAACAGCGACATCCCTTTCCCCTGCCTCCTCGGAATGGCTGCCTTGGTGAGGCAGAGAGATGTAAGATGATAAGGTTCCGATGTTCTGGAGCAAGTGGGAGAAGGCTGGTGGAGTTGTCCTGGAGGGAGTGATGGCTCAGTGGAACATGAAGGGTGTCGTGAAGGATGTGCTCGGATGAAGTGGAGAGGACATTTATGATGGCCCAGAAGTCGAAGGCAGCTAGTTGGACGGATGTAAAGAGAGGCTCATTTTCAGCTGTCTTGTGGAGGGTTGGGCACAGTGGGACCGGTCTACTGCAGCTCAGTGCTGCCCACTGGTGGACGGATATGGAAAGGAGACAAGGGCCAGACGATGAGCTGTGACTTTGTAGTGAGGGTAGAGGCTTGAAAGTGAAGTGTGTGTGTGTGTGTGGGGGGGGGAATTTCAGATGCAGAATATGGTGATGGATTAGAGATGGATGGAAGGGAGGGACCGAGGCTCTATGAGCTTCCGTTTGCTGACAAAAGGCTGGGAAATCAGTGAGACCAGAAGTGTTTGGGGGAGTCTGGCTGAGCAGCTCTGGAGCTCTAGTCTGTGTGCTAGATCACACAGACGTAGGACGTCTGGGGCAGCTCATGGCCAGGTGAGCTGGGAGCACAGCTGAACAGAGGAGCTGTAGCTATGAGCTGGACGGCTGAGTTAGAAGAAGAGAGGGCTTGGTGGAGGAGTAAAAGGCTAGCAGGCTGCCTGGGACGTGGGAAGAGTAGCTCTGTAGGACGGGCAAAGGGTTACGGAGGAAGAGGGGAGAAGTGGGTACCTGAGAAGGTAGGCTTTTGACAGCAGATGTCGCTGGAGACGTTAGCTGGAGAAGGGACCTGGAGGGGTTGGTGGCAGGGGTAGACTTGCAGAGCCTGTTGGGTGCTGGTGATAGTAGAAGAGACGTCTGTTCCACTTGCTAGGCCCGTGTTGTTCTTTCTTGTCTGCCACATGGGTTCAGCCATTGCGACCTGACCGGGTGGCTGCTTCACTACGTGACAGCTGAGGGGCTCTGGCTTCTTTATCTGTGCACTGCTCAGCAAGGACTGCTCATTAGAGTAGAGCTTCCATTACAGGGACTTGGCTTTCTCATTTGATGCACAGGAATGTTGAGAACCAGACACAGATCCTGGTCAGCTGACGTGGGCGGCAAGTACACAGTGGTGGCTTGCACTCCTCACAGGATCAGGCACTCTAAGCCAGCAGTGGCCTGCCTGCTGCCCGGCTGGTCCAGGCTGGTGACAGTGTTCTGCCTGCTGCCCGGCTGGTCCAGGCTGGTGACAGTGGCCTGCCTGCTGCCCGGCTGGTCCAGGCTGGTGACAGTGTTCTGCCTGCTGCCCGGCTGGTCCAGGCTGGTGACAGTGTTCTGCCTGCTGCCCGGCTGGTCCAGGCTGGTGACAGTGTTCTGCCTGCTGCCCGGCTGGTCCAGGCTGGTGACAGTGTTCTGCCTGCTGCCCGGCTGGTCCAGGCTGGTGACAGTGTTCTGCCTGCTGCCCAGCTGGTCCAGGCTGGTGACAGTGTTCTGCCTGCTGCCCGGCTGGTCTAGGCTGGTGACAGTGGCCTGCCTGCTGTCCAGCTCATGTACTAAAGAGCTCTCTTCACGGACCACCTCCTCTACGCCACCCCTCTGTTTACATGTCTGTGAGGGGCCGGCTGGTTCCTATCCTCTGCTCTGGGGCTACAGACAGAATACGACTGGATGGAGGCAGCTGTGCTCCCCAGAATGCTCTTCACAGGCATCAGGTCTGGCCTCGACCTGTATTTTGCTGATCTCTGACCTGAAATGCTTTTTCAGGAAACCCAGTCACAGTCACCTGGTTGCGGGCTCTTCACCACAGAAATAAGGGGCAAAGCTCCATTCTGATGCTGCCATGCTCTCCTGGTAGCCAACGGGCCCTTCTTGTGGGAGAGGTTGGCATACTCGGGTCTTGGCCTATGATGACCTGAACCTTGTCCTCATAGGCTCCGTCGCTTCTGCCATTACATTGTGACCATGCGATACTTCGAGATGGTAATTCTTGTGGTCATCGCTCTGAGCAGCATTGCCCTGGCTGCTGAGGATCCTGTGCGGACCGATTCTTCCAGGAACAATGTGAGTCACAACTACTGGGACACTGTGGGGCGCCACCAGACATATTCCCAGGGTCCACGGGATGGGGTGGGGCTGGTGTCCTATTTTCCTCAGACAACCTTCTTCCCTCTGGGGGTATTAGAACCAAAGATCTGGAAAAGCCTGTCTCCGTTAGCCCTTGTCTTGGTAACATGCCAGAGTCGGCAGGGCAGCCACCAAAGGACCCTTTCCAGAGGGATGTCCTGACACCGTTGCCAACTGGTTCTGCTCAAAGACCTGGGGGGAAGCTGGGGTCCTGCCAGTGATCCTGGCTCCAGATCCAGGCCTGCCTAAACTAATCTTACCTTTGGTTCTAGGCTTTAAAGTACATGGATTACATCTTTACAGGCGTCTTCACCTTTGAAATGGTCATAAAGGTGAGATGTAGTGACCCCTGCAGCTTCCATGGAGGCATGTAACGTGTGCTCCCGGGCATGTGTTCAGTCGGTCAGTGTGCATGTGTGAATGAAGTATTTTAATGACTAAAAGCCTTGCAAGCCACAGGGTCCCCAGTGTCATTCTGTCCCATGGGATACTGCTAGGGTACTTTGGTCCTGGTGTTCTTGACTTCTGAGCATGGGGACTTTGGGCTTTACTAAAAGTGCATGTGTGTGTGTGTGTGTGTGTGTGTGTGTGTGTGTACTTAGCCTCCTCTCCAGGGTTGCCACATAACCGCAAAGAAGGAGCCATATGACAAGGCACAGAATAAAGAAGACCTTAGGGAGAGCTGGTTGGAGTGCTGTTGGATGCTGCAGACTCAGTTTCTATAGGATCGAGAGATGTCCTGATAGGCTGAGAGCCTGCCATGTTATTACAGCTCCTGCTGTCTTTACAAGGGGCCCCGTGTCTGTGTCTGGCATACACTGGTGTTCCTTCAGTGCAGTGAACTACACACATGTGCACAAGCATCAGTGCAGCTGAAGGCACGTGTGCCCCGCAAGCTCGTAGTTGGTTCAGAGAGACTGCGCACAGCACACTTACAAATGGTACTTATACCTTCTGCTGCTCATGCACTCACAGGCTGTGAGGAAGGGGCAAGCTCACTCTGCACGTAAGGATGTTGAAAAGCAAAGATTGTGGTATTTTCTGAAAGTCACTGTAGCAGAAATGGCTCGGATCAGCTTGTTCTTTTCTCCCGAGTTTAACTTTCAGGTCTGGGCTGTGTGAGTTCTTGAAGGAGTGTGTCTGTTGCTAGAGAGGTAGGGGACGATGAGACAGCCTTCTTACCACAGCGGAGCTCCAGGAAAGCTTGGAACGTAAACAGGACTCAAGACAGGTATAGCCTTTCTAGGGACACTGAAGTCAAGGCCCTATTGAAGCCATTTAAGAGTGTGAGCCAGGGACTGGAGAGATGGCTCAGCAATTAAGAGCACTGACTGTTCTTCCAGAGGACGTGGGGTCAATTTCTAGCACCCACATGGCAGCTCACAACTGTCTAACTCCAAGATCTGACACCCTCTCACAGACATACATGCAGGCAAAACATCAATGCACAAAAAAATAAAAATAAATTATTAAAAAAAAAAAGAGTGTGACCTGTGTTGTGTCCACTCTCCCAGAGTGTATGTGGAGTGTGTCTGAGTTACACTGAGGTCATAGTGTACACAGTATGTAGTGTGTTCTGAACCATGTCCCAGTTCTCAGAAGTGTGTTCCTCCAGGGCTGGGGCCTGCCTCCGCCTCTCTCTTCCTTATGGACTGTACTCTAATGCCAGCTTATCCCCTTAAGATGATAGACTTGGGACTGCTGCTGCACCCTGGAGCCTACTTCCGGGACTTGTGGAATATTCTGGACTTTATTGTCGTCAGCGGAGCCCTAGTGGCATTTGCTTTCTCGTAAGTAAACCTTGCATGGCCTCTGGATCCTGTGGGTGTAGGCAGTGAGACGTGAGGTGGCTGGAGGATGCTCTGCAGCTCGAGCAGGGCTGCCCTGCCTTCTCCCCAGAGACCTCTGGATTGGGGGCACCTGCCTTGCTTCTTTGGAGCCTGCTTACCCACCCAGAGGTGTGCCCGACTCAGGGATTTACCCCAACTGGTAGATATCTTTGTTGGGATAGGAGACTGTTCTCTCTGGTTCCTGTGTTACTCTCCCTTAGCTTGGTGATAGTTGGGACTAGACCCTCCGTAGAGAACCTAGGTCAGGCCGGGCATAAGGTGAAAGAGGGGGAAATTGTGGAACGAAATTTAGAGGCAAGAATGACCCAAGGGGAGGGTCTCTGTTTCTCTGGCCTTGGGGGGACCAGTGGAGGACTGTGTTCCACTCCTTCAACACTGACTCTGCTCTCTCTGTCTTCTTGTTGCTGGACTCTGGTAGGAGCTTCATGGGGTAATGCCTCCCCTTCCCTCCACACTGCCTAACATCATGGCACGCCTCTGGCCCCATCCATCATGGCCTCATTCCTGCTCATCCACCGTCACCCTGTTTAGGCTGCATGCTACCTACTAGCCATCCCCAGGCCACCATTCCTGCCATGCCTCTGGGGACCCGTTGGGGGCTGGGCTGGGCTAGGCACAGT
The DNA here is from genome assembly GCF_950005125.1 of Chionomys nivalis. Classification (NCBI taxonomy): domain Eukaryota; kingdom Metazoa; phylum Chordata; class Mammalia; order Rodentia; family Cricetidae; genus Chionomys; species Chionomys nivalis. The sequence continues at coordinate 39,206,918 of NC_080107.1, read as the reverse complement.
CAGCCCTTGGTAGGGAGGGCCTGTATGAGCAGGGTATCTGAGTGAGAATGTGAGAGCCTGTGGCATTGGCCTCGAGAACAGTGAGGGTTCTGGGGTAGAAGTTGCCAGTAGTAACCACAGCCCATGATGCCAGACATTCTGAAGTGCTTTCCCAAATGGCTACTCTCAGGAAATGCAGCTCTATTTTTTCTTCCCTCTATACAGCCCCTTTCCCAGTACCTCTCAGTGTCTCCTTCGGGAGTCTTAATGGACTCTCTGTCTATGACAAAGGATATGAACATTTTGCTAGAATATTAGCAAGGGCTCTGGAGAACTCCAGGCCGAGTGTCAGAGAGGCTTTGGGGGGTAGCAGGAAAAGAGTGGGACTCAGCCTGTGGTCTCTGAGCAAACAGAGATGGGAAGACTTGAGTCCAGAGAGTGGCTGCAGTCGACAGTTCTTAGAAGTCCCCCTCTTCCTCCCTGGATGGTCTGTGTCCTGGTACAGACAGAGGGAGGTGGCTTAAGGTGGGTGTTGGAAGTGTTGGGCGATAGAAGGGCAGGTTTTGTTGTTTTGTGTAACCAAGCCAGCCCAGGATAACCTCGCACTTACAAGCCTTATTTCTGAGCTTCAAGGACAATTTGATCTGATTCCAAGATGTGGGGCTGAGGAGAGGGAAGTGTGGGGACCATGTGTCTCCTTTCCTGTGAAGAAGGCCTGGGATATGCAGCTGCTTTCTGTTTGTCCTGGAATTTTGCTTGAACCCAAAGAAAGCCGTTTGGGGCAGACCCAGCCACACTGTAGGCCAGGCTCAGGGTTCTGGGTGGGAGTAATGTCTGAGCTGGCTAGGCTAGGGCTCCCTGTATGCAGGAAGTCTTCCCAACCTTGCAAGTCTTGCAAGCCTGGTCCCTGACTTCTGATTCTTGCCATCCCCAACCTCCAAGAGGTTGGGACAGCGTTTGCGTCTGTTCTGGTTTCCAAGATGGTTCTTTTCTAAAGATTTATATATTTACTTTATGTATATGAGTGCTCTATAAGCATGTATGCTTTTATGCCAGAAGAAGGGCATCAGACCCCATTATAGATGGTTGTGAGCTACCATGTGGTTGCTGGGAATTGAACTCAGAACCTCTGGAAGGCAGTCAGTACCTTTAACCACTGAGGCCTGAGGGTTCTTTTCTAATCCTAGATTTCTGAGCTTGTCGCTAGTACCAGGAGTTTTGCCTAACTTTCTGACTCTCCCACCTGAGCATTCCTGTCTGCTACTTTCTTGGTCGTCCTGGTATCTGGCTGCTTCTCTGGGTCTGTCTTTCTCTTTCCTCCTCCCTACCTCTCCCTCTCCCTCTCAGTTGTTCCCTCTTCTCTTCCCTCCTCTCCCCTCCTCTCTCTCTTTCCTTTCTCCTCTTTCTATCTCACCTCTCCAGTATCCAGCCTTGCTACCCCCTGCTTCCCTTTTGGTTACTTGAGGGGTGTTCTGCAGCTGATGATAGTCAGGTGGCACCCCTAAGTTCTAGTGTAAGAGGTAGGCTCACAGACCTCCACTCCGCTGGTTTGGAGGTGTCTGTCAGGAACTCTGCGCAGGTGGAAGTGGCCATTGCAGACAAGAGCTTGGGCTCTTTCCTCTAGAGAAATCCGCTCTCCCTGTGCACTAGCTGTGTTGCTCTGGTTTGGTACTGGCCGTAGCCCACCCACTGTTCTCAGGCCGCCGTGGGAAGAGTTCCCCCGCTAAGTCCTCTGCTTGGAGCCTGAGACAGAATGCACAGGGTTTATTAGACCGAGCAGACTGGGTAGGAGCTGGACTCAAGCCAGCGCTCTGCCTGTCAGCATCAGCAACTTCTCCCTTCTAGAGGATCCAAAGGGAAAGACATCAATACCATCAAGTCCCTGAGAGTCCTGCGTGTCCTGAGGCCCCTCAAGACCATCAAACGGCTGCCTAAGCTCAAGGTTGGAGTCTGGAGTTGGCTGAAGGAATGTGCTGTGCATGTGGGTGGGCCGGTGGAGGGGCGGGTGCACGTGTCTTCACAGACTGTTCACCTGTGTGAGGGGACAGTCCTAACAGAGGACCCCCTTCCTTAGCCTCCAGCACCAGGTGGGACACTGCGGCAGGACAGGGAAGAACAGAGGACCAGGGGCATGGGGCCAGGAGTCAGGGATTCCAGAAAGTAGCTGCTGGGCTCAGTGGCACAGGGCGGGTGCAGCTGAGTTTCCAGATGGAGGAAGTGCAGTGTAAACGTAATCTAATAATTAGTGAGCCTGAGTCAAGAACAAAATACTTTCTGCGCTTTAGTTCCTCGAACGCTTCAAAATGCAGGCAGTCGGTTTTCACTGCAGCAGCTCGGCCATGTGAACCTCAGAGACCCTGGTCAAAGTCTAAGTATAAGGGAGGTGGTTTGGTTCTTGTGTACCAAGTGATCTGTGAGGAAGTGAACCCAAGAGGGTCTCAGGGAGTCCCTGGGCCAAGGCTGAACTTGTACTTGAGGCAGCGTGAGAAGAATGCTGGGTAGGCATTTGGAGTATGCTAACCAGTGTCTCCAAGGTAACCTGAGAGGAAGGTCAGCCCTGGGAGCGGGGTGAGGATCCTGAGTCACATCTTGATCCCGGACACATTCAAATTCTCTGCCGCATGGTCCTCAGGGACACAGTCCCTTGTCTGTGGCTTTAGTCATTCCCATATCAGTGCTGTTGCTGAGCGGGGCAAAGCAGGGGCCGCATACAGGTTAGTACATTTTCTCTGTACGGGCCTTCTGGCTCCAGCCTATTGCAAGGCCATTTTCCCTGGGTATACAGGTGGCTGGCCTGGAACCTCTAGCCCACTGGATAAAGCCAGGATGATGCTCCCTTCCTGAGAGAGAGAGAGAACTGTTAAGGCAGCTCGCAGTGGTGCTTTCTGTGGCCATGGGTTAGAGGGTCTTAAGTGGTTCTTCAATACCTCCGGGAGTCTAGACCTCGGGAGTGTTGGGGTTCTGAGCCTGTAACTGTCCTGTTCCTTCTTTTGATCCCCTCCATACCAGTTCCTACCTACCCCCCATCTCCTGCCCTCTCTCAGTGCCCTAGCCTCTCCCTACGACCACTCAGCTCCTCTTTGCTTCTCCCCTGCGGACTCACTCCTCTGCTGTGCCCTGTTCTCTCCCACCGCAGGCTGTGTTTGACTGTGTGGTGAACTCCCTGAAGAACGTCCTGAACATCTTGATTGTCTACATGCTCTTCATGTTCATCTTTGCCGTCATTGCCGTGCAGCTCTTCAAAGGGAAGTTTTTTTACTGCACTGATGAATCCAAGGAACTGGAGAGGGACTGCAGGTAAACTGAGGCTTAACCGATGTGGAGGTTCGTTCGTCGTGCGAGCACCTTGTTAGGACTTAACGTCAGTTCTGTGATATGCCACGTTTTATTACTGAGTCACTTGTTGCCTGGCATTTGGGTTGTTTCTACATCCTGGCCTGCAGATAGTGCTGCCATCAACATTTTTGCACAAGTTGTCTTTTCTTTTCTTCTTTTCTTTTTTCTTTTGGAAAGGTTTGTTTTAATTTCTCTTGGATGTTTAGCTAGATGCATACATCTTAGGTAATATGATAACTGTTTTGCTGTTTGAAGGGATGCCAGATGGTATTCAAAGTGGCTGAGCCATTCTGCATTTCCCTAGATCTTTACCAACACTTGTTCTTTTCATTGCTTTTTATTTATTTTAAAGTTTTGGTTCCATTTATTTGTGTGTGTGTGTGTGTGTGTAAGGTGGGGGCACTGCACACTTGGCACAGCATGTGCCACTTCCTTCTGCTACCACGTAGGCCCCAGGGATTGAACTGAGGTGGGCAGGCTTCGCAGCAAGCACCTTTACCTGCTGAGCCCTCTCGCCAGCCCTGTTTGCCTTTCTGTGCTCGCACTGATCCTAGCAGGAATGAAGTGATTCCTCAATGTGCTTTTGATTTGCTTTTTTCTGATAATTGGTGATATTGAGCATTTTTCATGTAATAGTTGGTCTTTTTATGTTTTCTTCAAGGAAAATGTCTGTTCAGATATTTGATCCATTTTAAAAATTAGGTTGTCTCTTAGCCAGGCAGTGGTGGTACACGCTTTTAATTCCAGCACACTCAGGAGGCAGAAGCAGGCAGATCTCCGTGAGTTCAAGGCCAGTCTGGTCTATAAGAGCTAGTTCCAGGACAGGCTCCAAAGCTACAGAGAAACCCTGTCTCAAAAAAAGAAAAAAAAAGTCTCCTTGGTATGGATTTTATTTGTACTTTACATGTTCTAAATACAAGTTTTCTGACCAAATATTAACAATAGTTTCTCTGATTATTTAGATTATCTTTTTACTTTGTTTTTCTCTCTCTTAACCCTCTTGAACTCATGACCCTCCTGCCTCAGCTTCCTGAATGCTGAAATTGAAGGCAGGCACCATTACACCAAGAGAACTCTTATTTTAAAAATGACCTATTGTGTTCATTTTTGGGTGGGGCACGGGCCATAGTAGCCATGTAGCGGCCAGGACGACTTGTGAAGTCTCCCACCACCCATGTCTTAGGGATTGAACTCAGGTTATTAGACCCCAACTCTGAGATGCTAATTCCTCAGGAGGGTCGCCCCATGGAACCACTCACCAGTCCAATTGATGCAAAAGCAAGAGGAATTTTTTCTCGTTTGCGCAAATGGGCTCCTCAGCCAGGTGAGGGAGAGAAGCCCTGATTAGCTATTACAGGCTACTTTTAAAAGCAAAAACCACATATTCAGGGAGGGGGTACAGTGGGTTGTTGGTCAGACGCAGGGATTGGCTCATTTTAAAGGCATTTACTATGATTGGTTATGTCAAAGGCGGGACAGGCATTTGCTGGGTCGGGCGAAGGACAGGGTAGCACCTGCAGGCTGTTGGAAAACACCTAAGGTTCTAGTCAACAGGCAGGGTGGGGTCAGGACTAGTTCACAAAAACATGTTTTCTCTAGTTCGCAAAAACATGTTTTCTTCAAGGTCATTACTTTGGGCAAAGCGTACTTTACCCCCTAACCCAGCTCACCAGTCCTCACCTACTTTCTTATGGGTGTTTTTGAAACAAAGAAAGTTTTTAATTTTGCTGAGATCCAATTTACTTTTCCCTTTGCTTTCCTTGTTCACAAGTTTGGTAATCTCGCAAAGAATCCATCCCCAAATACAAGGTCATGAATATTTGTTATGTGTTTTCTTCAAAGAATTTTATAGATTTGATACCTACATTTACATTTTTGATCCAATTTTTTTCACTCTTAATAAAAGCTTATTTTAAAAATCATCAAACAGTGAACTCAATCTGTTCCAAAGTCAGTGCATCTCAGTGATCAATATTTGGTAATGAGGGCGAGTATGCAGTGGGGTGCAGGAAGTCTATCCATCTCAGTGATCAATATTTGGTAATGAGGGCGAGTATGCAGTGGGGTGCAGGAAGTCTATCCATCTCAGTGATCAATATTTGGTAATGAGGGCGAGTATGCAGTGGGGTACAGGAATGGGGCCGCATGTAGGATGACTGGAAATGTGTTTGTCTCATGTTATTGAGGAGACCGCTCTTTCCACATGGAATGATCTGTTAGTTTTCAGAACCATTTGACTATAGATCCATGGGTGCATCTATACTGAGCAGCTTTAATTTCTTTTGTCTGTGTTCCTGTTTGCAGGGGTCAGTATTTGGATTACGAGAAGGAAGAAGTAGAAGCTCAGCCAAGGCAGTGGAAGAAATATGACTTCCATTATGACAATGTGCTCTGGGCCCTGTTGACGCTGTTCACGGTGTCTACAGGAGAGGGCTGGCCCATGTGAGTGCTAGTTTGGCAAAAACGGGTAGGCTGAGGTGGAGTCTGCTTGGTTTACCTGCTTCCAACCCATAATGAAGCCAGGTGTGGTATAGATAAGAGCACTGTCCTCTAGAGCAGAACTGGGTTTCATCCCTAAGAGGTAAATACACACCATTCCTGGGTTTCTGTGAAGTACGAACTTGTGCCCTGTCCTTGACGTACAAACAATCTCATCCCTGGGGTACACATGTGAGCCCTATCCATGAGATGTGGTCCTAAGTCCTATCCTGAGATGCAGACCTGCTTCTTGTCCCTGAAGTGCACATCTGAATCCCCATCCCTGAGGTACAGAGATGAATTCTGCTCTTGAAGTGCAGACCTGAGCCCCAAGCCAGATGTGCAGATCCAGGCACCCTGGAAGCTCTCCTGAAGTCTGCTCTCCCCTTACCTAGGGTGCTGAAACACTCTGTGGACGCCACCTATGAGGAGCAGGGGCCAAGCCCCGGGTTCCGGATGGAGCTTTCCATCTTCTATGTGGTCTACTTTGTGGTCTTCCCTTTTTTCTTTGTCAACATCTTTGTGGCCTTGATCATTATCACCTTCCAGGAGCAGGGGGACAAGGTGATGTCTGAATGCAGCCTGGAGAAGAATGAGGTAGGCAGAAGCCGTGGGATCCCGGGACGGGGGCATATGGGCAAGATCACCAGGCTTCCTTCTCTATGTGTCTGCCCTGTGGCTGGCATAGGCAGGACCTCTTTCTTCTGCAAACAGAGGCTATGCTGGTCAGTTGGGCCTACTTGGAGGAAGCCTAGCTGCCTATACTCCGTTCTCCTATCTGGGCTCCCTGAAAGGGCGTGGTGAGAAAGTTCCAGTTGTAGTGGGCGATGCTTTGAGTTCATGGTATTCCCTTCTCTGCCTGCAGAGGGCTTGCATTGACTTTGCCATCAGCGCCAAACCCCTGACACGATACATGCCCCAAAACAAGCAGTCGTTCCAGTATAAGACGTGGACATTCGTGGTCTCTCCACCCTTTGAGTACTTCATTATGGCTATGATCGCCCTCAACACGGTGGTGCTGATGATGAAGGTAAGTAAGGCACACCATACTTGCCAGGGGCCGTTGTGTGTTAGACTTCTTTTTATAGGGAGACATCATATATACATACACATGTATACACACACAGACCCTCACAGACAGACAGACGAACAGACGGACAGACACTACTACTCACCCCAGATAGGGAACCCATAACAGATCAAGGAACAATTCTACCAAAGTTCAGTTAGGTGAACCAAAGAATTTTTATTGGGGTTACTTACAGAAGAAGGGACAGGGTAAATGTGGCTGTATCACCAAAATAAAAACGAACAAACAAGCAAAAAAACCAAAACCCTCAGCATCGATGACGACTCGCAAACGCTGTAACGGAAGAGCTGTCTGCACAACTCGCAGGCAGCTCAACATGTCTGAGAATCTCCTCTCTGCAGCGAGACTGGTCAGAGTCCCCGACCCCCCCAGCATCTTTCTGTCTTATAATCCTGGAGAAGGACCCTCATGGCTCTTGCAAATTTCAGCTTTCCCAGACCTAGGAAGTCTGTCTGCAGGAGATGTTTGAATTAGGAGGAAACTGTTATACAGTCTGGGTGTGTGTCTTATTTTGAGGCCCAGTGGAGGATCCCCTTCTTGCTGGCACGTGTTGGAACTGAGTGACCTTATGTCCTGGCCCTCGCATGGTGCCCTGGGATCCTGTTCTCTCTTTGTAGCTGAGGCAGTGAGAAGGTTCTAGAAGAACCGGAAAGAGCAAGAAGGGGTGACCCAGGTATGGGCAGACGTAGATATTTTTCTGCCCACTGTGTAGACAGGAAGTTATATTGGCTCCATTTGGGGTACTGGGTTAGTTTACCTTGGCCGTCAGCCCTTATTTCTTTGGGCAGTTCTACAACGCACCTTACGAGTACGAGCTGATGCTGAAATGCCTGAACATTGTCTTCACATCCATGTTCTCCATGGAGTGCATATTGAAGATCATCGCCTTTGGGGTTCTGGTATGTGCCAGATTCTTTCCCTTTTTTTGTGTGACCTTTGAAACACATGTTATACTGTGGGGGTCCTAAGGAAGAGCTGCTTTGTTCCCAATTGCTTGAGTCTTGTCCTGCCTTGGGCTAGGAGGACTGCAAGTCTGAGATTCTTCTTTCTGGACTTCTAGCTCTCAGATGTGCAATTACCCAGCTGGGAGTATCTGCATGCTTACTATGACATCTGGTGGTCATTGGCCTTAGGTTAAGCATCTACACACACACACACACACACACACACACACACACACACCCTGCCACCTCTCCCCAGCCCTTTCTTGATCAGGGACCACAGCCTGCAGGTCCTTGCCGGATAAGCCTTTCCCACTAGCCCTTGCTGTCTTCTCTCTCTAGAACTACTTCAGAGATGCCTGGAACGTCTTCGACTTTGTCACTGTGTTGGGAAGTATTACTGATATTTTAGTAACAGAGATTGTGGTAAGTAGCATTTCCTGTCCCCCACCCAGGGTCCAAAGTGGCTTTCTTCTGGAGGGTTGTCCCCGAGGTGTGTCCCCAGGTCCCACTGTGACTGAGTTCTGGGACAGGTCACTGCTACTGCTGTTCTCCAGAGATGGAGCTGGATGGTTGGGTATTGAGGCAGCAGTTGTTCTTCTTGGATAAGAATGCAGTTCTGGGGTTAGAGAGTTAACTCAGCAGTTAAGAGTACTGTCTGCTCTCAGGAAGGACCTGGGTTCAATTCCCAGCACCCACATGGAGGTTTACAATCATTCATAACATCAATTCCAGGAGATCTGACATCCTCTTCTGACTCCCTAGGACCAGGCATGCATATGGTACACAGTCATCATGAAGACAAAACGTACATATACACAAAACAAATAAATCTTGTTTTTTTTAAAGTGGTTCTTAGAGGGCTTTCAGGTTGGTAGCCTAAGAATTTCCTGGAGCTCCATGGTAACCAAGAAGACAGGAATCTTAAGATGTGTGTGATTGTGTATATGTCTTTGTGTATGTGTCTGAATGTGTGTGAGTGTGTGTTGAATATAATTAACAACCTGGTATCAAGAATATATAAGCCAAACCCAGTAAGAATTTGTAACCCAACAAGAATTTCTATTTTTAAGCCCTTCCTTCTCTATTGAGATACTCTTATTAAACATATATGGATAATCTCCAAAAATTGTCCCATATCAGGGCGTAGACAGATTTCAAAGAATTGGAATCATAAAGCATTATTTTTTAGTGTGAAATTAAATTGGAACCAGAAAATCTCGTCTGTAGGAGCAGCTGCTGAAATGGATATTCATGCAAAAGTTACTTCTTAGAAAGAAAAAGTCAGTAGGGACTAGGAAATAGCTATGGTAGGAGAAGGTAAGAAATGCTGTATCCTGAGCCGAGTATGAAGGGAGGACCTTTGAGATGCAGCAAGCTCCCCCTCCCCCCATCAGAGTGTCTCTGCAGGGAGGGAAACTGCAGGATCTTATGTCCTGAACCACATGGGCAGAGGGTTGTACCGGGGGCGGTCTGCAGCCCCTAACAGCTCCCTAAGTGCACATGTGGAGGTGAAGTGGGCTCTGGCTACAGCTGTTGTTGAGCTAAGGGACATCACTGGTGCCATTGTCACAGGGACATATTTTCAGACAACACTTTCTGCTTCCCTGGGAGACAGACCGGAGGTCTCTAGTGTGTCAGTTCAAGTGACCTGGAGTCATCTTTCTGTCTCTCTACTGACTTCTAGAGTCCCAGACAAATGGCCAAGCCTCTGCTGCTCTAGTTTCTGGCTTGGTGGGGCAATCCATATCCTTGCCCTGTTGTTTGCCATCCTCTCGTCTGTCTCTGGCCAGTGACAGTCCAGTCACAGTTAAGGCCAGCCATGGCATCGGAGCTCCAGGTTCCAGTGGCTTCTCTCTTGTCCACCGTGCAGCAGCAGCTCTGCCCTCTGGAATAGTTAGGGTCAGGTACACTGGCCGACGTGGAAACTCCTTGCACAGCAGTGCTGGCTTTCTGAGGAAGTCTTCTTTTAATCATGTGACTGCTATAGCTTTGTGTAATTTCCCCAGTTTTCGGAATGGGACCCAAAGATTCATTGATTCCCAAAGTCAGGAAGATGAGACACAGTCCACGCTGGGTCCCTGGAGGGCTGGTGAGCGCTCCAGTACCCCAGGGCACCAGCTCACCTTGATGTTAGCACTCCATCTTCATAAAGCACATGTCCAGCGCTTTGGCTACTGTTTCACTGTTTTGTTTGTTTCTTTCTCCTGGGTGTTGTGTTTGTGCCCCAGTAGATCTCTTGTGACCACTGTCTTCTATGTACCTCCTTTGCTTGCCCTGATATTCTATGGATTCTGTGCTGGTCAGTCTGATACTGACCCTGTCTGAAATAAACAAACAACAACAGCAACAAAACAAAGTAAGGAGGGTGAAGCCTAAAGGTTGACTTTTGACCTCCATGTGCATATACACTTATGTGCCTACAAGCTCATACACACATGAACATTTACACACATGAAACCCCATGCAATGTGGTTAGCCGTATGTACAAGATTGGACCATGAAACATTTCGTCAGGGACCCTGAGGGACCATTGGCAGGTAACTCTTGCTGGGAAAGGGGTACCGTTTTCTTTAATGGTGTAGCCACTGCCAAGTATCCCATGCTCTAGTAAATAACCCTTTATCTATGGTCATGCAATCACGATATCTTCTTGCACAGAAGCTCCATGTTGAGAATGCATTTGAACACATCCAAAGAGCCAAGGGTACTCTCGGGTACCCTCAAAGTGTCCAGTGCATGGAGTCGTAGGTCATTTGATGGCCTCTTACGTGCAAAACTAACCAGAAAAAAAAGAAAAACCTTGAGATAGGAATAATTTGTTTTAAAAATGTAGAAAAATCAGCTATCCCTGGAAGAAAGCCCTTCAGGTTTAACTTCGGCTCATCATGCTGCATAGGGGATAGCAGGAGGTAGAGCTAAGCATCCTGGGCAGGGAGTACGAAACTTTCTGTCAAAATGTGACTTGGGCTTCTATTTTGAGTAAGCAGTCTTATGAGGAGGGATTGTATAAGGCCTGCCTCTGGCTCCTTGTTTGGAATGAGGCACAGAATAGCCCAAAAGCAAGTAGCTGTCTCTGTTGGGATCTCCCAGAAACAGAGCCTATGCCAGAGTTTTCATTTGGAAGTTGATGTTGGGAATACTGGGAAGCAGTGAAGTGGGGGGCAGAGTGGCCACCCACAAAGGTATCTACTACTAGAAGTTCCCCCATGGGGAGTTCGGGGTGAGTGTGAGGCATGCCTGCCATTCTGTTAAGTGACAAGGAGGGAGTCTTTATCAACTACTGTTGTTATTAGCCGAAGGCTTCTAGGGGAGAGGCCAGGGAACCCACACCTTCTGGGAAGGGGCTAGGAAAGCCCCCAGGAAAGAAGTGAATACAGTATTGGGTTCTGGCCCCCAGACACTGAGGTCTGTGGGACATGTTTACCGTAGAAGTTTCCTGCTGAGAGTTGGGCTGTGGAACTGTGAGATGGCCTGTGGGTGACAAACCACTGAATTCTAACGTGAGCAAGGGATGAACCAGGTATGGCCATGAAAGATGAGGCAAACGTGACATGGAGTCTGTGGAATGAGCTCTTAAAAAATGGGGTTGCAGTGAATAGAACTGGGAGTGATGCATGGTTGGTGTGGCTGTTGATGTGAATATTCTAGGAGCAGGTTTATTGTGGAAGTCTGGATATGTGGATGGAGCTGGACAACTTAGGTTTGCGTCTCTCAGTAGACTTCCTTGAAGAGTTGTCCAGTAAGGTGTTGGACAATAGCCCTGGAGCTCAGTGAAGAAAACCAGGCCACCTACATGAAATTTGTGGTAGTGAGTATATAAAATGTGTTAGCTATCAAAGACTGAATGAGGTCAATAAGGGGTGAGTGATTGGGCCCTGGGACGTTCCAGCCTGTGGTGACCTAGGAGGTGAGGAGGAGCCCTTGCTGCAGAAGTGGGTTCTGGAAGGTTCTAAGCAGCAAGGACCTTCTATGAGTGAGAAAAGCACAAGACGGGGACATGAGCAGAAGGTACGACTGGGCAGCTCACAAATGAGAAAACATAAATGGCCAGGTAGTACAGGAGAAGGCAGTCAGCCTTGCCTGTACTCAGAGAAGCCCGAACTGAAATCACATTGAGTTGCCATTTTATACTGCCTGGTCTGTCTTGATGCCTAGAGCTGACAGGCTGTAGGCCATCCAGACCTCACACTGCTGTCGGCTGGTCTATCCCATATGGAAATGTTCTTACAGAAGCTAAAAAGTCGGTAGCATGCACATCTTCAGCTTGGCTCTTCACATGGGTGCTGTAACAGTACAGAGATGCCTAGGCACACAGCAGCAGTAGAAGGGGTCACCTTCTGGGGAGCACCAATACTGAGAAGACAGCGGTGTCTGTGCATAGGTGACACCCACTTTGGTTGTCTACTCCTTGTCAGAGCTGTGTTTGCACAAGTCAGAGAAAGTTTGCACAAGGCAGAATAGGCAAGTGCATAATGCATTGGTAGTAAAAGTCTGTAGTAAAACTGTAAGAACAAGCAGTTACTGGTAAGTATTAAAGATTGCTACCCCCCTGTATATCAGCAAGAGAAACAGAATTCAAAGTGATGGTGCTGCTCATGCTTTTTAAACAGAATGGTGACGATATGGGATTTGTTTCTGTTTTTCTTCTAATTAATCTATGCAGACTTGTTTGTGTATATGATATGTTTCATGGTTTTACAAGGCCAATGATACGATTATTCCACGAAGAAAAACTGGAGCCTACCATTTAAATAGAGAAGCCAGGGCATTTTGTCTTTCTAGTTCCTGGTTTTATAGACTCTCACTGCAGTGCAACTCACTGGGAACTGTTAGTCCCAGTGTGGTTTCTGAGAAGAAGGCTTACTGCTTTTCTGATATTGGTGTACTGCCTCCCTTGGAAACAGGATTCTTTATCTACCAGATAAAGTGATCCAAATATCAGGCTCCTTATTGTAAGGACAGTGCTGGGGGCGGGGGGTTCATGTGGGTGGATCCCTGTTTCTGAGAGACCTGGACTGCTCATTGCTGAAAATACCTAAGAAGCAGTACAGGCAAGGACCAGGAACTGGTTGACATCACTGATGTGTAGAGCTTTGTTTGGTGCAGGAGCAAACATTAACTAGCCGTTCAGTACCTGCGCTGCTGGATGGTCAGCTATGGCAGCCTGTGATTGTGTACAGTCTGGTCCAGAGCATTGGGAGCCTTAGTGCCCATCAGGGAGGCTGGGAAGCTGGGAGCCTAGGAGGCTGGGAGGCTGGGAGGCTGGGAGCCTAGGAACCTGGGAGCCTAGGAGGCTGGGAGCCTGGGAGCCAGGGAGCCAGGGAGCCTGGGAGACCAGGGATTGTGAAAACTCAGCTACGGTTTAGCCACTTGCTCTTGGAGCTCAGGCCCCGACTCTGACTGCCTGGAGGAGAAGAGAGGAAAGGAAACCCATCACGTCAGCTGACCAGTATTCTGTTTGTGTGTTTTTCATTTGGAGCCATTTTATACATTTGCTTTGCAAATGCCGTTTTTTTCCTTAGGCAAAAATTTGCGTGTCAGTTTCAATCCCCAACTTAAAAACCAGTAGACGCCGCAATGGCACCCAGAAGAGGGCTCTAAGCCTTCATAAAACTGACGCTGATTTCTTTGCCTGGAAATAAAAATAATAATAGTAAGTGTGTGTGACTCATCTTTGGATTTGCATTACAAACAAAATGCAAATGGATCTCATTGTCTGCATAACCTATAGATTTCAAAAACTTGCTTTGAATGACACACTTTCAGAAAATTATGTGGTTTAACAAAATCCTACATTTTCTAGTTAAGTATTCAGAGTTTGAGTTCTTGCTTGTGTTGATGACTCATTTTCTCTTTTGTTCCCTGTTTTTGTTCTTGATTTACCTTAACCAACCTGCTGACTCACGCCATCCAACCAACATACAATGCGAAAACCCATGTCTCCGTCTGTATGTTGTGCACCTGCTGCTCAAACCACCCCACTTTGTAAATAATATGCAAAAACCCATCCATGAAAACATCACACATAGGAAACGGTTGGTTTCACGACTTTAAACAGTTCTTACCCCTCTTTGTCTCTGCTTACTCTGCTCCTCCACTCTTGTCTTGGGGTCTCTGCCCACTGCCTCTGAGGCATGAGCTCTTTTGCTGCACTTACTCACCTCTGGCCTCTTCTGGTGTTTCCTGAGGCAGCACGGGTTTCTGAGTCCTCTAAGGAGCTGTTTGAACCTGTGAGGAGAAGAAGTGGGACTTCCCGGGGTATGTGGTGGGCAGACCTAGGGCAGATCTTTTTGCTGAAACTCATTCAAATTTGCAAGGCGTGTTTGGCCCTCCTCCCTGTGAATCCATGGTTTCTGTTGCACTCAACCTCTCTTCCGCTATGCCCCTGTCTTGCCGATACAGAGAATGCCTATCCTTGCCAATATGGCCTCTGGTGAAGACCCCACGTATTAGTTTTGGTTTCTTTTGCTGTGATCAGGCAGCATGATGAGGGCAGCTGACAGAAGGGAAAGTATTTGGGGCTTACCGCTGCAGAGGGATTAGAGCCATCACCACAGCAGCCTGGGGCTGGAACTGTGGCCCAGAGCACACATTTTGAACCAGAAGCAGGAGGCAGAGAGGCAATCCTTTTGAAACCTCAAAGCTTACCCCTAGTGACATTTCCTCTAGCAAGGAAGGCCACACCTAATACTCCCCAACTGGCAGCTGTTCAGGTATTCTGTGTATTCAAGTATTCAGATGTTCAAGAGATCTTCAAACCGGGCGGTGATGGCACACGCCTTTAATCCCAGCACTCGGGGAGGCAGAGGCAGGCGGATCTCTCTGAGTTCGAAGCCAGCCTGGTCTACAAGAGCTAGTTCTAGAACAGGCTCCAAAGCTACAGAGAAACCCTGTCTCAAAAGAGCTCTTCAAACCACCACAGCCCAGCAGCACCCATCCTTTCGTAGACGAGCTCTTCCTTAGAGTGTCGGAGCTGAGATCTAAGGTTTAGGGGAGGGTCTGTGGAGGGCCTGGATTTTTTGTGTATTAGAACTCATGGATTCTCATCCATGCCCCTTCGCATATCACAGATCTGTGAGCATGCCTTGTTCAGGTTCCTATGGACCTTATAGGCCACTAGACCTCCTCCTGGTCCTTGAGGGTTTGAAGAAGAGAGTAAGGGCATTTGGTAGCAGCTCATCTTCTACTGTGGCTATGGAAGTTCATCCACACAGGCAGATATTTGATATCCCTGTTATGGAAGCTGAACACTTCATGTAAGGTTTTACAGCTAGAGTTAGCTTTGAGGAGACACTGTGATACTGTGAAACTTTGGCATGTTTTTTTTTACCGCTCCAGCCAGGCCAGGCAGTTTCACCTCCTTGTCTCATATATATTGATTTTATTGAGCTCTACATTTTTCTCTGCTCACCTCCCTGCCTCTCCCCTCCCCTTCAACCCTCTCCCAAGGTCCCCATGCTCTCAATTTACTCAGGAGATCTTGTCTTTTTCTACTTCCCATGTAGATTAGATCTATGTAAGTCTCTCTTAGGGTCCTCATTGTTGTCTAGGTTCTCTGGGATTGTGATTTGTAGGCTGGTTTTCTTTGCTTTATGTTTAAAAACCACTTATGAGTGAGCTCATGTGATAATTGTCTTTCTGTGTCTGGGTTACCTCACTCAAAATGATGTTTTCTAGCTCCATCTATTTCCCTACAAATTTCAAGATGTCATTATTTTTTTCTGCTGTGTAGTAAGTACTCCACTGTATAAATGTACCACATTTTCCTTATCCATTCTTTGGTCGAGGAGCATTTAGGTTGTATCTAGGGTCTGGCTATGACAAACAAAGTTGCTATATGAACATAGTTGAGCACATGTCCTTGTGGCACGATTGAGCATCCTTTGGATATATACCCAAAAGTGGTACTACTGGGTCTGGAGGAAGGTTGTTTCCTAATTTTCTGAGAAATCGCCACACTTATATACAAAGGGGCTGTACCAGCTTGCACTCCCACCAGCAATGCAGAAGTGTTCCCTTTTCCCCACAAACTCTCCAGCATAAGTTTTCATCAGTGTTTTTGATCTTGGCCATTCTTTCAGGTATAAGATGGAATCTCAGAGTTGTTTTGATTTGCATTTCTCTGATGACTAAGGATGTTGAACATTTCCTTAAGTGTTTTTCAGCCATTTTAGATTCTTCTGTTGAGAGTTCTCTGTTTAGGTCTGTACTCCTTTTTTTTTTTTTTTATTGAATTATTTGTTCTTTTGATGTCCTATTTCTTGAGTTCTTTGTATATTTTGGAGATCAGCCCTCTGTCTGATGTGGGGTTGGTAAAGATCTTTTCCCATTCTGTAGGCTGTCGTTTTGTCTTGTTGACCGTGTACCTACTTGTCTCTTATCTTCCTCTTCATAGCCCATACGACCACCCAGTGTCTGTCTGTCACTTTCCCTCTCTACCCATTTTGAATGAACGAAAGAGAATAGCTGGTTTAGAACTGCAGAATTTTGTCCTTTGGTGCTTGACCAGCCTATGTCCATAGATCTGGGCGTCCTGCTCAGTTGACATTCAGGAACAAGGTCACGTGACTAATTAGAGGCCATGGTGGGGTTGGATGCCAGGCCTCAAGGTCTGGAATAAGTCCAGCTATCCTTGGTGAGAGTGCCGTACAATGCTTAGTGTACTTTCAGCTCCCCTTCTCCACCAGTTATGCCTCATCAGCTGGGTATGGATGCCTCTCGAGGTTGTGAGCAGAGGCTGAGACTGAAGTGTTAGGGACTGGTTAGACTACCCATGCCTGAGACTTAGTGAAGCAGAAGCAAGGACAGTCCTGGTAGCTGGAGCCACTTCCCGTGCAGCAGAAACCATGGGTCCTGGGAGTACAGGACAGGTATACCTACCACCAGTGAGATGACCCAGCCAGAGGTGAAAGTACACGACGCACAGCTGTCTGCTTGTCCTTTGCCATCCTGCATGTGCTTGGCATGGTGGTTGCCTAGCCCATCACTTAACGCTTGGGGCATCTGGCAGTCATTACCATCTAATATCATGGTACTCTAGGGTTGCCTATCTGTTACTGCCCTGTTCAGTCCTGAGCACTTATGGAGCTCCCAAGGGGAAAGCTTGGGTGAAAGGGGTGTGAATCTCTGTCACCAAAGTGGAGACAACCATAGTTCAGTCTTGCCTTCATACCACAGGTCGTCTAGATATGCTGTTGCTTACAGTGCTTCCCCACCATCCCTGTTGCCTTTACTCCAAGAAGCCCTTACTTCCCCCCTCTTCAGGAGGTCTTCTCTTTGACAGGTACAGGCTGCTTTGAGTTGGGCAAGCATTGTATTGCTCTAATCCCTGTCCCTTAAACCCAGCTAAACAGTTAGTTACCAAATAGAAGCCCGGAGAGAGGCGGGTGCTTGCCTTATGCCTACTAATCCTTGGTATGAGTAGACAGTGGTTCTTGGCCCCAATGTCTATAAGCGAGATTCTTTTCTCATTGCGAGCTAGGAGTCTGCCAGCTGTGTCATCTTTCAGGGTCATGCCCTGAGGTGATATTTGCCCCATTGCTGATCTAGACATAGTTTGGGGCCCCTCTGTGTCCACAGACCCTTCTGTATAGTGCCTGAAATCAGTGCTGCTTCTAAGGCACCCACATCCTGCCCAGAGTCACCGTCAAGGTGACTATACCTCACCCCTTGCATGAACAGTCCAGAAACATTCTTACTCTGGTTGAGAGCCATACAAATCCATTCCCAAGAGTGGAAGCAACAGACAAGGCAGATGTCCATTGGAAGTCGGCATGAAAGCCATCCCCCCACCCTCACCCCCACCCCCAAGATGGGCAGCCCCGGAGCATCTTCTCAGCCGGTCCCTGCTTCCGTGTCTGCATGTACTGTCCTGCTTTTCTGTCTCATTCAACATTTGTCTCCTCTTTCCTTTTCATTCGTCCCTGAATCTTGACAACACAAACGTGTATGAGCCTGAGCTGCTTGCATATTGAAAGCTGCCAAACGGTAGGAAGTTGCTTTCAGGCGATAGCATAGGCGCCTGGTGTCTAAATAGGCAGACAACACCTGGCTGCGCAGGTGCGCTGTCAGTGCACGGATACCGCCACAGATCCAGAGCCCTGAAAAGGCCTGTCAGTAACCCAAGGTGCCCAGGGTCAGGTAATCTTTAGAGTCTGGGGTTTAATGGTTTATTATTTTCGTGTGCTTGGTTTTGAACCCTTGGTTGAGGGAGCAATGCCCAATGTCCTGGGTTCTTTAGAACAGAGGCCTGAGTGTGGGTGGCACAGATAGCTTCTATGGTAACAGCAGCGGTGACAACCATTCCTGCCCCTTATGAGAATGTCTGCTAACGTCTGGACCAGTCCCAGAGAAGCCAGCTAGTGGCTCAGACAGGCAAGACCTTTCCTGATTGAATCCAGAAGGGAAGATTGACTGCTAAGCTCAGGCAGGGGTCACTTCAGGCATGCCCTTGGGAGAGTACCTGGGCGGTTTGGCAGTGTTCTAGGAGAGGTTGCCAACATTCGAGGCTCATAGGTGATCTCCCAGCACTACCTAGCAGAAGGGGGGACATTGGAGAGTTTTTCTTTATGTCCTTTACTGTTGGGGAACGGCCCTAGTGTGAAGGGATTTTCTCTGACTTGCTGCTTGAGAAGTGACTTACGGTGACAAGCTTTTCTTAAGGAAGGATTTCTGTGCAGCCAGTTGCTGCTTAGGCTAAAGCGATTTCCTTTTCATTTCTTTTAACCACAGTTCTTTGGGGGTCACAGGGACCTGGGGAAGGGTTGTAGGATGGATGCAGTCTGTCTGCTCTTTTGGAGAGAGATTCCAAACAACGCTTCTTCTTTGCAGAACAACTTCATCAACTTGAGCTTCCTCCGCCTCTTCCGAGCAGCCCGGCTGATCAAACTGCTTCGCCAGGGCTACACCATCCGCATCCTGCTGTGGACCTTTGTCCAGTCCTTTAAGGTAAAGCAGGGCTCCGGTAAGGGCTGGACAGCTCCCTTTGGGCAGTTTCTGTTTCTCTTCCTTTGCCACGCTTCCTCTCCCCAACCCAGAGTGGAGCTTCCTCTAGAAGGCTGAGCGAGGGCAGGTCGTGCGTGCCTCTTTGGCATCTGCTCTCCTAGTGCATATCCCTAAAGACGTTCTGAGTGAGCAGTAGGTTATTTCCTAACACCCGTACAACTCTGAGCTAGGTTTGTGCTCTCAGGTCACAGACAAGCAGACAGGGCCACTTGCTGCTGGAAGGGCTCAGTGGTCAATGGGGTGGAGTTGGGCCAGGCTGAGGTGTGTGTAGCCTCAGGGATGCCCTGGAGCTGATGTGCTCATGTGTCTCCAGGCGCTGCCCTACGTGTGCCTCCTCATTGCCATGCTGTTCTTCATCTACGCCATCATCGGCATGCAGGTGGGTGCCACCTGCCCAGATTGGATTGGACACAGGGCTCCTGTCTGCCGGGTGAAAGGGATATGGGCCACTGTCATTAAATGATGATAATACGATGAAGCGATCATTTACTGTGAACCAGATACTGGTGTAAGCATTGAATTCAGCCCCAGAAGCGCTGTGTTGTGGCAGAGGAAGCCAGGACAGCGCAGGCTGGGCTCACAGCCACCCATTTTGCTCATTCCCGTTTCCCTGGGAAGCCATACTTCGGTGTTTTTGAAAGTGAGGTCCACCAGGGGTTAGGATGTCCATCCAGGCACTTTTAGATTAGTCACCAGCATCTGACTGGTGGCTCCATGCTGTCCGGCAGCCAGTTAAAGGTCAGATGTTACTGATGAAATCCTTCCCAGAGTGTAAGCAGAACCCCCCTCTCCCCAGATCATTGAACTCGACAATAACCTAGTTTTTCTTTATTTTGTCAAAGAATACTGCTGTGCTAATTCTTCAGGGCAAAAGAACATCCAGAAGATTTAAATCAGTATCCTAACTGTAAATGTGGCCACTTCTGAACAGTGTAGACAGGAAGTGCCAAAGCCTTGAGCTTTATGAATTCTAAGACTCTTATTTCAGACTGCAGTTTTCTCAGTTTAAAGCTTTCCTGAGATTTGATGCTATTTAAAACAAGCATGTACATTTTTTTGTTGCTTTTGTCTTTGGGTGTCCAATAACGTGTGCTTCCCTGATCTTTGTGGAACGATGATAGTTCATAGACGTTCACTTTGTCTGGGTATTGGGCTTAGCTTGGTTCCTGACTCGTCTGCATTTCTTATCCTGGAAGCAGTCTGTTAGATTGCCCATTGTGCTGTTTGCACAGGAGATCCCAGAGAGCATTCCTTAAGCTGTAACCAACCTAATTACAGTTTTAGGCCAAAGAGTGACCTAAAAGGCTCCCTTCCTAGTCACAGCGGAGCCCAAGCCCCATGTATCCGGACTACTCCGAGCCCCAGCCACGTGCGCGGAGCTGTGGGATGAGTGTGCTCCACCCAAAGGTTGTCTGTGTTGGGACCTGCGGTAGTCCCAGGCGACCCCATCTCTTGTGCTGCCCTCAGTGTTGCATGCACACTTTCTCTCACCCCATCTAGTGAGTATGGCTCCCCAAATCCAGCGCCGATATTCTGTTATTTTTCTCCACTTCAGGTTTTTGGAAACATTGCCCTTGATGACGACACCAGTATCAACCGACACAACAACTTCCGAACATTTCTGCAAGCCTTGATGCTGTTGTTCAGGTGTGCTGTTGTTCACCTAAAGAGCGCGTCCACTCTTAATTTGGTAGACAAGGATCAGTTCCATTCGTCGGGACCACTTCCCTTCCAGAACCAAAATTATGCCACTTCTGTCGAGTGGTCCTTCTAGTTCTTTTACTTCCTATTTATTTTTTTCAAAGGGCTCTTGTCTCCTTCCTCTTGATAGAAAAGAAGTACCTGGGGTAGGGATCCTGTGGCCCCTGTGCCAACCTAACTTGTAGCGCTGCTCCCCAATGAGAGCCAAAAGGTGTCTGGAGGCGGAACAGTGTGGACGGGCGGCAGGTGCTTGGCAAGGTCCCCTTGGACCCGATCACTGTACTGGCAGCACCTGCATCAATGGATAAATGAGAAACAGGACCCCCAGGGAGTTTTCAGCTACTTAGAGAGAGGAGCCAGCTCCACCAAACTGGTGGTCTGAACGTGCCTTCACTCTCTGCCCTTCCCCCATTGCTCTCGCTGGACCCACAGTGGCCCAGACTCCTGGATGCATTCAGAAAAGTAGCAGGCGACACTCAGGGGCCAGAGCAAGAGGCCCATCTGCATGAGCTCTAGTGCTGTAGACACCCCTAGTCTTCCTCGAAAGTGTTCTGAGGCTTGAAGTAGGAGGAAGGTGTGAGATACCTCTCTGCCTCTTACAGTCTTTTATCAGCCATCTCTGGCTCTAGACTGAGGAAATGGGCTACACCCCCGCCCTGCTGGGACCCTGTGAGACAGTGGGAGCCCACTCCAGCATTCTCGCTCAGGGCTGATAAAGGGGAACAGTGGTCTTGCTGATGGCAGGCTGCTGGTGGCAGAACGCAGAAAGTGGTTGCTAGACTGGCCACAGAGTTAAAGGATGACGAGGATGAGGAAGACTGAGTTTCAAAAGTCAGGAGCGTGCTGGAGCATGTTGTGTGCACACGGGAGTGAGTGTGCACGTGGGCAAGCTCCCAGTGCATAGGCCATTTCCAGGGCTTTCTCAGCTAGTGGTCGGTTTGGAAATCTCCTGACATCCGGGCTCTGCACTTGTACAAAACCTCATAAGAGGAGGTTCCCTCGACCCAGCTGTCCCAATGGCTCTGCCACCCAGGCTCTGGGCTTGCTGGGCAGCTCCCCCTGGGCCTGCCTTTGTGTGCTTACCACTCTGTCCTTCTCAGGAGTGCCACTGGGGAGGCCTGGCATGAGATCATGCTGTCTTGTCTGGGCAACCGGGCCTGCGATCCCCATGCCAATGCCAGCGAGTGTGGGAGTGACTTTGCCTACTTTTATTTCGTCTCCTTCATCTTCCTTTGTTCCTTCCTGGTAAGTCCTTTCCTTGGGCCACGTTTGCCTGTCTCAGGCCATCACTTTGTTGGGTCCCGAGTTTGATCAAGTTCACATTATACGCTAGTCCCATGCTAAAAGCCTGTGTGCACTGTGGCAATGGAGTTCATTGAGGCAGGGTGCCTGGGTTGCTGAGTAAGTGACTTTAGGATTAGATGTAAAAGATTGGTGGCCTGGTCCTTAGGCATGGGGAACCCCAGGAACCTTGGACAGTAAAGGATGGAGCCGCAGAATGAGTGGAGAGACAGTGGCCAAGAGGAGGTTGAGAGATTTGGGGAGGGCTCATCTACAACTTGAAGGTAGAGCTGATTAAAGAAGAGAAAAGAAAGCCACGCTCTGGAATTTTCTAAGCACTAAGTGGGCCCTCCCTCTGATGGATGCATGCAGCTCTGCCGGCGTAGGTTAGAAGGCCAGAGAGACACCGTGCGGATTTGGGGGCTGGATATGTGAATGAGTTAGCCCTGTGTCAAGGTGGCAGTGTAGCTGAACTGTGTCTTCTGTGTCCACGACGCACAGCCCAGCAACTCGTGTGTCAGCCTCAAGCAGCACGAATCTCTTAAGTGCCTGTTAGAAGTGCAGAGCCCCTGGGCTAGGAAAATGGCTCAGGCGGTAAAGCGCCTGCCACCCAAGCAGGAGGACCTGAGTTCCTCAGCACCTATGTGAGAGCGGTGCTTATCTGTAACCCCAGCGCTGAGAGGAATGCAGTGCGGAGCTGACTGGGTCACTGAAGCTCCTTACATAGTTAGAGCAGCAGAGTTAGTGACCTCCAGGTTCAGGGAGAGGCTCTGTTTTAAAAAGTAAGATGGATAACTGATTAAGAAAGACATGTGATGTATGCATGTGTATGGACACACAGTGCCCACACATGGGAACAGAAGCAAGTACATACAGCTTATGAATACACATATATGTGCTCAGGGTCCACACCAGAAAACAGGAGCAACTACACACAATATACACATACATCCAAGGAGGAGAGGAGAAGTACTGGGTTCTGCCTCAGGCTTACTATAGCTCTGGAGAAAGGATCCAGAAATCTGAGCTTTTTCCTTAAAAATAAAAGATGGCCTTATTTTTGATTTTGCATATGCACATCTTGCTGTGTCTTAAGTGTGTCCCAAAAGGCCAGAAGAGGGAATTATATTCCCTGGAGGGTCACAGGCAGTTGTGAGCCACCTATATGGATGTGGTAAACCTAACTCCAGCTGTTCTTAACTGCGAGTCATTTCTCCAGCCTCCTCCCCTTTCATGCTTGTGTGTTTATGTATGTTTTTCTATGAGTGTGTGCATGCGTGTGCAGGGGGTGTATATGCATGTGGGAGCCAGAGGTTTATGCCAGGTATCTTCCTCAATTTGCTCTCTACCTTATCTTTTTGAAACAGGGCCCCTGCTGAACCTAGAATGCATCAGTTTGGCTAGGCCGACTGTTGGATGAGCTTCACTAGTGCTGGGTTACAGATGTGCCCCTCTGTGCCTGGCAGAATGCTTGCCTAGCATTCACAAAACCCTGGGTTTGGTTCCCAGCACGGCGTAAACAGGGTGTGGTGGGCACGCACCGATAATTCCAGTACTTAGAAGGTGTAGGATCAGAAATGTAAGGTCATCTTCTGCTGTATAGCAAGCTCTAGCCAGCCTAGACTTTGCACAATAATAATAATAATAATAGTAATAATAATAATAGTAATCAAAATAGTGTTATTGACATAAGGATAGATGTATAAGTCAGTCAAAAAAAGTCAATAATCTAGAAATTATCTAAACACTATGGCTCTGACTGGCGGGCTTATTGAGCATGCTGCAGGGGCCTCATGGGAGTACCGGGCAGTACAACAGTGCCTCCTGTAGCCCGGCCAGGTCATTTTTTGACAGTGGCACTTGTAGGGAAATGATTTTCTGCCTTTTAGTCTTTCTGTCTTTTCAGTAGTAAAAATTGGGATTTCTGGGGTTAAGAATCCCCGAGTCTGAGGAGACCCTGGAAGTCCCAGTGCAAGGAGGCCTTAACAATAAGAATGACCTCTACTCCCAGAGGGCTCCTCTGGGCAGCTGTGGGCAGAGCTGGAGGGCGGGTAAGAAGGCCCACTGGATCATGTGCCACCTCTTCTTCTCCCTGCAGATGCTGAACCTCTTTGTTGCTGTGATCATGGACAATTTTGAGTACCTCACGCGGGACTCTTCTATCCTAGGGCCTCACCACCTAGATGAATTCATTCGAGTCTGGGCTGAGTACGACCCAGCTGCGTGGTGAGTGAGCACCAGCGCTCTATGGTCCTCAGGGATGTCATTACCTGTGGCTCTCCAGACAGGGCCAGGGTGGACTTAGACAGCCCCATGTGCATGTCCCCCTCAGGTGTTGGTCTGAGGCCTAGGGACTTAACCTGGTTCCGCATATGATAGCAATGGTCCCCCTTTTGGAACACGTTCCTCTTTGAACCCATGCCTTGGTGCAACTCTGGGACAGAGACACAGTCTTTGAGACCCTCAGTATGCTCCTCAGGAGAGTGCCTATGCCTGGGGGTCAGGGACATTTCCAGGGCTCTTTGCACAGAAGTGTCCTGCCTTCTCCCAAGGCTTGTGTGATGGACATGTGATCGATCTAGTGCGGGAGGGTGAAGAGACAAATGTGGAAGAGACCTGTATAACGACCAGGGGCTTGAGAGCAAATGTCATGTGTGGGTTTTGCTGCCACTGCTGCTGATGTTTGAAGTATTGGTGACTGAGCCCAGAGACTTGTACTAGTTGGGCTGGCACTGTGCCAACTCTACCCTACTGTCCATAATGTGGGCTTTAAATATTTCTCTAGATGGACTTGGGTTTTCCTCTCTGCCATTTCTTTTGGAGACAGGAGCCAATGTGTATGTCTGTTCCTAGCCCTAATTGCATGTTGTAGGTTGCTAGGTGGAGTTTTATTAAAACCAGAGGAACTGGGAAGGTCTTATTATGTTTCTGCTCCTTTAATCAATGCAGGAAACAGTTACTATGCTACATAAGTTAGGTGTGATTTGTTTCTAGACAGCAAGGGCCTCACAGAGTGGTTTGGGTTCAAAAGTCAAAGTTGTTTGGCGCCAGGTTCCACAGAGAGCCCTGAAACATTCTGTCGTACGAATCTCTCATGCCAGAGACCGTACTCAGGAAGGCAGGCAAGCAGGACACCAGGGGCTCCCCATCTGTGTGTGTGTGTTCATCCCTTCGCCTACCTGGCCCTGAATACTCTGAGCGCTCATTTCATTTACTCGTGCACTCCTTCATCTTCTCTCGCCTGTTTCCTTGTTCACTTCTTCATTGTGTTAATGACTTTTTGGTTCTGTGATTGTATCTATCTATCTATCTATCTATCTATCTATCTATCTATCTCACAAAACAACTTAAGGAAGGAAATCTATTTTGGCTTATAGGTTTTTGTTTGTTTGCTTGCTTGCTTTTGTTTTTTGAGACAGGGTTTCTCTGTATAGTCCTTGGCTGTCCTGGAACTCTCTCTATAGACCAGGCTGGCCTCGAACTCACAGAGATCCACCTGCTTCTGCTTCCCGAGTGCTAGGATTAAAGGTGTGTGCCACCACAGTCTAGTTTGGGCTTATAGTTTAAGAAGTGATAAACCTAGCATGGAGGGAAGGCATAGTGGCAGGAGCCTGAGACAGCTGGTCACAGTCATAGATGGATGCTGGGGTTCAGCTCCTGTTTTTCTTTTCCTTCAGTTGGGACCCCAGCCCTTGGAATGATCTCCCTTACATTTAGACTGGGGCTTCCCATCTCAATTCTCTCACAGAGAGACGGCTCAGAGGCTCGTACCTTGGGCAATTCTTTTTTTTTTTGGTTTTTCGAGACAGGGTTTCTCTGTGGTTTTGGAGCCTGTCCTGGAACTAGCTCTTGTAGACCAGGCTGGTCTCGAACTCACAGAGATCCACCTGCCTCTGCCTCCCGAGTGCTGGGATTAAAGGCGTGCGCCACCACTGCATGGCCCTTGGGCAATTCTTGATCCCGTTGATCCCGTTCCGCTGACGCTCAGCATTGACTGCATACCCACACATTCACTTGCTCAGTCATTTCTTACTTAACTGCTCGTCACGTATTCTCTTATTCAGTCGCTCAAGTGGTGATCGCTGAGGTCTCTTCCCTATAAGATAGATTATAGAGAAAGAGGCTGCAGGAGCTGACTGATGGGGAGATACAAGCCTCTTGTCTCATTTACCATGACTGTTCAAGAACTGTGCTGGGAATGAACAGTTTTCTCTGAATGAATGAGCGTTCACTTCCTACACCCTAGGGATGGACGTGCAGCTGTAGGCAGCTCCCTGCCTGCCCTGGCCTGCCTGTCATAGGTCTGTGTTCAGCATTTTCCTATGGGAGAGTCAGATGACTGATGATAGGGTACTCGTGGAGTGGTTAGGCCGGGAATGCTCAGGTGTCTGATTAACACCCTGGAGGATGTTTAGGTTTCTGGTGGAGAGCTAGAAGATACGATCAGACTACTGGCCAGACTCCCGCTTCCCAAGGAGCCCTTGGATTCTGCCCCCTCTTCCCTAACTTGATGCTCAGCACAGGAGTGCTCAGTCCACCCAGAGGACTTGAGGGATAGATGGACTTTCTTCTGCTGGGCTAGAAGATTCCTGTTGCCCCTCTCTGCCTCTCCTCTGCCGCTAGAGATGGACAAGAAGACTATGGTTGTATTCAATTCCTCACCTGCCCCTGCTCCTCTCACAGGGTGCTTTCTGGGGTGCCTCATGAAGCTGTAGTTCTAGAAGTTTCACAGCATTGGTTAGGAGCCTGGGACTCAGGTCTCTCCTGTTGGGGCTATTTGGACTGACAACATCTCCATGTATATTTTCCATTTATATGAGAAATCTTCAGTTTTTACATAAGCCAGAGGCAGCAGAATCATTTGTTGTTGTTATTGCATTTGTACTTGATCAGTTTTTTACTTTGCAGAGGCTTCTCATCTCTGATATATCCATATGCTTTCCCTACAATGTCCAAGACCCTTACTGAGATGCATAGGCCCAGGGATATTTATTACATTGGTTCTGTGGTTAGGTATGTCACTGGGGTGGGGTGCAATGGAGACACTAGACCTTGGCATAAAAAGGGGAGGACAGGCTCCAACTGCAGAACTGCTCCTTGGCACTCCCCAGTGAGCCTGACTATGACCTGAAGAGTCACTGCTGTTTCTGGGATGTCTTCCCAAGAGGAATATGTGCTGCAGAAAACAGGTGTTCTGTACAGTGCACTCTGTGCTGAAGGCCAGCTGCAAAGGAGCAGTGTCCTCAGTTCCAACCATCGGTTGTAACCAAGAGAGGGAGTAATGTGCACAGCAGTGCTTAGCGAATGGACATGGCCCGGGTACAGCCATGCAACCATGCACAGTAGACTTCAGTCTGTTTCCTAATTCAAGAGCTGAGGAACCTGGGGTCCTGGAAGTTACGGGCAAGTTGAAGACAGGATCAAGCAACCCAAAGTACAAGTACACCAGTGAGCATTGAGGTTGATGCTGGTTCCCCTCCACACTACTCCAGGAGCTGAGACTTGACGGTGCACCCAAACAGGTTAGAGCTGGACCCTACATCTGAACAGGGTCACTGAAAACCTGGCAGGTGGTTGTCTTTATTTCCCAAGCTACCACATGATTTTTCTCATCATCTGAGAAAAACTTTGAAACCACACACAGACGGTCAAATTTTCTAACATTTGTGTATGTGTATGCACAAGCACAGATGTGTGTGAACATGTGCATGTGTGTTTATGTGAAGGAGCCTATGTGTCCTATGCATGTGCACAAAAATATGTACATACATTATGCATACATAGGCACATACATGCATACAAACATGTTTTGTGTATCCATGTGAGTTTATCTCTGTGTATGTGTGTGAGAGACTGTTTATGTATACACATCTATGTATGTATGGTAAATATACATGTATGTTGTGTGCATCTGTAAGTCATTACATGTATGTATGTATGTACATACATACATGTTAGGGTGTTTATGTGTCATTTGTGCACTGTGTGAGCTTACACATGCTGTGGGATACTAGAAAGGCATGGAGCTCCTGGGAGCTGTGGATGCCTTTCTCCAGCCTCCCTCTTGTGGCTTCAACACAGTGTGTTGAGGCATGGAGACTCAAAATGACAATGACAGTCACATATTCACCCATCTGTTCAGTAAGCATTTCCTCAGCATCTGCTGTGTCCTGGTCTGGGTCCCAAAGATGAAACCGTCCGTAAGCAAGGCTGTGTGATGGGTTAGTCGCGTGGCCACCGCTTGAGGCCAGGATGTTGTGGAGGAGGGAGAGGTCATGTGGCATGGGAACTGTACGAAAGGAGGCGAGCGGAAGAGGGACTGAGTTCTAGGTTGCTGGGTGGGCACAGATGTGAGGGGCGAGCAGGGTGGACGATACGAGGCTCGAGCGAGTACTAAAAGCAGAGAGATTGAAATAGTGTCAAAGGGGGTGACTTTGCCTTTTTTTTTCTTGGTAGACAGTGGGGGAGCTTTTGAATGTTTTTGGGAAAATACCCAGAAATATCAGGGTTAACAGTGTCATGTCCCACGATGCTGCTGTCATATTACAGACTTGGTGGAATGGCCCCCATTGCCATTGTCCCTGGGGTCCAGCAAGATTAGCAAATAAGGGGTAAACACAGAAAACTGGGTGCGGCTTGATGCTGATTGAACTTAAGAGGGTAGAAACAGGAGAAAGGGGGTCAGTGCTGGCCAAATTCCAGGGGACACCAGTGTGTCCAGGGAGATGGGGGCAATCTGGAGGCATTTAGGGTTTCTGCATTTGAGAAATGGGTGGGGCGTGTCATGGTAGTGAGAGGAAAGGTCAGAAGGAGGAGCCGTGTGGAGAAGGGCTCTGGCATTGGGGAGCTGAAAGAAGGGACAGACAGCAAGTGCATGGGCAACGCTGCCCCGCCGAGACCGGCCAATGATAGGCGTGGCACAGCGTGCAAAGCGGGGCTCATGGGGGTGCCGCAGGCATAGACAGCATGTTATTCTGAGTGTTTCCTGGCTTCACTCACTGTAGGGATTATCTTGGGGCTGCCATTTTCCGGGGAGCACTGGACTCTAGGTCCCACTAGGAAGTACTGTCTAGTCGTAACTCTCACTTCCACCTCACAGCTCATCTTCCATTGCAGACTGGGTGGGTCGGTGGGACGGGCTCCATCATGCCTTGTTGCCATAACCTGTGACATTTCCTTTCCAGTTGCCGGATTCATTATAAGGATATGTACAGTTTGTTGCGTTGTATTGCGCCACCCGTTGGCTTAGGAAAGAACTGCCCTCGTAGGTTGGCCTACAAGGTTTGCAACTTCAGAGCCTCCATCTGACATACTTCCCTGCCCGAATTGCAAACACTGCACACACTCCCTGCCTGACTCAGGAACGACAACACCTCACCTTCTCTTTCCTCTGTCCTGCCCTGCCCTGCATTCCAGCATCCTGGATACTGTGGTTCCCTGTCTTATCTCCCCGACCCATCCAGCTGGCTGGAGGCAGGCAGCCTTCGAGACAGTGCCCCAAGGAGTTTTCTGACCTGGCTAGGCTGAGTCTAGCAGGCCCAGCTGACTGGGTGTGGGGAGTGGGGCTGGGGGAAGGGTTGTGGGTGAGACAGGTCCTGCCTTTACCAAAGCAACAGCCATCACACCCAGCATTCCTGCAGGCTCTTATGAATGGGCTGCTGGTCAGACAGGCCAGAGGCTGCGAGCCCAGAGGAGAAGTATGGATGTGGTGCAAATAAACAAGGAGCAGGGGTCCTTGTGGGTCAGAGAGGCTTTCAGGTCCCAGGGGGAGGGGAGAGAGGGGAAAAGAAAGAGGAGCCCTCCTGCGTCGCTTCTGGATTGATGTGCTCAGCTCAGGGAGAAAAGCCCTGGCCTGGAACTGGGAGCGGAGGGCAGGGTCTGGACAGATCTGCCCTCTGGAGAAAGGCTGGACTCTGCTGTGTCTCTGAGACCCCAAGCCCACAGGCAGGTGCCCTGGGGTAGAGGGAAGCCCCAGCCTCTCGACTTGGGAAGATGCTTCACCAGCCCCAAGATGCTCCTCTGAGTCCCCAACCGTGGGTTCCAGGCC
This sequence comes from Chionomys nivalis, assembly GCF_950005125.1. Lineage (NCBI taxonomy): Eukaryota > Metazoa > Chordata > Mammalia > Rodentia > Cricetidae > Chionomys > Chionomys nivalis. Next base: position 39,177,058 of record NC_080107.1, on the reverse strand, counting down.
CCACAAGGGGCACATCCAACCTGTTGGTCCCAACCCGTGCTGTCAAAGGCACCAGTGGCACCAGGCCACAGCTTACTCAGCTCCTCCCTTCCTGCGGTCTCCTTCCCACCCGGCCCTGACCTCAGCAGCAGCCCTGCCCTGGGCTGGCCTCGGGCGTCTCTGGGCTTGGAGCTGACTTGCCCTGTTGTTAAGTTTAGTCCCCTAAGAGCTCCAGGGCTCCTTCTCTGGTTTTCTAGTCTGTGGTAGCTCTTTCTCCACTCTAGCCTCTGGCCTTACTTGGAAGCAGATCTGAGCTGCCCACTGAGGCAGGCGTCGCTGTTGTGGCTCTCAGTGGCAGCCGTCCTGGCCCCACACAGCCTGGCCAGTGCTTCCTGCATGGTGAAACAGTTCTCTCTGATTTGGCCTTGTCTATGGTTCTAAAAGATTAAAGTCAGAAATTTATAACCCAAAGCCGCCCCGATGCAGCCCTCCCTCAATCCCTCCATGTTCATTAGCTCAGACGTCACCCCTGCCCGCTGCCCTGCACTGGGCTGCTATGAGGAGGTGAGGCTGGGGGTGGGGGCAAGCAAGGGTCAAATCAAGCAGAGACTCCCTCATTTTACTTGTTTTGATTTGGGGCGTTTACCCGACACTTTGGTTAACTGAATCTGTTTTCTTGTCTGCTTCCTCCCCTGCCCGCTCCCTGCTCTGCCCCTCCTGCCGTGTGCCTCTCCTGTGGACCACCCCACTATGCCTGGCCTCTGGAACGGGTTTCCAGTGGGCGCATCAGTTACAATGACATGTTTGAGATGCTGAAACACATGTCCCCACCTCTGGGGTTGGGGAAGAAATGCCCGGCTCGAGTTGCATACAAGGTAGACCTTGACCCTGCACTGACCCTGCACTGACCCTGCACCCAACCCAGGAGCCGGCTGTGCTTGGGCCTTGCTCAGCCTGCAGAGCACTCATGGGCTCCCCCTGCTTTTTCAGGGTTTGTCTGGCTGTGTGGCTGTACCTGGCTGCCTTACTGCTGCTCCCATACCACCCTGAACCCCATTGCTCCCATCCCAAATAGCGGGACATGTCTCTGCACTAACCCCGACGACCCACCCGGCTTCCCCATTACTGACATCCTTGAGAAGCTCAGGACGATGGAGCCAGAGTCAACTCCACCCTGCCCCCACCCTTTTCCCTTCCCTTCCTTTGCCTTCCCAAGAATGAGAAGACAAACAAACCGATGCTTTTTGGACAGAGGGTGCTTTATTCTGGGCTTGGGACTACCCGGCTGCCCTGTCCCCTGTGCTCCCATCATGGGCTGTCATCCAGTCTGCAGGGTCAGGCCTTAGGGGATACACAGGGCTGGTGGAGCCTCTGCCGCTCACCTCTTTCCCTGCCCTTCTACCCCTGCTAAGCTCAGCCTTGTAGGGATGTCTGCCCAGCTGCAGTCTCCAAGGGCTTCCTAAGCTTCCTAGTGGGAAGGGGTGCCTTGATATTGGAAAGGAATGGGTGTTCAGACACCCTGGGGTGAGGGTCCCAGCTTGGGAAGTTCAGGAATCACGAATCACCTAGTCACGAGGAAGGAAGTGAGCAAGGACACCTCCAGGCCTCCTTCCTGGCCCAGTCACAAGCTTCTTCTGCCTGCAGTGCTACCTTCAGCACCCCCAGTCCCTACTGCTCCCTAGTAAACAGCACACCCTGTGTTTGCCTCTGTCTGAGAGAGCTTTCTGCCAGAGCCTCCCTCTTTGGTTCACCGTCCTCTGTCCGTATTCTGTCTCTGTACCCCATCCTGGGTTTATGTCTGCCACGTCATTCAGTGTAGTCTGTGGGAACCAACCAGCTCTCCCAGCACTCACAGATGCCTCTGGGTTCTTCCTGCCTTTATCTGCCCCCAACTAGCATGTGTGTTGAAAGCGCAGAGGCCCTGCATGCATGCATGTCTCCATCCACAGGAGGGAGAGCTCTGTTCCTATGACACCCGGTCAGGCAGAAAGGCAGGCACGAAGGCTTGTGCTGCCCTTTCTAGCCATGCCTACGGATCCCGAGGTGCAGGGTATGACCAGATCAAGGGAGGTTTCCTGGTAGGTTGCAGGTGGCTTGGGGAAAGATGGGGAGGGCCCGAGAGCGGCTTGGAGTACCATTTCTGAAGCTTATTTGCCCTGGTCTTGCCACTCTGCTTCTCTGAGGTTCTTTCTCTGCCCTCCATGACTAGGGGCAAACCAGTGGGAAGTGGGAGCCTTATAAGGGTAACCCTTGGTGTCCTGGACAGATCTCCCCCTCTCAGAAACAGTCTGCTTGCTCTTCTCTCATTCCCATCCTAACCCCCTCCCTGGAAGAGGAACTCCCTGGCCTCTCACACTGCCATCGGTGCTGGTCTGCAGGGATGCCATGCTCTGGGAAGCAGTTTTTCTTGGTTTGTAACATACATGACATGTGAGGTCCTGGTCCTGTAATTGGATGTGCCCAGTGGGGCTTTGCCAGCATTCGTAGGATAAGAGCCTACCTCCTGTTTTCTGTGCCCCTGTGCCCCCTCTCTCACAGCCAAGATACAGAACTTGGGGACAAGGTACTAGGGGCTGGGCTTTGTGGCCCTCCCCCAAAGAAGAGTGCTTGCCCCAGGGAGGAGCTCCTGTCTCTGGTTTTCTCCTTGTATAGAGGACACAGTGGGGTACAGTAGTCCTGGAGTGCTTCTTGGCCAAGGGAGTGCTCCTTAGATGCACCTCAGTCCTCCTCGAGGGCCCAGATGTTCTCTTGCAGTTGCCGAGTTGCCCCAGAGGACTGATTCAGACACGTCCTGTTTTAAAGGTGTTTTGTCTCTGAAAACTGAGAAAGGAAAGGGATCTGGCCACTGAGATGGGAGCAGAATAAGCCCGAGACCGTATTCACCCCCTCCGCTCTGGCCCCTGGAAGGTCTGTTAAGACCTATGATAGTGTGTCTCTTCAAGTACCACCAAGTGTTTCTTTCTGGCCTGTTAGTGTGGTTAAGACATGAGTTAAGTAAGTTTCTCTCTTGAGGCATGCCCCACCGGGACTGGACCTCAGAGAGGCCTTTGGCTCCTAGATGATCCCCGTTGCAGGTAGAGGAGGACAGGTAAGCAAAGTCACAGGACAGGGTCCCATCTGTTCTTTAGGCTGTCCCAGGGAGTAGCGCTCTGTCTTGGATCCACCTTCCTCAGCCAAGACTCCCCCACCCTTTTGGCATTCACAGGCAGTGGGCAGGAGCCAGGGTCCTGGCCCAGCCTCTGCTTTAGCTTTTACTTGGATCTCTGCTCTTCTCTAGCCAGGAGAATCTCAGCTCAAATGAGAGTGGGGTCCGGGAGGAGAGAATGCTGGCAAAACTTCCACCAACCCAGCCTTCTTGGACCAGGCACCTGCCGGGACCCCTCTCAGGAAGTCAAGCCAAGCTCCAGAGCCCAGACACTAACTGTAGGGTGGGAGTGAACCTGCCATGCTTGGCCCTGATCTGCCCCTACTCATCCCCAGCGCCTGGTTCGCATGAACATGCCCATATCCAATGAGGACATGACGGTGCACTTCACCTCCACGCTGATGGCCCTCATCCGGACAGCGCTGGAGATCAAGCTTGCCCCAGGTGAGTGGGGGGCCCTGGGGAAGGGAGGGCACTGGCCAGCCCATCCTTGGCACATTTACTGCCAGCCTTGGGCACTGTGACTTCCTGTTTCTAAACAGAACAACACCGCACTAAAGTGATGTACTTCACGTAAGAAGGAGGATAAAGGAACGGGCTCTGTCTGGGCCCAACTGGAGAGATTTACCTGCTCTGCTAGGCGCTGTCTACCTTGAAGATTGCGTTAGCTCTACAATGACCTCGTAATTAGGGGAGAACCAGCACAGTGAACTGCAATCCCTTGTTCTAGATCATTCCATCCAGCAGTGATAGCCTGCCCCCATCGTGTAATAGGGAGCCTGTACCATCTTTCCCTTCCCCTCTACTAGAGGGACCCTCCACCCCATCACTCTCCCGCAGCTTAGCCTCTTGTGTTGTGAGGAGTGGAGGCCCAGCCTCCTTTGTACTCCAGGTCCCATCTTCTCTCAACATCTCCCTAAGGATGTTACCCATGGTTTCATCCTCCGCTGCTTGTGTCAATATGTGAGCACACGCTTATCGCTGCTTTCTTTAAAAAGGTTTCTTTCTCCCTTACTCCTCTGTTGATGTTCCTCTTTTTTTCTTTTAGATTTATTTATTCACCATGTATACAGTGTTCTGCTTGCATGTGTGCCTGCAGGCCAGAAGAGGGCACCAGACCCCATTACAGATGGTTGTGAGCCACCATGAGGTTGCTGGGAATTGAACTCAGGTCCTCTGGAAGAACAACCAGTGCTTTTAACCTCTGTGCCATCTCTCCAACCCCCCATGTTCCTTTTTCCTTTCTTCATAGGAACCGGCTACTTGAGGGCCTAGTCTGCTGATCTCTCTTCTCCAGTTTTCATTTAGGCAGCAGCCTTCCTCAGAGTTCAGTCCATTGTCGTTTTTTGGATCTCTGGCTTCTCTGGCCCACCACCTTTGAACTGTGGGTGCCTCGGAGCTCCTTCTTGCTGTTGCCGCCTTGCCCAATCCTTGTGCATATATTGAATCCTAATCTTGTATTTTCAGTCCAGACAAGAGTAGCATAAGTTATTCCGTCTTCACTCAGAGGCTCTGCGGGAATTTCCCACTGACTTGTCTAGCTAAACCTTGGTTCCAGGTCCTTCCGCATTCTTCCCTGTCTCCATCATGGAGAACTCTGTTCTTTGTTCCCTGACAAAACCTTGGAGTTACCCTTATTCTGTTATTTTCTAGTTTACATCTCCATGCTGACTTCAAAACCACCCTGCATGTAGTCACCTCTCTGCCTTGGCCCACTCTCTGCAATGCCCTTGCCCTCAGTCTGCCAGAGTTTCCAGGTTAAAATCATAACAAGAATGTAGGCAAGCCTCCAGCTAGACCAATCAAGAAGAAAGATGCAGATAACAGAAGTAAAGAGCAGAAGAGGTGCGTGGTCACAGTTGCTGCTGACAGTAAAGGATGGCCAGGGAGCATCGTGTGGGCGAGTGCAGCATCCTAGCGGGGATGTGGGAGCTCTTTGAAGAACACAAGCTACCAAGCTCTTCCAAGAGTAGATGAGCTCAGGGCTAAGGGCATGAGTGACTCTTTTGATAAACCCAGAGTCCACATAAAAGTGCTAGGCATGGTGGTGCTTATAATTCCAGCACTAGGGGTGTGGGAACATGATTTTTTTGGAGTTTCTGGCCAAACAATTTGTGAGCTTCAGGCTCACAGTGAGATTCTGTTTGAAAAGGGGTGCATAGCAAGCAGCTGGGCGGTGGTGGTGCACGCCTTTAATTCCAGCACTCAGGAGGCAGAGGCAGGAGGATCTCTGTGAATTGGCTACAGAGCGGGTTCCAGGACAGCCAAGGCTGTTACTTCAAGAAATACTGTCTCAAAAAAAGGGAGGGAAGAAGGGAGGGAGGGAGGGAGGGAGGGAGGGAGGGAGGGAGGGAGGGAGAGGGGAAGGGAGGGAGAGGGGAAGGGAGAGAAGGAGAGAGAGAAGAAAGAGAGGGCAGATGGCTTTGTGAAGATGATGGCCAAGGTCATCCCTTGGCCTCCACACATGCACAGAGGTGCTTCACACAAGCACACAGGTGCACATACACGTGCATATGCCCCTCACAGCCTCACGCACCCCACACATATGCATGAAAGATGAGATAACCTTAGTGATACTATATTTCTTAGGTAAACTGATAGCAAACCACCTTCCAGCAGGAAACTCAAGGCCTCGATGACTTCCTTGATGAAGTCTATCAAACATTCCAGTGAATACAGACTGTCTAGACTCTTACAGGAAATAGAAGAGGGGACATTTCTCGACCTGTCTTAAATGTACTGTGTTCTGACACAGGAAACAGAGATATGGCAGGAGATAAAACAGCATGAATGTGGGTATAAAGTTCTTCAGTATAATTTTAGTTAGCTGAATCTAGACATAAAAATCTTCAGTGCAATTTTACCAAGCAAATCTATCAGTCCATAAAAGAAGACAGTACATGATGCCATTGTCAAGGTTATCCCTGTGGTGGAAGGCTGGATTATGTTCTAAAGCCCAGCCAGTGTAACTTACTATAGCAAACGATATCAGAAACTATATGATATCTCCACGGTCACACAGGAAAAGAAGCATCTGACAAAATCCAACATTCATTCATGCTAAGAACATTTCTATGTAGACTTTGAATTAAATGTCCAATAAATGTATGATAAAGGATATCTATGAAAAATTACAGCTAGTACAATATTTAACATAGAGACTCTCTTGAAGTCAGTACTAAGAAGATGGTCGGCCATCAGCACTCATTGTCAAGGATGTACTTGAGCTGTAGCCATTGTAATACGATAAGAGAAAGAAACAAGAGCTAGAAATGAGGGGGAGGGGGAGAATATGATCACAGTAGAAATGAGGGGGAGGGGGAGAATATGGTCACAGTAGAAATGATGGGGGAGGGGGAATATGGTCAAAATATATTTAACCTTAAAAATGGTTTTAAATAATAATATAATAACAGAGAGCAAGAAGTGAAAGTGCCTGTGTTCAGAGTTGGTGTTATTTCCACTCTGTTTCTGAAGTTGCTGAAACTGACAGGTACACAAGGCTAGCCTACAAAAGATTCAGGTTTCTGTGTAGTGCTTATTAACAATAGAGTTCCTTGAAATGACGCCACAGTTATAAAGCACTTCTGCACTGTTGATGATTCTAAAAGTTCCCCTGCACACCTTATTATTTAATGAGTTTCAAATGTTCATAAGAAAAATCAAAGAAGAGTTGGGTGATGGTGGCGCACGCCTTTAATCCCAGCATTCGGGAGACAGAGGCAGGCAGATCTCTGAGTTTGAGGCCAGTCTGGTCTACAGAGCAAGTTCCAGGACAGCCAGGGCTGTTACACAGAGAAACCCTGTCTCAAAAAGCCAAAAAAAGAAGAAGAAAAAAGTTGCTACCTCTAAAAACAGTGTGTGTGTTAATTTTCTTGTTGCTGTGATGACCAGCAGACAAAAAGCCGCCTCAAAGGGAAGGGTTTAGCCGTGCACCACGCCCCCGTGTCTGCACTCTGTGCGCTGGCACCCAGTTACCGAGCTTCAGGCAAGGGGCTGGAGGTTGAAGACACAAATGCAGAGACAGACTGACACACGCAGCTCCAAACGCTGGTTCAGAAAGACCCTCTTTATTAACACCATGTAGACTTAAATACACTGCAATTAATGGCCAACAGGTGATCCTCTGATCCTCTAACTAGGCACAGCTTCTAGTAACTTGTATTAGAAGGTTCTAGGAGGGAAAAGCAACTGAAGGCCAGGACTCATTAATCCCAACAGGTTTGTTTCAGCTGACCAGTGCAGGGGATTTAGGCCGTCATGGCAGGAGGGGTCGAGGCAGCTGGTCAGATTGCATCCTTAGTCTGGAAGCAGAGAGGAGGTGTTCGTCTCTCCTGCTTGTGCAGCCCAAAGACCGGTGTGGCCCACCTTTAAAGCGTGTCTTCCCTCCCAGTCAGACCTCCTGGAGCACACCATCACACACGTGAGAGTTTGTTCGCAACATGATTCTAAATTCTGTCATCACAGAATACTGGCAAAATACCACAGGCTGGGTAGCTTGCCCAGGAAATACATTTCTTGAAGTTCTGGAGACTGCAGAGTGGGTTTTATTCTGAAGTCTTTTCTTGCTGAGGCCTTTCTTTTGAGGGTACAAGGTGAAGGGTGGCCAGGATTTGATGTCTTCTCATAAGGGCACTTTTAATGTTGAACTCATTTAATGCAGCCATTGCTTAGGCTTCTCTGTCACTGGTTCTTGCAGCTTCTGTGTGGGTACAATGCTGTGCCTTCCGATGCACAGCACATGTTCGACCCTCCTATAGAACTTAACTTGAAGTGGGCCGTAGAGGTAAACCTAAAATGACAAAACTTGTAGAAGAGAGAGATGTGTCGGCAACTGAGTTAAGTGGAGACTTGTTTTCAGAGATCAGGGATGGAGCCGGGGGTGGCGGTGCACGCCTTTAATCACAGCACTCAGGGAGGCAAAGGCCAGCCTAGTTTACAGAATGAGTTCTAGGACAGCCAGAGAGACACAGAGAAACCCTACCTCGACAAAAAAGGAGGGGGGGGGGGAGAAAAGAAGTCAGAGATGGTTATGTGGGTGTCCTCCTCTCTAGGGTATCAGAGTTTGGATCCTAGAACCACATCGGGAGGCTTACGGATAGGATCTGATGTCACTTTCTGGCCTCCATGGGCAACCCCTATAATCACACAATAAGTAAATAAAATGAATACACGAACCATACAGGAAAAAACTGATAAATTAAACTTCATAAAAACTAAAACTTTTACTCTTCAAAAGATACTTAAGGTGCTGGGGTTATAGCTCTATTACAGGGCATATGCAGGACCCTAGATTCTCTCCTACACACGCGCACGTGCACACACCCATGCACACGCACCCACGCACACACAGTTTTGCCATCTTCAGGACTCTGCAGGGAGGTCTGTAACTAGTGTGCAGGTCAGTGTGTCTTCCTGTATCCTCCCTTTAGCGCTGCCTCCTCCATCGTCCCTCTGCCCATGCCTCCACATGCACTGTCTCCAGCTCTGCCTGAATGAAGGGCCTGCAGAACTCCTGACACGTCTTCCCTTTCCCCCTTGTCCTGGCCCAGCAGGGACAAAGCAGCACCAGTGTGATGCTGAACTGAGAAAGGAGATATCTTCTGTGTGGGCCAATCTACCCCAGAAGACGCTGGACCTACTTGTACCACCCCACAAACGTAAGTGGAGATTAAAAGGTACCTCTGCCCCCACCTCCCCTGGTCCCTCAAGGTATATAGGAGTAAGACAGTGTGTTGTATTGGAGAAGTGGGCTCCCCTCATCCCTCTGTAGCTATGCTGGGTAGCACAGGAGCCATGAGAGGTGATTCAGGGTCCTCCTATTTTGAGCCTATATCTCACAACACAAAAAAAAAAAAAAAAAAAATGCGAGAGGGAATTGTATGGACACAAAGAAGAGGGGCTCCGTGTCGAGGACCCCTTGTAGGGATGCATCAGTCAGTCCCACATAAAGGACACAGGACTAGTTAGTGTGGTCCCACACAAGGGACACAGGACTAGTTAGTGTGGTCCCACACAAAGGACACAGGATGGGATGTATTCTGTATCCAGAGGAGACAGGGCTCTCGCTCCTGTGGCTGAGCACCCACCTGAGCTCCTCAGCCCGGCACGTTTCCTGGAGCCCACATAGGGGATAAGGGAAAGACGCGGCCTCCTTATCCAGCTACATCTCCTGTGGTTTCTTTGTGCTGTCTGTCCTCCCAACCTCGGCCTCTGGTTCTTCTCTGCCTGCTCTGTTCAGCTGATGAGATGACAGTGGGGAAAGTCTATGCAGCTCTGATGATATTTGACTTCTACAAACAGAACAAAACCACCCGAGATCAGATTCACCAAGCTCCCGGAGGCCTGTCCCAGGTACAGTTGTGGGGGACCTATGACTGGACAGAGTTCCATGGCAGCAGGAGGGAGCCCCTCTCAGGCCGCCTGCTCTCAGTTAGCTACTTGCTTGCTCGTGTTGTGGAGCCTTGACGCTGAAAGCTGGCTTTCAAGGGCGAGAGCAGACGCTCTGGGCACTATTACGTTCTCTGTGGTAGACAGAGGAGGGTGTGATATTCAGAGGATGGGAAGAGAAACTGTGGGACTACACGCAGGTACAGACCGAAGACATCCACGCTGATGGCCCAGAGTTGCTGTTGGCTTTGCTCATGGTTGTGTGGAAGGTTTAGGGTACAACTTTCTGGTGCTGTTACAGCCATGTCTTCAGTGACCACCTGTTCAGCTTGGAAAATCTTGTAAACACACAGAGCGTCCAGTGATATTCACCTGACTCTGGGTAGGAAGTGCCTGGCTTCATTCCTGCAGTCTCCTCAGCCTGGCATTCCGGGTGGCAGGCACTGGAAACTGAGGACAAGATGCATGATTTTGTGATATGACCAGCCCCCCGTTGTGTAGACAGAGAAACTGAGGCTCTGCATGTTCCTCTTGGGAAGTGAGACAAGATCCAGGGAAGCAAAGGTTCTATGCTGAAGACCAAGGAGCCCACGCTGTCCTGCGCAGAGACTGGACTCTGCTACATGTTCCAGGCTGAGGTCCTCAGACACCAGGCTCTCCTCTTCCCTGTTCTTCTTTGTAGATGGGTCCTGTGTCCTTGTTCCACCCTCTGAAGGCCACCCTGGAGCAGACCCAACCAGCTGTGCTTCGGGGGGCTCGGGTTTTCCTTCGGCAGAAGAGCGCCACTTCCCTTAGCAACGGTGGGGCCATGTGAGTGCTGGTGGAATGGGCAGGGGGAGCTCACGACTGGTGGGGAGTGGGCAGGGGGAGCTCACGACTGGTGTGGGGTGGGTAGGTGGAGCTCATGACTGGTGTGGGGTGGGCAGGGGGAGCTCACGACTGGTGTGGGCTGGGTAGGGGGAGCTCATGACTGGTGTGGGGTGGGCAGGGGGAGCTCACGACTGGTGGGGAGCGGGCAGGGGAGCTCATGGCCAGTGGGGGAAGGAGATCTGTGACTTCACCCTAGCTGGTTTGCAATGCCCTCTGGCCTCTAACTCACCCCCTGAAATGCCTAAGGGGCCCACCCACAACCTGCATAGTCCTCTGAGGACAGGTGGTCCTCAGGACCCATCCCACTTCCTGGAACAAACTCTGGAGCAGCTCCATATCTGCCTCCACCCAGGGCACACACAGACGTTTGGAAGCTGGTAAAGATTGCTGCTGCTAGTGGTTTCCTATCTGCCTGTTCCTACAGGGGATTTCTGTTAGCTGCCTAGTGTTAGGTAGACGGCTGTGCTACTCCTAGATGACAGCCATCGCCTGTCCCTGTCTCTTCCAGATTCTGCTGTCATAGGCTTCTAATGCCTGTGGACTGTTAAGAAATTGTTTCTGCCTTGAGTTCTCAAATACCTATTCATAGAAAATTATAACTCTGACCTTCCTGGCTCCTGTGAGCCTTTCTCCCAGTTTGTCATTTTGGCTTTGCATTCTAAGGCTGTCCTAGACAAATTGGTCGGTCCTATTGTTTGACTTTACTCTGAGACGGTGTTTCTTGATATCAAATTCAGAGTCAGAAGTCAAGGGTCACTCACCAAAGGCTGTGGAGGAGCTCTGGCCAGGGCTTGTTGCACACGGAAGGCCATGCTATTTTAACTCCTGGCTTCCAGGGACACACCATCTCATGTTGGCCCTGAAAATGTCAAAAGACGAGGTGCCGATCTCATGTGGCCCTCTCCTTCTGACTCACAGGCCATAGCCCTACCAACATTGCACAGTCAGGCCCAAGCTCATGGTGTGGGCAGTAGACAATGCAGAGGGAGCCCTGATGGCAAGTGCTGTTAGCTGGGCTTCCAACTGAGAAAGTCCATCCTGGGACCAGCCACACAGAGCCCTGCAGACACCCTCGCTTATGTGCTTTCCCTCACACAAGTTGGTTAGGGTCCCTCTTCTGCACTTAAGATTAAATACACTAGGAGCATGTGTAAACATACTAAGAGTATATGATGGGGAATGTGTGCTTGGGCATACAGGACTTACAGGTGTGTATATGAGAGTATGTGAGTGTGCATGTGACTGCATCCTATAAAATGTTAGGAGTCTTTAATTGGATTTGATCCTTGCTTCCAGGAGGAAAATAAACTTCCGGTACTTTGATGATCGTAACCTCTGCATAACGCAGTTGAAGGTCAATTTCTTAGTTAAGGTTTCTGTTGCTGTGAAGACACCATGGCCATGGCAACTCTTATAAAGGAGAACATTTCATTGGGGCTGGCTTACAGGCTCAAGGGTTTAGTCCATTGCTGTCATGGAGGGAAGCATGGCAGCATGCAGGCAGACGTGGTGCCAGAGAGGCAGCTGGGAGTTCTACATCCAGATCAGCAGGCAGCAGGAAGAGAGACACTGGGCCTGGCTTGAGCTTCTGAAGTCCCAGCCCCTGTGAAACATTTTCTTCAACATCGTCACACCTCCAGTAATGTCACTCCCTGTGACTCTGTGGGTACCATGTTCATTCAAACCTTCACAGTCAGAGAACACTGTATTTAATGTCCCAGCAATGGAGGGTCTGGGCTCTGCTGTGACCTCAGAGCTGACAGTGCCCCAGGGTTTAGCCTGGCCCCCTCTCAGCTAGAGTTCTTTCCTGGGGTTGTTTCAAGAGTCACTGAGGTGAGATGGCCTACAATATTCCCAGAAGGCAATGGGTAACTCTTGTTTAAAATGCACAGCAAGAACAGATCTGGGCGGCTGTCTCAGTACAGTGTGTACTGAGTCTGGCCCTGTGCTAAGTTGACCTGCTCCAGTGTCACTCAACCTGTATGATGCAAATGAGGTCATTGTAGAGAGGCTGCTTGGGAGTCTCACCCTGAATCTAAACACTCCAGGCTCCCCGAGGAGCATAGTAAGTGGCGGGTACTGAGGGCGTATATAATCTGATGACTAAGAGGCTAACGGGACACTAAATGTGTCCTTTGTGGTGGAGAGGTGGGTGTAAGGAAGAGCCACCAGCAAGGGACCTCTGGGGAAAGCAGCCCAGGAATGATTCTGGAGTTCCTTTAGCTGCGGGCTATTTACCCAAGCTTCACCACAGAGTCACTGTGTGGCCTTGTCCTTCCCACCATAGTCTGTGGCATGCCTGTATCACAGGAACCGGTAACAGGGTTGAAGAACTTGCTGATTGTCCCCAGACTAGGGAATGATGCATCTGGCTTCCCTCAGAATAAGTCCTTCAAGTTCTCTGTCCTCAGGAACCATCCTGACCCCATGCCCGGTGCTGTATCTCGGTTTGGGGGCCGTGCTGGAGCCCCTGTGCTGGAATGTCGTGGCTGCAGTGGAGATTTCCAGCACTAACAGCACTCCACAGCCCACGGATCTCTAACATTTCTCTCTCCAGACAAACCCAGGAGAGCGGCATCAAGGAGTCCCTGTCCTGGGGCACACAGAGGACCCAGGACACTCTCTATGAAGCCAGAGCACCTCTAGAACGTGGCCATTCTGCAGAGATCCCTGTGGGGCAGCCAGGAAAACTGGTGAGCCCTCCCCGGAAGGGTTGTGTTAGATGCGAGTGTGTGAATGGGGGTGAGGATTGTGAGTTGAAGACACACTCAAGTGCTATGGGAGATGGCAGATATGGGTCAGGGGTCAGAGCAGGTGAGATGGGGAGGAGTGGGGCCAGATGGCTCTGTGATGTGTAACCGAGGGGCTTGCTGTCCTCCAGGCTGTGGACGTCCAGATGCAGAACATGACATTGCGAGGACCTGATGGGGAGCCGCAGCCTGGGCTGGAGAGCCAAGGCCGGGCTGCCTCTATGCCACGCCTGGCAGCAGAAACACAGGTGAGTTATCTTGGAAGGGTCTGGGCTGTGGGAGGACGAGGTGTTGCTGGGAGAGGGGGCTTGGTGATGCACATTGTGAGAGGGAACTGGGGGCAGAGAGAAGCAGGCAGCAGCCTGAAGTCACCTGCCTCTGCAACCTTCCCTCTGGGACATAGTACCAGCCTCACCAGGACAGGCTTATGGTCAGAGAAAGAGGCATTAAGAGTTCTGAATCTGGGGCTGGAGAGATGGCTCAGTGGTTAAGAGCACTGACTGCTCTTCCAAAGGACCTGGGTTCAATTTCCAGCACCCACATGGCAGCTCACAACTGTCTGAAGATCCATTTGCAGGGAATCTGACACCTTCACATCAATGCACATTAAATAAACCATAAAAAATATTTTTTAAAAAAAGAGTTCTGAATCTACAGCTTTGGTGTCTTTGTCCCAGCTCTGGTCCTACATAGTCCTTGTCCACAAGACCCTACTGTCTCCTTGGTGTTCTTCCTCTGGCTCTCATAGCTGCAGCTCTGCTGTCTCCAGCTGTGCTCCCTCTTCTCCATCTGTGCTCCCTCTTCTCCATCTGTGCTCCCTCTTCTCCAGCTGTGCTCCCTCTTCTCCGGCTGTGCTCCCTCTTCTCCGGCTGTGCTCCCTCTTCTCCGGCTGTGCTCCCTCTTCTCCGGCTGTGTTCCACCTTCTCCGGCTGTGCTCCCTCTTCTCCGGCTGTGCTCCCTCTTCTCCGGCTGTGCTTCATCTTCTACAGCTGTGTTCCACCTTCAGTTGTGCTCCCTCTTCTCCAACTGTGCTCCACTTTCTCCAGCTGTGCTCTCTCTTCTCCACCTGTGCTCCCTCTTCTCCAGCTGTGCTCTCTCTTCTCCAGCTGTGCTCCCTCTTCTCCAGCTGTGCTCCACCTTCTTCTCTGCTAGTGTTTTATTCTAGCACCAGAGCAGATTCTACAGTCCAAAAAGTAATGCCTCCTGCCTCAGTCTACCCTTCTGTTGTTTTGAGGCTCTGGTTTGGCCCTTCCTGCCCTGTACCTGGACCATTATTCTTCTCTGACCTCTTGTGGGGTTTTCCTCATTAGGCCATTTAACTAGGAGCTGGATGCCTGACTTTGGAATCGACCTTTCTCAAGGCCACAGCGAAGAATCTGTGGCATTTCCACTTTTGAAGCCAAGAAGGGACTGCAGATTGATCTGAGTCTTCAGGGCCTGCCCAAGCCTGTGTGGTTCTCCTGGCTCTGCTCCTTCTTCTTCCTATGGTCCCTAGATACTGTCTCCTCCCCTCTGCCATATCTTTCATTTACAGTGTCTTTACATGGCCCTAGCCTACAGCATCTCGTTCCCTGTCTTCCCCCTCCTTCCAGCTGTTTGTTCTTCTGTCCTTGGCCCAACCCCATGGTGTTACCTCTGAGGTGCTTTCTGCTGGCATTCAACATTCGGGTGGCTGTGGCTAAGCTCCATAGCAGTTTCTCTCCATAGGTCCTGAATTTATTTGTCATGGTTGGGGGATGGGGATGGGGACAACATATGAACTGGTCCTCCAGATGGACCGAAAGAAGTTGTCCCCTATAGCCAGATAGGAATCTCACTGGGGCTCCTCAGTCAAACCAGCTCATCTCCTGGCGGGACCCACACAAAGCAGTCCTGTTTCCAGTCTGCCTGTCTGGAGCAGTGCCCCATCTCCAGACATCTGTCGCAGATGTGGCTCCCTCTGACTTAACTGGGTCTTAATCAGGTTCACTTCCTCCACCAGTTAAAGAATCAAAGGTAGGAAAAGACCTGGAGCCCACCAGGTAGCGATGGAGAAACCTCCAGCATCACAGATAGCACAGGCTGAATCAGCAGTTGAAGGAAAGCATTTATGGCAGCGAGGTACACGTGCAGCAGACATGCGTGCATGCAGCAGTCATGTGTACATGAAGCAGACACGTGTGCCTGCTTTGCATGGAAAGAGACCCTGCACAAAGCAGAAGGGCAACTCGGGGAAACTGAAAAATCCATTCTCCTTTTGACGCTGAAGTTTAAGTCTCTGAAGAATTTTCCTCCTCTAACGTAGTCAGTTTGAAGATGGTGGATTGACCTACAACGGTTGTGTAACACATCCAATCCAGCTTGCTGAGCCAGTCCACCAGCAGGGGCCTGCTGGCCAGAAAGACAAAGCTCACAGGGCAGTTATTTTAAGATGCCAGGCTTTTGTCTCAGGCCAGGAGCCTGAGGGAGAAGCTGGCCCTTTTGGAAATCCACCACCTTTATTACTTAGCCCTGGCCCCTCTCCATATCTGTTTGCCTACCAGGAAATCTGTCTAACTCCTGGTCTCTCAGCTGCCTGCTGACTCAGGCCCTGCGCCTCCTCATCCCTTGTCCTTTGTCTGCAGCCTGCCCCTGATGCCAGCCCCATGAAGCGCTCCATCTCCACCCTGGCTCCACGCCCCCACGGGACCCACCTCTGCAACACCGTCCTGGACCGGCCCCCACCTAGCCAGGCCTCACATCACCATCATCACCGCTGCCACCGGCGCAGGGAAAAGAAGCAGAGGTCCCTGGAAAAGGGGCCCAGCCTGTCTGTTGACACAGAAGGGGGTGCGTGCGCAGGGTCCCGGAAGGGTCTAGCAGTCCACAGGACCATCTTCCTTGGTGTGACATGTGGTTCCAGAGTTAGCCCACAACAGAAGGGTGCATGAGTCAGTCTGGGGAGCAGGTCAGGCACTGAGTCTCAGTCTGTCCCAGAAGAGCACGTAGGTCTAGCAGGTCTCTGCCCTGCTCCTGTTCAGCTTAGCTAACCTCTCTCCTTCTTGGCCAGCACCAAGCAGTGCTGCAGGATCTGGCCTTCCCCAAGGAGAAGGATCCTCAGGCTGCCGAAGGGAGCGCAAGCAGGAGCGGGGAAGGTCCCAGGAGAGGAGGCAGCCTTCATCCTCTTCTTCAGAGAAGCAGCGCTTCTATTCCTGTGATCGCTTTGGGAGCCGGGAGCCCCCGCAACACAAGCCCTCTCTCAGTAGTCACCCCACATCTCCAACAGCGGCGCTAGAGCCAGGACCCCACCCACAGGTAACCACACGGGGACGCATGGCTCACACGCTCCAACTTCGCTTCCCCCAGACTGAGCACCTTCCGTGTCCTGCACCCCAGCTCGAGCCTGCCTTTCTAGCCACCGTGTCCCAGATCCTCCTCAGTGCTTTCTTCTCCATTTTCCTCTCTGACTCCGGGCTTCTAGCCCTTGCTCAAGGTGTCTGTCCTTCCTGCTTCCCCTGCTTGCCTTGCGTCCTCCCCGCATCCCTTCATGATGGTGCCTATGTTTTCTGTGTGCTGTGTTGTTTAATGTGGTTTTTATTTTTTATTTTTTTGCTGTTGCCTTTTTCATGTAGGGCAGTGGTTCTGTTAATGGGAGCCCCTTGATGTCAACATCTGGTGCTAGCACCCCGGGCCGAGGTGGACGGAGGCAGCTCCCCCAGACTCCCCTGACCCCACGTCCCAGCATCACCTACAAGACCGCTAATTCCTCGCCTGTCCACTTTGCTGGGGGTCAGAGCGGCCTTCCAGCCTTCTCCCCTGGCCGTCTCAGCCGCGGCCTTTCAGAACACAATGCCCTGCTCCAGAAAGAGCCCCTGAGCCAGCCTCTGGCCCCTGGATCTCGCATTGGCTCTGACCCTTACCTAGGGCAGCGTCTGGACAGTGAGGCCTCTGCCCACACTCTGCCTGAGGATACACTCACCTTTGAAGAGGCAGTGGCCACCAACTCTGGCCGCTCCTCCAGGACTTCCTACGTGTCCTCCCTCACTTCCCAATCCCACCCTCTCCGCCGTGTGCCCAATGGCTACCACTGCACTTTGGGACTCAGCACCGGCGTCCGGGCGCGGCACAGCTACCACCACCCAGACCAGGACCACTGGTGCTAGCTGCACCGTGACCACCCACGCACCAGCTCCATGGGTGCGGGTTCCAGTTGATGAGTTTTATCATCCGCTCTGGGCTGTGGGGCCACAGCCCTGGGAGGAGGGTCCTCACGCCGTGGCCTCTGTGGTGGAGGCTCCTGCTTCTCTCCCTCCCTCCCTTTTACATTGGATGGACTAATAAAGCCCTTTCTTAGAGGGATATGGTTCTCTCTATCCTCCTGTGTACTGCCTTCCTGGGTTCCATGCCAGATGTTGGATCCTAAGCAGGAGGTAGCTGAGTCGAGATGAACCCAGCAAATCCAAATCCTATGGCATGGCCTCCAGCACCCAGGGTGGGTACTTGGGACTTTGTTAGGAGGTCTGAGTCTCATGGCGAGTATCGTTTGTCCGAATGTGTTGGCGTCGGGGAGAGGGTGCACCTGAAAGCAAGGAAAGGAGCCCAGCTGTGGCCTGGCAGCACCTGCTGGCCGCGGTAATCTCATGTCTGTTGTCGGTCTTGAAGTCAAACAGCACACGTGCGTAGAGATGCTCTCAAGGCCCTGCCTTCCATACTGTCTCCACCTAGGGACCGAATCTGGAGAATGCTCATGCTGTTGGTCCTGGCTTTCAGTCACAAAACCTTAAGCTGTTTGTCATTTCTATAGAGTTGATCTAGAAAAAAAACAAAAGCAAAACAGGGAAAGAAATGTTCATGTAACTTTAAAAAAAAAAAAAAACATGTAGGAAGGTCCCGTTTTGCATTGTTTCTGTGACTTGTATGCGATGTTCCTGTATATGGATTCTACCCTGCCTGGGAAGTCCCCAATGCCCCTGGCTCCTCTGTTCAACCAAGTGCCTGATCTCTGACTCTGAGCGTCACGTCTGAGGTGAGGCCTCAGGAACTAGCGAGTGGATTGGGTGGGAACTGCTCAGAGCAGCTTGTGTCGTGAGGAACACTGACAGTGTCCAGTCAGAGAAGCAGCTGTGGTGCCCCGTGCACCTCCCGAGTGATGGGTTCCCAAGAAGCCACAGAGTAGCAGAGCGCGTGCTTGCATGAGGCATTTTCAATCTGTTTTTAAATCTGATTCTCAGGGATGGGATGCCTGCCAAGTAGGGTATGATCTCTGTTGTGTTAAAACAAAAACAAAAACAAAAAAATGAACAAACAAAGTAGTTTTCACGGAATGCTGAAGAGTGTTAAGCACTAATAAAGATGAGGGAGAGTAGGGCAGGAGGAAGAAGCCCGTGCTGGCAACGTAACAAGACACAGGCAGGGAGGAAATGGCTCATGGGGTGAGACTGGATAGCTAAAGCTTTGTGGGGTCCCTGGCCCCAGATCTGGGCGGGGGGGGGGGCAGCAGTCAAATAAAGCCTCGCCTCACCGCTACTTTGCAAAGGGAAAACCCATACCCAGGAAGGCTCCATGTGCACAGTGGGAGGCCACTAGAGCAAGGGTGCGCATAGGCAGGCAGGCACTCCTCGGTGTGTTCTCTGTGTTTTGAAATTTCTGATGACTTCTTGGTGGGATTGTTGACTTCTATCCCATGTTTCGCACAGAAACTAATGTGTGATTGTGTGTGTGTGTGCGTGTATGCTCACAGGAGATGCAGGCGTGTGTGTGTGTGCATGTTTGTGTGTGTATGGGTGGGTGGGTGTGTTCAGCGAATGGCTATTGTTAACCATAGGGCTATGCAACAAAAGACACATTACTAGAAACAAAACACAAGACCACCACTTGGTCTAGGGTTTCAGCATGATTGTGACCAAACCTTTTATAGAATTTCCTTATATGAAGGCACAATACCCTGAAACTTTAACGATAACAGAGTATTTTATTCCAGTAGGGTAAAATTAAACAGGAACCTTGGACTGTGCATGTGACTGCACCTATGTTGCAAAGTAGAAGGATGTGCATTTTGATACTGACGTTCTGTCTCTGTTCCAAGCCCAGCCCCTGTTCTCTTTGAGTGTTGAGTGTGTACATTCTGTATGGAACCACAGCTGCTCCAGACAGCCCTGGGTTGGGAATCATCTTTACCCCACATTACCATAGCTGGCTTTTCTTCCAAGCATTGGTATACATGAAAATTACAAGAAGCAGGGAAAGGAGACATGGTGTCTTGTTTCCTGACTTTGGGTTTGTTTCTGTACTGTCTCTTCTCAAGCTGTTGTCTGTTCCCCCTTGAAATTTCATAGTGAGTTGCCAAATTTGAAATGCAACAACAACCAGCTGTCTGCATCTGGAACCTGTCAAGCAGTGGCTGTAGTTTGAATAAGTTATGTGTGCATGTAAAATATATCCATATATACATTATATAAGTATGCGCATGAAATGTATATCTTCGTACTTTTGATACAATGTATTCATTTGTTAATTTTTAATTATATTTGATATAAATTGAAGGTTTGTTGCAAAACTTTATATTTAACAGTGTTGAGAGAGAGAGAGAGAGAGAGAGAGAGAGAGAGAGAGAGAGAGAGGTCCAATCACGCAACACAAATGGGATCTACTTTAAAAGAACCCCTTGACTAGTTTGCTGCCTGGATAGTATTTACAAACCAAACTTTGGATTCTGCTCTTGTTTCTACAATGACTTTTTGTATAAAGCAAAGTCCTTGGATTAAATAAAAATAACCAAAAAATTTTCAAAATCAAAACCCAGGATGCTGCTGGGTGGTACCTGAGGGCGATGTGTCTCAGTGCGTCGGTGGAGAGGGTGCACTGCCAGGGAGGCTCAAGAATAATCGAGAACTTCAGCAATGTGCTTGTGAGCCCTGGATTAAATGCAAGAGCCAGATGTGGTCTGACAAACAGGGTGAGCATTTCTTGGAACCCTGCAGATGCCAGGGTGAGAGTTATCCAGATGATGAGAACAATAATGCCCAGAACGCTTTAATGCCCGATGCATGAGAGGTGCTGGTGCCCTGGAGTTCCCAGAAGACACTGCAGTGGAGGCTGTGAATGTAGGAAAGACTATGCTTACCCAGAATCCTGCAGTGCTCAGTGTGAGTGGGTGAATCGGATCCTGCAGCTCATAAGACCCTTAGGAGATCGGCTTCTGAGCTACAGGTTCTAACAGCGGCTGCTGCTGTGCTGTTGTTTACTTAAAAGTCAAGAGCCTAAAAAGGCAACAGTCCCTGGCCAAGACCCTCCAGCTCCAAGACTACATGTCCTAGAGTGTCCTCAGAGCTGTTACTGGTTTGTGCCCATCCCTGGAAGACACATGCCCACTGGTGTACATAGCAGAGACACATGGCCCCTGTAGACCTCACGTCTCTGCCTATTCCCTCAGTAGGTGAGGTGCCACAGTGATTTGACTGTTTAAACTCTAGAACAAGGGATGTGGAGAGTGAATTGTGGGCATCATTACTAAGTGAGGAAGGAAAAAGAGTTGGCCAGGCGTGTATATAGCAGCTGTCTAAACGGAACAGTAGTTTTAAGGCTACTGCCATCTAAAACAAAGCTAAGGTTGGGCACCTCAGTTTCTCAGTATGCCAAAGATAAGAGGAATGGTGGGAGGTAGAGGAGATTTCATCCGTGTGCAGGAACAGCTAAAGGGGTCCCAGTTCTTCTGGGCACCGACCCAATATTAGTCTTAGAGAAAGAACTGGGAAGATGGGAAGAGAGGTAGTCATAATTAGGTCCTCATCAAGGGGTGTGGTCCAGCTGGCCATTGTGTCAGTTCTAGATCTGCAGGGTGGTCCAAAGTTCATCCAGGGCACAAAGTCTTAGATGATTACTTCTCTGGGGGTGCAGTTTCATCACGGTGATAGGAGAGTCTGCCATGTGAGCCTATGCTGTCCCTGAAATCCAAGATAACTACACAGGTTTAGGATGATTGGGTACTTTTTGGTACCCTTTGGGAGTGTCTGGAACAAGATATTCTAAAAATTTGTAAGATGCCTTGGGCTATTCTCCCTGTGCCTTCAGCCTTGACTGAATGAGATAGGCTAGGTAACGCCAGTTCTAGGTAGACCAGATGACCCAAAGTAAAGGCAAAAGGTAAAAGATGAAAACAGAAAAGCTAGTCGCCCCCCCCCCCGACTTTTAGTTACATTGTTGTCTTAGCGCAAAAACAATAAGGTGCTTGGTTTATTTGGACTGTGTCTTCCTGTAGAGTCTTGGAAACTGGCCTTTTCCTACCTGATGATGGATTATACCTGATGATTATATTCTCAGAGGAGTTGTAGCCAGGTTTTGAGTTGTAAGAGAAACACACACCATTTTCATAAACATTTCTGTGTGTGACCATTTCCTTAGCTACATGAGGTCTATGGTAATAGTAATAGGGTTTTGAAATTTTCCTCTTGGAAGCAGAGAGGAGTTGAAGATGCCCTCCCCAAGATTCCATTCACCATACCCACCCATCCAAGTGGTCTGATGCTGAACCATATATGAGGTAAAAAGTTGACTGGGCGTAGGACGTTTTAGCCAGCCATGCTCCTGTGAGTAACTATAATAAACTCATTTATTTCCTAAGCGGGACTTGATGGAATCTTTGTTCTGTTAGCTTCTCTTTCCCACAAGTATCTTGTGGGAAGATACTTGTTTTATGTCTCTTCCCAGGAAACTTGTGAAATAATTCCAAGAAAGTGAGGCCAGGGACCTGTTAGGTTGGTTGGAGCATAGCACATCTTTCCTGTCAACTGTGAGCTTTCCTCAGGCAGATCTTGCAGTAGGAGGTGGAGAGGGACGTTGTTGTGATCACGTAGGACACAGTCTTTATCCTCTCTGAAAGCAAGGCTGGGTTAGTTTGGTCAGTCTCTTGGTACAGGCCTTTGGAGTAGGTGAGCATGTGCGGACAGGTCTCAGTTCTTTCATTCTTTCTGCACCCGCTTAAGCAGTCCCCTGAGAGCATGTTTGGAGTTCTGTCAGGGGAGCATAGCTGCTAGGATTTTTTTTTTCTTTTTTGGTTTTGGTTTTGGTTTTGATCTTGGTCTTGGTTTTCTGAGACAGGGTTTCCCTGTGTAACTTTGGAGCCTTTCCTGGAGCCTGTCCTGGAACTCACTTTGTAGACCAGGTTGGCCTCGAACTCACAGAGATCCGCCTGCCTTTGCCTCCCCAGTGCTGGGATTAAAGGCCTGCGCCACCACTGCCCAGCTACTAGTTAGTATATTCTTGACTGAAGGTGGGTCCTTTAGCTGGGGGAAGGTTCTCCTCTTTGACTGGGCATGCAGCCTCAGGAGGGAATTCATAAAGTATGGTGAGAGGAAGAGAAGACCAGTCTAGCCAGCTAGGTCAGCCAAGCCAACCCTGGCGATTCATGAGGTGACACCAAGTGTCAGCCAGATTGCCCTCATGTCTTACCTGTTCCCTAATAGTTTTGAGTGGAGATACTTGCTTGCAGATTTGCTTCATGCATGTTTTATCTGTAGTCCAATGCATTACTTCACTTATTTTGGGAAGTGCTAGTCAGACTGAACTAATCTTAGTACTTTTTCTAATGGGAAGAAGTAAGACCATTTTTGAAAGGGTTTTGTGATGAAAGAATATCTCAGTGATTGGGGTGGGGGCAAGGAATCCACAGAAACCACACCCTGCCACAAACCTCACTCAAGGGCAGGGATGGGGTCAGCAATAGGCCAGACTGTGCTGGCAGGCTTTATATGCACATAGGAAAAATAGGACAGTGGCAGGGCCTTGGCGCTGAGTCATTGAAGGTGGGGTTAGGGTTGAGAGAAGGGAGCTCCAAGGAACTGTTCTGGAATGTGGGCAGAGGACTTCTGGCGGTTCTAAGTATGCCCAACAATTTTAGTATGCTTTGGGGTGGTTGTATTTTAGCAGAAGAAAAGAAATTGTGGTCAGATACAAAAGGTTAAATATAATTACGATTTTATACGGCTCTGAGACTGCTATACCTGGAAAGCCGATTGAATGAAAAAAGGAAAAAGAAGAAGAAGAAAGAAAAAGAAAGGAGGACATGACTGCCCTAGCTATGGTGGAGGAGACAGCTTATTGTAGATCTGTGGGAGAGCATAGCCAGAGCAGGGGCATCTGGGGGAGTCCAGAGTGGACAGGACCAGGCTGAGCTGGGTCATGTGGGAGAGGAAACCAGGTGCAGCAGCCAAGAAGCCAAAAGTACAAAAAGGGTGGGTAACCAAAATGTCTGGGTTCTATAGGGAAGAGCCTCTGCGGGGAGGACAGCCTAGCCCCTGGGCTGGAGAGCTCAGACTAGAGAGCTGGGTATGTGAGCCACATCCTGTAACAGGTAGGGACTGAGGGATGCTGGGAGAACCTGGCTACCAGGTCCAGCTTAGATATGTTAAATAGGCACCTCAGCCATTTGTGGGGGCGGGGGGGGGGGGTGATGGGGGGTTGAAGCTTAACACTGATCATCCTCGGCAGGCAGAGTGGTCCCTGTTCTAAAATCTTTTCTACTCCTCACCCTTTGTAACCAGAGAAGTTTTATAAGATCATGAGTATGTACATGTATAAAGTACATAGAGAAAACAGCCCTTGTAAGAAGGGAGGTGGGCAATGCCATGGGTGCCCATGAACGTCCTGTAATGGTTGTACCCACGCAGGTCAGAAGAGCACAGCTGCCTTCCATGAAAAAAATTGCTTAAGAGTAAGCCATCAGGAAATTTATTTTAAAGCAAGTGTTGAATATACATATATATTTCCGTTTATTAAAGATGAAAGCAAATTTGCATACTAATGAGAGGAAATGTCTGATTATTTTTACACAAAGAATTACGTCTTAGCTGAATATTAATATGCACACAGAAGGCAGAGCATTCACAACATTATTTCAGAATTGATGTTTGGATTTTACAGTTACCATTGCTGAAAACACTGCTTCACACAAACACCACAAAATTTCAGAAATGTATTTAGGTACAGTTCAGAAATAGCTGGAAATTCCAAATTCCAAGTCAAAATTAATTTGATTTTTTTAAATAGGGCCAGAAGCACAAATACTGTAACATGATGCACTCCAAATAGATGCTAGTTTGATATATGCTGAGGAACGACAGTAGCAATACTAAAGGTTGTTGTTTTCTGTAATTAAACTATTGTTCCTATAGGGAGGGTGCAGGGGAGCCATGGGTGGGAAGAAGGCTTATTGCTAATACGAAAGAGAATAGCCAGAGGCATCTGCGGGAGTCACAAGTTCAGGGACAGAGAGGGGCAGACTGGCAACAGCCAGGGCAGAGAGGAGAGCAAAGCCGGTGGGGAAGCTTGAGGTGATAGCGGTAACCAGGGTAACCAGCTGGGGCGGGAGGGAAGCCGCTACTCTGGAACAGCCGAGAGCCAGAAGGCTGGAGGGGGTCTTTGGTGCGCTTAACAGGAGAAAGCACCAGGTTAACAGGGTTTGCTGAACTGGGGAAGTGACTTCTCAGGTTTCTGAGGATGCTCTAGGGATCCTCTTCTGTCAGGCCTGGGCTGAGCCCATTGCTGCCTTATGGGGATATTGGAAGTTTGAAACCTAATGGGTTTTCTGTACCCCGATAAGAGATCTCCCTGCTGATGCAGTAAGCCAGATCAAGCCAAATTAAAAAGTAGAAGACCAGGTTTGTTCTGGGCAAAGCAGCTCCCGGGTGACTCCTCCTCCAGCCCCCAGAAATCAAGGCAGGAAAGGGGGCAAGAGAAAAAATCACATGGCCGAACTAAAGGGGGGCATTTATGAACTGTAGTCCAGGGGTGATGATGTGTTTGCCACAAGCTGGCCTTGTGTCCAAGTGTGCTTTTAGGCAGGGTCTTGGACTGTTTGCTGCTCTAGGGGAGGAGCCACCAGGAACTCGGACTTTGAGGCTTTTCTTTGTTGGGGATTCTCCAAGGGTGGGGTTTGCAGATGGCAGGGATGGGGCTTTTGAAGAGGTGAACTGTTCCAGCTGAACATTCCCGACCTTCTTGGGTACATGGGTGCCAGTTCAAGTCTGGCTATTTGCTGTTGGCATGGGACGACATGGGAAAGGAAGTCGGGAGTCGGTGGGCTCATGTTCCGTAGCATGGGTGAAGCAGCATTGGGTTAACCACCGTCCTGGAGACCTCAGGAATCTGTTCCTCAAGGAAGCAGAGAAGGCAAGTTGCTAGGAGAAAAAAATAGATTATTATCAGCCCTGTGAACTGGGCTAGCCTTGGGAAGAGTGTAGATCGTCAGCAAGAATGGAATGGATATGTACCCTGGTTGTACAAGAGACTAAGGTGAATGAGCAAGACACAAGAGCAGTAAGCCCTTCACTGGGGCATTCCAGAAGACCAGCGGGTGGAGGGTCCCAGCTGCTGGACAGACCCTCTATCCTGGGTAGGTGCCTGCGTGAGCCTGGAGAGGTACCAGCACTGTGGCGAGGCTTACAGTGTGGGGTCCTGTCCATCAGGGCTCTGGAGACTTAGAAGATAAAGTCTTGAGAAGTACCATTACATAAGCCGCCTAGGGTTCTATAGAATCAGCAAGTGAAATACCTGGACCTGGGAGGGCCCAAAGAAGAAACGAGAAGAATGACTCAGAAGGTCTGAGAGGTGGTTGATAGACTGGAACAGGATGGTCTTGGGGGCCTCCTGGGTGAGTTCAACCTACCTCTAGGGCTCTCAAATGTGTCTGCTATCCACACACGGTGGGGTTTAGTTGTTTGGATAGGAAAGCAATAGTCAATTCAAAGGTTCAGACAGTTGGGCTAGAACCACAGTGGCCACTTTTTCATCTGTATAGAGGTGGTAAGGTTGGGTGGGATCTGGGAGATCTAGAGTGGGAGACATTAGGAGGGCATCCTGCAATAAAGAGAAGTTATGGTGGACAGTGGCAGGGTGGGTGAGGGGCCCTGCGGGGGTCTCTCTGGATGCCTGGTACAGGGGCTTGGCCATCACTGCCTGAGGCCGGAGTGTTGCAGGCTGCTTTGGAGCATGTTCGCAGGTCACAGCTGACTTCGGATGGCGTCTGTCAGCTGAGTGGAAGTCTTCTGGGGCAGAAGGGAAAGTTAAGGAACTTCGAGGAAAATCTTATCTTGGGTGTGCTCTTGAAACTTCTGGCCTATGGTCCAGGTGTTTGCTGAGTACGGAGTTCACTTCCGGAGATAGGCATTAGGCGGAAAGCTTAAGCTGCTGGCTGATAAGAGCACTTACCCGGAGTCCATTCGACCTGTGACTGGGGGTCCAAGTGCTGACAACCTGAAGCTTACAAGAATTTTTTAAAGTTTACAAAAATAAATTTTTAGCTATCATAGCATAACTACTGTCTGTAATCTGCACTAAGATCTTCGTTGTAGAAAAAGCAGCTCAGGAGAGTAAGTGTCAGCAGCTGGAGTAAACTCAACCTTGGCACCACAGGAAAAACTTGAGGACCCAAAATGATGACATTTTTATCTACCAGGGAAAGCATTTTAATTGAACACTTTAAATGTCATTTCAGCAGATAGGCCATCATCTAACCTATCAAGTATACCTGATTTCAAACAAACTTTGCTTATTTTTAGTTACTTGCTGCAGGCTTAATCTTGACAACAAATATAAAAGACCCGGGCGGTGGTGGTGCATGCCTTTAATCCCAGCACTTGGGAGGCAGAGGCAGGTGGATCTCTGTGAGTTCGAGGCCAGCCTGGGCTACAAGAGCTAGTTCCAGGACAGGCTCCAAAGCTACAGAGAAACCCTGTCTCAAAAAACCAAAAATAAATAAATAAATGACTAAAGTTTGACCCTATAAATGACTACAAGCATAGTTTGGTGCACATTAAGTAATGTGATCATCTATAAGGCAACTGGCCATTAACTTGATGTCTTAGTCACCTTTAATAGTTTGCAACAAGTGAGTAACTTTTACAAGATTAGGATTTTTTTCAGTTTTATCCTTGTTAAGTTTGAGCCTTAACATTTTGAATTGAAGGGCTGGAGAGATGGCTCAGCGGTTAAGAGCATTGCCTGCTCTTCCAAAGGTCCTGAGTTCAATTCCCAGCAACCACATAGTGGCTCACAACCATCTGTAATGAGGTCTGGTGCCCTCTTCTGGCCTGCAGACATACACACAGACAGAATATTGTATGCATAACAAATAAATAAATATTTTAAAAAAAATTTGAATTGAAGATTTAACTGGAGATCTTTTAACATCCAAATAAAACATTAAACCATCAATACAGCCCACAGAGAGACCGGGGACCTCACTTTCCTGATCCTTTTATAGTGCGCCATTACAGAATAGGGCAGTATTCCTGTATGCCTCAATTTATCCAAATAGCTAAAGTTTAATAAAAACAGCAAAAACAAAGAAGCTAGACATATGTCTTCAAATCAGTTTCTGCTAGCCTGAATGGGCCTCAAGAATTTATAAACCTTATTTATCAAACATATCTTATTCATTCAACATAAATTGTTCCTTATCTAAAGTTTTCTAGATGCCTGGTGTTGAACACAGTTAGCAAAGACATACATGGTAAGATGTATATCTCCAAGTGAGTTACTGTTAACCTTAGGAATTTATAAACCTTAAACATATACACTTTATTCTTCAAACATATGTTGTTTTAAGTCCTATTATCCACAAACCTTGTTCATGACTTTGTCCTCATCCATTTTTTTTTACTCTCAGGACAAAAATCACCATTCAAAAATCCATTCTAATCCAAAACGTCTTTGGGACCTACTGCTGCCTCCTTAGTCTAAGAAGGAGATAAGCAGAGGGCTCAGAAGGACTCAGAAGTCTATGGGAACTGCCTTGTTTAGCTTATACAAGGCGGTGAAACCACATGGTCTCATTTATTTTTATAATTATTTGCTTAATGTGCAATTGGTGTTTTGCATGCATATGTGTCTGTGTGAGGGTGTGCGATTCCCTGGACCTGGAGTTACAAACTGTGAGCTGCCATGTAGATGCTGGAAATTGAACCTGGGTCCTCTGGAAGAGCAGTCAGTGCTCTTAACTGCTAAACCATCTCTCCAACTCTATGTCTTCTCTTTGGTAAAGATGGCAGCCAGCCATATTGTTGCTTCTATCCTGATGAGGACATCAGCCAAGATGGTGGCAGGCATGGGTGCTATTTACCCCAAGGTAAGCCCACCAGGCACACACACATCCTTTTTTTTTTTCTTTTTTAAAACACCTATTTTCCTAAACAAGAGTTGAATCTACATTACCCATAAGCATGCTGTAGTGTAGTGTTTTTTTTTTAATTCTTAACCCTTTTTGTTATGAATTTTAAGCTAATGTTTTTTCCAAATTTCACATTTTTTAACCACACCCAGTGAACTTACAGATCTTGAGTATAGGAAGTTTACGCAATAGTCTTACAAATTTTGAGATACAGTTTACAGATTAGCAAAACTTTTAGAGATAGAAGAGAAGAGAGTATTTAGAGCATTAAATAAAACCAAGAAGAGGAGTATGAAGTAGGCAGCAGCAATCCACACTGGGAACAGCTTACTTTTGTCCAATTTAAAGCGCGCACGTAGTGTGTTTCCGTGTTCTGTTCTGCTTTGCCTTCCTCCCTGTCACAGCGTCAGGTGGCCTGCCTGATCGAGGACAAGATTTTGGAGCAAACTTCTAAACAAGCATGCTTGGGCCTGGAGAGGGAAGGCCATAACCCAATTCCAGAGTCAGCTCTTTAAAAATAAAGTAGAACAAGAACCGCACACGACAATACTAAACATTCTCTGTACCAAAGACATCTGTAAAGCATCACCTAGTGTTCAGAGGGAGGACTAGAGAGCAGCAGAATGAAGACTCAGAGATAAGAGCAGGGAGCCAAGAAGACTCAGATAGTGAACCAGTTCCACAAGTTCCTAAGGAATGCTGGCTTTTATCTAACCTGAAATTCTCCTTGTGCTCATTTTCTGGAGTTTTAAGACTTGCCTTTTGGAGCTTGAGGAAACTGGAGTTTTCATTGGACTTAAGAGTGTGACTTAAATGCAGATCTAATTGGATTCCAGAACAGCAAGGGCCAATGGCAGCACGTGAGATTGTTGACCCCTCAAACTATCATGAAGGCAATGCAGACCGTTTTGAGAGATGCTCCACAGTCTCCAACACTGATAGGCAAAGGCCTTGGAGTCCCGTATTCCCTTCTCAATCTGACACAGGAAATGTGCTGACTTCATTACCTGGTGATAGACACAACCCACCTTGGTCCCTCGGACCACATTAGTACAGGCCTGCAAGTATGGTTTTTAAACAGCCAGAAGCTCAGCTATATCAATTGGCATTTTCAATTACTGTGTGTAAGTAATATTTACATGAAGCTTGGGCAAAAACTAAATGCTTTTAAATAAAGCCTGATCAGACTGATATTTTTGTTCTTTTAAGTCAGTACTTTTGAATGTTACCAAGAAGCAGATCAATAACTTAAAGAGAAATTCATTGATTTTGGTAGAGGTTTGATATCAGTGTACTGCACCTTGACATTAGAAATGTCATACATGTGTGTATCATCTCTGTCTTACCTTTTACATAATTTACTCAGAACTTAATGACTTGTCCAAACTTTTCAGCTTCCTGTTTATTGCTATGCCCAGATCCACAAAGTCCCCCCAAAACCAACAAGGAGACCGAGTCCCGTATGTAAAAACAAAGAGCCTTTATTTTATACAAGTTTGCAAACTCAGTCTCTCCGCATGTCCAACGTATTGGAATAACCAAGAGCCCCGAGGTCAGTTAGAGTTGGTTTTTTATAGTAGTAAAGGTGGGGGTGAGAGGTTTCTGATGTTCAGGACCCCTGATTGGCTGACATTTTCTAGGGGTGTCCTGGTGAGTGTGCTGGCAGGTGATCCTATCTACAGCGGATGGAATGTTAGGCATTTCCTTTGGATGGTCTGTTCTTGGGTGATGCTCAGGTAATCTCAGTTTGTGGTTCTTCCTGCAACCAGGTATTGCTTCAGGGTAAACTACTGAGACTCAGGCCTCCATTAAACTTATGGATGGCTGAGTCCTACTCTGGCAGGTGATAATGGTTAGAAGTAAAGAACTTCCTTTGGGTGCTCTGTTCATATTTAGCTTATCATGGCTGGCTCCTACATTTCCCCCTTCACAAGCACCGATGGCAGGACCCAATCATGGGTCCTGCTGCTTGCCCATGGTTTTAAGGAGGTATTATTGTGACCTAAGAACTACTTTAGTTAATAAACCCATTAATTGACCACTGTGGGCCTATTTTTCTGGTATGTCAATGGGCACTATAAGTGGTTATTTTGTCCCCCATGCCAGGGAGTTCCCCCTAGTCTCAGCCTTTCAACCTATTCTGGGCAGGGAACTTGGGACAACGTGTTCCTTTCTGCAGCTACTTCCAGATGACATTGGGGCACTGTTATCAAGCAGGTTGAAAGGGTAGCCAGAGGTAGGGAGGAAATTCAGGCAATGGGGCACTCATCAGACTCTGTTGAAGGGACAGGAAGCATTCCTATCAGCTGGACTGGTCCACATCAGCTTTCAGGAAGTCCAGGGCTTGCCGCCATTCAGAGCAGGTTGCAGTCAGCAACTGATGCTTAGATGTGTCTGCCAGCCAAGTGGAAGCCTATTGAGATAAGTTTAAACTAGGAACAGAAGTCAAAATTTATGTAAAGAAAAACTCATATTGTAGAGAAAGAGAGCAGATAACGGGTATCTGTAAACAGAAGGAACAGACTCATACCTTTGAATCCTAGCAAAAACTACAGAGTTTGGTTAGAAGCATGTATAATTTTCGGCTGTCCAGAGGACCATGTATGGTTTTGACAGAGATGCCTTTGGTTGGATGAGAAACGCCTTTTAATTCATATTTAAATGGCAACTACAATAAAACCGGGAAGGAGGAAATAAGTGATCTCAGTGTTATTTTGTCCCACCCAAGCATGGTGTGGGCAGCTCTCTGTGTTGGAAGGAGTTCAAACCCCTTATAAATCAATGTGTTAAAAACTGTTCATAGATCTTTGCATTTGAGGGGCCAGCTTGGCCTACAGGGTGAGTTCCAGGACAGCCAGAGCCACACAGAAAAACCCTGTCTCAAAAAACAAAACAAAATGTTAATCTTGATTTAAAATGTTAGCTGCTTTATGTGACTCTTTCCCTCGTAAGAGCAATTAGCTGGGTACTGCGTTCTGAGGCAACGGCAGGCCCATCGATACCAAGCTGCTCATTTTCTTCTTCTTTTCCCCCAAACATGACATGACTAGTTCTCTGAGATGATTACGGCACAGAGGTAAAGAAGATGAGAACTCACGCCCAGGGAGAGAAGATAGGGAGTTAAGTGTAACGTGTCTCCTATCGCGTGGATGTCAGTCATAGATGTGTGGGAAAACAGCCCAGAGAGAGAGGAATTAGTACATGTCTTAGTTAGGGTTTCTATTGCTATGAAGAGACACCATGACCATGGCAACTTTTACAAAGAAAACATTTAATTGGGGTGGCTTACAGTTTAGAGGTTCAGTCTTCATGGTGAGAGGCAAGACAGCAGGCAGGCAGACATGGTGCTGTTGGAGTCCTTACATTTTGATCCAAAAGCAACAGGAAGTGAATTGTCTCACTGGGTGTGGCTTGAGCATATATGAAACCTCAAAGCCTGCCTCCACAGTGACACACTTCCTTCAGCAAGACCACACATCTACTCTAACAAGGCCACACCTCCTAATAGTGCCTTTCACTTTGGGGGCTATTTTCTTTCAATCAACCACAATGTATATTGAACATATCACCATCGTCCCAGAGAAAAGGCTGGGAGCCTCACAGAAAAGCCTGTATTTGTACAGGGGCCATGCTAGCTAGAAATAGCAGACTCTAAGACCTCATACAGCCACATTTTAACATCCCCTTGCTCCAGTTTGCTGGCCTTACTTTGTCAATCTTCCCAGCATCCAGAAATTCAGGTTCATATCATAAGAGGGATTCAGCACTGGGTCCCTGCAAATGTGCGTGAACTCTCCTAAAAGTGCTAATTCTCTTGACATCTGCCACTGCCGTGCGCTTCCCTATCCAGACGTGGAGCAGGGAGGGGCCCAGGCATACTTCAGTTCCTGGTCTCACAAGTAATAGAAAGGGAAAGCAGAAGAAAGAGGCTCACTCAGGTCCTCCACAGAAATCAGTCATTCTGTCTGCCTGTCTATCTTCCTTCTGTCTGTCATCTGCTTCTCCATCTATCATCTCTTTCTCTCTTTCTATCTCTATCTCATTTCAAGGAAGTTTGCCTAGTGCCCCAGCAAAAGGGATGTGCAAAGAAGACAGGAAGAAATGGGGGACAGAGTGGATCCTTTAGCTGTTGCTGCACGTACTCAGTCGTCTTCAGCGTCCCGGCCAACACCCCAGAAATGGCATGGGAACACTGAGGCGTCTTCGAGAATGTCAGAGTCTTTCTCAGAGAGTTAGAGTTCTGGAAACTAAATGTCACCAAAGCCAGCGCGCATCAGTGCTTTCGGGTTCTTGTCTTGAGAATCCGAAGAATGAATTCTGTGGTGCAAAGATGGAGAGTTTTAGGAAAAGGTTTATTATTAATTCATTGCGTGGGAGCTCGGGGGGAGGGGGACATGCTGCTTGAGTTAGGTCGGCACAGAGGTCAGAGGTCAACCCATGATGGGCAAGCAGCTAGACAGGCAGGCACATGGGCGGGGCAGAGCCTTAGAGAAAGTAAAATGTGAGTAAGAAGACCCAGCAGAACCTCATGCAGCTCACAGGGACTCTAGGGCATGTTTTAAAAACCCTTTTATATTTAGATATTTTAAAAATAGTCCGAGCTGTTTGTAATTTTCCTTGGTATATTCAACTGAAAAATACAGTGGCCTTAGTGAAGCTACAAGGAGGGTGATACTATTGGGGTTTTCCCAATGGCCACATTTTTTTTACGATCGCTTACCCAGACTTTATTTGAACCATGTCTTTATGTCGGAAAAGACTCATTTTTTTCACAACCTTCTCTCATTTTTTTTTTTTTTGTTTTGTTTTTTCAAGACAAGGTTTCTCTGTAGCTTTGGTGCCTGTCCTGGAAGTAGATCTTGTAGACCAGGCTGGTCTCGAACTCACAGAGATCCGCCTGCCTCTGTCTCCCAAGTGCTGGGATTAAAGGCGTGCGCCACCACCGCCCGGCCCTTCTCTCATTATTAACTGGTTCAAAAAAAAAATTCTAATTTTTAACTTGACAGGGGCCTATTATAAATCTTCAAGAAGGAATTCAATTTGTGGAATTATCTCTACTTTAAACACAACTGATTAGATCCCCAAGTAATACAACTTCTTATTAAGAAAAAAGAAAGAATTAGCTGAATCCAACAAGTTGGGTTGCTATGTCAGTGCTGATACTAAACATTTGTAAATATTAGAAAGGTTTTGCAGAGCTGGCACAGTGGTGCAGTGGTTAGAGCACCAGCAGTTCTTCCAGAGGACCTGGGTTTGATTCCCAGTATCCACACGGCAGCTCACAACCATCTGTAACTCCAGTTCCAGGAGATGGGAAGCCCTCTTCTGGTCCCTGTGGGCATCAGATATGCACATGCTATAGACGCAAAACACACACACATAAAGATTTTGTGAAGAACTCATGGTCAATGTCAGGGTCTAGAATCACCTAGGACACGAGGCTCCAGGCGCATCTCTGCAGCTGCTGGGCACGCAGGTGAAGGATTGCTTTGATCAGGCTGATTCAGGTGAGAAGGTTCATAAAAGTGGGTGGCACCATCCCTTGGGCTTGGGTCCAGGGCCATAGAAGGTGGCGTCAACAGTCTCTGTTTCCTGAACTGGATGAGCTCATGTGACTAAGTCATGTTTCCTCAGTTGGATGAGATCATGTGACCAGGCCATGCTTCCTTGGCTTCCCTATCATGATAGAATACACTGTGGTGAACTGGAGCCAACGTAAACTAAAACTTTCTTCCTTAAGTTGTTCTCATTGGAATGTTATAACACAGCAACTGAAAAGGAAACTAAAACAGAAGGCATACGTCAAAGGAATAAATACAAATAAATAAATAAAACAAACTCCGATTTTATTAGTTTTTGTTTGTGATACACAATGAGCTTATCCATTTATACGGATAATACGATTTATGTATTAGAGAATACTCAATATAATATTATGTAATATATCCGTTACACAGTTATGATTTTTATACAGAAAAACCCAGTCTCCAGTTAAAACACTTTTATCAAAATTAGCCAGATGCTAGAGCCAAAAGTGACCTCACTGAAGGAGTAAATACTTGCTCAAGAATAACAAAACTTGCTAAATTAGCTATAAAATAATTTTAAAGGGAATATCTTAGAAAATTATTCATATTCAGAAACATGACCTATGCTGAGAACGTTATTTAATAGAATAAAGAAAACGTATAACCTTAATAGCCCACATTTACCAGTTAAATGTGGGTTCAAATATTCCATAGTATAGTTAGCCAGGATTAAAAGTACTAAATAATTTTCGTGTTTTGCACTTGGGAAGTAAACGATGCAGTGTTACAAGATGACGAATTAACTCCCATTTCCCTTTCTTATTATTTTGTAAATAGTAAATTTAGTTATTTTCAGAAGTTACTTATCACGTATGCTCTTTTGTTTTAGTCATTAATAATACTAGATGCATAGGAGAAAGGAATTTTCTTTGTAGAAAGAAATTTAAAATAATATGCCACCATTGTCAATTTATTCTCTAATTTCTCCACTCCATTCCCTTGTGCTCTATTTCCTGTCTTTGACCCTTATCCCTGCCCTTTGTTCCTTTAGGACAGACAAGTCTCCTTAGTGCTGAGAACTTGGTCTTGGTCCTGAACTGACACTGATCTCTTTCACACACAATTTCACTTTCATTCGTAAACTAAAAATACGATTTAACCCAGGTGACATTTGCAAGGAAAGAGGAAAAGGAGAGGGAAGAGGAGGAAGAAAGAAGCCTTCTCCAGGCAGCAACAGCCACAAATGTTTGCACAGATTAACAACCTCAGAAGAAAAGTATAAAGTATTATGTTATTTAGAGGTGATGCCTTGCTCTGGCTCAGGCAGACCTAGAACTTGCTCTGTACTTACAGAGATCCTTCTGCCCTCCTCCCTGTATCTAGGCTGAGCAAGGTATCCCTCTATAGGGAATGGGCTCCAAAGAGCCAGTACAAGTAGTAGGGATAAATACTGTGAACTAATGGTTTTTATTGGGGGTTATTGGATGAAGGAATACTTAAAGGAGCAGACATAATTCAAAGACATTTATATCAAAACCAACTGGCTTAGGCTGGGAACCTGGTTCACACTGCACAGTCTGCAGGCAGATCAACAGACTGGAAGATTGGACAGTGTCTCTTCCAAGTGCCTCAGCTGGTTTAAACCTCTTTCAGGCGAGTGGTCTCATTTGTGCTTTTCCAAATAGTTGGTCTGCTCTCAGAGTCTTCTTTGCAGCTCGGCTTCTTGGAGTGACTCTCAGCAGTGTTTATTGTGTACTGATTAACTAGGAGGAGCCTAGCTAATTTGGTCAGTTTCATAAACTTCCTGAAGCTATTTTGAGTAGTTTACCTGCTAGGCTTAGGAGCGTCCCTGCCGGATGGAATGTTTCACTCTGGAAGAATGGAGGAAACAATACACAAATAAATACAAACAAACAAACAAACAAAAATGATACCAAGGTAAATGTTGCAAGGGGACCCGCCGTGGCTCAGCTTTCTCTTGAACTAGTGGGATAGATCTGTGTGAGCTACCACCAGGGGTGACTGAAGTGTTGACTGTTACCCTCATTAACTTCCAGTGTTTGCACAGAGTCTGCAGTATTAGTGACAGGGCACTCCTGGCAGTAGGAAGAGTGGTGTTTTGAAAAGGTTTGTAAAAGATG
The DNA here is from genome assembly GCF_950005125.1 of Chionomys nivalis. Classification (NCBI taxonomy): domain Eukaryota; kingdom Metazoa; phylum Chordata; class Mammalia; order Rodentia; family Cricetidae; genus Chionomys; species Chionomys nivalis. The sequence goes on along the minus strand of NC_080107.1, from coordinate 39,141,134 downwards.
ATCTAAAAGGTGTGTGTGTGTGTGTGTAAATACCCACATATGCATACGTGTTAAGGTTATTGAGGCAACAAAAATTCAGGTGCTGTTTATTTTATTCACAAGCAAGTGATTGAATGGTTCCACGGCTAACCGCCAATCAGATGCAACCTCCGCTGTGGGAGGTTGAAGCTGATGGTTGTGGTCTATGGGCTGGAAGCAGAAAGGACTCTAGTTAGCTCCTGTGAGCATGGCTCTGGCAGACTGTGCCCTTCTCCCCATTCCCTCTGCCTGGCTAAAAACCATCAGATTACATTCCTAAAGCTGGCCACCAAGGTCTATTCCCTTATTTGGCCACCTCCTCCTTTCTGAGTCTGACTACTAAGGTCCAGCTATCCATCGGAGTCTAGCAATCAGAAGCCCCCTTTGGCTCACCTAATTAACATGCCCAATTAAAATTAAACACCTCATCCTAACACAGGATTTCCCCTTTTACCTTTATAAACTGTCATTTGTCTGTGGGCCACACCTGTCTCCTCTCTATCCAGAGGCTGTCTGTTGTGTGATATTTTGATTGTGTTCTGACAGATAAAGCTTGCTTGGAGTCAGAGGGAGGAGCTGACCAAAATTAACCATAGAGGCTTGGAGGACTGTAGACAGAGAGGAGACGGGAAGTAGTAAGGTGGGACTGAGGGAGGAAGGAATGGAAGATGTAGGAGGTGATGGTCAGCTGCTCCGCTGTTTCTCTGCTCTTTCAGGTTCTTACCCTGATATCTGACCCCTGATTTTTTGTTGATAAAGATGATTAGATTAATGCCTCATCTGGTATCACAAGAGAGCTGCTTGCCCGACTTTGCAGCTGCCAGCACCTACTGAAGCTGCACCTGCTAGAGTCCTCATGCTGCTGGCTGCTTTTCCCTTTTCCTCCCCATGTCCTCTGAGCGAGTCTGGGATTTTCCTATTGCAACCTGTCTATAGCAGGCTCCACAAACCCCAAACTTCACAGGCTCCTGGGCTCCAAGCAGCCAGAGTTAGCCCCTCACCACTGACCAGCTCTGCCTTCAGGCAGCTCTGTTCTCACTTCCTGCCTGTGTGTTGCTTTTGCACGTTTCTGTGTCCACCTTTCAGACAGCCGGCTCTTTGGCTCCTTTGCCCCGCGGGTTGTGGGCTTTCACTGGACTCCCTCCTCAGGCTGCTGCCACACTAGGGTAGCTGCCTCGACACCTGCTCAGGCAACTGCCACATACTCTCAGCTCACAACTCTGTGCAGTCAGCAGCAGCTGTCCTCAGCCAGTCTGTGCACCACCTGTGTTCTCCACCCAGACACGCTACACAGTGACAGCCAGCCTTACACTTCACCCTCAGCAGATGTGTGGGACAACATTCATTCGCTCTGCGTGAGCTTGGGGCTGCACGAGCCTCCCCTGAGCTGGAACCCAGAGCGGAACTCAGTTACTGTCAGGCCAGCAGACAATGGTGGTGCCTTTGTTAGCACAAACCAAGGGTCAGAACAGAGATCAATGTATCTGGGTCGATGAGGGAAATGGACTTCAGTTGAGATTCTCAAAGAAGGAGGCACCGCTGCCTGGGAACTCTGCTTCCGTCACAGCAGTTGGGTGTGCGGGGGCCAAGCGCGGTTGCTTGGAGCTGAGCATGTGCTCTGCTGAAGCCGGGCACACGCTTTGCAGGTCAGCAAAATCCCACACATGCCTCTTTATTGGCTTTTGGTCCTTACGCAGTCTTTGTAGACATTTAAGTGGCGTTACTGGTGTAAGACACGAGCAAGCAGAGTTTTTGTCAGACAGAAAACCAATTACTAATCGTTGGAACAAAATGTCTGCGAAACATCATAAAGTAGATTTGTGAGCAAGACGCCTCTCAGCAAGTGCAAGGCCTGAGCTGGGCCCTCCCACTATAACCCACTGTAAAACTGAGCAACGGATGGAAAGCAAACGAGCTTCAGCCATTGGATAGCAGACAATGCGAGCCTTGAAAGGACAAAAATACGTTAAATCTAGTCAGTGACGTTAAACCTACTGTCACAAACAGCTGGCTGAGATTCCTGTTGTACTATTTGAGTGGAAATCACAAAATGGCAGAAGCGGCTCACCTAGAGCTGGCAGCCCCGAACTTCTGAATGTCAGCGGCCTTACCAACCCAAGTTAACCCGAGCTTTGAACCAGTCGACTAAAGGAGGAGAGGGGATTGGTGCTCAGGTCAGAGACCGTGCTCCAGGCTTTGAGTGTCCACCCCCGAGCTGCCCGCAGCTGATGTTACAAGCTCTGGGTATTGGGGACACTCGGCTCCGGAGCTTTGCGAGTTCTTAAGAACCCTTCTGTAGCCAGGGCTTATGGTTCTCATCCTCTATGGTTTCAGATCTCAAGTTCCTGCTTCCGGAACCTTTGAAAGCTGCCGGGTGGGTCTAGGTGCAAGCACCAGGGGTTCTTCTGTTCTTTGCTTAACTAACTCAGCCCCCCACCAGCCGTAATACAGACCACTGCCCAACAATAAGCCATAAAAAGGCCACTTTACGAAAGCCTTCACTAGCGCCTGGTGTTGCAACACCATGGGATAGTACACAGGGGAGAAAACTCCAGGACGGACCCAGCCACAACAGCCGGAGTCTGTAGCCAGGAGAGGAGCACCACAGGCTGGAATTCCACCAGTCACAGCCTGATAGGCGTCCAGCTCCATCCCTGTACAAGAACCAATCGTAAAGCCCCCTCCCCCATTAACCACCTACTTGCCTCTCATTGCACCAATCCTTGACATTTTGCTCAGTCCCTGGGTGACCTTCTCACTGCTGTTCTGAGGGAGAAGAGCTTCGAGATGAGCGGGTGATGTAGAGTTTCACCGGGGCTTCTCTTGCCCACCCTGGAGTTGCTTTAAGGTCGCTGTGGAGTGTTGAAAGGGACTGGCCTGCTGTGATAACAGTCCACGAAGTTGCTTTTGCCGACAAATCCTGCTGTCAATCAAGCAGCTAGCCGTCCAATCTGAGCAGCTGTTGTTCGTCTGAGACACCAAAGGGTGCTTAGAGCAAAGACACAGAGTTGGCATCTTTTACAATGCTTAAACCCTAGCGTGTCCTCAGAAAGATCTGGACCTCTCTGATGCGTCACCACAGCCACCCCCGACTTCCCGGCTAGGGACATTTTCTACAACACGGCTCTGCCAAGTGCAGCCTGGGGGAGGAAATAAATGCGAAGTGAGGGCTGCTGAAATGGCGGCCATTTGAGGACGCGGAATTAAAGAGAGGAGCAAGCTGCTAGAGAAGCTGCCCTAGAAAGCTGTATTTGGGTCGTCTCGAGCCTTTGGCGCAGCAGCAAAATCCCGGCAGTGAATGACCACAGAAGTGGTGCGGGAGTGTCACCAGCTGGACTGAGATCCCACACATCCTACGTACTGGGGGCGCCTGGTATCCTGATCATCTACAGCGAGACCTTCCTAAGCACGCTGGACTTCCACTGTAGTTTCTAAAACAGGATCCGGCTTCAGCATAAAGTTTCTCTATCGTAGATGGAGACGTCTAGACCTTCGCGAGTCTGCAGTCAAAGGTCAGTGAGCTCAAGGTAATGAATTCTGCTGGTTTTCATAAGAAAAGAATAAAATCCAGACCCTGAGCAACATACTGATATGGTTTGACTTGTTCCCCTAAGACCATCCATGTCTTTAAAGGATTGGTCCTCACGGTAAGCAGCAGGGTCTTTGGAGGATGGGTTACTGGGGGTCATGACCTTGGAGGAGATGGTGGGGCTCAGCTTCTTCCCGGACCTCTGTTTCCTGGCTTGAGATGAGCACAGCCCCCAGCCCCTGGCCTGGGAGTTGCTTTGCTCTGGACTCCAAATCCCAGCATGCCAGGTCCTGACCCCTCCCTGGAGGAGGATCAGGACCACTCCCACCCACAGTGTTTTTAAGTGAGCTTCCAAAGGAGAAATAGTTGGTCTTTCGCCCCCCCCCCCACATCCTCCCTCCCTGGTTGCCTTTGCGGGACCTCCTGGTTCCCCCTCGGGGCCACCTGAGAGCGCAGGAATCCCATTAAACCTGGATATTTCTTAATTTGGCTTGATTGGGATTTTTGCCTCGGCAGAGAGCTCACATTAGGAAAAATTCCTAACAAATACTATGTTGTACTTTCTTCTCTCATTGCTGTCATATTCTGCCTTTGCTAGCAGCCCCAAGAAACAAGTTCACTGATACTGGATTAGATCACAATTCATAATTATGAGTCAAGATAATCCTTTTTTTCTTAAAAAGTGTATTGTCTTAGGTATTTTGTTACAGTAATGGAAAATTTAAAAACATATATCGTATCCATTACGTCTGTTACAAAAAACAAAGAAAATTACTGGTCCTGTGTCGAGAGAAGACCTAATTCAAGAGAAAATATAGCTGGTAGGAAAAGACTCGGGACTGACGCTGGGATTAGAAAGTGGGGATATTTAAGTCAGAGTAATCAATGTGATCAAGGCTTTAAATGAAAACATAATTCTAACAAGTGACTTTAAATTAATTTTTTTTGGTTTTTCGAGACAGGGTTTCTCTGTGGTTTTGGAGCCTGTCCTGGAACTAGCTCTTGTAGACCAGGCTGGTCTCGAACTCACAGAGATCCACCTGCCTCTGCCTCCCGAGTGCTGGGATTAAAGGCGTGTGCCACCACCGCCTCGTTTATAAGGAAATATTTATAGAAAATAGTAATTATTTTAAAGACAGTAAATGGAAAGTTGATAGCTGCAAAATACGATGTCCAAAACGTAAAATGAATGACTGTTTAATTTTGTCAAAACAGCTTAAAAAAAGAAACAACAACAAAAAAAACCCAATAAACTGTACCAACCAAAAAGTGGCTGCCCTCAGAAGAAAGAGTTCAAGACGCCGTTGTGGAAGAAGCCTGCCTATTCTACTTATGGACGTCGTCTTTCCTGAAGATGGAGGGGTCAGCCCACTGGCTGTCCCCTAGGGACACTCTGGATAATTTCAGTTTCAGCCTGAGGGACCCAGTAAGGAAAGTGGCGCTGTGGGACCGACCCAGCCACTCACTTCCTTAGGGAGCAGAGGCCTAGCCACCCGACAGGAAGGATGGTGATCCACAGCGCCCTCTATGGGATAAGAGATGACATGGCAGTAATGGCATTATGTTGCCCAGATCCTGTAGTTGCCAGATTTAAGGGACCAAATTTGAGAACCATTAAATCTTCTTCATAACCCAAGAGTTGGACTTTGCAACAATTTGGATGTTCAAGCAGTTCAATTTAATTTGCACAGTCATTCATTGCATTTATAGTTGCATGAACTGCGAAAATATAGCTTTTCTATCATGATAATTGCTTTTTAAAATGATGATAATTGGCTTTTTAAAACAAGTTAATATTCTCATAATATGATTTCTCTTTTGTTGGCTAGTCAAGCCAGACTATCTAGTCAGACTTTTAAATAAAGAGCCATACCTTGGTTTCCATTCTTGGGCTGGCCAATATTTTTCCCATTTCAATTTCCTACTCTCTCTCTCTCTCTATATATATATATATATTTTTTGATGTTGCAATTAGGTTTTTTGTGCAAGGGATGAGTGATTTGTTGATTTTCTAGCTATTTTAATTACTTGGTTAGGTGTTCCATGTAGGATTTTATTTCTCTTTTTTGGGTTAATGTATCACAATTTCGATTGGCTACTACCTTTCTTGGCTTGATCTCTGGTCCATCTACCACCTCAAAATGGTTCTTCTTCTTATTTTTTAGTGCTGAAGCTATTAACTGTACACTGTTCGTGTGCTCATTTTTTTTTTGTGCTAGATATTGATATTGTCCTATGGCCACATCAGAAACTAGTATGCAAACTTACAAAAGCAGAGCCCCTGTTTCTGACCACAGAATTCTCAGAGGGGCTCCAGGGGAAGGCAGGAGAGACTTTCTCAGAGCACCAGGATGACATCAACTTTTGCTATAAAACAAGAACGGTTTGTGTCAAAGAGCCCATTCTCTGCCATATATAAACAGATATTCACATGTTTGCTGCAGTGATATTCACAAACCCTAGCTAGTAGAACCAATGAGGTGTCTGCTGACAGAGGAATACAGAAAATGGTGGCGTATGTTCACCACAGAATATTATTCAACCACAAAAAAGCCAAAGTCCTGTTAGCTGCAGCAGAAGATACTAGGTGTGGTAAAGTGCATCTGGAACTCACATGTAAGCACTATTGACTTCACACACAGAGACACACACACAGACACACACAGACACAGACACACAGACAGACACACACATAGATACACACAGACACACACAGAGGCACACAGACACACATATACACACAGACACACACACAGATACACATACACACACAGACACACACATGCATATACACAAACACAGACACACATACACACACAGACACACACATAGACACACATACACACACAGACAGACACACATACATATACAGACACACACACAGACACACACACATAGACACACACATAGACACACATACACACACAGACACACATACATATACAGACACACACAGATACACACACAGACACACACACATAGATACACACAGACACACACAGACACACATACACACAGACACACACATATACAGACACACACAGATACACACACAGACACACACACAGACACACACACATAGATACACACAGACACACACAGAGACACATACACACAGACACACACATATACAGACACATACAGATACACACATAGATACACACAGACACACACATACACACAGACACACACAGATACACACACATAGACACACACAGATACACACACATAGACACACACACATCCCTGTAGGGTCAGTTCCCTTCTTCCACAGTCCATATTCTGATTTATATGTGGACGTTAAGTTGATCTTGAGGAATGAGTGAGACAGTGGTTAGCAGGGCCTCAGATGTCCGCAGAAGGGAGGATGGCAGAGGGCACGCAATGGGTATCTGATGAAGCTGGAGTGTACTGTGGTAGAAAGAATGTCTGCAGCACAATGAGAACCCGTGTGGATAGCCCTTAGCCGAATATTATGACGCAGCTGATAAGAGTTTTTAATATTCCCAACACAAAGGAATAACTGAGGCGGCCCATGCATGCTGTCCTGCGGATCATTACAGACTGTCCGCATGTATTGAAAAGCCACACTGCACCCCGTAATTATCTATAATTAGCATGTGCCAACTAAGAATAAAGAAATCTTTTGTTTTTTCCTGGACTTCTTTTCTTTTTGAAACAGGGTCTCTTTGTGTAGCCTTGGATGTCCTGGAACTCACTAAATAGACCAGGCTGGCCTTGAACTCACGAAGTGCTGGGATTAAAGGTGTGCATGACTATGCTACTTTTACTTTAGTAAAAGTCTTCGTTTTCTAAAGCAAAATGTCTCTTTCTACATACCCTACCATATTCCTTGGAAAATTCCTAAACTTTGGCATATGTGAACTATAAACCTGAATGTTGTAGAATATTCTTTTTGTATACTTTGAAGATGTGTCACTCTGATTGGCTTAATACAAAGCTGAACGGCCAATAGGTAGGCAGGATTTCCAGAGGACCCTGGGAAGAAGAAGGGTAGAGTCATCAGATAGAGAGGAAGCAGGATGAGGAGCAGAGAGTAAGGGGAACTGAGCCACATAAAATAAAATAAAATAAAAAGTCAATAATAGAAACAGTTACTTTAAGTTATAAGAACCAATTAGGAATAAGCCTAAGCTATCGGCCAAGTTTTCATAATTAATAATAAATTTCCCTGTCATTAGTGAAAAGGTCCAACTACACCCGAGTTCTCCTTGGGGAACCAGAGATGTTTTCAGGCCTCAGTGCACCTGAGAATCACTTTGGGGCCCCTTCTTGAGCTCCACCAGTGACCACACGATGAATCTATGGAGTCCACGCAAGTTTTCCAGGGGGCCCTACCTAGTAGTAATTCTTGGCAATCTTGATTTGGGAGCAAAAGTTGCTGATTGGATCCTTTCTGCTGTTGGAACCATGGAACGCACACGGTGGGCATCAGTGGAGAAGGAAGAGTTGGGAAGGGCAGTCACGACTCGTCCTCTGAGAGACCAAGGAGACCACAGAGGACATGCAGTCAGACGCTGGTGTCCCTCAGTGTGGCTGCGATGGCTCTGTCCTATGGGACTTCATTTCCTGAAGGTGACAAATTGTCAAGAACAATGGTTTAAAAAAATTATTTTTAAGAAGGCATTGTTTTTAAAAAAGTTCTTCTCATTCTTCCTAATTTCCTTTTCTTTATTAAAAAAAAACTTGTTTATGTGTTTTGTATTTTTTTTTTTTTTTTTTTCCGAGACAGGGTTTCTCTGTGGCTTTGGAGCCTGTCCTGGAACTAGCTCTGTAGACCAGGCTGGTCTCGAACTCACAGAGATCCGCCTGCCTCTGCCTCCCAAGTGCTGGGATTAAAGGCGTGCGCCACCATCGCCCAGCATGTGTTTTGTATTTTGTGTATATGTACATGCTTGCTAAGACATGCATGTGGAGAACTTGTGAAAGTTTTGTTCTGTTCTCCACTTCCACCGTGCGGGACTCGGGAATAGAACTCGGGTCATCAGGAACCACGAGTCCCTTCACCCGCTGAGTCTCTCTGTGGCCCGTTCTTAGCACCTGGAGCCTATTTCCCCTCGGCAAACCTCCAAGGCTGTCTCGCGGTAATGGAGCTACATACAAACCATATTCCATGCCTCCTGCTTCGTCTCCCGCGAACTCTGTAACTCCCAGCTGCTGCCTTTATTCACCTGCTAGAGACTTCTAGTCTGTGTCTGGGGCTCTCACTGGGTCGCACCCTAAGAAGAATTCTTTGGAGCCTTTAAGCCCCGAGCTGTGTGATAGGAGACAAACGCTGCCGCCGCTGGTTCTCTTTGCTCCTTGTTTCCACTCGCCGTGAAGTGGTTCGTTTGAGACATGACCTCAAACCAATATGAGGAAGGGACGTGAAGTGGCTCATGCTTCCTTCTGCATTTTAAGTCACACACTTCTGCATCTGCGAGGCCTGCAGCGACAGCTTTTCATTTCCTGTGTCCCGCCTGCTTGCTTTCTTTCCTCTCGCCTCTTTTTAAAAATTTGAAATTAAAATATAATTATATTTTTTCCCTTCCCTTTCTTCCCCTGCATCTCTCCCATGTCCACACGGGTGTCCACACCCTTGCTCTCTCTCAACTCATAGCCTCCTTTCCTTAGTTGTTGATCTATTGATACAGATAGGTAGACACATACATACATATAGTCCTAAAAATATATAAACAATATATTTTATTGCTAAATGTACATATAATAAATAAACAATATATCCTTTAATATGCATAATTATATACCTCCATACACACACACGTGCACGCACACACACGCGCGCACACGCACACACACGCACACACACGCACACACACCCCACACGCACACACACACACCACACGCACACACACACGCACACACACACACACAGACTGCTCAGTCTGGATAAGGTTACTTACATATTTTTTATTTCAGAACTGACCACTCAGTACTGGATTTCCTATTGGGAAACTTTTCCCAGGGAAGACTGTTTCTCCCACTGTGAGCATTTTGAGCATCTAAGGCGCAGGAAGCATTGAAGAAGAGAGTTTATCAGAGCCAGAGGAACAGGACCTTCGCTATGAGATTGTGTCTCCTAGAAATGTCAGGAAAGCTACCCCCATGAAGTCTCACCAACATGGCTGCCCAAACAAGAACGGCACCAATGACATAGAATAGGAAAATCGCACGGACTCCAAGCCTAGACAACGTCAGACAGCATCCTCTTTTGGTTTTTAAAGTTTTATTTTATTTTATTTCTTTTTCGAGACAGGGTTTTTCTGCATAGTCCTCTGTGGCTGTTCTGGAACTCACTCTGTAGACCAGGCTGACCTCTGCCCCCTGAGTGCTGGGATTAAGGGCATGTGCCACCACCTGGCTGTTTTATAAACCCTTTTATCCCATACTTCTTTTTGTTTTCCTGCCTTTCCTCCCCCATCCTCTTACATTTATAGTTGGTCTAAAGAACGGCTGCTCGCTTGAACCGTTCCCTGGACCACGCCGAAGTCTCTCGCTTGATTTGTATCACAGCTGTGGGTCCGCAAACACCGACGGGAACGGTCAAGTGTTCTCTCTCCAGTTTCCCCAAGGCCAAGGGAATTTTCAGGGGATCCCAGCAATAAGCAACTCACCACTGACGGGAGCTTGAGCTTGTACCGTGTGGGCATGCCCTACCTCAGGGTTCTTGCATTAACCGAAACCTCACCACAAGTGCACCCATAACACCATGACATCCCGCAGCTGCTCCCTACTGATTCTGAGCTGAGTCTTAGGTCCTCTTCCTCACTAGCTCTGTGTAAGACCCCACCACTACCAGTCCAGCTCTGAGGCTCTTCAGCTGTGCTTACTCTGTATCTAGCGACTAAGATTCACACTGGATAGGATCAAGAAAAAGACAGCAGTTCACATTAAAACTTCCTACATAAAGGGACTGAAGAGACGACTCAGCCATCAAGAGCACTTGCTGCTCTTGCAGGAGGAGGGGGAGCAGGAGGAGGAGAGGGAGGGGGGAAGGGGGAGGAGAAGGAGGGGGGAGGGAAGAAGGAGGGGGAGGGGAGGAGAAGGGAGAGGAGGGGAGGTGAGAGGAGGAGAGGAGAGAAGGGGAGGGGAGGGGAGGAGAGGAGAGGAGAGGAGAGGGGAGGGGAGGGGAGAGGAGAGAAGAGAAAAGAGAGGTGGGCGGTGGTGGCACTTGTCTTTAATCCCAGCACTCAGGAGGCAGAGGCGGGTGGATCTCTATAGGTTTGAGGACAGTCTGGTCTACAAAGCGAGTTCCAGGACAGGCTCCAAAGCTATATAGAGAAACCCTGTCTTGAAAAATCAAAAAAGAAGAACAAAACAAACAAAACCCAGAAATTTACACTGAAAAGGAAGAGAAGTTCTACATTCTTCGGTATTATGGGTCTATTAGGGAACCATTTCAGGGAATGTTGATTGATTTGGTCTTATAAACGTGTGTGTGTGTGTGTGTGTGTTTATAAATAAATGCATGCTGCAAGAGTGCCTTCCCGTTTTCTTCTAGTTTGTCGTTGCTCTTTGCTGACTTAGCCCTTTTCTTCCTATGAAGAACCTGTTTCCGTATTGAGTTCACATCGGTCAAGTGCAGCTTAGAGCTGAGGTGCCTTGCTTCCTCCTGCCGTGTGATTGGTCTCTAGACAGAGCCTTGCATTCCCCTACCGTGCGATTGGTCTCTAGACAGAGCCTTGCCTCCCCCCTGCTGTGTGATTGATCTCTAGACAACACACACATGATCATCACATCCTCTAGTCTCTCCAATTTCTGGTCCTTTCAGCCTATAAACTATGCTTTTGCTTAGGACCAGCGACCTGGTTTGCTGTCATCTGCAGCCACTAAAAACTCCTCCAGGGAACCCGATGCCTGTGAAGTGTGCCTCTGGAAAACCAGCTACCAGGGACCTGGAGTCTTGCACTTGACCTCTATTGTGGTTCAGTTGCTTTAACTGGAAGCTTCTGGGGAGAGAAGCGGTATCTAAGAGACACCATGAGGTGTGAGTGACATAGGGAGGGTCCACAAATGGCGATCAGAGTGAGCATCCCAGAGTCTCAAACCACCAACCGACCTTTGCTGGCCTTCCACCCAGACTCCACTCTTCTGTGCCCCCGCATTTCCTTCATTACAATCAATATAATCCCACAATCGTACGTGCCTCTTCTCAAACCCAGCCCAGACTTACCCAGCTCTCTCTCACTCCCCATGGCTCTGCAACCTACGTTCTTTTTCTGCTCCCCTCACAGCTACAAGAACGATGGTCACGGCGTAAATCCACTGTCTCAGAGCCCCCAGCTGACTGGAGCCCTGAGCCTGGCAGGTTCTCATCAACCATGCGCATCTGGGACCAGGGTTTCCCAACTCTAGTGCTGCCCTAAAGTCTTTAAGAAATATTGGGTACGTACCTAGGTCTGGGTCCGCCCAGAGCTCCTCTGGTTTACTAGGGTTGCTCAGACACCATTCCTCTGCTGATCCTAACACGTGACCACAGTGTGAGTCTCCCTCTAGTGTCTCAGGCTCCACTAGCATGGTTCTTTGCACCTGCTTTTTGAGTTTACCTCCAAAGACTCACAGCCTCGGAGGACATTTCCAAGTAGGTCATCCTTTTTTTCTTATATTCCTCCACGGTTTCCCATTGTTCGCAGAATGGTCTAGAAGGCTCAGCCTGACCCAACCCTTACCTACGCCATCTCTAGATTCTCGTTTGGATCTCTGCTGTTACAGCACCCGAGGCCCCTTCTTTTTACTCAGTGTTGGGTTAGGGACTCCCAACCTCAGGCTCTCCTGCCACTTATCACTCAGTGCTGGGGGAAAAGTCCCTCCTGTAGACCTTCTCTGATAACCTGCCGAAGGAGATCTCATCCCGATTCACTTGGTTTCTTCATTTTATTATTTTTATTGCATCTTACACTACCTGAAGTTACCCTGTGTTTTGATTTATTGTCATTTAGTTTCCACACCTCCCCCCACCTCAGAACATAAGTCACAAAAAGGATAGTTTTGCTTTTCCTTCGCTCGTATCCCCAGCACCTGGTGCTCATTTAGGATTATACAAGTCGAAGTGTTTCCTCCCGGAAAAGACCAGAAAACATCAACGTCTACCACAAGGGGGCAGCATATGCACAGTCAATGGAGAGCGTCTCTGCCCCACCCCCACCCCCCACGCAGATGGTGACGTTATCAGCTGTAGGCACTTAGGCCTCGCCTCCTTCCTACACCTGTCTAAAGCGTCCGCAGACAGTGAGGACCGGTCATCATGGCACTGGCACGGAGGTGAAGACCGTAACTATTTACTACGCCGCTTCGATGTTCTTCTCAAGTACTGGACGTTATTTAAAAACTGCAAAGTAACTTAAATAGCTACCAAATCTTACAGGAATGGCGTTTGCAAGACTTTTAAAAATGAGGGTAGAGACCAATATCGTGAGGGGTCGTCAACAGAGGGTAGGAAAAAGTTAGGACTGTGCAACTTCTATGTATTTATTGATCCGACAGTCTTTAATAATAACGAATGGACGTTATGCAGTCTAGATTTTAATAGACGTTCCCCCACATGTTTGGAAAGAAAAAGACCTGGACCGTCCGTATGTTAAGTGTTCAGATTGGGCAGGTGTAGGTCAGAGGTGCTGGGCTTGCCAAGCCTGCAGGGGTCCTAGGTTCCATCCCGACCCTTGTAAAAAGAACCCACAAAAAACATAGCGACTAGATATATAGGTGATAGGCAGACAGACAGACAGACAGACAGACAGACAGACAGGACAGTGGTGGTGTGGAAGGGGCACAGTTTGAGAAAGAATGCCTAAGTCTGAATATAGCTGGTGGGGTTAGGAGCTTGACCCTAGGGTATCGTTTGGTGCCTAGTGCCTGGCCCAGGCAGGCTTTATATTCTGTGCTTAACACTATCTGCTCCATGCATACTTATAGGGAGAGAATGGTGGTAATAACTCCAGCTTCTGTAGTTAGGCAGATTAAATGTGAGGATGAATTCAAGCAGGCTCTGCAGTCAGTCCATAAAGCGCTGTGATAGAATGTGTTTTACTAAAGGCCAACAACAAGAGAGCCTGAGCAGAAACGGAGGTTGAGTATTCTCTGGAAACCCAGAAAGGTTTCCCAGAGGCAGGAGGAAAGGCTGACCTAGCAAATCCCCTGTCCTCCAGCACTGGCCAACATGAACCCAACAGGCGTATCAGGTGACTGAAGCCTGCCTTGCTCTTTTTGAGAGGTTCTTATTGGGAGCAATTTCATGCCCCAAGGCCAGAAACATGCCCCTCTCTCCGCGGTCCTTTCTGAGTGATCAACAGTTGCTTTGTAGCTGGCTGGATCTGACCCTGTTTCTACCAGGACCTCCTCTTACCCCACCCTGAACACATTAGCATCCCCAGAACAAAGATTCTCAAGCCATTCAGAATAGTATTACTGCCACTATAATTATTATAGTTATGACTATGACAGTCATTAGATGAAAAAATAATCCAAATGGATGCAAGGGGAAGATGCAGGCACCCTGAGTCTGAGCAAAGGTTTGCAGAAAGCGAGGCATCGGACCCTCTGTACCTGGCTCCCTCCCAGTCTGTGGGCGGCTGTGGGGGAGGGGATAATCACACTGTTGTGGTGTCCCTTGTCCTTCCTTAAAGTCTCCAGTACCCCACACTTGCTCTCCATCCCATCTGAGAGTGCCCTAGATCAGACCATGTTATCTAGATTGCCACAGCATCCTCCTGACCCACCAGGGGCCTTACCCAGTCCATCTGGGGCATCCCTGCAAGATTCTTCTCCAAGTGGTCCATTGCCTGGAGCAAACATGCTGGTGCCTTCCAGCATATTCTTGAAACCTGTTCTTGGTTAGTTTTATTATTGTTACTTTTTGCCGGGCGGTGGTGGCGCACGCCTTTAATCCCAGCATGAAATCATCTGACACAAGCTAGAGTTGTCAGGGAAGAGGACCCTCAGTTGAGAAAATGCCTCCGCCAGGTGGCCCATCGACAAGTCTGGAGGGCATTTTCTTTTTTTTAAGTTTTTCGAGACAGGGTTTCTCTGTGGTTTTGGAGCCTGTCCTGGAACTAGCTCTTGTAGACCAGGCTGGTCTCGAACTCACAGAGATCCGCCTGCCTCTGCCTCCCGAGTGCTGGGATTAAAGGCCTGCGCCACCACCGCCCGGCCTGGAGGGCATTTTCTTGATTGATGCTTGATGTGAGAAGGCCCACCCTGTTGGAGCAATGGGGCAGGTGGTCCTGGATGAGGGATAAAAGATAAGATGGTGGTAAGAAAGAGGGATGAGTAAACCCAGGGAACAATCTAGTAAGGGGAGCTTCTCCATAGACTCTGCTTCAGGTCCGGCCTCTCGGTTTCTGCCTTGTCTTCCTTTTCTCCTTCGATGGACTCTAAGCTCTAAACTGAAACAAACCCTTTCCACCCCAAGCTGCTTTTGGCCATTGTGTTTTTTATCACAGCAATGGAGAAACTAGAAAGACTGGTTCCGTGCTCTGAATGTCTTATGCCACCACCTCCACCCCCACAACCTTAGATTCGTGCGTGGAAATCCTAACCCCTAAGATGATTTTATTTCAAGGTGGGGACTTCGGGAGGCCATTGGGTGCTAGAAGTGGTGTCTCCATAGCAGGATGAGTGTTCCTATAGAAA
Organism: Chionomys nivalis; assembly: GCF_950005125.1. Classification (NCBI taxonomy): domain Eukaryota; kingdom Metazoa; phylum Chordata; class Mammalia; order Rodentia; family Cricetidae; genus Chionomys; species Chionomys nivalis. The sequence continues at coordinate 39,125,938 of NC_080107.1, read as the reverse complement.
GAGGCGCCAAAGAGACCTTCACCCCTCTATGATGCGAGGATGCAGTGAGAAGGAGCCAGAAAGGAGTCTCTTCAGATGGTCTGGGTTCAAGAACACACTTCAAGAACTGTGAGAAATACATTTGTTATCTATAAACTGCCTGTCTACAGTATTTTGTAATAGATTCTCATGACTACATGGGAAGAGCCCAAAGACAGACAGACTCACCTGGCACACACAGAATCCCACCATCAGGCCTGCGGTCAGATTGTTCTCATGGGCTGACTACTTGGGATTGCGTCTCCATCCTCCCATCTGCCTTCCAACGTCTTTCTCAGCTATAGTCAGACCTCTTCCTCTAAACATGGCTCCATGCTAGAGTTATTTCCCCTTCACGTCTCTAAGTATTGACATTTGGAGCCCAGTCCCTTGGCTTTGGGTGGCTAAGTTCATACTGGCAGTTCAATGATCTGCAATATCCCTAGAGTCACCTGGACCCAGGTCACCATCGCCTTTGGTATTATGTACCAGCAGGAGGTCAGAGCTGAGTACATGCCTGGTGAGTTGAAACTCTGTTTCTTCACTTTTCGTTTGATGTGGCCTTGAAATGGCCCGAGAGGCTGGGTTCCTTGTTGTGATGACTGTGGCAGAGCACGTGCACAAAGAGACCAAACAGTGTGGCCTGGCCAGACACGAGGGTTACAGAAGCATGCACAAGAACCAGCTCAGAAAAAAAAAAAAAGAGCAAGAGTAGACCCACCCAGGATGCCATAGTCTGTGTAACATGGTAAGAATCTGGACCCTGTATCTAGAGTCTAGTTTCATTATTCCCATCTGTCCAATCCTGGGGTGTTCCTTCACCTCTCTGATGTCAGTTTCCTCACTTATAATAGCTCCCCTGGCAGGACTGAACAGGGCAGAGCAGGTAGCATCAAATAATAGTGTAGAAATAGGGACATACTAATACTGAAGTCAGAGCTTTGCATAATAAAAATCTCACCAAGAATACTGACTGCAAATTTTTCTTTTGTGCCTGGGAATAGTGGCAAGGTGTCCAAAGTACCACATTAGAGGTGGGGAGGAGAGAAAATTGGAAAAACATCCCCCAGTCCTCTGAGTACATTCCCAAGATACCACGCCAGCCACCAGCATTTCCCATGCAACAAGGATTTCCTCCCCCATGCCCTGGGAAGCTGCACAAATAGAACTCATTCCACAAGCCACTCTCGGGAGCAGTCTTGACCCCCACTTGTTATCTGATACTCAAGGAGCCAGGCATCAGCCATGTTGGATGCTGTCCTCTGGATGCCAATGCCCGGAAGAGAAGCCTCCATACTTACCTAATATTCAGGGAAGTGTTAACCAGAGGGGAATCCCGTCATCCGCATGGAAGGCAGTACATATGAGGAAAAAAAGAGAAAGTTCAATGGCCCCCGAGACTCAGAATGAACCTGTTTCCCAGACAGCAACGACAGAGGCTGAGAAGTGCAGGCCGGGGGTCTGAATACTATCCAGATCCAAATGTCTACTGAAATGTATGGCTTTAGAGAAACTATACATTTCCCACATATATAAATTAAGAGTACTGCTGACATCTGTCTCCTGGAAGGGATGTGAGGATTACATGAGGTACTTCACACAAAATGACTGGCAGCCTCGTGCATGGCCAGCATCCCTTCGGGTAAGTGAAGCAGAAGTGACCGTGACGCTGCTGGTGGTGGTCTGATCCTGACCTGGGCTAGGTGAACATTCATATTCCTGTTCTGTGATGGACAAACTCAGACGGAATGTTACAAAGGCAGTTCGTGGTAGACAGAACTAAAGAACTTCTGCTCGTTCTGGAGTTTAATGAGAAACCTCCATGCCCTAAGGAGGGGGTGTTGGTATAGACAGAGCCTGCTTTTTTGTTCCTGGCAACCCAGACCTGAATAATCACACAGAAACTATATTAATTACAACACTGCTTGGTCAATAGCTTAGGTGTATTCCTAGCTACCTCTTACATCTTAAATGAACCCATTTCTATTTTTTTGTGTATTGCCACAAAGCTGTGGCCTACCTGATTAAGGTTGGTAAGGTTGCAGTATCCTTCTCCTTCGGCAGTTACATGGCGTCTCTCTGACTCTGCCTACTCTCTCTGACTCTGCCTACTCTCTCTCTATATGTCTCTTCCAGTCTGGCTATATTCTGCCCTGCTAAAGGCTGAAGCAGCTTCTTTATTAACCAATGGTAATAAAACATATGCATACCATACAGAGGGGAATCCCATATCAGGTAGGGACCAGAATAGACCATCTTCATGAGGGACATGAACAATCCAAACCAAAGCCAAGCTGAGCCTAACAGCTAAGCCAAACATTAAAGCATTTCACATCATTACCTAGGATGAGGTAAGAGCATGCTTTTTGAAAAGTCCTCAGCTTTCTGAAATTACGAACCCACTCCCCCCTGCTTCCAATATTTACCTATGGCTTGGATCATTTAATCTATGAAAAACATTACAAGGCGTCTCCCAGAAGGAGTCCTAAGGCGGAGGGTTTCAGCAGCAAAGACAGGGAAAGTACAATCTCAAGGTGATTTCAAGAGGACCTGGGCTAGAGAACAAAGCCACCTATGCGGGGTGCAAGGGTCTCCTCCCCTGACAGTGGTTCTCAACCTTCCTAATGCAGTGACCCTTTAATGCAATTCCTTATGGTGTGGTGACCCCCAACCATAAAATTATTCTCGTTGCTACGTCATAACGGTAATTCTGCTACTATTAAGAATCGTACTGTAAGCATCTGTGTTTTCTGACGGGCGCGGCCCACAGGCTGAGAACTGCTGTCCTTTGGGCTGTTGTTTTCCTCCGGGTCCAACTTGTTCAAGGGCCAAAGGTCAAGAGCTGATACTAGTGCCGGGACCCGAAGGTTGTTGTGCACTGAGGTATTCACACCCTTTGGTCAGTGAGCTCACTTTTTTAGCATCTACAAGCTAGCACGACTGGTGCTCTATAGATACCCGCTGAATGAAGAAGTAGAAGTCACCGTCAGCCGCGTGGAGCTTAGGAATACTCTGGAAGTCATTTCCAACCTCGGGACACATTCTTGTCCACTCACCTGTACACCTAACACTCCCCAGGAATATCTTGATAACACACAGCAACATGGTTCTAAGCGCAGGTCCCATGATGCCTCACCGGGAAAGGCAGCGCATTCTCTGTAGTCCGTTCTGAGAGCGGTCTGCCTCTTCCTTCCCTTTCTCCTGCGCTACCTTGAGGTAGAGTGGCTCCCCGGCAGTCTGTCTTACAGTGTTCCGATATCCTGTCTAGCCTATCGGAGCACCCACCAAGACACTTTGAAGAGTAATAGCTTTTGGCTGGGAAGTTCTGAGCTCTAAGCCTAGTTCAGTTCCCTGTTGGCCACCGGCCCCTGGCAAGTCACAAAGCGACGCCTGTTACATAGTTTCCGTGTTTGTTCTTACGAGGGTGGTAAAGTGGACTAAACAAAACCCGGAATAAGTGAGACAAGGTTATGAAAGGACTTCAGGTGGCACCAAGGGACAGAAAAAGTCATGACAAGGGGTAAAGTAGCAAATTTTATGCCAAGTAGGGCCTGAGTTCAGTAAACACTGTATATCTAGGATTATTGTTTCTGGCCAACTTCTATCTCCGGGTGACATCTAACACCCTTACTCCAGGAATGACCCCTTTCTGACAATCTCCCCTCCAACTACCTGATGACGACCAGCTGTCCCTCTTCTCTGCCAGCCTCCCTGACTTTCCTGAGTCCCTCAGGCAGATACATTGGGCTTGGGTCTGGTACAGTCGGGACCTCAGTGTTATACCCCCTTGACTGGCCTCCCTGGTTTCCTACAGTTCCGGCCTCCCAAGGACCCATGCATTCTGTGGCAAAGCTCTAGGTCATTCAGAGGCCTCCTCAGACCTGTGAGATCTGGATTCGTGTCCTATCCACAGTTTTAAATTGTCTCCATTCCTCCGTCCTACCCTCCATGTCCTTTTCCGTTCACGACTTAGCCTCTTTGCTGATAAGTCAGGCCCCCTGCCTGTCTACACTCCGCCAGAGAAAGCTAACCCACCGCAAGGCCTATCTGTAGGGCAGCGGGGAGAGAGGGGCAGAGAGAAGCAGACCTTGATAACACACGGATGGGAAATGTGTCTGAGCCTGACCTTTGTGACTCACTGGCCACAGAACCTAGAGGGAAAAGGCAAGAACTGACCTGGCAGCTGGCAAATCGCAGTTACTCAGTAAACATCCAATTACTCATGCTCAGAGTTGATACATAGTAAATATTTCTTTATTGTTTTCAAAACCCTCCCAGGAATGCGGGTATTAAGGATCAAGTTGCCTGCTTCTCTGTCTTGTTATTATGTTTTCCCTCCTTTATGTTTACACAGGACCTGAATAAGGAAAATCTTACTAATTCTCTCTACCCAACTGGAGACGCCCCAGAACTCCCTGACTATACTGTTTCTCTACTTGTTGCTAGATAGACACTGAGGTTGTTCGGTCATGAAGCTCTTTTCTAAGGAAGGAAGGGCAGTGGGTTGGTGAGTGTGCTGGGTTCTGAGTTTTAGCAGTCTTGTGTCCTTAGAGATGGCAGCTTTTGAAGCGACCAGTCAGCAAGGACACCTGTGTTGACCCCTGTGGTGAGGGTCACCGGTTCATGGGCACCCACAGACACTGTGTGGAAAGCTGGTAGCAGGACTCTCCCGTGTGGGAAACAACAGAAGCGAGCAGATAGAGTACAGGGACATGAGACAGGAACCTGGGAACTGACTTCCTATGTGGGCTCTGTAGCTGTTCATATATGTGACACGGATCATGAGCCTCTGCCTCCATGGCCTCTGTTTGAAATTTGAAAGCCAGTTTAGATCGTTGGTTCTTTGATGAATACCTGGAGGTCTGCTCAAATGTGTGTACTGGGTGGTTTAGTGTGTCAACAAGGCACAAGCCAGAGTCATCAGAGGGAGGAGCCTCGGCTGAAGAAAGGCCTTCTTGAGATCCAGTTAAAAAAGGAAGGGAGGGCAGTGGGTTGGTTAGTGTACTGGGTTCTGAGTTTTAGCAGTGATCAATCCGGGAGTGCCCAGTCCATGGTGGATGGTGCCATCTCTAGGCTGGTGGTCCTGGGTTCTATAAGAAGGTGGGCCAAGCAAGCCATGGGCAGCAAGTCAGAAAGCAGCTCCCCTCCATGTCCTCTGCATCAGCCCCTGCCTCTGGAATCCTTCCCTGTTTGAGTTCCTGTCCTGACTTCCTTCAGTATGAACAACAGTGCAAAGTGCAAGCCAAATGAACTCTCTCCTCCCCAACCTGGTTTTTGGTTACGGTGTTTCGCCACAGCAAGAGAACTAAGCCGAGAAGTGGTGGCCCACGCCTTTAATCCCAGCAGGCAGGTGGATCTTTGTGAGTTCAAGGCCAGCCTGGGCTGTTACACAGAGAAACCTTGTCTCAAAAAACCAAAACCGAAACGAAAGAAAGAAAGAAAGAAAGAAAGAAAGAAAGAAAGAAAGAAAGAAGAAAGAAACCCTAACTAAGATAATGTGGATGGCTGAACCCACCTCCAGATCTTCACCTTTACGGGGTGGGGGAGGGAGAGCAGGAGCAGAGTCTGACACAATCTAATGAGTTCCCGTACCAGGCAGACACTGCTGCCCCAAAGGCTGTGTTTGGAGAACCATTGACCTGCTGACTAGTTTCTTCCAGCTCTGAGATTTTAGGAGTCTGTTTCTAAGAAACAGCATACAACGAAAAGAAGAAATGGAGAAATAAAGTCAAATTATAGAAGAAGCCAGAGAAGTTTCCAAACATTGCCTCCTATAAAGCAGTCCCTCATCACTGCCCGGGCCCCCGCAGAGATGGGGCTGGCCTTGTCACTGCCTGGGCCCCGCAGAGATGAGCTGGCCTCGTCATTGCCCAGACCCCGCAGAGATGGGGCTGGCCTCGTCACTGCCCGGGCCCTGCAGAGATGGGGCTGGCCTCGCCGTTGCCCAGGTCCCCGCAGAGATGGGCTAGCCTCGTCACTGCCCGGGCCCCCGCAGAGATGGGGCTGGCCTCGTCATTGCCCAGACCCCACAGAGATGGGGCTGGCCTCGTCATTGCCCAGGCCCCGCAGAGATGGGGCTGGCCTCGCCATTGCCCAGGCCCCGCAGAGATGGGGCTGGCCTCGCCATTGCTCAGGCCCCGCAGAGATGGGGCTGGCCTTAGTCTAATGGGCTGTTCGCACCTCCATCTGCTTTCGGAGCCTCTTTTCATTTGATTTTCATGGATCCTACATCTAAGACTATATTTTATGGCAGCAGCTGCTTGAGTCTGTAATGAAATACTTTATGAGAAAACACATTGAAATGGCGAAGTGCAAGGCAGGAGGTTTATCCTCAACGTATGTTTGTGTTTTCTGCTCTACCTCCTTCAGGAAAAGCAAATGATGGCCGCAATAAAAAAACAGATATGGCTGATGGCAGACAGTTGAGGAGGCAGGAATGGAGCTGATTTGAATTAAATAAGACATTCATTATCCCTCATAGTAACCAAACTCTGAAAGAGTGTGATAGGGAAATCAGAACGGCTGCAAAGATAAATCCACACAGCCTCTGTTGGGTCTGGAGAGAAAACCGGCAGTAACACTGCAGGGCCCATGGGTGTGGGTACCGTGGGGCATGTTTTCAGGAGCCCGTGGAGTCACATGGCTACCTGCAGCGCTGAACTCTAGCTGACCAAAAACTCTTAGGACCTCTGGTCAGGATGTTTGGTGGCCAGATCCCAGAACGAGAACTCAGGCTCCCTGGGCAGCGCCTTTTCCAACATCCAGCACACACAGACTCGGCTCTAACTCTAATGGGTTTTCTTCTGTCTATGCAGGTCAGTCACTTTGCCGACTCTTACCCTCAGCATCACACAGGAGCTTAGGGATGCACAGAGACTAGAAGGATGAGTTAGCATTTTTACTCAAGAGCAAAATCCCTTAGGCCCCGGAGCAGCCTTGGAGTGTTCCACTGTGGCTCCTCAGCCACGATGTTTCCACAGTGAGGTGAAGAGTCTGGGGGAACTTGTCCGGGACTTGATGCCGCCTGCACATACTCCACGATTCGCGCCTACATCTGTGAGGGACCAAGGAGTGGCTGTTTCGGGGAAGCACATCAAGGGGCCAAGATAGCTCTATTCAGCCAGAAGCAACGCCTTGAAGTCCTTAGGTGAGAGCTGAGGAAAGGGGCCGGGGTAGACCTCAAGTCTTGGCTTTTGCTTTCGCCCTATGTTCTGCCGGTGCTCTGGCTGGTCTATACAGCTGATGCAAGTGTCAGCTTCGCAAAGGCATTGGGGTCTCTTTGTATAGGGAAAGAGGCTAGAGTTCTGGCAGTCTCCAAACTACCTAAGCTCTAGGACTGACCGGCTAACGCACCGTGCCAGCCACACAAGTACGCTGTCTGCACTTCTTCGAGCCCTCCTCCCGTTGGTGAGTTATCCAGAATCACACAAGAGCCCTTCACAAGGGATCAGCAGAGTTGTTTCAAGCCGAGGTCCCGGTTACTCTTGAGAACATCTGTAAGTGGTTGGCTGGCCAAGGTGGCGCCAGGCAGCCCAGGTCTCAACAGCCTCTGACCTTCCTGTGACCTCTGGGAACAGGTTGGGCAAAAGCCCCAACTTGAGCACAGTGGGTGACGTGAGGCAGCAAGGGCTCCTTTTCAGGGGCCACCGCTGGTATTCTAACAAACATGGTATAGAATTATTACCAATCAGTCAAGTGTAAACTTTTGGATTTTGAATCAGGAAGATCAAACAGATTGGTGCCAACTGGAGAGAAGCTAGTTATAGCACTGTGACCTCAGCATACACCACAGAGCTACACCAATGCCTTATATGAGCCATTTGGCTGCTAAAACAGAAACAGAAAATTAACGAAGTGTGCTGGATAGGATTTTTTTTTTGTCAGTTTGACATGAGCTAATGTCATCTGAGAAGAGGGCCCCTCAACTGAGAAAATGCCAGATTGGCCAATATTAGGCAAGCCTTGTAGGACATTTCTTGATTGATGATTGTCGTGGAAAGGCCCAGCCCACCGTGGGTGGTGCCACGCCTGGCCAGGTTGGTCCCGGGTTTAGAAGAGAACAAACTGAGCAAGCCAGGAGGAGTAAGCCAGGATGCTGCCCTCTTTGGTCCCTTCTGTGGTCAGTTCCTGCTTCAGGTTCCTGCCTGGAGTTCTTGCCTCAACTTACTCCCTGTCAGAGTGTAACGAGGATGTGTGAGCTAGATAAACTCTTTCCTCAAATTGCTTTTGATCAGGGCGTTTACTCACAATAATAGAAACCATAACTAAGACAGAAAGCTAGATCGCATTTACAGAAATAGAGGATACAAAATAAAAGAACTGAAAAAAAATTAAGCGAGTCCACAGTTGATGTATTGGGTACCATTCTAGGCAGTGCCTTAAAAACAAACAAACAAAAAACAAACAAACAAACAAACAAAAAAAAAACCATAGCAACAAAAGAGAATATTCTCTAGCCCATAAACTAATAGTTAGTTCTTAGAAAGTAACCTTTAGAAAAATGTAAAGAAATGAGTATCAGCCTAGAGAGAGTAGAAGGAAAGAAAGTTTGAGAGCTGCCTTCCTGTATTCCGTGGCCTGTATGTAAGGGTGCTTCCTTTGACCTAGATACTACAAGCGGATGCTGAGAGCCACTCTTTCAAACCGACCCGGTCCGTCTAGAGAAAACACTGTCCTGCAAACTGAAGCCCTTCAAAATGCTTAGCTCCTGAGGCCACAGCTTCATTTGCTAGGAAGTTGTTTCGAGAAGCAGTCCGGCTGCAGCAGAGGGTTTCCCTGCAATGATGTTCTCTTTCCTGTCGTCTACAGCACTGAAGAATTAGAATCAATCCAAACACCCCCCATGGAGGGCATGCCAGGCATGTGACCCGTCTCTGCTACAGAAAATTTGCCGGCGATTAGAAACGTGTCTCCAAAGACAATGTAATGACAGCAGAGATGCTCACCTCAGTGGAAAGAGCAAGCTGCATGCAGAATCTATAGTCACATGACTCGGATTTATAAATGCATGCATGCTCGCACGGGCACAAATAGGATAGAATAGACCAACACCCCAATGGTGTGTTTATCACTTATAGTTAATTTACCAGTGATCTCCTCCATATTGATCTGCCCGTGTCGTTAAAATCTTCTGCGGTGTGAACCTGCCATCGCTCTACCCAGAGCGTATACTAACAAGGCTGGAGAGCAGTACACGCAGATTTGCTGACAGCCTGCAGCTGTTCGGTGACAGCTCCCAGGTGAGGTGTGGCCTCGAGATTCTGGGGTCCAGATCTGTGGGGTGGGAGGCCGAAAGATAGGCTGCCAGGCATTAGGATGTATGGGAAGGGGAAATGGGGTTCTATGAGTGCCTGCTCTAGGTTAGTCTCTATGTTCCATATCTGAGATTTAGACTCAGGTAACCACTGCAAGGAACTGAAACCAGTAAGGGGGAGAGAAGAGACCTGACTCTGGTGTCCTCTTTCTTCCTCTTAAGCTCAGGCCTGGAGTGGGAGGCAGGTCCGCTAACATGTCCAGGAGTCTCGGCAGCCTCTCAAGAGCAAGGTGAGCTCGCGGTCTATAGCAGAAGGTGACCTCCTGATAAACTCATATGGCCAACAGGCGGAGACCCCACTGTGAGACTTCATTAAGGGAGTGGCTGGACCACAGCTAAATTCTGGTTCTAGGGTCTCTTGGTGGCGGTTTCTTCAGTCCCTCTCACTTAGATCACACATTGCTTTTGAAGTCAACAGAACAGATTTTTCCAATCCCTAGAGCAGAAAGCTACCCTCCCCCCATAAAGCCAACACTCCTATTTTCAAACTACCTGTGTTCTCTCTCTTTTCTCCCTCCTCAGCAGCCATCTCCCTAAGGCACCAAAAACCAGGCAGCACCAAGTACAGGCGACAGCAATGAGTCTGCTGAGGCCAAGAGCTGTGGGGTGAGACAGATCCTGATAGGGAACTCCAGGTCCCACGCACAGAGCAGCAATACACCTGTCTTCCATATGATTTCTAAGTTCCAGAGGATTGGAAATGTAAACTCTTGTTTTCATGAGTTTTCCCAACAGATTCCAGAAAAAAAAGTTAAAGGAAAAGAATGCCGCAGAGACATACTAGTTCTTAACATCTTTTAAACACTGGTGAGTTCCTGAGTTTTTACCTCCCACCACACACTAGCATGCACACACACACGCACACACACAGAAAAACACGCCACACAGACACACACATTCACACACAGACACACACACACCCCACAGACACACGCATTCACACACACACTCACTGACACACACCACACACACAGATACACACAGACACACACATACACACACGCACATCTTATGTTAGGCTCTAGACACGAGCTTCTCTAAGTTATTTCTTTTTTTTTTGTGAGATTGCATCTTCTTTTTTTTTTTTATTTAAAATTTCCACCTGCTCCCCGTTTCCCATTTCCCTCCCCTCCTCCCAAATATTGCCCCCTCCCCCCACTTCTCTCCCCCTATCCCCACTCCTCTTCTCCTCCCCCCCACACCATTCCCCCTCCCTCTGGATACTGAAGAGCAGTCCAAATTCTCTGCCCTGCGGGAAGACGAAGGTCTTCTAACTATGTCCAGGAAGGTGAGCGTCTAAACAGGCTAAGCTCCCACAAAGCCAGTTCATGTATTAGGCTCGAAACCTAGTGCCATTGTCCTTGGCTTCTCATCAGCCTTCATTGTCCGCCATGCTCAGAGAGTCCAGTTTCAACCCATGCTTATTCAGACCCAGTCCAGCTGGCCTTGGTGGGCTCCCAATAAATCAGTTCCACTGTCACAGTGGGTGGGTGCACCCCTCGTGGTCCTGATTTCCTTGCTCATTCATGTTCTCCCTCCTTCTGCTCCTCATTTGGACCTTAAGAGCTCAGACCGTTGCTCCAAATTGAGTCTCTGTCTCTACCTCGATCCATCGCCAGATGAAGGTTCCTTCCAGATGGAACTTCTCAGCACCTACACAGGGACTCCTGGTAGCCTCAATGAGCCAGGGACCAAGGGAAGTCTCTAAGCTATTTCTGAATCAAGCTAGCAAATATGGAAAGCCGGCATTGTTTTCAGCCAACTTTTGCCCAAATATTAGACAAAATGTTTCAATTGATAAGCCCTCCAACCAGGGTACACCTCTCTAGCTAAGAAAGCTGTGAACCCCACATTTGTAGACACTGGTCACCAAAGACTCAGCTCTAGGTGGTCAATGATGCTTGTAGACACTGTTGAAAATCAAGTTTCTTCCCATCTCCAACACATAGAATGGAAGGCAATCTCAGAAGAACACCCTTCTTATTTCCATAAAATTTGGAATAGTTTTTGGTTTTCTTTTATTTTTTTATTCTTTTTTTTTTGATTTTGAGATGTGGATTTTCTGTGTAACAGCTCTGTCTGACATGGAACTTGCTTTGTAGATCAGGCTGGCCTCGAACTCACAGAGATCCACCTGCCTCTGCCTAATGAGTGATGGGATTACAGGCACGAGCCACCACTGCCTGACTAGTTTTTGGTTTTCTTAAAGTCTGCTATATTTTCAAATACTCCCTGTTTGAAATGTTCCTAAGAAAAGACAGCCTTTGAACAATAAGCTACATTAAAGATGGTCAGAAGTGCCCAGCATGGGTTATGCCCAGTGAAGTGCCCATCACAGGATATGCCCAGTGAAGAGCCCATCATGGGATATGCCCAGTGAAGTGCCCAGCATGGATATGCTCAGTACTTTGTTGCCAGTTCCCACACAGCCCTAGCAACCTGCAGTATGGCCATGGAGAACTTACTTGATGTCTCTGGATGTCACCAACCTCCTCTATAAAGTTGTGCAAACACCAGGATGCCTCCCAATCTTAAATTATATGTTTTTAGCAACCTTGAATTGGTCTAAAGCAAGGGTTATAAAAACCACAGCTTGCCTGTTATATTCTACCTGCTGCCATTTTTAAAAATACACTTTCACTGGAGCCCAGCGTGTCCTTCACATGTGCAGTCTATGGAGGCCTTAGGTCTGCAACAGCAAGGTAGAGCGTGGTAGCAAAGCTGGGCCACAAAGCCGAAACGACTTTCTGTCTGAGCTGCAGAACAGGCTTGCTGACTCTGGTTTGTAGCATTAGAAGCCGAAGGAGCTTGAATTAAGACAGTGAGAAACCCGTCTTTCTGTAGGGAGCTCATGGAGACACATCACAGGCTCAGATCTATTTATATTTCCAGCCAGCGCCACTTCTTGGGATCACACAGCAGGCAGCAAACTTATGGAACGTGCTAAGTAGAACTTCTTGTCATTGTCCTAGAATGTCTGCATCTAAGCTTCAGTGAGTGCCCTCTTGGCAGGCTCACTGGTCTCTCCCTCTCTGCCTTCCCAGACTTCAGTCGCTCCTGCTCCGTAGCTCTCTTCCAGACATCACTGCTGCTTGTTTTTAAACGTCTGTCCTCAAACAGAAGTCTCTCTCCCCTCAGGGGTTCTAATTGCTCTTTTCTGGACCATGTCCAGATCCAGTTTGTCTTCATAGGCACCGGTGACCAGAACCGCACACTTTCAAGAACAGGCTGTGGTTTCTAACAAGGAGAGTCATTTCAGGCCAGGGACTCAGGGGATGAGGGCAGACTGTGGTCAGAGTCAGGCTGAATTTCGATTTTCTCTTTTTACAGTTATGTGACCTTTGTCATTAATGTTATCAAACTTATTGGTCATAACCTGTGACCCAAATCAGGTCTGGCCACCTGTCCTAAATGAGCCAATAAAAAATGGCCAAATTAACAGTGGGAAACAGAGAAAGGAGATTTATTCAGTGTGGTCACATTGGGAAGGGGGACAAAGAGATCTCCCAAACCCACCAAATCCATCTTCAGGGTCCTGGAGTAAGATCAAAGTTTAAACAGAGGGCCAAGGATCTAAGCAGGCTCACTTCAAGGCATGGCCTCTCCCACCACTGAGTCATCACGGCCGAGGCTATGGTCTCACCCCGAAACACTGTGAAATCCCTTTCTAGGAGACAAGTCCTTCCTCCGATGCCTTTTGCTTCTCCCAGCCTAACATTTTCTGGGAAATTTCCATTTCTTCGGGCCCCTTGTTCCGATAGTTTGACAGATCCAGAGCGTCTGCTCAGAAGCCATTTTCTCCGCCAGCCCTGTGGTGGTAACAGTGGAGAGGTTGTGGGCAGTGGGCTGGGACACCGAGGAGCCATGATACTCTGCTGCCGGCCAGACACAAATGCTCCCAAGTGTGCAGTTAGACGTTGGTGCTCGGAATGTGGGCTCCTGTCTTTGGCAAGGCCAATTATAGTCTCAACTCTGCATTTTTGTGATGTTCTTTAATATGTCCACCTGTAGATTATATATGTGTTTGTATACCACACACACATACACAGCTGAGACCACAGCTGAAGTCACACACACACATATTATGTATATACATACCGAGTTTCCTATTATTTGTTCTTACTGTTTTATTTTGCATTACTGGGAATTGAATTCAGGGTCTCAGGTGTACTTAGCAAGTGCTCAGCTGTTGAGTTTAATACCAACATTTATACATGTGTGTATACATCTATATTTGCATAAATACGCAGTTGTATACTGTGTGTATATATGTAGTGCTTTTCCCGCATGCATATATGCATAGATAGATTTATTTTAAATATTCACATTTTTTAAATTAATAAAATTAATCTTCCCAACTGAGCATGAGGCATGGGAAGGGGATGTAGCTTGTGTGTGCCAAGTGGCTAGCGTGGCGTATGACATATCAGACTGTCTGAATGAAAGGGTATTTTCTAGTTAGGGGTCGGGGAGAGTTCCTTTGAAATTTAAAGCTATAACTGCAGGACTAAAATTGCTCAATAAACCCTTGTGAACTCAGATTTAAAGCAGACTGGCTCTCACAACCCTTGTTCAAAAGTTGGTTAGCAAGCATTTATCGAGCAGCTAATGAAAGCCGTATTCCTTCCCGTGGGGTGTGTCCCTTGCATTCCTGAGTGTCACTGACAGCTCATCAGATGTTTGGGGGAAACAGAGGGCAAGGCTTGGAGAGAGGCAGAACCCTGGAAGACCTGTAGCCATTGTAACCCACAGATGATGAACTTCTGTGGTGTTAAGGGACTCTTGAGACAACACGGGGTTTCTTTCACTCAGGTGGAGTCTAAAGGACAAGAAGTGGGGGATACCCTGTCTTTCCAGGGTCCTGTGAGTGCAGTTTGCTCCATCCCCGCCCCCAAACAGCCTGAGATTGGCTCTTGGATAGCTCACCTGTCCTCTAAATGCAAGAGCAAGTGACCCTGTGTTTTGGGAGCCACAACAGATACCAACGTAAGAGGCTCTTGTCCTTAATTTAAGAGTGGACCCTCACAGACACAGACAGCCAAAGGAACAATGCCCAAGAGCTGAGGGAAGCCCACCAGGTCTCCTTTCCCCTCACCTGGATTTGCCCTGAGTAATTCTGGGTGTCTTTAAAGAGCATAAAAGTTGCCAAAGGCCCCTGCTTGAGGCTCCCATTACCCTCGAGCATACTCCTATCTCCAATGGGGATCGTGTATTAATGACAGAGACAAGTCCTTGGGAAGATTAAAGGCCTTGTATAATTAAAAAGATAAGAGCCAGGCTAGGGGGAAGGAAATTGGGATTCAATTAACAGGAGTCCCCCCCCCAGCCCCCACCCAGCCTCTCCCATCCTGCTATCAAATATGTCCCCTCTGAGAGTGAAAGGCTGAAGGCTCTTATTTATGACCTGCTTGGAGTTGAGCCTCAGGCCTTGCTTGGCTGGGGAGTTTGTTTACTTAGTGCTCAGGAGGGGAGGGGAAAGGCAACACAAATCCCACGGAAAGAGCGCACAAGGTGCTCTGGACTCCTTTTCTCTCCCATCTCAGTTCCTCTGATCTTCTTGACAGGGGAAGAAAAATACTGAATGGAAGGGTCTATTTCCTTCCTCCCTCAGCCCGAGGCTGACAGGAGGGCTAAGGGTCACTGCTGAGAAAGCTCTGTGGGCTTATTTGTGTTGGGAAGCCACACCACTTCCCCCTTTCCATCTTTCTCAGGTTTCCGTGGGGGCAGGAGGATGAGGAGGTTGGGAAGGTAGCTGCCCAAATGGCCTGTGGAACTGGACATGTGGGGTGTCCATCCCTCAGGGAACCCGGATTCTGATGACTACCCAAAGGGCTCTGAAGTTGGGAGAGACTAGGGTTGGCCTGAGGCGGCAGACTGAGCAGGTGGGCCCGGCAAGCTACGGGTCTGCCAGAACTGGCCTGAGAAGGCCTTCACCAGCAGTGCCGTTATTTTACAGCTAATTGTTGGGAAAGTTCAGCCGGAAATCCAGCAGTAAGTTGTTTTGTATGAGCTGTGTTCTTGAGCAAGATGATGCCTAGAGCCGCAGCTTCTCTCTTCACAAGCATTCCCGGGAACTTGATCAGAACGAGGCCCAGCAGACGACAGCAGCCCCGATCAGTCTGAGCACTGCCTGCTGCCAGTGTGGTTATCGAAAGAAAATGGCCTTGAGAAAACCAATACAGGACGCGTGGAGCAAGGCCGAACACAGTCTGACATCTGAAAAGAGTGGAGACAGCCACAAATACAGGTGAAGTAATCTGATATCAGATCTTGCTCCATGCTCAATTACTCTTCTGGAAGCTGTATTTACGTTTCATATTAAGTTCGGTTACCGTGCACACCACAGGCACCTCAAGGTCAGGAGGGTCCATGCCTAGTTCTATCTAGTACTTTTCCTTTTGTGCCCCCTACTGTAGCGAACGACTAACTTGGGATTTTCTGAGCACTGGGGTTTTTCAACCCACACAAGGGAGTGACCAACGCCAACTCTTTCTACTTTGGCTGACAGAATCCAGTGTGAGCCTCAGTACAAACGTTTCGTGGAACACAAAGTGCAAGGCAGCTCACCAATGCTGGTAGCTAGAGCTCTGTCCTCAGCCCTTCTTACCCACACCAGTCAGCTGCTGACGTCGAAGTCAGAAACTGTGTCTCACAGGAAATGAGCTTGCTCTATGTAGACCACAGTGGGATGTACTTACCCAAGGAAGGCCAGCCTCCGGAGACCCATCCAATGTAGTACACAGCTTCTACAGAGCCCTGGTGGGAACCAAAGGTTTGACAATGACAGAACTAATCCTCATCTAGCTCCAGAATGGATAACAGGCTTGGGGGAGAGTTATTTGGAGCAAACAAGGATATAGCTGTGGAGTGAAAACCTTTGAGACAACAGCTATGTCCTTCATTTCCAAGACATGCCCTTTCAAACTGGAAGAGGGTGCACCTGTCAGCCTTCGCTGTGAGCTCCTATCGCCTCACCCTGGAATTTCCACCCTTTAGAGTCAATCCCTTCCCAGATTTAATCTGGAAGGGAAGAACAAATAGGGTATAGAGGAAATCAGTGCGCGACTTCTGAGCCTAGATCGTAAATCCTTCTGACTTCTGCCTTGGCTCAGTCACTGTGGTAAGCCAACTGCCTGCTACGAGGACCTCAGAGAGTTCCGTGGACAGACCCACACTGGGAGGAATTGCAGCCTCTGACAACAGCTAGTAATGAATTGAGGCATCTCACCAATAGCTACAGGAGTGAACCGTCTCGGAAGGACATTGTCTGGTCTAGCCCTGCTCCAGCTGTTGGAGGATCACAGCCCCAGCCAGGGCCCTGAGAACCCGCAAGCATAACCTTCCAATTATGCTGCTCAGCTATCTGACCCCACAGAACTGTGAGACCGCAAACGCTTTGGCATCCGCTCACACATGCATTTGTGCAGGTACACATGTGTGTGCAGTTCCCGGTGCACATGTGTGTACATGGGGAGATCAGAGAACAACCTTCAGTGTTGTCCTCTGGAGCCCCTTGTTTTGTGAGAGGCGGGGTCTCTCACTGGACTAAAGCTCACCAATTCGGCTAGGCTGGATGGCCAGAAAGCCCTAGGCAGCCCCCACCCCTGCCTTCATGGTACTAGAGTTACAAACATAAACCATGACTCCCAGAGTTTCAATATGGGTTCCGAGAAACAAACTTAAATCCTGTGCTCGGAAGGTAAGCAGTTATACCCTGAAATTTCCCAATGATTACATGGTTACTATCACATCTTATTCTTATATTTTTTCTCTCTGGCTGAAATGTTGGTGTGGTTAAGTAACCCTTCCAAATTCGCATTTTGTTGGCAGAGACAGGAAAGCCTTTGACTTCCAGAACTTTCTCCTCATTTACAATCCAAATGTTAAAATCACCTTCCGTGTGTGTTCTGCGTCCTTGTCTATTGTCTGGGACCTGCTCTAACTCCTTGCTGGGTTCTATGGCACAAGAGTGTGTGACATCCCAAGTGGATGGGGTAGTCACCTCGTCTTCAGCACAACCCGATAAACTAGCTTCAACATTCCCAGTCACCATCTGACAAGCCTCAATTGAGTGCTCGCTGTATGACAAGGGTCAGAGAAGCCACATCTACAGGACGCATTTCCTAGAGGCACAGTTCAATGGAGAGCCAGGGGGTAAGAGAAAGAAGAGAAGAAAAAAATAAGAAAGCTATAACATTTGAGCTTGAAATGTCACAGGGAGCCAAAGAAGTTGTCTGATGGATTACCCTGTCATCTCTAAGCCAAAAGAAAAAAAAATCAGATTCATCAATTTGTTCCTGGCCTTTTAATCCAAACATATTTCACAGCATCAGAATGCAAAGGAACTATGTTTTTAGACACTCTACTCTGTATATGGATTGCTGAACACTTCACCAGCAAGTGGCAAGTGAAAAGCGTAGGTTGTTTTTTTTTTTTTTTAAAGTGGCCATATATCTGATTGATCCAGATTTTGTATAGCATGCCATAGCATTTATGAGAGCCTACATGGTAGCATATACTCATTCATTCAAGCATTAACTCATTGTCTGGTTGGTAACCTACTGTTTATGGAACTTGCCTTAGGCGAGGAACTTAAGGGACCCACACGCACATGTGCTTACGCTGCCCAAGTTGCAGGCCACTGTTGCCTTCTCTAAACTGCTCTTTGCTTTGCCCAGCTGGCTGGTCTGTAGACGGTTTGCAGTACTCTGACTTCCCTAAGAGGACACTTTAGGATCCTGGGGCTTTGTCTCATTGGGTTAAACACTGGGCTTTTGGTTTCAGACCCCCTTACGTTATAGCTTTGTTTATAGAGCAGGCAGAAAGACTCTTTCCCCTGACAAGATGCCGGGCAACATTAGCTGCGCCCTGTAAATGTTTTGAGAATAACAAGCACTTATGGTTTCACGAGGAAGTTTCCTGAAGTGAGATGGGATCTGATGTGGGAATTTTCCAGTCCTTAAATCCTGCTTTCTCTCACTCCTAGCTGTTTAACCATACCACTTCAGCTTCTTTTTATCCCCACCCCATGGATGCCATCTTTCCTTTTTCCCATCAGATTTGGTTCCTTTAGCTCCCTCTGTCTTGCGTGGAAGGTTCCCATTTGTGCTTCTATCTTGCCTTCTAGGCTGTGGATTCCATTAGGTACAATAATTGTACGTGTATCCCTGTACAATGTCTAACTGGGTTAATAATAAATCTTTATTAAAATAACTTGGCTGAGAGGAAATGCAGCAAGTGGAATTTCCTTTATCATTTTGCAGTGAATATTAATACAGTCACGGTGACCGGAGAGCAGCAGACATGACCGTGGGACACTAAAGTAGGGCACCTTGGCTGATATAAGCCAAGAGATGATGTGCAAGAAGGGAAATTGTCTTACTTAGGGTTTCTTTTGCCGCAATGACACACCAAGACCAAAAAGCAGGTCGGGGAAGAAAGGGTTTATTTTGCTTACACTTTTATGGTGCTGTTTATCATTGAAGGAAGTCAGGGCAGGAACCTGGAGGCAGGAGCTGACTCAGAGGCCATGGAGGGGTGCTGTTCACTAACTTCCTCCCCTTGGCTTGTTCAGCCTGCTTTCTTATAGTATCTAGGACCACCAGGCCAGCCATGGCACTACCAACAATGGGTTGGGCCTCCCCCATCAATTACTAATTAAGAAAATGCCTTACAGCCAGACCTTAAGGAGGCATTTTTCCAACTTATGTTCCCTCCTTTCAGATAACACTATTTTGTATGGCAAATTGACATAAGACTAGCCAGGACAGGGATGAAGAAGGGTCACCTAGTTTCTTAATAAGTTAAACATTCACCCTATTATCTAATGACTTTACTTCTACATTCCTACCTTTAATAAATGAAAATATGTTCATACAAAGGCGTGTGTGAATGTCCTTGGAAGCCTCATTCTTAATAGTCCCAAGTTGGAAACAACCCAAGTGTCTACATTCATAATGCAATACTGTTTAACAATAAAAAGTAATGAATGGTCCATTCAATAACAGAAACTAGCCTCAAAAATGTCATGCTAAGTGACAGAAACTGGACATAAAACACTATACTGTCTTATTCTTTTTATTTGAAATTGTAGGAAATTATAAACTATAATGAAAAAAGTAAATTAGCTCTTGTATTAAATCGCTGGTGGTGAAGCATGTATTTGAAGTTCAGAGATTAGAGACACAAGGGAACTTTGTTAGGTGACAGGAATACAAACTTGATTGTAGTTATTACAGCTGATTGCCACTCAACTAACTATACAACTATGTTTAAACTCATGAAAAATCATATTTCAAATGGATAAATGTTATTGTATGAAATTATACCTCAAGAAAATAGTAAGAAATTGGTCAGGATGTAATTGACTTTGGGTACTCTGTATTACTGGGCTTTCTATTTTTGTCTCTGGAAAAACTGGAATGTTTGAGAAAGGGAGACATGGGTGATATTGGGAATACAAATTTTCTTTAAAGAGTTACAGATTGAAGAAGAGATTATAACCTTGATGAGGACGGCAACCATCGCCCGAGAAAGATTCATGGGCGGTAATGATTGGTCCCTAAAGGGATGAAGCTATAGGTACATTCTAACTTGTTGATCTTTGTGAAACATGTCAGTGAGAGTTGATGAAGTCAAAATGGGATGGGTTGGGGCTACACGGAGAAGAAAATGAACAGGGCCAAGTACTCAAAATCTACCGCTGAAGCAAATTTCTTACTTGATTAGGTTAAATTCTAAGACCTTTCTGCAGTCATCAGAAGTGTTAGAAGAGCAAAGGACAAAGATTAAGGAACTACTAAGAGGGGGTCATAGGTTAAGTGCATGAGAGATTGAGTGTAGACTGAAGGTTTGTGGACATGGCTTACTTGCATAAGGACCTGGCCTGGAAGTCTCCATGTCTGTCTTGTGTGATGTATAAAATAGAAACAAAGAACTAGAGAGGTGATTTTGTCCTGCATACTACAGGATGCCTTGCTGTTATGGATAGACTCAGTGAACCCCAAAGAGAAGCAACTCAAGAACACAGGAAAGGAACTCTGATATCAATCCAGTCCTACCCGACCCAAACAGCAGAAGCTTGTGTCATGTGCTTAACATAACTTGCATTGGACATTCCTCCCAGAAATACCAAGTTAAGTGCTTTGAGAAGAACTAGTTCTATTGCTGAGTAACTCCAAAGGGTATTGTCGGGTACCATGATTAAGATGATGGTGAAAATGGTGATGGTGGGAGAAGGGAGAAGTGGCAGGTACTGTCTAGAGATGTCTCCTGGTCTCCTGGGCTAGGCATTCTGCTAAATAGTCGATGTCGCCTCATTTCTCCTTCAAAAGAGCATCCTGAGGAGTGGCTATCATTATCTGGCCCACACGCAATGAAACGATAGCTCAGACAAGTGATATGGTTTCCTTGGGGTCATGTAGATTTAGTAGTCAGAGAGGTGGGTTTGGACCCACATTCTCTGGCTGAAGAGCTTTCCCAAGGCTAGAAGATGGTGCTCACTACTGATTCCATATCTACCCTTCTGTCATTCCTATCAAATTATAGTTTCTGCAGTGGTCAAAATCAGTCAATGAAACTTTTTTATATCTTTTAAAATAAGTTAAGACAGACAATGATTTCTTCTGAATTTCTCTCCTATAGGTTAAATATGTTTATTTCCTAAAACATTTCCTGAGACGTATTTAGCTTCCTTACCATCTTGCTCACTCACTACTGAATAATCCCGAGTTTGAAATTATTCTCACCGGAGGTTAAAATTTAGAAGTAAACACAATACTTCAGGTTATGGTTCAAATAACATGCAGTAAGATGATGCGGTGTTTCACAGTCTGGGATGGAGCAGATGGTGGGAGACTCGGCCTCCAGAATAGCCCACACATAAGAATATGGAATTGACTCCAATTCAGAAAGTGAGCAAAAGATAGGGGGGTTGGCTTAGAAAGAGGTGGCTTATAGGAAGGGCACAGGGCAGTGAAAATGTAAGTGGCTATGAAACTGAGATGAGAGAGGGTTTAAGAACAGAGGGAGTGGCCTGCACTGTTGAGTTTTGCAGAAGAGGCAGAGCAGACATGCCCTGAGCAGGTGGGGACATTTGGTAGTGAGAAGGGCAGTTGAGAAGAAATGTAGACGTTATGGAAAGAATGCCGAACCTGGTAGGTTGACTGCTCCTCCTGGGGATGGCCCAATACCCATGAATATATTGGAAGCAGAAACTGGGCTCTGTGGGTCATTAAAAAAAGAAAAAGATGAAGTTAGAAGTGAGTACAAGATGGAGTAGAGGAGTGGGGATCATTATGATAAAGATATATGGTGTGTATGTATGAAATTCTCAATGAATTAATAAGAATGTATTTTTTTTAAGCATGGGAGATGGCTTGTTGTTCTCCCTGATCACAAAAGGAAAGACGGGAGCTCGGTAGCTGGGAAGGTGGAGCAGTCGTTAGGGGTAAGTAAAATGTTTCAGAGGCTTGGGAGTGGAGGTGCCAATAGGAAGACTGGCATTACTGCTGGGTAAGTAAAATGTTTCAGATGCGATTGCTGAAGCCTCCTGCACTGTGCTCCTGAGTCAAGAGTGAACCAAAGTGCAGTCCTAGGGGAAGTAAGGGAGCTGGTCGCAAAGAGGAGTCAGGGCTAAGGCTGCTGAGAAGATTGGACGCCTAGTTCTACAAAAGCATTCAGTGAGGGATTAATAGGAAGTTTGTCTGGCATTCAGAGAGCAAACAGGAAATTAGTCTAAGTCTGAAACAGACCAAAGGAGCAACCGAAGGCGACCTTCTATTGATTCTCAGTAATCTATCCCTTAGCCTTAGCAACAACTCTGTGTCACTGAACCAGCAGGTGACTCGGGGAAGGAATGGCCGGAGGTGTGGCAACAGACAGCATCGTGACCAAACAGCCACAGGAAATGAAGGAGATGTCATGGAGGTGAGCAGTTTGCACGGATATCCAGAGAGCGTTGTGCGGAAAATGTAACATAAGCATAAGCACCATCAAAAAGGTCACTATGGCAACTCAAATAAGCTTGGTGGTGGTGGTGAATGTATGTAGGTAAAGTCAAACCTGTCATTGGAAGGGAGAAAGAGATCTCATAAGGTCTGGCACGAATAAGGTACACTATACAGCTGCCCACAGGAAAGCAGATCCGAAGGCAACGGGAGCACGTCCTGGACACAGAACCTTAACAACAAAGTTAGAAGCAGATGGGAAAGGGAAGTGGATGAGATTTGATTGCTAGACGGAAAACTGGGAATGGTGGCGGGGGCGGGGGGGAGGAAAGGTAACTCTTAGCGATGTGTACGATGGTGGCAATGTCTGTGAGGTGGTCCACAGTTTATGATGGAGGTAAGCATCAGGAGAGCACAGCAAGTGGGGCATAGACATCTGGGATGCAGGTAAGCATCAGGAGAGCACAGCAAGTGGGGCATAGACATCTGGGGAGAGCCAAGTTCTCATCGATAGGCCCAAGTGATGAAGACTTGGAGGTCATCTGTAAGAAGGAGGCTCTTAGATGCACATTCCCAGTCAGACAACTTGAATTATAAGCCATACCAGAGAAAGCGTGTTGAACCACATAGCTATCTCTTTGAGTAAGAGGAAGAAGCACTTTAATTAAAAATGGGGCAGTAATAAAGAATAATGAAGAAAGGGGCTATGGGTATTAGATTTAAAGAATGATAAGGAAATCTACGGAGTTCTTAAGATTAGTACCTATGACTGGGTTAGGGAGAATGATATTTATATTATTTATATGTATAAAGGGTAGCTTGGAGCAGGCAAGGGATCAGAAAGTTGGAATTCTTTAAGCAATTGTGTCGGATGATGATTTCAAGTGCTACCAGGGTAGGTTCAAGTGTCTTGGCCATACCTTTGCGATCACCAAGTCTAGCCTAGATCTCCTGACTCTGTTAGCACAGGAGCTGTTGTCTACCAGTCTCACCATTGTCCTAAGGTCAACATATTGTCAGAGAACCATGATTCCTACTAGAATTAATAGCAAATGCGCCAAGGAATCATGTTAGAAGATATCTCCATCTGAGTACAAATGATACATAAAAACCTTCTTGCATTTTTTTATTTTTATTTTTAGAGACAGGGTTTCTCTGTAGCTTTGGAGCCTGTCCTGGAACTCGCTCTTGTAGTCCAGGCTGGCCTTGAACTCACAGAGATCCGCCTGCCTCTGCCTTATGAGTGCTGGGATTAGAGGCGTGCGCCACCACCACCCTGCTCCTTCTTGCATTTTTGAGAGTGGGGAGAGAACTCAGCTGTCACCTGGAGGAATGATCAAGCCCAGCTGGAGACTGTGGCTCACAGAGCATCTTCTGAACTTCAAGTTGGACTGTAGATCTGACCTCATACGTGTGCAGACTATATAAGAGAATGCTCAGAACTTATCTGAAATGATCATAGCAATGCCGGTGAAGTCTTATTTGTGATAAATAGAGATGTTGAATGGCCGGCTCGAATCTGCATCTGGCATTGCTGCTACGAGTGCAAACAGGGTGAGCAGGTACTGGTTAAAGGCAGCACCTCTAGACAAGTCTCTGAAGCCAGGGCAGGGTGAGGCTGACGACAGGCACCTCAGTCGTTCCGTAGATTTGAACTTGTCTCAGATGCCCTGAACTACCATCCTGTTTCAACCATCTCACTGTGTTAAGACAACACCATGGACCAAATCATAAAAGAGCACTTGGCCAGTTATAAGTTCTCTAACTGTATCATGATTGGCAGTACTTGATAAGCAAGTGTTTCTTCATGCTGGACTGAATGAAGATCCTGGGGTTCAAGTGCTTGACAATGGCTTTCCTTGCATGCTTTCCCCCACACCTGCCATTCCCAAATCAGCAATACAAAACAAGCTTCTCTTTGCCAGTTATTTGCAATCATTTTTAGCAGAAAAACGTCACAGTCGTGTGCCCTGTGAAATGAGTTTGGAACCAAGTCAGGAAGTATGGGGAAAGAGTTTGGTGAGCCGAGACAAATAATTCATCTGGAGGGTTAGGGCTCATTTTCTTGTGGGATAATTCTGCGGCCTCGCTCACTTTGGACTAGAGCTGTAGGAAAGCACCCTTGCAACTTGGGTTGCTTGAAGTGCACTCTGTGGACTCTTTAATACTGGGCACATTCCTGTCCTTTAGGAAATGAAATTCACTGTGTCCCATCTTTGGAAATAAACTACTTAACAGGTGAAGACACGACACAGAGGTGCAGAAAAGCAGAAAGGGGCGTGTCCACTGTCACACACGTCGAGTTTAGAGTTAGCTGAGTTCTCTTCTTGAATGCAGCCTGCTTCCCACCTCTGGATGCACCTATAAAGAAAAGCTTCCTTGAAATGAATCATTTTAGCTGTTTCCCGAAGTATTTTTGACTTGAGAGCGTCTCTGAGTCTGTTGGTTCATCTGCAGAAATGAGATGAAGGATGAGTTACTTGGCAAAACAGATTACAGGGCCCCCAAATTCCCGTGCACAGGGGCGCCACTTACTATCATCTCAGACCAGCAAGGGGAGAAGAGTCTACTCAACAAATGCTGCTGGAGCAACTGTATAACCAGCGAGAAAAACTAAATTGCAATTCCACTTCACGGCATGCACAAAATCGATCCTAGATGGTTTACTAACTTAAGTGTGAAGGGAACATTTAAAACTTTAAAAGAAAATATGAGAGGTTATCTTTATGACTCCAGGATAGGAACAGTATTGATTTTAAAACCCAATGTAAAAAATAAAGCTCATTCACATACACACACACAAAGATACTAACTTTGACTGTAATAAAATTAAGAGCATGGACTTACCAAGAAAACAAAAAGACTGCCAAACTGGGAGAAAATATTTGAAACCTGCCCAATGAACAATAGATTCTTCCAAACAGAGTTTCTGCAGATCAGAAAGGAAATGGTGAACAACCTGGAAAAATACAGTACAACTGTCATTTTAGTCATTTCCTTAAAACACACTCACACAAATTGCTAATAAACATACAAAAATCCATTTCATCCCATCAATGATCTAGAAAATTAAAACCATGGTGAAAAACAAGTTCATCTGTCCCTAAATGTAAAGCACACACAGTACAAAGTCTTGGTGAAGAAGCAGAGCAAGCGAGCTCTCGCTACTGGCAGGATGGCACAGCAACGCAAGTGCATTCGGAAACACGCCAACATTACTAGCACATTTGAAAACATGTGTAGCTTGTCCCTCTGTTTACACTGGTATATAAATGCTACACACACACACACACAAACACAAACACATGCAAACACACACACACACACACACACACACACACACACACACACAGAGTGAGGCTCGGCTAGGCGGCAGGAGATACCAGGAATATTTTCCCAGTCACATTGCTGCAAAGGAGAAAGGCCTTAGGAACAAACTAGCAAGCCAAATGTTTGCTACCATCCAATAGGAAACTTACTGCACATTGCTGTACTGTGAGAGTGTGAAGCCCGCATTTACCCCTCAGCACTCAGGAACCTCACGAGCACTACTGAACGACAGGAAACACTAAACTACCCAAGGGTACCCACACATATGGACTGACACCATTCCCACAAAAATTCAGAAATGTAAAATAACAAACAAAATATGGAAAAATAAAAGAATGAAAAAGTCAGAGCTCAAGATAATGGCCAGTCATGCTAGATGGAAGGCACCAAGGACTTTACAGTTAGCATTTGCTCTGAAGTTGTTTGGCGTTGATCGACTGTTGTACTTTATATATATCATCTAGGAAACTTTGCAACTTCAAGTTGCACAGAGGAGTCAGACAAAACAAAACAAAACAACAACAACAACAAAAAACCACCAGGAAACCCACTAGCGTTTATGAACACCCTGAGCTGTCATCAAGCACCCCAGTGCATTCCTATGGAGTACTGACCCTCTGAGCTCTTCTCACTAGGTTCAAATGTCAGTGCCGGCACATTAGCCAGTACAGTATAGATGCAGAAGAATATTTGAGGGGGACATAAATGGTTGAGGGTTAGTTGGAGGGATGGGTGGGTGGACGAACAAGTGACTGGGGTGGCCATCTCAAGTCCGAGGCGTGTGAAAACATTTAATAAATAAAAAAGAAAGCAGAGAGTAAGGCCGTGACGTCAGGAACCAGAATTCCCCTTCTCTTATCTCACAAATGCATTCAATCCGATAAATCAGGGTCATCTAAATTAACATACGCCCAATTAAATGCTCCTTTCCTAAATGGAAAGAATACTCTGAGTATGTTAATTCTGTTCTCTGCTCCCCACCACCCCAGCTTCAACAGTCTGCTTGGGGAACTGTCTCTTCTTGACCCCTCTTCTCCAATGCTGGCAGTTCCGTCTCCAGGACACACTTTGACAGTAGGACACTGTTTACTGCAAACTTCCACCTTCCCACGCCTTCTAGGCTGTAGCCGGTGGAAAGGAACCCCATCTGATTCATCTGTTCGTTTTGGGCCTATTGCAGCGGCTGGCAGATTACTAGACAATGCACACATCCTTTGGAATTAAGAGACACTAAACTGCAGGTGTGAAAACAGTGACCCTACTCTCAAGGGCTCAAGACCGCAGCAGAATAGGAATCTCAAAACCAAAAGGTGTGTGTGTTGGGGGATGGGTTACAAAGCGGACCCTCTGCTGATTGTGGCTAGGGGAGGCCATTTAAACTAAAACCTGAAGTCCTGCTGAGTCCTCTGCTAAGCCAAGCAAGTCTGGTGCTCCAGCAGCCCTGCAGCAGGCAGGAAGTGGTTCTGGGATGTTTGGGCTAGGATATCTTTGGAAGATGAAATAAATGTCAGTTTTGTGAAAATAGGGTATTCTGATGAAAATTGTGGGTTTTTTGTTTTATATTTATTTATTTATTTATTTTGGTATGCATCCCTAGAAAACATTCACTTGAGAGTACCTTGGCAGGTCCAGGAGGGGACAAAGCCAGGAAGAGATACAGAAATCTAAGCAGGTAAGTGAGAAGATCAGAGGTGTGCTGTTGGAATTAATGGTGCCCCTTGCCTCTCAGACCGCTGTCTTCATTTCTTCCTTGATCCTAGAAGGCAAAAACTACTTATAATTTTTCCAGTAGAAACTGTCGGAAACTCTTCTTTAAAAAAAAAAAAAATCTAGCCCGATAGTGGTAGCATATGTTTTTAATGCCAGCTCTCAGGAGGCAAAGGTGGGAAGATCTCTGTGAGTTTGAGGCCAATTTGGTCTACAGAGCGAGTTCCAGGACAGCCAGGGTTACTCAGAGACCCTGTCTTGAAAACAAATAACAAGCAAACAAAACACCCAAAACAAACAGACAAAAAAAAATCTATCCATGTACCTAATCTTATTTATACATTAAATTCTGATTTCTAAAAATTATTAAAGAAGTTCTTTGTTAGACCTCAAAGACAGTTCGGGTCACTTGCTTCCTTCTAATCTCATACATAGCTGGGTCGGTTAAACAGAGCTAGAGAAAACTACTGCCCAGGTTAAATACCTGCTCTGCAACGAGAGAGTCACAACTTGTGGGAAACTCATTATGTGCTGGTCTCCAAATTGGCAAACACACTCTACCCTCTTGACTGTAGAACAGTGGTAAAAGGTTGGGGTTGTTATTCCCATTTTCTGTGTGAGAAAAATGGGAGTTTGCCGGGCGGTGGTGGCGCACGCCTTTAATCCCAGCACTTGGGAGGCAGAGGCAGGCGGATATCTGTGAGTTCGAGACCAGCCTGGTCTACAGAGCTAGTTCCAGGACAGGCTCCAAAACCACAGAGAAACCCTGTCTCAAAAAACCAAAAAGAAAAAAAAAGAAAAATGGGAGTTTGAGGAATAGATAGCCCAGGCTAAATCACAGGCTGAGGTTGTTCTCCAGGGACATCAGATTTCAGCTTCTTCTGGGGGATGTTGATGAAGAGCCATCTCTCAAGAACACGGGGCCGTCTGTGGACTGTCAGCTATTTCTGTCTATTGTGAGGGCCAACCACCACCACCATCACTAGCGAGGGGAAAGCTGGTGGGCAAGAATCAACACAGAAAAACCATGCATGAATTACACAATTCAGTGCATCTATGGTTTGGCTTTGTCTGTAGCCCACACAGAACAGCAGGGCTTTGAGATGCTCCCCAATGAAAACTTCAAACTCCAAAGCATCTTTTTTTCCCATTTTCTTTGCCCCTGCTTTTCCTTTCTTGCCTATTTGCTTCCTTCCTTCCTCCCTTCCGATTCCCTCTTTTCTTTTTTCTCTCACTTCCTCCAACCTTCCCATCCTTTCTCCAACCTTCTTTCCCTCTCTGCTTGCTGTATCGTTTACCAGTGTCTACTTATACCAAGCAATGTGCTAGGAGCCAAGAGCAGAAATTAAAAAGAGCATGGACCTATGCAGGTCCCCATCCGACAGTCCAGAGTCAGTGAGCTCCCACCAGCCCAGGTCAGCTGTCTCTATGGGTTTCCTTATGATCTTGACCCCTTTGCTCACATAATCAATTCCTCCTCCCTGTCTTTGACTGGACTCCGGGAGCTCGGCCCAGTGAACTTGGACCTCTGAATGTGGGTGACAGTTCTGTGGCTTGGAAAGTCTGTGTGTCAACTGGCAGTGGGACCAGGGTTTATACCTACTGCATGAACTGGCTTTTTTGGAGCCCATTCCTATGGAGGGATACCTTGCTCAGCCTAGATACAGGGGGGAGGGGCTTGGTCCTGCCTCAATTTGATATGCCAGATTTTGTAGACTCCCCATGGGAGACCTTACCCTTTCTGAGGAGTGGACGGGGGGGGGGGGGGGGGGGAGGCTAGATAGGGGTAAAGGTGGGGGGAGAGAGGAAGAGAGGGAGGGCGAACTGTGATTGGTATGTAAAATGAAAAAAAAACATTTAAAATAAAAAATTTTAAACACACACACACACACATACACAAAACAAAAACCAACCAAAACAACAACAAGAACAACAACAAAACCCAGCATGGAACCACACACTGGGACTCAACACATAGATGTGATCACTTATCACAGCGCAATGCAAGAGAGGCTCCAACCCCAGGGAGAAGAGTGGGCAGAGAGGGCCAAACCCATCCGTTCGTCTGTCTTCTCCAATGGACTGTATCTCCAGGGCGAGGACTCAGCTGTACGTGGCTGGCCCCTGAGGGCGGATCTATAAATGAATCATGGCAGACTGCACGGAAGAAGGGCCCTTCAGTCCTAGCAAGGAAGACTCGTTAAACCAGGGGTGGAATGAGAGAGGGGAGCAGAGACAGGCAGACAAATCCCTAGCTCAGAGAAGGTGGGAAAGGACTTGGTGAGCAGTGGCTGTGCCGCACCCCCACCCTCAGTCCTATCATTTTCCCAGAGGGACTTTAGATTCTCTCTTCTCTGTCCTGAATCTTGTAAATAAGAATGGAAAAATATGTAAATTGTGCCTGCCCTGGAGGGTAGGACAAAGCTGGAGCAAGTCCTTTGAGCGGAGGGGGTGGGGGGGATGATCCAGTCCCTTATTTATTTATTTATTTATTTATTTATTTATTTATTATTTCAGGGAGAGGGAAAAGAGCCAGAAATATTTCCAAAATGTCAACACTATTAAGGAAATCTGAACACCTTAATCCATTTAAATGTCAGCTAGAACCAAGTGTGGGTTTGGGAGTAAGGAAGGGAGAGGGAATTAATGCCAGATTCCACATAATCTATCAAAGTTTCTTTCTTTTCTTAATATATTAAATATTAAATGCTTCTTTGCATCTGAGTGAGAGAGAAGAGAGAGAGGGGCCAGGGTGGAACTCATAAATGCCTAGATAATTGGTTTTGAGGGTTTTTTTTTTCCTTCTTTTTCTTTCTTTCTTTCTTCTTGGCGGATTCTCAATTTCCCTATAAAAGAGAAAATTCATTTCCAGCCGCTAATGTAATGTCAGCGTGCTGTTTACTAAGCATGGATGATGTATAGGGGACACTACTTTCAGAGGACTACTTAATGATGCATAGAATTAAATCCTGAGCTCCTCAGCTGAGCCTCCTCCCTCCCTCCTGGTTCCCAGGCTCCCAGTGCATCCTGGGAGGAGCAGGCTTGGCATAACTTGCCTTGTTCCTTGCTGGAATTCTGGGGTCTCTGCCCTGGAAGCTTAGAAACAGCTCACAATTTGCCCTTGGTGTAGTCCACGACGAACTCCTGAGTTATAAAGAGCTGCTACGGCGGGGTACACGGCCAGTCAGGGAGAAAGGAGGAGGAAGGTCATGTAATATACTGGGAGGTACGGTTCAGTGAGAAGGGGGCGGGGCAAGTTAGGCAGCAAAGGGCGGGCCAGGAGGAGGCAGAGGGGAAGCTTTTCTGAGTTTATCCCCTGGCCCCTGAAGCCACGTGGCCGGCTTGGCTACATCCCAGAGGAGCCTGTAAGACTGGCATTGAGAGAACAGAACCCCAGTTTTTCTACTGTACCACCCCAACGGACGGGCATCCTGTCGGTTCACTGCTGACTCGTGCCCTGTCTGTTCCCCTCTAGGAAAGACAGAAGGCTTCACCCCTGGGGAAAGTAACCTAGCCATGCCTCTTACGGAAATCCCTAACTAGGTGACTGGTTCAGCCGCTTAGGGTGCTGGGAACCAACGTAGAAAAGTTCAAGAAAAAGGTGCGCAGGCTTGGGGTGGCGGTGGTTGGGTAGTGGTGGTGGTCGTGGCAGCGGCAGTGGTGGTGGTTGTAAGGGTGGTGAGGTGGCTCTGTATGGCTAGAGTTTAAGGAGAGGGCATGACCAGGCCCTTCTGAGCCAGCATCACATCAACCACTACCAATCTCCTGAAACTGACTCCCCCTGGGTCCAGCAGCCTTGCTTTCCTCGGGCTCCTGAGTGTTTGACATCGCTGACAACTACCTCTTTGGGGGTATCCTCCACACTGTTCTACTGCTGATAGCTGTTGCTGTCTCTTCCGTAGCATCCAGCCTGTACAGGGAGACTCCCACGAGTCTTGATGACTCACTCCTGCTCCGTGTATTCTCCAGGCGCCTGCCTTCCAAGACTCTAGAGCCCCCATCTCGGATCTGAAACAGAGCGCCCAGGCTCTAGAGCACAAATACAGCCACCTCTGAGGCACCATGGCACACGTGCCCTGCTCTTGAAACAGGCTCAGCATCATTCCCTAGTCAGCTGCCATTCCCCACCAACTTATTATTTTTCTCCATTGAAAAGAAATTCCATTTTAAGTCTCCCTGAGAGCACATTTTAGGATTATCATTGTCTTTCTATTTTATCAAAGTTTGAAATGGCCCCTGATTTCATTCTTTTTCACTCATCCCCTGGCCCTGCATCTATTTGATTCAGGTTTTAGTACCGCGCTCCCGTCAGCTGCCCTCAGCTTTTATCTGCCTCTAGACTAGCAATCAAAACACACCCTGAATCTTGGGATGTGTCTTGCTTTCACAGACTACTATTTCACTAAGACTAGTCACCACCGCCTCCTGAACTGTAACTAGACTGCATAACTCTGAGCAGATAACACTTGGAAGGAGGGGATGCCACTTGGTTGGCAAATTGATTGCCTAGATTGCTTAAAGAAAAGGTTCAATCACTAGCATGGTATAAACCCCACATTGTAGAGCAGGCAGGAAATCCCAGCCCTCAGGAGGTAGAGGTAGGAGGGTCAGAAGTTCAAGGTCAACCTACCCTGTACAGCGACTGTGAGGCTATCCTACGCTACGTGAGAGCCTGGTAAAGAAAGAAAAAATAATCGATGTGTGTGTGTGTGTGTGTGTGTGTGTGTGGTGGAATCAAGGCCCGAGAAACCACCCGTAAGCACCAGATAACATTGGGAGGAAGCCCCAGTCACAGCCTCCTTCAGGAAGAAGAGCAGGGAAAATGAACTTTACAACCTAGAAAGGGGAAGCTAAAAAGTTGCAGGATCTTATTTGAAAGCCAAGCGTTGTTTTGCAGCAGAGAGCGAAGGATAGATACATCTGAGACCACAGGACGAAGGACACAATCGTCATCTAGATCAAGCAGAGACACCTCACAGCCAAAGCCAGAGTCAGTCTGTCTTCCAACAAAACTTGGTAGCGCGTGCACGGACAGCATAGAATCCTCACACTTAGGATGGGGGGAGGGACACATGGAATGTTACTAGGAGGGCTTTAAGGTTCCTCTGTACCCAGAGCTCCTGTGATGTTTCCCCTGGCTTCAAGTTCCTTCTTCATCTGGCCTGGCTTCTGTGTCTGTCAAGGGATACCTGTAGGTTTAGGCAGGCCTTGATCTGCACTCACAAGCATGTCAGTGCAGGTCTTTGCTCACGTGACTTCCCTGAGAAAAACTACTTCTCAACAACGGCCAACCAGACTCCCTCATTCAGGGAGTTCATTCAGGTTTTTTATATGTTCTTCCATCTTTGACCCACAGACATTCAGCTACATAATCTCACACCGTATTCCTTTCTGCTGCTCCCAAATTGTACTAGGTGTGAGTGACTGATCTCCTGTACTGTCACTAACATAGCCCTTGGCACATAGTGGCCAGTAATAAAAACACAGTTGATTCACCTCCACGGTATACATGTTTTTGCCACTCACCTTGGGTATTATTAGTCTTGCAGCTAAGCAATATTGCTCCACAAGAGATTCTAGGTATTGCTGTCCTTCATAAACAGAACAGAGTGCCAGCATCTAAGCATGGGACGGAGCCCATCAGACCGAATTCTAATCCTGAACCACTTCTTTGAGTGATCCTACATCCCACCCTTTATACTCTAGCCATAGGAACCTCCAGGCCTTGTCCTGTTGTCCCCTGCCTGGACTGTCCTTCCCTATCCACGTTTCAAAAAGCAACTCCGAAATCACCATCTCTCCTAAGCTTTCCTGATGACCTACGGCAGCTCCTTCGCTCCCTCCTCTGCGCTCCCATGACTCTTTGGGAAGATCTCCATTATATCACTCACCATATTTTATTATAGTTAATTGTGTACACATCTGCCTTCCACACTGGATGATGTGCTTGCCCTTCAAGGGCAAGGACAATGTCTTACCCATCCCTCATCCCTCTGGTACCCAGCAGAGTGTGAGGTACAGAGTAAGTAATTAACAGGGATGAGGGGAAAGGAAAGAAGGATGGAAAGGGGGGAACCACTGTAAAGGAAGGAATGAGAAGAAGGAAACATCTCGGGCAGTGTGGGTAATATAACCAGGATCTGACAAGACACATGTTATGGCCTGGCCCCAAATAGGAAAAGGGTATTTCACAAAGCTTCATGTGTCTGGCAAAAAGGGAGCTCTATCAGTCAAGATCTAAACAGTCCGTGGAATTAAAGCAAGCAGCTGTCACCCTTCTGGGTCTCTGGCATGCCCTTGTATAAGACAGTAGAAGGCAACGATTTTCAAAAGCACCTGAGATCTTGTGCAATGCGCAGGGTGGCACAAGGAACTGGGAGCAGATCTTGCCCTGAAAATGTGGTTTATTCAACCTGTGAAATGGGACGATGGTCCTAAGCCGTAGAGTGGTAACTAGGTGAATCAGAGTAGCTGTCTCTCTGGTGCCTGTTTCAGCCGCTTTGTTCTACAGAAAAGCGCCTTGCCCTACCAATGCTGTTAACTGGAATAGAAGTTCCAACTACCTGGGCCGGAGCAGAAACCCAGGTACAATCTAGTAGCTAACTCCAGGAAACAGCTCTGCCTCCAAAGTCTGTTTGAATCTTAATTCTCATAGAAATAAGATTCCTCCCAGAAAAACAATAATTTTATAATCTTTAGGATTTTGTACAGTAAACTTACAAGGAAGCCGGTTTTTTTAAATGAACCATGCTCAGGAGCAGGGTGACATCCAAACTAAACTAGAATGCTCTCCCCATCAGCACCCCTGAGGACAAGGAAGGGGAAGCCCAAGGGTTGAATAAAATTCTGACTCTTTGGATCAAGGCAATCCCGCTTTCAGAAGTCCTCCAGTGGAGCACTGAGGGCACCTTGCGATGGGAAGACAGCTAGAATAGGTTAGAGGAAGAAAGTTCCTTTGGGTGGTGTTTCTGGAAAACAAACAAACAAATAAACAGAGACTTGTTTAACCTTCCAAGTGACCACTAGGCACCCCAGATAAAATTCTTGCAAAGATTATCCCTTGAAAAGTCTCTTAAGGGGCTGACGAGAAGGCTCAGAGGCTAAGAGCACTGGCTGCTCTTCCAGAGCTCCTGAGCTCCATTCCCAGCAACCACATGGTGGCTCACAACCATCAGTAGTGAGATCTGGCGCCCTCTTCTGGTGTGCAGGCATACATGCAGATAGAGTGCTCATATATATAGAATAAATAAATCTTAAAACAATTGAAGAAAGAGAAGTCTATTGAGGGAATGCAGGTAAGTAGGTGGGAGCTCAAAGGTAGCAGGGTTCAAACTCATAATTCAGGCTTCATCGTTTGAACCCTCGATGTGGCAGCAGTCAAGAGATTGAGAGCATACACTTCCCTGATAGCTATTGTTTCATATTTTTTGAGTTTCTTAAAATGCAGAGTAATCATGTGGACCAGAAGAGGAGTGGATATGTGACAGTGACATACATTGCACCACATTGCACAAACAAGGCACATACATTGCACATACAAGGCGCATACATTGCACATACAAGGCGCACACATTGCACATACAAGGCGCACACATTGCACATACAAAGCACATACATTGCGCATACAAGGCACATACATTGCACCACGTTGCACATACAAGGCACATACGTTGCGCATACAAGGCACATACATTGCACCACATTGCACATACAAGGCACATACATTGCACCACGTGGTGCCACCTTGTAGCCATGGTCTCTGTATGTGCGATGGTCTGCATCCTCTGAGGATTCCTTTGCAATCTGGCCCTCTGTCCCGAAACAAGAATCAAAATAACCCTAAGAGAAAGGAAAACCCACACCTAATCCTCCCATCCAACCGTGTTTCCTTCTGTTTGGCACCCCTGAATTACAGTCATGGTGCTTCCAAGCCAGACCTTGAGGCTTGGGCACCTCTTATCCTTCACCCCACCCCTTCCTGCCTGTATGAACTCTGACTTCCTGGATCCTGGAAATGAGGTAACCTGGGAAACTTTTGGCCTGGGAAATTCATGAATGACGTAAATAAAAAGGTTCCATTATTCTGGGGTTGTAAGTCACCAGGGCTGTTCAGCAAACCCCTTGTGTCAGAGGACTCTCCAGGCATGTACATTCCAATCTGTGAAAAATCTTAACAACCCCCCGAGAGATGCAAGAGTCGGGGTGACACCTTCATAAGCTCATGC
The DNA here is from genome assembly GCF_950005125.1 of Chionomys nivalis. Classification (NCBI taxonomy): domain Eukaryota; kingdom Metazoa; phylum Chordata; class Mammalia; order Rodentia; family Cricetidae; genus Chionomys; species Chionomys nivalis. Next base: position 39,090,398 of record NC_080107.1, on the reverse strand, counting down.
CCCACTTTCCCATTGGGCAATCTCATTGCTCCTGGCTACTGTCAAGGCTCCGCATTAAAAGTGGCCAAAGCCTTGTGGGAGACCAAGTCAAGTTCACAGGGTCTTAAAGATCTGGTTATATCCGCAAAGAAAGGCAACTCATCCTCATCTTGATCCTTCTCCCCCTTTCTCTTCTTCCCTCCCTCCCTTGTTTCTTCCTGGTTCCCCATTCAGGCTGCCCTTCCTTTAAAAGAGTTCCATCAATCTATCTGTTTCCCAAGCTAAAGGTTTTTAGAAAATCTCATCTTGTGACCATGACAGCATAAGGGAAATTTCATTTCTGTGTGTGCTTTTTGAAGCGTTTTTAGGTGACTAAAGCAACAGGCTTGAGACAGAAAGAGATTCCCAGCTGTTCTTCCATCCTCCAGGATCGAAACCAGCCTGTGGGGGTCTGAGCAGAGAAAAGGGAGGGAAGAGATGGATACTTAGGAGTTGAATAAACCTGGGAAGGGAGGCAGGGCAGGAGACTGGCCTTCTGTCTCTCCTGGGTTGCACCCTCCCACGCTGGCTGGCACTTCCCCCACACAAATGTAAACAACCGGAATGCTCTAGAGAGTTAAGCTCCCAGGATGAGAGGGAAGGAGGAAGGCTGACCTCTGAGACCATCAGTCCAAAGTCTGCTGAGGCACCCCTCTTCTAGACCAGAATTTAGGGGATGTGTGCCTCTGTTTCCCCATTTGTAAACATAATACCCAAAGCTAATAGTGCCTGAGCCTGCCCAGATATGGACCGAAAAAAAGGTTCTTTGTAGATGCTCATTTACGTATTCCTTACCATTCCCCATTTTGGGTGGACCCTATAATTAATCCTATTAGACAGCTGAAGAAAATAAGGCTTGAAGAATTTGAACCAGGGATCATATAGTAAGTACATCCGTGACGCAAACTCGTCTGTTTGTTTTTCTCTGGAGGCTTTTACACCAGATTTTATATCTGATGTCTTAGCAATAAAGTTATCTCCTTTTTAAAAATTAATTTATTTTTATTTTATGTGCATTGGTGTTTTGCCACGGGTGTCAGGTTCCCTGGAACTGGAGTTACAGACATTTGTGAGTTGCCATGTGGGTGCTGGGAATTGAACCAGGGTCTTCTGGAAGAAGTACTCTGATTGAGTGTTAACTCAGCCTGACAAGTGCCTGCCCTTTGAGTTTGCCCATTATTCTTCTCAACTGTCCCTAAGGCTTCTCCGTAGTCCCGTAGGATTCTATGTAGTAAACTCAGAAAAACACAACCTCCTCCCAAAGAAGAGCAGAAAAGCAGAGTGTGGGGTTAAGAGGCAGTGGGATCATGGCCCACTCTCTTCTTTAGAGGATGCTTTGGAGGGCATGTCACCTGATGTCTCCTGACTGCTGGGTCGCTGTGTCAGTCCTGGGCTGTCATCTCCATATTTCTTGCATTGTGAAAGACTAATAAATATCTTCCTTGTTTAGTCCACCGCTATGCGCCTCTTCTGTTGCTGATAGGTGACCCCAGGTCCCAACTGATCCATCACACTATCCATCTCTCCTGGCCTACATCTCGGGTTGACCTCCCACCGTGTCTTGGCGGGACTTATTTTCTTCCTGGTGCACAAATCACTCAACGTAATTCCCCCATCTGGATCATCACGATGACCCCAGGTGTCAAACCCAAGCCTAGCACCCAGTAGGCACTTAATAAAGATTTCCGAGGAAAACAAACGAGTGACCTCACCATCCAGGCGCTGGTGCCATTGTCCGATGGCCGCTCCAGCTACATCTCAGTCCCTGACCCCTCACCCTTCGAGTGTCACATATTTCTTACTATGTAAGATCTCTATTCGGTTGGCTCGTAACCGCTGCAGTGAAACTCGTCCAAACCAGGGTTCGTTATCTCTCCTACACCAAAGTCCCTCCCGGCGGCTTCCTGGTTATTGCCCGCGATACAATTAGCCTCGGGAAGGCACCGGCACCGTCATTGCTCTCCTTCTTTCTCTTTTCTTGGCGTTTACTCCCTTTTTTGCCTTCCCTCTGTTCTTTCTCAGCAAGGTCTCCCAGTGCCTGCGTTCCTCCGACTCAGCATCCGCTCTCCGGCTTGAGACCACTTGGCAATTTTCTCTCACATTGTGCCTCTGTCACCACCCTCATGAGCTCCAAAGTGAATGTACTTCGGAGTGTGGGGGAGGGGGGTCTGTACTGTCCCAAAGAGCAGCTGGTGAGTTTGGGACGACAAGCAAGGGACGAAGGAACGGTCTTGCACCCGCTGTTCCTCCAGCGGAGAGGCAGCTCTAGTTGTGTCTTCCTATGCGTGATTTAAGCCATCATTGAGAGGACTGATGTGGTCTTCTGGACTCATTATACCGTTCCCAAACCGATCTGTAAACTCACTGCCGGCCCCCTCCCCATGCTACCTCTATATTGCTGCTCTTTTGCCTGATCTATGGGGCATTGCTCTCCAGTTAGAGATAGGTGGAAAAGGAGCCGTGAGAGAGTGCTGTGGGGCAATGGTCTTTTATCCTGTCACTTGTATTATTTTTAATAAAATGCTGATTGGCCAGTAGACAGGCAGGAAGTTGAGGCGGGGCAATGAGGATGCTGGGAAGAGGGAAGTGCAGTCTGGAGTTGTGACCCAGCCTCAGAGGAAGCAAGATGTGACTGCTTCGCAGAAAAAGGTACCAAGCCACATGGCTAACTCAGACAAGAATTATGGGCTAATGTAAACTATAAGAATTAGTTCATAAGAAGCCTGAGCTACTGGGCCAATCAGTTTATGATTAATGTAGACCTCTGTGTGATTCTTTGGGGGTCAACAACAGAGGGAGGTTGGGAGCTTAAGCAGATTACCCAAAGGAGCACAGTCTTGTCCCCTCAACTGAGCAGGTTTCTCTTGGTCCTGTACTCCCCAATTTCTTCCTTTTCCTGTTTCTAGAAAGTGTTGTGTGGTAATGTGTTCCTTCCAGCCTTCCCTAATAAACAAATAAATAGTTAAATGACCAAAAGAATAAAGACAAAATAACTCTTTGCTCTATCAACATGGCCTTCTGTGATGTCCCCTGACTTCCTCAAATGCTACTTTTTATTATTTATTATTTTCTTTCTGAAAAGTTCATTAGTCTATCCATAAAAAGAAGGAACAACAGTTGCTAATCTTCCAGCCTTTCACATCTGTGGACTTCCCATTAGTCCGAGGACAACGCTGTCTCAGGGCAGACAAGTGGACACCGAGACCTGGCTGCCTGCCCCTCCACCCACCTCTCATCCAATCCTGACCTGTCCTTCCACAGCAAACTTCACCTTAATTCCACCAAAAGCAGTTTCTCAGAAGAACTGGGTGGAGTTTGGACCCATCTTAGCACAGCTGATTGCATAATTATGTGTCCCAGAGAAGCCTGTCTTGTGCTCCCTGTGTTATGTCCCCCCCCCCAATGCAATCCATTCATGCTTATTGATTTATGCAAAGCTAAGACACTTCCTAAGAAAGAATATCTGTGATATTTCTGGGGTCTTCACAGGGGCCAGCTTTCAGTGGAGAACTTCAGGGCAAATGATCCACCATTACAGATCTGTCTGAACATAAGACCAAGCAGTGGACAGAATGGCTGTGTATGGAACTAAGCCAACACTAAACAGTGTCCACATAAGCCGTGCTAGTAGTCTGGAGTCCATTTGCAGAGCGAATGCAAAGCTGAAGGAACCATAACATCTGGGGAGCAGGGAACTCTGTTTTGGCACCTTATAAAGGAGCCACAAGAGAAGGCAGGGACCTTTCCCCTCTCATTTTCCAGATTGTTACCATAATCATTGTCAAGAGCAAGGGTGATGTCATGCTTCAAGAGGAAGCCTGAGCAATGTGATTTTGGAAGATGGGACATGGTCAAGAAATAGGTGTAAGCAGCAGATGAGTTCAAAGAGATTTGGGAATAACCTTACATTCCAGGGACCATGTGAGATGGACAGAGGGAGCCCCAGGCAATGAGAGAGCTGGGGATATATCTCCAGGCCCAGATGCTATCTCTCCAGTCTCGAGAACCGTGCCTATGTGACCTCATTCTTCTCTCTGGCAGGAAGGTGAGGGCATGGTCAGATTACATAAGGAATCCTCCTGTTCAAAGTACAAAGGGCAAGTCCAAAGAATGGAGGAGGGAGAGAAGACAGAGGAGGACTGTCTTCCCAAGCACTGAGATGTTTGAGAATGCTAAGTAGAGACAGGTCAGGATTGGATGAGAGGAGGGTGGAGGGGCAGGCAGCCAGGCCTCGGTGTCCACTTGTCCGCCCTGAGACAGCGTTGTCCTCGGACTAATGGGAAGTCCACAGACATGAAAGGCTGGAAGATTAGCAACTGTTGTTCCTTCTTTTCATGGATAGGCTAATGGACTTTTCAGAAAGAAAATAATAAAAAGTAGCATTTGAGGGGGGCGGGGACATCACAGAAGGCCTGCCCACACATTAGTACACACAATCCTCAGAGTGTCTTCAGGAAATAAACTTCTCCTCACCTTCAAGTTAAAGAAGTAAGGGCCGGCCGGGCGGTGGTGGCGCACGCCTTTAATCCCAGCACTCGGGAGGCAGAGGCAGGTGAATCTCTGTGAGTTCGAGACCAGCCTGGTCTACAGAGCTAGTTCCAGGACAGGCTCCAAACCACAGAGAAACCCTGTCTCGAATAACCAAAAAAAAAAAAAAAAAAGAAGTAAGGGCCGAAAAACATCAAACACTACACTGAAGGCCCCCTGGCTCCCGTGTGTATACACAGTGTTGGGAGGGGGGCGTGACTGCAGATGGCATCTTGGTGCAACACTGAGAGCCTGGCATTTAGCAAGAAGGCATTGATACGTGAGGGATATCAGTCGCCATCACCAAAGGCAGCCTGTGCAGATCCTGCAGTACCGAAAGCCACAGAAGACAATGGAGAATATGAGAATCTGGAAAGTGGGTATATACAGCTGGGTGTGCTACACGCGGTCTGCAGACCTCGTCCTTCAATTACTGAAGAATTTCTGGGCACTTTGTGAGAGAGACTTGGAGAAAGCTCCTTTCGTTGCTTATGACCTCGTTTACAGATTATGGAAATTATCCAGGCCAATGATTAACTAGCTTGTAAACACCCACGTTTACTGATTGCTAACACGTTTCTGTGTGGTGCGAACAGTGACTCTTGAGGAGTTATTTATGCTCTGCCCGTCTGTGTGTATTCTGACTGATTTATTATCCTTAGTTTATAAACGTAGAACCTTAAGATCAGAAAGAAACAGTGACCCGGTTAAAGCCATCTTGTTAATGTGTGGCAAAGTCCGAGCTCTGACTTGGGCTTGCTCGCCTTCCGACTGTGTCCCCCTCCTTTGTAGCAGCCACGTCCCTCATCTGTTCCATGAGGTGGGATGGAGGCTGGCCTAGGAGACACAGGATCAGTCTCCTTCATCCCAGAAATGATCAGCATGATTCTCAGGCCAAACTTAGAGGCTTCTTTCTCCCTGCAGCAGCAAACTGAGGCTTCGAGAAGCTACAGAGTAAAAATGAAAGTGTACATGTGTCTTTCTTTTCTTCTTCTTCTTCTTTTTTTTTAATCTGAGACAGACAAGGTTTCTCTGTATTTCTGGCTATCCTGGAACTCATTCAGTAGACCAGGCTGCTCTCAAACTCACAGAGATCTGCCTGCCTCTGCCTTGTTGAGTGCTGGAATTAAAGGTGTGAGCCACCACCGCCTGACTTTTACATGTGTCTTAGTTAGGGTTTCTATTGCTGTGAAGAGACACTATGATCATGGCAACTTTTTTTTCCCCCAGGGTGTCTCTGTGTGTCTCTGGCAGTCCTAGAACTCACTTTGTAGAGCAGGCTGGCTTTGAACTCACTGAGATCCACTTCCTCTGCCTCCCAAGTACTGGGACTAAAGGCATGCATCACCACGGCCCACTGACCATGGCAACTCTTATGAAGGAAAATGTTTAATTGGGTGGATTACAGTTTTAGCAGTTTAATCCACTATCATCATGGTGGGGAGCATGGTGGTGGGCAGGCAGACATGGTGCTGGAGCTGAGAGTCCTCCATCTTCATCAACAGGCAACAGGAAGTGGTCTGAGACACTGGGCTTAGCTCGAGCACATACGAGACCTCAAAGCCGGCCTTCACAGTGACACAGTTCCTCCAACAAAGCCATTCCCTATGAGCTTATGGGGACCAGTTACATTCAAACCATCACAACATGGCTTGGTCAAGGAGCTGTCGGCTAAGATGTTGGGAGCTGGGGATGAAGAAGACATCGGTGAAAGAGAGAGAGACATCAACGAGAGGAATTTAAGTGGCTCAAATATGGAATCTGGTAGGCGAGGGAGATAGACCGGGAGTGTTCCAGAAAGGAAGTTGGGTAGGTGAGAAAGGAAAGAACCTTCCAGAAGATTTTTTTTTTTTTAACTCGAAAGTTTTTATTTTATACTTATTTAGTCCCCCCCTCACCCTGCATGTGTGTGTACTCATATAGAGGTCAGAGGACAACCTTTAGGAGTCGGTTCTCTCCTTCCACTGTGTGGACCCTAGGAATCAAACTCAGGTTGTCTGAGTAGGCAGCAGTTCTGTCCTTACCCACTGAACCACACTGCTGACCCTCATTAATTTTTACCCAATGTTGAAATGACAGTGCCTTGAAAGCATTCTTCCAGAAGATTTTAAGGGTAAAGCAGCATTCTGTAACTGGCGAAGGAGGAGGGGTAATGAGAAGAAGAGCAAGAGGAGAGAGTTACAGAGAAAGAGCAGAGAGGGGCTGGAGGGAAAACAAGCAGGGAGAACAAGAGATACACACACACACAGAGACACACACACAGAGAGAGACAGACAGAGAGACAGAAAGTGAGACATAGAGACAGAGAGAGAGACACACATACAGAGGAGAGAGAGGAGCAGAGAGAGAGAGAGATACCGTGTGACAGAGAGAGACATCGAGACAGTGAGACAAGACAGAGAGAGACAGAGAGATGAAGAGATAGATGGGGGGGGCAGAGGCCAAGCAACAGGCTTCTTCTTTCTAAGTCAAACAGACAAGACAGTGAAACTATTAAACTTTCAGAAATGCTCTGAGGTCCAGAAAGTCTCAATGCTTTGATCTCAGAACATTATAATCTAAAAAAGTTATTTAGAAAACTATTTAGGGATATTTGGTCATGTGGGTTATAGGTAATAATAGCTGTTATATTACATACAAACCAAGTTATTAATACATTTATGAATGATTTAAAATCAATAATATAGTAAATCCATTTAAGTTAATATATCTTTTTATAAAATAATTATATTTCCGCACTCGGGAAGCAGAGGCAGGCGAATCTCTGTGAGTTCGAGGCCAGCCTGGTCTACAAGAGCTAGTTCCAGGACAGGCTCCAAAGTTACAGAGAAACCCTGTCTCGAAAAACAAAAACAAACCAACAATATTTCCAAATTATTATGCTAAATGTCACTATTATATGTGTTTGCACAGTTTTGTTTCGTAGATGACAAATGGCTCCTGATATCTGCTTCAGCACTCAATGCTACCATATGCTGTATTTGGTCAGAGTATTTGGAATGAAATCTGGTCTCAGATATGTAAAGTAGGGAGTATCTTAATCACTTTTTTTTTAGATAATTACAGATATTCTTCTCAGACACTAAAAATTTCTTTCCCTCCCCCACTCCACCCACCCCCCCTGTCACCAGCATATACGCCTATATATGGGGCAGAAGTTAGGACTGATCCCAGGGCCTTGACCAAAAGTCTCATCCACAGCCGTCAGATTACCTCTTCATAAAGTCTAGCAGCGAAGTGAAATCTGAAGGCAGAGCTGTAAAGTATTTGCACTCCCTTGTTTCACAAGGCTTGCTCTACCTGCATCTTGAGAGGATGACACACCCATGCACGATCTGTTGCACTGTGCGTCCAGAAATGCAAGCACGCTGAGCCGTGCAGCCCTTGTACACAGACAGTAGGAAACTCCGCTGCACATGCTGGTGAATGAGGAGACTTCGATCGTGCTGCCTTCCCAGACACTCTGGAAAGATCTTCTGGAAAGACCCTGGAAAGACGTCTAAGGGTCCCACGTGATACTCTGAGAGTCACTGCTGTGGTGCGATGGGATGTGTTCCAAGCTGGGAACCAGGCATTCTCAGACCAGCTTGTATGAAGCTTTTCATTAGATGGACCACAAACCTGGATGTCTCTGGGCCTCTTCAGCCAAGATGAATGACTTGCTCTTTCTTTCTTTTTAAATGATTTTATTTTATGCACATTAGTGTTTTGCCCGCATGTGTATCTGTTTGAGAGTGTCAAACCCCTGGAACTGGACAGCTGTGAGCTGCCATGTGGGTGCTGGGAATTGAACCCAGGTCCTCTGGAAGAGCAGCCAGTGCTCTTAACTATTGAGCCACCTCTCCAGTTGGACTCACTATTTCTAACATTTCCTCCTGATTTTGCATGTCCCTGCTTCCTCTGAGAGAGGCTCTTCATCTCGCTCTTCAGTTACTCTGCTTGGTAATCCCGCCAAGAGGCCTAGCCACTGTCCACCTCTTCTACAGCATAGTCCCCACTTCCTCCCAGTCAAATGAATCTTTCCTCCTCCCGCCCTCTGATGCCTTTGTTGTGGGAATCTTATCTCACCTTGCCCCGAGTTAAAATGACCCCAGTGATTGCTTGGTACCAACAGGTCCACCCCAGTGCCCCCTACTAACTGAACCGTGAGACGCCAGAAAGCAAACTACTGATCCTCTGCATGTTTGTGCCTCCTCCCGTCACTCTGCCTGACACCAAGTAGGTACCCTGTGAAAATGGAATTAATTGGTTCGTGTGTATCAGGAGGATCTATCTGTAAGGCTGAATGGATATTTATGGGAGGAGAGGCTGGGCAGAGGTGACTGGGAGGTGAAAGGAGAAGAATGGCGGTGATGAAAATAATCGGAAGACTGATGGGAGAGCGAGGGGAGAGGTCAGAGCATGCGCCAACGGGCCACAGCCTGAGATAAAGGGATGGGGTGCGGTGACGCTGGGTAGGATGATGAGAAGGGCATTTTGGGGTGGATATAAAGGATGGGGAGGAGTAAGAAATTAACAGAGTGCTGGGATGAAATTCTCAAGCTATGGATGGGCGGAGGGGCACTGAGATTGGTTATTTACATCGACGGGGAGCACGGATGCCGTGGTGTGGCTGGGGTGACCGGTCTGATTTTCAGCTATTCCAAGCCAAAGATGCTGTGGTCACTCCTGCTGGGTGGTTTTCCAAGAATCCCCTTCCCAGGCACCTCATAACCCTTGTCAGCTCTCCCGCATCTATGAGGAGAGAGCCCACATGAGGCCCAAATGGAAAAGAGCGAGACACCCCAAGCCTCAGCTTTTTTTCTCTTCAAATATTTGCAGAGGGAAAGTGGCGCGAGCCTGGGGAACTCGGTGCTTATTGCTCACTTATTGCTCACACTACATTAAAATTCAGATTGGCTGGCGCAATATCCCCAGCATAACCGCTCTGCACTGATATTTTTATAACTCTTAATATCAAACAAATTGCTTCTTCACTGAGACAGTTTAATGTGACGGGGGCCATGCCCGCCAGCTTCCTCATGCTGGCCCCATAAAGATCAGCGTTCTGTTACTGGGGACAGAGGAGTCGTGAATTTCCTGTCAAAAATATGACTAGATTATGCAGAGTAAATCTTGGACCATATTAAAAAGATCATGGTGTTTTAATTTCTTTTCTCCCCCCCCCACACCCCGACGCCTGCCATCACATCTTTTCTTATTAATAAAATGAGGTAGGGGGTCTCCAGTCTGAATCAGTTATGGGGCGCACTCTTTCTAACTGTGTTTTCTGCAGTTATATCTCTTCCTTCAGTAATCAGCTGGCGACCTCAGCCTCAGCCCCACCCCACCAGGAGAGAACCCACCTTTCTCTTCTCTTGGTGTGGAAAAGATTTGGGGTGTGTAAGTAGAAAATCCCTACCGTATGGTTCGTTTTAGGGTCAAGGGAGTCTTTTCTTGTTTGGGTATGTTTTGAAAGTCTGAAGGGCAGCTGAACAGTAGGGAGAAGCACAATTGGAAGCTGGAGCCTTCTTCTAAAGCTCATTCCATCAACGATCCCATTGTTACCCAGTCATGAATGCCTTCATGATGAGGAAAACTAGACGGACTGATTATTAAACCATTGGATCTTTCTTTCATTTATGAATCAAGGACCTAGGAAAAAGACAATCAGAGCATCCCACTTGAGACAGTAAGGATGTTAACTCAAGGTGGTATAAGTCAGTCCAAAGCAAAAACACTTGATCTTTTACTGGCATGAAATAATTTATTGTAATCAGTCATTTCCAAATACTGAAAGTGGTCCATGGGCGTCACCCAGCCCCACTCCTTGTTCCTGTCATGCCCGCTCCACCTTGACCATTCTGTATCAGAGCTGCTCAACCACCCAAGGCTGCAGTTTAAAGCAAGTGATGTGAGCCATTCTCAAAGATCCCAAGAAATTGATTGGCTGTGTCGGGAAGAAACTCAGTCCTATGTATGTGTACTTTATTTGGCTTCCAATAAAAGTGTTGATGGAAGCACTCAAAAAAAGAACACACGGAAAAGTTCACGCTACTTCCCAGGATTCCTGAGACCCAGGAGTTCCAGACAGAAAGGAAAAATGGACCGTAGTCACAAATCCTTGTTCTCCAAGAAAGAGAAGAGAACTTGCATGCCAAAGTCCCAGCCCTCTGGACAGGGTGGCACATGTTTTCTGTTTTTATTTCTAATAGGTTTCCTTCTCCCTCCTCACCCCCACCCCTTTCCTGTACAATATGTGTTATCAGCATTTTCGTTCCCTGCTGGATTCCTAGGATGACCTCGCTATTTTCAACTCTTACATTTTAGCACACTTTGTAATTAATATCATAAATAAAAACACAACAGGGGTCATTGCAACCTTACTATAATTTGCTATATTTACTTATCAATATCTTACATAGATTCAAATGGAGTAATCCTTTTCTTTAAATTTCTTTGATACTTGCAGCAGCCAAAGTCTTACCCCCTTCCTTGCTTTTAGGACATTCTCAGATTGTCTTGGCTTACAGACCTGGAATGTCTCTGGAAACCTGCAAAATTCTGGAGGAGCCGATCCAGCCTGAGAACTGAGTCAGGCCCAGGAGACTGTCACTTACTATATTAATATGCATTCCATCTTGTCCTTAGGAAACCGGGGAGGAGCAGATCGCTGCTTTATCGCTGTGATAAAAAGAAGATAATTAGACAAATCGTGCACCAACACCTTTAGAACAGCAAAAACCATGGAAATAATGGGAATGAACAGAATATGGCCCTTATAAAAATAACCATATACAGAACATATGAAGGTGTAAAACACCAAATTCACTCAAAGGGGGGCCATGAAGGGGACTCAGCAGGTGAAGGTCTGACCACCTGAGCTCAGCACTGGGATCTCTGGCACACACATACGTTTACACACATAAACACATACAAAACAAAACAAATAAATGTGATTACAATTATGTTTAGGAGGAATATGAAATAGAGTAAAAAGGCACTCGTGGAACAATGTTGAGTAGCTTAAAAGCAGATCACAAATGTTTACCACATATTAGTTTTTAATACATATTTCAAATTTGGAAAAAGATTATCAAACTATCAATAGTAGAAATAACAGGTGGTGGCTTTTAGGTTCTTCCCTCCTCCCACCCTCCCCCGTGTTGGAGATTGGAATAAGGACTGTTTCCATGCTGACGCTGACGCGGAGGGAGGAAGATGCTACCACTGAGCCGCACCACCCGCCCCTTTATTACCCCTGTATGCTTGACTCGCCTGCCTTGAAAGTTTACTACTTTTAAAATTAAAAGGAAAGAAAAGGAACTTGGAAACCTGGTTCTGTTGCACATTCCACTGGAGCTGAAAACACAGCCCTGAGCTTCCAAGACACTGCCCTGTTCACGCACTTACTTCACTGATAATATTTAATGCCTAAGGTGAGCTAGCCCACAGGCACTGCAGGAAATCCAAACAGAGCCCACACCCGTTCTGTTCCCCAATAAACAGACGAGTTAAATCCCTGACTTTGAAGAGAGGCTTCAGAGCTCACCTCTGCCCAGAGCCTCCAAGGCTTCTACACTCTGGAGCCTGAGGCTGGAGACAGCATAACCTCCTGGCCCCCCCACCCCCCCACCTTCCCACAGGAGGAACGTGAACTATACTCCAAAAGGGACTGGGTGTGGCTAAGTTATCTGGTGCCTCAGTGGTTTGGGGCTGTCGCGCATAGCCATTAACACCCCAGCCTAGCTCTCTGTCCCTTCTCTTCTGTAAGGTTTCTTCCATGCCACCCCAGAGCTGTTGCCCCACTGAGGTCCCCAGTCTGTGCACCTTACTAGAGGTCTCAGACCCTGTCGGCGCCACATCCTGGGAACAGAACCGCTCCTGCCCGTGGGCTGGAAGTTCTCCTGGGGACCAGTTCCCGGGAGGGAGACTGCAGCGGACGGGGGAGGCCCCAGTACGGGGCACGCGGATGTTTTTTTGGGGAGGAAGCTGTGTACCATCCGCTTTCACTCGCTGCCAGCCAGGGTTTTCTTCCCCCAGTGAGTCTCTTAATTTTGCTCATTTATCTTAAAGAGCTCCGTAAGCGCCGTGGGGCTCCGGCGGGGGTGCCACACGGGGGCTCCGACACCCGACCCCCACGCCTGCCTCCCAGAGGAACCATCCAGCGCGGACCAAATCTCATTTTCCTACAAATAGTTTGTCAGAAGCAGCAGGGCAAGTAATAAATCACAGAGAGCGAGAGAGCGGAGAAGGAAGGGGGAGAGGCTGAGAGGGGAGGGCGGGGCGAGGGTGGAGGGAGGGCTGGGGGCGCAGAGTGGGAGAGCGGACCCGGGAGTGGGGGATGCGGAGAGATAGCGAAGGAAGAAGAAAGGAAAGGAGGGGTGAGACAAAGAGACCGGAAAGAGGGAAGAGAAGAAAGAAAAAACCTGGGAGTTCAGAACGCTAGGGAGAGAGAGAGAGGGAAAGGAAAAGGACTGAGTGTTGAGGAAGAAAGAGCAAGGAATGAGTCAGGAAGCAGAAGAGGGGCACGGGGAGAGGGAAGAAAATGAATCTCAAGGGGACATGGGAAGGAGAAAAAAGCCATCGGGTGAAGAAGTGAATCCCAGGAAGAATGGTGGGCAATGCACCGCCTCTGCTTTCCCCTACCTCCCTCACCCTGAACTATCATGGACTAATTGGCGTCCCTGTGCCCAGCACACGTGTGTGTGTGTGTGTGTGTGTGTGTGTGTGAGAGAGAGAGAGAGAGAGAGAGAGAGAGAGAGAGAGAGAGAGAGAGAGAGAGAGAAGCAGAGAGATCTCTTGTATCAGGATCTGGGCTACTGTGATGGAGCAAGTCACTCCACTCCTCCAAGCCTCAGTTTCTTGATCTAGCAAATGGGAACAATAATCCCCATTTTCATATTTGGCATATTTGGGAACATTAGGCCCGCCTGGCAAGTAGGGCCCAGAGCAAGCTGGTGATTAGGCTATGGGGAGTCTTCCTTGAACTGGTAAATATGAACTTGGTCCCAGAACTCTGGGCATCGATGCTGGATCTTCCAAGTCTTATGCTGTGAACTAACTACCTCTCCACCCCTACAGTCTGTGATCCTGAGCCAGACATTGGGATCCAGCAGCTGTCAACAAAAGCTCACTCCAGGGCTTTCCGCTTTGCCTTTATCTTCCCTCAGGAAACCAGGACCGCTTATGGGATCATTACCTGCTGTCAAACTCTCTGGGCTTCTGGGGCACGGACTGCTGATAGGAAGAGTTCTAGAAGGTTCAGCCTTCTATTTCACCCCTCCTTCATGACCCAGCCCCTCCCCCTGACAGCTCAGGAACTCACCAGAAGGCTTGAGTTTTTGGTCCTCCTAAAACTCCCTCCCTCCCTCCTTCTCTCTGGCCGCTAGCAGAATCTGGGAGGGGTGGAGGGAGAGGAGCGCCTTTAGCTGTGGGTAGTGGAAAATGCTGGGGGGAGAGAAATGGGTTGTTGGCTCTGTAACCCGCCTGAGGGCAGGGACCTAACAGAATTATCCCTAGCTCTTATATTGCTGGTAAGTAGTGGGCCCCTGAGATAAAGGAAATTCATTTAATTGTGTGACTAGGCATTCATTACGCACTCCTTATGACTATAAAGAGGCAGTTATTAGTCCATGTCATAGAAAGGGAAACAGAGACAAAAGTTACCAAAACAGGAAGTGGCAAGCCCCAGAGAGGTGTTAGAATCTAGAGCAGATCCTCTCAAAAGCTTATGCCCCTTCTGTGGCTGCCCAGGGCTCATCAGCAGGGCAACTTGAACAGCCTCTGTGGTCTTTAGGGTCCCCACATATCTGAGGCACCAGGAAGGATGAGATAGCACTGAGGGGATCCACGCCTAAGATCCCTGCCATCTTAGATACGGTTTTATTGCTGTGAAGAGATGCCATGACCATAGCAACTCTTAAGAAGGAAGCCTTTCTTTGAGGCTGGCTTTCAGTTCAGAGGTTTAGCCCCTTATAGCCATGCAGAGAAGCATGGTGGCATGCAAGCGGACAGTGCTGGAGTTATTTCCGTGGTATCTGGGAGCTCTACCTCTGGACCCACAGGCAGCAGGAAGAGAGAGTAACACCGAATCTGACTTGAATTTCTCAAACCCCAGAGCCCATCCCCAGTGACACACTTCCTTGTTGGAACAAGGACACACTTACTCCTACAGGACCCCACTTCCTAATAGCCCTACTCCCTATGAGCCGATGGGGCCTTTTCAATCAAACCACCACACCTGCCCTGCCTTCTCCTGATCCTCCAAATTCTAGAGGAGGACATCACAGGGTACCCCATTCATTAGGGGACTCTTTGTTATTGGCACTATCACTAGGCTACCCTGTTCTCAGATAGACCCTCAGCTTGGAGCACTCCGTCCTGAGGAGGGCTTCAAGGACAAAGTCACATTCCTCATAGCCTCTCTCATTCAGCTCTTTGAAAGCCAGCTAGCCCTCCTCTGCTCCCTTCCCTTCTGAAATGGCTTCAAGGAACCTCACATCCAATCCCAGCAAGAAACAGAGTCTAGGGAAGAAAGTCAGGTTCTACTCGCCAGCCTTGTATCAACTAGATGGATGACCTTAGGCAATTCTGTTCACCTCTCCCAGGCTCAGGTTCCTCAACCGGGAAATGGGGATTTAAAAAAATTATTCCAAATTTCCAAGGCTGTCATGATAACCATTATGGCAAAAAACTGTGGACACGCTTGATGAGCTCTTGTTCTTCACCTCCTGACAGCAGGTGTCCAGCTCCCTTCACGGGGACCCTGTGCTCTCATATGCCACCACTGAGTTCAGATCTGAACCCCAAGAACTGCAGGTGCCTCCATGTTTTACCTCACCAAAACAACAGCATTGAAAACTCAAAGCAAGCCTGTGACTGAACCAACCAGGGCAAGCAATGGCTAAGAGCTCTACGGGAGTGCAAAATCATTTCTGAATTCCAGATCTACTGTTCTTAACAGGGCCACCTTTGAACAATCGTCTCATGTCTCTGCACCTCCACTTCCCTTCTAGAAAATGGGACAATAATGGTGCCCATCTTCGGAGGCGGGTAGTGTGCACGAGCGCACACACACATACACGCTCGCACACACAATACAATGAATAGTCACTTTGATTTTTGTTTTGACGTCTTTAGTGACTTTTCTCTTCTTGTCCAAGAGTATGTGGACCGTCTTTGTCCTCTTTTTCAGCCACAGCCACACCAAAGGCTGAACCGCGATTAGTAAAAACTCAGGGTCAGAAATTGGGGTTCAACCTGAAGATCTGAAAAGCAAAACAGCCAGCCACTGGCTCATACCTAGACCTCAGTCTGAAATGGTGATCCTGCTGCCAGGAATCTCGGAATAAATCTCACCCCATCTTATATTCCTCTCTAGGGCTGGGATTAAAGGCACACACCACCCGATTTCTGTGGCAACTAGTGTAGCTACTGGGATTAAAGGTGCGTGTCATTGTGGCTACTGGGATTAAAGGTGTGTGTTACCATAACCTGGTCTATAAGACTGACCAGGGGGACTCAGATCTTCAGGCAATCTTTATTAAAACACAATTGAAATACCACTACTTTTGTTCTCTGCCTCTAAGCCATCTAGCCCAGTCTGGACTGGCCCCATGGCCACTTCGGATTCTCAGTTTAACATACTACAGGAGGAGGCAAAGGCACAGGTTGCCCAAGGGGACAGGACACTGCCCAGGCAAAGTTGCTTCTAGTTTCCTGAAGACCGTTTTGTGGCTGTGTTGAGGACCCAGAACCTCAGACATACTAGGCCAGCACTGTACCACTGAGCAATTACCCCAGCACTCTACTCTGAATTATCTCCCCTAGTGGGCATTTGCATTCCCCAGGGGCAACACCCACCCATCAAAGCCGTTCCCCAGGGGCTCAGGATGAATGCCAAGACTCCTTCAGCCCCTGTTTTATCCCAATTCAAGTCTTTTAAACCAAAACCTTTCCCCACTGTTTCTGCTCTTAGTTTATTTCCATGTTCACCCCATATCATTTATCCATGGCTCATTACTGCACATTCTGGACTCAGGCCACACCCAGTAACCACCCCTCCCCCACTGCAGTATCTAGCTCAGGTCACCTCCTCCTGTCAGTCCCTGAAGGCAGTCTTCCTCCATGAAGCTCTCCTGGACTGTCTGCCTGATGGATGGAAGGATGCGCCGAGCATCCTTCCAAAGGGCACCACTCTTCTTTGACAACTATACGCATGAGGTATTTTATCTCTTTAAAAACTGCGCTTCTCTCTGTGTTGCTATAATAGATATGGCTGACATTTTAAAGTCCATTTTCAAAACACACACTGTCTGATCTGTGGTTCCTGAATATGGAAGTCTACATTACTGCCTGACTTGCATTTTAAACCTCTGTAGGTAGAGACCTCAGTGCATCAGCAGGAGAGAGAACACTTCCACAGAGACAATCCCAGAGTCACGCACCGATGCCACTGGGGAGGATGCTAGCACCATCACATAGGGACACTTGTGTAGAATCTTCCTAAAATAGCTCGGATGCTGTGGTTCTTAGATCCCCTGCAATCACCGGAATTCTTTCTGCCCTCATCTTGTGTGGAGTTCCCTTAGAACATGTAATGGATTCTCTGAAGGAGTTTCAGACAGTTACATTCGTGCATGACTTTGCTTTCTTCCTTTCTTCATGGCTTCATTGGGAAGATTCCCTTTATTAAGCCATTTATTAACTTTTGTATCCCCTCTTTTACAGCGGCCCTGCAGTTTCATACCTGGTACTGAGTAGATGCTCAATAAATACTTAAGGGAAGGGAGAAGAGAAAGAATAGATCAAAGAAGGAAAGAAAGAAGGAAGGAAGGAAGAAGGGATGGAGGGAGGAAAGGAAGGGAGTGCTGTCAATTGGGAGCAACACTCAGTATGTGAGGCTTCTCTGTGATCTGTCTGTAGGGGTCACCTTGCCACCCCAGTACCAATCAGGGGGTTAGACAGATTGATTTCCTGTTGTCTGCTGAGCACCACTGTGTGGGAACTCACTCTTTGTGAATTTGTTGTTCATCTGTTTATTAACCCAAACTTGTTATCATCTGAAAACTTATTTTTCCAGTCAAGGTGGCCCCAGGCCTCAACCTATGTTTTTTTGAAAGAATATTTATTTTTTGTTTATTCCTTAGCAGTTTGTGCATGTGCACAGTGTATCTCGGTCACTGTGTCTGTATTGCTGAGGAGATGTCCCTGCAAACTCTATGGGACATTTGCCATGGCTCTGCTCGACGACCTTGAGCCGGATCCAGCCGAACAAGAAATCCATCAGCACAAAGGCTCAGAACAACAGGAGGTTGCCAGGCAAAGGGTGAACTGGAGCGGCCACGGCCTCTCTCGGGGCAACTGGAGCTTCAGAGTGAGCATCGCACAGACAGCAGTCACAAGGTTATAGGTGGAACGGTCCAGGGCTTTCAGCCTTGTCCAGGGGTCAGCCAACATACAGCTTGCTGAAGTGTAAAACCAGTGGAAATGTATTCTTTGTTACCTTTCCTCTTTCTAACTAGTGTGCACCTCAGAGTCCCATGGCTAGTTTTCCTTGGCTGAGTGGGGGGACTGTCTCATTATAGAAACATTATCCAGGCCTCGAAGAGCAGCAGGTTGTGCCTGGTAGCCAGGAGCTGCAGCGTGGCCATGAGTCCTTTGTTGACTCAAACTTGACCTCATCCATAAAAACTTAGTTTTTCAATCGAGGTGTCTCAGTTTGCCTTTTTTTTTTTTTTAAAGAATATTTTTTTATTCACTCTGTGGCTATTTCAGACACACATACAGCATGTATTGATCATATCAACATCTAACTTCCCACTCTCTGCCCCACTGGACACACCCAACCCTCATGTTCTCCCCCCTTTTTAAAACCTATTAGAGTCGCTCACTGAGCTGTTGACTGACCCTGCTTGTTCTTGTGCAGCCACTGCTAAGGTGACTTCGTGCCCACTCTTCTTGAGTGTGGCTATTAATCCTCAGTGTTGATTGGACTGGATTTGGAATCATCTAGAAGACACATCTCTGGACATGTCTGTGAGGGCATTTTTTCTGGAGAAGTTTAACTGAGGAGGAAAGACTTACTCTGAATGAGGTATAACAATTTCATGGGCTGGAGACTTGAACTAAATAAAACAGAAGAAAGTCAGTTAAATTCCAGAACTTCTCTACCCCACCCTTTCTCCCTCCCCTCCTCCCTGTCCGTGGTCTTCCCAAATGTGAGGGGTCTAAGGTACTTGCTTCTACCGCCATCGGTTCCCACAGTACCTTCCCACTGTGGTGGGCTGTGCCCTCTTGAACCAAGGATCAAAATAAAACTGCTCTCCCTTAAATTATTTTCTGTTTAAAAAAGGATAAGGGTAACTGATAAACTGAGCTAAAGGACAAGGCAATGGTTCAGTTGATAAAATACGGGCCACACAAATGTGAGGACCTTCATTCAAATTCCCAGCATACACAGGGAAATCTAACAGCAATGACACCCCCAACACACACACACACACACACACACACACACACACACACTTAAAAAGAAGCTTCTTTCTAGAAGAAAGAATTTTTTTAAGTAAATACATCATTAGGTATAGAGTATTACGTAACCCATGCAACTTAATGCCATAGAACGTCAGAGTTAGGAAAATCTTGGCCATCAAAGTATCTCTCCACATATGTTGACCTTAAAAACCCCACTGTAGAAGAATCTCTGCATCTGCTCTTCATAAGGCCTAGGTTTTATAGTTGTAAGAAAGAGGGCAGGCTGGGTAGTGATGGTGGTGGTGTACGACTTTAATCCCAGTACTCAGGAGGCAGAGGCAGGTGGATTTCTGGGAATTTGAAGTCAGCCTGGTCTACAGAGTAAGTTCTAGGACAGCCAAGGCTACTCAAGGAAACCTTGTCTTGAAAACAAAAAAGAAAGAAAGAAAAGGAAGAAACAAAGATAGAAAGGGGCTCAGAGTCTCCTTACTAAAAAATGTAAAGCAGATCAGTGAGCCTAAATGTAGAGTCAGGAACGTGGAGTGTGTGAGACAGGGCAGAACACTCCCACTGCAGCGGCAGGAAGGGGAAGGCAGCAGACACTAGCAGTGAACTTGGGCTTCCTGTGATAGCAGAGCCCCCTCACTGAATGACTAAGGAGAAATATTTGTTCCTCCAGGTACTTCCATGTCCCTATCTTGCTGGTCATTTCTGTCAGAAATGAAGCTCCCTAGGTCTAAGTTTCCTCTTTTGTAAACAGAGAAGGTTGGACTATATGGTTTCTGAGACCTTCCGGTTCCAACATTTTATGATCTATGATTAAGACTTCAATGACATTGTTCAGCCTGCTGTCCAGAGTGTGACCCACCAACTTTCATAAAAACAATCATCATTAGCCTATGCTAATTGGTCAATAAAACCATCACAGTTTTATAGCGTGAAACTTGGGACCTGCTGACATTAACACAATTGATGTGCCGAGTGGAAGTTCAGTGTCACGGATAAAAATAGCTGATTGGGGACTTGGGAGTCTTACTCAAAGGGACACAGGCTCAGACGTCCTGTGATTGAAATAGGAACAGTTAACGGGAACCTGACCCACATATAAGATAGTCTCATGTTTGGGAGAGCGCAGGACAACCAACTTCAGGATTGGGAATAACACAGAAAACATCAGAGGGGTGGTTTAGGGCTAAGTCACATTCCTGGCCCATTCACAGGCCATAGCCTTCTCCAGATGGGGACCAGGACGCTTATGGTCAGTGAGTCAAGACTGGAGCCTCAAGCTTGATCATCTCATTAGTCCTTCTACTCCTTACACTTAGGATCGCGACTCATTTCTTTTTTTTAACTCTCTACTTTCTCCTTGAACTTGACAGGATTCTGTTGATATTTTAGGCTTCCCTTTGAGATTTTCCCCTTTGTGTCACTCTGTTGAAAGTAGAATAGAAGCTATCTGATCTTATCATCTACTAGATGTCAAGAGATGGCTGTCCGTTACCAAAGGAGAGGCGGGATGAGAACTTTTACTTCTTCTGACCTTATTACTGGTACCCAGGGAGTTTAAATCACTTGCCACAAGCATGTCATATGCTGATAGTCGGTGGAGTCAGGTTCAAGCCCAGGTCTGCTTGCTTCTGAAGCCCTTACTCTGCCATCAAGAGCTCCTCCAGTGTAGGTCTGCCCTGGAGTCACAGAAAAAAGAATGAGAAAGTGATCTAGGAAGTTATCAGTGATAAGAGACTAAATGTAAGCAAGAGAAGGTGGAGACAGAGTTACAAAGTGAGTTTGGGTGGAACGCAAAAAAGACAGTACCAAGAAACAAAACAAACCTTTAAGAGACAGGTAACTTGTTTAGAGGTCGCAGAGATAAAAAGCGTCAAATATATAACATATAAAAGCAGAGAGTTTGAAAGGCCAAATGGAGGATGTTTGAGAGAGAAGAGGCTTTTGGCACAAAGCACAGGAAGAGGAGTCCATTACAATGCTGTAGGTGACTGCACAGGAGGAGAACTTGAAGGTCAGCCACCCCGAGCCATCATTTGGAGCTATCTATGCCAAGAAGATCTCCAGAGCCCTGGACTGGGCTCCCAAGGTCCAAATGAGGAGCAGAAGGAGGGAGAACATTTGCAAGGAAGTCAGGACCACGAGGGGTGCGCCCACCCACTGAGACGATGGGGCTGATCTAATGGGAGTTCACCAAAGCAAGCTGGACTGGGACTGATGGAGCATATTATCAAACCGGACTCTCTGAACATGTCGGACGAGGAGGGCTGACTGAGAAGCCAAGGACAATGGCACTGGGTTTTGATCCTACTGCGCGTACTGGCTTTGTGGGAGCCTAGTCTGTTTGGATGCTCACCTTCCTAGACCTGGATGGAGTGGGGAGGACCTTGGACTTCCCACAGGGCAGGGAACCCTGACTGCTCTTTGGACTGGAGAGGGAAGGGGAGGGGTGGGGGGAGGGAAATGGGAGGAGATGGAAATTTTTAAGTAAAAAAAATAATAAAAAATAAAAATTAAAAAAAAAAGAAGAAGAAGATCTCCAGACCAGTGCAGAAACCCAGCGGGCGAGAGTTGCCTAGCATTAGATGTAGAACCTCCATCACAGCTGCCTGGTCTACAAATAAAACACGAGATAGAACTGTATCCTACACCAGAGCCATCTTCTTCCGTGGAGACAGCAAGTGTGCTGCTACGGGGCTTTAAAATTCATCCCTCAAAAGTCAAACGATTTCACAGCATATTACAAGGAAGTTCTGCTTTTTAAGGAACCTTGCTGTACAAAGGCATGGTCGCATCAAATGCAGTTTCAGAAGAAAGTATTCTGTAGGTTTTTTTTTTTTCATTTCCAACATTCAACTTAGCAATGAGTTCGCACTGTTTCTCACGCATACCTCAGATTTGCAAGCATGCAACCCTAGGGCACACAGCATGCAATTGCCTTGTGGTAATCGGCCCGTGCAACTGGCCGTGTTTTTCTCAGTTCCATAAAGGAGGAATTATTCTTGATACTGTGATATTCATAGTTGGAAATAGTCCAGAAGAATGTTAGGAAGTTAAATAAAGATACGATGACTTATAAAGCCCATATCGATTAACACTTCTGTTGGAAGACACGGTGTTATGTGTATATTCTAGATGCTTGATTAGCAATACATAACAGTATTAATATTCTAATGTGGGGTAAGATCACCTTCCCAGGCACATGCTAAACAAAACCCTAGTGTGTGAAACACACCAGTGAAGGCCGCAGGCTTCCCACAGTAGGAAGACTGAACCCACAGTAGGAATACCAACCTGCACGGTGTGGTATTGCTTTCACTTAACTTCTCCATGCTCGTGTTCCTCCTCTATAACTCTGTCTCGGCCCGTTTCCCGAGTCACCCACTCGCACTTCTTCCTCCCTGGAGACTCACCCTTACCTGTCTCCTTCCTGCCACCCTCTTCGGCACCTGCCACCTTCTGTGCCATGCTCACCCTTTCTTGCCTCTCTGCCCACATGGTTCCCGTTGCTCTTCAGATCCCAGTTCCATCATCATTTCCTCAGAGAAGCTTCGACGGGCAGCTTTAGTCCAAAAAAGCCAGATCGCAGCTTTCCTTTAGAGACCACGGTTCATCGTACTGAGCACAGATGCAGACTTGTTTGCATTTGTGTACGGCTCTTTTATTTTTTATTTACCTCCTCCACAGGACGATAAACCCCCAAGAAGAGACAGTACAGAGAGTGCGTCTGCTCAATCTCACCACTGTACTCCAGAAATTACAACAAAGTGGTCGTTTTATCCACGTACAATGAGTGAAGTTGATATAAGATGGGATGACAGTCACATGACAGTGAGGATAGAATGGCTTACTGCCATCGGCACAGCCTCCTCTCTGTAAGGCAACGCGTGGCCTTAGTTACAAACATACATAACCTCAAATTACAAACACTGACTTTCAAAATATTTCTCCTACCAGCCGCCTTCCGCCCACCACCGCCCTCCCAGCCACCATGTCCCCTGAGCTGTACTCTTCATGCATAGGTGATTGACAGCCTCCAGCCTCTCTGCTGCTTTCTTTCTGTGCCCCAGAGAGCATCTGCCCTGCTTGCCACTTAGTTTCTTTCCTCCAGGATCTAGTGCAGCAAACTTTAAACTGTTTTCTTTATAAAATTAACCCTGTTTTAGTATCTTAAAAAAAATAAAAATAAAAACAACTGTTTTCCTATCCCCTCCCCTTTTTCCTTTTTCCTTTTCATTGTTCTTTGGTTTTTTTATTTACTTTCTCTTTCTTGTCATTCTATTTGTGAACCAAGATGGATCTTAATAGTGGCTGGAAAAAAATAGTGACTGATACACACAAGAGCACTGTCCTAGTGATCTGTCTGAACCAGCGAGAAGGTAGACAGAATTAGATGCGGTAGAGAAACAGAGCCACCAGCCTGCAAAGTCCTTGAACATACCCAATGGCCTTCTCTACAGTACCCCCCAAGTCCACCCTATCAACATTCCCTCATCAATCTAGTTCTGCAAGAGGTCCTCAGGGTTAGTGCAAGAGCCGACAGAGCGGAGAGATCCGAGCGTTGGATGCAATGTTTAATTGTGTGTAGGCAGCAACGCTGTGTGTCGTTCCTTTCATTCTAGATGCGCAGCATCTTGGCTATGAAGACTGCTGATCGTAACATTATAAACCAGATTTATCATGTCTTTCTATCAAAAGTCAGGACTTCTGAGCTCTGTTGTAACTGTAACTCTCTTTTTTGAGAAGTTGGAGCCAACCTAGGAGTCACAGAGAAGGCTCCGTGGAGGAAAGGTCAACCTTTAAAAGAGTTGCTAATGACCTGGAAGACTCGGGCCTTTAGTAGAGGATCTGTCCAGAGCTCCCTAATATCCTGTGACCCATACTGAGTAAGTTTCCTGCAATGCTGCAGCTGAGTAAGTTTCCTACAATTCTGCAGCTGCAGTCACAAGCAGAAGCAATACGACCCAAGAGACCTTCTCCACCACCCAGGGGCTCTCTGTTATGCTTGGGTTCTCTATCTACCTGTGTCTTGGAAAGGCTGAGGCTCTTCCCTCCCTCACTGTAGCTCCTCATCATCCAGTCCTCCAGGGGGCCTGCAGTCACACAGGAAAAACAGTCCCAGCAGAGGTAACTGCAGTTGTAGCATTGACCTTTCGTTGAGCATCTTGGAGCATGTGCCACACCATTGCAAGACAGAAGCAGGAAACAGCATCTCCACAGAGAGGTGAGGAGACTCAAGTGAGATGACAGAGCCTGGGGAGCTGGAGTCTATGTTGTTAGCAGCTTTTTCTTCCAAGTTCCTGGGTGTCCTAGACCTTAACATGTGTCTGGGTTCCTCATCTAAGGGGCCACTCAAGGCCTAAAGGACGAGTATGAGATGCATATAGAAGGGAAACCAAAATGAAGCCCAAAGAAAAACAATTAACATCTAGAAGGAAGAAGAAGAAAAAAGAGCATAAAATGGCCTGGAGGTGGGAAGTCAGGAAATGGAGAACACAAAAATCTCCAGGAGAAAGAATTAGGATGAGAGAGGGGTATTGAAGAAGATTGGTGCTTCGTAATGCACAGCTCAACATCACACGTCAGGGCAATGGGAAAACCCAAAGAAATGAGCCTTCCAGACCCTCCAGGAAGGGGACAGCTACTCGTGGAGCCTTCAGGCTGACAACCTCATGCAGCAGGTGGAGCTCTGAGCTGTTATGTAAATGAACCAAGACCAAACTTAAATGCACCAGATAGATTTGTTTGTTAAGAGATCCCTGAGAGGAATGGAGGATTCAAGATGACTGAATAACCAGCCACCCCCAACTGTCCTGTCTGCAAGCTGGTTCTCACGAAGCATGTCGCCTAGAAGTGGGACAGCCCCATTGACCCTGGCCGATGTCTTATCAGCACACCCCAGATTCTGAGGAGCAGCGAACCACTGATTATTGTCACTGATGGCTGTGGTGTCCTATTTGCAGCAGCCTCTGGGGAGAAGAGCCACAATCTTCTTCAGAAACTCATTTCAAGTCCTAAACTTCTTCTAGTCCGAGACTCCTCCTTTTTCCTCGATCGCATCCTCCTCGCTGAAGATGAGAAAAGGTCCCCTACCCCTACTGTCCCCATGTGGGATGTAAACCCATTGTCACTTCATATTCTGCCTCTTTTTTTTTTTTTCCTGCCTAGATGTCCCCAGATCTTCTTTTCTCTGAGAGGGGAGAGTTTCCAGCCAGAGAACAAAGCGCTGTACCGAGAATGACCTCAGCAGACTTCTGGATGGGGTCCTAGCCCTATCTTTTATCAGAGTCCCGCTGGCCCTCTGACCTGACCAGCCTGAGCCACACTCTGAAACAGTATGCATAAGGAAGACAGGAGTACTGACGACCACCTTGGCAGTTCTCGAGATTAAAGAAAATTGGGCACAAGCTAAATATCTTTCATCTGAAATACTTGGGAGCGGAAGTAGTTCATGTAGCATTTGTATGGGGGGGCAGGGAGAGATATTTGGATTATTTGCATGAATATAATGACATATCTTCAAAATTCATTTATGTCTCCTCTTACCTTATGTGTATAATCTTAAGGCATTTCTTTTTATCATTTTTTTAAAGATAGTTTTGCTCATGTAGCAAATTTTTATGGTATAGGATTTTCCACCTGTGGCATCATGCAAGCACCAAGAAAGTTTTGGATTTGGGAGCATTTTGGGTCTCAGATTTTCATGTTACAAATTGTCAGCCAGCATTTATTTATCTATCCTCTCTCTCTCTCTCTCTCTCTCTCTCTCTCTCTCTCTCTCTCTCTCTCTCTTTCTCTCTCTCTCTCTGTCTCTCTCTCTCTGAGACAGAGTTTCTTTGTGTATCTTTTACTGTCCTGGAACTCACTATGTAGACCAGACAGGCCTCGAGATCCTCTTGTCTCTGTCTTCTGAGTGCTCGGATTGAAGGCATGCACCACCACAGCTGATTGTCAACCTTTGTGTGACACCTGGCCCATATTTGCAACTACCACTTGACAGCTCTTGCCCTCTGTACCCTACAGTAATGTCCTTTGTGTGGTTAAATTTAAATCATGTTGACAGAAATCCACTGTGACCCATAACATTAAGCACAGTATGATTCAGGAAATGATAATGCCGTATCCGACATGGTTGTCTCCGTGAAGTGCTTAGAGATAACCTGGCAGGAACACACTGGCTTGTGCACGCACACCTTGCCATATCTCTGCAGCGGCGTGGCCAGCCAAACTGTGCAAAGGAAGGAAGCAGGTCCCACACCAGGGTTCTTCCCTCCAGGCCTCTGAGATCATGTGAAGTCTCTGGATGATGCCCAGGAAGGGCGGAGGGTGGTTAGATTACTTAAGGAAGAATAGGATGTGTGGTGAGGCAGGGGAGGAGGAGGGGCCTACGGTTGCCTGGCCACACCCCCTTTTCTGACCCCTGTACTGCACATGTATTCTAATCATCCCGTTCTCTTCTTAGGAAAACGGCAAAGTGTTGTTCCTGGACACTGTCCCGTGTCCTCCCAGTGCCCCGCCCCCATCCAAGACTGAAGAACCCATCTTCCAGTTCTCCCACCTCTCTGGAGCTAACTGCTTGGGTGAAGAAGCTCAATTCATCCAAGCCTGAGCATCACTTCCCCCGCGCCACTGACAAGCTCTGTTTAAAGCCTTGGCTCTGTTACCCCAAGTCAGATTAACTGTGCAGAGTCACCCGGGATCAGGACCCTGCTGGCCTGCCCTCCATTGCTGCTCAGATTCTCTCTCTCTCCCTGTCCCTGCCCTCTTCCCTTCTCCCACCCAGAAACACTCCACAAGAAACTTTTGCATATTTACTTTCCTCTGGACACAGTAAAGCTTACGGTGGTTAAGAGACTTTTCCTACACCACACAGCTTCGAAGTGACAGGGCTCAGACCCGGGGTTCTCATGATAATAGCATCATTACTTCTGTGCACAGGGCAAAAGTTCCATTATTCTTAGAAACTACCTGAAATCTAAAGCTCTCCAAAGAGAAGAGTGGGTACCCCCACAGGTTTTCCTGTAGAACTGTCAAATAAAGGAGGACCCAGCTGGATAGCCTACAGCAGAAGTCCAAGGACTAGGTCTCTAGAGCGCCCCACCACTCCCTACTCATGTGACTTCGAACAACCAACTCAACACCTCTGCCTCAGCTTCAGTTTCCTCATTCTTAAAATAGAAAGGATGGTTCTGTTTCAAAATTGCTTAAAAATTTCATTTAAAATATGATACATATTTTAAAGACTATTTTAGAGTGTATGAATGGGTTTAGTTCAATGGGAATACAGAATTTGGAGAAATCACATAAAATGCAGTTTGCCCAGAATCCAAAGGCCAATTCCACCAGCTTCTCAGTTTGGCTTTCTAGATGGGCAATGCTGCCAAGCGCACAAGGAACAGGGTCTCTGACATGTACAGAGGACTGGGCATCAGAGACCTAAGTCACAGCCGCTGTTGCTTCTCTCTAGGTATGGGATCCTGTTGATTGAGATGGGGATGTTGAGTTGGTTGCCTTCTCAGGTGTATAAAATCTCTGGTACCTGGTGCTGTCGAGAGATAGTGTTCCTCTTCTAATCCACTGGCGCTTGTAATACTGAGTTGGAAGTGTCACCCCAGCCCCTGACCTGGGAATTGTCCTGGTCTGGACTCCAATTCCCAGCCTGCCAAGGGCTTAGACTCCAATTCCCAGCCTGCCAAATGCTTGGACTCCAGCTCCCAGCCTGTCAAGCCCTGACCCCTCCCTAGGGAGGGTTAGGACCACTCCCATAGGGTATTTAGGCTCACCTCAGAAAAAGGAACATATGGTCATTGGGGTTTGTGTGGGCTCCTCTCCCCACCATGCTATCCCTGGCTACCTGGGAGTGTGGCATTTATTAAACATGGGCGTTTTTGATTCGGTCTAATCTGGTTTGATTGGAGGCTCTTTTTAAGGATTATTTTTAACGGTGCTCACCAGCCTGCCACCTCCATCCTCTGCACTGGGAAGATGAGCTCCTTGAAGCCCAGGGATGAGGGCTGGAGAGATGGCTCAGGGGTTAAGACTACTGACTGCTCTTCCAGACAACCCAGGTTCAATCCCAGCACCCATTTGACTTCTCACAACTGTCTGTAACTCTAATTCTCGGGGATCTGAAGCCTCTGTGGGTACCAAACACACAAATGGTGCATAGACTCACATACAGGCAAAACACCCATGTACGTAAAATAAAGATTTAAAAATGGATTATTAGAAAAAAAGAGCAATAGGGATGACAAGAAAGTCTGCCTTGCAAACACCTCATTACCTAGAGTGACTGGTGTCCTTAGGTGACAATAAGCCACCATTGGTGACTCTTCTGCATCACAAGGACCGCTCACCTGAAAATCAGGCCCCACCAGGAAGGTCTGATGACGGAAAGTCAAATGAATCCCACACGCCAGCTGACCTTGCGTTTCTACCAATGCCCATTTATTCAGCTATCTGTGTTCTACAGTAAGTCAAACACAATTAAGGAGGAACACATGTGAAGGGGGCTGTGGCAAGAAAAGCTGAATGAAGACACAGCAAAGCTAAATAGACTGGGAGGTGGGGGAAGGGAGGGGAGGAGAAGAGGAATGGGAAACTGGTCGGGATGTAAAATAAATGAAAAATTAATTAATTAATTAATTAATAATAATAGAGGTACATAGACCAGTTATTTGGTAATTCGCAAGGTTGAAGACCAGGGTTGGTGCTACAGTCTAGCGATAATTTATCTTACATGTACAAAGTCCAGCACTGAAAATAAAATAGTTAATGATTAACACATTCTGCCCCGGCCAAGCCCTGCCACCCCAACTACCACGCAGTTTGGCACATGGGACAACAGGAATAGAGGCAAGTGTGACTGTCATCTTGGAAGGGTATTCAGTGCACTCTTGTTGTAAAAGACAGATGTGCTACCCAAAGAATGAGCTTGAGTTTGCAGGCCAGGGGATGTTTCCACAGCAAAACCTCGTTGGCAACACGCTGTGGTTTACAGGGATTGCTTTCACTTGGAAAGGGCTTTTATTGTGGTGGGGAGACACACGGAGCACTAATAATGCTGGAGAGAACTGGGAGAGCCTTAATTTTATTTATCCCTCGCTCACTTGTCCTTGTTAAGTGCGTGTTACACGCTGCTCACTTGACAGCCAACCAAGACTGTGCGAATCCCCTCGTGTCGTTACAAATACTCTGTAAGGAAAGCAAGAAGAAAATGACAGTGATGCTGAGCACAATAAACCAGAGTCACAAAGACAAAGTTTGCGTGTGTTCTCTCACATGCAGAACCTAGATTTCTTTAAGACCCATGAAAGTAGAAGGTGAATATTTAATAAAATAAAGGGACCGGTAGGGTTGAGGGTAGGTTACGAATGGGGGCAGAAAAGACAATGGGAAGGCGTATAATCAAAGGGCATTGTGTGTGTGTATGTGTGTGTGTGTGTGTGTGTAAATGTTACGATGAACTCCATAATTTTGTGTAGCAAATACACACTACAAAGGCTTGTATAAATCCACTCAGCAACATTAAAAGGGAAAAAGAAAATGATAATAAGTAATTTTTGTCATCAACTTCTAAAGCACCTTTGGCGTAGGCTTTATGATCATAGGAGCTCTGGGTGTTTGGTATCATTTGTGTTGCTCCTGCCGCCGGCAGCACAGCTCTGAACCACTGCCGAAACAACCCAGTCAGATATAGAAGCCAAAGTCATTGTTGGTGTTGGGCCTGCCTAACTTTGTAGTTCAGAAATGCCAATGGGATGTAGTGATATTTCATTTACATTTTTAATAAAGCCTGCCTGAAGATCAGAGAGTAAAACAGTCCCCCTGGTCAGCTTTACAGCCCAGGCAATGATGACACACACCTTTAATCCCAATAACCACACTAGTTTGCTATAGAAACCGGGCAGAGCATGCCTTTAATCCCAGTGGTGCACACCTTTAATCCCAGTCCTAGAGAGGAATTTAAGACAGCAGGAGACAGCTCTCAGACACAGTCTCATTCTGAGATTCCTGGAGGCAGGATCACCATTTCAGACTGAAGTAGAGCTAAGAGCCAGGGGCTAACTGTTTTGCTTTTCTGACCTTCCGGTTGAACCCTAAATTTCTGTCTCTGGGTTTTTATTAATCCTGCTACAAGGAGACAACTCATGTGGCATTGGCTGGAGAATTGTGTGAAGACTTGGTCTAGGGCCCATCTGGTTCTATGGGGGAAGAGTGTGGGCTATGGGAGGCATTGCTCAGCTTCTTGGTTTCTCCCTCTTCAAAGCTGCACTCAGGACCCTTCAGACCAAGCGACCAAAAGGGCTCCTAAGAATGCAGCCTCTTTTTCAGGCGTAGCCCA
The DNA here is from genome assembly GCF_950005125.1 of Chionomys nivalis. Classification (NCBI taxonomy): domain Eukaryota; kingdom Metazoa; phylum Chordata; class Mammalia; order Rodentia; family Cricetidae; genus Chionomys; species Chionomys nivalis. Next base: position 39,060,046 of record NC_080107.1, on the reverse strand, counting down.
ACTGAAGTACTGAAGGCTCATTTCAGCAGAGCCAGCCATAGGAGCAACTCCTGCCCTCCCGGCAGACAGCAGATGTCAGGTGTGGAGTAGGCAAAGCAAATGAAGGAAGCGGTAGTGAGCATGGGGACCTTGAGGCCGCTGAGTTTGGGGTAGTCTTGTCCCATGGATCCCTTCTCCGAGGCCTAGGAGAGCCGGTCCCTGACACGGGGCTGTGGCTCACCGCAGAAGTTGCAGTTTCCCTGTAGGTTGGCTCCAGGGACAGCTGCACTCGGCGCCTCGCGTCTCGGTGATTAGCCAGCAGTTGTTCCTGCTTTGTGGAACATGGACCCCGCAGCCCTGGGAGGTCCTGTGGGGACCTTTTCAGTCTGATTGGCAGACAATTGGCAGGCAGGCACAGCTTCTGCAGTGCTTGACTGAGGCGATGGAGGATAATCCAATTTATTCTTCCTACCTGAAATTGCGCTTGCCGCGTCCCTCGGTGCTCCCTTGGGGCACTCCCTGGTATAACTGTAGCCATCCGTGCCGAGCGTAGACCATGCTGTTCCTCCGAGGGGCTCCGCTCAACCGTGCTGTCCATTGCTATATGAGAATTTGGATGAAATCCTAAAACCTTAGAACTTAAGTCCTAGTATGTCTGGAGGAAGTTTTCACTCTATTGAGGACAATCTCACCATTATGCAAAGAGGACACTCACCATTGTCACACTCAAGGACACCCAGCTTGCCAGGATGAGACAGAGATCCTCCTACACTGCTCATCAAATCCCATCCACTGCTGATTCTTCCCCAAATCCTGCCAGATGTTCAATCCTTGACAATCTGGATCCACATCGTCTCCTTGGATAAGGCTTTTCTCACTACTTAAGTGTCCTTATCTGTGCCTTCAATGCTTTTGGTTTTCATAGCATCTAATTTTAGGTATTCAAACAGCCATCAGATGCAAACTGAAAGAATCCTGTTGCTGTCTCTTTCCCTCAAACCTATCTAATCGTGCGTTCTCTTGGCTGGATCCTTTACATTCTGGGCGTGGATCTTTCGGGGACGTTAAATGGAACATGTTTCCCAGCTCATGGATGCAAGTTAGATATGAAGATAAACAGGCCGCCATCAAGCTGGCTGTGGACAAGAGTGTGGGGTGATCCTTCATCATCTGTCTTCCTCAGCTCTCCGTTCTCAGGATCCCTAATCCTTTCCTCTATAGCTCGTTCAATTCACTTCCAAGGGTACTAGGATTTTGTTCTTCCCAAGAGTCAAGAGACCTTTACTTTTCTCTGAAATTCACCTACAAATGCTAACTATATTTTGCCTTTTTGGTGTTACCAATCTCTTAGCTCTGTGAACCAAACAAGTGTCTACAGGTTGCTGCATCCAGCCTGACCAGGGAACCAGGCTAGGGCTGGCGAGGGAATGAAGAAAGAACACATACACAGGCAAGCATACCGGAAATCTGGAGTCAGGTGGGCTGTGTGCACTCTGAAGGAGTGTGGCACCAGCTACCACAGCAAGCCTTAACATCTTTATTATGTACAACACAGACAGTAGACTTGGAGGGTGGGTAAGCTAGTCTTGGTAGGAGGTCTCTGGAAGTGAGCAGGAGGAGGAAGCTGTTGCCAACTCCTGCATACACTGCCAAATTTACACTTAGACCAGAGCAAGACTTTGTCAGTTTCTCATGGGTCAGAGGCCTTGGTCCTTGACATGGCTGTGTCCATGTCAACAATACACATTCACTCATAATTTCATCCACTCAAGACTTCCTCAGCCCCCCACACCGGGTCTCAGTGCTCAGCGGATAATCACCAGACACACACCTCGCTGGTGGCCCTAGAGGCCATACTTTATCATATCTTTATCCTACTTAGAGTAGCCCTGGATGAGAACTGAGCCAGCACCACTGTGTTCCACCAGCAATATCTCCATCCCCCTTAGATCTATCAGCAATCTGGGCATTCAGAAACTCTAAGAATATGGAAGCCAGTTTCTGACATCAAAGTCTCCTTCCTGCTCCAGCTGAGATGCCGCTCTTGCTTCCTCTTCAAACCCCTCCTCTCTTGTTACACTCATTCACGTTTTCCTCACTCCTTCTAAATGCTGTCTAGAAAAGAAGGGAGTTGATCTGGACGGCAGCGTGTCCTGTTAATCCACTGTCCTTTCGGTCAGTAAATTTCTGTTGTTTTATTTCCTTTCTAGGCTATGAAAAGGCATGGCTGGCACTATTGCTTAATGAATAAACCCTGCACACTGAAGTGAATGGTGGAATGCTGTGGAATGGGATTGACCAGGGGAAGTAGGCAGTAGTAGAAACATGCAGAATACTGAGAAAACAGCAGAGGAAAAATCCCCTTCCCTAGAAGGGTGACTTGGGACAGGGCAGGGCAGGAGGGAGCAGAAGGACATCAGACAGCAATGAGGGAGACAAGCAAAGCCAGATACAACGATGGCTGTGCCTCTTGTTTGGAATTCTGGTGTAGAGTAGAGATAAAAGCAGAAGACCAAAGAGGCAACCTGCCATCATGAATCTCTGGTCCACGAGTTTCGAAAGTGGAGTTTTTGATAACTTGAGTAAATACTCAGTACAGAGCCTCAATGATCTCACCTGCAAGGAGGAAGGCCTCATGGCACAACCAGCTCTTGTGAGGAATCAAGTCCCAGGCTATAGCCTGTGACTGAGCAGGACTGAGCAGGACTGAGCGGGACTGAGTGTGTGTTTAACCTGGTCCCCAGGCGGTACAGTGAACGCATCTCCACGGCAAGCCCTCTTCTGGTCAGCTTCTCTAAGCTTCCAGGCTGGTGAAATCCTCAGGATGGGAGCTCGGCACTGAGGTCCCCTAGGAGAATCTTTAAAACCACAGTCCTAGGGAACACTCTGGGAAGCTGAATGCTCTGTCCCTTCGTTAGGGTAGGATTATACGCACATGTGTGTGTCAGAACTCACGAATGGAGCTCTTCCAGGGCATGCACTATAGTATAGACAATTCACACCTCAGTAACGTTGAACTAACAAGAAACTTTGCCTAAACATACTGACTTACAGGCAAGCGGTAACAAGCATTATATTGAAGAATATGAAGTCTAAGTTACAAAATAGTCTACTTTTCCCCTAGACAAAGACATGCTGTCAACAGCATGAATCAGCATACTTCCTAAAGACACGGCCATTCTTTAGCTACATGTTAAAGGGTCACTGCTAATCTCACACACAAACGCACAGGCACACAGTTCCAAAAAGTTCCTGGGTAAGCCTTAGCCATTGTCATGGGTGATCCTACTGGGCAGCAGAGCTGAGAACCATCCTAGTCCCTCCAACAGGTGTCAGCAGTCAGTTCTGTGGTTTCATGAGAAACCCTGTGAGTGCCCGTATTATGTTGAGGACAATATGCCACTCTCTCTGTTCCTTTGTAACACCCTGACTTGTTTAGAACCCAGGCTACGGATCTGCATAAAGATGGATGTTATATAGCTGAGGTAGAGCTACTGACACAGCCAGAGGCGTCTAAGTCATCTATGGAGAGGCGGTGCACTGCAGTTCCGGGGAAGTCACGGACGCTCACCGCTGAGCTAACTCTTCAGAGCCTTCCTTCCTCTGGAGTCCCACCCCAGCGTTAGTGGATGAGTAGACTCTCAAGGCCATGGAGCGGCCTCCCCAAGCTCACACATCTAAGATATTAGCAGGTGCGTCTTGAATCAATGCCTGCTGCCCTCTGGTCACTAGCTCTTTCCAGATGCCACATGTGCCCAGCAGGCAGCAAGCTGAGGTCTCCCCTCTCTCGTCCATTTGCCAGAACCAATCAACAGCCATATTAAGCGGCACTCATTCAAGTTTCCCGGAACAGAACCCAGGAACAGAAAGGGGAAAGTTGGGTACATGCCGGGGGTGGGGGCAGTACTCTGAGTGACACCCATCCAGCACGCAATTGCAGACACAGAGAGCCAATTGGGGAGCACAGGTGGTTGGTACCTCCTCAGAAAGAGGAGCCACCATGTGTGTGGGGAGGGGGGGATGGGGTGGTGGGGAGAAGAGAGGGAGGAGAATTTAACTCCAAGAGAGGAGGGCATGGCAAGTCCCACTGCCCCTCCTTCTTTGCCAGGGCAACCCAGGATGTCAGACAACACTGTGGCTGCCTCATTATTGGGCTGCTCTGCCATTGTCCTAGGGACAATAGCTTCCGGCCCTGGCTTTGTGTGGGGCTGCCAGCCAAAGTTATTAACCACAGGAGCTGCCTTGGAGGGACATCCAAGAGAGGGGTGAAAGGTCACCTGAAGCAGAGAGGGGAGCGGAAGTGGGAGGGAAAGGCATCACAAAGGAAAAGGATGAGCTTCTGTCCCCTGTCTCCTCCCCCGAGGACTGTTAAACAGAACTGGACCAGAGGGAGGCTCGGGTGGGGAGGGGGCTCAGAGGAAGTACCTGGTGCGGCTGCCCAGGAACGGAGAGGAGGCTGGCATGTGGGGCCATCTTTGAGAGCCCTGGGAGCTGTGGGATGCGCAGGTTCAGGGGATACAGGCTGCACTGGACAACAGGAGAAGGGGGAGAAAGCAGAGACGGGGCCTGGGGCTCTTCAACTCACTCCGTGCTCTACCCTCAGAGAGGCCAGCTAGGTAGACCAGAGCGTTCCAGTTCTGAGAGAACGGGCTGCCTCTCTTCACACCACTGCCCAGGTTAGCCTGGTAGCACTACGGGCAGGGCGTGATAATACCTGGTGGACACCTGCCTGCATGAATGGCCGTGAGCACCGGCCATAGACTGCTGCAGACCTTTCCTTCCTCATACAATAGTGCCTGCTCTTAGTAGGCAGGGGAAACCATTACTGACTCAGGGCTATGACCTGTCAAGGGCCCAGACCCAGCCAAAGTTCCCATTGGAACTTGGGGTTCGCACACGTCCTGCTCTTGAGAAAATCTAGGCCACTCACTTTGGGCTGAAGCCTCCATCTTTGCCCTAGACTCCCCAGTTTCTCTGAGTTCCAAAGCTGGGTAATACCAGGAGGTCTAAGCATTCTCAGCTGCCCAAATGCCTGGCACTGGGGAAGATAGCTTTGCCCTGCCTCTCACACAAAAGAAAAGCAGGGGTCACTGTTCCCAGAGTGGTCACTACCACACCCAGCTCTGCCAGCCCAGCAGGAGATGCTCAAACAGAGTTCACTACCCAAAACAGGGCTGGAAGGCACTGAGACCTGAGGAGGCTCCCAGGTTCAGAAGTCAAGCACCTATATCACAGTTGTTCCTCCAGCCACGGTACAAGGACAGCAGGGGATGAGGCGGGATGGTAATCAGTGGAAGTCAAGGTTATAAAAGAGTTGATAGCTCGTCTGTAAGTTTGAGAACATGGGATATTGACAGAAGAGTGTGAGCGATTCCACTCAACTTCTGTTTCAGGTGGCTCCTTTTATCTCTAACTTCTTGCACATCTGCAGCCGAGCTCCAGATGTCTACCTGGTGCCTTTCCTCCACTCAGGTCCTCACCCCCGTGTCTCCAGGGCCAGACAAACACGGCATTCTCTACCTATCTGCTCCACCACAGAAGTCTAGTTCTGACCACCCTAGACGTCCCCACCTCCACCCCACTATCCCAAACCATTTTCAGACCCCTGCCTCCCACAAGCTTGGCTGCTTTCTTTGACATCTCTCCCTGACCTCCTGTTAGGTCCCATGGCTGGGGAAGCCCAGGACTGTGCTTCTGCAGCCAACACAGCTAGCTGGTCCTGGGAGAACTACCTGGGATGGGAGGCCTTAATTTTTAACAAATTCATAATGATGCTAGATTCCCCGTGGTATAACTGTCATCCAATTGCTTATATTAATTTGGTCCTTCTGAGCATCCTTATTGTCCAAAATAAAGGACACTAGCCACCTGCTCTCTGCTCTAAATTCTCTCCTGAAATCTCCCAATACCTCAGCCCTGGCCCAAACTGCAGCAAGGAATGCAATGGGTGTTGTTCTCTTTCCCGCGTGCTCCAGCCTTTTCATATTCCAAGTTCACAGGCACCCGTGCTTCACAAGGTGAGCTGTGCACGGGGAAAGGGCCGGCTTGGGAGACCTTAGACTACCAAGCTGCTCCAGGCCGGCTCCCACCCTGTCCTCACTAACACCTAAGAGGTCCAAACTTTTCAGACTTCGACCACAAATGAAAATACAACCCCCCCCCCGCCCCAGAAGTGGGAGGAGGGAGTGGGAAGCGAATAAAATGCTAAAAATAAAATAAAGCAGCATACGCTTTCTCTCTCATTAGCAGGAACCTGTGAGATGAAGCACGCGTGTTATTAGGCACTCTCTCGAGTCAGTAAACACAGGCTGAATAAATTCATAAATATCAGCACTAAGTGAGATTTAACAGTGAGCTGTTTATCTTTTGCCTGTCAGGCAGGAGGTGACACTCTCTATGAATCACTCACCAGCTCTGCAGTCTGCACCCGCCTGTCCAGGTAGGAGACAGCTGCAGCTGCGGATGACGGGAGGGCTGCACCTCAGCGGGGCTGTCACCTTAGCGAGTTCAGTAGGCTCTGTGCGGAGGATTCTCAGGGACACACATCCTGGGGCTGTGTCCCAGGTCCTCCAGCCACGACAGACGTCTGGGTGGCTTTGCTGTGTCACATCTCTAAGCTAAAGAATATCTATATGGGGCTGAAGAGATGGCTCAGAGGTTAAAAGCACTGGCTGCTCGGAAGAGGTCCTGAGTTCAATTCCCAGCGACCACATGGTGACATACAACTATCTATAATAAGATCTGGTACCTTCTTCTGGTGTGCAGGCATACAGGCAGGGCGAACACTGTATACATAATAAATAAATGATTTTTTTTAAAAAAGAATATCTATATGGCCTGAACAATCCCACTAACACTTATAGTGAAATCTAATACCCATCGTGAGGGTTTAAGAGGCGTAACTGAGCAGAGCCGGTGTAAAGTGATTCGGTCATGAGATTTTGTACACAGTTTACGCCATTTGAAAATCAATGGGTTGGTGGGTTATCTCCCCAACAGCGGAGTTGTAAAGGTCAGTTTGGTTCTGTCTTCTGTGCTCCCCTCTCACCATGTGTTGTCCTGTGCCACCTTAAGAGTCCAGAGTCTCACCAGCAAAATGAGGCTCCATGACCTTGGATTTTTCCAGATTCTATAACTATGAACCAAGGAAACATTTATTTTTCGTAAATTAACCAATCTATGGCATTTAGTTATAGCTACTGAAGATGTCTCAACTGAGATCTTTCAACGACAGCGTTATAAAACAGGTGCCTACTCCTAAAGCTGTGCGAACACCCAGAGTTATTGTTTTTCAAGAGAAAGACACATAACAGGTCCATGAACAAAGAGTTCACTTAATGTGGTTGCCAGGCTCTGCTATCCTTGATGAAACGGTACAGGACCACGTGAAGGGGCAAAACATGAGGTAGCTACGAAGGACAGAGGCCCCAGTGGCTTCTATAGGAACAAGTGTGAGATGTTTCATGGATGATTCTAGCTTCTAGGCCTCCATTTTCTCCTGTTCTATCCTTGAAGTCCCTCTGAAACCAGGGCCCGTGCAATGATTGCCAAGTGAATCTACATGCAATAGTATGAAGCTCTGGTAAGGGACAGCGCAGTCAAGGGTTGAGGCTAAGAACCTAGGGTCTGTGGTCCTTTTGTGATACCTATCTCCCGTTTCTGCTTTTCCTAGATTTTAGTGCAAGCTGGAGAGGTGTGTGGGTTCCTAAAACCTTCCCAACTGTAAGCTTGTGCTTACATGGACCTCAGACACTGTCTGGCATTCCCCCTACTACCTAAACACATAAAATTAAATCTTCACCTCTGGTTTGTCTTGCAGTGTATAAACTGCTAAGCAAAAAAGGGCATAGCAACCCCCCCCCCCCCCCGCTGCCGCCCTGTGCAGGGCTTCTGAATGTGAAGCAAAATTAACTTTCAGATTTATACAAAGGGTTGGACCCTTATACCATCCTTGCAGAGTCCAGGAGAAAGGAGCATATTCTTGGTCTTTATAGAATGCAAGAGATGCCCACAGGCTGTTTCTCACTACAGGGCAACTGTTCAACACCACTTCTTACCTTCTTCTGATGAGGCTTCCATGTCCCCAAGGATCCACCCCAGGAAATCTCTGAGAGGCTTTGATGTCAAGCAGCATTTCCACAGAGCAGTGTGGAAGATGACACAAGACAGACGTGTACAGGAATGTAACCTGTACCATGACCACACTGTAGGCTAGGAGTCATAACACTCTTTATCCCTTCCGGGAATGGCCAATCTGAATCAGATTCTGCCATTTCTAATAGTAGAATAAACAAAAATAGGGATCATGTACCTCAAAGCACCTGCTCCTTCATTGCTAAAGGTCATCTCTACAATCCACTCTAGTCCTGAATTCTACATATCATCACGGTTATGTTGCCTTAGATGAACAGGGAATGAAGGTTCTAGGAACTGAGCTGCAGAGATAGAAGAACAACTGTTTATATATTTGGGTGCAAGTGCATTAGGCGTCATGACTGAGATAAGCACCTAAGAAAACTCCATCATGGACACCCGCAGGAGCAGGCCTAAGCCAGTGACCTCCACTGGAGCAGGCCCAAGACAGCAACCTCTATAGGAGCAGGCCTGAACCAGCAACCTCTGCGGAAGCAGGCCTGAGCCAGTGACCTCAGGAGAAGCAGGTACAAGGGAGTAACCTCTGATGGAGTAGGCCTGAACCAGTGGCTCTGTGGGATGGGACCAAAACCAGCAACCTCCACAGGAGCAGGCCCGAGCCAGTGATCTCCAAGGGAGCAGGCCCAAGCCAGGGACTTCTGCAGGAGCAGGTATAAGGGAGCAGGCCTGAACCAACGACCTCTGAAGGACTGGTTCAGGAAAAGCAACCAGCATCCTCCTCTGGAGCAGGCCCGAGCCAACAACCTCTACAGGAGCAGGCCCAAGCTAATCACCTTTGTGGGACAGGGCTTGAGCTAGTGACCTCTGCAGAAACAGACCCAAGCAAGTGGGTGCAGGCCCAAATGACCTCCAGAATTTCAGAGCAACCTCCAGGAGCGCTGAGTGACCTCTGGGAATGCTGAGGGACCTCCAGGGTGACTGGAACTGTGGCCCCGACTCCACCATGAGGAGCAACCATCTGAGTCTTTGATTCACTGGCACCTGGAGAGACATGACCCAAACTACACCAATCAGAGGAAAAGATGGGTACACAAGGTAAAAACACATTCAACACCACAAAGAGCAACACGACACCAACAAAAACTAGTGACTCTAAAACAGCAAGACTTGAACACCCCAATACAGATGAGCAGAAGAAAATGACCTAAAAAATAAGTTTAGGAAAATGTTTGAGTTCCTTAAAGAGGAAGCGAAAAATTCTCTCAAAGAAATGGAGGAAAAGACAGGCAAAAAATCGGAAGAAATCAACAAATACCTTAAAGAAAGCCAAGAAAAAGCAATCAAATACATGAAAGAAACAATTCAAGACCTGAAAACCAAGATAGAGACAATAAAGAAAACACAAGCTGCGGGAATTCTGGAAAAGGAAAATATGGGAAATGATCAGGAAGCACAAATGCAAGCCTAAGCAGCAGAATACAAGAGATGGAAGAGAGATTCTCAAGACTGAAGATACAATGGAGGAAATAGACTCATCAAAGAAAGCATTAAATCTTACAAAATCTTAACACAAAATATCCAGGAACACCATGAAAGGACCAAACCTAAGCATAATAAGGATAGAAGAAGGAAAAGAAGTTCAACTAAAAAGCACAGAAATTATACTCAACAAAATCATAGAAAAAAACTTTCCGAACCTAAAGAAAGATATTCATATAATGATACAAGAAGCACACAGAACACCAAATAAACTAGTCCAAAAAAATAAAGTCCCCTCTCCACATAATAATCAAAACACTAAACGTAAAGAATAAAGAAAGAATATTAAGAGCCGCAAAGGAAAAAGGCCAAGTAACATAAAGGCAGACTGCTTTTATGAGAAGTCAGAATTGCACCTGACTTCTCAGTGGAAACAATGAAAGCCAGAGGGTCCTGGTCAAGTGTTATGCAGACATTAAGAGACCATGGATGCCAGCCTAGACTACCCAGCAAAGCTTTTAATCACCGTAGATGGACAAAACAAGGTATTCGATGACAGAAAGAGATTTCATCAATACCTAAGCACAATCCCAGCCTTACACAAAGTACTAGAAGGAAAATGACCACCAAAGGAAGTTAGCTACATCCACAGCAATACAGACAATAGATGATCTCACAGCAGCAAATCTCAACACTGAACATCTATGCCACAAATATAAGGGCACCCTCATATGTAAAACACTTCTAAAGCTTAAATCATACATTAAACCCCACACATTAGTATTGGGAGACTTCAGCACCCCACTCTCACCACAGGACAGGTCTGCAAGATAGAAACTTAACAGAGAAATAAGGGAACCAACATATGTTATAACTCAAATAGACTTAACAGACATCTATAGAAGATTCCATCCAAACATAAAATAATATACCTTCTTCTCAGCACCTCATGAAAACTTGTCAAAAATTGACCACATACTAGGTAACAATGAAAATCTCAGTAGATAATAAAAAAATGGAATAACCCCATGTATCTTCTGGAATCACCATGGCTTAAATTAGAATTCAACAGCAACACTAATTCCAGAAAGTTCACAAACACATGGAAATTAAACAATGCTCACCTGAATCATCAGTGGGTCAAGGAAGAAATAAAGGAAGAAATTAAAGATTCCTAAAATTCAACAAACATGACCATACAACATACCCAAATTTATGGGACACAATGGAAGTGGTGTTAAGAGGAAAGTTCATAGCACTAAATGCCTACATAAAGAACCTGGAAAAATCACATACTAGTGAGTTAACAGAATACCTGAAAACTCTAGAAAAAAAGGAACAAACTCACCCAGGAGGACTAGATAGTAGGATATAATCAAATTGGAAACTGAAATCACAACATAGAAACAAAGGAAACAATATAATAAATCAGTGAGACAAAGAGTAGGTTCTTCGAGAAAATCAACAAAATAGACAAACCTTTATCCAAACTAACCAAAAGGAAGAGAGAAAATATCCAAATTACAAAATCAGCAACAGAAAAGGGGATATAACAATAGACATGGAGGAAATGCAGAGAATCATCAGGTCATATTTCAAAAACCAGTGCTCAACCAAATTGGAAAGCTTAAAGGAAATGGACAATTTTCTGAATAAATACCACTTGCCAAAATTACATCAAGACCAGACAAGCAAATTAAATAGAACTATAACTGCTTAAGAAATAGAAACAATTATCAAAAGTCTCCCAATCAAAAAAAGCTCAGGATCAGATGGTTTCAGAGCAGAAATCTACAAGATTTTCAAAGAAAAACTAATAAATACCAATACTTCTCAAATTACTCCACACAATAGAAACAGAAGGAACATTGTCAAACTCTTTTTGTGAGGCTATAATTACCCTGATATCCAACCCACACAAAGACATTACTAAAAAACAGAATTACCGACCGATCTCACTCATGAATATTGATGCAAAAAATACTCAATAAAATACTGGCAAACCGAATGCAAGAAAACATCAGAAAAATCATCCACCATGATCAAGTAGGCTTCATTGCAGAGATACAGGGATGGTTCAACATATGAAAATCTGTCAATGTAATCCACCATATAAACAAACTGAGAAAAAAAACCCACATGATTATTTCATTAGAAACTGAAAAAGCCTTTGACAAAAAAAAAAAAAAATCATCCCTTCATGATAAAGGTTTTGAAGAGAGCAGGGATACAAAGAACATACCTAAACATAATAAAAGCAATATACAGCAAGTCAATAGTCAACATCAAACTAAACGGAGAGAAACTCAAAGTGATCCCACTGAAATCAGAAACAAGACAAGGTTGTCCACTCTCTTCATATCTATTCAATACAGTACTTGAGGTTCTAGCAGAGCCTCACATAATAAGACAACAAAAAAAGATCAAGGGGGTACAAATCAAAAAAAAAAAGAAGAAATCAAACACCCACCATTTGCTGATGATATAATAGTTTACATAAGTGACCCCAAAAATTCTACCAAGGAACTCCTACAGCTCATAAACACCTTCAGTAATGTAGCAGGATACAAGAGTAACTAAAAGAAAAATCCTCATATATATATATATATCCCTCCTTTATACAGATGATAAATGGAATGAGATAGAAATCAGTGAATCATCACCCTTTACAATAGCCACAGTAGCATAATATTGTTAAGTCCAGAGTGTAGCCCCAGCCCCTGACATCCATCCTAGCCCCCTGGCCTGGGAGTTACATTGGTCTGGACTCCAAATCCCAGCATGACAGGTCCTGACCCTCCTCCCACAGGGTATTTAAGTGGGCTCCCAGAGGAGAAAAACATGGTTCCAGGTTTACATGTGCTCTCCACTTTCCTGACTCTCTGCCATGCGCTCCGCCATGCGAGAGTGCCGTATTTAATGAAACGATGGGCATTTTAATTTGGTTTGATCTGACCTAATTGGATTTCTTTGCGCTGGTGGAGCCGCCAGTCTTAGGATTTTTCCTAACAAAAATATCTCAGAGTAACTCTAACCAAACAAGTGGAAGACCTGTGTGACAAGAACTTTACGTCTTTGAAGAAGGAAATTGAAGAAGACATTAAAAATGGAAAGATCTCCCATGCTCTTGTGTAGGTAGAATTAACATAGTAAAAATTGTAATCTTACCAAAAGCAATCTACAGATTCAATGCCCAGCAAAATTCTTCACAGACCTCAAAAGAACAGTACTCAACTTCATATGGAAAAGCAAAAAAACCAGATAGCAAAACAATTCTGTACAATAAAGGAACCGCCGGAGGCATCACAATCCCTGACTTCAAATTCAACTACAAAGCTACAGTACTGAAAACAGCCTGGTATTGGCACAAAAACAGAGAGAAGGACCAATGGAACCAAATTGAAGACACAGATATTAATCCACAAAAATCAGCACCTGACTTTTGACAAAGAAGCAAAAAATGTGAAATGGAAGAAAGAAAGCATATTCAACAAATAGTGCTGGCATAACTGGATATCAACATGTAGAAGAATGCAAATAGATCCATATCTATTGTCATGCACAAACTCAACTTCAAATGGATTAAAGACCTCAACATAAAAACAACCACACTGAACCTCACAGAAGAGAAAATGGGAAGTACACTTGAATGCATTGGTGCAGGAGATCACTTCCTAAATATAACCCCAGTAGTACAGACACTGAGAGCAACAATTAATAAATGGGACCTCCTCTATAAATAAATGAGAAGCTTCTGTAAAGCAAAGGACATAGTCAACAAGACAAAATGGCAGTCTATAGAATGGGAAAATATCTTCAATAACCCTACAGAGGGCTGATCTCCAAAATATACAAAGAACTCAAGAAACTGGTCATCAAAAGAACAAATAATCCAATAAATAATGGGATACAGACCTAAACAGAGAATTCTCAACAGATAAATATAAAACAGCTGAAAGACACTTAAGTAAATGCTCAACAATCTTAGCCATCAGAGAAATACAAATTAAAACAACTCTGAGATTCCATCTTACACCTGTAAGAATGGCCAAGATTATAAACACTGATGACTACTTATGCTGGAGAATATGTGGGGTAACAGGAACACTCCTCCATTGCTGGTGAGAGTGCAAGCTTTGAAAACCAGTATTGAGATTTCTCAGAAAATAAGGAAACAACCTACCCCAAGATCCAGAAATACCATTTTTGGGTATATACCCAAAGTATGCTCAATCATACCACAAGAGCCTATGCTTACCTATGCTCATAGTAGTGTTGTTTATCATAACCAGAACTTGGAAACAACCTAAATGCCCCTTGACTGAAGAATGGATAAAGAAGATGTGATACATTTACACAATAGAGTACTACACAGAAAACATCATATTGAGCGAGGTAATCTAGACCCAGAAAGATAAAAATAATATGTACTCACTCATAAGTGGCTTTTAGGCATAAAATAAAGAAAAAAACAGTCTATAATTCACAATTCCAGAGAAACTAGACAACAGTGAGGACCCTAGGAGAGGCATACATGGATCTAATCTACATGGAAAGTAGACATGATTTCCTGAGTAAATTGGGAGAGTGGAGTCATGGGAGAGGGTATAAGTGGGCAGGGGAGAAAGGGATGGGAGCAGAGAAAAATACAAAGCTCAACAAAAGCAATTAAAAAATTGAAAAAAAGAAACTGAATCACTCAGCATCACTTACAGGAAGGCTATGTGTGAGCCCCTCTAACAGAGACTCTGAAGTAAATGCAGAACTAATATAACAATCATCAATCCAGACAAACCACATATGAGAAAAAAGGTATCCATGCTGACCTGAACTAGGTCTAAGTATTAGCACAATAGCTATTTCTACTATGGCCTAAATTACTTAAACAACAAATAATCACCACACATACTTAGAAGGCTAGAGCCTAAAGTTAAAGGCTACATTCCGAGGTCGGCATAATTGGCACTTGACTTGTTATTCCATAGCTGAGAAGGTGGCAGAGGTAAGGGGATGGGAGACTGAGCAGAGGTAAGTGCTTTCCTAGCTCCTCTCATAAAGGGCACCACTCATACCACCTAAGTACCTCCCAAAGACCTGATCTCCAAATATCACCCAAGTGCTGTGGTTAAAGTTTAATATATGAATTAAGGAGTAAGGGACCACAAACATGTAATTTAAGAAACTGGTATCCTTATGTCTGCCTGTCCTAGTTTGAGTTTATCAAACAGTGATAAAAACACAGGGAGGGAAGAGTTTATGTGGCTTTCATGCCCCAGTCACAGTTCAAGGCAGGAATTCTAACAGGGCAAGAACCTAGAGGCGGGATCTGAAACAGAGACTATGGAGGAGTGCTGCTTACTGGCTTCGTCTCATGGCTTGCTCAGCTTGCTTTCTTACACAACGCAGAACCCCTTACCCAGGGGAGGTACCTGTCAGAGCGGGCTGGGTCTTCACACAGTCATCATCTGATGGAGGCATGACAGTGGCTGAGGTTCCCTCTTCCCAGATGACTGGAGCTTTGGTCACGTTGACAAAACAACCACCACCACCACAACAACCAAACCAAACAAACAAAAAACCCAAACGAACACACAAATGAGAAACTACCCAGGCCTCTGCCTACATGTGCTTTGTTAAGCTTGTTCTAAAATCTCAGCCAGGGCCATGGTAGAAGGCTCAGCAGTTAAGAACATGTACTACTCTTGTATAGCCCATGTTCAGCTCCCAGGCCCCACTCTCCGTAGGTGACTCACAGCCATCTATAACTCTAGTTCTGGGAGATCTTGTGTCTCTTGCATTACAAAAACACACAAAATAAAAATTAAAAGTTAATATGTAGAAAATCTCAGTCAGTTGAATCAGATGTAGCCCAATCATCCCAAGGACTCAGAAGGCTGAATCTAAAAATGGTTATTACAACAATGACAATAAGTTTTATTATACTGGACATCTCTCACTCCATTTTTAGGGGGCCTGGCCACGTTTTGAGTGCCACGAATATTTTTAGAAGTCTCAGAATAACTTGAGAGACACTGCCATCATATGAAAAATAAAGACTTGGGGAAGGGCTGCTGTGTAGCTCAGTGGTAGAGCCTTTGCCTAGGATGAATGAGACTCTAGATTACACATCTGGACAGAAAGAGAAAAAGAGGAGAGGGTGTGGGAAGGGACAGACAGACAGACAGACAGACAACAGACAGACAGACAGAGGCTGTGAACGAGATATCTTACAAGTCGAAAAATGGAATTCAGTAGTGAGCACGTTTATGTAGAAATCATAGGTTGAATTGTGTTTGCCCAAAATATTTCTCGTACTCAAGAATGTGCCTTTTTTTTTTTTAGAAAAAAAGAAGTCTTGACACATAAATCAAGTCAACAAGGAGGTTATTAGGAAGGGTCCTCTATCCAATATGGCATGTGACTTTGCAAGAGAGAGGAGAGTGTGGTGAAAACACAGAAAGAGAGAAGCCGTGTGACGATGGAGACAGGGCCTAGCTGGCTGTCATTGCCAAGGAACCGCTAGATCCACTAGGGGCTGGCAAAAGCAGAGGAAGGAACAAAGCCCCACCAAAACCTTCACTTGCACTTCAGATATTCAGAACTGTGAGAGAATATTTTCCTGGCTCCTTCAGCCACCTAAGTTTTCATATATTGTTATGGCAGCCTTAGCAAACAGAGACAATAAGTCAAACTCTGTAAGAAGATAGAATTAAATAATTGTAAGAGGTTTTTCGTTGTTGTTGTTGCTAATTTTTTTCTTTCTCTTTCTTTTTTTGCTCTTTGCAGAAGTACTGAAGTATATTCATAGATGCTGGAAGGAGGAGTAGTTTTTCTCTGGGTATATGATCCTTGGTAGGATGCCCATGCCATTGTGGATGGCCCCACCCCCATGCAGTATGGGTAGTACTAATTGTGTCCTATGAATTATTAAGTATAATCAAATAAGAAGAGATTTTAGGGGTGGGTGGGGAGGAGTTGAACGTGTGGGAGGTGAATATGATCAGGATACGTTCTATATATGTGGGGTTTCAATGAATGCATTCTTTCTATATATGAAGATTTCAAATGATGCATTCCGTACATGAAAATTTCAGGGAATAAATTTTTAAAATTATTAAAATAAGAAAGAAGAAAAAAATTTACAGAAAAGTAGATTTGAAAACTAGAAGAGTAGTTAATGAAACACAGAAAAGGAAGGAAGGAACTGAAATGAGAAGGTAAATATCACAGCTGGCATCAAATCCAGGAAGAAGAGACATTTTCTTCAGTGGTGTAGCCTATGTTCCTACAAAGAACCCCTAGTTCATGTTCCTTTAAGCAACTCTGATGAAGCTCATTGACACACACACACACTAAATTTAAAATTTCATGAAAGCAGAGGCAGGGCTAGATGAGAAGATTAGTGGAATAACAAGAGTACGGGGGGACAAGAAAGAGTGATATAGGCAAATGTGATGAAATGCACAATATAGAAATAGACATATATAAAGATGTCATAATGAAATTCATTATTAAACATAATTAATGTTTCAAAAGCACAGTGACTTAAAAACAAAAATTAGAAGGACGCTTTGTGATCGGAGGCCAGACGTCTTAGCCTAGAGTCTTCAGAGAGCAGATTCCCAGGCAAGGATTGAAATGGTGCTATTGGATACAGAGGAAGAGTGCAAGACCCAGAAAATAGGGATAAGAAAAAATGAAAGCAAGGCAAAGAAGATACATTTGAATACTAGCGACTACTTCATAGCGAGCTGTAAAGATGCTATACAAGAGTTCTCTGAAGAAATAGAAGACATACGGATATAGATTTCTCATGAGAAGATTGGTAAGTAGATGTTGAGGTAGATTAGATGGATAGATAGATAGAAAAATAGATAGATAGATAGATAGATAGATAGATAGATAGATAGATAGTAGATAGATAGATGATAGGTAGATGGTAGATAGATAGATGATAGAGAGATGGTAGATAGATAGGTAGATAGATAGAAGATAGATAGATAGATAGATAGATGATAGAGAGATGGTAGATAGATAGATAGACAAATTTATCACAATGAGTTGGTTCATGTTCTAAAGCTTGAAATCCCCACCTTCTGACATCAGGAAAACCAGTGGTGTCACGATAGTCTAAGTGTTGGACCAGAATTCCCACATTGCAAGGAAGGGCCTGATTCTGTTTATTAATTCAAACATATGTCATCCAGAAACCATCCCATAGATATGCCCAGAAATAGGGCACATGGCATAATCAAGTTGTCACACAGAAATAACCACCATAGATACAAGGAGACCATGCGCAAAACATGAGTTCTTGCCTTTATGGGTTTCTCTCCAAGATTTCCAAGCAGAAAACATATTCTGGAGTATCCACTAGGAGGAGGAGGATCTTCAGTTTCCCAGAAATCAAGATTAGCCTACGAGTTAGAAACTGACCCTGAAGGCCTGGCTCGCATTGTCCATCCTCATTATTATGATATATGATGGAGTCTGCATGTGAAAAAATGGCCCATCATTGCCTGAGCAGCAATCAGAGGAGGAGCAGAGGCATTTGGGAGAGTTCAGAAAGCACACAAAGTCAGTTCCAACAGGTGAAGGAAAAGGTGGGTGTGAATAGAGACAGAGACTGAGATGACGGAGAGACGCAAACATAATGAGATTAAGCCGAGAAGACTGGCTGTCGAGGGTTATTAGGAAAGAGCTCAGGTAAGCTGTGGGAAATGAAAGAGGCCTGTGGCAGATGCTAGCCTGTGGAATCTGAGAAATTTGGAGTTCGCCATCAGACTCACTTTTCTCAAAACTTTGCTTTAAAGACAAGGCAACAAAGCCTGAGGGGAGGGTTGGTGGCTGTGGTAATGAGAAATAGTTCCTAGAGACTCAGATACTTCAGCACTTGGCTCCAGTTGGTGGAGGGAGGTCACAGGAGGTGCTGCCTGAGGAAGTAAGTCACCGAGAGCCACTTTGAGAGTTTGTAGCCTTGCTCCGGTTTCGTTCACCTTGCTTCGTGGGTGAGGTTGAAGATGTGAGCTCTGGGCTTCTTGCTCCTGCCGCCATGCCTTGCGACTTGTGCCATGCCTCCCCTCCATTATGAACTATCCTCTAAAGTATAAGCCCAAACGAATTCTTTTCTTCTATAAGCTGCCTTGGTCATGGTGTTTTATCACAGCAGCAACAACGAAAGTAACTATAGAGTGATGTCTGTTAGAGATTTATGAAACTCAGTGGACAAGCGCTTTCTCGATAATTAGCACCCCCCACACCCGGTATGTTTAGAAGCAGTGTTTAAACTCTATCTTCTCAGTGACCTGCTCCCATGGAGAGTCATGGGAAAATCACCTGAGATTGGAATCTAGATCCTCCACCACCTGGTAACACCTGCCTGAATTACAGGCTGGGACCAAACAATGGACAGAATCACCTGAGACACTGTCTCAGGATCACAGAAAGAAGGCTAAAGTGTAGCAACTGCCTTTATAGACGGAGAGCAGCTCCTCCTGACCCTGCACTGGTCCTTAGAGACCTTGTGTTCCTGTTGCCCCTTCCTCCCCACTCTGCACGGCTTCTGTTTCTGGTGAGGGGAAACAGGAGCTAGGAGGAAAATTACAAGAAAAATGTGTGAATTATGGCTGGTATTGGTTCTGGCCTCTAGTTGATTGAAGAATTACAAGGTGGGAAATGAAGAGAATGCCACGGAGAGTAAGAGATGCCTTTCCTTCTCTCTTCCTTTGATCCCGAAAGCTGGGCTTCTCAGCCCGCCTTTGGAAGGGTTCCCTCTAGGAATCTGATCACAGTCTTGATGTACATCCATCAAACCTACATGGCAGTGTGAAGCTTGGCTTAAGTGTGAAGCCCAGGTCAGTGTGAGGCTCAGAGGAACACAGAAAGAACTAGTGGGAATCCGTTTTCTTCTGGAGTGTGGAAATACGTCCTGAGCTATCCAATGAGAGCACACTCCTATGGTCAGGGATGGAGATTCTCAGAATGGAGATTCTCAGAGAGGCTAGGAAAACAGAGTCTACATGAGTTCTCTGCGGGTCTGTAACACATTGCCCTAACATAACAACAGCCGGGCGGTGGTGGCGCACGCCTTTAATCCCAGCACTTGGGAGGCAGAGGCAGGCAGATCTCTGTGAGTTCGAGGCCAGCCTGGTCTACAAGAGCTAGTTCCAGGACAGGAACCAAAAGCTACGGAGAAACCCTGTCTTGAAAATTAAAAAAAAAAAAATTAGAACAACAAACACTAATTAGCTGGAAAGTTTGTTTCTGAGGATCAGAAACCGGGGGTCTGATGTGGGGCCTGTGAATCTGCTCCAGTGTTCCTTGTGAAGCTGCTTGTGGTCATACTGCCCACTAGGCCTGACACTGACTTAGGCTGAAGATTCACGTTCAGGATGTGGCCCTCACTTAAGTATTGACAGAAGCTCCTCTTGATGGCTGGGGGCAGGGAACTTAAGCTTCTCATGAAGAACATGGGCATCTCTGTAGAAATGGTAGCTGGCTTATCCAAGGAAAATGACCCAAGAAAGAACAGAAAATTTTCTATGATGACATAGATTCAGAAGTGGTATATTGTTGGCCACACTTTGGTGGTCACATGGACTGACCTCAGACTCACATGAGAACTACAGAAAGGCATGAACAGCAGCCAGGAGTTATTAGAATTTGGTTCTTTTGGGAGACATCTTTGAGTCAGGCTGTAACATGCCAGGTGATAAGTTCATCACTCCAGTGCAAACTGAACGCGGAAATTGTTAAAAATAAACTCAGCTTTGTGATAAAAATAATTAATACCTTCTGAAGAATAGTGGCCATCACACTTGATAAAACATTAAAACCCCCTATATTGTAATCACAGACAGCTTGAACCCACCTTTGAAGCTGCTGATTCTGCAGGCCTTGGGTGAACACAAGTATTTGCACTTCGAATGAGCTTCCGAATGATTTTGATGTTGCTGCTCTGAGGAAAACACTAGGTGTAGATACATTTATGAAAATTTGGACTCCAAGGGCTTTTGTCATTCTTTTAAGATATTGGAGTCTTGCTGTGTTGCTTAGGGTGGTTTTCAGCTGCTAGGTTCAAGCGATCATCTTACCTTGGCCTCCTGAGTAGTTACTGCAAGTCTATACTAGTGAACAAAGGTTGAACTACTTAAAGGATTTCTGATTGAATGGTCCCCAAATCCAGCTGCTCACCAGGAACACCCAAGGCATTATAGAAAGCCAGAGAAGCTTTTCTTTCTCTTATCAACCCAAGAGTCTTCTTTAAGCAGTCTTAGACAGAGTCGAAATTTAAATTAAATTTATTTAATTTCACTAGATGATCACATGATTCATCAGGTTGAGGAACTCCCAATTCCAAAGGTCTCTTCCTCCCAGTATCCCAGCCACATAGTCTCCACTTAAACAATATTCTCAGCTGTGGGCCATTAACTCCCTATCAAGGCAATGGCTACCATTCAAGTCCAAGGTAGGCAAACTGCCCCAAACTTGAAGTTTAGTCTCCTTTTGGGGTACTGCAGAACTAATAAGCCAAGTTTGGTATGACTCAAGAGAAGCCGGAACAGGAAAACCACCCATGTCCTCCCTCTGTTCATTTCGTCTAATAACCTTTCAGTTTGACCCCACAAGCTGCACAAGTGAACAATGACAAGTGAGTGTTCTAGGAAAGTCTCAAGTTTTCTAAAGGTCTGTATGAGCAGCCTCGAAAGAGCTCATCTACCTTTCTTTGAGAACTATAATCACCATGATAGCCTCCGCGTGTGCTGATGCTGTCTAATATCCAACAGCGGCGTGAGTCAAGCAGGTTCTTCCAGGTTCTCTAACACGACTCCTACCGATGATCTCAGGACTTTGTAGGTGCTTGTACCCACCCCTCGGTTGTTGATTTGTTGAAGCCTTGATTTGCTTCTCTATAAAGCAGATCATTGCTAAGCTCATCAGCTGGCCAATGATGATAAGCACGGAGATGATAGGAAATCATGCAACTTCAAAGTGCTCTGTGGGCATCTGTTACCATGGTTATTCCAAGCACTTTTGCTGCCTCTCCCGAGTTCAGCAGAGCATCCAGAATGCGTGGCTGAGAGAGAACTAGTGAAAGTCTTTCATCCTCTTGTGCTTTGCCAACTGTCAAAGAAGAATGAGATGCTCATGATGTACCCAAAACAATTCTAAAATCCAGAGCTCACTCAGCTCTCTTCTGTGTATCAGAAATATCATGTAGTTGGCCTACCGTCTGCCTTGCCTGTATTCATGTCTGCCGGGCTGTCCATTCAGACTGCAAAGGAGGCCCATTGTACACAGAGTGAAATGAAGAATATTGTTTGTTTCCTGAAGACTGTCACACAGGACACGGGGAGTGTGTATTCCTAGGGTCTAACCTCTGGAAGAACAAAAAACTAATGGGAAATAAGTCAATGAATAAGCAGCCTCACACCCCTTTCTCATTTTGTCCATATTCTTTACTCCTCTGTCTGTAACATGGGAGACTAGATTAAGTCTGCATTGACCTTAGACCCCTCTACCCATTCATTCATCTGTTCATCCCTTCAATCTGTGCTGTATCAGATCCCTCTACCCATTCATTCATCTATTAATTTCTTCCTTTTTTTTCCTGTTTCAGGCCCTCTGTGCAGACATAAAACCCAGAAGCCTCACCCCCTTCTTTCTCCCTCTCCCCCATCCTCTGTTCCCTAGTGCAAGAGGAAGAGGGCTTCCTAAAACAGAGATCTGAAACAGCAGTTGGTAGGGCGGGTCTTCCGCCTCAGACTGGGGAAGGAGAGGAACTCTAATCAGAACCAGAGAAGAGAGTCCTCAGCATCTCTCTAACCTTGTCCCCGAGACAGCAGGAGGGTGATAAGGAAGGAGACGGGAGTGGGTGGGAAGCACACTCAAGAAAAGCGACATTGAAAGACACAGAACCAACTGGGAGGTAGAGGTGATTGAGTCAGAAGGCATGCACTGTCTCGTGGGTCCACAACACGATTCAATAGGAACATCCACGGGGAAGAAATACCGTTCGCTCAGTCAAGCTTCCTCTTTTCTTGGATGATAAGAAACCAGTTGGCCCTACCAAAAGAAATCTATAGATTCAACGCAATCCCCATCAAAATCCCATCAAAATTCTTCACAGATCTGGAGAAGACAATAATCAACTTTATATGGAAAAACAAAAAACCCAGGATAGCCAAAACAATCTTATACAATAAAGGATCGTCTGGAGGCATTACCATCCCTGACTTCAAACTCTATTACAGAGCTACAGTACTGAAAACGGCTTGGTACTGGCATAAAAACAGAGAAGTCGACCAATGGAATAGAATAGAAGACCCTGACTTTAGCCCACAAACCTATGAACACCTGATTTTCGATAAAGGAGCTAAAAGTATACAATGGAAAAAAGAGAGCATCTTCAACAAATTGTGCTGGCAAAACTGGAAGTCAATCTGTAGAAGAATGAAAATAGATCCATATCTATCACCATGCACAAAACTCAAGTCCAAATGGATTAAAGACCTCAATATCAGTCCAAACACACTGAACCTGATAGAAGAGAAAGTGGGAAGTACTCTACAACACATGGGCACAGGAGAACACTTCCTACGTATAACCCCAGCAGCACAAACACTAAGGACATCATTGAATAAATGGGACCTCCTGAGACTGAGAAGCTTCTGTAAAGCAAAGGACACTGTCACTAAGACAGAAAGGCAACCCACTGACTGGGAGAAGATCTTCACCAACCCCGCAACTGACAAAGGTCTGATATCCAAAATATACAAAGAACTCAAGAAATTAGACCGTAAAAGGTTAATCAATCCAATTATAAAATGGGGCACTGAGCTGAACAGAGACTTTTCAACAGAAGAAGTTCAAATGGCCAAAAGACACTTAAGATCGTGCTCAACTTCCTTAGCAATCAGGGAAATGCAAATCAAGACAACATTAAGATACCATCTTACACCGGTCAGAATGGCTAAAATCAAAAACACCAATGATAGCCTCTGCTGGAGAGGTTGTGGAGAAAGGGGCACTCTCATCCATTGCTGGTGGGAATGCAAACTTGTGCAACCACTTTGGAAAGCAGTGTGGCGGTTTCTCAGGAAAGTCGGGTTCAACCTACCTCTCGACCCAGCAATACCACTATTGGGAATATACCCAAGAGATGCCCAAACATACAACAAAAGTATATGCTCAACTATGTTCATAGCAGCATTGTTTGTAATAGCCAGAACCTGGAAACAACCTAGATGTCCTTCAATGGAAGAATGGATGAAGAAAGTATGGAATATATACATATTAGAGTACTACTCAGCAGTAAAAAACAATGACTTCTTGAATTTTGCATACAAATGGACGGAAATTGAAAACACTATCCTGAGTGAGGTAAGCCAGACCCAAAAAGAGGAACATGGGATGTACTCACTCATATTTGGTTTCTAGCCATAAATAAAGGACATTGAGACTATAATTCGTGAATCTAGAAAAGCTAAATAAGAAGGTGAACCCAAAGAAAAACATATAAGCATCCCCCTGAATATTAACCTTCATCAGGCGATGAAAGAAGACAGAGACAGAGACCAACATTGGAGCACTGGACTGAAGTCTCACGATCCAAAGGAGGAGCAGAAGGAGAGTGAGCACGAGCAAGGAACTCAGGACTGCGAGGGGTGCACCCACACACTGAGGCAATGGGGATGTTCTATCGGGAACTCACCAAGGCCAGCTGGCCGGGGACTGAAAAAGCATGGGACAAAACCGGTCTCGCTGAACATAATGGACAATGAGGACTACTGAGAACTGAAGAACAATGGCAATGGGTTCTTGATCCTATTGCACGTAATGGCTTTGTGGGAGCCCAGGTAGTTTGGATGCTCACCTTAATAGACCTGGATGGAGGTGGGTGGTCCTTGGACCTCCCACAGGGCAGAGAAACCTGCTTGCTCTTTGGGCTGAGGAGGAAGGAAGACTTGATTGGGGGAGGGGGAGGGAATGGGAGGTGGTGGCGGGGAAGAGGCAGAAATCTTTAATAATTAAATAAATTAATTAATAAAAAAAAAAAGAAAGAAACCAGTTGGCCTATGTTAAATCCCCATGCCTGTTTATCACCATCTGTAAAACACTGGTGAATTTACCTCATTTTTTAAACTTCAAAAACTCAAGGATTAAGAACACTGGCTGTTCTTCCAGATGACCCAGGTTCAATTCCCAGCACTAGCCTGGTAACCCACAGTTCCAGAGGATCTGACTCCCTCTTCTAGCTTCCTTGGACACATGTCTATGGTGTACAGACACACATACAGGTAAATCATCCATACACATGAAATAAAAATAAATATTCTTAATTTTTATTACATTTTATTTCTTTATGTATGTGTGTGTGCACATGTATGAGGTGTGTGTGTGTGGCACACTTGCTGGAAATAGTTCTCCTCTTTCACCATGTAGACTCTAGGATCAAACAGGTTATCGGGTTTGGCAACAGATACCTTTATCCACTGGGCCATCTTGCCACCTCAAATATGATTTTTTTTTTTGTTCTTACTTAAAAAATACAAGAGAAAGAATTTGGGGAAAGTTAATCTTATTTTTGTGTTTGCTTGTTGCGTTTTCTTGTTGCTTGGGTTTATTGAAATGGAATCTCACTCTCACTATGTAGCCTAGACTGGTCTGAGATTTGCAAATCCTCCTTCCTCAGCCTCAAAAATGTCCCAAGTGTTGGGCGGTGGTGGCACACGCCTTTAATCCCAGCACTCGGGAGGCAGAGGCAGGTGGATCTCTGTGAGTTTGAGGCCAGCCTGGTCTACAAGAGCTAGTTCCAGGACAGGAACCAAAAGCTACGGAGAAACCCTGTCTCAAAAAAAAAAAAAAAAAAAAAGTCCCAAGTGCTGGGATTATAATTGTGTCACCATACCCAGACTCTCAAATCTTAAGAAACAAAGAAGAGGCACTGTTTCAGGTCAGTAGCAAGACATATCATTTAACGTATCAAGGTCCTTTGCTCATCCTCAGCCACAGAATTTTTTTTTTTAAATAAGAATTTAGGTCCAGTCCTGGCAGTTCACATCCTAATTTCCTCTGCACTCCAGTCCCCAGTTGACACTTGGATGAAACCTTCCCACAGTTGTGACCCTAACATCTGCTCCATATCAAAGTTTCCATGCAATCTTCAATACACATTTGTTCTTACTGGGGATTTTTTGGGGGGCAGTTGTGACTTGTTCTTCTCTAAAGCCCCAACAGATCTCAGCCCAGTAGCCAACACATGGGTGATCAGAATACACCTGCTTTCTTGCATTCAGACACTCAGGACTAGCCTTGTCACTAAGGCCTGCTATGGTCTGTTAGTATGCTTGCTTGGCTGGGTGTCCCAGGGTGTGGCAGGAAGATGGTTAACCCTGTGGCTCTTTCTAATACTGAGGCTGCATAAAGAGACTAATACCAGGCAAATGGAGGCCAGTGTCATGGAGGATAAATACTTCTAATTAAAGGAAGGTGTCTGGAGACGCAGCAGTGGGGAGAGAAAACCAGAGCAAGTCTGCTACAGATGCTACTTGACTGGGAAGGGGAACGAAGTCCAGGCCCTTTTCAGACTTGGTACCCTCTTCCCCATTCCTGCCTTCAGGAATATAGGCGGTAGCTTGGCCCACAGGCTAAGGGGCGGGGATTAAAGCTATCATCATTATCGTCGTCGTCGTCACTATTATCAAGTTTGCAGAGTGCTTGCACACAAGCCCTGTGCCACGTGCTTCATTTCCTCTAAACCTCACAAGCTAGCACACAAACGTGTCCTAAATTATCCACAAGCGAGCTGAGCAGGAGGGCCACGTCACTTGTTAAGGTACCATTCTGAGTGGTGCGGAGAAGTCCCCAAAACTGTCCAGCTTCAAAGTTCAAGGTCACAGGACCCTTTCATAGGGACAAAGGCATCAAGAAAAGTAAAAATGGTAGGGGCACAGCACCTTGGACAGCACCAAACACATAGCCCTTGCAGAGAAGGTGGGGAGCCATTGTAACAGCTATGTAGTCCTTTGACAAGGACTCTGAAGAGCAAAACCATGGCGGGCTAAAATCACCTGCTCGGCCACAACATCCAGGGTAATGAGAAAGGGACTCAAATGACTGTGTCCGGGACTTAATCAACTGTCTTGCCATCAGGATGCTCCATTACTGTCCTTTTTTGCTTTCTGCTGACAAGCATGCTGAGGGTTTAGCATAAAGCCGAAGTGAGGTCTCTGAATTCATACCAGCATACAGGATTCAAACTGGCTGTAGCTAGCCTTTAAAACCCTCAGATTAGCTATACCCTCTTTCAACACTCACCGTACATACCAGGTTCCAAGTGGAGGATAGCCCTGATTAATCTGCCCGGTAGAATCAAGGTTGCTGTGACCAAGCTTCATGCCATGCTTCCTACCTCACCATGCCATCTCTCTGGAGGTCATCCACAGTGAGAACAATGACTTACAGCCACTGAATGGCCCCCACAGAACTCAATCTAGGAGGATAGAAGCAAGTGCCCTTTTTCTGTCAAAGACAAAATTGTATAAGATCATCTAAGGCACCATCTCCATTTTACAGACCCTGACCCTAAAGCTAAGGGAATGTAGGTGGCCTACCAAAGACCACACTCCCTCCTGATTCCGTCTGCTCTTCCAGAAACCTCACCATGATCTCTCTAAGTTTGTCCAAGGTGACCCAGAGCTCAGCAGCTCCAAATCCTGTTTTTCTGGCTTGTGGAGGACAAGTTCCATGAAGGTAGTTTCCTTTTTGGAATGGATGGTGGTGATGGGAATGCCTGGACCTGGTGAAATAGGAGGAAAACTTTGGGACTTGTGAAACTCCTGTGCGATCTTGGCCATTCGAAACAAATGCCGAAGGAAAATGATCGACGACAAAGTGACACCAAGATGCAAATCAGACTGGTCCTGTCATTGTCTACTTTTAATAGGGCCTCAAGCCAGGATGGACTTATGTCTTCCTTCTATCTACTTCTTCCAGGATGGCAAAAATAAGTGAGAGACAAGAAGAGAGAGATGATTTCCCCCCAGAATAATTTGGACAGCACCCACTCTCCAGGACCCTGTAAATAGGGCTCCCAATAGTCTGGAGTGCTGGAATGGGGTGTGGCTTGGCACAGGGGACCTGTGTGTTTAGCACAATGACCTGATTGTGCAGGTTGTTCCAACCCAGCAGCGCTCCAGTGGTCACATGTCCCCTGGGCAGCAGATGCTATAACCTTTGCCCAGGGGTTGGGAGCCCTCAGTGGCAGAACTAAGTGCAAAGAAGAGGAGGGAGGCCTGGTTGTCCCTACTGTCACCAGAATCGAGAGAAAGCTATTCTCTGACTCTGCTCATGGCCCCAAGTCCTACCCTACCTGCATTCTTCTCAGAGGATCCTCACCTCCAGGGAGGAAGAATACCAGCAGAGTAGGTGACCTCCCCAGGTAAAAAGTGAGGGGAAAAGCTTCTTAGTTTTTGTTTCTACTATTCCCTGCCCAAATCCAGTGAGGAGTTACTCAGCCGAGACTCCAGCCCTGTGTTTGTCCTGCTAACTGCTGTGTACCTAGTGCCTAGCATCACAACATCACAATGAGGTCATTGTGTAACCCCGGCGGCTCACATTTGTTCCATGAAACACACACGCAAGTGTGTATTTATTGTGGATCACCTGTGTGCCAGACGCTGTCCCAGGCTGAGTATTCAGAAACAAACAAAGCTGACAAGAGCCTCCTGCTCTTGTAGGAACAGACGGTAAAATAAAAGAAGTAGATACATAAGCATGTTGACTATTTGTGGATGGTGGAAAGAGATGAAACAGTGACCAGGGATAAGCTAGGGGGGCAGAGGTGTTGGCAAGAGTGGTAGTTAGAGAAGAAGTTACAGAGGCGAAAGAAGGAACATCGGACTAAGCAGGGAGTGAATAACAACACAAAGAGAAAGAGTGCTCCTGAAAAGCTGGAGAAAACAGTCTAGGGCACTGAGGCAGAATAAAGAGACAGCATTTAGAAGGAAATGGAGGGAGGAGGTGGGCGATGGCAGGCGTTGACATAGTAAGGCTTTAGGAGCCATTGTAGGGATGCTTCAGTTTTCCTAAGTGAGCTAGGTAGCTACTGAATTGGAATAGAATATGTTAGAATCTCAAGACTGATCTATTATTCTCTAAACACACACACACATATACATCATATGCATTACAGATAGCATAAAATTTTT
The DNA here is from genome assembly GCF_950005125.1 of Chionomys nivalis. NCBI lineage: Eukaryota > Metazoa > Chordata > Mammalia > Rodentia > Cricetidae > Chionomys > Chionomys nivalis. The sequence goes on along the minus strand of NC_080107.1, from coordinate 39,031,283 downwards.
ACATAATACATAGAGTCGTATGTAATACACACACACACACACGTTGGCAAAAGTATTAAATGTGGAAGATGGTTCATTGGGTTAAAGTGATCATTGCATGAGCCTGATGACCAGAGTTCCTCCTCAGAACCTACAGCACTCAAGATGGGGACAGAGACAGGACAAGTGGCCAGAAACAGGCAGGGCAGGTAGCCTGGCATGTACGGTACAGTGGTAGAAATGACAAGAGGAGGCTTTGGGTCTCAGGTGGAAGGCCAGAACTATTCACTGATGTTTGCATTCTGACTTACACACACATACACACGCACGCACGCACACAACGCACACATGTGCGTGTGCGCACACACACACAATTCATTTATGAATTAACTAATTAACTATTTTAGATTATTAGTTGCGATCATGGATGTATGATAACACTTATTCTCCATGAAGTTTTGTCATCCAAAAGCATTGCCACAAGCTTGGAGTTCAAAGTGTTTTTATGCCCATTTGTCCACAGGAGCCAACCCAATGGACCAAAGATCTCCTAATTTTATTGGCAATAAGGAAACATGGTGCCAAAGGTATTAAGGGGTTTAATCAAGCTGGGGGTCTTAGGAAAGATTCTTCTTACTTCTTCTTTGCAGAGAAACTGAGACCCAGGTAAGCTACGTGACTTTTCCAAGGTCCCGGAGCCTTGGTATCCAGCCTTGAAACCTAGTTCCCTGACTCACAGGAATGCTTTTGAACTGCCTGTAATGGTTAACCTTGATGGTCAACCTGACAGGAATGACTGAGGAGACACACCTCTGGGTGTGTCTGTGGGGCCTTCTCAGGGAGGTTTAACAGAGACAGGAAGACTAGTTTCAAATGTCAACAGCCCCAGGAGCTGGGGGTCCTAGACTAAATAAAAATGAAAGAGTGACGTCCCAGCATTCAATTCTCTGCCTCCTGAGTGCAGGAACAATACAGCCAACCACCTCACCCTCCCACCGCTCTTGCCTTCTCCGTCATGATGGACGGCACACTCAAACCATGAAACAACACAGCCTCCTCTGATGATTGTATTAATAGACAACTTGATTAGAATTTACAAACACCTAGGAGATGGGTCTGTGGTGGATTAATTCAGTTACACTAGTTGATATGGAAAGACACATTATTTTTTTTTGAGACAGGGTGTCAATATATAGCCGTGCCTGACCTAGAGGCTCTCTGTTTGGACCAGGCTGGCCTCAAACTCATAGAGATCTGTTTGCTTCCACCTCTTGAGTTCTGGGCTTAAAGGACAGTCTTAATTATGAATGAGAACATTCCCTGGCAAAGGATCACATAAAGAAAAAAGTGAGCTGAGTACTAACAAGCGTGCATTTATCACTCGTACTTCTTGACGGCAGATGCGATATGATCAGTTCCTTCAGGCTCTGCTACGGAGACTTCCCTGCACTGTGGCTCAGAATAAACCCTAACTTTCTCCTTAAGTTCATTTTGTCACAGCAAAGCAAAAGGTAACTAGTAGAAGCACATACCAAAGGCAGAAGTCCACTGTACAAATCCACTCTTTCCTGACCCTGCTTTCTTTATTGCTCAGGGCTGGTGTGGAACCTGAACTCTAGAATCCTAAGAAACGTCAGGCATATGGCTCCTCATTGCCCTTCCCTTCTTTCTGTGGCCATTTGAATTCTTTTTTTTTTTTTAATTTTTATTTTTATTCTTTTTTAATTAAAATTTCCACCTGCTCCCCGTTTCCCATTTCCCTCCCCTCCTCCCAAATATTGCCCCCTCCCCCCACTCCCCTCCCCCTATCCCCACTCCTCTTCTCCTACCCCCACACCATTCCCCTTCCCTCTCGATACTGGAGAGCAGTCCAAATTCTCTGCCCTGCGGGAAGACGAAGGTCTTCTATCTACGTCCAGGAAGGTGAGCGTCTAAACAGGCTAAGCTCCCACAAAGCCAGTTCATGTATTAGGATCGAAACCTAGTGCCATTGTCCTTGGCTTCTCATCAGCCTTCATTGTCCGCCATGCTCAGAGAGTCCAGTTTCAACCCATGCTTATTCAGTCCCAGACCAGCTGGCCTTGGTGGACTCCCAATAAATCACTTGACTACCATCTGGCTCCAGGCTTGTCAACTCTGATTGGGTTCCTATAGAACCCTCCCCTGGCTACTGGAAGTTTCGTGGTAGAAAATTCTTCCAAAGCTTTGATCCTAGCTGAGGACCCAGGAAGGTAACTTAGGACTAGCACTAACCATCTGCCTAGTCACCAGAGGGTTACAGCCAAGGTCAAAACCTGACTAGAGACTATTTCCCTCACCCCGTCTCCCTCAGTGCTTCCCCCAGCCCCAGTACTCTCTCAATCCCCAGGAATTATGGGAATGTGTTCCCCATCCATGTGTAACCTGGACTTCTCTGCTCTATCCACCAGAGTACATTCAGCAAGAAGTTGTTTTGGATTGAATTACTTTTATTAGCATCACGCTGGGTCATTGAAAAGATGGCTTAAATATGGCGCTTGGCAGGTATAAAGATGCAAGTTGATCTACAGACTGCCATTGAAGATTTGGAAAGATTTCTGGGGCAAGAAAGGGGGCTTAGCAGGTGATGGTGCTTACCGTAAGTCTGATGACCTGAGTTTGATGCCCAGGACCCACATTGGTGGATGGGAGGCGAAGACCACCTCTTGAAAGCAAACTGTCCTCTGAGCTTCAATACCCAGAAAGAATACATTGCAGGAACACGTCCTAAAAAAATAGTTTGTCAAATTTTGATTTTTTGATCCCACTTAAAAGTTTGCTGTTTAGACCTGGCATTATCCTAGTAACTTTCTGAACTATTGGCTGTGGCCTTTTCTTTTCTATCTGTGCTTGATCGTGAGTCTTGTGAACTAACAGAAGAAATTCCCTATTCACAAATCCTTTTTTTTTTTTTTTTTTTTTTTTGACAGGGTTTCACTGTAGTTTTAGAGCCTGTCCTGGAACTAGCTCTTGTAGACCAGGCTGGCCTTGAACTCACAGAGATCTACCTGCCTCTGACTCCCAAGTGCTGGGATTAAAGGCGTGTGCCATCACTGCCTGGCTATGTATAAAGGTTTCACGTACTCTTACCTTTGTCGAGGTGTCTCATGCCACAGACTTGAATCTGTCTAGCACAGCTTCTGAAGCTACCAGAAACCCTTTTTGTGATGTTTCCAAGGTCCATAGCTCACCCTTCCCATGCTCAATCCCTGCACACCTCATTTCCAACACACAGGGGACAATGTATTCTGCTTTCGTTTGGAGTGGTCAAGAGAATTTCCACATGCTGCTAGACTGAGTACCTGCTGACAAACTGGACAGTAGCAATAATCTTTCCTGTAGCATATGGCCATTGTCATGAAGGGCAAAGCAATGGTATAAGCACAGCATAGATAGTGCTGGCAGCCTGGACCAACTTCTCAGTCCAGGAAGAACTTTCTAAAACCCAAATATATTCTCTCCTTTTCCTGCACTAAAATCCCTCTGCTCTTAGTACAAATCTAAACTCCTTAACATGCCTGCAGGGACCCGTGAGCTAATTCTGTATACATTCCAAACATCCCCCAGATGCTACCACATACCACAGATGCTCCACCATACTATCTACATCCTTCATATCACATATACACCTCACCATACCACACATGCCCTACGCATCCTCCACCACATACACGCTACCCTTGCCCTCCACCACACACACCCCATCTTTACACTGCACATATGTACACACACTAGTCAAACTTCATCACCCCACTACACCACACACCCCCATGATGTACACCATATCTATCCACATACATTATCCACACCAAACACACACCCATCATACCACACACACCCTGTACACACCCACCACTCACACACTGCCTATATCATACACACCCATCATACACACTCCACTGTGTACAGTTCATATACTGCCCCTACATACCTTCACCATATCAAACACCTATAGCCTATCTCACACACATAACACCGCCACACATATACCATATACACCCCACTATACCACATGCTAAGAGGTATACCCATACTACACTTGCTACCATACCAAACACATACTACCCCACATACTCCATCATATGCACACACATACAAATGCCCTACATCACAACCCAGCATACCACTCACACACACATAAATACACATGCACATATAAATCATATATATATCCTTTTCTGAGCCTAAAGGAAGTGATTTTTTTGAGGGAGAGAGAGGGATGAGAGAAGGATGAGAGATAGATAGATAGATAGATAGATAGATAGATAGATAGATAGATAGATAGATGTTTGCAGGCAGGAAGTAGACACACCATAACACTCAACTCTTTTCGTTCTTTGAAGTGCCAGCCTCTCTGAGGGCACAGAGTGCAAGCCTCCTCACCATGGGCAAACCTCCCCCTAGTGCCACTGAGTGCCTGAAATGGACACATAATCTCTGCTTTACTTCCGAGTTTAGTCCGAGAGCTTCCCTGGAGACACGCTACTACCCATTCCCTAACACAGACACGAGGTAGAGGAAACCATGCTGCATAGAGTCTTAGCTGCTATGTCTGAGATCAGACCAAGACTCCACCACTCAGCCGCTGAGTGACCCAGAGCAAGGTCTATGTCCTGGGTGCCTTGAGACCCTGGCTTTACTGGGTACCATAGTAAATAAATGGCGTTGTCTATAGAGTATCCAACCTTACTAGCATTTACTAATACTTAGCAAGTATCGGCCGTGGCAGCTGTTTTTATCCCAAGGGTTCCTTACATAGCATTCTCTCAAGATGACGACCCATCCACTCTAGTATGAGAGCTGTAGGCAGCGAGGAAAGCCATCAGAAAAGAGGAGAGAAAAGCCTCAAGCCCTAACTCTGCTCCTGCAGAAACAGCGAGGTTAGGGGCTGTTGAAATGAACCTGGGTCAGTAGGAGAGTAGATACCACCCCTTAGCTTGTTCTGCTTGGAATGTGCCAGTTTTTCAGAGGGCAGTTTGAGACGTTGGGGGACAAAAGTCAGGTTAGATCTCCTGAATCTTCTTTATACTTCAAACCATTCCCCACACTTCCACTCAATCCCCAACCATTGAGGTTGATGGTCCCTCTGTCAATACCCTGGGCACTGCCTTGGGCCCTACTCTGTTGTTTCTGCTAAGAGCAGGAACCTCTGGCATTCCAGACCCATGGAGAACAGAGCCAGCCCTGCACCGTGGGTTTTTTCCTTGGCATGGTCCCAAGAACAGAGCTGTCAGGAAGGTAGCCCACTTGGTGCCCTGGAGTGGGTGGAAGGATTCCTGCAACCTGACTCTTTGCTGTTCTAGGCTGGATCCCAGGGTCCTGGCTAGGGGAGGGCATTCCTGTTTGCTGAGCTGCTTGCTCTCCAGTCTCATGGCAAGGCTATGTTCCCACCATGGGGTCTGACCTCACGCTAGCCACACCCTGGCTTCCAGAAACCTTCTTCCTAGGGAGAATGGTAGGTGCTGGGAAGAGGGAGGAAGCAGGCTGGAATGAACAGAATTGCCAGCACCAAACACAAGCCTGGGTCCTTCCTGCTCATTTGAGCCTGCCAGCAGGGTGCCCATGTACAGGACAGCTTCTGTAGGCTCGGGTTTCTCACTTGCAAAGCAGATTACAAAAAGGATCCACTGGTTACTAGTGACTCTAAAAACAATTGTTGGTAGAGGGAAACAAGCATTTCCCCCTCTGGCCCCTGTATTACTCCTTCAGGCATCCTTTTCCTGCTACCCCAGTGAGGATTTTTCTTATTCAGGCATAAGAAAACCAGGCTCCCCCTAGGGCAGCCAAAGTAGATGTTGCCAGGGGGCTGCAGAATGGGCAAAAGCCCAAGGGATGTGTGCCAGGTCACATCTCCAACCTTCCCCAACTGGACAAATGCCACTGGTGGCTTTTTCCAAACTGCCTTTCCAGCCTGTGGCTCCTTTCCTCTCACCTGCCAGGACCTGCATTTCTATTTCTGTTTTGAAAGCCTCAGGGAAGTGGACCAGAATAATTAATGATTGATTCTCCAGCACAGCCACCAGGAGGCCGCAGGGCAGGCTGCTGGCCATCTCCTTAAAGTGTGAGGACGGAGCAGAAATCCCGTGAGGCTGCGGCAGGATTGGGTTTGTTCCTGGGGGAGAGTCCAGGTGCTCAGGGCACGTCTACTCTTTGCGAACTACACCTACGAAGTTTGCAGACCCGTCTGCCAGGACCTCTGCTGCCTCCCTTTTAGGTCAAAGGACGTCCACTGTTTTTCTCACAGTAGCCCCACCTCGCCATAGAGCTGCGTGCGCAAGCGCATGCTCATTGGCCCCTTTATCTTGAGGTTCTCACTCAGGAGGCTTTTGAAAAACTCATCCCGCTTTGGGGGAAAGGATTAAAGGAACCGACATCTACTGAGAAATGCTAGAGGAGTTTTAACTCTGCCTTTCTTGGGCGTATTGCCTCTGCCTTTGTTGTCTAATAATAATTAACTTTTGTACCTAGCTGGTTTTCAAAGGGCTTTGGCATTTGTATGTAAGTCTATTCATCCTCGAGGTAGGCCTACCCTTTCTCTCTACCTCACTGCATCTCACATCCCACAGAAAAGGAAATTAAAGCTCAGAGAGAAGGAATGATCCTATTCCATGCAACCAGGTCTGGCACAACTCACCTTCTAGTGCAGAGTCCAGTGTTCTCTCATCCCTAAAGGATACATTTTGGTTCAGGAATGGTCATTATTAAGTAGGGGGAGACAGGCTGTTAGGGGTGGGAGCCTTATGCCATACCTGTTCTCCAGGAAGATTGCACAGGGAACCTTCTGTGCCCACATGTTGAAGGGGAAGATGAGGTTCCGGGTCTCCTCTGCTGTGGTACTTAAGGTACCACTAAGAGCATGCTGGAGAAAGTACGAGGGGTGGGTCACCTCAGCCAGCAGGCTCCAGGGCAGCCCCGGTTTAGTGCAGAAAACCTCAGAACCAGGAGCATCCAGAAGTTTATTCTGCTCATTCCAGCATCATGGTGCCCAAAGACCATCTTCTGAAAGCTCACCTGACGAACATTGCATTATAGTCCCAGAATATTAATTATATAAACTCAAAAAGTTGCCAAGTGCTGCATAGAATTGCAACTTTCTCCAGGAGTGAATGGAAAGTTGAGCCCTAGGGAATATTTCTTTTCACAAGGCTTGATTTCTCTAGAAGCCAACCAGCGTTATTCATGGTTGCATTTTAATATTGGCAACAAATTAAATTTTCTTAGGAAAACGCAGAATATAAAACTTGTAACTGAAGTGGGGTGAGAGGGATGGGGGGGGAGGCTGCCAGGTGGTGGCAGCACCCTTAATGTCAGCTCTCAGAAAGACAGAGGCAGGTGGATCTCTGAGTTCGAGGCCAGCCTGCTTTACAGAGAGAGTTCCAGGACAGCCAGGGCTACACAGAGAAACCTTGTCCCAAAAGAGCAACACACCAAAACCCAAACCAAAAACTTATTACCGGGTTTAAGCTACAGGTTGCTAGTTGACAGCCCTGGGGAAAGAGCTTATGTGCGCCAAGCTGAAGAATAGGTGGGGGCATTTTAAAGGGAACTCTAATTTCCTACTGAACTAAAAGTCGAGATATAAATATATTTTGACACTTTTTACTAAAGTCAAAGAGAGGGTTGAGACTTAAAACCTTGAAGAAAAAGTTTTAGTAAACACAAGTCTTTCAACCTTTTCATTTTACAAAGAAAAGACCGAGACCAGAGCAGCTTCTTTCAGGTCGCTGGGTACCGCTTTAATAACACATCTTCTTCTGTATAGGTTTCAGGAAATCAGTAATTAGACAACGAAGCATGGTGTTCTGACTCCTGGTTGGTTCTAGAAGATCAACCCCTGTCTACTGTCCCCCTGGCACCTGCAGCCTGAAGCAGGCACGGCCTTGAGGCATTTCGGCCTGTTTTCCCTTGATAAGTAGCGAAGAGCGGGTGCACATTAGATTCTCACAGTAGAATATTGCAATAACTTGCTGTGGGCCTAACTCTGGGAGAAAAGGAGACCAGTTTTGTTGGTCGGTAAAAAGAGGATTGGCCAGAAGAGATTCATCAGCTTTAATGGTTATTAGACCTTGGGCTTGGGTGGAATTTCTGAGGTTTACAAAACTGTGTGGGCAAGACTTCTCAGCCCGCTTGGAGTACTGCCTCCTCTCGTGGAGAGGGAGCAGGCTCTGACCTCTGCTGTGGTCTGCTCATCCCACAGCTTCCCCCAATGGAAGAGAGGGCGGGAGCAGAACTGTAGGAATAGCCCTTGGGATCCTTGGGTCCTGTACCAAGAACCACACCCATGCTGACACAGTTGAACCTCCTCTCCCCAGGAGGATGCTGTGGTAGGGTCAGATTATCTGGACCCTCCACGACTATAGAGCAGTCTTAAGTAACAATACAGAAGCATTTAAAACAATAATGTGCTAGATGCTTCCGTTTAGAGCCCTTTAACGATTCATTTACAGACACACATTCTCTTTCCTTTGCACACAATGACTGGATTTCTCCTAAATTGAGATGCGAGAAAGGCCAGATGGGTTGTGAAATAACTCCTTTTTTTTTTTTTTTAAATAGAAAGTTGTGAGTTCTCATACCCAGGTGCACGCATACATCTCCCCAAACACCCCAGGGTCCTCTCCCCCTGTCCTGGCTTTCTCCTCATTCCAGCCCTTTCTTCTGCCCTCCAGGCAGAACAGTCCCTTCTGCCCCACAGGGCTGTCCTCTCAGCTGTAATCCTAAATCCAGAGATCTAGTCTGAGATTGCTGGTGGGTAGAGGGGGGCCTGACTCACTGGCCTGTAGGTTCTCCAGAACCTTTGCTCCCATGTGCTCACAAAGTCCCCTTGGACAGTGACTCAGTATCAAAGAGAATTAACTATGGAGAGGGAAGTGGCAGCCATTGCTACCACTAAGAGCCTCTTATGCCTTCCCAAAGGTTGTCTTTTACGTCACAGAAGCCATTGGCTCCTGTGTCATTGTCCCAGGTCAGCCCAGGATTAGGTGAAATCTAAATCAGACAGTTTCCTTCTCCCAAGTTCCTAGTTCCAAAGAATGAAGGAGAGACCTGATGGTCCTGCATGTTGGAGAAGAGAGAGAAGTGGCCTTAGTAATAACCATTTCCTTTAGCCTAGTAGTGAATAAGTCTCTACGGCCCAGAGAAAGTGGCTTGATGTTGATCAGGCATCTACTCTAGAGAGGGTCACATCAGCAAGTAAGGCCATCTTGCATGAGTGGGCTTCTTCTACCCAAAGACCCGAGCCCTCACACCGAAGTTCTCATACAGAAAGGAAAAGGCCCTTTCCCCATGAGCAGGGGCAGAGGAGGGTTGCAGGGTGTCACAGAGCGACCTTGAGCTCACTCTGGTGGTCAGTGACCCCAAGAGTCTCCAAAGAGTCACATCCTCAGGCCCTGAGGGTTTCATCTTCCACTCCCCCAGTGTTTCCCGGCCTGCTGAGTTAGGACTCGGCCGCCCTCTCTTCCCTCCGCTGGAAACAGAAGCTCCAGCGAATGTTTCTAACTCCTGAGTCCACTCAGCCATGTCCCCCTTGCAAAATCCTCCCCTTCCCTCACCCCCCTGCACCCAGCCAGCCAATCCGCGGCCTGAGAGCCTCGCCAGACACATCTCCCAGGGCCTCGGCGGGATAAAACTGGTTGGCGATGCCAGGTGGATGGGAGCAAACTTCAGAAGGAAGAAGAGACGCCTGGGCCCTGGGCAATCTCAGGGGCAGACCCAGGCAGAGAGGGCCTGAGGCCAGCCGGCCAGGTATGTTGCCTGGGGGCTAGGAGGGAGTAGGCTGGGAAACAGCTGGCCTGTGAGAAAGGAGAGGGTCCCAAGAAGAAGAGAAGCCTTTTCCTTCTCAAGTTAAGTGGGATGAGGCAGGGGCGATAGAGAGATAGGGTACCTGGCGGGAGTTTGGGGCTTCCTCCGTGCATTACTAACTATGAATCCTCTCAATAAGCACATTCGCTAGGCCAGACTGAGGTTGGCCTCACTTCAGCCAAAAGAATATTCCCTACTCTTGGCTCTCAATGGGAGTCAAAAGACCTAGCTTGGGGAGGGGATGTGGAGTTGGGGCCTCAAGTCTCATGTCCTTTGCCCTGGGTTTATGCAGGGTAGCAGCGTGGCTGCTGGCGCCGCCAGGACCTGCGTAAGAAAGCCGCGAGTGTTCCGCAGGCTGCTGCGAGCGACTCCCTGGCGATGCCTCACAACTCGATCAGATCCGGTAAGGACCGCAAAGGGGCCAGGACCCCCAGCCCTCGCGCCGCCGGGCGTCGGTGTGTGCGCTTGGCCGGGTAGGGCGAGAGAGCTCACGCTCCAGGCTGGTGGGACCCACCTGTGTAGGGACACAGCTGGGGGCGCCCCGGGCCTGGCTGTCCACTGGGGACCACCTTGCTGCTCTCCAGTTCTTGGGTCTCCCTTTGCCCAAGCTGTCCTTTACCGGCCTTGGTTTCTGAGAACCACAGGAAGCAATGAGGGGTTAACTGTGGGGTCACAAGGGTTGTCCTTTGCGCCCCCCCCCCCCCAACCATCTTGCACAGCCATTGGACAGGACGGACATCCTGTACGCTCTCAGGCCTTAGGCCAAGCAGATTCTAGACTTGCCGCGACCCCTACCTATTCTTTGATCTCTGGGTGCACGCAGTTCTTCTCAAGACTCCTTAGGGCTCCGTGAGCCCCCCCCCACCTCTGCATGTTTCGTCCCACGGAAAAAAGGAGTCTGGGCACGGGGGTGTCTGGGAACGGTGGCGCACTATGGTGCTTCGGAATGCTTTCCTACCTGCCTTGAGCTAGGCAGGGACCCAAGCTCAACGCTTCCACTGGCGCAGACTAATGCGGGCCGCCAAAAGATCCCAATTTTCCTCCCCCACCTGCGTCCCAGCCCAGGGCCTTCAAAAGCTCCCAAGCTCCCTGCAGCTGTGCCTGATCCACCCGCTCGCGGCTGGGGTCAGGGTGTACTTGGGGAAGGAGCCCCCAGGGTCCAGGATGGCGAGCGTGGTGGACGCCGGCCACCCAGTCGCACGGCCAGTGCGGACAGCGGGCGGAGGCGCGACTCGGCCCGCGGTGATGGATGGAGCCAGGTCGGGCGCGAGGAAAGCGATTTATGGGGCCAGGGCGCATCGCGATCGATTTGGGCCGGCCAAGTGAGAGGAAATCAATATTTCAGATGAATTCTCCGCGAATATGAAGTCGCGCTCAGTAAACGGGACATTTGTTATAATAAGGAGGGTCGGATCCCGCGCGCCGCGCGGCTGAGATCTTTATTTAGCTGCCAGGGTCAGACCGTGCGGCGCAGTCTCGGCTGGGAGGGCCCGGACCTCACTGGAAGGGACACCACCAAACCCCTAGGGCGCGGAAAGGCTTCCTAACCCCTTTGGTTGTAAAGCGGTGGAGGAGACAGCAGGGTGCTCAACCCCCGCCCCGCTCCCAAAGTGGGACCCTAACGATCTTAGCTGCCCTGACCAACTTGGGGCAGCCTCAGCGACTGCGGCGTGGACACCTCTCCGCGCTTCCCTGGCGCCGCCAGTGAAGCTGCCTAGCACCCCTGAACCGGCTGCTCCTGGGGACCCACCGCGCCTTTGTGCCACTTTCTAAGGCCAGGGCAAGATTTTAGCCCCTTAGTCTTTAGTCAGACTAGCGTAAGACACTGAACATCGCCTCCGCCTCCGGAGCTGGGGTTTTCCAGGCCCAGCGGGGTCCGGCTGCTGCTAACCTCTCTGGCTAGGCTTTCGGCGATTCCGGGTTTGATCGGCTTCGACCTCCTCCTGACCTTTCCGTTGGTGACAAGAGTGGGCACTCACAGACCTCGAATTCGCGAGATTGAGCGAGACTCTTCTCAACCGCCGCTTAAGAAATAAGAGTGTCAGAATTCTTCCCGTTTGGCTTGTTTTCGTTCTAAACGCACTCCTTAGAACAAATGAAGATAGAAATAAAAAAAGAAAAGGCAAAGGGCACGATTTACCTTTACTTTATTCTCAGCCAAACTGCCCCAGTCCCGAAAGAAAGGCGCTTTTCCTATCAGTTCAGATATAGATCGCCCTTGGGTGTGAGTGTCTCTGTCTCCCGCCCTACCAGGTAGTTTTCTGTCCGAGAAAGCCAAAGGAGCCTCTTTTTCATTTTCCTCCAAACAAAGGAAGAAATAAAACCGCGAAGGAGAGGACGAAGGACTTTTCCCATCCATTTCACTTTTTAAAAGATGAAAAATGCCCAAAGGAACCCCAATAGTTAAAATCTGTTCCGCATCTCTCTCCTGATCCTGTGCAGGCAAAGCTGAGCCAGAGATGCTCCTTTTTTCTAATCATTTGTTGAACGTGGTGCCCCTTATTTAGAGAGAAATTCGTAGCTGACCCTTCTTGTCTTTTGTTTTGCTTTTTTGAAAAGACCATTCTTCAGGTTTAGCGGCTGGTCCACAATTCTGCTGGCACCTCGATTTCTGCCTGCGACTATGGAGTCTGAGGGTTTAAGTTTTCTGCGGAGTAGACTCCAAAGCACAAGAGTCCTCTTGGTCTTTTGCCAGGCCAGATCCCCTGGTCCAGCCATCCTCGCTGCTCAGCAAAAGTTTCCTTGGCGCTGTCGCTCCCCCTTCACCCTCCTCTCAAGCCGGGCTAATCAGGTCTTGCAAAAAGGTCTTAATATCTTTACAGCTTTATTCTCAGGGATAGTTCGGGCTGTGAGTGAATTATTTTGATATCGCGTTGGGCTGAGCGTTCGATAAATCCGCAGGATTTTTTGTTGCACCGGGGGACAAAATTTTCTAAAAGTAGAAGCATAAAAAAAATTTTTGAAAGTTGCGTGAAGAATGATCGGTGCCACTTATATATTACAAACGTAAAAAATGTTTCCACGAAGAGAAGAGTTTGGTAAAAAAGCAAGCAGATTGTCACTAACAGTAATATTTAAAAAACTTGTGGAGAAACTCTCCCCTCCGTTCCTCTGGAAACATATTCTAGAGGCGGAGGAGAAGATCAAGGGAAGGAACTAAGTTGCCTTTAAACACCTACAGCTGGGAAAGGGGTGAAAAAAAAACCCAATTGGGAAGAATCTGTTTCTTTCCAGGTTTCTTGCCTGGCTTAGGGGGGAAAAGAAAAGAAAAGAAAAGAAAAGAAAAGAAAAGAAAAGAAAAGAAAAGAAAAGAAAAGAAAAGAAAAGAAAAGAAAAAGGTTTCCTTGAGAGGTGAACCGGTGTCCAGGAACAAAAAGAGGTATTGGGGTTCCTCAATTCATCTTTGTTTCAGGATGGTCCAGCTTCCCATCCTCGGCAAGTTAATTAGGAGATAATTTAGTTGCCTTGCGAATTAGTTTTAAGATAAGTATCTTTTCAAGCCGTTGTCACTTTAATTGCCCCACTGATTGATAAGAAGTAATTATTTCTAATTGACACTTTTTTGATGTCTATTGGAAGCATTTATTTGAGACCTTTCTGGAGTAAAAAGAAAGTTAATTAATTTTTATCAATCTACACCCAAAAGGACAAAGGACGCGAAGAAAACAAAATAAAAATCAATACCGTGTAATTTTTAATTATTAAAAATCATTTTGGCTTGAAGGAGATCTTCTGTTAATATATGAAATCAGAACATTGTTTGACAGTCTCAAATCTCCAATTTCAGTGAGAGCAACTATTATGGGCATACGTTTTCTGTGGATAAATTTATTAGCCCTTTGTGCATCTATTTCATTCTGGATCAGGTTCCCTCTGCTTTGTGGGTTTTTTTTTTTTTTGCCTTTTTTTTTGTTGTTGTTGTTTGTTTTTGTAAAATCAATGAAACTTGGAATGCTCTGAACAGATAAAATCAGTTTTTTGTTAGTAGCTAATTTTGAGTATGATTTACTAACAGCTATCCTGGCTTTCTGTAATTATTGACGGAGCTGGGTGGAAAGGTGAAACTTTACTTATGGTGGGTGACACATGCTGTCTCATACCTAAACCTTGGAGTAAGCAGTTTAATCATTGACCCTCAGGACATTGTACTGTGAAAGAGAAAAATGCGGGAAATAAAGAAACAGAAAAATAAAGAAAAAGATAAAGAAAGTGAACAGAGGAAGGGGATGGGGGAGAGGGAGGGCAGGGAATGGCTGGAAGAGATGAAGGTACACCGGTACACCGTTTACTTTGGGGAGAAGGTGGCCCAGTGCAGGTGACTAGGATTCTTGATTTAAAAGGTGAATTGAAATCCTGATTTCGGAACTCATTCTTTTGAACATATACAATCTCCCACAGGTCCTGCCATCCCTCAACACTGCTCCATGCTCCTTTTTTATGTTGAAAAGGAGCAAACTCTTGGGCAGCCAGCTGGTTAAGATATTGGGCATCTAGTTATGAAAGTTTTGATCTGAAAATCTGTGAAGAGAAACCAAAAAACAATGTACATTGTGTTCTACGAACATGCATGAAGATTTGGGTGTTGTTTTTATTTGTTCTAGAAGCCCCATCTCTGTTTGCATATTCACGCTTCTCATCCGTAGGCTTGTGACTTATTGACATAAGATATTCCTGAATTAACCCCCCCCCCACTCCCTTCTCTTACATACACAAGCAAACACACACACACAATTGTGCACCTCAGGAAGAGAGGAATAGAATCACGTAAAATATGCTTATGTCAGGTTAATTTCAGCCAGTGTCTTTTTCAACCATTTATATGAAAAATAAAATCCTGTCTGCTTTTAATTCTGTTTCTCCAAGATTATGTGGAGCTGCAAGAATGAGGAAACATTTCAAATGAAAATGAAATTTAAGACGCATAAACAGCAGATAATATCACATACCAACCTCACTATGAGTGAAACTGGAAAAATATATAAATAATGCAAAAAAATCAGCAAGGGAGAGTTTAGTGATGGAAAATTCCCCTGCAATTAAATGAAACAGTAATTTAGTGGAGATATGCCTGAATGAATTAGCATTTATTAATTGGCTTTCATAAAAACAATGTGTGTGTGTGCGCGCACGCATGCACCTGCATGCACACACACAAGGGTAGTGTAGAAATTATAGATCCCATGCAGGAAAAGTTGCTCAAATGTTCATATCAAATCATGCCTTTGTCAAATTCTCTCTTTTTGTGTATGTGAAAAATTCCAGTTCCTTTACTCTCAAGTTTCACCTGCACATAGGGTGTTTGCAGTAAGGGGAACCCATCTAGAACAGAAAGAATAAAGCTGCCTTCCTCTTTTATTTCTAAACATGAAACCAAGGAGACACACATGGGTGTAGCTGACTACACTTCGCTCAGGAGCATTTAAACCAGGTCAGAAAAAAAAAAAAAGAAGAAAAAAAGAAAGAAGGCTTTCTGCTTTCTCTGGAGCACAACTAACCAAGGAGAGAAGGAGAGAAGGTTGCTTTGTGGTTTGGTCCTTTCCCAGACTGCTAGAGCATTCTCCCCAGCTCAGGCAGGAACTTTAGTTTGTAATGTCAGCAAGGCACTTGCCAGAGTTGACTGGGTGCACGGATGTGTTTACTCTCCCTCACCGCAGTTGGTCTGTCTTCATTCAGTTCTAAGCATTTTAAAGCCACTCTGCCAATGCGAGAGATCCCAGAGTTCTCAGTTGAGCTGCAGAGCCGCTTTGAGCTCTGAGAGTCTGAGAATAAAATTCAGAAGATAAGAGGAACGTGTGTGTGTGTGTGTGTGTGTGTGTGTGTGTGTGTGTGAGAGAGAGAGAGAGACAGACAGACAGACAGACAGACAGACAGAGACAGACAGAAAGAGAGAGAGAAACAGACAGAAAGACAGAGACAGACAGAAAGAGAGAGAGATAGAGAGACAGAGAGACAGAGACAGACAGAGAGACAGAGACAGACAGACGGGGGGGGGGGGAGAGGAGAGAGAGAGAGAGAGAGAGAGAGAGAGAGAGAGAGATATTTAAAAGGAGGTAGCACAGCATGAGTTCCCATTCAAGACAGGATTGTTTTGCCTGAGTTGATGCTTTGGTAGAAGCTGAGCCACTTCCCCTCCTGAGATCTCACTTTCTCCAGAGATAAAACTTCAGGGCCCAAAACTTGTTCTAAGAGAGTCCTACCCCATACTATGAATGTTTCTGGATTCAGGTGGCAATGCCTTAGTCCAGGTTCTTTGGGAGAGGGGAATCAAGGCGTATGAAATGTGTTCCAAGTCTGTTTCTAAGGCAATGTTAGATGGGTCTCTTTGAGTTAAAAAGTACAAAGAATAATCGTCAGGGGGCTCTGGGCTCCCAAAAGCTGAACCAACCCCAGTTTTCCCCAACCCAACAGAGTAAATCTGGGATGGAATATCTGAAGCCAAACAGGTGGGAAGAGGCTTCCATCTTTTTTTTATCTGCACCAACAATGCTTCAAAGCGCATCTGTGAGGAGAGATGACAATTTTCTCACGTCCAGAGTTAGGCTAACCAACCGACTTGGATTTTCAACCACCTCTCAGTACACTCCCATGACCTCACAGGGACCTGATGACCAAATGTTTATTTCACAGGGGCCAGAAAAAAGAAATTCTTTATGGCAAGGTTTTTGGGTAAATTCATGTCACTGAGTGCCAGCTTTGCCTTGACTGCAGATCTTTCCCAAGGATAAGCGTAGAGAAGTCCAGATGTCTCTCATGAACTCTTTTTTTTTTTTTTTTTTTTTTTTTTTTTGGTTTTTCGAGACAGGGTTTCTCTGTGGTTTTGGATCCTGTCCTGGAACTAGCTCTTGTAGACCAGGATGGTCTCGAACTCACAGAGATCCGCCTGCCTCTGCCTCCCGAGTGCTGGGATTAAAGGCGTGCGCCACCACCGCCCGGCTTCTCATGAACTCTTAAGTCCCTTTTCTGCATGAATTCCTAAGGATCCCACTCCATAGTCTCAAATACCACAAGAGATGCCAAGTACGGCGAGGCTGTGCACAGCCTTTCTTTGCAGCCCCTCCTCTCCGAGCAACGCTCTTTTATGACCAAAGAAGGAGAATCAGTCCCCCAGAGCCAAGTTTACCGTGGAGCTTGGTGCCAGGAAGCTGAGATTTTCATCTGCCTGGACGGTTACAGGTGTGCCGCTGAACTGAGAGCAGGTACATCAACTCCTTTGAGTCTCATGACTTTGCCTGACAGGTCCTGCATGGCTGTTTCTATGGAAACGAAGGGAACTCACGGGCAAGGAGGCAGATCTCAGTCCATTCCCTCTCCACCCAACATCCAGCTCATCAAAACTTGGTCTCAGTAGATGGGTGTTCACACTTGCACACTTGGTAGGAACTCAGTGGGAACACTAGGCAAGCAGGTTGAAGAGCCTATCCCAGCAGGGACTGTTAGAGCCTTCGGTCTGTCAACTTGTTTTCCTCATCCAGGTCCCCCAGTCTCTAGCAGCTAACTGAAGTGTGTTTGTCTGCAGCACGGATCTGTCTTTCCATCTGCGACCTGAGGGAAGTGTTTCAGCTTTCCCAGAGCCTCTTGAAAGTTGCTGTGGGGAGGGGTCAGCCATTAGCCAAGGCGAAGGGAGGGGCCTTCCTTCAACACATTTTTCCAAAACCGTCGCTGCATCTCTGTCTGTACCGGAAGTGCCACCTTCGGGCACCTTAGAAAGTTGAAAGCCCACAGGAAGCTTCATTTCCTCCCACAGCAGCTCAAAGCCACATTGAGTCTGAGTGCCTAGGTTCACTTTCTGTGATATCCAGGAAGGGCTAGTCCTGGGCGTCCAATCTCTGGGCCATGTAGCTAGGACTCTGGGCGCCGGGCACTTTCTCCAGGTTTAGTTTTGTTTCCTCTGCGGCTTCCTCAGGGTCTCTCCCTCAGGGCGTCAGAGCCGAGGCTTCTGCTGCTGGGAAGCCTCTACAGACGTTCCTTTTTAACCTCAGCTCAAAGTGGGGTTTGTTTTAATGTCTTCATTTAGCTGCTGAGCCGGTTGCAATTTTTGTGATGGTTTTATTTAAGCAGAGGAACTGAAAGAAAGGACATCTTCCCAATCTATAGCTCCTACCCCCTTCTCTCTCCCTCTCTCCCCGCTCCTCTATCTTTCTCCTTCCCTCCCCTCCTCTTTCTTTGCCTCTCTCTTCCTCTTTCTAGCTTCAGTCACAATGGCCATTGGTTTTGTCTTTTTCACTTGTTTTCCTAAATGGCCTTGGAGTGACCTGGCAGTTAGCACTAATTAGTCTGCTGGGACCCAGTGCCACCGTCGGAAGAGGGCAGCAGACAGGTCTGGCTGAAAGAGACAGCTCGGAGGGAAATGGCTTAATCTGCTGTCATCTCGTGAACTGTGTGTTTACACACACCCAACCCTCTGTTTGGGTTGTCATTTTTATTCACTGGTGTCTCCAATATTTGAGGAAGACAGCAGCACTATTATCACTGGGATAAGCTGGGGGGCTGTGAGGTGTCAAGAGGGTGAGGAGCTTCCTAGATGACTGTGAAGCTAGGGTCCTGTTCCAGACTCCCACCATGGAAGACTCTGTCCTGCAGGCACTTGGAGGGGATAAACCCTGGAGCCTTTGTTCTTGACCTGGGGGCTCACTGTTTTCTTTCCGCGTGACCTTTGGGAAATGTGTTGTCTTTTGGGGCTTGAATAATTTAATTGTAAGAAATTGGGGAATGTTTCAGGGCTTCTAGGAAGCAATATGTGTAAAACTTATGTCTTTAAATGAATATATGTTGAATATATCAATGCAAATATATATTCAATATATATTCAGGGTAAGTGTATATTGAATATATACATATTCAAAAGAAATTAATATCCTCAACATGGCACATAGTGGCTACTTTTTTTTCTTTTTTCTTTTTTTATTTCTTCCTTTCTTTCTTTTCCACTTTTTTAAAATAGAGACTTTAGAAGAGGTGGCATACACCTTCAGTCCCAGCACTCAGGAGGCAGAGGTAGGCAACTCTCTGTGAGTTCAAGGCTAACCTGGTCTACTGGGCAAGTTCCAGGACAGGTGGGATTGCACAGAGAAATCCTATTTTGAAAAACAAAAATAAATAAATAAATAAATAAATGAAAATATAAATAAAAAATGAAAAAGAGATGTAAAGTATTGGAGGACTTTAGGTTGGAATCCAGAACATTCTAGGACAGCGGTTCTCAATCTGTGAATCATGATCCCTTTGACAAACCTCTGTCTCCAAAAATACGTACATTACAATTCATAACAGTAGCAAATTATAGGTACAAAGTATCAACAAACATAATTTTATGGTTGGGGGTCACCACAACATGAGGAACTGTATTAAAGGGTCTCAGCCTTAGGAAGGCTGAGAACCACTGCGCTAGGGTCTTGATGGAATCTTCCTGGGAGTCCTGTGCCTTGGCAATTATGCTGTGTGTGGGGCTAAGACAGGACACGCAAACATTTGCCTTGGAGACTTGTTTTTAATACAGACCCAAACCACTTAGTTTTTAGAAATTAAAAGTCACCATTTTTCTGCTTTCTCCCCTTTTCTCCCCACCTCCCTCACTGTCCACCTCTGTCTTCTGTTTTGCCGCTTTGCGTAATAGTGATCCAGTTTGAGCCGGATGGCGAACCCTGGTTGACATTTAAGTCTTAGGAACTGAGCGCCAGTTGCTGACTTCAGCTTGGCGTCATGCCTTCATTCAAATATTCACTTGTTCTTGAGAAGCCTCAAAATGGAGGTGGCAATTGTGGGTGACTGTCCACACCCCCAGATCCATCGTATGATGGACATCCAATTCTGAGGCTGAGATGGGAGTGAGGAGGAGGGAAGCATCTGGAATCCGAGAGCCAGCCGTCTATTTCAACTTAACTATCTTACATGGACTGCCACCTACCATGTTCAGGGCACCATGCCAGCGATGGTGGCATCTGTGGCTTTCATTATGAAGACAGTTAGAGGTACCTACTCAGGGCAGGGAAACGGATTCTTGTGAATCCCTTTAAAGGGAACAAACCCATAGAACCAGGAGGGGGAATAAGCAGACAAAACAGCTCAGGGGCAGGGCAAGAACAAACACTGACAAACAGGTCAATCAGGAGCACTGGGAAGCTCAGGCCATTTATCCGGAACAGCCACAAGAGAGCCGCCATATCATCACTGCTGACAGATAAACCTCCTGTGGCCATCTGGGGTCTGGTGGATTCCTGACGCACTCTGCTCCAGAAAGCTTAGCCTGGGAGCCTGGATGGGACCAGCAGGCTCCAGGGAAGCTTACACTGGAGTCTCATCTCCATATGGCTGAATATCTCAAAACGAGACAGAATTATAGGTGTCAGCATCATGAACAGATGCCCACTTCTGCAGAGCTAAAATGCTAGGCTCCACCAGCTGGAAGGGGGTCCTTTGCCTGGGACTACCTGAGGCTCCGCAGCACATCCTGCCCAGGCTGCTCTTTGAATCCATCCCTCTTCAAGTTGTTCTCTGCATCACGCAGCGTAGACACAATTGTTCTTTCATTCGAACACTGACTCTGTTCTTGAAAAGTCTAGAAATGGAGGTGGCAGTTGAGGGTGACTCCTCCAGACTCACAAGCCCATCTTATTGATGGGCATCTGTTGCCAACCATCGCTGGTATCTGCAAACCTCTGATTGTTATTTTGCCGACTATTTTTCTGTGACCGTCAATCTGTCCCACACAGATAGCATCCATCTTGAGTCCAGAGAATCTAAGTTTCCCTTTAATAAAGGATAAAAGGGTGTGACTAAAAAGCTGGCCTCATTGATGCTCTTCCCAACTGCTAGTACTGGGTGTTTAGGAGGTCTTCATCTTGGCAATCAACTGTGACCCGCTTATTGCCCATATCTGAGCTATCTTCAGCAGACCACCACCTCTGGTAAAGCTTTCGATGATTCCTTCTTCTCCCCCAGTTCCCCCACGAAACCCTGGTGCTGTGTTTTAGGGCTGGTTGTGGTCTACTTTGCACAGGGGGTATTTATCTTTGTGGCTCCTACATTCTAGGCTTGAGCTATCTGAGGGTCTGTCAGGCCACTCACACACACACTGCAAGAACTGCATAGGATTTAATGACACTAAACAGCTCCAGAAGCCTTAAGGTCAAGGGGAGTCCCAGATGTCGCAACGGGAGACCGAGGGTGTGCACACTTGGATTCGGGTCCTACAGTCTTTGTGGCAGATCGGGAACCTCTTCTCCAAAACCAGAGCTCTCTCAAGTGACCTTGTGGTACACCCTAAGGTGTGGTGAGGGTGGAATGGAGGCTCTAAGATAAAAGAGTGTTGTCTGTGGCCTGTTCTGTGTGAGCAGGAGTTAGGAAATGGAAGGAAAGGGCCTCCCTCCCAGACTGAAGTCCAGTGAGAGCTGCTGGGGTACACAGTCACCTAGGTGCACACATATTAACACACACATATTAACACAGAGATACACACACACACACACACACACACACACACACACACGTCTGGTACTCACACCTAATGGACACACATATACAACCAGACCAAGAACTAGAGAGGGGTATAAAGGCGTACAAGCCACTTTCTTGTGGGCTCACACAAGGGCACAGCCATTTCTGAGAATGAGGGAGAGAGTGGCTACTTACATTTTATAGTCTGGGCACCTGAGCTTGGTCCCCCAGCTCGAATACACACACTCATATACACACCATATAGGCTGGCAGATATAAGTTTACACACAGACATGCACTACTACTTTCTTACACACATAAACACACTGGGAGTAGGACTTTATGCGGCTTAGGAACCGCCCAGTGAATACAGGTGATAAAGGGACAGAGAAGTCCCTCTGTTCTCAGAGACCCCAGGAGACTCAGCTGTGCAGTGACAGGTGTGACTGATGTTCCGGTTGAACCTGTGGTTGTAAGGAGATGATAATAGTTGGAATGGGGAAGGAGAGTCCAAGCTACCCATGGCTTCTGCTCTATACTGTGGGTGCATTGGTGCATGGGGAAAGAGCCCGTACCACCTTGGTTTTGTAGCTTATGACTTCAGATCCGAATAAAGGAATATGGTTTATCCAGTCATGTCCTAATACCCTGACCACCAGTCCCTTGCAAAGTTAGAGAACATGGATGGTCATGGAGGTTCAGTAGACACTCTGGGTTCGACATTATTTTTGTCAGCTGCGGCTCAGGGACAAGTGGCCATTTGGTAGTAGCCACCTCTAACATCCCTAGCTCCCTGGGGCTCTTGATGGATCTTTCCTGATCTGGATAAAGTCACTACTGGCAATTTCCGAAGGACTTATTCTTTGTAGAATCCGGCTTTTTTTGTAACCCAAGGATGAAGCAATGAGCACACGTTGTCCAGGCAGGAACCCCTGTTCTGAAGAGGCCATCATCTCTAAGGTTCTGCTCTGGTATAGAATTCTGGAGCAGCTCTTCCCCTTGGGGCCCTTTGGCATCTGTCCCAAGTCTACTGCGCAGGTACATCCAAGCTTGTTCAGGTGTTTATTGAACAAAACCTGAAAGGGAACGGGGAAAGTTAACAAGTCTCAGGAGCACATGAGAGCAAGATTGTTGAAAAAGCCACAGAGTCGTGTTTGTGATTGTTGCCGGCAATATGATTTATTCGGAGAACAAGTAGTTATTGCTTTCGTAAGTCTGTGATTCTCAGGCAGCGTTCTCTTGTAGGTGAGCAGAGGTGCACAGCCATACAACAGAGCCCAAAGTGCCAGCAGGGAACAGTGCATTTGTAGACAAAATCCCTTCCAGTTGAAGGTGTAAGTTTTTTCTACTTACGAACTTCTATGTCTGTTCTTTGGCACCCAGGATCTAGGATCGAATTCAGCTGTCCTGTCAAGCTCACTGCTTCAAGATGTTTATTGCAGAACAATCTCTGGTCCTGACCAACTACATGTCAGAATAGCTGGTATTGGTGCAAAGGGGAGCGTGTCTGGTGTCCACACAGAGGTTATACCTCTCCAGTTGCATGAAATCATGAGACCCACATGCCTCTCTTCACCAGAAAGCATCTCTGGGACTCATTCTGATTTTTCCTAACAATGCCCTTTTCTTTCTGGGTACATGGCATAGTTCGTACATGTTGGTGACTTAAGTGGCTGAGGTGCTTTGGAATGGCAAGGCGGCCCCTGGAGCAGGGCCTTGCATTACTCAGCTGTGCTGGCATGTGCCCGCTCACCCATTACATCTGTGCAAGTTCCTGTGGTCTCATTGTCTCAGCTCCCTGGTAAACTCCTGGTGTTGTTTCCTGTTGTCGTGATAAACTATCCCGACCAAAGCAGTTTAAAGGAGAAAGGGTTTGCTGGGTTCACAACTTCCGTTGCAGGGAAGTTAAGGCATCGATCGGACCCTTGAAGCTGTCAGTCACCTTACACCCACAGTCCGGAGCAACGAGCAATGAGTTAATGCATGCCTGCTAGCATTCAGCCTGCATTCTCCCCTTATACAATCCAGAATCCAGGGAATGCTGCCAATCATGTTGGGTGGGTGTTCCTACCTCAATTAATGTAATTAATAAACCTGAACCCTTTCCCAAAGACAAATCCACAAGCTGGACTAACCTAGACAATCCCTTGTTGATACCCTCTTTCCAGATGATTTTAGATTGTGTCAAGTTGACAGTTGAAGCTAATCGTCACAACACCTAGGGCCAGGAGGTATCTCCTTGAGATTTCCTCTGAAGGTCTTGTCATCCCAGAAGAGTCCCTCCCAGAAACCCGTAGATGTCATAGTTTCTTTTGTCTCCCTCTGGAGTGCACACACATCTTGGTCCACTCTGGGAAGACTCCTAGTCCCCGATCTCCATTCTCCCTGGAGAGCCTCTTACTGGCCCATTTCTCTGCCTCGTAGATGCTTAGTCAGTACCCTGTGTCTCAAAGGTTGGGTTCCAGCTTGTGTAGAAACATCTCCATACCTCTTCGCTCTCTGGCTCTGACACCTTATTCCCTCTGCATTGCTTCCTTTGCTGCCCAGAGCTCGCTCTGTAAATCCATCCGCAGGGCCTTTTGGTATTTAATTCCATTGCCCAAATCTTCTCTGTGTGCCCTTACTGATTATATATAATCCCAGGCCATGCAAGGCCAAGGTTTTAATTCTAAATTATTTTAAGCAGGATTACCATTAAACCATTAATTTAAATAAGTAAACACCTACTAGGTCCTTCAACATAGTAGGCAAGGAGAAACTGGCACTTGGTGGGCTGGGATAAAGCTACTGAAGGGGATAGCAGCAATCGTAGCAGGATTCCTTCTCTCCAGAATCCAGCCTCCTGGTCCCCGAAGGTGAAGGCTTGAGGACCGAGAGTCTGAGGGCTGCCCCAGGCAGTATCCCCAAGACTGGACACCTTCGCCATCATGCTGACATTCCAGAGATAGAAAAGCAAAGTGGACTTTTATCTACAGCCAAAGAAAGAAGACTTCAGTCCACACGGACACAAAATGCTGAGCAAGGGGGAGAAGTCACAGGCTAAACTGTGACTTGTGGGTGTAGCCGAGGGAGGGCCAATGGTGAAGTAGCCCAAGGTAGTCCAAGCAGAGGTGGGGGATTCTAGGGTGTGTGTCCTTGTGAAGGAGCTGACAATGGGAAGATGAACGATCGGAGAGGGCACAGAGCAGTCACGGAGATTTAACAAAGCCAGGCCGGGACATTTGTTCTATTCTGCCATCGCCGAGTCTGCTTACAGAACATTTGACCGGCCTCTTCAGAAAACTTCCATCCTTGCCTGGCTGACTTCACATTTCTGTGTTTGGCACTTCTCATGTACCTACCCGCCCACCCCTGCTCTCTTGCCAGAGTCTTTTAGATGTTGTGATGTTTTTATTAAGGGAGCAGCTGTGGCAGGACGTTTGGATAGCTAGATTATTCACATTATCAAAATGTTTTGGTTTCTCTCCTCTCCTGGAATCATTCCAGAAAAACTTAGCCTGGTGATTTTCCAGAATTATCTTGGATCCTTGCTTGTACTTCCTTTTAATGCATTTATTAACAGATTTTTTTTGGGGGGGTCAACTGCTAGTTGCTAGTGTAGGATCTGAGACACTCCCTTCCATCTGCCCACTGTATTTCCTGGGATTTCTCTATGCAAACCCGTGTCTCAGCAAACTCGTCATTGTTTCCAACACACATACACACGTATATTCCCACTTCCAGACCTTTGCTGATAAGATGACAGCCCCCTGGTCATGTCCCTCTTCCCATAATTTAACAACTCCTTGCTCAAGATCCACCGCTTTCAATGAGACTGTCAGATACCCCAAAACTTTAGTGACTGTCCTGTCTTGTCTGTCTTCCTCTTCCATCTGCTCCTTTCCCCTCTCCAGCACTCAGCTTCCATTACCAACAGATGCTCTTTAGCTTTTTGATTGTGGTGTCCTGTCTCTGAGTTAGATGAAAGTAAAAACCCTTCCGAACCTTTCAATTGCCCAGCACATAGTATAGAGTCCTACGTGGAGTGAGGACCCTGTGAATGTCTGTGTGGATGATTTCCACTTAATTCCCCAATAACATGTCTTATTGTTTTATTAACTGACTGAAGGTTTTCCAGTGTGAAGCATACCTGATTCTTTCCACATGATACGATGTAATTATTTTTCAATTTGTTTTTTATAATAAATGACAACCAGGAGACTGAGGAGAAAGGACTGCAGCCCTCTGGAGAAATTGCTGCGGCTCCCAAGGCCTGAGCGGCCCCACTGGCCCTCCATCCCTGCTCAGGAGAGGTCAAACGCAGCGCAGCATAGCTAGGTTGGACTACAAAGACGGCTCTAAGTTGCAAACAGGGGCAGTTCTGACCCAGGGGCCTACCTGGTGGACACAGGCTGTCAGCAGGGTGGTTGGTTAGATTACAGACAAGCACTCCTATGAGGATAGGGGATTTCTAGATTCTTGTTGGCTAAAACTCAAACGATAGCCAATACCTGGCATGTAGGTATGTAGTCAAGTACTTAACAAGAATTTGCTGATTCAAAGAAGCAGCTTCCTCTTTCCTTCCTCCCCTTTTCTAGTCCTCCTCATTTTCCTTTTCCACTTCTCCCTTTCTTTCCCTCTTCTTCCCTTTCTCCCTTTCTCTGCCTCTTTTCCTTCACCACCTCCAACTCTATTCTTCGCCCTGACAGGGATTAGTTCAGTAGATCACCGCTACAGTGTGCAAGTTGGTTTGACCATACAGATTCGTGTGTTAGAGGCTTAGTCTCTGTCATGGTTAAATTTCATAGTCAACTCAACTGACTTTAGAATTCTCGTGAAAATACACCTCTGAGACTATATGGGTTTTTCCAGAAAGATTTACCTGAAGAAGGAAGATCCACCCCAACTGGGGATGGCACCATTCCATAGGCTGGGGTTCAGGACCGAACAAAAAGAAGAAAGCAAGTTGAACACCTCTGCTTCCTGACTGTGGACTCATTATGAGCAGATACCTCATATTCCTGCCACGCCCACAATCCCAAGTGTAATGGTGTCAGGCAGTGATGGGGACCACTGGAGACAGAACCTAAGAACAGAACTTACTTAGCTCATGGGTGCACCTCCATACTTATCTCAGGGACATGGGTTTCAGGAATGGGTTGGCTATATAACAGCTGGTACAACTTGAGGCTACTCCGTGAGTTTGGCATCTTCTCTATGTACTCTAGCAGGGACCCTGTCTAACACAGAGCAAGAGAAGAGATGTATGCTGGGACTTTGCTGTGCCAATTCACTTATGTTCTTCTATGGGGAAAAACTCCCACTACAAGATGGAAGGATCAAGAATAAGGACCAGGTGGTGTCTTGACAGGGAGACCATGATGCCAGGAGATGTGGGTGTGATGTCTAAACGGTTTTTTCCCAGAGTCTTGCTTAAACTTGCTGGACTAGAGGGCCCTTTAGAGCGAAGCTAGGACACAGCCAAATGCCTCAGAGTATTCTACAGGGGCCTTCCCACCCACTGTGTTCATTTCAGAGTTAAAACACCATTGAGGAGGCTGGACAGATGACTTGGCAGTGAGGAGAACTAGCTCCCAGAGGACACAGGTTCAATTCCCAGCATCTGTATGGTGGCTTACAACCTTGTGAAACTCCAGTTCCAAGAGATATGAATGACACCCTCTTCTAGCCTCTGCAGTCACCAGGCGTACCACAAGATGCACAGACATACATTAGGCAAAACACATCTATAATCCCAGCACTTGGGAGGCCAAGACAAGAGGATCGGGAGGTCAAGGCCAGCCTGGGTCACGTAGCAAGACATACATCTACGGAAACACAGCTGAAACAAAAAACGAGAACAGAACAAAACAAAAGCCTGCCTGTTTGTATGTTAGTTTGCTAGGGCCGTGCTAACAGAAGAGACGAACAAGATGGCGCAAACACCATACATGTCTTAGCGCACAGTTCTGGAGGCCAGGAGCTTCAAGTCAGGATGTTACCAGAGTTGCTTCCTTCTTCCTTCCTAGTTTCCAGTGTGCTGGCCATCTCTGGTGTCCCTTGTCTCACAGCAGCATAGCTTCAGTCTACACACGGTCTCCCCATCTGCCTATTCCTGTGTCCTATTTATACTGCTGTGTATGGCATGATCATCGCAGATGAACACCCATCCTAATGATCTAGCTGCA
This sequence comes from Chionomys nivalis, assembly GCF_950005125.1. Classification (NCBI taxonomy): domain Eukaryota; kingdom Metazoa; phylum Chordata; class Mammalia; order Rodentia; family Cricetidae; genus Chionomys; species Chionomys nivalis. Next base: position 39,003,885 of record NC_080107.1, on the reverse strand, counting down.
AAAATTCTGTTTCCAAATAAAATTACATGATGAAACATTGAGGGTTAGGACACATATGAATTTGATGAGCAGGGCACCGTTCAGCTCATAACGTGTAAGTACCATGTGCCGGAGTTTTGCTCAGCACCCCCTCCCTAACCCTGACTTTACCAGTAGCTTGTGACAACTAGCTTTTTTTTTTTTTTTTCTGTCAGACCCGCTGTTAGAGCAGCCTATGCATGCAAGAATACATGTCCCCCACAGACTTTTGGTCACAGCAGCCCACTCCACCACCACAGAGGTTACATAGGTGCCCTTGTGAGCCTCTGTGCACTGTTCTATCTTCTTACATTAGCCTCAGGGCCACCCTGTAGGGGGCTCAACCTTAGCTTTTTCTTCCTCTCTGGAGGCTTATAACCTTAGCCCCTGAGCCCAAGGATAGCCGTGGAGCACTAGGCCTCCAGGATCATACGCTCTGCAGAAATCTAGGCTCGGATTCATGTGGCCACAAGTCCTGTAGACACCTCCATGCTTCCTGGGTTTCCTCCTCTGAAGCCGTACCCTGTAGGTTGTACCTGTTCATCTCTGTCCCCTCTCACTTTCTTCAGTAACCTTGAGTGTGGCCTTAAAGCAACCGACCCCCTTTGTTGTGGTGTCAAGTTCTAGGTTAGTGGCTATCATAGTTCTTGCAGTGGTTTGAAAGAAAATGGCCCTCAAAGGGAGCGGTGCTATTAGGAGGTGTGGCCTTTTTGGAGGAAATGTGTCACTGTGGGGGTGGACTTTGATGCTTTTTTTGCTCACACTTCCCTCATTGTGACAGTCAGTTGACTTCCTGTTGCCTCTGAGTCAAGATGTAGAACTCTCAGCTCCAGCACCACATCTGCCTTCACGCTACCCTGCTCCCCACCATGAGGATAACAAATTGAACCTCTGAAATTGTAAGAAAGCCCCCCCTCAATTAAATGTTTATACTTATAAGAGTTGCTGTGGTCATGGGGTCTCTTCACAGCAATAGAAACCCTAACTAAGACAGTTTTGGAAACCCCAGATGGGAAAATTTGTTGAAGATTTTGCTTGGTATGTTGTACTCAGAAGGCAGGTCTTTATGTGTTCCTCCATGTGCAGCTCAGGGTGATCAGACCTCCCAGCGTCCTGCCCTGAGGGATTCAACTCCCATCTTCCTTCCTCTCTCGTCCCTCTCCATTTCTCCCCCCCCCACATATATGCATACAGTCTTTCTAGTTGTGTCTGATTCTAATTCTAGCCAAAGCCTACCCTGTTCTCCTCTCTAGGTTGTCAGTCATAACTTATCTTAGTTAAGATCTGAAAGGCAAAGAAACCTAGAGCTGGAAAGAAACAGAGAGATGATTTATTTTTTTTTTCTCTTTTCTTTTTTTTTGTTTTTCGAGACAGGGTTTCTCTGTGGTTTTGGAGCCTGTCCTGGAACTAGCTCTTGTAGACCAGGCTGGTCTCAAACTCACAGGGATCCGCCTGCCTCTGCCTCTCAAGTGCTGGGATTAAAGGCGTGCGCCACCACCGCCCGGCGAGAGATGATTTATTACAAAGAGGAAAGTGTTAACCTGTCCTGGAACTAGTTCTTGTAGACCAGGCTGGCCTTGAACTCACAGAGGTCCACCTGCCTCTGCCTCCCAAGTGCTAGGATTAAAGGCGTACGCCACCACCACCCAGCTAACACTTTCCTCTTTGTAATAAATCATCTCTCGCCGGGCTGTGGTGGCGCACGCCTTTAATCCCAGCACTTGAGAGGCAGAGGCAGGTGGAACCCTGTGAGTTCAAGGCCAGCCTGGTCTACAAGAACTAGTTCCAGGACAGGCTTGATAGCTACAGTGAGACCCTGTCTTGAAAAAACAAAACCAAACAAACAAACAAACAAAAAAAAAAAAAAAAGGAGGAAAGCGTATCTTTTTCTCCTTTGTGATTCTGTTAAATTTAAGACTCCTCATTTATCCGGTCTCTTAGTCACTGTAGTTACCCCAACTACAGTTGTGTTTCTTTCTTGTTCCTCCCTCTCCTCCACCCCTCCCCCATCCTGTCATTCTCTCCCTCCCATTCTCATGGCTTTTTCTGTCCCCACTAGGGTTTTGTTTTTGTTTTTTTTTTCTTTTTTTTTTTTTGCCACCTCTCTATTTGCCTCCTTCCCCATCTCAAAGTGACTTTTAAATGTGTGTTCCTTAAACTCAAGTCTATAGCCTTGTAGCGGAGCGCCAGAACCTAGGGTCCTAGGAGTCCATGATAACATAGCTTGACTTGTTAACCATGCGCTAGCCCCTTACACAGATGCACACACTGACCCCTCTGTGGTGTACACATGTCACCTGTGGGGATTCTACAGGACTGCTTGGGGGACGGAAGGTGACGATTCATGGGGTCCACAGTGATATCAAAGCTGTAAGGTTGGTAACATAGCAAAGGTCATTAATGTGTATGTGTCTCAAGGGCAAGCCCCTCATCATCAGAAGTCATCTTAACACGTTACAGGTCTCCTAGAATACTATCAGAGAGCAACACTCATTGAATAGAAATCTAGCTGAATTTTTTTAAATTAAACTGCTTAACTATCAACCCATTTCCTTAAAGAAGCCCAACATTATAATAGTCACTAGCCTCTGAACCCAGGGGAGTCTGGGGTGACTTGTGAGGAATCTGGAAGTGTATACTCCACAGGTGTCCTCACCTGCTCTGAATTGCAGAGCGCTGGCTCCCGCTGTGTAGCTCAGAGATGTCCACCACTGCCCAGGTGGGTCGTTGGTACCCGGAACCCACAGGCCTCCGGAAGCTCACGGGGAGGAGCCGGAAGAAAGACCTCTAGCACACCTTCCAGGACTCTGGGAGGCTCCTGGTGGCAAGTTCATGTTTAATGGGCTAATTAATGATTTAGGTTCCTGGTAACTTATGCTCTACAGCATGGCTACAAACCCTAAGCCGTCACCAGAGACTCTTCCTACAGACCCAGGGTCAGGGACATCATACCAAAATCTCCTCTTTGAACTCTACGAGGTGGAAAGTACCTGGCTTCCCTAGGGAGTCTGGCGAGCAGTCAGGGGTTAGGAGGACTCGCCCCCCAGAACAGAGCCTACACAACCAGAGGAGGTGCGGCAGCTGTCTCTGAGGCTCTCCGTTTCCAGAGCCTGAGGAGTGAGGTCCACAGACAAGGCCGGCGAGGCGAGACCATTAGTGAACCTCGCTCCTGGGAGGCCTCTCTCGTTGGGTACATGGAAGCCAGAGGGCAGGGTGTAGATCAGCTACTCCCAGAGTCGTAGACACAGAGGCCTCTGCGTCTTTAGGAAGGTGAAGTACTGCGCCTATTGTTCAAGAAATTGCCAAATCTCAGTCATAGGGAGAAAGTTGCCCATCTGCCGCTTAGCCTGCTAGTAAAATACATAGGAAAAAGGCAAGCTGGAAGAAGCCTTCAGAAATCTCTGGGAGAGTCCTGAAGTTCATCCTACCTAGGACAAACCAGAGCATAGCAGCTTTCAGGCTCAAGGCCGCCCTGGGACCCAGGTACCTGCTGCCGCCCGGCCCCTGTGCTCTGGAAACGACAGACTGGCCTTAGGAAAATACCTGCTGTCAAGATCAGCAGCACTTTCCCCAGGAAGCTTAGAGGCTTGTTGACATTTACAGCAGTCCCATCCTTGGAAATACAAACACTGGGGTTCCTTTTTGGGAGAGAGGTGACAGGGTTAATCTAAGGGCTGGGGGAGGCAGAGAGACAAAGGCCTTGAAACCACGGTGAAGCCAACCAGATTAATAAGAGGAAGGGGGGGTGGGTGGTAGACCATTAGGAAGACAAAGAGAAAATCATGCTGGAGCAATAGAAAGGGAAATCTAATATCAACTAGGGAAAAATAAATGGAGATTAGGGCAAACAAATTAGCTTTAATGGGTTCAATGCTAATACAAGAATAACAGCGGAGCTGTGAAAGCCTTTGAGGGGAAGACGGGATAAAGAACCTGGGCAGTCAAGCAGGCAGGGAGATTATGCAGGGAAAGGGGGTGGCCGAAGGAGTCAGGGGAGGGAGAGAGAGAGGGGAGACAGAGGTGGAGGAGTACAAGGGAGGCCTCGAAGGGGCCAGTGACAGTAGGTCAGAGGGACGATAACACTGGGTACCAACAGTAAAGGAACTGGAAGGGACTGAGGATGGGGGCCAAGCCACAGGCGGAAAGGCAGAAGAAAAGAGGTGGGGACAGACTTAAACAGGGCGGAGGAGAATAAACCCATACGGAAGCGTAGGGGACAGAAAAGAATTGGATATTTTTTTTTCCCTTCTCACTGGAAAAAGTCAAATAGTGACATCCTATACGCCAATCATCTGATCAGTGAAGACCTGGAAAGGATTTTAAAGTGGACTTTGGAAGCACACACGTTGGAAAGGTGGTGCCGAAGACCTATTCGCTCTTAGGGAGGGTCTGACTCTACATGGAATGACCAAGGTGGCAGGAACCATGAAATGCAGAGAGTATTTGCTTAGATCGAGGCTCAATTCTGCCCTCTGGCAATGGGCAGCCTTGGGCAATCTATCTACCATCTCTGTTCCTCACCCTGTTGTATGTAAAACGGAGGCAGTGTGCTTTCCACTTCAAGGGCCATTGTGCGAATCAAATGGAAAACGCACTTAGACGATTGTGCACGGCTCAGGAAGGAGCGGGTTTCTCAGTGCTGCCTGCCGTCTTGATTCCTAAGCACTAACTAACCCAGGAAAGGGGCTGAATATAGAACACGGCCCGCCTCCCTTCTTCCTTCTCTTTTCTCCTTTTTAAGGGACGATATTGGTAAGATACGCGTCAAGTTTGGTTCTTTTTCAGCCATAGCCCAACCCAAAGAAAAGCTCTTCATTCACCCTTTGTGTCTCTCCTTCAGCACCTGTACAACCTCTTCATACCTGAGCACTGAAAATGAAAAAATTGAGCTAAGCCTTCTTAGTGCCCCCACCCTCTGGTCTAATCCAAGCCAGGGCATCTTCCCCTGCCTTCTAAAGGAATCCATCTAACCCTACTCGGAGATACTCTTTGGTTTGGCTGAGCTTCAGACTGTAGGAGACCCAGGGTCACTGTCGCTTCTCCCCACTGCTTTAAAGCTTGTAGAGGAGCAGAACCGGGCAGATCCAAGGCAGGCTTCCAAAAGAATGCCCAGGAGTCAATGAGTAACCACCTAGTCATGCACTTCAGGAGGAAAGGGAGCTCTGGCCTTATTCTTGACCCCCAAAGCATCCAGAGCCAAGGTTGTCTCATCACAAAGGATTCTGAAATAATGAGAACAGAAAACAACCCGGGCAAGAGGGGCAAATGTGGTGGTGGTGGTGGTGGGGATCAGCTACTTGCTGAGGTGTGAAGTAAATTGAAACCACTAGAGAAAGAACCAGCCAGAAAATCATACCCTCAAAACATGGATATCAAAACAGACACAGGAATGGCAAACCTTTGTGGATGTCTTACTGAGTTCAGGTTCAAACAACCTACTTAAGCAGAAGAAAATGAAGTCCCTGCCAAGGTGAAGTGTGGGTTTTCTGGTCTCTGTTCCACACAGCTTCAGAGAATAAAAACCAGTGACTATTTGAACCCCATCCAGGAATCATTGCTGAAATACATGATGGGAAGCTGCTTCTTGGTGGCCATGTCCATGATGGACTGCTAACTCGGCCAGCTGGTGGGTAGCAGACAGCTGGAGGCCTTCCTTCTTGTTCTAGGTGGTTGTTGGCAGCATTGGTACAGCAGTATCTGCTGATCTAGATTCCAGATGGCTGAGAGCCAATCGCATGCCTCCAGCAGCATCTGGGCAAACCATCACACTGCAGCTCCAAGCCCCGGGATGGAGCTGGAACTCCCTTCAAGCACCTAGATTTTGACATTAGCTTTTCCCTTTGTGTCCTCCCGCCCAGGGACAGTGGCTGCTTCCTATGATTGCACATCTGTTATTCAACATGTTTGGAGCAGAAGTATTTCATATTTCAGACCTTTCTAGATTTGGGAGAATTGATGTGTGTGTGTGTGTGTGTGTGTATGCATAGACACAGACACACACACACAGTCTTGAGGACGAGACCCAACTCTCATCATGCCATCGTGACATTCGCTTATGTTTTCTAAAATATTTATTTATTATGTATACAATATCACTTATGTTTTCTATACTCCTTATACATATAACCCAAAGGCCATTCTGTGTGAGGTTTCCACGCACCTGTGTTTTCGCTCACGCCCTTCAGAGAAGTCAGGTCGGGAACATGTAGCTTGTTGGTACTAAAGAAGTTTGTGATCTTTGAAAACATCTTGTACTTTGGGAAATTTGGATTAGGGATGATTGACCTGCATTTCGGAGATACTTCGGTTCTTTCTTTGTGCTTGTGTATCCCTTGACACCCAGGGAATTCTGTTAAAAACCCCTCTGCTGGAATTCCTAGGAACAGGTGTCTGTCTTCTGACCATACTCTGAAGGATGCTACCAGAAGAAATCAGGGGAAACCAGGTACTGGGACTGGATTGTCCTTGCCCTTGTCATTGTCCTTGAAGGCAGTGGTGAGCTCCTAGGCAACGTGATGTGGGGATGTTTCTTTTCTTTGTTACTGACTAAACTGTGATGGGCACAAAGCAGCACTTCCCACACAGGCATGAGACAAACATTTCTCCACAGCAGGTATCTGAGTTCTCAGGAAAGGTAACTTCCACCGCTAATCTACTGTCTCCTTGGCTTGGGCTGTGACTCGGGGACTTTCTCCCCAACAGAGCTGTAAATCACACACGGCCAGAGCTGGGTGGTCACTTCACCATTCTTCATGGAACCTTTGCAACCAGAGTTAAAAATAAAAAGCTCCTTAAAGAGGCATTTTAAGACCCACACTGGTGCAAAGTTGCAATAGCACTTCTTTCTCCTCAGCCTCCACTAGAACATGCAGCCACACCTTTCCATAAAGCTGGCTCCTCACAAAAGTCTGGACCAAGAAGGGCTCATACACTTAGTGTGAGCATCAGAGGCTTGGTGTTAGAGCCAGAAGAAAGAATGCTGCATTCACTGCCTAGGTCCTCAGAAACAATGAAAACCTCACTTTTCCCAGGCTGTGATGTGTGGAGCTCCTTCTTCAAATACTTATATACAGTCTGTGGGAAACAGAATTCTGTTGAAAGCAAAGTCTGTGCAGTCTTTTCTAAACCTCCTTTGGCTCTGCCTTCTTCCCTCCTTTTCTTTGTTCTTCCTTGCTTCCCTTCACTTTTTCTTTTTCCTTCTTCCATGTTCCTTCCTTCCAATGATGAATTAAACAAGCATGGCATGGTATCACTGTGTACTAAATATTATTCAGTAATAATAATAAATAATAATAAAGCATCCTTCAAGAAGCAGTCAGTCTATGCAGCAGGCACAGTCAGTAACGGGGCACTTACAGTTTGATAAATGTAGTACCAGAGGTTGGCCCTGGCTCCTTTAACAGAAAAGACCAGAGGAAGCAGGCAGAAAAGACACAGAGGACTTCCTGTAGAAAGGTAACTCTTAATATATAAATGAAATCAATCAGGAGAAAGTAAGGCATTAGAACTCCAGGCATGGCAGATGGCATGAATGAAGACTCAGGGCAGGACTTAGGTACTATGACAAAAATAGTAAGCAATTATGTATACTAGGACATTGATTTTAAGGCTTAGACAGGTGGGTAATGAGTCATGGGAGAAGAGAAAGGTCATGGTGGGTCTTGTTTGCCGAATTTAGAAGCTTGGCATTACCATGATGGAAAGGACGCCATGTGTTTTCTTTAAACATTCTTAAATGTGCGAGTGGTACACGCAGACATGAACATGGGAGTGGTACGTGCAGACACAAACATGTACATGCAGACATGAACATGGGAGTGGTACATGCAGACACAAACATGTACATGCAGACATGAACATGGGAGTGGTATATGCAGACATGAACATGGGAGTGGAACACACAAACATGAACATGGGAGTGGTACACTCAGACATGAACATTGGAGTGGTACACGCAGGCATGAACCTGGGAATGATACTTGCAGACGTGGGTTGGGATGTACTGATTTCCAGCTGTGTAACTAGGAGTTGTATGGGAAAGGGAGGCGGGAGACAGGTGAGCCCAGGTTCCACTCCTGCCTGTGTGGATTATGTTTCATCTATGAGGATTTTTTCCTTGATCATCTTGAAATGATTCCATCTCTCGTTCCCCCTTCATTATTCTTTAATTCTGCATCCGTTGTGTCCTCGTGTGCATCTTACATATAAATCAAACATTTGTCTGTGTGTTTATTTAGCAAATGAATAACTCTTCTTAGACTCTCTGTCTCTGGACTACATGTTCCATGAAGGTAGGGATCGATTTTATGTTCTCACTTCAGTGGAAATGTTTGGTTTGTCATAGTGCATAAGACAATGTCAAATACGTGGGTCTTTGAATGCTGAAGGCAGCTAGAAGATATTGGTATAAATATTTGCGGATAGAAATGATGTAGTCTGGTGAGTATTCTGTATGGGAGAATGGAAGAGGCTCAAAGCAGTTGGCTGATTCATATGGGATATATTTATTTAATACATTACATAATTTAACAATAAACTTTTAACAGAAATACTTTTGATTGCATTTGGCTTTCAGTCCGGTAACAGATGAAGGTCATTTTTCACTTATATAACTATGCAAAGATACTTGGATCATCCCATACACCCTTCTCATTCAAATTTTTTCTGACTGTGAACGTTTCCCTCATCATTTTTAAACAAGTTCCTCAAAAAAAAAAATCATGATGGATGCTGCATTTTTTGATGAACACTATGCAATAAATGTAAGGAATGCTAGGAAAACATCCAAACAGAGGCTCAACCTAGTCTGTCAACAAAAAGTGAAGTCCTCGAGGACAGTGACTCGAGGTAAACAGGAGCTGATGAGACAAAAGGAGAAGACAGAGGTTCTGAGTGGAGGAAATGGCAGATGCAAAGGCCCAAAGGCAACACCAGCACCGACAGTAGCCAAAGACCAGCAGGAAACTCCAGCAGAAAACAGCACGTGATGCAGCCGAAGGGGCAGGGGTAGCACAGGGCTGTAGTCATCGGCCCAGATGGCCCGGGGCGATGGCAGCTGCAGGGGTGGTGGCGATAATTTATTACTTAAGAGCTTTCTCATAGGAAGCTGAACACAAAGGGGAAGGGGTGCTCCTTGGTACTCACAGTGCTATGTAAAGACGGATTATAGGTAAAACCCTAAGAATGGGCTGAAGTGAAGCTCTGCAGAGTGAGAACAGCACTGAGGTTTGAGAGATGTTGTGGAAAGAGAAAACACGGATGTACCGCAATGGGGAGAGTGACAAGCTTACACTGTTCATATAAGGAACCAGGAGGTTGACACGGGAGCCTCTCGAAGAGGGAGAGTCTACCCACACGTCATGAAGTGTTTGAGCACATACCAGGCATGAGGCTTGAGAGAGAGCTGACCCCCATAAGGGAAGGGAGGAAATGGGGGAGCCAAAAAGGCAAGTAGGATTACTTCTTAAGGCATTTGGGTTGAAAAGAACGGGAACAGAGTTTCCCAGTCAAGGATAGAATTTTCAGGTAGGGGCTAGAGAGAGCACATAGATGATAGATTTCGTTTTATTTGTAGATCCAGACTATGAACCTAGTAGACAGTGAGTAGTTAATTTTTTTCCAGGAGAGGGTTTCTCTGTAGCTTTGGAGCCTGTCCTGGAACTAGTTCTTGTAGACCAGGTTGGCCTCGAACTCACGAAGATCCGTCTGCCTCTGCCTCCCAAGTGTTGGGATTAAAGACGTGCGCTACCACCACCTGACAAAATGTATTTTTTTTAAGTAGGACAATAAGTTATAGAGTCAGTTTCAAGAGCATTTGAAGTGTGAGCAGTCTATGAGAAATGAATGAGAAAGGTAAAGAGTAGCCTTACTTAGCCACTGCCTCTCTTCTCTAACTTCCCTTAGGAGGACAAATTGCAGGCCCAGAGACAGACACCAAAGATCAGGCAGGGAGATGGGGCAGAGTGGATGCATGTCCTTCCCAGCAGGACAGCTCATTGTCTCTAAACACAAGGATCTGATGTGCGCATAACCTTATGATCTGAAGTGATCTGGTGTACCGGCTTGGTACTAGAACACTTTCCTTAGGTACAGTTTGAGTCCTTGGATTTTTTTTATTCCATAAAGGTATAAAGCCAAGAGGGAGAGGTTGGGAGGTTGGAGCCATTGCAGACCTGTAAGCCAGTGTCCTGGGGAAGGGCAACACCAGACTGAGAACATCAGAGATTCATTAGTATCAGCAAGGCTTATTCTTCATGGAAGGGAAGTAGCATGGTTTGAAGGGTACCCCAAGGCAGCCTCTGCATCTCTTACGGTACAGCCTTGCCAAGGGTTCAAACATCTGCCTACCTTGACTCTCTTTGGAGCTACAGAAAAAAATCCCCAGACAGTAAAACCAGTTTTTTTTTACAGCACGGCACATTGAGCTATTGTTATTTTGGGGCATAGCTCTAAGGAATCAAGATGATAAAAAGAAAAACAGTACTGTAAAATGAAGTTTGAGGGTCCCACAAGAGGGACCCCGAGTCGGGCACTATGTAAACAAAGCCTTGGCTTCTTCCTTTGAGGAATTCATAAAGAAATCAAACAGATAAAGCAGTTGGTCAGAAGTCAGTGATATGATGATGGGTGAGGGTGCAAAAGATTGGGGGTGCAGGGAAGGTGTGCTCCTCTTTTATGTGTTCAGCATCAGTTCATGCAATGCGAGCTTCAAGCGGTCTCTGTCTCATTCTCCCATCCTTGCTTCTCAGAGCCTTTTAAGTAGATAAGAAATCACCAGTGTCCTTGGACCTTCTGAAATGGTCATTTCCCCTCAAAGGTTGCTCTATAGCAAACGTCACCTAAAGCTTTAGAGCCTGCCAATCAAGCTAACTCCTCTCTGATCAGGGAAACTTGCATTTCCCTATCTGAAGACCTCCATACTCATGAGTTTTCTTATATCCAGTCAAGCTTCCTCCTACACATCCCCCTCTCCCCACTCATAGACCTCTAGACATACAAAAGGACTTTGCTTAGGATGCTTTAAACCTCCTCCTGACTTCTGCTTTCCTCCACTCAGCCTCTGGACCAACCAGGGAGCTCCTACTTAACCACTGGCTTCCGACCTTAAGGCCCACCTGCCCATAAAGTACAAAGCAGCATGAAAGGAGCTTAGTTACAGTGGACATCAGCCCCTCACTGAGGGCAGGAAGGAAGCTTGCACCCACCTCTGGGCATTTGGCCGTGAATCACCTAGCGAAGTCCACTCCCCCACACCGGACACAGAAAATACAAAGGCCCTTCCATAACAGAACTCAGTTCAAAACCTCAACCCATAGAGGCCACCTTCATAGGCAACCGGTTGGCTCTTCCCAATCTTTCTTTTATGCATAATATATAGAGGTGGTAAATGGCATTCTACTTGGTCAAAGCAACAGGACTTCATGCAAGAAACCTTTTCCTACTTCCTATGGTCATTTTGTTTGTTTGTTTTCTAGGCGTTCCTTTGATTCCTCTCTGGTTGCCTGTGTGCTCCTCCAAGGGACTTCTATCTTAACATGGAGGTTCCAAATTAATCTGATTGTGCCCCCTGAAAGGGATTTAAACATTCATGTCTTGTTCAAGGTTACACATACAGGGCTCTGTACTTGAGTCGCCATTGACATTTTGCTAATATGTGTTGAATTGAAACAAAAGGCATTAAATACACGTAATGATTACGATTCTTGGGGAAAGGTTGGAGAAGGAGAAGATATGATCTTGTTTGTTTTGTCAGCCATTGCCCAATGTCCAGCCTAAACCAGTGGTCCCACAGTATCAGCACTTGCAGTCTGGAAGCTTCTTAGAAACACACTTTTTAAAAAGTTTTATTAATTCTTTGAGAATTTCCTGCAACGAATCTTGATCAGATTCATCTGATTCCCCCAACTCTGGCCAGATCATCCCTCACCTCCCTATCCACCCAAACCCCATTTCATGTGTGTGTGTGCACGCGCATGCGTGTGTGCATGCATGTATGTGGTGTGCGTGTGTGTATGTGTGTACACACGCTCATCAATTCACTTGGGTCCAGTTTGTGTTGGCCGACTACTCCTGGGAGTGGAACCAGCTGTCATACCATTGAAGAGCTAACTTTCCCTTTCCTGTCGGCAGTCAAATACCAGTAGATGCCCAGCCAGGGTTGGGACTTCTTGTTCTCTTTCCCTTGTCCATGTTGGGCTTTTGTCTGGCTGGAGTTTGTGTGGGTCTTGTGAATGATGTCATCATCCAGGTGAGTTCCTATGTGCAGCTGCTCGGCTCTGTCCAGGAAGTCATCCACCACCTCTGTCTCACAGTCTGTCCCCTCCCCGTTCTGCTTAGATCATTGAACCTTGAGGGGAGGGTATTATATACATGTCCCATTCTAGATTGAACACTCCAAAGTAACACATTCTCTTCACAGTGAACAGTTGTGGGTCTCCGACAAATACAAATTCTTGGTTCTACCCTAAACCAACTGATTTAAAAACTTAAGGTTGTCCTCAATGGGTTTTTCTTCAATAAACCCTCTTGTGTCTCTGGTGTGTGTTTCAATTGAAGAACCTAAGTGTTAGGGCCAAGCCAGGGTGGTAGCATTCACCCATGTTGATGTTATAATGAAAACATTTATATTTCTATCAAGGCTTTCAGCTAAAGAAATGCTTCTCTACCATCACCCCACGTTCCCATTGCAGTGACCAGCAAACATAGTGAGAAATCCTGCTAACCTCCATTTCATACCAAAGTTACAAACAACCAAATCTACTCAAATGATATGACCAAAACATACAGAGTCAAAGCAGAAATCTGACTCAAGCCCTTCCTCAATAAAATAACTCCCCAGAGAAGTCACAGTTCAGGGGGCCCGAGATGTGGCTGGTTGCTGTGCAGTGAACTTCAGTATGGTCCTGAGGATGTGGGTTTCCAGGATTCTGCTTCAGTCCTTAGGATAATTTAGGGTATAGTTCGTGCTATGTCTATTGGAGAACCACATGAGTAGATTGTGCTTTTTGTTTTGTTTTCAGGCAAAATGCTCAACTTGTGACACCCCTCTCTATATGAAATCTGACTTCCAGAGAGATAGAGAGAGAGAGATTCTAGTGCAAAGATCTATGCCTTATGCAGTAAAAATTCTGGAACATGGGGACAAAGTAGTCCTGCCTACAGTCTTGTACACTTGGATAGCTGTCTGATGTGCCCTGGTGTTTGGTGTCTAGGCCCCAAGGGGTCAAAAGGCAATGAGGGCCCATTTCTCTACTAAGGGCAGCATAGCCAGTGAGAGGTCAGGGGAAGAAGTTCAAGAGCAGACAAGAACCACATTGTCCATCGCCTGGGCTGGACTGAAAGTCCCCAAGACGTTGTCCAACTCATGTAAAAGTATTCACTGGGGCAGGTACCCTAGAATAGGACAGACAGAAGCTGTACCTGGAAGATGGACCGCCATGTCCCTCATGCTTGGTGTGCAGCCAGTGCGGTTTTCCTCTTGATTTAATGCCCTGGACAGAGGCTTTTGACCTTGTTTGTTTGTTTGTTTTAAGGAAAATTATCTGTTCTGTTGAAGACATTATGAGTCCCTGGGGAGAAATTGGGAGGCTGTTTCGAATGTGCTAAGTCAGTGGGTGATAATGGGCACAGTGTGCTCAGCAAAGACACTTCCTACCCTTGTCCATACATATGGTTAACTGGTCACACTGGCCTGGCACCAACTTTCCCTTCTTACCGGCTGACTCGCTATGACTCTCCGTACAATACTGGCTGCTTTGCAGTCAGCTTCAGGGAGTCCTGAGCATTTGGGCTCAGTCCATTCTGCTCTACCAACCTCTGGAGTCCTTAGACCTTCCCATGCTAAGCTAGATCACGAGATCCAGTCCTTGGTGTGAAAAGACGCTAGTTATGCCTAGGCAATGACACTGTCATCCTAAGGTTGCAGAGACAGGGTCAGCTCCAGCTGTCAATCAAGGACCCATACAGCAGCAGCAAGGGTTGGAGTCCTAAGCTTTGTTTGGATCCTGGCTGTTCTTCACATAAGCTGAGTCATTCAAGTCAAGCCACTGAAATGCTCTTTGTGGTCTTCTGGAAACTGGACTTCTCAGCTCTGAAACTAACCCACTGTGTATCGTAGAGTTGAAAGTATCACAAATCTCACAGACTCCTACCCTTTCAACCTCAGAACCTTTGCTTGTACTATTCCCGTGGCTCAGACAGGATCTCCTTTCTCTCATCTAACACTTCTTCGTCATGAGTCTCAGCTTGAACTTTTCTAAGAGCTCCTCTGTGCATCTCTGACTGAGTCTACCGATTCAGTAATTACCTCTCTGAGCAGGAGATTCCAGGGAAGGTCATGAGGTATGCTGATTAGCTGGTCTAGGCTTCTACTGTAATAAGCCCCGTCAGGTGGGTGCAAGTATGCAGATGGCTGTATTCACCTTGGGGCTTCAGGACCTGCTAAAGCACCTGTCACGCACTAGGCATTCAGTAGACGGCTCTGACTAGCTATGTATGATCAGAATGAAGTATAGACTCAGTCTAGAGGGGAGAGGTCAATCAGGGAAGCAGCTAAGGCTTGGCTTGCCATGTACTTACTCTACTGCCTCCACCCCAGCCTGACACGGGGATACTGGATTCACGGGATGTCTCCTAGTGAGGTCTCCGTTTGCTGTTTTTAGTTCTCTGACCTGTCAAAGAGAGAAGAAAACTTGGGGTTGCTCAGGCGAGACAGCCAGACAGGGCCTAGATCCTTCTGACCTGCCTCAGCCAGATACTCTCTCCTGCACTTCTTTTGTGTTCTTGTTACAAAATATGGCTCTATAGCTGGGCGAGGGGGGCTCACACCTTTAATCCCAGCACTTGGGCGGCAGAGGTAGCAGGATCTCTGTGAGTTGGAGGCCAGCCTGGTCTATGGAGTGAGTTCCAGGACAGCTAGGGCTACACAGAGAAACTGTGTCGTAAAAAACTAAGGGGGTGGGGGAAGGTTCTGCAGTTTAAGAGGCGTAAGACAAAGGGAAAGACAGCTCGTTTCATCCTGCGCCTTCATTTTAATAAAAAGAAAAGGATCTTCAGGGGGAGGAGAGATATTTTCTCCAGTGTCACTCAGTGAACAGCCTGACCCCTTCCCTCCTTTCGTGTCTGTGGATGAAGAAGAATGGGGGAAAGAGAACACTGACAGTACTTGACGTAAAGGGATGGGCTCTGGAGGACACGGAGCAGATCTAAAGGGTCACCAGACAAGAGATGTGCTCCTTTTGTATCCTCACATGTCAGATGGGGTGAGCTGCTTATACTATTTGTGCCAGCCTTTCCAGGAGGTGTGTTTCTCAGCAAGGTGGGGCTCACGTAGAGAGAGCTGGGGGAACTGACCGTGGAGTGCCCGGACATGGTCACACGCAGTACTCATACCCACGGCTATTTCTCACCCAACATTTAGCGCCTGGTTCTGACAATTGTCCCTGACAATCCTGTCTTTTCAGGCCACGGAGGGCTGAATCAGTTAGGAGGGGCCTTTGTGAATGGCAGGCCTCTGCCGGAAGTTGTCCGTCAACGCATTGTGGACCTGGCCCACCAGGGTGTGAGGCCCTGTGATATCTCGCGCCAGCTCCGTGTCAGCCATGGCTGTGTCAGCAAGATCCTTGGCAGGTAAGCACGAGATTGACCACACATGGCCTTTCCCCTCAAGCCTTGCCTCCTCTGGCCAACCTCAGCACTGCAGACCCACGTACCATGAGATCTTTCAAGACACAACTTTTAGAGAGTCTGTCAGAGAAGCCATGAGAGCGCTTGATAAAATTCACAGCCCAGCCCTACTGAAGTCAGCCTCTTGGCTAGGCCTGTGCCTTTTTTTTTTTTTTTTTTTTTTTGGTTTTTCGAGACAGGGTTTCTCTGTAGCTTTGGTACCTGTCCCGGAACTAGCTCTTATAGACCAGGCTGGCCTCAACTCCCAGAGATCCACCTGCCTCTGCCTCCTGAGTGCTGGGATTGAAGGTGTGTGCCACCACTGCCAGGCCGGCCTGTGGCTTTTGTAAGTTGTCAAGGAAGCACAAAGCTCAGAAATAGGGAGGAATGAAAAGCATTGATCTGTAAGGCTCCACGTGGTCGCTCTCAGCCCTGACTGTGCCAAGGAACTCTAAAGCCTCACAATAAATAAGAAGGTCATGGTCTGAACTCCAGCACAGACAATAGGAGGGAACAGACTCATTTATGTATATCCGTAATACCTCACTCACGTGATTCTAATTCTTTCAGTTAGGGCTGAGAACCACATGGCTCAGATTCAGCAGGACAAGGACTATCAAAGCCTGTGACCCTTGCATCAGAAATATCCTTAAGTAGAGAATTTGGAAATTCCAAAGTCCCACGTCCTGTTCACCTTACTCCCTAACCCGTCACACACTGACCCTATGTAGATTTAAGGCAAGCTCTGCTTCAAGGAAGTAAAGGGGCTGGGCTAATGGACCATAGAGAGCCTTGGCTCTATGCCTGAAATTATTAGAGGGGAAGAGAGAGGCCTTATTTTTATGGCCCAAGGAGAGAGTATTAGTCAAATGATTGCAGAGTCCCAGAGAGGAGACGAGCTCTGAATGGCGATGACAATGGTGTTTATAAAGACCATTTTATTCATTGGCAGAAGAGACCAAAGGCCACAGTAGACCAGAGGGCATCCAGATCAAGCCACGAATGTATCAGCCAGCTAGTTGGGAGGTAAATAGGTTCTGGAGGAGGAGGAGGTTCATCTTCGGGGGCTGAATCAGGCCAGAGATTTCAAGTGAGGCTGGACTTTAGAGTCTGGCAGAAGCAGCTTCAACATGAACCATGGAACCTGGTAGAAAACCAGAGGGCAAAGGGTGAGGGGACAGATCAGACTTGGACAAGACACAGGTACCCAGAAAGAAAGTAGAGGGGTCAGGGACTCCAGCTGACTTCCCTGGGTGAGGCCAGGAGAGCAAAGGAGGAGAATTAATAATGCTAAGAGAAGATGGATGGGAGAAAAGAAACTCTGCAGGCTTGTGACTTCCAGTCTCTTCCCTTCCCTTCCCTTCCCTTCCCTTCCCTTCCCTTCCCTTCCCTTCCCTTCCCTTCCCTTCCCTTCCCTTCCCTTCCCTTCCCTTCCCTTCCCTTCTCTTTCTCTCTTCCTTTCTTCTTTCTTTCTTCCTTTCTTGTTTCGAGATAGGGTTTCTCTGTGAAACAGTCCTGGCTATCCTAGAACTCACTCTGGGCCAGGTGGTGGTGGCGCACGCCTTTAATCCCAGCACTCTGGAAGCAGAGACAGGTGGATCTCTGTGAGTTCAAGGCCAGCCTGTTCAACAGAGGTAGTTCCAAGACAGACTCCAAAGCTACAGTGAAACTCTGTCTCAAAAAAAAAAAAAAAAAAAAACCCAGAAAAAGGGAACTCACTCTGTAGACCAGGTTGCCCTTGACCTCACAGAGATCTGCCTGTCTCTGCCTCCCAAGTGCTGGGATTAAAGGCCTGCGCCACCACTGCCTGGACCCAGTGTCCTTTCTTGCAAGGGAGATCTTTGTATGCTTCCTGATGCTGGCCAGAGGAAGAAGACAGAGAACCCAAGGTGAAGTCTTTGCAGAGGGGTCTTGCTTTGGTAGCAGCATAAATCTATCCACACAAGTGAAGTGGATTGTGGGAGAGAAATCCAGTGTTGGGCTGAACAGGGGTTGGTGGAGGGGCCTGTCTCACTCCCACACCTCTCTTGGGGAGATCCAGAGGGGTCAGAAGTGCTGGCCAGGTTCCTATTTAAAGGCCCCACCTGCTTATCGGGTAATTTTGGGGGGGTTCTCTATTGGAGTAGGTACTACGAGACTGGCAGCATCCGGCCTGGAGTGATAGGGGGCTCCAAACCCAAGGTGGCCACCCCCAAGGTGGTGGAGAAGATCGGGGACTACAAGCGGCAGAACCCTACCATGTTCGCCTGGGAGATCCGGGACCGGCTCCTGGCAGAAGGCGTTTGTGACAATGACACTGTGCCCAGTGTCAGCTCCATCAACAGGTGAGAGAGGGCAGCTTCCGGCGCCCTCCTAGACCCCAAGGTTCTGGAAGATTCCTCAAGAGACGTGAATGGCCTGGGTAGAGTAGGAGTTTTGGAAGAGGCTTCACTTTGAGGAATCAGGGAGGAGCTCCCGGGCCTGGCACATGTCACCTCTCCCAGCCCTCTCTTGCTCATGCTGTGGAGCCTCCCTCTGTCCCCACACTATGTTGTGCTGTATCTTCCTTCCTTCCTTAAACACCCTATCCTTTTACTGTATGGAAGGAGCTTCTTGAGTAGATCCCTTTCTGTCCCTCATTGGAGTACTTGGGCACTTGGTCACTTTTTCAATCATTTGCTCCCTGCCTCCGTCCTTCATGTACTCACTCATTTGTTCACACATAATTCATTCATTTATTCCGTATTAGTTCCCAGGACGTAAAATCCCTGTCCTTGTGAGGCTTACAATCTAATGGGAACACAGACACAGAGTACCCAAAATGACAGTGCAGAAATGCAGCTACTTGTCCTGCAGGGGCTATTAGCCTGACGTCATGTGGGATAGCCTATGGTAACTTGTTTTCGGGAAATCGTGAAGGTCTTCCCCTAAGTAAGAAGCTGGGAGTGGGATTTAACTAGGTGGAAAATGTGGCCAGGCAAACACCACAATGACATACGAAAGCCTGCGGCTAAGGAGAGCTTGTGCAGGAGATGAGAGGAAGTCAGTCAAGAGACAAGAAGAACCTGAAGTATTCAGAGAATAAGGTGACAGACGAAGCTGTCTCCAAGAAGTCTGTGGTCACCTTAACAGATTCCCACCTTTAAAGCATCCGCGGTGGGCAGCTTTTAGTGTGTTTAAAGCAGGAAGCTTATTTGTATTTGAAAGAGCCCCCTCGACCCTCGACCGAAAAGGAGAGAAACAACTAGATAGAATATGTGGGGTGGGTGACTTCGGGACTCTAGAGGGACAGAGCGGATGGTGGCACACACTTAGGTGTTAACAATGAGATATAGAACAGGGTCAATTCCGGGGAGGCTATCCAGGTCAAATCTACAAACCCTGCTAAGCTACCCCTGTATTTCTGCCTTGAGAGCTCCATGTTTCTGGTCATGACACATGACACGGAGGAAGAGGTATGAAGAATGAGGTACAGTCATAGTTTGATGGTCCACTCATCAAGTTGGAGACACATATCTAATTGGGTTGTCATGGTGACAGGATCCTGGAGAGCCACAGCTCCTGTTTCATCCTCTTTCTCTAACAATCCTTCTGTTCCCTCACAGAATCATCCGAACCAAAGTGCAGCAACCCTTCAACCTCCCCATGGACAGCTGCGTGGCCAGCAAGTCTCTGAGCCCAGGACACACGCTGAGTGAGTGCTTAGGCATTTGGCTGTTCCCATACCCTTGAATGTAGACCCAGTCCTCACACCCATGTAGATACAGACACATACAGACACACAAGAACATATGAGTGTTCATATGTTTGGACACGGACTGAGTTATTACCCTGAGATAAAGTGTAGTTCCACGCTCATGGGAGACTCACGGGAACATGGGAAATGGACACACCAGACAAATACCATTCTAGGAGCCCTTGGCACTAGCAGCCCCATGGAAGTGAAGGACTCTAGCTCTCCAGGGCCTCTGGCCACAGCATGGCCTCCGGCTTTGAACCCATGGTGGCCACAGGGGCTGTGGGGAGCATCATCTCCCATTCTGACCCTTCTTCTTCCTTTGCAGTCCCCAGCTCAGCCGTAACACCCCCAGAGTCACCCCAGTCGGATTCCTTGGGCTCTACCTATTCTATCAACGGGCTCCTGGGCATCGCTCAGCCTGGTGGTGACAGCAAGAGAAAGATGGATGACAGTGAGTTCTTGGGGGACCTGTGGGTGGTATGAGACACAGGATACCACTCTGCTCCAGCTTTAATAGGAAGAGAAGGATTTCCTTTGGCCCAGGACTGGGTAGGGTTCTGACAGTCCGTATTCACAGGCACATGCACATGGGTCCTTCCTCTTGCTGACCCTTCCCCCACCTCCTCAGCCCGTCTACTCCTCTGCTTTGGCCACTTTGGTGGCTTGGCAGGGGGCGTTCCCTGAAAGCTTTCTTCCTGCCTGCCCGGGGGGCACTAGGTGACCAGGACAGCTGTCGGCTGAGCATCGACTCACAGAGCAGCAGCAGCGGTCCCCGAAAGCACCTTCGGACGGACGCCTTCAGCCAGCACCACCTCGAGCCGCTCGACTGCCCGTTTGAGCGGCAGCACTACTCGGAGGCCTACGCCTCCCCCAGCCACACCAAAGGCGAGCAGGTGAGAAAGTGTGGTGCAGAACCTAGGCAGGTTAGGCAAGGGCAAGAGCAAAGCATGAACTCCAGCCATCAAAGCGAGTCCAAATTGCTCCTCGGGGCTCAGGGAACACACTTGATGCAGTATCCAGCCGCACGCACGCCTTATTCGCGAGATGTCTCGATGCCGCCGGCCCTCTTCTCCCAGCCCGAAACTGAACTCTGAACCTAGTTCGTGCATGCAGGGCTCTTTCTGTCTTCCATGGCTTTCTCCAACAATAGAATCAGACCCACAGTTGGAGTTAAGGCTCACACCCTTTTATGATGACCTCAACGCCACACCTAGCCCCACCTCCAGTCTCTCCCTTTACGCAGCCTAGGATTCTGGGTGACTCATGTGTTCAAGTACACTGACCTCATTCACACCTCTCTGCCCTGGTACACCATGTGCCCTACTTGCAGGAAGCCTTTCTTCTAACTGCTCTACCTGGAAAAATACCAGCTGGCTGCAATGACTCAGCTCAATCTCCGTTTCCACGAATTTGTCCCTGCCCCTACCTGTGACTCACAGCCCCTGTCATCCTTCCTGTCTCACACATGGCTTCTACTGACTTCACAGTTCATCCTAATAATCATGGGTAGGGGTAAAGGCAACGGACTTCTTAAGGACAGAGTGGCCTCTTGAGCCACCCCACTCCTATCTCTGGAGTCTAGCATTCTTATTATTCATTATTATTTCCTTTCCTATGGTGATGGAGATCAAAGCCAGGACTTCACACACGCACACATGAGACAAGCCCTCTCCTTTCGAATAACATCCCAAGTCCGGGATTTTAATGGCTACTCCACAAAGGTATATCAAACGAATGATCCAATGAGAAATCAATGAATGATCAATTGAGAAATCAAGAGCGCTAAGACACAAACTACAGGGGGTTTCCCTCTCCAGATCTTAGGCATGGAGAAATGGGTTATAATGGGATAGTTTCTCTACAAAGCAGACAGAGACATGAATATCCCCACACTGAGGCCAACAAAAACCTCACAATGCTAACAACCACTGAGATACATTTGATATGTCAATGGTTCCAATGTCTGTCTCCCTTCGTGCCATTTACTCGAATAGCTCAGGAAACTCTTTGGGGTATGACCTATCTGTCCTCTTGGCTTGAGGCAAGCCTATAAGTTCACCTTTAAGACCTGAGGGAGACAATGATGCTAACAAGCAGTTGAAACGTTGCCAATGAGTGGCTGGGCTGCTGGCCTTGCGCCAACCCCCACAGCTGGGTAGGCAATATGCGTCAGTGATTTTTATCAGCCTTGGCTATGACAGCTGTGAAGGGTGTAGACACAGTCGGCTATCAGCAGACCCAGGCAGAGGCAGAGGGCCTGGGTGCACTGCTGATAATCAGAGCATGGCTCTGGGAGGCAAGTGTTGAGCCTGTAGGAAGCTTGTTCTATGGTGGTGAACCTGCAAAACGCAATCTGCATATACTAACGCCCCTTGGAGAATAACGAAGCCCTACGGAGGAGACCCCTGGTATCCACTAGGTCCTAGAGCCATTTCCCGGTGTCATCCAAAGGACCTTACTTGATTAGAGTGAGCCCTTGGGCCATGCTGATGGGTATGCATAGAGGATCTTAGGATAAGAGACACTTAGAACTACAGGAGACTTGGTGGCCACACAGCCTACCTTTTCAATTTGTATGAGAATTACTCGGAACCTGGAGCATGGGAGGACTTGGGGAAGCAGATGATTGTAGAGTTTAGGGTTGCCAACCCTAGTTTCATTCGTATGAATTGTTCTACCTTACCAATTTTTGACAAAAATTTTCCATGAATTTTAATTATTTATTTATTTATTTATCTATTTTGAGACATGGTTTCTCTGTGTAATCTTGACTGGCTTTGTAGACCAGGCTAGTCTCAAACTCACAGAGATCTGCCTACCTCTGCCTCCCGAGTGCTGGGATTAAAGGTGTGTGCCAGGGCATTCTTATATAAAGAGTGAATAAAACAAGAGTATTTGAAAGTCATTAAGCCTCTCTAACCCCTCAGCCTCAAGGAGTAAAGTGAAGCCCAGCCCAGTGCTCCTCAGCTCTTCCTTCTGTCCTTCATTGACTCATCAGGCTGGATTGTGAGGGGCAGAAAGCACCTAGGTTGAGCCTTGCTCTCCTGAGTATTGTGTCTGTGCCACCCAAAGGAACGTGGTCTTTCATCCAGGCACATAAAGCTTGGCGTCTTTGGGTGACGAGACAAAAGCAGATGCTCATACCTGGTCATTGCACGGGACAAAGACATACACTTCTCGTCTGAAAAATCGGTGAGGGTGAAAGTGACAGTGACCTCATTTCTCATAGGAATGTCACCCCCAGATGCTGTAAGAAATTTGTGTAGCTCTTCCTATATTTTAAGTCCACCATCATGTGAATCAACAGAATGAGAGAGACTGTTATGAAGACAGGCCAGGAATGTGGCAGTTAGTGACTTTTTCCATCATAGTAAAATACATCTATCATCACTTCTTGCTGAACATCTGTGCTTGCTGAGTATTCTGGGCCAAGCAACACTTTATTTAAAATCACAATTAATACTTAATCAGTCTTGTGCCATAGATTCT
Organism: Chionomys nivalis; assembly: GCF_950005125.1. NCBI lineage: Eukaryota > Metazoa > Chordata > Mammalia > Rodentia > Cricetidae > Chionomys > Chionomys nivalis. The sequence goes on along the minus strand of NC_080107.1, from coordinate 38,980,997 downwards.
AGGACCCCCTATCCTTAAAGGTAGGGGAGGAAAAACAACCAAGGCTCAGAGAGTTCAAACAGATCACAATTTCCTACAGATTGTTGCCGAATCAAGACCTTAAGTCATTTTTTTCAGTTCTGAATCATTATTCTCTCCTGCCCCCAATTCAAGTTCAAGCCCAGAAAAAATAATCCAGTCATCACTGGCATGTTTAAGATGTTAAACGCAACATCACCCAAATCTCTAGCTACTTAGCTTTCCCTTCCTCTTTGGCCTGACTTTGGAACAGAAGTTTGATTTTCAGTGTTTTACGGTCAAATCCACACATTCACAAGACATTTCCAACTTTTCTTACATTCTCTAGAAATTAGGTGTTTTGTTCAGTTTCATTAGAATCTGACTCTGAGCAACTCCACCCTGTCTCTAAGTAGGCCCTCTTGGAAGAATGGAACCAGAGTGCCATTTAGTACGTAATTGCTGCTCCATGCTGATGGTGCCCTGGTGGCCTCCAGAATTGACTGCAGCTTCCAAAAGTGCCCTGCATGCAACCAGAAAGCATTGTGACTCCTTGGAGAACTGAGCTCAGTGGAAATTACAGAAAGCAATTGTCATCAGCAGAACTGTTATATAACCAGGGTACACTCCTCGATTCCAGTCTCGTACAGCAGTTCATATAGTGCTTTTGTGAACTGCGCGACCAGGGTGTGTGCAGTGGATGTGAGCTGTCTTTCCCTGGGAAGGACAGCAGGGAGCCAAGGGGCGGGTAGGCTATGCTCATGTCTTTAGCCTAACAAATTATTTTTTTCAAAGAGTGTCTGAGCCATCTCATACCAGGGAACGCCAGTAGGAGTCGAAACGAGCTCTTATTGAAGATGACCCCGAGTATAAAATTCTTGAAACAAAATGAATCCTTGTGCATCCTTCATGGCAAAACTAAATGTTTCTACTTGCAAGTGTAATGCAAATCTGACATAGCCTTACTGGCTCGTATCGCTGGGTTGCTCAACAGGAATGATAGCAGCAAAGCCCAAATGTGAGCAAGTGTAGCCGTGACCGCTGCCATCGGTCTGGGGTAGCAGTTGGTAGTGTGAGCGCTGGAGCTGGAATCCTTGCTTCACCTACCCTCCGAGTGAAGGAGGGGGTGTCTTCAGCTCTGCACTTGCATTTCCTACCTAAGCCAGAATCAGTTATTGGTAGACAGAGAGTTTCTGAGCAGTCCCCACCCACTCCCTGCTCCAGCCCTAGACAATGTCCTGTTTATGGGTCCTAACCATGTGAAGAGATAGGAAGGACAGCAGCAGCCAGTCAGGACGTGATCCTCTGATGGCCGTCCCCATCACATACCTGGGTTTCTATGCCACCCATAGACCTTGAATTCTATTCTGAAGCTTGAAAGGGGGAACTCCAAGTCAGGTCCTGAAGAGTTTTCAGGTCTTTGAGCAGGAGGATATGACCCCATCAAGCATGCCGTGTTGAGCCAAGAGTGAACAAGAAGGAAGGCACAATGAGCAAGGGAGCTTCTCCTGGGCAGACTGGGGCCAGAAGGAAGACAGGCTTGCTCAGGGGCCTCGTTCTCCCCTGCTGACTTCTCTTTGTTCTTCAGGGGCTGTACCCACTGCCCTTACTCAACAGTGCCCTGGATGACGGGAAGGCCACCCTGACACCTTCCAATACACCCTTGGGACGCAACCTCTCGACTCACCAGACCTACCCGGTGGTGGCAGGTAGGATGCCCAGAGGCTCCTGAGCCATCTGGACCCTACTGTGAGGGTCAGGATGGGCTTGGGGCAGGGGAAGGCAGAAGTGTCTGGCTGGCAGGAGGAAGGTGTTTGGGGTGCTGACCTGGAAAGGAAGTGGGCTATGCCGACTGGGCCTCAAACTGGAACAAAGGGATGGAGCCTTCGGTCTCTGCTCCCCCCCCCCCCCCCCCCCCCCCCGATTTCCTCACTCCCTCTTGCAGGGAGAGGCTGAGTACACACATACTTCAGTTGCCCCATCCATCTACACCGGCAGGTGGCGCAGCAGGGCGGTAGAGCCTCCAGTTCCCCCATCTCATTCCATCCGAGGAACACTGTGTAGACCCGGCTACCCATCAGCAGCCCGGCCTGCCTGTCCCCATCCCCTCGGCCCATCTCATGGCTTGGTTTGTGCATGTTCCCGCCCCATCATCTCACACCCCTCTCTCCTTGTTGTCTCCCTCCCTCCGGCAGATCCTCATTCACCCTTCGCCATAAAGCAGGAAACCCCAGAGCTCTCCAGTTCTAGCTCCACCCCTTCCTCTTTATCTAGCTCCGCCTTTTTGGATCTGCAGCAAGTCGGCTCTGGGGGCCCAGCAGGTGCCTCGGTCCCACCCTTCAATGCCTTTCCCCATGCTGCCTCCGTGTACGGGCAGTTCACGGGCCAGGCCCTCCTCTCAGGTACGACAGGGAGGTCCCGGGCTCTGTAGTGTCGTGGGGTGGGAGGGAGGTCATCAAGGCCATCCATCCCAAAGTCCTCCGGTCTGAGGCTAGTCCCATCTTTAGCCCAGATCTAGTCCACCGCCACCCTAATCTCTAGTTTATTCAGCACATGGTTCTTTCCTTTTGGGAGAAGTTAGGAATCAAAAACAGTCATTTTGGGGGTTCCGGCAAGTGGGAGACATCGCATCAAAAGCCTATGAGGAAATAGGGACGCATACAAAGGAGCAAGGTGCTGTAAAATGTAAACTTTTCAAAAATAGGTTCAAAAAGAAACAAAGACAAAATGTGTGTGTGGGGGGAGGCTCTTGAGCCAATTTCTGGATCAACTTTCTGAGAAGGAATGTCGGTCACCATTTGTGGCCAGCTTCACGTCCAGGGGAGTGGCGGCACCATTCACTGAAGGCCTCCCTCATTCTTGGTGACTTGCACAGCTTCGCAGCTGGAGGTGTTGAGGTTTTTGTTCTGGCTTAAAGCCTGAAGTAGGCTAGGGACGTCTGGAGCAAACCTCTATATCCTGATAAAGGAAACAGTCCAAGAGGAAGAGGGGTCTAACTACAATCTCCAGATGGGAACAGAGTAAGGGCTGACCTCTCGTGTGTCTAATCCCGACTGGATCTTCCAAACAGGACATTATCGCAACAAGTCAGGACCTGAGCATCAAAGTGGGGTTTGAGCAGAGGCAGAGACCCCTGAAAGTCTTCAGATATCTGACTATTATAGTGGGGGCCCTGGGGGGGCAGAACCAAGAAAGGAAGCGAGCTGCCACCTTTGGAAGCCTCCTGTGTGAAGAGAGATGTCTCCTTTTGAGTCTGGACAGTTCATGGCAGAGGGCATGCCTCCCTGTCTCCTGCTCTCTGGCCCTGTAAACCTCGAGAGGTGATGAGTGAGGCAGGGAGACTCGGTCAGGGACAGCGCAGAGTTGGGCGGTCTAGGCTATCTGGACCAGCAGTTTTCCAATATTCTACAGCTTTCTTGCATTTGAAATGAAAGCCTTTGCCAAAGTTGGGTGTCCCAGCCAGAGCAGGGTAGCTCCGTCTGAAGCAGGAATGCTGCCTCCAGAGGCCCACAGGCTTGAGAAGCCGCAGCAGTGTGACTTTGGCTCCCATTGCCTCAGCGGTTCTGAAGGCCCTGATCTAAGCCCAGGCTTAGTATTTCCTATTGTCTGACAGCTGGTATTTTTCCCTTCCCTGTGCATCCACACACTCCTGTGAGGGAGACGGGCAATGTGAGGGCGGAGAGGCAGTGGTTAAGAGTCTGAAGAAAGGGAAAAAGTGTTGACTTGGGGTTTGAGATTTCAGGAGAGTGAAGTCAGCAGAGATGGCTCATTTGTTCTGAGCGGAGTGATTAAAAGGCACAAACCTGTGAGCTGAGTGAAATTATGTCAGCCGGAGGACACAGAATGGGAGGTGGAGGAGGGGGAAGAGATGGTCTGTGCTTGTAAGGGCACAGAGGCTGCGGAGCAGGGCTCACTTGTTTGCCTCACGGGGATGAGAGGCTGGGAAGCAGGTGAGGGATATGGCTGAGGGTGACAGGCACGTGATCCAGAGCAGTTCTGCCATTACTGTGTGAACTGCAGAGTTGTGGCTGAAAGAGAAGGACAGACAGCAGCCGGAAGTATAGACAAATTGTCACAGACACAGGCTTTTCTTCTTCTTCTTCTTCTTCTTCTTCTTCTTCTTCTTCTTCTTCTTCTTCTTCTTCTTCTTCTTCTTCTTCCTCCTCCTCCTCCTCCTCCTCCTCCCCCTCCTCCCCCTCCTCCTCCCTGTCCTCCTCCTCCTCCTCCTTCTTTTTGTTGAGACAGGTTTTCTCTGTGTAACATTAACTGTTCTGGAACTCACTGGGTTGACTAACTGGTCTTGAATTCAGAGATTTGTCTGCTTCCGCCTCCTGGGTGCTGGGATTAAAGGCATATGCCACCACCACCCCGAGACATAGGCTGCATTATGGCTTATAGTTAGAACAGCCTAGGGCAGACTTCCTCGCCCCAAGCCCCACACTTTCTCCCATTCTATCACCTTTTAAAGTTGGAAGTATCCCTATCAATACGTACAATCAGGGCTGATGCTTCTCTTGTCTGTTAATTTAGTGGACCTGCCCTCCAAGTCAGCTACAGGACTAGGAGGTCATCCAGTCCGTGGGCTAAAGCAGCTGACAGCAGACACCAGGTGGTCACCCAGGCATTAGGTAACCAAATATGTAGCTTAGAAGACCCTCAGCCAGGTGACCCCCTCAGCCAGGCCTAGATGGGATCGCTCCTGAACGGCTGGCCACAACATTAAAATCTAGTATAGAGGCAAAGGCCGTAAGAAGAGCACAAAGTGAACAGGCTTGTGGGATCTGGGATCCAGGGATCCAAGAGCAAGGAGCAAGTTAGGACTGGAGTTAAGAGAGCCAAGCCCAGATCTTCAGTTTAGAGACAAGGTAGGTGCCTGCTAGTGTTTAAGCCGAGTTCAGGCAATTGGTGCAGATCATTCCCACCTGAGGGCTGGCCAAAATGGGCCCTAAATACCCATCACTTGACTGAGTCCTCACGAGGTCGAGAGAACATGTAGGGGTGGAGGAACGTTAGAAATGGACTGAGCTTAGGAGCCCAGGAACTATAACCTACCAACCAGGGGAAGAGCTAAACCTGAGAGAAAGAGGAGGAGGCAGAGAGCGATGCATTCCCGGGATATTCTGCCTGAAAGGAGGGTGGAAGGGAGAGTCGGAAGTGAGCCACGCTCAGTCCTGCCTGGATCTTCCCAGCCCCCTCATCTCTGTGACCCTGCCACCTGCTGAACCTCCTTTACCTGTTTCACAGACATTTTCTCCCTGGGTTCTGTGAGTGTTGTCTCCAGAATGACTGTTCTCTGAGCCTCGGCATTTTTTCTGGGTCAGCCAAGAAACAGGAAACACTAGGACTTGGGCAGTAGTGAGATTTACCTCCAGTTCCTGGTAGCCCCCTTGAAAACACCCCCACCCACCTACCCACCCAGCCGCCTGTTGGATTCCAACTCACTGCCCACGACAGTGACATCAAGGACATCCTTGTCCTTGCTGTTCTGAGACTGACTTCAGCTCAGCGGATGGGAAAGCTGCAGTTAGGTTTTTATCATCAAGGAGCCCAGGATCCTCCTCCATTCTTCTGTACAAATTATATTTAGTCCTGCCAAAGAGATTTCTGGGTTGCCATAAATTCTCCTTGCTCTCAGAACAAGATAAGGCATTGAAAAGGGGTTACACAGAGGGCAGACATCAAAGGGGCCAGATGAAATAGTCTAAAATCACCTCTACCCCTCTGGATTCCTTCCTCTAGCCGGTGGCTTTCAGTTCCTGCAATCTACCTCTAATTAGAATATTTACCAAGAGCTCTGGGGTTCCAGAATTTTCCGAGAGAACCCCACTTTGTAGCCTGCCAACCTATGTTGATGCCCATGTCAACATTTTAAAAAGAGGCCCCCAATGGAAGTGCCAAGGAGGTGGAATTGAATAGTAAAGAGAAATTGATTATGAAGAGCCTTCAAAACAGAATGGGAAAGAGGGTGTGTCTGACCAAAGGGTGTGTTCATCTCCAACTGGTGGCTTCTGTTGATTTGTTTCGTAGATTGTTCAAGATTCTCTGTTGTTTTATTTCTTGCTTTTGAGACAGGTTCTTACTATGTCACTCTGGCGGTCCTGGAACTCACTGTAGACCTCTAGCCTCTGAGTGTTGGGATTAAAGGCGTGGATGTGGTTCAAGATTCTTGACCCTCTGACTTTGTTGTTATTGTTTGTTTGTTTGTTTCCAATACTGGGCATTAAATTCAAGCCACACAAGTGCTCTGCTGAGCTGCATTCCCACACTACAGAATCTTGTTCTTTCAGAAACTAAAGCAGAGTGGCTGGAGGGACGGCTCAGCAATGAAGAGCACTGGCTGCTCTTGCAGAGGGCCCGAGTTCAGTTCCTAACACCCACACGGTGGCCCATAACCTTCTATCACTGCAGTCCTGGGGGATCTTATTCTGGTGTGAGGATGCGCATACAGACGAAACACCCATAGACATAAAATACAGAAACAAATACATCTTCTTTAAATAAAAGAAATGGAAGCAGAGAGTTTTGTGGGACTGTTGAGACAGAGTGAAGGTACTGTTTGGGTAGGGCAGTGTCCTGCTTGTCTTTCCAGGAGGTTTTATTAGGGGAAGGTCTTCAGTGGTCATTTTGGGCCATTGATTCAGAAATCTTTCTTGCTGAGAGAAAATTACATAACTGAGGAGAAATGAAGATTCAGATCCCTGAATAGGGACAGAGACCAGTGAGTTCTTTCACAAGAGTTGGCATTCATGGGGTGAGGCCCCACGGATAGAGATCATGGGTTAAACCGTGGCCTGAGGTGTGTGGCCAGGAAGTCTATATACGCTAGACAGCCTAGAAGAAGCTGCTGTTCAGGTGGCGGACAATGGCCAGGAGGGCGGGAGGCGTGGGACCACAGGCTCCCAGCGTGAGAAAGGGCCCAGGGAGCAACAGAATGGCGTTAGCAAATAGAAGGCCAGAAAGCCAGAACTAATGTTAATTCATGGGAGACATGGACCCTGCCTCAAAATCCACCACACAGTGTGCCTAGAAGTCCCACCAGCCAGGAAATAAGGTGAACCCAAGTTACAAGCTCTTCTCTGAATTACATCTTTGTGTGGCAGATAGGAAGATATTGGTCTGGAAAAATTAAGTAACTTGTTCATAGTCTTGCCTAGATCTAGTATTCAGTCTCAATTTCAAAATCTCTCTCTCCCCCCTTCTCCCCTTCCCCCTTGCTCTGTCTCTCCCTGTCTTCCCCCTCCCTCACTACTTCCCCCTCATTCTCTTCCTTCCCTCTTTCTTGCTTCCTCCTTCCCTCTAGTAGGTCAGAGAGAAGAAAAGCAAATGCATGAAGCCTAAGCAAGCCCTCCCTGTCTCTTTCTAATATGTCGCCCTGCTGTCCATCATCCTGTTCCCAGTCCCTCAAACCCCCTTTCCCAACCATCGTCCCCAGCAATGGCATCATATTGCTGACTCCTTGTCAAAGTTGACTTGGGGTAAATCTTCTTTTTATTCCTCATTCTAAATATGTCACAGTTCCCTTTTCTTTCCCCGTGTTTCCAGCCCTTCCTTTGTTTTCCTGATGCCCTTATGTCAGGTGAACAGAGACCACCTGTTTAGTAGACCAGTCAGAGTTAGATACTCAGGAAAGGCGGGTCAATTTGAAACTGATGTTCTGCTGTTTAAAAATCCTAATGCTATTTTAAATAATGAATGCTAACAGCTTATTTCTGACAGGATGTTTTTCTGCAAGAACTTCACCGATATGAACATTTCTAGTCCATTGCACTAGCCAGTGTCTACCTAGAGTGTGAGGAACAGGTTGAATTATATTCAAATCCTCAGAGTTGTAGGACCAGTTTGTATAAGGCTGCGTATATTCACCACCGCCCCCATTGAGGAACAGGCTTAGGGTCAGAATGACTGATCTCAGGGCAAATAGAAAGCCAGAGAAGCAGGATGAGTACCCATAGTCCTCTGGTTTCCAGTCCCGTCTCTCTGGAAAAAGGGCAGAACTTGAAAGTGCAGGTGTTGTTCGCTGGGCTGCATCTAAAGTTCATCTTAACTTAAGATCCGTCTCAACTTAGTGTGAAGCTTTGCTCTTCAGTTCTCTCTCTCTCTCTCTCTCTCTCTCTGCTAAGTCCTCAAATGCCTAGTTCTTAGAACTTTCTCAATAAGCACTGTTGAATGAAAGAATTGTCCTCATGGGGTAAGAAGGAGTGAGTCCCTATGGGGCTGACAGTTCACACGGGGTCATGGTATGTACCTTCCCATTTCTTATCATTAGCTAGGTTCCCTTCCAAAAAGTGTAGGGATGAAGGATCTTGGAGGGTATATGGGAAGAGGTGTCAGTCTGTGACATAGAGAGTTGGTTGACAGGGGCTCACAGGAAGATGGTGGAAAGCGTTTGGGCCGAGTGGCTATCATCTGACACAAGGGTATTTCTACTAGGAGTGATTTTATCCCTGCTTCCTCCACCCTGGTGTCATATAGCAATGTCTGGAGATACTTTGTACTCACCTAGTGTACTGGAATCTGGTGGGTAGAGGCCAGGGATTCTGCTCAATACGCTTTAATGCACAGGACAGCTGCCCAACAAAGAATTTACTAGCCAATCACATCAGTATCACCGAGATGGAATTCTACAAACATCACTAAGAACTAGTTTGCCCAAGTAATTCATTATTCATATCGGAGCATTTTCAGAATGGACTGGCCATCATTACTAAATATTCTGAGTCAGTGTTCATCCCACGAAGAGACCTGGGCAGCCAGGATGTGCAGATTCTGGTCTGGCCCACAGAACAGGAACAATGAGGAGGCAAGCAGTCCAAGGACTCTGGTTCTTGGGCTGGGGTAGATGGAGAGAACACCAGAGGGTCAAGTGAGGTCTCCCAGAAGGGATGCGAAGGAAAGACAGATTCAGGGAGACGGGGGCTCATAGGGATGCCTTGGTGTCATGAGGATGTAGGCATGCCACAAATCACATATCAGCAGAGGTCAATCGGGGATGAAACATCCTGGAAACGGCTTTTTAAGTACAATTGATAAGAATGCCACTTAAGATCCTGTGGGAAAGACAGCAGTCCCTCAGTGGTGTTCCTTTTATATCAGGAATCGTCAACATGTTTTGTGTCCCTTACTTTTCTGATTAATTATATCCACCTGGAAGTCCAGGCCAACCAGCAGGAGCTTCCTCTGTGGTTGATTAGCTTTGTCTGCCATACATCCCCCAAAGGACAGTGATGGATCATCCATCTCTCTCTATTTCACAAGGCCTGCTTTCGTCATTCGTTTGAAAGCCAGGTGAAACATGGTGCCCTGAGTTCTGTGGCCTCTCGTGTATTTATTTAGTCCACTGGGGCTGACTTTTAGGATGGACAGGGAGAGAAATACTAAGGGGGCACCACCCCTGGCACCCAAGACCTTGATTTTTTTTGTAGAGGAATAAAATACTTGTGAAAATAAAGCTCCTAGGGAGTGGGGAACTAAGTAGGGCTGCAGTTACAAGAGCCCCTTGCTTGGTGAGCCTCTTTCTTCCAGAGAAAATGAGAAGCTGGGCTCAGAGGAGAGAACTAGCAGGTTTAGAGAATGGCTGGGGCTCCGGCGCTATTGACTGAGGAGAGGACTTGCTGAGCCTCGGCAGGGTGGGCTGGTGAGCCTGGGAGCCACCTATACGCCAACTAATGACTCTTTGGTGTCTTTTACCAGGGCGAGAGATGGTGGGGCCCACGCTGCCTGGATACCCACCCCACATCCCCACCAGTGGACAGGGCAGCTATGCCTCTTCTGCTATCGCAGGCATGGTGGCAGGTAAGCGTTGAGGGACTGGGCGTAAGCATGGGAAGAGGGAAGTGTCAAAGAAATGGGCAACAGTAGGTGACAAGAGATAGGCCAGGTCCCACTCACACACAGGCTTCCCAAAGGACACTGAAGGATGGGCCAAAGGGGTACCTTCATAAAAGCACCTAGAGAAAATCCCCAGTGCCAGCTTGGTTACTGGACCCCTCTCAGCTTAGTCTCCCCAGACTCCCCACATAGACAGACCTATGTTCACATCCAAGCTCCCCTGCTTCCTTCTCTTGCACTGCGTTCAAGTGGAAGAGTATGAAATAAACACCGTAAGACAAACACAAGCCCAATCCCCTGGTCTCCTGTGATTTAAATGAAATCAGATGAACCTCAGTTTGCCTCTTCAATAAATTCTGAAATTTGAGTGATGGTGATGACGATGATGATTATGATGAAGGTAACGGTGATAATGGACACACCGGTGATGAGATGATCGGTGATGAAATAGACCTTCCTCTGCGGTCCACACTCACTCAGCACTGAGTAAGGCCCAGGCTCTACCTACTGTAAGGATGCCACAGAGTGTGAGCTAAGAGTCCTTCACATTCATTTTGAAATGCCCTGGAATCTTGCTTGACAGTCCTTTTGGTGTCTGTCTGCCAGTCATGATCCAATGACCCAGGATTTCAGGGTCTGAACAAATGAATAGTTTCTTTGGGAAAGTCCCAGTCTTTTAGGAGCCATGTGGGAAAGCTCCAGGGATCTATGGGTAAGGTTAGAATGGAACCATTTCTACTGCCCATATAGGTATAAGGGTCTGAAGCTTTGGGGGGAGGGCTCTGTACTCAGGGCCATGTGTGACACCCCAATAACAACCCTGTACCAACCTCCCTGCCTCTGACCCTAAAGACTTGGCCCCATTCCACCAAGTCTGCTTCCCCCGGCAGGGGTTAATGTTTGCCAGCCACCCACCCACTCCGGGCACCCTGTGCACAGGCAGGTGGGTTGAGTTCTCTTAGGCAGAGAGAGGGGAGGGATCAAGGAGAGGAGGCTTTGCTCCTGGGAACCTGCTGAGCTGGCACTTGTTGCTGCCCGGTTACCGTGGCGATGTGGTTAATGCAGCGTTGAAAATACAGAATTCTGACTCCTCTCTCCCTCCTGGCCCCGGACTCCCTCTCTCCTCCCTCCCTCCCTCCCTCCCTCTTGTGGAGCGTGAAATGAGATTGGTCAAGATAAAAAAGGAAAAGATTCGGTTATTTTTTTAAGAGTGTGGATAATGGGGCCTCTCAATCAAAATCCTAGGCTCCAGTCTGCTCCCTGCACCTCCCCTTTCCAAGCCCTCTGCGTTCCCTGCTGCCTGCTTAGAGGAGAAGGAAACGACATAAAGCAAGATCCCCCCCCCCCAATTATGAATGGTTCTTGGGGGCAGGTCCGGGGCAAGGGGTTCCTCGGGCCAGAGTATGACGTGGGGGGGGGGGGGAGCCAGAAGACAAGGGAAGGACTGCTTCTAGGAAGACCTCTCCGAGAGTGGGTGCTGTGAAGAAACACTATCACACACGAGCATACGTGTGCTGCTGTGTGCATGCATGCATACACACACACACACACACACACATGCACTCACCACACCCGCTACGTAGACTGCAAGTGAACTGCAGCTGGGAAGGGTCTCACCGCACACAGTGAGGATCTCCAGTAAGCTGTATCTGCATTGGTTTTCAGGAAACGCAATGCCATTAAAATGAGTCACCTGGTTCCTGAGAGCACTCCTGTAGGAAGGTCTTTCGTAGAAAAATAACACCATATTCATCTCTTACCACTGCCTATGATCTGTCAGTTGACCGAAGGGGGATTTTTTTTTTCCCATTAAAGTCACTTAACTCAGTAAGCCCCTACTGCATACATGTAAGGCACATGATTAAGGGCTTAAATAAGGCTTGCCAGCTACATTCTTCAATCAGTTTGCAAAGGAATAAGTGATCATTTATTACACATTTCTGCATACCTGGCCATTTATATGCGTAACTTTATTTCTCTTTTATCCTTATAATAAATCTTGGAGGCTGGTAGAATCCAAGTTTCCTAGCTAGGGAAACCAAGGTCTATAAGAACCAAATGGTATGCTAAGGGATGGTACTAAGTGACTGAGTCATTCAAACACAAGTCTTGATTTAGCGTCTGTGCCTCTTTCCGTTTTCCCACACTGCATTCCATCATACCATAAAGACGCAAGCTACATCCTGACCCTGCAAATAGCTCAGGGCTTTGATATCAGTTAGAAAATAGAACCAGCAGACTAGATAGTTAGATTCATCCTGACATCTATCCATGCTTTCTCCTGTCCTTCCATTTTCTCTTTTCAGTCAACCATCTTCCTTTTTTATTAATCCATCTGCTTATTCTTATCCATCCATCTTTATATATACACACATATATCATCCCATGCTTCTTTCTACCCATCAGCTTTTCCATCCATCCATCCATCCATCCATCCATCCATCCATCCATCCATCCATCTGTCCTTCTATCCATCCATCCATTCGTCCATCCGTCCTTCTGTCCATCCATCCGTCCGTCCGTCCGTCTGTCCATCTGTCCTTCTGTCCATCCATCCATCCGTCCTTCTGTCCATCCATCCGTCCATCCGTCCTTCTGTCCATCCATCCATCCGTCTGTCCGTCCATCTGTCCTTCTGTCCATCCATCCGTCCATCTGTCCGTCCGTCCATCCGTCCTTCTGTCCATCCATCCATCCATCCATCCATCCATCCATCCATCCATATCTCTTCCTTCTTCCCATGTATCCATACTTTTACCTATTCTTCTTTCCAGCCATCCCTCCAGCATTTATTCTCTCATTACTAATACTTCTACTATCTACATATCACTATTCAGCTTGTCCCTCTGTTTGTGGGATGGACAGGAACAAGCAGTGAGCCGGTCAATGAATGAATAAACGTAATATCCCATGAAGATAACTATGTAAAGGGAATAAAATGTGATGATCAACGGAGAGCCACAGGGAGAGCAGATAACTACTTGAGATTGAAGAGACAGGAAGACCTTCCTGAAAAGATTTTCAAAGTGGTCAACCAAGTGATAAAGTGAGGCTGACCATGCCTGGCCCAAAAGAAGACCAAGTGCAAAGGCCCCGAGGCAGGAGAGCTAATTTAGCATGACAGTATCCTGAAAGAAGATGAGCGGATTGGAGAGTAGTGAGCACCCGGAGATAAGTCCCGCAGAGTGCGCAGAAACGGGCGGCAGCAGGGCCATGCATTAGAAGGCTGCTCGGGTGCTTGAGGAAATAGATTGCAGATACCGAAACAAGTTAGGGAATCAATGCTCAGGTTTTTGTAAGAGACGACAGTTGCTTTAGCTCGGAGAGTAGGCCTGAAGGATAAGAGGGACACTCGATATGTTTTGATGATGAATAGAACATTACCTGCCCACAAGCTGACTGCAGAGATGAGAGCTAGAGGCAGCAGACATGGGATAGGGCTTGGGGAGCTTCGTGGATGATGGTGGTAAGCACCACAAATGGGAACGTCGGAGAGGAAGCAGTGCGGAGGAAATCAAGGGTTGAGAGGCAAGAATAGAGTTGAGATGATTAACTAAATAGCAACCTTGATATCCCTGATGGCGTTAAAATGAAGCTGGCGTTGGTTCTTCCATATACTGTGGAGTTCTAACAAAGAAGGGGCTGGGAAGAGAGGAAGCAGAAAGAGTAGGCAGGTTGCAAAGCAGTGTGGGGGACTGAGTAGCATGGATTCCAAAGGAAGTGGGAGACTAAGAGGTCGGTTGGCTGTTTGCTACCATTGAAGTGGTCCTTGGAATGACTCAAAGGCACTTTGCCTAGGACAGCATTGGCCTGATTGGAATAGAATGTGAAGGTGAAGGCAGAGAAAGAAGCTAGTGGCATCTGATATAAGAACAAAGGGGACTGGCCTTTCCTGGACACGGTGCCATTTCATTTTCTGTGGCTATGTATAGGTTGACAGATCTGCTAGCAGAAATGCTGCACTCCAAGGTGTATAGACTACCCAGACGCAGCCTCTATCCCAGCGTCCCGGTGATGGAGCAAAGAGGCACTCAGAGCATATGCTAAACAAACCGATGCCGAGCGAGCGGATGCGTGCATGAGTGGTAAAATGAGAGGACACACACGTTGTATTACTCAGCTCTCTTCCTTGACCTTTAGAGACGGCGGTGTTCAGCACTGGGAGGCCAGAGGAAGGGCATAGGATGGGGGCCCTTGCTGGACAGCCAGAACAGAATTGCCCTTCTCCGAAGGAATGCTGAAACCAGACTACACAGGCAGTCAACAGGCTTAGTTCCTACTGTGGGCTATAGGAGCAAGCATTGGCAGAGGAACGCACCAACCTGGCTTCAATTCAGGCTCTCATTTAGCAGTGTGGCCTTGGGAGAAAGCCTTGAGGCCTTCCGTAGAGAAGATTCTTCAGTCATAAGTAAATGGTTGGATTAGATAATTTCTTAGTTTTCTTCTCTCTTCCTCCTTTCCTGCCTTCCTTCTTGCGTGTCTATTTTCTCCCAGATCTGTGTTTGCGTCTGTCCCTAACCCAAAGAAAGTGCTTGTGTTCCGATCATAAGCTTGCTGCCGGGTATGGAACAGCTAGACACAAAGGGGGCTCAGCAACCTCCCCTAGCTCTGTTTCTTCCCTGGCTTCCACTCATACAAATGACAACTCCTCAGTAATGAAGCAGCCCAGCCTTTCTGATTGACGGTGTGACTGATGAGTATCCACTGAACTTTTAGAAATCATTTATTTATTTAATGTGCATTTGTACTTTGCCTGTATATCTGTCTGTGTGAAGCTGTCAGATCTGAAACTGGAGTTACAGGCAGTTACAAGCTGCCATAGTAGGTGCTGGGAATTGAACCCAGGTCTTCTGGAAGAGCAGTCAGTGTTCTTAACCACTGAGCCATCTCTCCAGCCCATGAACTTTTTTTTTTTTTTTTTTTTTTTTTTTTTTTTTTTTAGCACTTGTTTCAGGAGAGAATAAAAGGAAGTCAACATTCATTGATGCTGCTTTTATCAAGAGCTTGAGTCTAAGCACTTAATACACCAACTCGTTTAATCCTCACTCAAATCCCATGAGACAGGGACAAGAGTTCACTCCATTTGATAGACAAGGACACTTAAGGCTTAGAGAGAGAGAGAGAGAGAGAGAGAGAGAGAGAGAGAGACACACACACAGAGAGAGAGAGCGAGAGAGAGAGAGAGAGAGAGAGAGAGAGAGAGAGAGAGAGAGAGAGAGCAAGAGAGAGAGAGCGAGAGAGTGAGAGAGAGCTAAGCCCAGAAGTAGAAGGTGGGTAGGTGGAAGTCTGGGGTGGAGACAAGAAATCACAGACAGTGCCTAGCTCACATCACCGATGTGATTCCAAAAGACTGTGTGAACAGCTTTTGCATATTAAATTAGTTAGAATCAGCTGGATTTGTAAACGAGGTAAATGCTTGAAGGGATTACCTGGGATTTATTATCAAGAGTTCTAAGGTCAAATTCACGACCCATCATTGGTCAACGGTGCAAGCTGAGCCAAACTGCTTGCTTAGGCTCTACTCTAGTTTCCCCTCTGTAAACTGGCAGCATGGGTGAAGGCTTCACTGGATGCTCGGGAGCGATAGAAAGGGCGGGCGCTGCAGGAACAGGCTTTGCGAGCTTTAAATTACACACCAATGGTAGGTGTGGTACTCAGCTCAACGTTGCAGCTATTGTGTGAGGGAATTCTTCAGTAAATTCTTCGACAAATAATTCTTTTTGGAAAGCCAAGGATCAGCTGACCGAAAGAGGTAACCTGACATGCTTTGGGTCAGTTCATATACTGAGTTTGCCTAAAACAAGGCCATGGCTTTCCCCAGAATTAATTTCCTCTTCGACCACCAGCCCCCTTGGAAAGTCCCTTCTGTAGAGAGTCCCCGGCAGCAGAATTTGAATCTGGCTCCTACCGTTTGGCAGTCTCTACACTCTGCAGTCCATAGAGATCTCACTTTCTTTATCTGGAAAATGGGGATGGTGGCATCTGCCTCCCGGGGCTCTCGGGAGGGCTGCTGTGTATCAAGGACCCTTCCAAAGTGACCCATATGGTGGCCTCCTGAGCTCCCCTGTCCCTGTTGTGGTTTTACCTGCCCTATCCAGTGCCATTCATTTCCAGACCCAGCCCTGCCAACCCCACAGACCTGTCTCCCCATCCCGGTCCCCTTGCTGGTGTCATGAACCTCACAGGTCTCTCGCCTGTGTGCCCCAACAGGAAGTGAATATTCTGGCAATGCCTACAGCCACACCCCCTACTCCTCCTACAGCGAGGCCTGGCGCTTCCCCAACTCCAGCCTGCTGAGTAAGTTCCTGGGGTTGTCTAGGCCCTTTGGTGGGCAGGGGAGGGCTGGGGTGGGGAGTGAAGCCAGACCAAAGAGCTGGGAGGCTCCAGGTTCGATGGAATGCCTAGAGAGGTGGCAGCTGTTGGTCATATAAGAAGCCAGTAGCTGATCGCAGTATCTGGCGGGTTTAGGGAAGAGAACAGAAGGCCAGACATTCTATTCTCTTTCCGTAACCCTGTCTGTTAAAATTTTGTTTTGTGTAAAATTCAGGAATCAAGCCTTGAAGGGCAAGGGTAAAGAAGGGCGAAGTTACACTTGAGCAAAGCTCGAGAGTGGCTGCCCTGCCTGCAGGGGCTTGTGGTCCCTCTAGGAGGCACTATCCAGGAGTTCCCTTCATGAAAATAGTCTTGAGTTACCTCCACAGCTTTGTTCCATCCAGTCCCTTAGATGTGGTGGGAGATGTGAAGAGTATTCAGGGCTGCTGTCTAGAAAGTGAGTTCCAATGAGCCTCGAGACTGCTTTTTCACCGTGCCTTGCTCTGGGTTCCTGAACTATTTGGGGAAGATTTTGAGGAAAATAAGTTCACAAAGAACTTATGGAGTTCTTCTAGCGCCTTCTTGAGTGATAGCCCTTCGGTTGTTAGTACAAATCTAGGTCAGAGAGAAACAGTGGTCTTAGGATGTCCAGTTGCATAGAAGCCTTGGCAAACTGGCTGGATCATTCATTCTTTTATTGTCGTAGCTTACAGCCCCAGAAATGACCTGGAGGGGACTTACCTGTACTCTGTCAGCCAGATGTGTTCAGCTCTAAGCGACCTCTTGTTCAGTTTAGCCAGAAAGGGCAAAGACGATGAAGCTGGTGGGGTTAAGAGGACCTTCCTGTTGAGCTTGGGGGAAGTCCCTCAAGTCCAGAACCCCTTGGACCAGTCAGGGGACAATTTTTTTTGGGTTTTCAGAAGATACTCCGACCTGCCATTATTTAGACAAGGTTAGAGAGCATCCCAGCAACCCCACATTGTGCTCAGTTTTTGAGGTGCCACATATAACTGTTGTCTGTTGCCTACTCCTTGAGGCAAGAGTGTTGAAGGTCAAAGCGGTCATAAGGGGTGGGGGGCAAGAAGCCATCATTTTTCTGGCTAGAAACTCAAAAGGTGAGGCCAGAGAAGGAGGAAGGGTTGGAGAGGAGTTAATCTTTGATGGTCAGATGGGCAGGGGATAAATGATTAACGTGTGCTGTCTTAAAGGTCAGCAGATGTGGAGGAACGCCATGGTACAGCTTCCCCTCTGACCAGCAATGTTGTTGTTGTTTTAATGTGTCCAGGTTCCCCATATTATTACAGCTCCACAACAAGGCCAAGTGCACCGCCCACCTCCGCCACGGCCTTCGACCATCTGTAGTTGCCATGGGGACAGTGGGAACAACCAGGCAAACAGGAGGACTTGGCCTGAGACAGGCCCCAGAGAGTCACACAAAGGAATCTTTATTTATTACATGAAAAATAACCACAATTCCAGCATTGCGGTTCATTCCCCGTGTGGTCAATTTAATGGACCGTGAAAGTCAGGATGACCTTGGAGAAGGCCAAACTGTCCTTCAAGATTCCTTTTGTGGGGGACAGGAGTTCCAGGAAAACAAGACACATCCCATCTCAAAAGAGATGAAATTAGAGGAGAAATGTACCCAGGCTGGTACCCACCAAAGGAGAAAAAAGGGATCACAAAGAACTTAGAGGGAGATCTGTCTGAGGGTGTACAAGGACCACCTGTGTGATCTAAGGAGAAAAAAGGGATCACAAAGAACTTAGAGGGAGATCTGTCTGAGGGTGTACAAGGACCACCTGTGTGATCTTCATCGGTACAACTCCAGCAATTATGGACTGTAAGCAAGTCCTTCTGGCCCATGAGTCCTAGCCCGGGGCCAATGGTCTACTCATCAGCCATCCTAGGAGCTACCACCTGTAGCCTCTGCCACCTGCTGGGCAAGCCAACCAGCAACTTTCTGGGGATGCCAGCTGACCTTCCCATTCGTGTTGCTGTGAGCCTCCAGGCACCCCTAGCCTTTCAACCATCGGGCCACCCCTCTGGCAGCAGTGAGCCTGTCTCCTGGGAAGTGAGGCAAGGCTCTCTACTCAGAGCACTGCAAGACATGCCGATTCGAGTGTGCTTTCTATATCTCCAGCCCATGCAGGCAGCCACCGAAGAGACCCCTGAGGCCAGCAACAAGATTCCCTCTCTGGCTCCTCAGCTCCTTCCCCCAACACCACCTCACTGTAAATACCGCAAAACAAAGCTCTGTTTGGGTCAAGCTTCCCTCTTTCCACCCCCAGACTTTGGCCTCTGAGTGAATTGTTTCCCTACTATGTTGGGCTTTTCTCCTTGATACCTTTTTGTTTTTTTAAAGACAACCCACCATTGCCACATGACTCAATAAACCATTACTCTTGGTCTCAGGTTTTGGGGCACCTTGGGGATCGACTTCCTCTAAACACAGAACCAAATGACAGAGAAACTCACTTTGAAGATAGAGATTAGCAGTGACATTTTAGATGTCCTGGCTTAGCATTCTCTGCTTGCCTTAGTAGATGTCCATTGCTGGCTAAATCAATTATTCCAAGTTCTGAGCTGATCCACTAAGTAGATGCCGGCATAAAGGAGGCCGTGGCACAGTGCCATGCCAGTTATTAACCCCACCCCCCCGTAAGTGGTTGCTGTTGGTCTTCACTGAAATGCAGAGCCTCAGGGGTGAGTTGGAGAAGATCCACAAGTAACTACAAGCTGGGCCCCACTTAAACAGCAGTTTTGGGCTTCGTGGTGCTGAAGGGTGCAATCAAGAAGACAATCTTCTCTTTTGTGCCAGGCACAGTGTTGGGGCTATTGAGGAAGACAAGTTCAAATTAGCCCGATTTTACATATGAGAAGACTGTGTTTGGAAAGACATGGGTAACACGGCCAAAGTGTGAAGTTGTGGGTTCAACTAGGTATTCTTCTCCTAAACCCAGCATTACCACTAAATCCAACCAATACCACGGGGCCTCGGCGCAAAAACCAGAGGATTCTAGATACGAAGAAGGAATGGATGGGGGGGGGTACTAAGGATCTGTTTTCTTTTGCTCTTCACAGGTGTTTGTCACCCCATTTGGGAGGGGAGCTATCCGGGATCTGTGAACCTTCCTTCTGTGCTGGACCCAGATAGAATGAGAACAGGATTCCTGGGAAGATAGGAGGATAGTGTTTTGGTGGGAGGGAGGATCCATCACCCCTTCCAGGGGCTCCATGGTTGTGGGGACAGAAGTAGGGAGTTAAGGTTGTTACCTCTTCAGGTCTACCCCAGAGGAGGTGCCAGGAACATTCAAGAGGCAGGGGTGGGATGAGCCCAATTGTGTCATGAGGGGAAACTTCCCAGGAAGAAACCCTGTCCTTGTCTGTATGTAGGGGATCTGGAATGAGGCTCAGTTTCCAATAACAGGGATTTCCACCATTTGTAAACTTAGCAGCAGGAATCTGAAGCCTATTTTAATGGAGACCATTCACGTCTCTGAACCATTGGATTCATGAGTACCCTAAGGCAACCCGCAACTGAGAATCACTTTGAAAGGCATGGTGTTCCACAAGCCTACACAGTGATCCTTGCGTTTAGAAACAGAACTCCTTCAGAGACACTGTGTACCCTGGCAGCCACTCTCATGTCCCCAGTGACAGAGGGATCTGACACATGTCTGATGCGAAATTTAACTTCCCTTTTCTGAGCTCAGCTACTCACGGCAGGAAAGTCGGGGTCCGTGTGGGGGGGATGATGTGGCATGACCCAACATCGGCAAGTACTCTCCAGAATCTATTCAGATATTCTAAGTCAAACTAGAGTCCCCTTTGGGGCTCAGAAAACACACTCATTTATATGCTGGGTGAGAGGGACTATTCAAAGTTCCACAGTGCTAGGGCGCTTCTGGGAGAAGTCTGGTCACGGCATATGAGAGGACATAAAGAGAAGATGCAAAGTGGCCACTGGGGCTGAGCTAAAAGGCCATGTCCACCTCGGGGATGGGGCGAGGGATAGTGGAGAGGACTGGTTCACTCCTCAGGGGGCGCTGGGGGTGCTGGTTTCTGTGAGCTACGGAGGACTAGCCTATGCTAGCGGGAGGACTTGGGATGAGGTGTTTGCCGGGAAGATTGCCAAAGCCAGGAGCATCTTCCTCACTCTCTTCACTACACCATTCATTCTCCCCAACCGCGGACTCCGCTTTAAAGGTAGCACTTCTTGTCCATCACCCGCGCCCCACCCCCCAGTCCTCCCTGCTTCCCAGTACCCCAGCAGGGTGCCAGGTCACCAGGAGCTTGCTGCAAGCCCAAGACAGTAAAACAGGTGATGAATAAAATATATTGCTCCAGGAAGAATGGGTCCCAGGTACACAGGGAAGGCTGCCATAGACTGTCCTCTGGTCTATGCCTCCAAGCTCCTGCATAGACTCTCCTGTGGTCTATGCCCCCAAGCTCCTGCATAGATTCTCCTGTGGTCTAAGTCCCCAAGCTCCTGCATAGACTCTCCTGTGGTCTATGTCCCCAAGCTCCTGCATAGGCTCTCCTGTGGTCTATGCCCCCAAGCTCCTGCATAGGCTCTCCTGTGGTCTATGCCCCCAAGCTCCTGCATAGACTCTCCTGTGGTCTATGCCCCCAAACTCCTGCATAGGCTCTCCTCTGGTCTATGTCCCCAAGCTCCTGCATAGACTCTCCTGTGGTCTATGTCCCCAAGCTCCTGCATAGGCTCTCCTGTGGTCTATGTCCCCAAGCTCCTGCATAGGCTCTCCTGTGGTCTATGCCCCCAAACTCCTGCATAGGCTCTCCTCTGGTCTATGTCCCCAAGCTCCTGCATAGACTCTCCTGTGGTCTATGTCCCCAAGCTCCAAGTCAGGAAGGCGGCTTGGGAAGAGAAGCTGGGATTTTTCTCTCCAAGGTCAGCCCTAGGTTGTATGTCACCCCCTTTCCTTACCTTCCCTAGGCTGTTTGTAAACCCCTTTCCCCCCACCTTCTCTAGCTGTCTGTAAACCCCGCTTCCACCACCTTCCCTGACTTCTCCAGAATTCTTGCCACAAGTTGCTACTAAGAAATGTATTTTCTGTCTACTGTGTTCCAGGCACATTCTGCACCTGAAGCTCAAGGAATAGTGTTCAGTGACCGTAGTCCACAATCCTGACCCAGAGAGAGTTATGGACTAGAGTCACCAAGGTTTCCCAGCCCCATCTGTGCCCATGTTTCAGACATCTTATTTCCTCCAAATGTATCATTCCCTGGCATAAACCAATGTAATTATCCTTTGAGAGAATTTCCTTGGAAGTGGGCGCAGGAAGAGGATACTGACGATCTCAGGGTCCACCATCACTGAGCTTGTGCCCCATCGGCCTGTCAGATGGGGGCTGGGGACAACCTTTCTGTCTCTCCTTGAGCCTTGGAACTTTTGGTACCCTCCCCCCCACGTCTGTTTTATATACAAGTCATATTCTCATCCTCTTAATGTTTCTGATTCTGAACACTGGTCCCATTTTGCACTTGGGGAAAGTAAGATCGGCTTAAATAAGGTCATCAGCTGGTCCACAGAAGACCCGAGACTATGACCAAACCCCTTAGTAGAGGCCTAATATTCACTTTGTTGGATGGCCGTAGGAGTCTGGGCATGGCAGTACTTCTGAGAGATCTCACATGCCTTGGTGGGGAGGGTCAGAGGTTACTGGGTCAATTCCAGCTACTTGGCAGTAGCTCTGGAGAGAAGGCCCAGGGGGCAGCTGAAGGCACTGTGAGGATCTGTGGAGGCATGGCTGCGCCAGGCTAGTCTTTGATTCCCTTCTGCCCTTGGCCTCAGGTTCTCTGGCTACCTATTGGCAGTTACTCTCAGGCCTTTAGAATGAGAGAGCATTCCCTCTGTGGGGGAGCGGATTACTCCTTCATAATTACCTGCTGACATCAGAGTCCCAGCATCTCTGCCATTCTGGGGAAAGGTTCCTCCCTCCCCCAAGGACTCCCTGCCTTTTCTCTCCTCTTTCCCCTTGCACCTCTTTCCTCTCTTGCTGCTGGCGCTCTTCTGCTGAGTTCCAAGCAGTCATTTCTTTCCGCTTTGTGAAGGACCTTGGCATCTTCAGGGATGTGGATTCGTGAGGGAGATGAGCTTGGAGGTCCTGTGTAGGTTCAGAAAAATGCCAGGAGGCCTCCTCCTCCACCCGCTTCCTCTTCTCAGTGCTTTGACTCTCTGGGGCCCTCAGCAACCCTGACCTTGGGATGGATACTACCTGGGTGGCAGTCCCCTGTCCCTGGGGCTCTGGGCAAACTCACAGCATGGGTGCGCATGCTCAGTGCAGCAGCTCTGCTCCCCATAAACAGAGCTGGAGCACCTGGTTTTCCCTGGAGGAGGTAGCTTTCCCTTGGCAACCTCCTCGTCTCTTGAGCCACCGGGCCATGAAGCAGCTTCGGGAGATTTGGGGTGCAGGGAGGAGGTCCAGTGGAGGAGGAGCGAGAGCTCCTCCACATCTGTGCCCCGTGGCAGTGGGCCAGGCTGGGGAGTGAAGCCCTGCCTGCGGCTCTCCCAGGGAAATGTGATTTCCCTTGAGTGAAGCGGACTGTGCAGCGTGGAAATTGGCTCTTTTCTAAGCGAGCAGCCGCCATCGCTGCGAAGTCGGGGCGGGCTCAGCTCACAGGAGGCAGTGCTGGCCCCTGGAGTGAGCCGGGAGCAGCCATGTGCTGAGAACTCATTAGGGATAAATCAAACTAGTAACAGCATGAAGCCAACACCCTCCCCCTCATCACACTTCCCTTCCCACCCACCCTCTCCCCTCCCAGAGACCCCCTGCGCCCTCCTTTTCTTCCACAATGTTTCTCTCCCGCGGACCTCTCCCCGGAGCTAGGCCACCCTTCCTCAGTTCAAGCACCTTCCTCCCACCCTAGCCAGGACACCTTCCCATAACTAGCGTATCCTCCCACAAACAGGGCTTCCTCCCTCCCAGCCATTGCTCTCCCCAGTCAGCCTGAGGACCCTGACCCCACAGCCAAGGGTGCCCTTCCCACAGCCCCACCCTTTTCACATCCTCCCCAGTGTGTCTTCTCAGCTAAGACAACTTACCCCCTAGTTTCAGGAGCCTAAACGCGTGCGCGCGCGCGCACACACACACACACACACACACTCACACCCGGTGCCAAAACTCCAGGAACTGTTCTTAAATGAGAAAGTTGTTCATATAGCATTTTTGGTTTACCTTCTAGTTACTTTTTCAGTAGTGGCCAAGATACTGATCGGAAATGTCACTGACAACCGCAGGCCTCACTAAGAGCACAGACAGGACCAGCACCAAGGTGACTTTGCCCCATCCCTTTTGGCCCCCACCCCAACAGTCTTCCAGCGGCAGGGGACCCAGAACTGAGACCCCCAACTGTGGCAGCATTAGTTCCCCTCGTACTTGTACCCCTGGGGAGATGCAGCAACCCAGAAGACTTGCTGCAAGCCGGAAGAAATTATCCATAAAATGAATGAGCTTGAATAGGAAAAAAAAAACCCCTGCTTCCTGCCAAGGCAGACCAGAACCAGGAAGAAACCCGGATGGTGGGGTAGGGTAGCTGGGTGAGTGGCGGTTTGCGGGTACGGGAGAGAAGGTGTGGGCTTCTATTTCTGGAAGAGTAAGGAGTGTCCTAGGGTATTTACTGCAACGGGAGACCACTTCTGTCCTGAATTGCCCTCTGCCTGATGAGGGGACAGGATCTGCCTTGCATGTTATACCTGGGTGTCATGAGAACCCTGTAGCTATTGTTTCAAGATGAGGCCCTTGGTCTTCACTTAGTCTCCCCTGGCGAAAGGATGTTGCTAGAAGAGCCCAGGCACGGAGTGTAGGGTTGTGGCTGGCTCCTGTCCCCTCTGGCTGACAATATTTCTCAGTTCACGACTGTGAACCTTGTGACTTCCCTCAAAACAATATTGTCCTTGAACCTCTGTTGGTATTGCTATTAAATCTTGGAAGGGTTTCGCCTGGTCTTCTTAGGTAAGCAACCTCTTCCAAATCCCATCCATAAAGTAAACAGCGTATTTCCGTATCTGGTGCTTTGCTGTTTGTTGTTTGAGGGTCTTTTTGTCTATTTTGTTTTGTTTGTTGTTTTTTACTTTTTAAGACAAGGAGGGTCTCTTGACTTTCAACTTATTGTATAGCCTAGGGTGACCTTGAACTTTTGATCTTCCTGCCTCTACCTAGCTATCCATGTTTGGAATGTGGACTTTGGTTGGGGTGGCTGATGGTGCCCCACCTACACAGACTTGGGCTCTGGCTCAATTTGTGTAACTATAACCAGACTTCTAAAGGGCACTGGGCTGGGGCAGGAGCCAGGGTGCCCTGACTTGACATAGTCATTGCAAATGAGGATTCTGCTTTCCCTTCGTGTTAACTCCTCAGCGCACTCAGTCAGAAGTCTCCCACCAACCACGTGCTACGGAGCCATTCCTTCTCGTAAGCATAAGATGAAAACAAGATAAACCAAATAGGAATTATCACAATACACCCCCAAAAGAAGAAAAATCTTAGTGTTTAGAAATGGGATTTTTCCCGGGTGGTGGTGGCACACTCCCTTAATCCCAGCACTTGAGAGGCAGAGACAGGCTAATCTCTGAGTTCGAGGCCAGCCTGGTCTACAAGAGCTAGTTTCTGGATAGGTTCCAAAACTACAGAGAAATCCTGTCTCGAAAAAACAAAAAGCCAAACAAAACCAAAACCAAAATCAAGGAAGAAAGGAAGGAAGGAAGGAAGGAAGGAAGGAAGGAAGGAAGGAAGAAGGAACTAGACAGGAAAGTAATGAAATTCTCAAGAGAGAATACATATAGAATACAGAGCAGTTGAAAACCTCTCAGGCTGCTTCCAGGCCTCTGGCAAGGCTGGCCTTCTCCTGTAGGTGGCCAGCAGGACTGCCGCCTGCAAGCTCTCCCTGTCTATGACCCATAGAGGGATCAGGGGATCACCAGGCAAGGAACACTCATATTGTCCAATGCCAGGCTAAGGATGTAGCTTTACTGGAAAAATGCTTGCCCATCACAGAGGACTTCCTGGGCTCAATCTTTACTATCAGAAAAAAGAAAGCAATGTTACTCTCCTTTCCTAAATGCCCACCTGGCCATTTGAGCCATCCGTTTCCCTCTCTCTTTGGCTCTAGCTGGAAAGTCTGGCACTTGGGCCCTCGGTGCCTCTCAGACTTCTTTTTTTCCATGGTCTCCTCACCACACCTTTTCTCCCTTCCTGAGCTCGTCAGTCATCTCCCACTCCCCACTGGTCTCCTAGTCTCTCTTTATTTTCTCCAGTTACCTGGGCCTCTGGTCAGGGAAGGAGAGGGACAATACCGGACACGCAGGGACATCCTGTGCTGTGTTTGGTTTGCAGTCTGTGACTGCCCACCTCCCATTTCCCTACCCAGGTACAAGGACAAAGAAACACATCTGAGTTTCAGGACTCTTGGGGACGGTGCTGGTGACAGGGCCTTGCACACAAGCTCCACCTCCAGCCCCTCACCCCTCTCACAGTTGGAGGATGGAGGAAGGTTACTTAAAGCCTGGGAGACAGAGATTTGGAGAATTGCAGCCCCCAGATGCCCTGGGTGAGCGAGCAAAGGAGTTAGGGGAGGGGGAGCAGGTGCCTTCTCTCAGCAACCAGCCAGGAGGGGCTAAGTGGGGTGGGGGTGGCCAGACCCAGGCCAAGGCTTAGGACCCATCTGAGCATGTCGCCTACTAAGGAGGAGTAGAGGCGGGGGAGGGGAGGGCGGGGAGGTGAATAAATAATAGGAAATAAAACTTCATGAAGCAGAAAATAAAAGGCAGATTATACAGATGTGGCAATTTGAAGGATCATTGCCTCTGTCCTCTTTTTAACTGCTGCATCTGGAGTTTTGAAGGCAGCTTATCCGCTCCCTCCCTCTGCCAGGTCCCTGCCTGGCTGGAGGCCCCCCCAGGGCCAAGGCACGTAGAGGGACAGGAACCTCAAACACCTCTGTAGGGGTGGCCTTTCCTAGGAAATGTGCAACTGCCCAGCCTTGAGCAAGCTGGCCGGGCCGGTTCAGTGTGGGAGAGGCTAGGCGGGTTGTCTGCAGGTGAAGCACTCAGCCAGGTGTAGGGGAGAAGGTAGCTTTTGTGAGTTGAGCATGTGCGAGGATTAGGTAGGCTATGGCACATACGGGGACAGGTGGGGTTGACAGGCCAGACCTGGATGGTCAGAAGCAGGATGAGAATGTGTAGTTGGCACTAGGAAGAAACCTCCGGCAAAGAGGGAGTTTGGAAGCCTGAGACAGTCTATGCCGTTCCATCCCTCTTTTCATCTAAATTCATTTGTTAAGCCTTAATTTGACACTGTGCCAGGTGCTATATAAACAGACATGGTCTCTGACTTTAAGGAATTTCCCAACTGAGACACACACACACACATACACACACTGATGCTTTGTCTATTTTATTTTAAATATTAATGTATTTCCCACCTTGTTCCCGGGAGGATTTGGGACAGCTCACAGGAAATGCAAGTAAGACATTATTAGATAGGTATAAAAAGACATTGAGACCATGGAAAATACCACACGGGTAGGAAAGGGAACTCTGAGTGGTAGCAGAGCTGGTTAAGACTCCAGCTGTGGCATGAAAAGGTGACCATTGTCACATCGTTGACTCTCATTCTGTGTTCTGAGTCTCAGAAGAAACATTATTTTCCCTTAGCACCTGGGGCGCTAAAGGAATTGATTTACCTTGCCCCTGATAAAAGAGAAGTAAGTAAGGGTGAGTCCCTCAAAGATTCTGCGGCTAACTCAGGACCAGTTCCCCACAGGACTGCCCAGGGCAGCATCCATCAGGGACAGCCAACATGGACAATCCCAGACCCAGAGATTAAGCAAAGACAGTCTCGATGCCCTCTGTCCTGTCCATCAGCACTGGGACATAGTTCCCGTG
Organism: Chionomys nivalis; assembly: GCF_950005125.1. NCBI lineage: Eukaryota > Metazoa > Chordata > Mammalia > Rodentia > Cricetidae > Chionomys > Chionomys nivalis. The sequence goes on along the minus strand of NC_080107.1, from coordinate 38,953,954 downwards.
AGTTCTGGAGCACAGATGTAGGAGACGTACAAGGCCAGGGTCTTGAGGGAGATATTAGTAGGTGAAGTTAGTTCCAAGCTAAATCCCACCTAAGGTGAGGGTGGAGATTGAATATAGGGAGGAAGAGGGGCAAGGACACATGGGCAGGACATTCTGCAGACTTCAAATGAGGGAGGAATATCTCCTCTGCTCAACCCTGTCTTAGGTCCCTGATGGAAGGAAACAAAGAGGTCAGTGAGGCAAAGAGTCACTGGGTAAAATATGTTTGGGTCTCAAGGTATTGTCTTTCAGAGCAGGGGAAGAACTCTCTCTCCTTAGTACGGGGAGTCATAAATCTTGGGGAGATGACGCTTAGTCAAATTGTGGGTGTAATAAGTGACATCTGTGTAGTATTTGCCAGGTGTGAAATTCAGATGAGAAATATGGGCTAAAGGTTCCATTTAGAGACTTGTCTCTGAAGTTCTTCTGAAAGTCCTGAGTCAGCCAATGTGGACCTCTGAGGGTACAGGCACCTTGGAGAAAGCTGTGTTTAAAGAACAAACAGAAAGGATGCTGGAAGCATAAAAAAAGGACCATACAAGGAAGAAGAAGCCCCAGGAATAATAATAATAATTATTATTAGGTTTTTTGAGACAGGGTTACTCTGTGTAACAGCCTTGGCTGTCCTGGAACTTACTCTCATATACCAGGCTGGCCTCGAACTCACAAAGATCCGTCTATATCTGCCTCGTGAGTGCTGGGATTAAAGGCCTGCACTGAGGAAACATTTTTTATTAGATGTGTTTTCTTTTGAGCCTAGATATCAGATCCAGTTTTTTTTCTTAAAAGGCTGCATTCCTCTTGGAGCGGAGCGATGAGAGCAGGGTGGGGGACACAGAGCAAAGAAGAGGAAAAGATAAACTGAAAAGTTCCTGCACCCCATAAGCCTTTCCTCTGAGGCAGCAATCCAAATCAGATCAAATCAAACCGAATAAAAAAGCTCAGGTTTAACACTCCCGGATGATTTTATAGCTCCCCTCCCCATCAAGAGACTGGACACACACACACACACACACACACACACACACACACACACACGGAACTACTACATCTGTTTTCTCGGGACAGTTTAAATGCCCTGTGGGAGCGGTCTTGAGCATCTCTGGGGGTGGGGGTCATCCTTGGTGAGCTTTCTGAGATGCAACGGGGTTTGGAGAGAGATCGGGGAGGGGGTTTTGGGGTGGAACTTCCACCAGAACATTCCAGACTCTTTGGGTATATGGAAACCAGGGGCTGGGGTGAAGCTTCCACCCAAACATAAAAAAAGGGAATAATTTTATTTCAGAATAACTGTAGGAGACCCAAGGAAAGCTTCATGGAAGGAGTACCATGTTGGTTCGAGCTGGCTTTGCCCCATCATACATTCCTCCTAATTTGTGCTTTCAGAGCTCAGAGCACCTTAGTATCTGGTACCAGCCCCCGACTTTCAGGTGATACTGGCCTCACTCACACCACCTCCCAAAATGGAATTGATTTAAATGATTGACTCAAGTATGGACCCAAGGCAGCTAGACTCGGGGGTCTGAGATGGACTCTTCCGGGAAGAGGATAAGTCTCATCTGTTAGATTTGCGCTAATGGGAGCTATGAGGGCCCTCCTGGTACCCCGAGGGTTGCTCCCACTTCAAGATCAGGATCTGGAGCCCCAGAGGAATAAGAGAGAAGCTTCATCCATGTTCCAAACATGGACAGATGCTGCTAAAGCCTATTTGAGTCCAAATTCATTACTTAGAACCTCTGGGCAGAGGGGGAGTCAAGTGCAGAGGCCCAGCTTTAAACAAGATGGTTGTTTGGAGACAGGACTTAAGCCAAAGCCCAGGAAAGCAGGAGGACTTCATATGAAGCTAATAGTTAACCTGGAAGGCTTTCCTTCCAGGCATTGTCTGAGGTGTTTATGTGCATATTTCCACTCCCTCCTCTGTGAGGTAAGTGGTGTTATTATCCCTGTTTTGTGGAGAAGCAAACAGAAATATGAGAGGCAGAATAACTGGCCCATGGTCACACAGCTAAAAAACAAAACAAAACAAAAAACAAAAACAGAAACAAAACAAAAATCCCCATGCTGTTGGGATTCAAACTGAGGCAGTCTGACTGTGGGACTTCAGTGCAAGTCATGCAGATCATGTGGCCAATGGGGTCAGAGGTTGTTTGGTGTGAGTTTGGATGAAATCTGACATGACAATGTATTTAATGACTGAAGATCATCAGAGGTCTTCATGGGTGTTTCAGAGAGGGCTGGGGTTAGGGAAGGAAGGAAGGAAGGGAGGGAGGGAGGGAGGGAGGGAGGATGGATGGAAGATAGGAAGAAAGGAAAGATGGAAGGAAGGATGGAAAGGACACAAGGAAGGAAGGAGAAGAGCCAGGTAGAAATGGGAGTCAGGCAAGGAGGGAGCAGCTAGTAAAACCCAGCCATCTTGGGAGTTCATCACAGACAGAAGGAAAACCAGTGTCAGCCACAGGAAGCAGCAGAGTCCAAAGAAGGTTTTTGATGTCCTCGTCCTATTGGTGATATTGGAAGGCACCCGCCAGGCAAGACAATTGGACAGGTAGGAAGTGGGCCTCCTGAAGGAGGGAGAAAAGTCCACGCCCGCCTTGTAACCACAGCATTCCAGAACCGTTCTTTCTTCAGAGGAGAAAACAAGAAGAGAGCAGCTAAGTGGGCGAGCCTGTAAGATGGCAAGGTACACTGGCGGCCAAACCAGCTGGAGGAAACGGTGTTATCAGGGAGCAACGTATGCCGGTCATTAGGAAAACTGGCCTAGGGTGGATTGGGAAGGCTGGGTTGTTCCAAGACTTTAGGCTATTGTCTTTACGTTTTACCCTTTTAAAATTTTGAAATAATTTAGATACACATAAAAGTTGCAAAAGCAGGACCATGGTTTGGCCCCCATCGGCCTCACTAATTCATCTCATCTTTGTTCTGTTTTGCTTGAGACAAGCAAAGCCCAGGTTAACCTGGAACTTATTATGTGGCCCATAAATTTACTATGTAGCTGGCCTGGAACTCATGGTAATTCTACATCAGCCTCTCAAGCACTGGGATTATGGGTATAAACCACCACCCCTGGCTTATTCCTCGGAAAGCAAGCCATGCGCTAGCATTCCTCTGCTTAAACACTGCTCTGCACAAAAGCCATATATCTTGGCTATGTTCAAGCCCTTCTGATCCAGACTCAGTGCCCCCAACCCCATTTCCCTTGCTCCTTTTATTCTGACTTTCTACCTTAATTCTCACACAGTCCCCTTGTCGCTAGTGTACAAGACATTGAACCCCTAAAAGGAGAGGACCCAGGCCTTGGGCTACAGTGATTTTTTTTTTTTTTTTTTTTGGTTTTTCAAGACAGGGTTTCTCTGTGGCTTTGGAGCCTGTCCTGGAACTAGCTCTGTAGACCAGGCTGGTCTCGAACTCATAGAGATCCGCCTGCCTCTGCCTCCCGAGTGCTGGGATTAAAGGCGTGCGCCACCATCGCCCGGCAATTTTTTTTTTTTTTAAATATTCCATGGTGCCTGACAGCAAATGAATGTCCCTTACAGAAAGCTCTCAGAGCAGAGACCCAAGAACCAGGAAGAGGCTCCGTCAGGCATCACCCTGGGCTGTACAGTAGTCCCAGGACCCCAGGGATTGAGCTCCCTTAGATGGAAGAAGGGCTGGAGTCCAACATGACCCCATGGAAGCTGTATTTATCACTAGGAGCCCCCACCTATCCCCTTCTTCCTAGAGAAGACCCACACAGTGCATAGGTGGGAGGTAGACCTGCAGGTGGGGCTCACTCAGTTCTCACTGTCTCTGGCAATCAGGCACAGCCTTCGGGGAGCCCTTGGCTGCATCCATAAAGCTGCAGAACGTCTTCCTCTTTGTCTACAGAAAGATACCAGCACCTCAAGCCTTTGCCTGGGATAGGTTTCCCCAGATCGTGGGAGGCGGGGCTCAGACCACTGTAAGTTTGAAGACGTGCGAAATTCTGGTTAATGTGATGGCCCAAAGCTAACTTCCTTCTTAGTAAGCAGGGCCCTTTAGCGAAGCACCTGGCCTGCCCAAAGACTGGCCGGTGCATGCTTGCCCTCCAGTGGCCACATGTTAGAGTTGCAGCCCAACCATCGCGTCTCCAACTCTGCTGACTCTCCAGGTTGACGTGCCTAGGTTGGACTGCCCAGCATCATTGACCTCGTGAAGCCAGGCAGCTCCAAACGCACCAAATGAAATGGATGTTCTGCTCAAGCAAAGGAGTGTTGAAGCGTCACACATGACGTGGACAGGCCTTTACTTTGTATTCTGGTGTTAGATATCAGGACGAGTGTCTAATGAGGTCAAAGAACTCACTCACACCCACTTAGCTTGTAAACATCAACCCTGGGCCATGCCGTACCTACCCGTGGTAAGTTTTCTTCTCATCACAATGAGAGAGTTGCACTCTCATGTGGCTGTTACCTCTGCTAGATCTCAGAGTTGCCCTAGAAAGCTCCAAACATGTATGTACATCCACCTGACAGGTCTACTGAGTCAAAGATCTCTGGTTGTGAGGCAGGAATAAGAATAGACGCTTCTCCAGAAAGATAAAGTGTCTCTTAATACTGAGAGCTGGGAACCAGTGGGCAAGATTGCCAGTTCACGAGGTCAGGGACATTGTGCTCATTTCAAATCCCCTAGCACTGGCCAAGTGAGGTGTCCCATAGCATCTGTAAAATGAAAAACACTGAGTGGATGAAAATGTTTCTGAAGGGCTGGAGAGATGGCTCAGAGGTTAAGAGCACGGACTGCTCTTCCGGAGGTCCTGAGTTCAATTCCCAGCAACCACATGGTGGCTCATAACCATCTATAACGAGATCTGGTGCCCTCTTCTGGCCTGCAGGCATGGAGGCTGAACACTGTGTACATAATAAATAAATAAATCTAAAAAAAAAAAAGAAAAAAAAAAAGAAAATGTTTCTGAACTTCAGTAGGTTTCAGTTGTGTGACTGGGGCATACACATGAACACACAGAACATTCTATATACATACACAAACATATCATAGAGGGGCAAAGGAAGATGCAGCGTGCCACACCGCAGGTAGCCCTGGCTACCTAACTCCCCCTTTCCTCACACACTTACACACATGTTTCTTTGGTAGGCTCTATTTATTGCACACCCATTGGGTGCATGGGCCAGGGACTCCCCCGCCATGGCCCTAAAGACCAGCCCCACTTTGTGGAGCTCCAAGCCCTCAGAGTGGTGACAAGCATTATCAGAAGGGAGGACGTGTGGCCCAGCAGGAAGGCAGGAGAGGTAACATGTCAGTGGAAGGGTAGGCAGCAGAGGCCCCCAGTTGGCCAGAAACCTCTCTGCACACATGGCTGAACAGAGACAATGGTAGTTGCTCCCTGAGCCCAGTCTCCCCCCTTACAGGCACAGCCCTAAGTCCCTGAGTCTTCAGTACCTCCTCTAGAGAGCAGGCATACCTGGGAAGAAGCCAAAACAAAGTATAAGGGGATTTCCTAAGGCAAGGCAGCAAATTCCTGGGAGCTGCCCTGGGAAGGAGAAAAGAGGTCCAGACACCCTCAGGAATGCAGCCTTGAGGCATCGAGGGTGGGCTTTGGGGGGGGGGCGGTGAGGGCTGCAGAAGGCAGTGCCCCAAGTCTGGCCGAGAACCCAGGTCTCTGGTCTCCACTTTCACCACCAGGCAGACTCCCAAGGGGCACTGCCACCACCCTTTCACCTCCTCACCCTCCCCAGTGGTCTACACTTGAAGAACCACACTCATTGCTCTCAGGAAACAAAGGCTCCTTGTTCTGAGAGCTCTACTCAGAGCTCCAGAGGCCCCCACTCCTCCTGAGTGGCCTGACACAGGCCACAAGCTCGGCTCTGTTGATTAACAATCGGGCTTGCAGTCTTCTCCTCTGCCCTGGAGGCACTGGCTGATTGGAGAATAAAGCAGCTGGAAGATCAGAGGCCTGAAGCCCCACAGCCCCCCTGAGCTTTTAACCTGCAGGGGCCTCTGTCAGAAGGCTGCCCTCTAGTGGACAGTGATGGAGTAACGCTTCTCCCGGGGTCACAAGACCAAGATGTCCGGCCCTATACTCTAGGAACCCTCCTCTGCCAGGTGGCCTAATTCTAAAACAAGACTGTTTTGGTGATGTGATCATCCTGGCTAGACCGCCTCAAGCTACCTCCCAGAAACCCAGGCCCATATGTGCCCAGGAGATGAACCTGCTCTGTGTTTTAGGGGATGGAGCACACAGGTGACAAATTCTGCAAGTGGAGATGCGTCTTCACACATGCAACCTTCCTCTCGAATGGTGGTCAGAGATGGGGTGAGAGAGGAGCTGCCATGGGGGAGACGGCAAGCAAGTACGGCAGGATTAAGAAAGTTCTCGAGAGCCAGAAAATGGAGGACGCAGGGAAATGAGCCCCATCCTTCATCACAGAAGGGACGATGCCTCATCCCTCACGACGGTCCTGGAAATGTAAGGCTTCATCTCAGGTCTACCCCAGAGCAGGGATCAGAGTCCGTGAGCTGGCAACGGCGTCACAACTGATGGCGGTTTCTCTTGGGAATGATCTTCCGGTAGGTCCTGCGCTCTGAGATATTGCGTTTCACCTTGGCTGTGGTGGGCGCCTCATCCTGGTGCAGGGAGGGGCTGGAGTGGGACTTCTTCAGGCTGGGCTTGGGCTCCGGAGTGCCTTCCGCTTCCCTCCGGAGCTGATCTTCCCACAGAGCCAGGTCTCCCAGAGGAAAGTGCAGGCGGGACACCAGAAGCTGCACATAGGTCTCATATCGGGTTTTCTGTAACACACGGCCAGATCATTTTAGAACAATCAGGGCTCCTAAGCGAAGCTCCCAGGTGTTTGCAGCTATGGGGGTAGGGTGATGCCCTAATAGTTCTGTACTATTAAGCATCTATATGGAATGAGCCTACTGGGGTCTAACCACACTTCTGAACGACAGGCAATTGTGGAACATGATGCAGGCAGTTCTATCCGCTAATATATATATATATATATATTTTTGGTTTTTCGACACAAGGTTTCTCTGTGACTTTGGAGCCTGTCCTGGAACTAGCTCTTGTAGATCAGGTTGGTCTTGAACTCACAGAGATCCGCCTGCCTCTGTCTCCCAAGTGCTGGGATTAAAGGCGTGTGCCACCACCGCCCAGCTTATCCGCTAATACTCTTAAGGCCTCTGGGACTATTATCTTTAAATCTAGAATATCATTCCCAGTTCACAACTCCACTGGACCCTGCCCTGGGAAGTTAGCTGGGTGTGAATTATTTTCACGTGGTTTATAAAGGATGAATTGGTCAATAGATACAGGATCCAGATGTATAGATGGGTTGTGATAGCAACAAGCTGGGTTCTTACCTCACCCAAAGACCTCTGGGAAGTGGGGCAGTCATCACCGTGAAAACAACCAATAAGACAAAGGGCTGGAAAGCTAGAGAGGGAGTGGGCTACACAATGGCCTGGTGAGAACGAGCAGGAAACTTATTGATGATGCCCCTTCCTGGTCTCCAGCCTCCAGATGTCTGGCTCACTCTTTTCCCACATTGTGCCTTGCCAGCCCTTCCTTTCTGGTGGGTCTCCACCCTGATAAGGGTCTTTAATGCCTCTGAAGCTGGTACTCGGCATTAGGGTCCCGGAGTGTGCGCAGATACAAGGTCATGGCAGAACTGGCATGGACGTCAGTGGGGAGACTAGAATTAATACACTCAACTCCGACAGAGACCACGCATGAAGCACACATGTGACTGGAGGGTGTACATGAACAGACCCGGACACATTTAATCTGTCCATACGTCAGTTTCCACATCTATAAAATGAGACTTGTAGACTATCTTATACTATTGTTACCTATCCCAGAATAGTTGAGATAATCCAGGTAGGCAATCAAAGCATTAGGTAGGTAACAGGAGGAATAATTCGGCCATATAGTTTTTCCTTCATCTTAGGAAAAGCTGAATATACCCCTTAGAGGATCAAGACTCCTATAAGTGCTCTTGGGACGAAAGGTAAAGGGTCCTTAGTGCTCACAGATCCCACTCGCTTGGCGTCCACCCCTGCATGCTGTGTTCCTGGTTCTGAGACAGAGGCAGCCAGGAGAGGGCGGCAGAGAACCCAGCCAACCGGCGGACTGACCACCAAGCAGACACTAAGCTGCTCACCTCGTGTTCCAGATACTCCTTCCGCAAGCGGTACTCCTCCAGCTCGCGGCCTCGGCCCCGCCGTTCGGGCAGGTTCCTTTGCAAATCCAACAGGTCGTCAGAGGCAGCATCCAGGCAGTTCTCGTGGGATCGATGCTGCTCCTCCTGGGAGAGGAAGGTGAAGGAGAAGCTGACCTGTCTTCCTCCTCCTCGCTGCTCCCTGCCTCGCTCGAACTTCTGATTCAGGTTGTGCAGCCTCTCTCCTCCCCACCCCTGCATTCCTGGTCACAGGGTGCAGAGTGCTCCCCACCACCCCAATCTGTCCCGTGTCTAGTGCTCTGCTTGGACCACCGCCTCCCCCTGCTGGACGACTGTTCAGCCTCTTCCCCTCCCCGCACCCTTGGCTAGTTAGGGGAGGCAGTACCAAGGAGCTCTGGGCGGGGCTCATGGGTAGGATGGGCCTCACGAATCTACGCTGGGAGCCCACTGCGGCTGGAAAAGGGGGTGCCGAGTGTGTGGCGGCGGCCAGGTTGATGCGTGCAATCCAGGAAGCCATTTCCTTGGCAGTGCTGCAGGCAAAAGGAGTAGTGTGTCCCCAAGGGTTCCCCAGGCCCATCATCTGCCCTCCCACGCCTTATACCTCTGTTGCCTCCCCAAACCAGAAACATAACTTTAGTGGGGGTGAGGAGTAGGGGGTGACTGAATTTTATCCGCCAGAGGAAAATCCAGGATGGTAATAAAGTTTATATCAAACGTCAAAAACAATCTCGGGTGGCATTCTAGAATCTTCTGTTAGCATACAAGGAGAGGAGCCAGCTGTTCTCACACATTCTATTGCATCCCCAGCACAGAACTTTCAAGTTTCCTGGTTAAGGTAGTCAGGGTCGGGACCACTTAGGCCTCGCCACTTTCCTCCCGCTCTAGGGAACTCACGGAGCCTGGAAGAGGTAGAGACGCCAGTCTGCAGTCCGAAGCTGGAAGACATGTGGCCTCTTGGTATAGTGGGTAGCGGGGCTGGCTAGCGAGTGGTGCACTCCCACGGGCTCATCCACGAGATGTCCCACCAAACTCTGCCCATCCAGCCAGGGGCCCTCTCCCTGCCACCAGACACGGGGGCTCAGTGACGAGGTTATTGGCAGCGCTCCCCCTCCCAATTCCTGACCTCTCTTGACCCCATTAGCTGGATTCTAAAGAGTGCTGTAACAACCGGCATGCATCCAGAATGATGACCTCCGATTAGCTTTCCCTCCTGCCTCCGTAACTAGCATCCTAAGCAACCATTCCCAGTCTACAAAGTGCTTTTCCGTCCCTCGTCCCTCTTCCCTGTCTTCTTCACCCCAGCCCTGGGAAGCCAATAATCCGCACAGGTGACTCCCTACCTTCAGGAAGTAGAGAACCATCCCTTTCAGTAAGGTGTGAAACATCTTCCAGCCTCGCTTGCCCCATGGCGCTGTCCCAAGAAGAGACACAAGGGTGGGTGGTGGCTTTACATCCAGATTCAATACAAGTCTGCACAGAGTCCTGGCACCCCCCCCCCCCGCCCCCAGAACACCTCCAGTCCCTCACAAGGAGGCACAGGAACACGGAGCACACAAACAAGATGAAACGTACAATCAGAATAGATATCGAAAGACTCCGCACAGAGATGAAGCCAGAGGACCACAGACATATAAACAGATGTTCATGAAGACTCTCTCTCCCCAAACCCCAGGTTCTCAGGAACGAACAATTCTTCCTGGCATCTTCCTACAAAGTGTGATGTGTTTGCCCGAATAGGGAGCACCAGGAAACCCTTTGAGCACCAATCCCCCTTTCTCTCTCTTCCTAATTTTCTCATCCTGGCCTGGTAGGGCAAAACCTATTCTAAACTACTTGGCCAGAGGGAGGACTGATTTCCTGAGATCATCTGTGAGAGCCCCACCCAGACAGTGTTAGCCACCATGCAGTGTTTAATCTGTGGTTCTATTACAGCGATCTCTGCTCTGGTCAGGCAGCTGCCCTGCTCAAGAGCTTTCTGCTGTCCTGAGATTGAGCCCCAAATGTCAAGTATGGCAGATTTTGTCCCTGCCTTATATCCGTTCTGAGTGGATTCTGCAATGTTCTCTGCTGTGTAAGGGATGTACTCAGACAATGTAAAACTCCAAACCCTCTTATCTTACAAGGTTTCATTTAGTTGCTACCATTTGCCAGAAGCTCCCTTATGCCTGTCCCTGCAGCTAGTTCTCAGAACGCCTCTCCCTCCCTTTGCCCCCGTACTCAACACAGCCCCCCTTCCACCTTCACTCGAGACACTAACGTGCTTGTCCAGTCTTCGCCTTACCACAGGGGTGCTGGGACCTGGGACTAGCCAGACCTAGTTTAGCTCAGCATTCAGGAAAGAAACACAGGTTGCCCATTCTTCTTTGCATCACAGCACAGAGCACAGTCCCCACGTAGAGCGCTCCCTGTGAACACCCTCGTACCCAGGCAGCAGACACTCACTCTTCTTGCCGTCAGCATCATGATGCATCTTCCGAGCCAGGAAGCCTTGCTTATAAGTGGGCACTGTGGGGTCCTGAGCCATCTGGAGGAAGGGGTTGCTTATCTTGCCGACTGAGGGAGAGGGCTGATCCTTCTCAGGTCTGGCTGCATCCCCTTCATCTCTAGATGGCAGAGAATCAGGGTGGGAATGCTGGTGGGATAGGTACCCTCTGCCTCTTGGGGACTCGGCAACACCATCTCTACTGGGGAGAAACATCACCAGAACCTCTTCAAGAAAAATCTCATCGAAGACCGATCAACCTATCAACTCCTGAAAACACTGCCGTACCTACCCCTCACCAGCTCTGGCTTCTCCAGGATTACCCAAGCTCCTCTGCCCTCTCCCAAACTGGCCCAGCGCCCTGCCTCTGGCATCGCCCACTCAGAAGGAGGACTGTGTAGGCCCCTGACCTTCTCCAGTTCTCAGGTGGGCAACAGTGAGTAGACCAGAGGCAGGGATGAAAGGCAGGAAGCAGAGGGAAAGGAACTCTCACTTACACAGCCCATTCGAGCTTCTCACTTCGGATAGACCAGTAGAGGGCCTGGAATAGAAGCATATAGGTGAGAGGAGGGTCTATGGTACCTACATATGTTTTGTTGGCAGACATTTGTGGGAGTATGTACTACCCATCATATTTGGCCTTCTCCTGAGCAGGCAAACATTCACGATCCATTTATCCATCCATCCATCCATCCATCCATCCATCCATCCACCCATCCATCCCTGTGCTGGATACTGGAGACATAAAGATATCAAAGTAGCCAAGACTCTTCCCTGCACAAACTTATTACATTCTAAAGTAGTACTTTGAGAGAGAACATGATTCCCTCACCCACATACTGTCCTGTCCAGGGGTACCTGGCAGAGGAGGAACGTGGCTGAACAGTACTCACACAGTACGTATTTGGTAAATGGATGAATGAATGCTGGGTTAGAACTTTGAAGTAATGCATCTTGCTTGCTTCTATAGCCCTTGTTCCTGGCAAGGTGCTTGGGCCACAGGAAATGTTCAGTAACATTTGATCAGCAAGTAGATGAAAGAGCCAGGGGTCCAGTTGCTCAGGAAGCATGAGAGCCAGGGATAGAGCATGACATTTGACAGCTTTCATTTCATCTTGATATTGACATTGGGAGATGGTCATTTCTCCCAGAAGCAACTTGAGTTGACCAAGGGGCATTCTGCTCAAGAGTAGGACTCAAACCAAGAACACCCAGCTCCCCAACCTGAGGTCAGGGTTTTCCTTACAGGGAACTTCGTGTCTCATGCATCCATTTAATACATTAGTACTTATCAGACTTTAAAGGGGGTAACGATTCCCTGAGAACGTAACAAGACATTTTCAGGTGCATAGAGTGTGGTTCTGTAGGTCTAGGGATGTCACATTGTACAGCCAACAAGTCAGTCCCAAGATACCACTGATACTACCAGACAGGGACACACACACACACACACACACACACACACACACACACACACACCTTGTCCTCATAAGGACCCTTTATTCAAGCCATGTCTGAGCTCTACTTTCCTCTTGGAACTAGAGTTCCAGGCTGCAGACAGAGAAGACAGGGAGGGTCCTGGTCTTGGAAGGAGCCTTACCTTCAGCAGCTCCTTGGGGAAGTTCCTGCCATCCTGCAGCCCACTCAGGTTGTTTATGAATTCCTGGCAGCTCATGCTCTTTCCAATGTTCTGTGGCCACGGAGAAGAGGGAGAGTTTGAACATCCCACCCTGATAGAATAGACCCTAGGTGGCCACTGGGGGAACTCCAGGGCCTGTGCAGGCATATTCCCAGCCTCTGGTCCATTTTTCCTTTCTCACCATGCCATAGCCCCCTTCTAGGTGTTCTCCCACTCGCTCCTTACCTGTCCATGCAGGTCTGTGTTAAGGAGCATGACAGCACAGGTCAAGGTATGTATAGAATCTGTCCCCGAGAGATCAAGTACAGAGCTCATTAGAATCCGGACTTGTGTGGCTTCTGCCCACACTAAGGGCGCCTCCCTCCATTTCTCTATAGCCCCAACACACTCCCAGAAGCTATTGCCCAACGAACCCCGAGTAAACACAGGCTATTTTGATGCCACCCCCAAAGTCCTTCTGCCCCACCCTCGGACCCACCCTCCATACCTACTGAGGGGAAGGTTCCAGGATTGCAGTAATGGAAGCGTTTGGAAAACTGGTAGAGAATCCTTTCCCGTTCCTGAGTCTCTCCACTGAGCACCAGGGCCTGGAGGAACCCCCTGCCCAGGAAAACCAGGATTAAGCAGAGCCACATCCCCCCAGGAGCTTGGAACCACTGCCCTGCAGCTGTCCCTAACCACCCACACACCCAAGTCCTGCCTCCTCAAAGGGCCAGGAGGCCTTACCGGAGGGCTCGGTCCAGGTTCTGTCCTTCGAACTGGAAGAAGGATAAGTACGCCTCAGCCACGGCCCTGCTGAAGTCATTGCTATAGAGGGCAATGGAAATAAAGATGGTGCTGGGGATCTGGTGAGGGAGAATTGTCTGTATTCTGTCAATCATGTTTTAAATAAATGCTGATTGGCCAGTCAGGAAGTATAGGTGGGTCAACCAGAAAGGAAGTAGAGGTGGGGCGATGAGAACAGGAGAATTCTGGGAAGGAGAATGCCCATTCTTCCCAGTTCTGCCCAGACCACCGAAGAAGCAGGATGCGACCTGCCCCGCTGAGAAAGGTACTGAACCATGTGGCTAACATAGATAAGGATAATGGGCTAATATAAGTGACAAGAGCTAATAAGAAGTCTGAGCTAATGGGCCAATCAGTTTATCACTAATGCAGACTCTCTGTGTAATTTCTTTGGGGCTTACCGGCTATGGGAACTGGGCAGGACAGAAACCCCAACAAAGCAGGCCCTCATGTTACAGGGATCAGGCTGAGCTGCAGGTACAGAGGGGACCAAGGGTGGCAAGAGCTAAATGAGAGAAAGGTATAACCAGGCTAGGTGTCCGGTCCCAAGAAAGTAGTCAGTGGCTAGCCTGATCCCGCTACTTGAATCAGTGTTGCGACAGGCTATGTGGGGTCTGGGATGGGCAGGGGGAGGAGTCAGGATGGAGATAAAGGGGTGAGAGGTAGTGATGGTAGTGATAAGGCTGGGGGGAGTAAACAAAGGTGATATTGGTCAGGGAAGGGGAAGAGAGAGATGGTCAGTGGAGGAAGCCTATGGGTAGCTCCCTCCTGTTACTGCCTTACCCTTGTGTCTCAAAAGCTCCTTACTTCTTGCGTAGGTGGGCAGCCACTTCAGACTTCCGGAAACCATCCAGGTGATAGAGACGCAAGGCTAGGTCCCAGGCCTCCTTGTCATTTCTGATGTTATTAGCCAACTTGGCTCCAGATGATGGCCTCCAGCCTTTCTCTGGAGACTGAGCTTGGGGCATGGGGCTCTCAGGAATCCTAGAAAAATCCATTGGTGTCCTCAGACTCACACTTGTGCTGACGTGCATGCTAAGTGTCCTCCAAGGACATAGGAAGGAGTGGCCAGAGCTCAGGGTTAGAACTATGATGCCTGGGCCTTGAACGGTGGGTTCTGGAGAAGTTGAACCCAGGTCCTCAGCATGAAGAGACTGAGTGGTCAAAGTTGGGCTGGGCTGGGCTGGACAAGGAGATCTTGGAGAAGAGGTAGTAAAAAAGACCCAGGGGACTAGAGCCAAGCTGGTGCCACACTTGCTCAGGTTAAGCCACAAAGATGTTTCAAGCTTATCTCATCTTGAGTGGTAGGTCCTTTAAGGACCTCAGTGGTGTGTTGAGGTAGTGTCCTGGCTAGTTTTATATCAACTAGAGTCATCTGAAAGGAGGGAGCCTCAGCTGAGAAAATGCCTCTGTAAGATCAGTTACAAGGCATTTTCTTAATCAGTGATTGATGGGGGAGAGCCCACCACCATGATGGGTGGTACCATCCCTGGGCTGGTGGTCCTGGGTTCTGTAAGAAAGCAGGCTGAATATAGCCACGGAAGCAAGCCAGTAAGCAGCTCCCCTCCTCGGCATCAGCTCCTGTCTCTAGGATCCTGCCCTGTTTGGGTTCCTGTCCTGACTTCCTTCGTGATGAATAGTGCTGTGGAAGCGTGGGCCAAATCAACCCCTTCCTCCCCAGATTTGTTTGGTCATGGTGTTTCTTTGCAGCTTTAGGAGCCCTCCTTGACAGGTAGGATTACTTCCTTATCTGCAGCCATCCTCATGCCTCTACGCCCCAGCCTCAGCCCCATACCCAACTCTAGAGCCCCAGTTGGACCTAAGGTGTGAGGATCATGTTGAGAACAGGGAATCTGGCTTTAGGAATGGCAAAAAACTGGAGGAGTCAGAGGAGGTTTCTGAGGTACCCTTTCCCTGCCTGACAGCTTTTACCATATGAATGGCTGGAGACCTGTAGAACAGGCATAAACAGACCCAGACAAGTCACATCATAGCGAACACCTGAAACTAAGAATCTCAATCCCAGCCCTACCTCATGCCTGTTCCCCTGAAACCTTACAACCAGATGTCTGGTGTTGTATGCATTTACATATTCGTTATCTGGATTTCCAACTAGAGAGTAGAACAGGTAGGGCTAACCTGGAAACAGTCACTGAGACATGGATGATCACTGGAATTCACCCAGCAGCCTCCTCCACACCAACGTGCGGGTCAGTGAGTGGGTGCTTCGCTGGTAACTCCCTGCTTCCTAAGCCTCCTCAACGTCCCACCCCTCGGTAATAAACACAACATAAATACATCAGGAGCATAAATACAGGTGAAATTCAAAGCACCAGGATTTCATGAAGTCCATGAAAGCAGCGCTAGAAGGTCTGTAGGAGTCAAAAGGAGAACCAGCGACGGTGGGGAGGGGCAACCCCACTGAGCCGCTGAAGATGAAGAAATAAGAATAGCTAGGCACTCATCACATCTAGAGAGGATCATCTGGATAACCAGTCAAGGAAGCCCCAAAATATGATTTAACAAGCAACTTAGTCAATAGTATTGTTGTTAAGACTCTGTCTAGATAGGAAGGTGTGTTGGGGGAACACTTTATAATGTGGAACTGTGTACTTTAAATCAGCAAATCATATGCAATATGAGTTACAGCTCCATAAAGCTATAGTTTAAAACCGTCTTCATGTTCTTACCATGAAAAGTCAAGTATAAAAGAGTGAGGCCAGGGAAATCAGAATTCCTAATGTTAAACAGGATACTAATTTTATTTATACTGTGTCTGGTATCTTCTACCCAGGTAAAGTCCAAGTTATTCCTGTTTTTTCCTTCATTTTCTCTGGAAGGTTGTCATTTTAGATGAACTGTCTTGCTTTGGCCTGGGGTGAGATTTGCTTTCATCTTTGGTACAATGAACCCCTCTTTTCAGATTTCAAGTCTTCCATGGTTACCCAGCCTCCAAGAGGCTCCAGGGCAACAAGGCTTCCAGAGTCACAAAAAAAGGATGGTTTTTTGATTGTGACACCAATTGACAATACTATTGCTACCACCCAAGGGTCCTGAAACAGGAGCAGGGGCCACCCTGTAGTTGCCACACTATTGGGTTCATGGTCTGAGCCCCAACTGGCTTCTCTTAGTCTCTTTAACATGGCCCCTACCCTTTTCCTATCTAGACTCAGAGGGGCTGAACGCCTAGAAGCAGCGTTCTAGGGAGTCACCTAGGCTTCTTTGTGGACTTGTTCCTACCTATAGCTGCAGTTCTGAAGTTACACCATTCCTGCTGTGGGCTCCGAGACATAGTCTCCCAGTCCCAGTCCAGAGTCCCCTTGCTGAGATGCCAGGCAGCACCTGGGCCTAGACACGTTAGTGAAGTTCCCCCCATTAACACCAAGTTCACAAACAGCCTTTAATCCCTACTCACTAGCTCGTACCCACAATCCTCCAAGCCTTTACAGGGCTTCAGTCAGGGTCTCCAGACTTCCTCCCTTCATCCTTTCCTGGTGTCGGGATGGGGACACTGGATTCTGCTTCTGTATGTTTAAGTCTTGACTCTCTGTAACTCTCGGCTTTATACATCCCAGTAATTCTGAAAGTGTGCTCATGTAATCCGATATAATCCATGGACTGAAGTAAGCATTAGCACATTCAATTCAAAGTGTATTTTTCATGCTACACTCAAACCAGGGCATTCTTTTTTTTTTTTTTCAGAGTAAACAATGATGCCGTTTATTTAAAATGTTTACTCCAAGAAATATATATATATATATATATAAAATAAGACAATTAACAGCACTAAACCAGGCACCTTCAACCAAATCACACCATCCTCGCTTGTTCCCTTCCTGCTACCCTCTCATCGGTGACTGGAAGACTTCAGGAGTCCATGGGCGGCCAGAGTGGCTCCCGCCCAGGACTTCCCACTGTCCCTGTTCTAAAGGTGTTTCCCAGTGGAAAAGCTCAGGTGGACACTTTAGCCTAAAGGAAGGGGTTGTGGCTGGACTCAAGGAACTCTCCCCAGAAGGTACTTTCTGCTCAGCCCCCACCCCCGCACTACCCGGGAGTTGACTGCTGGCTATGGTTTGCTCCCTGGAAGATGAGCCCAGCTCAGCTCAGGGCTATTGCATCCGCAGCCCTCTTGGTGACCACACAACTCCAGGACAGAGGAGCAGACACTGAGCAGCACTAGCCATAGAGCAGGGAAGGCTCAGGCGGCACGTGGAGGCGAGGGGTGGTGTCTGGGGTGACCAGGACAAAGCAGGTTTTGAGGGAGCACAGCCACTGAAGAAGCTGTAAACCAGGGCATTCTTATCACAAGACAAGGAAGGGCCCAGGAGTCAGCTAGCCTGAGACTCACCCTTCTGTAGAAGTCAAGTGAACATGGTTGCAGACAGCTGAGGCTTCCTCAGTCTTGGCTGGATCTTCACACTCTGCCTCCTGCCTTAGGTTTGGGGTCTCCTCAGTCGCCTCTATCTTCAGGGAACTTAACTCGGACTCATCCTCCTCCAGGAGCAAAGAGGGTGAAGTATCCTGTGGCCACTCGGAGCTATGGAGCTGGACTTGTGGACTGTCCTCCTGGGAAGCCAGGGGGCAGGGTCTGGGGCCAGGGCCTCTGCCCTCAGATTCTGGGCAGCTGGGCTCCAGTGAAGAAGGTTGGCTCCCCCAATGGGCCAAAGTGCAGGGTATGGGCTCCTGGAAGCAGCCAGCATCCTTCTCACCTAAGGAGTAGCAGGAATAAGGATGCTCAGGGCTGGAGGCAGGAGAACAGTTGGCCGCTGCCTCCAGACCTCCTTCCCTTGGGTACCTCCCTGGAACTGGGCAGGATGTCTCCCTGTCTATCTGGTGGCAGCTCCCAGGACTCCAGCCCCCAGACACCTCAGGATTCAGGACTTTTACTGAGCCAGTAAGACCCAGACAAGAGAAATTCTGTGTCTTATGTATAGCTCATCATTCTATCAGTATTGGAAAGCTCATTTTATTTATGAAGGCATAGAAGAGTTCATCTTAAGTATGTCTGGCTCCGACACGGTCTAATGAGTCCAACAAGGACTTTGTCTCCACTCTGAATTCCAAAGCACCCCCACCTCTCAGTTTCCCAGATCCCCACACTAGATCTCACCTCCGTTCTGGGAGATAAGAGGTTCCTGGGGCCAGGAAGGATCTTCTGTCTGCTGGTCCTTAAATATGGGCGGAGCCATATCCCAGAGGCTCTGGGGTGTCTGTGAGCCCTGGGAATCAAGGGGAAATGAATAGAGAAGAATGGGAAGAGCTGGAATGAACGATGTCAAGACTGCATGGAAACCCCTCCCTTCTCCCAAAGCCTATGGACAACACTGGGGGTTCTCATTTCAGAAGAGGAACTGTGGATGGGGAGAGGCACCATGCCATAGGAGCCTTGGAAAGCAGAGTGGTAAGGGTTCTTCACTGATGGAGAAGGTAAGGCATACAGGGGAAGAGACCTACCCAAGGCTGCGTAGGACACATGGTGATGGCAGGTCTAGGGTCAAATCCAAAGTTATCTGATTCCTGGATCAATTTGTGGTTCGCGGAGGGTGCCTTAGGTGAGCCAGGGCTAAGGCCATCTTCCAGAGAAGTCTGAAAGAAGGAACATTCGATTTGCCCACAAAATTGTTCCAGGCCCTTCCCCATTCCCTCACCTTTCCTCCTCATAAGTTGCCTAGATGGCTCCACGTGTGGCTGCTCCCACCCCAGATGAGGTGTGTCACAGGAAGGATGATGGCCAGCCTCACCTGGGCAGGGTTCCCAGGCTTCCCACTAAAGACCTAGAGCCTTGGAAGGAGGTCCTGGGACAAGGCCTCGCTGATCGCCACTGTTCTTTGGGAGTGGTGAGATTAGAAGGTTACAGCCTTCTCTGCCATCTTAAGTTCCCCTTATCTATAAAGCAGAGAATTCTGGGAAAACTGTCCCCTGCTGGCCTCCTATAGCTTGTGACAAACCCTGATTGAAATCAAGGCTCCTGATTGATATCAAGGCTTCTATGTCATTGTCACGAGGGCCTGATCTACTGACCCTGCCCAACAGGAAAATGAAGGTTTCTGAGCTTAAGTAACAAGAAAATCTCTCAAAAGAGAGGACAAGTCTCCTGACGTAGACAGCTCTCTGTTTGGGGACAAAGGTCTTCTTAGGCAGCTCTGTGACAGCTGGAGATGCCTGGGAGCTAGGAGGGAGGATCCCAGAAAGGCTTGGAACACCATGAAGGGAGGTGTTGCCTGTTCTCTAAGCCAGTCATCTAGTCTTAGCTCCTTGAAGCCGGTAACACGGAGACTCCTGGAGTTAACAGCTTCTGTGTTCCAAACGACATTATTGTACTGATAAAAATCTCTCACCATTCTGAAGTCTACGTGAGTTGATCTTTGTGTGTGAGAGGATGTATGTGTGTCTATGTCTGTGTGTCTGTGTATCTGTGTTGTACAGAGGGACATAGTTCTGTGTTCTCTCCTCTCTCTCTCTCTCTCTCTCTCTCTCTCTCTCTCTCTCTCTCTCTCTCTCTCTCTCTCTCTGTGCTTTCAGGTGAGCATGCCCAACATGCAGGAGACAGAGGTTGATGCTAGTGTCCTCCTCTGTTGCATTCTACCTTATTTTTAGATAGAGTATCTCTTATTAAACCCGGGGCTTGCCATTTTGGCTAGACCAGCTGGCCTTTGAGATCCTGGAATCCCCCTGCCTCCACACTTTTCCCTCCGGTTCTGGGTTATAGGTATAGGTGTGCATTGCTACACCCAGCTTTTACATAGGTTCTCAGGTCCGTGAACTTTACCACTGAGCCGTCTCTCCAACTGCGTCCACACAAGTCAGTTTGATGTTCTCTCACCCTAGATCGCCCCAAACTCTACCTTCTGAACAGTGTCCTGGGCTTGAGCCCCCTGAGGAAGGCCCTCCTTGCCGTATCCCCAGCACAGCCCTCAACTGGCTTCCTCCGCCAACTTACCTCACGCTCCAGATCAGGAGGTACTGTGGGAGCCCCTTCAATGGATCCTAAGGCCAAGCAGGGGTGCAGCTTATAGGAAGGCACAGGGAATGGAGGGGTGGCACACCCACTATGATCAGCGGAGTTGCTCCCCAAATCCAGCTCACTTTCTGGCCTCCAGAGCCCTGTGCCTTCTTGGAGTGAAGAATCCAGGGCCTGAGGGCTATGAGACTTCATCTCTGGGTGGGAATCTGGGTACCCCCAGGAAAAGCATTCTCCTTCAGTACTGGTGTCTGACTCAGGGCTCTCCAGGAAGAGGGGATTGTCAAAGAAGATGCTGTCCTCCTCAGCACCCCACTCTGGGGAGGAGCCTGGCATCTGCCCCCTCGGGCAGGCCTGGTTCTCCTCCTCAGGCTCATCGCCGTCATCTCCAGAGTCTTCATCCTCCTTGGGCTGGCTGGGGCTCAGGCCCGCATCCCCAAGGAAGTCCTTAGAAGGTGGGGGGATGCAGCACCTCAGTTCCGCTCTGAGTCCTTCTGTTTTCTCCAGCTCCTCCTCCAAGTCCAGAACACACATCTGGGCCTGCAGGATGCCAGCCCAGAACACCACCTGTGCGGATGAGCTCTGGTTCTGCTGCGGGCTCTCCAAAGAGCAGCTGTCCCCCGTCGGCTGCGGTGATGCTGGCGTCTGCCTGGCCTCCCCCTGGAAAGAGTAACTTCCCAGGCGAGTAGGCTCCGCATCAGAGCTACCGAGATGAACATCATGCCTGGTAGATTCTTGGGGGTCAAAGGGCCAGGAGTGTTCCTGGCAAGGCTCGGAGGGGCCTGGATGGCCACGTATTTCATTTGGACATATCTCTGGGTCGGGCTGTAGGTTGTCTTCCAGGCGCATGTTGAGAAATTCCCTGGGCCTGGGGTGATCTGAGGGTCTATTGTCACCCATCATCCAGAGAGCAAAAGCTGAGTCGAAGCCCTTGGTAGTGTCTGTTTTCACAATCCCATTTCATGAATTAGCAGGTGCACAAGCCACGGTGGGAACTGGAAACCCACATCCAGCCTGTAAATGCCCAAAGGGAGCATAGATTAGAGAAGGACCACAATCCACACAAGACCTGTGTCCAAAGTGCTAGACATGTCCAGAAACCATGCCCAGGGCTTCTGCTAAGGGATACTCCCCTCTCCGTCCTTCCATGGGAAAGGGGGTACCAGATGTGCCCGGTGACCTCACAACTTCAAACTGGCATCAGAATGGCGCTTATTCTAAAGACACTCATCTCTTGGTTGAAGGGGTCCCTGTATGGCTCAGCACGCAAAGAATGCAAGGTCAGCTCAGGTCTTTCTCTTGGGAGCTGGATCAGAGAAGGCAGAGATGGGTAGGTGGAACAGAAACAGCTAGAACACCTCAGGGCACCAAGAGAGCAGAAGAAAGCCAAAAAGATTTGGAAGCCAGAGCGAGCATGAGTCAGACATACACTATGGCAAGCGGCAAGGAGCAGCAGGCCCCAAGCCAGCAAAGCCACGCCTGCCTACCTTCTCAGAGTACGGGTTCTGTTTGTGGGCCTGCGCCATTGATAAGGCCAGCTCCTTGATGGCTTCCTAATGTGCTGTGTGCAACTTAAGGCAGAAGTAGCTAAGGGGTTCCTCACTCACTCAGCCTCATGAAGGAGAAGCTCCAGCCCCTCTGCCCCCACCAAAGAGCACAGTGCTTGTTTCCTAAAGGGGAGAGTCTCGACTTCCAGAGAGGGTGAGACCAGAAAGCAATGGCCATGTGTGCTCAGGCTTCAATGAGAAGCGAGCTTTCTGGTCCATCGCTCCCTCTGGCAGTTGAGGTGGGTCCCTCAGCAGATCCTCAAAGGAACATAAGGAATGTTGCTGAGAAGGAATCTCCACCATCTCCACCAGTGTGAGATGCACGGTTACATGGCTGGCTACCAGAGTGGCCCCGATTCCTCTTAGTGACGGGCTTGTTTTAATCCGCTGGATGCTGAAACTCATAATTTGGGACCTGCTTCCCTCTTGTGTTGTCCTCAGGAAGTGCAGAACTAAGTACACAGATGTGTGACATGTGTTTCCAGTGTTAAACACCGCCCCCCCCCCGCTTCATCAAATGTTTCTTTAATTTCCTTCTGTCTTACTTTCTTCATACATAATTCCTTCTGTCTTACTTTCTTCAAACATAATTCTATCTCAAAAGACTGTAGGTGTGCCTGAAAACTGTACTGGTGCACGTAGGGAAACAGAAAATAAAGGAACACGTGAGACGCGTCCCCAATCTCCAGCCATCGCTGACTCCCATACAGCCAGGAATGACAGCCCCTTCTATGCTCCCAGTTAGCTGTGCCTATGCTTGCTTGCCATCCATGTAACCTGACACCTGGAAGACACACCTGCTGCCTCCCCATCCCACAAACAAGGAAGCCACAGCTGGAACCTGGCTTAACAACCTACAGATAGAATGGGAGTCCCAGTTCTGACTTCAGACCCCCTTACCCTTCACCCCATGGTTTCCTGAGTCCCCTCTCTGCTGAAGGAACCTCTCTCCTTGTGTCACAGGGGGTTGTGGCCGGGATGGCATCTGCTAGCACCACCTCCTTGGAGTCTTTCCAGGCTTCAAACTTCAAACTGTGTTCCTAGCTCAGGCAGGTGGTAAGGAGGGTGGGGGAGGTCTTACCTGGTGCATAGTGCACCAAGAATAGCTAAGAAACCCATGGGGACAGTTCAGTTCCTCCATGCCAAGCGGCAGAAAGTGTGGGGATGAATGAAGGACCACAGGTCCTGGAGCTACCCGTCATTGCTACTGAGAGTGAGTGGATGGATCTAGAAGGTCAGCCCTGTGACCGAGGGTCATCTAAGGAGGGCCCACTTATAGAGAGTCCCACCTCAGAGGGAAGCTGCCATCACTGTCAACCCAGGCTTGGCCTGCTCTTAGACATTCAACAAATGAAAATCCTCAGAGTTTCCACACCAAGGTTGGACGGTATCTACCTACTATTAAGATTATCTGGAAAATAGCCAGGGGGTCGTGGTGCACGCCTTTAATCCCAGCACTTGGTAGGAAGAGGCGCAGATCTCTGTTAAGTTTAAGGCCAGCCTGGTCTACAGAGTGAGCTTCAAAGCTACACAGAGAAATCCTGTCCCAAAAGACAAAACAAACAAACAAACAAATAAACAAACAAACAAAGATTACCTAAAAGGCATGGCTTTGCCTGAGAGAGAAATGGGATGGGACTAATATGGATGCCAGTCTCTACCTTCAAGGCATCTTTCTAAAAGATCCTAAAAATAGCGCCCGTATCTGGGTTTCCCTGTTCCCTCTGTCCTGACACCATGTTCTGTTTCTCACTTTATTATAATATAAACCTGGAGTTGCTCAAAGATAATAAAGTTCCGGGATTTTAACACCCTGGGAAGAGCCTCTGAGCAGGCTTCAAGTCCCTCTACTGTTGTGGGAACTCTTTCAGCCAATAGACTTTAAGATACTGGCCCACCTTGGGCATGGCCTCGTCCTATAGGTGCAGATGAAAAGCGTGCATGCCCCTTTTCTGCTGGATTCAGTTCCAGTTCCCAGCCCATGTAGAGGACTGCGGGTCACTACCCTTATTGTGAGTTTATCCCCAAATAAATACTTTTGTTATGTTCCATTCTGGGCTATCCTGGAACTCTTTGGTACAACTACACTCTACAGTTTAGTGATAAGTCAGTCTCTCCCAGAGAGATTTCCAGAAAAAGCAGGACTACCGCCTATAGTTAATCTCTGCTCTGAATCAAGTGCATTGAACTCGGTCATGCCCGTCAGTCTTCTCAGGTGGGTTGGCCTCCACTCCAACCCTTGCTTCCATTCTTATCACGGCTCCAACCCTGGACTGCAGGCTGAGGACTTACAGCCTTAGATGGGCTACCTTGTTCCCCATGCAACTGCTCATTTCTGCCCTGACCGCTCTCTGTGTCGGAGGCCTCAGACAGTCCCACTTCTGTTAAGGAAGGGATACATATACATACCTTAGAACCTGCTGCAGTTCGGACCCCCAGAGGTTCATTCATTACAGACTTCTCTACAGCTTGGCACCAGTGGGTGGCACTAGAAACTTTACAAGACTTCCCCTAGAGGGAGGGGTCATTGGAGGCATCTGGGCATGTGGCCAGGGCGATGCATTTACTCTCACTACAGAATTCACTTGATGGGACACATGCACCTGTGATCTTGGGAATGGGAAGAGGGGCACCAAAACTTAGAGGGAATCCCGTGTGTCTCTTTGCAAATAGGTACTTAGACGTACACACATGCATGCATACATCTGTATAAAGCAGCAATAATGGAATATGTTCATGGTTACCATGGACATCATTGAATTTTGGGTTTTATTTGGGTTTGCCCTCCCAGAAGAAATTCAGTGTTCCTCCCTGGAAATTTTCAAAGATAGGGGAAGAGGGGAAGGACGAGAGAAAATACAGTTCTATAGACCAAAGAGGAGAGAGCAAATTTCTGAGATTTGGTATCTGAAAGACTTAGAGAGAGAAGGGCCTAGGAGGTCAAGGGAAACTGAGGTAAAGGGGAAGAGAAGTGAGTTAAGGAAACCCAAAGGCCGCTGGTTGGTATGCGGTCTGACTGGGCCACGATTCTTTCAAAGCAATTAAAGTCAACCCGACTGCATTCCACACTGCTCTATTTCAACTCCCAGGGTTTACCCAGAGGGCTCTTGTTGCCTGGAATTAAGCTTGGAACAGGCAGGTTCTCTTGGGCTTTCTGACCACTGGGGAGTCTCATTACTGGGGTGATGGATCATGTTCTCCCCAGACCCACCCACAGATTTCTTGGAATCATATCATTATCTTTTAGTTCAGGTGGGTCAAAAATTTAAGACTGGTTTTGACTGGAGACGTTCAGGTCTCTTTATATGATCCCGGGGTTCCAGAGCCTGAAGGCGGGGCCTCAGTTCCAGGAGGCCAGGCCATGTGGGAGGCGTATATCTTCATGGTTAGGTTGCTAAATTAGGCAGATAAACACCTAAGGGATGTGGGCAAGAGATGAGCATTTATCATGTACGAAGCCCTGGGTTCATACCCAATAATGATTATAAAAGAATGAAAAAACAAAACAAAAGTCCAGCACTCCCAGAATCTGTGACATGTTTGAAACATCCTACTACATTATCAGACAGTCACATTTAACTGAGCAGTCTGTGTTTTATCTGGCACCCAAACGCCACCGGAGAAGGTGCAGTCGGTGTTACCTCGCCCCTACCTACTTATCCAGCTGTACAGCCAGGAGCTCATCTCTCACCAGGCTTCCCATGAATGAGGCAAACCCAAAGACCCACTTCTCTCTAACAAGGAAGCTAAGACTTGGAGAGGTCCACAGTTTTCTAGGTGGCTCAGCAAACCAGTGAAGGAGCTGGGGTCCGGACCCAGGTGTATGGTTCCCCTAAGCCACACTTGGTTCCTACCCACAAGTCAGTGAGCTTCTTCCTTTCTCTAGCTTTTCGGTCTTCCTACCAGAATGGATGAGTCGGATGACCGTCAGGGTGTAGTCCTTTTGATGGCCCTAGCGGTCATCTGGGTGAAAACTGAGACCAGTGCCCTCCCTCCTCCGCCATGAGAAACAAGAGAGCAGAGTACACACATACCTTAGGCATGCTTCTAGAATTTTTTTGACTTTTAACTTTTTTTTTTCTCGAGACAGGGTTTCTCCGTAGCTTTTGGTTCCTGTCCTGGAACTAGCTCTTGTAGACCAGGCTGGCCTCAAACTCACAGAGATCTGCCTGCCTCTGCCTCCCGAGTGCCTGCCCATCTTTTTTACTTGTATTAGTTTATTTTGTATTTGCATGTAAGGACAGCTTTGAGGAATCAGTTCTCCTTCTCCATATGGATTCCAGTGATCGTACTCTGCTCCTTGGGCTTGGTGGCAAGCTCCTTTACTGACTAAACTCTTTGGCCAGACCAGTAAAATCTCTTTCCAAATCTCTCATTTCAGCAAGGCAAAGATTCAGCAGTAAAAGGCTATGCCTCCTAAACCGGGTTCTGTTGACTCTGAATAAATAAAGTGGCCCTTCATTTTCCGGAGTGCTGGGATTCCTCCGGAAGTTTAAGGACACATTCTGCGAGGTGCAGAATGGCCCTGCGAGGTGCAGGAAAAGTCTTCGAGTTCCAGAAGCTACTGTGAGGAGCGACCAGGCAGTGAGGTAGGAAAGGGAGCCGCACTGCTGCATCGTGTGCCTTCTGCCTCAGTCTTGAGCTCTGCGTTTCAGGTGATTTTCCTAGGAGGGTATTTTTCAGGAAGGATATTGCTAAGCTGGACACAGAGCCTGTGGGAGGCAAGTGACCATGGGGACCAGGAGGTCAGTCCCTCTTACTCTACCCTAGAGCTTCAAGGATTTTTTTCTTTTGGTTTTGTCACAACAGGGTCCTCTTATGTACCACCTCTGGCTGGCTTTAAACTCATGGTGATACTAACACCCCTGCCTCATGAATACTAGACTTCCAGGGGTGCTCTGGCACACCTGGTATATAAGGTGTTGGGGACCAAACCCAGGGCTTTGTGTATGTTAGGTAAAGACCACCAACTGAGCAACATCCACAGCCCATAAATATTTTTGGTCTTTGGAGGGAACAGAGGACACCTGGATTTTACTTTTTTTTTTCTTTTTTAAACAATGGATTTGCTTTTTACTCTTGGCTTACAGATTTAGGTTTCTGTTCTAGCTTAAGAATGAGAGATGGAGTGGGGTGGTGGCGGCAGACCCTGCCTTTAATCCCAGCAGTTGGGAGGCAGAAGCAGGCGGAGCTCCGTGAGTTTGAGGCTAGCCTGGCCTACAGAGCTAGCTCCAGGACAGCCAGGGCTACATAAAGAAACCCTGTCTTGAAAAAACCAATAACAGAAAGAACGAGAGACCGACTATGGAGACAGCCATTCCTGAGGAGGAAGGGTGACGACCTGGATCAGGGTGACAGTGGAGAATCTGATGAAGAGGCTCACAGACTAGAATCACATCCTAACTCTACAACGGCCTGACCCTGTGACAGGGAGGCTTCACCTGGCCCCTTATCTGAAGAATAAGGAAACTGGACTGGAAGGCCACCCAGCAGGCTTGCCGTGCAGCGGGACTAGTCCTGAGCGCTGACGCTAGGCCTGGGCCTCAGAAGATGAGCAAGGAATTGTCACGTCTCTGCAGCCCAACTCTGTTGCGCTGCCATTCACCCAGAGAAGCAAAAGTAAGCGAAACACATGCACGCATGCATGCAAGCACACACACATGCACACGCACCTCCTTGTCAGGTTCATCTAGATCCACGTATTGTCAGCTCTTGGCCTGCTGAAGGAGACAGCCCTCAGACCTCTCTGTCTGGAATATGACACCTCCCTATACATACACACATACACGTGTGCACACACACACACAGACACACAGACACACACAGACACACACAGACACACACTATAATTTGAGCTAACAAACTTAGTAAGTCAGTCTGCTTCCTTCCTTTTACCCCATAACAGCCCTGACCCTTCCAGAGACATGGGAGGTGAGGTGTGCAGCCCAGGCAATGGCGGTGTCCTTGTGGGGAGGACGTCCACAACCTCCGAATCAGAAGATGTCCACAGCAAATGGAGCTTCCTGGAATAGAGGGACAGGACTGGTTCCTCTGCCTGAACCTGGGTCCAGAGCACTGTGAGAACTGGTTAGGGGAGGTCCCATATCTTGCTCCCAAGGGTGCCTTCATGCAAATGTGGGGGGTAAGGAGGCCCCCATTAACACATGGTAAAACCAGCTCATGCTCACAAAGAGAGCAAGGGATGCTGGGTGAGGAGCTAACCTAAATCAAAGCACAGGAGCATCTGTGGCCTCAGAAGGCGAAGGACCCCTAGGAGGTCAAGTCAGACCTCCCCTTCCTTGGGCCTCTCATCTAGGATTGGGGTTATGCTCTCTACCAGTGGTTCCTATTTATAGCTGGAGGAAGTACTAAGATGCTCCATAGTCCCAGAGGGCTGGGGACGCACCTGCTTGGAGCCCATTCTTTCAATATTCCTGATGGGACAACCGTCTCAGCCTTTTTAGTAGAAAAATGACTTTAACTATGGAATTTCAGGCCCTGGAAGATGGAAGCAGCTGAGGACCAGTTCCAAGGGGCCCTAATGGGCCTACAGCGTCTCATAGAGGGACATTTTGGGGAGTGACATGGTCCCTCTCACACATCAGGAAAACAGTCCTGAATCAAGGCTAACCAAGTTGGGAGGGGGGCTCCTTCTTCTAACTCCAACCTCTTTGGGTGGGGCTGGAGTATAGGGCGGAGCAGGGAGCACCTTAAGGGCCGAAGCCCAGACACCATTTGTACAGTGGCCACACCCAGAATCGCTCCTGCACCCTCCTGAGTCCTCAGACTTCTAAGGTCTACAGTCAAGACCAGTTGGGACCTCAACCACAGGAGCCATGAAGACTTAAGGCAGGTAGCCTTGCCTCTTCACCTTACAAGTTTCTAGAGGTCCCGGGGAAAAGAAGGAGAAACAGACGTCAGAGAAGGGCCAGATTGAGAGTCAGACAGAGGATAGATAGCGTGGAGGAAAAACAGGGGAAGGCAAGGGTCCCGTGAGGTCAGGCTCATATCTGGTATCCAAGTAGTGACTGATCAAGCCCAGAAACTTGTCTCCCTCCGGCGCACCTGTCCCTAGCCTCAACCACAAGGGCCCTCATAAAACTGTCTATTTCCTAGACCCCTAACCCAAACAACCCCAGCTCCACCCCCGGTAAGCCCACCTAGCTCACCTTTAGGGGCTCTCCTGGACTCCCCTGCTCCGGGATCACTTTCTGTTGCACAGTTGCCCGCCTGCGAATGTGGTGACTGACGCTTCCGACTTCCGTTCCCCTCACCACCGTGACACACACCCCTCCCGCTCCCCAGGGCTCCCCAGCCCTCAGAACAGCTCAGTACCTCACACTTCCTGCCCACAAGACAAGGGCCTCCACTTCCGGCTTCAGCATCTCCCAGCGCCCCATAAACTATCTATGCCGACTGCTCCTTGGAAGCTGCTACCCTGGAACACAATCCCAGAAGGAACCTGCCACTGATTGGCCTTCACCCCACAAGGCCAGGGCCAGGGAGAAAGGGGAAGATGAGGCCTGGGCTGTGAACAGGCCCCTCCTCCTTCCTCCCTGTGGTTTTGCCCCAGGTTCTGAGTCCGCCTTAGCTAGGTCTCCTGGAAGGTTACCAATGGAAGACAGAAGGGTCTCAAGTCAAGCATTTTGTTTTTCACATATGACATTTCAGTTTTTATATGGTTATGTCCTGTGCCACCACTGATAACGATACCTGAGATATGATGTTATGTTACCAAAGCCCTCCTTCCCCCCACCGAAAAGCTCCTTCAGGCTTCTCACTCTGACCTCACAAGCATGACGGCTGTAGTCTCTGCACAGAAGCAGCTGCGCCTCAGCTTGCACAAACGGGAAGTTGCACAAAGCTGGGAGTCAAACTAGGCCTTCGGAGCACAGGAGCAGCTAGTCACTGCCCATTTGCAAGAGGTGAGTCCCAGACACAAGTCCCTGGGACAGGCTCAGAGGCCAGTGGGGACCATAGTCAATGTAAACAATCCGCATCTTCAGTCACAGCTCCGCCAGACTCTACCCTAGCCACAGTTCCAGCCCCCGCAAACCCACCTACCTTGCCCGGGTCCTCTTTACTGGTCTGCCCACAACAGTGGTGCTGTCCAAGGCCTCAGTTATGGGCCTTGTGTGGGTGGCCTACATTGAGAGGGCCTGTCTCGGGTTTACACCTTCCTTCAGCTGTCTTCCTCTAGTAGAGGGAGGGGGGAATCCAGCGATGTTTCTGCCTGGACCCACATACTCCTCTGGGTGTGTAGAGTCTTAGAATTCTCTGCTCTGGGCCTGTGTGGTCCTCCCTCCCTCCCCCCCAGGCACATTGCAGCTCCGCACAGCCCAGACTAGGTTTAGGGGGAGGCTAGAGGGCTGATAGCAGAGGGTGGGGTAGAGGATAGGAATAGACTCGGGTGGAGTCACCCATCCTCCACCCCCACTCGCATGGAGAGAAAGAGAGGTGGGGCCAGGCAGGGGCCAAGACAGGACTAGGTTCTGCTCCAGAAGCCACACTGAGGGGAAACTGAGGATTCTGCTTCAGACCTGGACCTGCAGGCTGATAATAAGTAAAGTAGGAAGGCAAGTCACAACTAATATGACAGTTTGCCAGCTTCCCGGAACTTGTACGTATTTGATGCGTTAGATAAAATGTTAATGGTCCTGGCAGTCCTAAACCAACTACTTTCTAAGATTACGGTGTTGTGCACAGCTTAACCTCCCAAACACCTCCAATTCAGCATAGCCTTGTCCATTCCGTCATCCAAGCTGCAATACCTCCTGCGTTTGGGATTGATTTTGCAGCTCTCCCCACAACCCCGATAAACTTGAAACCTAAATCTATCACCCAGAAGCAAACCTCTCCCCAAGCTCTAGCCTTCCCTCTGGTGTGCAGCGTTCTAGCCAGTGCCTTCCATGTTCCTGTCCTCACACTAGAAGCTGCTGACCAGCGAGTCGTAAAACACGCTGCCTATTCCCAGGGAGCTTCCAATCTAGAGACAGAAAAGAAGCCAGTGCACTAGGTACCAGCCCCTGCTCACTTAATGTCTGGAGTGTGGGCAGGAAGGGGTGGAGGGAAACCAGGGAGGGTGGCAGGGTGAGCTCACTGCTGTGGAGGTTAGGGGAAGCCTAGGCAGAGATGTGTTATTTGTAACCACGTGGAAAGGGTCCAACATGGAAGAGCAGTGTAGGCTGCAGGTCCAATTCATTATTGGCGATGGGAAGTCTAATGTCTGGGTAACAGTAAGTAGCCCTGGCTCTGGAGGAAGTCCTCAGACATGAGAGGCGGGGCCCACTGGAGTTCACGGGTCCTCAACTGTAGACCAAGGTGCATGTGGAGTTGGAAGTTGAGGGACAAAGGAGGGTTTCTGCATTTGTTTCTAAAACCATTTGTCCACTGAAAGAAGAACAAGCACCAGGGTCTCCCTGAGAGCAAACCCCCAGGCAAGCAGCTTCTGGGTTGGGGGAGGTGTCCAGGTAAGGGAAGGCACTGTTTTGGGTGAGAGCAATGATGGCAGAGAGAGAGAGAGGAGGGCGTGTGACTGGGGACTTAGAAACTGGGAACCACTGAGAAGTCTGCCTCCTTAAGCAGATGGGAGGGAAGTCAAGGGTCACTTCCAGACTTGTGCTTTGAGAGACTGCACAGGGCTTGCTGAGGTGGAAAAGCACCAGGAGATGAAGTTTTGGAGAGGCGATCAAGAGTTCAACTTTTTGCAGGGCAGTCACATTCCTTTAAACCTAGAACTTGAGAGGCAGAGGCAGGTGAATCTCTGTGAGTTTGAAGTCAGCCTGGTGGTCTACAGAACTAGTTCCAGGAAAGCCAGGGCTACCCAGAGAACAAACAAACAAACGAGTTCAACTCTTTAAACACAGATTTAGATATCTGTGAGGCAGGCAACTGAACACCATGCTTGGAGTTTAGGGGCTAGTGTGGCCCCAGAGAGGTATGTGAGCCCAGGGTGGTGGGGTCCATCAGGATGGGAGAGGAGAGGTCTGTAAAGGAGGCTGGTGAGGGGCTATCAAGAAGCTGAGAGAAAGACAATAGTGAGAGAGAGGTTACTTTCGAAGGAGGAGGCGATCGGCTGGGCTGGAGGCTACCGGAAAGTCAAGGAGGATTAAAAAGGAACGTGAGTGAGCCTTCATCGAACACGGCCACCGGCCACCGAGTGTTTCTAGATGAATGACCCCGGGAGGCGATGGTCGAGGCAGAAGGTCATGGTGGGTTAAGAGACAAGGAGGTGAGCAGGACTGTCTTGTTGACTGGGGCCTCTGCCTCCCTAGTGGTCCACAGTACGCTCTGCTCCCTGAAGCTGTTTGACGCTGCTCAGGGCAGTCCGTTTCTTCCTTCTCTTTCTTTCTTCCCTCCCTCCCTCCCTCCCTCCCTCCCTCCCTCCCTCCCTCCCTCCCTCCCTTCCTTCCTGGTTCTGCTCATTTAGGGCTCAACAGCCTCCTGTGACCATGAACTGCATTCACCTGTCAGTGGAGTACCCGTCCCTCCCTTTAATGGACGGCTCTTTTCTGCTCACTTCGAAACAAGAGAGAAATCTGCCTCTCCTTCGCCTTCCAGACAGGGTGGGTATGAGGCCTTCCTTGACTGCTGGATTCCTCAGCCTGCGGCACCTCTCATAACTTTCATCTCCTGCTGCTATAAGAAGCAAATCTCTGGGTGGAAGATCCCTCGAGGGTCTCCAGCTACAGGGACATTATGCCCCACCACCATCCCAGAGTTCCAAGAAATGATTGGCAGAGCATCCTCGTCCTTCCATTCATTGAGTCTCTCCCCAGTCCACCACACCCTCCCGAGAACCCAAATGCTTCCTGATGTGACCACACTCTGCAGCATGCAGCCTACACAGCCCAAGATGTGCAGCATGGCCAGAGCCCTCCTGCTCCAGAGAGGGGAGCTACTTCCTGTTTGCCCACAGAGGAAGCCCTTCAGCACAGGTGGTGTCAGTGAGCGGCGTCTTTTCACGCGGTGAGCATGGGAGTGTACAGAGATTGGCAGATGTTCGCTAGGCTTTCCTAATCCATCCAGGCATTTTCCCTCAGGAGCGTATGGATGAAGTCTCACTGTCCAGTTCGCGAGGCCGATGAGGAGACCGGGAGTCAGAGCTACTGGAGCTCAGACAGTAAACAGCCTGCAGGGTCCAGCAGATACCCTTCCTCTACCTTGCTACCATTCACATGCTACAGACAGAAACACTGAAACACCAAGGTAAAGGGCAGGCCCTCTCTCTCAGCCAGTGGGGCTCCTGTGTTGAACCCTGAAAAATTTCCTCCCAATCAGAACGTCTCAAAACTCTAGGGCTGGCAGATCTGAAATACTGAACTTCTCGGTAGCAAGCAGTGGGACAGGGGAGGCTTGCTACATCTCACAGGTCTTTAAGTCTGCCCCTGGAAAAGCTCTTTCCTTTGGAGAAACCTGCAGTGAGGCAGCTGTGTGATCTATTTCCAGTCAGAGCCCCATCCCCTGCCAGCAATCGGAGCTCTGCAAGCGTGGGTCCTCAGAGAGTACAGAAAGGAGGACACCAGCCCCCACCCCCCCACACCTCCCTCTGGCAAGTTAGGTGTTTATATCACACTGGCCAGGATGGGTTACCAGGCAGAGCAAATTGCCGGAGGTGACTGGACCAGGTCTTCAATGTCTAACAACGGTAGGGACCAAAGGCCAGGCCTGGATGTTTGTGTCTTAGAACTGGGGAGTGGGACGTCTCTCAGAGTCAAGACAAGGTATGATGTAAGAATCCATAGGTAATGCCACTGCCAACCTCCCAACACACCCATCGCTATGGGTGCTACTGCTTCCTAAAGAAATCAGGAAGTTATGAAAGTGGGCACGGCAGCACAGGCCTGCACGCAGCTACTAGAGAGTAGTTACTGAGCAGGAAGATGGCAAGTTTAAGACCTGCTTGGCCTACAAAGCAAGTTCAAGGCCAGCTTGAGCAATGTAGTGAGAGACTATCTAAAAAAAAAAAAAAAAGGTAAGCCGGACCACGTATACATCTCAGCAGCAGAGTGCTTATTGAGCATGCTTGTTCCAGTTCCCTGGAAAAAGAAAAAAGTGAGTGCAAGTGTCTATCGTTGTAGTATATTATTTTAACTATGTAAAGATGTGTTACATTGGTTTCACCTTGCCTGCCTAAGGCACCTGATTGGTTTAATAAAAAGCTGAACAGAAGGAGAAGAGAGCAGAGAAAAAGGGAGAGACCAGGGGCCAGCCCACCAGCCATAGGGTAAGAAGGAAAGACAGACATATAGAATGAAGAAAGGTAAAAAGTCCAGAGGCAAAAAGTAGAAGAGAAACAGGTTAATTTAAGTTGAAAGAGCTAGCTAGCTAAAAAACGAGCCTCAGCCTGGCCTAACATTCATAATTAATAAAAAGTCTCTATGTCATGATTTGGAAGCTGGTTGGTGGCCCAAAAGTAAAAGAAAAAGCTTGCTACAATCTACCTCTGCATTGGCTACTCAATCCTGAGTTGGATCAGGTGACCTGGGGAAGCAGTTCTGTTCTACCCGGTCTGGTCAAATTAAAGACCCCCTGTGTGTATGGACTGGGGCTCCTGGGCACAGTACCCAAGCCAGGGTACCCCGGCTTTCCTCTGCCCCCAGGAAAATTCACTTTTTCTTCTCCCCAAGGCTCCTCTCCCTGTCTGCCCTCACCTTGTGGCTTTTACGGTGAGCCCTTTCCACATAGCCACCTGTCTGTCCCTCTCACGTGATCAGTGAGTGGTCTCCAGAGTTAATCACCCTCCCACACCAAAAGGCACCCATCAACCATCTGCTGGAGCACACCAGCTCACCATTACGACAGCAAAAATATTCACTTCCTCCACCTCAGTCAGAGGAACCCAGGCAACCGTGACTGATCTCGTTTTTAAAAAGCATTTACGTAGAAAGATGCTCAAAGTATATTATTAAATAAGAATTTTTTTTTATGGACTAGGGTGCTACCTCAGTTGGGAAAATGCTTGCTTGCCATTCGAGTATGAAGGCATGAGTTCAATTCCCAGCACCCACCTAAAAATCTGTACCATGTGGCTCCTGCTCATGGTCCCAGCACTACAGAGGCAGACACAGGGGATCCTGGGACCTCCCTGGCAACCAGCCTAGTCTAATCAGGGAGCCTCATGTCCCCGTGATAGACCCAGTCTCCCCAAACAGGGTGCATGGTAAAGATATTTAGAGATTCAGCCGATACGAATGGAGCCTTCTTAGACAGAACTCATTCTCCACGACAGAACGCAGCAACCTCGGAGAAGGCAGCTACAAATGGCTTCTTTGGAAAGTGTCTACTCCTGGAAGGGACACAGAAAACACACTTTAGCCAGTCCCTTCTCCAGGACTGTTTTATGGCCCTGAAGACAGCAAGAGCGTCCATACCTATGCAAACAATCTCACAAACTTTCTCCCTCTCTTAAATCTTATCTTTCTTCCCGACAGAAACTTATGTATTCTTCCTAGAGAAGTCTTTCCCTGCCCCTCTTTTTCTCTGCTAAGTTAGGTGTATAGGCCTTCAATGTTATCATTTAAAAATCCAGCCATTCTTGTCGATCTGTCTTTTGACTGGTTCGTTTTTGGTTCCCAGTCACTAAGGAGGTAAAGGAAATAGTTTTATTCTCATACATAGGGTTAGGAGGAAGCTTCGGTTCCCAGATTACCTCTCTGTGGATACACAAATGCAGGCCTGTGTCTAAGTGGGTGTAATATACAAACCGAGCATTTTTAATAGTTAAGCATTTCTGTGAATCTGCATTAAGACAATTACAACTGCTATAGTGAGCCTGTAGTCTCACAGATGGTATTATCAAGGTAAGATGCTTCGTACACTCAAAGAAAACTATTAAATAAAAATACTATAGAAGAAAAACGCTCCTGCCAAAGATCATGACAAGAACACAAAACGGAGTCAACACTACAGCTGGGTCTGAGCAGTTCTCACACGTTCCCTTTTGGAGACAAGGCAGAATGTCTTCTTCACAGCGCTCATTCATTCTGACCAGCTATTAATCATTGACTGGAAAACCAGGTGTGTGGAGTTAGCAGCAAAGCATGGAACTATATATATATATATATATATATATATATATATATATATATATGACCAGTTATGCTTTGACGGGGTGAAGGAGGAAGACAACCCAAGGCATTTCCTGGGTGACCAGAAAGGTCACATCCTCCCCCCTCTCGCCAAGGAGTGCCATGCTTAACATTGCCCATAGCAGCACAGCCCTGAGATGTCCGGAGCTCTCTGTACAGCGAAGACAGACCCAAGCTGCCCCGACCATGTCACCCTCAGGGTTG
The DNA here is from genome assembly GCF_950005125.1 of Chionomys nivalis. Taxonomy (NCBI): domain Eukaryota; kingdom Metazoa; phylum Chordata; class Mammalia; order Rodentia; family Cricetidae; genus Chionomys; species Chionomys nivalis. Next base: position 38,918,050 of record NC_080107.1, on the reverse strand, counting down.
GGACTCCCTGCAGGATCAGTGCTTGGGCCTCCCAGCCCTGGGGGACTGAGCCAGCATACTGGCTTCTTAAAGCATCTGCTCTCTTTTTAGTCCAAACCCGTTCTGCATCCTCCAAAGCCGCGGGAAAGGACAGTTCGTGAGACGCCCCCCCTCCACCTCAGGCTCAAATTCCAGAATGGCAGAGAGTCCTTTAAAAATGCACCAGGTCTCCTCAGCTGGCCCAGCCTGTCCATCCACTTCACACACAGCCGCCGTGGGGCTCTTTTTCTGGCCAAGCCTCTCCGGCCCTTCCCACTGCTCCTCCAGGGTGATCTCACGCTCACATGTTTTCCTCCCAGCCTCTTGCTGAAGACTCATCGAGCCATGAGCCCAGAGTCCTACCCACAGATGAACTCTCCACAGGACTTCAGACTTAGCAGCCTGCTGGTGTGTCAAGAGCACCCTCCTCACCCTTGCCTGGGAGCCTGCCTGCCCCTCCCAGGTCCCGTCTAGCAAATAGCCTCAGAGAGGCTGGATTTCCCTGTGAGTAGCCTTGCCACCAGCCTGGGTCATTTCCTTTTACGCCTGGAGGGTTCAGTGGCACTGGGTCTCTCCTGTTTGATTTGAGAGCTGCGGGGTTGGGGGGGTGGGAGTGGGGGGTGGGGTGGGGGGGTGCTCCTGACCTCAGTCCACCCTAAGTTCCCATCAATATGACATCATCCTTCCCTGGGAATCTTCACTGACTGGATGCCCTCCATCCACAACAACCCCCCCCCCCCAAACAAAACAAAATACCCTATGGTATGGGCCTTCTACTCTCTTCCTGGTCAGCTCTGTTTCTTTCCCCCAATTCTCACAACCTTCTCCACCCTTCAGGGCTTCCACCACAGGGCTCCACTCACTCTTTCTAGACTAATCCACACCTAACTGACTGTTAAGAGTATTCCTCAAACTCCAGCTATATGTCTAAATGTACGTCACTGGCAATCCAATCACAAAAAAGAAAAAAATGTCTTTAGCAAGCAAAAAGATGATGGGGCCAGCAACATGGCTCAGCTAGTGAAGGTGCCAACCACCAAGGCTGAGGACCTTTGGCACACAAATAAGAGATATTTTTAATGTACAGCACATCATAATTTATGATTCATACACATATAAGTCAATATCATATTTTTCTGAAGTATGTCTAGCTCAAAGGATAAACCTAGCATAAACACATCAGGGTGGTTGCTACTCATAGGTTGGGGGAGGGGAGGTAGAAGACACAAGACATAAGGCTCCTTATAATTCAGGTGGGAAAGCTGACTCTGGGGTCACAAGGGTGGGAAAGCCAGCCCTCCCTTCACTGGCTGCTGCACATGGGAGCACAGACCCTGCACCTCCCCTGGGCAAAACAGTAGAGCTGACCCTGGTAGTGTGAAAGTGGGTGACCTGGATATGACCATCTGAGAGCCGGATAACTGGCCGGCTGGATAACTGGCCGGCTCCTTGCTGCAGGCACCTTGAGCTAGCTGGGACAGTGCTGGAGAGCTCACCCTAGTGGTGGCAATGAGGGAATGCTGGCAGGCTGACCAACCCAGCTAAGACCTAGGCTCAGAGCTGTGGGTTAGCCTACCCCAGCATCCACCCCATCTATGAACTGTTGGAGCCTGTGAAAGGGCTGGACCTGCAGATCCAAAACAGCAGGATCTCCACAACACAGTACAACAACAGTACATCCAGGAGGAGCTCCAGTGAGAGCCCAGCATCAATAGGGCAGCAGGGGCCTTGAACCAGACCAGTGACTCATAGCAATGAACACTTACAAGTGAAGATGTATGGACTAAAGGGTAGACTGTGTGACTCACGGGGTCACACTACAGTTCTACATTGAGAATTTTTTTTCAACTTTCTTTTTATTGTTGTTTGGTTTCTGGCTTTTCTTTTAATTTTTTTTTTGGGGGGGATCAGGTTGCAAAAGCAGAGAGCAGATTCTAGGGGATGGGGAAATGAGTGGGATTAGGATGCATAATGAGAAATCCACAAAGAATTTTTAAAAAGGTACAAAGAAAAGACTTCTTATAATTCAATAACACCACCACCACCACCATCAACAACAACAACAAAAAACCCAATATCCAATTCAAAGCTCAGGCCAAGCACGACAGTTTCTATCTGGAAGTGTCCTGCAATAAAGGCCCAGTCTAGAAGTTCCTGTGAGAGGTAGGAACTAGTGAGAGGTCTTAGGTCATTGGAGGTATCTCAGACAAAAAAGCCAGACCCAGAACTTCCTTTCTCTGCTTCTCAGGCAGGAGGCAAGCCCCTTCGTCCACTTCCTGTCTCTGTCATCACCTGTTGTCTTACCACAGGCCCCAAACAACAGGCCAACTGCCCGTCACTAGAACCCGCAACACTGTGTGCCTCAATAAACCTTTCCTCTTCCCAAGCTGACGGTCTCTGGTGTGCTGCCATAGAACCAGGAAGGCAGCCAACACAGAAAGGGTATGAAGCATGCGCAGAGAGACAAACAGCTTAAAGCATGGAGAACCGATAAAATGATTCATCAGCAAGTAATACCTATTGAAACTACAAGGTGATGACATCTTGAAACAAGACCAACAAGTTGATGCTACCCTGGGTTGGTGGGAGTGTTGGGAAATCATCACTTTCATAAGTAAAAGGCACGCTCTGTCACTAGAGTGGCCTGGCAGCATCATCAGTCTGGTGTGCACATTCTTTTAAGGCACATTTGTGAGTGCCTCCTATTGCTGAGACAGGTCTTCTAAGACAGATGAGGTGCAGGTAGACCTAACGCATTATGGTCTATTCCAACAGACAAGGGAAAGTAACCTGCAAACCCACGGGACTGGCTTGATAAATATGGCATGCTCACCCAAAAGGACTTTATTTAGAAAGACACTTGTTTAGAAACGGTGAGGTCCCTTTACATATCTTGAACATTAATTGTTGAGAATGGCTGCTAACTTTACAGTATTATTTCTTACTATCTGTAAAAGGAAAACACGAAAAGAAAGGAGCGATGTGTGTGCGCGCGCATGTGCATGCCTGTTTAAAAACAGCATGCGTGTCCTTTGAGCGTGTAGCCATGTTTATGGTTCAGAGAAAATTTAGCCCACAACCTCCATGTTGTACTTAACCATTTTGATTCCCTTTGCTAGAGGAGTTTGTCTCCTGAGCACGCCACCCTTGCTAATCAGTTGGACTCAGAGCACAAGGTTGACTCACCCAGAACTTCCCGGATCTCTCTCTCCTCCCTTTCAGACTGATGTAGATCGCCATGTGACCAGCCACAGGTTTCTTCAATCACTCCTTCCTGTGGATAAAAGCGTAGAGTCTCTGCTAAGGGCTAGGAGGACAGCTCAGTTGTAGGGTGCTCGCCTGCTGAGCTCCAGCACCATCTGATACTGGGCATGGTGGCACGTGCTTGCAATCCCAGCACTTAGAAAGTGGAAGTAGGAGGCTCAGGAGTTCAAGGCCTTCTTGAGGCTAGCCTGGGCTACATGGAACCATGTCTTTAAAAAAAACAGAGAGAGTGAGAGAGAGATTTTAACATGGGCAAATGTACTCACAGTCCTGGTGGTTTTTCTCTCTCTTTTTTAGCTTTCAGAGACAGGGTCTCCTCATGTAGCTCAGGCTTGCCTCTGTCTCCTGGGATTATTCCAATATAATAATAATAATAACAATAATAATTATTATTATAAAGCATGCATCACCATGTTGCCTCCATCCCCACCCCGTCCGTATCTCTTATTGCCACCTCCTGTAGTGGTGTTCTGAGGAGACTCTTTCCTCACTGCCCTGCAGGTGGCACCGGCCTTCCCATCCTTCCTATCACTGGATTATTTTGTGTGAAGATCCAAGAAGTCCATTGCCACCTCAGTTATTGCGATCTGAAGGCGCTCCCTGCCTTTCATGAGTCGAGAACTTAATTCTCATCAGGCACAAATTTGAGAGGTGGAACCTTCAGCTCTTGCGCTCATGAAGAAATGAATAAATTCATGAGAACCACAAGACTAACTTCATTATGAAGGCCACGCAGACCAGCTTCCTCCATCTGGTTCTGTGAGGCCCTCTTCCTGCTAGGACGCAATAAGAAGGTCCTGTCAGATACCAGCAACACAGTCATGGATTTCTCTGGTCCCAGAACCAGGTTCTGAATGAAACAGCAATTTTTGACCAAAAATAAATAACCTAACCTCAGCTTTTTTGTTCCAGACGAGAGAAGAGGAAGTGCTGGGAATAGGGAGGCATCCAGAGGAAGCATGGGAACACAGGGACAGCTGAGGGGTTCCAGCATCCACACGACATGGAAACGGAACTTTGGGGGGGGGGTTTGAGGTTGGGCCTCACACTGGGTAGGACTGAACAGAACCTGACTAGCTGGCCCTGTGCCCATGTTTACTCCCTCTTTCCACAGCCCGGGACCAGTGCTTATAGGAACGACCCACAGATGCCACAGCTTTAAGAAGGACTCTTTTCTAAGTGCCAACTCCACACTTCTATAAGGGCTGGAGCGACAGGCAGAACTCATTGAAATAAGCCGAGCAGTGTAGGCCTGAGACTGGGTCTCTGATTTTACTATGCGTCAGGTGAAAACAGAGGCTTGAAAACTCCACCCCCTGATGGCAAAGTCAGATTGGTACTTGCCAAGCAACCTGGGGCAACTTTCTTTCTTTCTCTGGGCCCCAGCTTTCTCATGGGACAGCAACAGTGTATATACTCCAAAGCCCTGATGTGAGGATTAACTATGCTAGCACTTGTGGCTAACAAATAAAGCTTGCCTGAAGATCAGAGTGCAGACTAAGCTACTAGCTGGCATGGAGGCCAGGCAGTGGTGGCACACACCTTTAATCCCAGCACTTGGGAGGCAGAGGCAGATGGACCTCTGAGTTGAAGGCCACCCTATGCTACATAAGCTGGTTTCAGTCTAAACAAGAAACAGAACCAGGCGGTGATAGCTCACACTTTTAAACCCAGCACTAGTGAGGTAGGGACAGGGAAGTGATAGGATTGGACAGAGAGGAATATAAGGTGGGAGGAGACAGGAGCTCAGCCCATTCGGTCTAAGGATTTGTGGAAAAGAACCCTGCCCACTTTGGTCTGAGGATTCGGTAGAGGTAAGTGGTCTCTCTAGTGGCTGGCTCATTTAGTTCTCTGATCTTTCAGTATTTTTCCCCGCTATCTGACTCTGGGTTTTTAATTATTAAGACCAATTAGAAAAAGAGCTACAGTTACCACACATAGGAGGCTAAGGAGGCTGGTTTATAGCACATGCTCACTAATGCGGTCACTCTGTTGTCCAGCTAGGTTTTTTTTTTTTTTTTTTCAAATCCTGCTAATTGGATCATCTAATTCGTTTCAGGATAAAACAAAAGATTATTAGGAATTTCCCAGAAGGCAATAATTTTTCTGCCATTCTCAAATCCCACGGTTGTAGGGACTGGCAACATGTGGCCGGGTACTGCGCATGAGCAGATCCCTCTCTGGACAGATGGACTAGCTCTCTGCCCCTGCGGACTCTCCAGTCGTCAGCTTCATTTTGAGAATCATCAATGGAACACACTTCTGAGTACGTCTATGAGGGTGATTCTAGAAAAGTTTAACCGAAGACCCCACCATTCCTGAGTGCTGGCTAGCATTCCTCGTTCCTTGCTTGCTGGCTCAGACGACGTACCAGCAGCCTCACGCACCTGTGCCATGCCTGCTTTTCTCACGGTAACGAACTGGACTGCAAACAGGAGCCCAACGGCCTTTCCCTTACCTTGTTTTTGCTAGGTATTTTATGACAGCGGGGGGGAACAAAAGTACATTCACTCAGCCTGCTTGGTGTGGACTGCCAGGCCTGGCCTGGAGTTAAAGCCAGAGTTTGTAAACCCTCCTAGAGGCAGCTGGAGGGGGCTGCCTGCTTTTCTAAGTGGCTCTGGTTCCCAGCTGCCTCTGCTCACCTGTCCGGGCTCCCCTGGCCTCCTTCCTACTCTTCCCACGTATTCGGTGAGCTCACACCTTGCTCACATAGCTAAGCCTTTCTGCTCACTGAGTGGGAATCGTCTTCCCCTGGGCAGTCACATGGCTACGTCCTATCTTCATTCAGGTCCCTGCCCAAGTTGTCTGGTGGAGCTCCTGTAACCTTGGAGTCAGAAGAGGACCAAGAGTTCAAGGCTAGCCTGTGGAACATAGTGCGTAGCAAGATTCTCATAAGTAAATAAATAAATAAATAGCTTATTATCCTTTTCCTTCTCTCAGAAAATAACATCCACAAGGAAAGTTCATTAATACATTTTTAAACCTGGAAGACATAGACTGTTGGGTAAATATTTGTTAAATGAATGAAGGAATAAGACAGCAGGACATGTCTCCTCGGAGGGTGTAGCTCTATCTTATATTCAAGCATCCCAACGAGAAATGCTCTTGGGACTCGAGGGAAGACTCCTCCCCACCTCATGCTCCCCGAGGTCTCAGCTGCAGTCTGTATTTCCCCATCGCTGTTCCGAGCAGCAGACTTGTGGGCCTTGAAGATGGTACCACTTCCCCACCTCAGGCAGGATGTCTGCTGCGGTGCTAGAAGCCACGGGACGGCCTCTCTCGTTTTCCTGTCACCTTTCCTCACACCGTTCAGTTTGTGTTTGTCTCACAGCATTGATCACACTGAGATATCATCGGCTTGCTTCCTTTCTCCCCGCAACTGTATCTGTAGGAGAGCAATGGTGTCTGCCGGGCATCAGTTACTGCTCTGCAAGTGTCTGTTGAATAAATGAATGAAGGAATGGCAAATGGCTCTTTCCGTTACCCTCCACAAACAGAAGACATGTCTGGGAGAAAATGAACCACAGCATGGTCAGGCTGTCTAAACTTGACCTTAAGGTCTTGCTCACATAGTGGAACCATAGACATCCAATTAGATGCTAATTACATCCAATCAGCTCTGGACTTTGGGAAGGGGCTGGGCTAATGAGGTTTAAAGTTGCGGTGAGACTGGAGATGTTCTGTAATTGACTCTGATGCTGGCCTCCTGACCTAGACAAATAGGTCATGGACAAAGGGGTCTGATGGACGCATTTGCCAGGGCAACAAATGTCATCCTGTATCCTAGAAAAACTCAGCCTAATTCACATCCCTGGTTCCACCATCATCCCACCGAAAGGACAACTGCGGCTGAACGCTAGGACCACAGAGGAAGGTGACTTATCAGCTGAATGTGTGTCTCCCTTCCCAAGAATGCCTGCTGTATTCTGGACAGACACACCAGGAAGAACTCAGGAGAGGGACCTGTGCCAACCATGTGGGAAAGAGCTGCCCTGTACTCCACGATGCCAGTGCATTGCTGGGGGGCAGTCTTTAAGCTCCCACCAAACATGTATTATCAGGGAGGAGCACCCCGATGTCACAGGCACCAGAGAACATCAGGGAGATTTGAAGCAAAGCCCTGCTCCCTGCTAGGGACTGGAGCCTAGACCCATCACCTTAGCGAGAGGACCCCATACTAGGATTGATACTCAGTGGGGCACAGTCAAACCCTCTCTTCAGTTAGGCCTTATTCTTAGGGTTCCTGTCAGCTCTCAAGGCTCCTGCAGCTTCTCCCCAGCTCAGCCCTTGTCTTTGACGTCCTGGCCCCAGAGCAGCTCTCCTTAGGCTCTCACCTGCTGGTCTTGACCGGTGCATCGAGAAGACACAGCGGAGACAGGGAAGCCACCGTCAGGAGTGGAGCGACAGATTGAATTCTTGCCACTGCAGTAGAGCCCTTCACACGTGTCTTTACCAATGTCCTGCCGGGCTCCTGCCGCGGCTCCGGCAGCCCGGACGCCCCCTTGGCTCCGCGCCCAGGCGCCTGCCGGGGCGGCGAGGGCTGCGGGGCGGCGCGGTGTGGGACCGGGTTTCCGGGAGGGCGGCGATCGGCGGGCCGGGCCGGGGCGGGCCGGGCTGGAGTGAAGCCGTCCGACTGGTCTGACCGCGGCTCAGGGCTGGGCGGCGGGGTTGGGCCGGGTGCAATGAGCGCGCAGAGAGCCGCGCTCCTCGGGCCCATCTGGTTGATTTTGTCAAGCACATAAACCGGAAACTGGCCAGACCCACGTAACCTGCATGCCTGCAGCGGGACAATAATTGAGCATCCCCACAAATCCATTATTTCTTACTTATTTAGTAGACAGACACAGGCAAAGAATGCATCATTGGAGCTCAGAATTTCGTCTGCCTGCAACTGTTGACCCACCGTGAACTTTCATAACTGGTCCGGATTGGCCGCACTCTGGCAAACAGTTGCGACTTGAGACGCAAAGATATTTTCCCAAACTTACCCTCAGACATAGACTGGCACTTGGCAAGAAACTGTAATTTTAATAAGCCTCTCTCTGGCTCCGTCCAGCTTGTATTCTCTTCACTATGTAAGGCATGTGGAGGAATTTTGAATGAAGCGATGCCGTGTTTTCTGTGTATCCAGTGATATTTTAGCTGCCCTGGAAACGTACAACTCGGAAAAGCCAGTTGCCTAAAACACAGTGGACAAACTGTGCTATAAGCAAGAGCCACAGTTAATATGTGTGGAGTTCCAGGTCATAAACTGCATGTCTTAACATATCTAACCCTCACAACTTTCAAGGTAGGAAGCAGGACACACACAGAGACACACACAGACACACGCGCGTGCACACACACACACACACTCAGAGCCACAGACCTAGTGACCTAAAGATCATGCTTCTGACAGTTGCTTTTGAGACATGCCTGATGCTAAGTTATAGATTCTGCACGACCCTGAACTGTCTTGTGTATCTCGTATGAACATGTCAGACACTTAGTGGGCATATGGGAATGGGAGGAACCAAGCAGATCAAAACTTCAGCCTACCTGGCAGATATGCACCAGTTGTCATAACAGGTGTGACATAGTTGACATGCAGAGTGTGTGTATAGGGTGGTGGTGGTCGGGACAGGACCCCTCTGAGAGAGCAATTTTCTCACAAAGGAAGGAGCCACCTGAACGGGAGGCTCCACATATGTCCACAATCTCCTTTCAAATCTCTGCACCTCCTGAGTGGATGCACACGGGCTGGCATGCAAACATCATGAACCTTGGGACGTAGTTTAAGTCCTGATCGTTCAGACAGCCAGGCAAAAACCACTTCGAGCTTCCCACTGAAACTTCAGGATAGTCACCCAGAGAAAAAGACCACATCCCAAGAGTAAGGAATATACCCCAGAATTGGGGACAGAATGGAAAGAAATCATCCAAATAATATACAAAACCCTATTGCACGAGGCCAGGTGGATAATGACAGAATTCAGAGCAGCAACAAGTCATCCACAATGTTCCCCGCATCACATCCAAAGAAACAGACACATATGGATTGTAGTCAAGAAGAAATAACCAATATGCTGGGATCCAGCCCGAGATGGCGGCAAGGTCTGAAGGGGATGGATTTAAGAGCAGCAATGGGGAATCGGACATGGGACACCTCTGAATGTCGTTTTACCGGAGATGGACCGAGAGGAAGTGCCTCTGGGATGGCTCCCTATTCCTACAACTTGCATCTCTCACAAGGCTTTATCGACACACACATTCATTGTATCTAAAGGATGCTCAATCGTGCCACAAGGACATGTGCTCAGCTATGTTCATAGCAGCTTTGTTTGTCACAGCCAGAGCCCGGAAACAACCTAAATGCCCCTCGACCAAAGAATGGATAAGGAAAATGTGGTACATTTACACAATGGAGTACTACAGAGCAGAAAAAAATAACAACAGCTTGAATTTTGCAGGAAAATGGATGGAGCTAGAAAACATTATTTTGAGTGAGGTAACCCAGACACAGAAAGACAATTATTACATGTCCTCATAGATTTTAATCATTGATTATAAAGTCTTTTTACGGTACATACTTTTTCTAAAGTCTTCCTTGATGACATACGCATATCAAAGTAAAAGAAACAAAACAAGCAAACAGCAAATTTCATGAGAACTAAAATCTAACATTATGATAAAATCAATTCTTTTAACTCAATATCTTTTTCCTTAAAATTGGTGTCATAGAGCCTTGAGGTTACAGAAATAACAGACAGGATGTCTCTATTTAAGTTTGATCAAGTTGATAGATCAGAAGTTATTTCCTACTGCCTGTTATATCAAACTTCCCTGTATTAATCTATTGATCTACTATAATCAATACTGATCTTTCTATGGAAATCTAATTCCTCAGTCCCTTGTTTAAATTCTTGACGTCTGAAATACCATGTTCTACTCTTAATTCTTTCTACGCTCAGAGAAGTCTTGATCTGCAAGTTTTTTCAGGAAGCCAGGCAGTTCACTGAGTAAAAATGTTTCTCTTTGTGTCTCTGTCATAAACTCCTGTTTCAATATGGTCTCTATCTTTATTACAATCCTGCAAAGGGCAGAAGAACATCAAGGTTCCTAGAACTGCTTACTTTGTCTTCAGGAGGGTGCCAAGGCTTGTCATTCATTTTATAATCAATATCTTTTCTTGTCCATACCAGTTTCATGTTTCTGAGGCAAAACATGAAAGCCTAGTGGTTCACTTATGGTTGTAAGTAGTAGGTTCTATCGAACTTGACTTCTTTCTTAGCTAATTCTCCCAGGGAACCACCGAAAGTTTTATTCTTACTAAGATCAGCTTCTATAAGAATTGCGACATTATCCCAGCTCTAGCCTCCAGTGAGGGGCCCTTAACAGCAAGGGATTCAAACATTAAACATGTCAGAGCCACAGGCAAGAGCTGGGCAGCAGATTCCACCGAGGGCAGTGAGGGGTCTGTAGAAGTCATCCGAGCACTGTGAGCTTGGTCAAGCAGTGCCTTCAAGACGCTTAGCATTGCCAGCAATAGTCAGTTGAAACAAAACCACAGACAACCAAGCTGTCGAATTTAAGGATTAAGGAAGTAAAAATCAAAACTATGATTCATGCCATAAGGAACTTTGAGGGGAGAAGGATATAACGGGCAAAGAGATAAGGAACGCCAATAAAACAGCAGCTCGGTAAAGTTCCGCATGGAATATATGTACATGTGCTTCCATGAGGATGGTCCTTAATCTAAGTCGTTGTGACCCAGAGGGTGATTGGACAGGCTTCTGATAGCTCTAACTAAGATGAAGAGCTCCTACCACTGGGGTTTCTCTCTTACAACATATCCCACTGAGTCCTAGTAACACATGACCCTCAGCACACACTCTGATTAGTCATCTTTCATGCTATGTCGGAGTTCCTGAGACAGACCACTTAAAAAGAGAAGTTACTAGAGATTGGACTCATGGTTGCTAAGGCCCGTGGTCACTTGGACATGCCATATTTGGTCCTGTGACCGGAAGTATATCATGATGGGGAAAGGCCGGCAGAGAAGGCCGTTCACACCGTGGTGACCAGGAAACACAAAGAGAAAGGAAGGAGAAAATATCCCCCACAAGGGCATAATTCCTAGTGACCTAACTTCTTCTCCCTATTGTCCCACCTCCTAAAGGGTTTGCCTCTTCTTATGGCGCTAAAGGCTAGGATCAAGCCTGTAACATAGGTGTCTTTAGGGGCATTTAAGACTTAAGCAAGAGTATACATTGCTGTAGACACTGGGGTTTGGGAGCCTTTTCAGTAATATGGCTCGGCCGTTGCTGTGACGAATGATCTTCTATGACACTGTGACAGGTTAACTGGCTAGCTTTTAAAAAGAATATGGACTGAAACCATTTCATAGCTGCTAGCCTAACACAGATAAATAGAAAAACCCAACAGGCACCCAGAGGGAAAAGTAATACAGATTGCATACAGGACTGAGGTTACTTCTCGTTAGAAGCCATGATGCCAGAGGACAATGAAATGGCATCTTTAAGGGGCTAAAAGCCATCTGGGTCTGGAGACAGTTCAGTGATTAAGAGCATACACGGCTCTTGCAGACGACCCCAGTTTAGTTTTCAGAATCAATGCTGGGTTGTAACTCTGGCTCCACCGGATCTGATACCTATACTTTTTGGCCTCCTTAAACGCACATATGCACACATGCAGACATACATATGCACATAGATAAACAAAAATAAATATTAAATAATAATACATCATCTTGTTCCATGTCCATTAAATCTTAAATAAGAAGCAAGAAGCTGGGCGGTGGTGATGTATGCCTTTAATTCCAGAAATCTCTGAGTTTGAGGCCAGCGTGATTTACAGCATGAGTTCCAAGACAGTCAAAGCTACATAGAGAAACCCTGCCTTGAAAAATCCCCCCAAAACAAGAAAACAAAATCTGAAAAAAGTAAATAAATAATTCAAATAAATTATATAAAAATTTATTAAATTAATTTGCTTGTTTATAATATTATATTAAAAAAAGTACAATATAAATTTTGTTAGTATCAATAATGATTAATATTATAGTGAATAAATTATCCAAAATGAGGGGGTGCAATATGAATGCAAATTGGAAGAATACTAGAAAATTAAATCTATGGCTTTTTCTTGTTTCTGTTACATTATCTAAAAGTTTATTCACTAAAAATGGTAACATATTATGATGAGTTTATTAACTTATATAGAAGCAGAATGTATAAAATTCACCAAACACAGAAGGGGAATGCAAACGGAACAATATTGTCACAGGATTCTTATGTTATGTATACAATTTAAATTCAGAACAAAACCAGAAGAATATACAAAAGCAATCACTGTTAGACAGATAGACAATGAATCTATGAACAATGACATTAAGGACCTCGGTTAAAATACAAACCTATCAGAAGAGCTAATAAAACAAGACCTACTTACATTGTAGTCACAAGGGACACACTCTCAACAAACATGCACACTTGTTGAATTTAAAAGAATGGGGGAAATATATTACTCGATGCTCAATTTTAGGTAAAGCAAAATTTAATACAGAGATAAAACCGTAAATAAAAGGGCCAATTCTCAAGTGGCAAAAGTGTCAAGTGACTAAGAAGACGTAAGATTCCCAATATATGCGAACCCAATAAGGGGATTGCCAAATCCACCAAGTAAAAATGGACAGAATTGAGAGAAGTGATAGAAAACCCAGTCATTTCTGTGGAATCCCAAGCCCCTTTCTTAGAGCTCGGGAACTAGGTGCACAGAAGACTACTGAGGATCTGGAAGACCATACACTGCTCTGTCATCCAGCTGACCAAACTGACTTTGTGAATTTTACACCAGCATCACTGCACACATTCTTTGAAGGCGTGCAGGGAACATCCAACAAGATGGTCTTGGATGTTCTTGTTCCTATTACATTATCTGGAGATTGATTCACTCTCTGTGCTATGGATTGCTCCATTTGCATTCTCCCTTTGTGCTTGGTGATTTTTATGCATTCTGCTTCTATATAGCTCAACATATATACCTCATCATAATTTGTTATTTTTAATGAAAAATTTTTAGATAATGTAATAGAAACAAGATACAGGACTACCAGAGACTCAAAATTCCCATGAAGAAAATCATATGGCCGTGTTTTCTAATAAAAAGGACACAGCACACAGCAATGTCTGGTCTAGGGACCACACAGTACATTTGGAAACTGAGCAAAAAACAGTTCTAAGCAAAGTGTGGGTCAAAGAACAAATCGTAGGCAACATAAAGAAACATTTCAAACTGAAATGACAGGAAAACAGAGCAAAAAGACAGCATTGTGATGTCCAAATATAGATCCACAAACCTTTAAACCAAAGCAACCAGTGAATCTGTAGGGAAGGGAAAACCTTTTCAATGGATGGTTCTGGTACAAACGGGACTTACGTCTGACATCTAAGTTTTATAACTCAATACAAAAAGAACAATACAGTTTTAAAAATGGGCCAATGGGTTGGTGTCAAAGGCCTGCGATCCCAGCTGCTTAAAAGGTTGAGTAACTAACTTAGCATGGCTCTGCCTGGAAATAAACTAGGCTGGGGATGTAGCCTAGTGGTACAGTGTTTGCTTAGCCTGCAAGAAGCCCCGACTCTAATCTCCAGCACTGAGAAAAAAATGGCAGAAAACCTGAATAGATTATCTGTGAATAAGATGAACAAATGGCCAATAAACACACCAAAAGATGCCCAACTTCATTAGCTATCAGGGAAATGCGGAACAAAGCCACAATGACGTATTCATATCCTGGCTATAATTTTAAACTGGCAGATAGATAATAAGCAGGGTCAGGGATGTAGCTCAGTGCTAGAGTACTTCAGAAAAACCTCAAAAACGGATAATAGAGAATAATTAATGTTAGCAGTGTTATAGGGAAGTCAAATGTTCATCCTTTGTCAGTGGGATTGTAAAACGCCATATTGGAGAATAGTTTGGCCATGCCTAAGAATACTAAACACAGACTAGTCATATGGTTCGGTGATTCTAACCAGATGTATACTAAGGGTAATGAAGATATTTGCCATCGCAATATCTATGCTTGACTGTTTGGAGCAATATAACACATAATAACTAAAAGATAGCCACAAAATATAGTGTGTATCTATACAAAATATAGTGTATCAATAGTAACAAAATACTGTATGTCTATGTTAAGAACTACTATTCAGCCGGACGGTGGTGGCGCACGCCTTTAATCCCAGCACTCGGGAGGCAGAGGCAGGTGGATCTCTGGGAGTTCGAGGCCAGCTTGGTCTACAAGAGCTAGTTCCGGGACAGGCACCAAAGCTACAGAGAAACCCTGTCTCGAAAAACCAAAAAAAAAAAAAAAAAGAACTACTATTCAAACAAAAATAGAATGCTGATTATTACATTCTGCAATAGGAATGAACCTTGAAAAGTATGCCAAATAATGTACTCAGCTATGAAAAACTATGTATTACATAATAAAATTTTTATCAAATTTTTTTTAAAATGCAGAGCTCGAAACGTGGATGTGAAAATGTCTGGGCCTGGAAGGGAAGATGGAAACTGCTTCCACTGAGCATAAAATTCCTCCCTGAGTGATAATTTTACTGTAATTTTTGTGTTTTATATTTACGTGTGTTTGGCTGCACATAAATCTGTGTATCACATTCATGCCAGGTGTCCCCAGAGGTCAGAAATGAGCACTGAATTCCCTGGGATTAGAGTTACAGACAGGTGTGAGCCACTATATGAATGCTGGGAATTGAACCTTGATCCTCTGGAAGAGCAGTCAGTGCTCTTAACCACTGAGCCAACTCTCCAGCACCTATGGTGAGAAAATTTTTGTAAAATCAGTTACAACAATTACTACTCAGTTCAAGAGGTTACTAAAACTATTGAAGTGTACAACAAATGGAAGAATCAAATATTATGCTTTAATACGTCTGTGATTTTAATAAAAGAACATTGCATGACTCTTCCCCCATATTCCTTACAGGAAAACTATTTCTGAAATGACTCACAGGCATAAACATAAAACCCAAAGCTCTACCATTTAGATAAAACAACAGGACAGAATATTCGAAACCTTTTGGAAGGTAGAATTTCTTAGAGGAAAAATAATTGTTAAGTAGGGCATCATGGTTTTAAACGCCACTCATCCAAATGCCCTCTATGGAACATGAGAAAGCATCCTCAGATTGGGAAATGTATTTATAAAAATATGAAGAAGGCAGCAACAGTGGAGTCTGCCCACATTCCAACATGGGAAACGGAAAAGGAGGGCATAGAAGGAAAGAAATTCAGCCCAGTCTGAGTGACAAACAGGGGGGCGGTGCTGCCGAAAGAACAGACAGAACAGAAAGGACAGAGTATGGATACGCAAGTTAGCACATCTAGAGCACACAAGTCTATAGATCCATAAGGAAAAGTCTACTTGGGGGGATGAGCTGATAGCTGGGTGGGTAAAGTGTGTCTGTGCTAGCACCAAGACCTGAGTTTAGAACCCAAGGCCACTTAAAAGCTGAGCATGATGATGCTGGCCTGTAACCCAGGGCTGGAAGGACACAGACAGGCCGGTCCCCAAGACTAGAAAGCCATCCGAGTCTAGCTGACATACCAAGCTTTCCATTCAGTGAGAGACTCTTTCCTAAAAATTAAAGAAAAGAGCAATGGCTGAAGATGTTCAAAGCCAGTCTCTGGCCTACACACACACACACACACACACACACACACACACACACACACGAGCACAGTCACACACAGACACCATGCATGCACCACACAGAAAACTTGTAATAATAACAATGATAGTAGCAATAATAATAAAACAGTCAGTTTAAAAGCATGAACAACAATAAAACCACAGAACATTCATGGTAGTACATGTGATCACATGTGATCTCGGAGACTGGGAGGCTGTGACATGAGGATCTCAAGGTGGAGCCCAGTAGTGACTCTCTCTCTCTCTCTCTCTCTCAAAAAAAAAAAGAAAAAAAGGCTGAATTAAAAAATGACGATGCCAAGATTGAAATAGCCACCACAATAAAAGATTAGTGGCTACGAAGAACACACTTAAATATTTAATATATAAATAAATAATATAGTTCAGATTAACAGCGAGACACTACTTCATGTTAAATAGAATTGCTTAGTAAAAAAGCTGTTTCTGCATTTTCTAAATCTGGTCTAAAGATTTCTCTATGTGCCGCAAACCACAGGCTAATGTGAATGCAAATGGACTCACTGTAACGGTGTCAACCAATCAAAGCAGGAGGGGCCATTCAGCCGTTCATAAAAGAAAAAGAGAAAAAGAAACAACAACAACAACAACAACAACAACAACAAAAAACCAACAAATACCAGAGGGAACCACTCCGTGGTCTGCGAGCATCACTTCCGTTTTCTGTATGCCATTTCCTTTTGGCGGGTCAAAAATAGAACCCACTGATGTGGATGGAGCTTTCGAATCGTTTTAGGATGCTGGGATTACAGCTGCGAACCACACCCGGCGAGAACAGTAATTTCAAACTCTGTTTTTCTGGAACACACAGTCCTCTGTTTGCAGGGCCAAAGATGCCCTGAGGTCCCTTTGATCCTTTGAGCGGGAGGGGGAGAGATGCCCGCTTCCTCTCAGAAGATAACAACAAAAAGAGGAGCGCTGGAGACTGAGAGTTAGATAACCAGGAGGAATGGTCCCCAGGAGGAACAGAGAGCCACAGAATAAGGCAATCTTGGGGACACTGTCCGGGCAGGTGGTGAGATGTTGGGGTTGCGACTTTATCACTACTTTAAATTGGCTTAGCTTGATTGGTGAATAAGAATAAACATAGAATTGGAAAAAAAAAAAAAAAGCAGATTTTCCCCCGCTGAGTCAGAAAAACCAGATTTAACCAGAACTAATTGGAGGCCTCCACACAGGAGTCTTTTTTGAAAGACTGCCCTCTGGTGGAAATTTGCTGAACTTCTCTTCTTGCCCCCTTGGGCTGGGGGCCGAAAGTCCATGGTTCCTTTATTCAACTTCCTTAAGCTAAGAACCTCAATTTTATTTTACCATCTTTCCATACTTTTCTAAACTAACTGGGTTTGATATGAAACATTTTTCACATTTGCTTCTGTGGCTTAAAAATTGTATTCATATTTGGTCTTCCCAAGATTTGCAAAACTCGACACCAATTTAACATTGCTTTATTCTAATACCATCAAAGCAAAGCTGCACTTGCAAGTCTCACATTTGGCTGGGGGAGTGGGTGGGGGGTGAGGGTGGGGGTAGGAGGGAGCACACGGTCCACACGAGGTGGAAAAAGGAAAGTCTTTGCAGGTGCTGACTTTATGGTTTATTCTTCTTACACATTTAAGTGTGGCAAAGCATTTGAAAGAGGTTTCCACGTGACAATTATCATGGCAAAGCTTCAGGCTTTAGCTACACTGACAGTCCCTAGCAAGGGAACAAAGCATCTGTGACTTTACAATGCATTCTATTGGCTGATAAACAGAGCTCAGGGCAGGACCTAGGGGAAGGATCTGTGATAAGCGTAAGGATAGATTCTATTGGCGGAGGATGCAAAGTAACTGGGCTGCTTTCATAGGGATAAATTCTATTTACTGAGCGGCCAAACTCAGGATTAGAGCCTAAGCCATTCTCAGGATACTGGGGTGGATTCTGGTTGGCCCTAATAGAATAGCAAAGGATCACTGGGCTGTCACATCACTCCAGCACTCTAGGTATCAGGAACCATTCACGTCCTGTGATTGACAACAGACCCAAGTGATTGACAGTTCCGATTTCTCTGATGTTTACTCTAAACTGTGCTCCATATACCAGGCATCATAAGCCAACCTTATGACTGAGAAAGCAGGAGATTCTCAAATTTCACTTTCTTTAAAGCAGTCTTCAACCCATGCGGGCTCCAACTCATAATCCTCTTTCCTCAGCTACTCAAATGATGATATTATAGGTGCATACCCTGTGCTTTTAAAGAACCAGCAATGTCCTCATTCCTACCCATCAATGCTGGGGGTGGAAGACACACCCTCACACAGCCAAGCACACTCTCATCTTTGGCGGTCGGTCTACACAGTGGAAATGTATGGCTGCTTTCGTAAGGAGGTCATTTCTTTCAATGAGAGGGCATCTCCAGCCTGGTGTTAACAGACGATGCCAAGAAGGAACCGCTGGGGAATGTGACCTCGGAGCTCCTGGAAGGTACCAGCCTTGGCGTACTGATGCTCTTGTTCCTCGACTAAGTGAATCAGATTCTCTCTGTGGAGCCAGAAGCCAGGCATTGCACCCTTTGATAAGAAACTGTGCCCTTCAACTTCGCAGCACAGAATGAGGGAATAGAGGCGCAGGAGCCAGGGTCGCTTGACCAAGGCCACCACTCCAAGTAGGGATACTGACTAGACTGTGAAAGTGAGAAAGCCTCGAGTTTGCTTTTGGACTTTTGTCTATTTAATGAGTCTGGCCTTGAACTCACTGCCCTACTCCAGAGGGCTGAGGTCACAGGGGTGCCCCCCTCTACCTGACCTGGTTTTAGACTTCTGAATCAGGTTTTCCGTGATGTTATAGCTGGTCAGGCCTAGAGGTGAAAAAAAAAAAAGACGATTCTCATGTCTGGGTCCACTCTCTGTTCTTTTCTGCCTCCCCCACCCTCCGACCTTCCTGACTCCCACCCAGCCTCACCATTTTATGGTTTCCTAATGGAAAAGAGATCTCTCTGGAATATGCTACTCAAGCCTGGCTTCGCTGAGCCGTGGCCCATTCCTTGGGTCATATAAATGAACCAAAGATGGATTTTGTGTACGGGCACCTATATGGCTGTTTTTTTTTTTTTTTCAGTGCAAACAAGAGCTCTAAACTCGAGTCGATGCCAAATCCAAATGTTCGCACATCCTGTTGTTTAAAACAATCGGGTGTTTGTCTACGTAGAGGCCATCGGCTACCATAAATCCCATGAAACCCGTTATCTTTATGTCAAAGATGAAACCCTATCCAAAAAGCTGCTTCCGTTTGGAGTTTGAATCAGAGATTCCTTTCTGCATCTCTGAGAGAGATGCCTTGGGAATGGAAATCCCATCTTCAACTTCCATCTACCCTGGGAATTCTTTTGCTCACTTCCCTTTCTGTGTGTGACTTCACTTCCATCAAGTTTGGACAGATCCTGGTGGTGAGGGGACCACCTTCAAACCTAGAAGGGCATCGCCCGCAAAGCTCATGAGTGCTACCGCCACCTGTTGGTCATGTTTTTCCTTGCTCAGTTCTCTTGCTTTTCCTGGGTTTATGAGCTCCTTCAAAACCTGGCTGGTCCACAACCCCAGAGAACCTAGACAACAAAGAGAACCCCAAGAGAGATGTTCATGGATCTATGTAGGAAGAAAAAAAAAGACAAGATCTCCTGAGTAAATTAGGAGTGTGGGGGTCACGGGAGAGGTGAGAAGGGGAGAGGGGAGAAAGGAAGGGGAGCGGAGAAAAAATGTATAACTCAATAAAAACAATAAAAGAAAAAGAAAAAAAAAACTTGGCTGGTCTGAATCCAGCCCAAGGCTGACCTAATCCATGATTTCCTATGGACGTGTGGAGTGGCTAATAGCAAGTAGCTACTATTCACAAGATACCGATGTATGTATGCTTGAGACAGAAACCCTTGGATGTGTTGTGCTGACATTTTTGCAGATGGTGTTGGGCTAAAGCTTCCCCTTAAGAATTTAAGGAACACCCGAGGTTTAACCAAGACGGGGAGGTTTTGGTACGGTCATGAGCTAGAGGGTTGGGGAGAAAGGAGAAGGATGAATTGGTAATCACGCTAGCCATGTTGGTAAGTGTGTTAGAGCTTACACACTGCATGGTGGTAGTTTGAGAAAGCAGTGCTTCCTCTCCTCTCCTCTCTTCTTCTCTCCTCCCCTTCCCTCTCTTCCCCTCCCCTCTGCTCTCCTCTCCTCTCCACTTCTCCCTTCCCCTCTCCTCCCCTTTCCTCCCTTCTCCTCCTCTCTCCTCTCCTCTCTTAACCCCTCTTCCCTCCTTTCCCTTGTTCCCCCCTTATCCTCTCTTCCTCTCTCTTCCCTCCCTTCCTTCTTCCTTCCTTCCTTCCTTCCTTCCTTCCTTCCTTCCTTCCTTCCTTCCTTCCCTCCCTCCCTCCCTCCCTCCCTCCCTCCCTCCCTCCCTTCCTTCCTTCCTTCTTTCCTTCCCTTTCCTTTTTTCAAGACAAAGTTTCCCTGTGCAACCCTCATTGTTCTGGAACTTGCTCTGTAGACTAGACAGGTCTTGAACTCAGAGATTGCCTGCCTCTGCCTTTGGGTGCGGGGTTAAAGGTGTGTGCTACCACACCTGTCAAAAGCAGTGTTTTTCAAATTTTAGCCTGTGTGGTTTGCCTGGGGGTGGGGGTCTGGTTAAGGTGAGCTCCTAAGCCAGGAAGTCTCATGTGAAGCCCAGGAGCCTGCATTTTATTCCCAAGTGATGCTGCTGCTAAGTGTGGGTCGTGGGTCACACTCAAAGCAAGGGAGTCTTGGAGTAGAGTTCTTGAGCGTTGACTCCTCTAGGATTGATCATGGCGACTACACTCCTACTCATCAAAGATGGGCACTGCAAAGGTTAAAGGTGGCAACTCATTCTGCATTTGCACCGAGAGATGGGAAAACTGAGCCCCCGGGAGTTTTAGCTAGCTTCCCCTGAGCACACACGGCAAACGGGAGATGGACACATGAGCACAGGTTCACAGGACTCAGGGGAGTGTTTGCTTCCCTCTTGGTTATTAGCTCATTAGTTGCTCTTTGACTTGGGAGTCCTAAAGCTTTAGTGGTTTTGAACCCGTGTTTATTTCGATTCATCTGCTGCGTTGGCTGAAGCTGGCTGTGTGGTTCATTCACTGTCTTTGCCATTGAGGAGTCGTGAGTTGGGTGCAGATCTGACACATGCAGGTTCTGCAGGTTTATCCATCATCATCAGTATTTGGGCTGTTTCCACTTGGGGTTTCATGGTGGACAACAAACTCTAGAACTAGGCAAGGGTGTTTGGTACCCTGTTACCCAGGAAGCGAGACCCAGTGAGGAAGAAGGGTTTCCAAGAGGAGACAACTGTTCTGTAGCTATAGACTTAAACAGATCCCCTGGCCTCCCAATTTCCCCAGTACCCTATGTCTGAAGCTTGGCCACATGGTCACTACCAACAAAGTAGACTTTTTTCAGTGTTTTATTGTAAAATACAGCTAAATCAGAAAGGAGTAATGAACTTTCTACCCAGCACATATAACAATATTCACTGCGTGCCTACCAAGAGCCAGCGTGGGGGCTCAGCCCTGTAGGGACCCAACACACACACACACACACACACACACACACACACACGCACACACACGATGCTCCTTGCTCTCTGGAGCTCACAGTCTGGCAGAGGAAACAGACAGGGGCCATAGCTACTTCCATACAAGTTGCAAGGTTAGAAGTGCTAACGTGGTCAAGAAATAGTGGATTCATTCACTACAGCAGGAAGGGCCTGAGAGGCATATTTGCACAGCGACAGTGGGAACTTCTGCAGGCAGAACCTTCTGTGGGAGGTCTGGAGTGGAGATGGTGTTTGGGTTGGACAGAGAGCTTAGGGGTTCAGACAACTGGAAACTTCCAAAAAAAAAAAAAAAGGATGATGGGTATAATACAGTCTACAAAATTTTAATTTTTCAGTTTAGGGCATCACGCAAAGAAGGGAAAGAGAAAAGCCTATTATCAGTTTCCCCCATGCATTAGTTCACACAAGTAGGAACAGCTGAGCCCCAGCTCCTCTCAGAAAAGACACCTTATAAAGTAGGACTCTCCCCCAGATGGAATAAGGCTGGCCTAATAAAATAACCAGGAGATCCTTAATTTCTGTTGTCTGGATCCTTTCAAACTTCTCTGTGAGCTGGGAGCATAGCTTGGTGGTAGGGCACATACATGAAGCCCTGGTGGGTTTCATTCTAAGCACCCAAACCAAAATGAACACCAAGGAGAATTAAAACCTTCTCCATAGACCAGCACAGGCTTATCCAACAGGGTAAGGGAGTCATGCGGTGGGTGTTGTTAAGGGACTTGATTGGTCTGGGCTGTGGGCATGTAGAACAATGGAAGACGGGAAAAGCAGAAGGCACCTAGGTCAAGCAAGTGGCCTGGGATCCACTCAGAGGGTAGAGGCAACAAGAGAGGGTTTCGAACAAGGAATCTGAAGGGTAATCGTGACAGCATCACGGGGGTTGGGTCAGCTAGCAGGGTGGAGGCGGAAATCTGGCATCAGGGCTCTTCTATCTCCTACTACCATGCAGCCTGCAAAAGTTGCTCTTCAAACCCTAGTGATGTCCAGAGTAAGAAGACAGTTGGTGGAGTCTTTGATGGTCTGGGAGTGGAGGAGGCTAGGTCTGGGCGGCACTATTGGTCCTCCTGGAAGTAGAACTTGGTGACTGTAAGGGGTTCTTCGGGTGTGTTGGTGAGGCTGACAGGCCGGTCAGCCTCTAATGCTGTGCAGAGGAACCAGCCTCGACAGGCGGCTGACTCAAAGCTGGTGGTGGGGCCTTTCTCTGAGCGGATGAAGGTGAAGCGCTTGTCTTGTTCCTTGTTCATGCTCAGGTCGGTGATGTTAACTTCCTGGAAGTCAAGAAATGGTCATGTGATTTCTGGGGACCCAGAAGATCCTGGTTGTCTTATCTATCTCAATGCTTCTCATAAGGTGATCACCCTCTGATGGTGGGGACCTGATTGATCTCTTAGAGACATGGTCAAATTACACAGATTCCAGATTTCTTAAGACAGCGCAAATTGAAGGGGTTGTGTTGCTATTATCTCTTGCACTGAAAAGCATGCTAGTGTGGCCATGGTACAGTAAGTCTAGCAAATACATGGCCCCATTAGTAAAGACTTAGGCCAGAGAGGCTGTGATGGGTCAAGATCTGATTCTTTCTAGGCTTGCAGGCTAGGAAAGAAAGGGTAGAGTGTCTCAAAGCCCATAGGATGTGCTATATGAGATTGCCTGGTCATCTCTATTATATATTCTATTATATTTAGAATAGATAGTCACTCCTCTCCTCCCATCCCCAAAAGGTGGTCATGTCCATTGGTAAGCGTTAGTGGCAAACTCAAGGTTGTGGTTACTGGCAGTTGGGTTACAAGTTTGCCGAGCTAGTCCTCAAGATAATGTTTGAACAGTCCATTGGTATTGGATAGGTCAAGAAGTGACAGTTCTATGTGGGATGCCAGCTAGAAGCTTGTATAATCGTTAGAAGTTCATGGTCTTGAAAGTGGACCTTGCTAGAAGAAGGTAGGTCCAAGTGGGTTGGGAGGCTCAGCATAAGACCCATGGGTGGTTCAGGTTCTGTGATAGTGTCGTAGAGGTGGCCCTCCATGGAAAATGTCTCCTCCTAGAGTTTGAACCCTTGCTCAGTGCCCTTCTACATTGAGCCTATGTTAACCATGTCACAGGCTTTTGCCAATAGACTCAATGTAAGACCAAGTTTAATAAGTGTTTTCACACTGAGGGCCATTTTTCTGGAATAATCTCTCAAAGAAGTTGGCCACCACGCTCCAAGGAAGCTTGATGCTAAGAAGTCACAGAGAGGATGGTTTAGAGGGTGAGAATCCACCTGGGACACCCAATAATGACCAAGAACATTGCGGAAGTTACTTCAGGAGTGACCCCAAAAGATTACCCTCTGAGGAACGACGTGCCTCCCTCATCCGTGCACACTCATGGAGTCATGAGAACCACCTGTGGCTGGTGTAAGTTGTTGGATTTTACAATGGTTTGATAGCTCAACCAGATTCTTACCTCCAGCTGGAGCTTGATATCATCTCCAGACTTGATACAGGACAGGCACAGCTTCCCGCCGTGGATCCCCAAGAACACATTTTGAAGGTCGGTAGTGACCATGTCTATCTTCTCTGCAGAAGAGCAGAGGGTGAAGTCAGAAAGAGAGACAAGGAGGAAGGGGTGGGGAAGAGCCCGTGGGTATTTTCTGTCTCCTTTTTAAACTAAAATTTTAAGGTGGGAAGGTCATGCAGGCTCTATCTTCCTAGTCTGCCTCCATATAAGAGAACCAAACAAACTCTCTACCTAGTTATCCCTAAGGACCAGCCTCCTAGATGCTGCTCCACACTCTTCCCAAACTTCCTTTACTTTCTCCAGGAGACCTGTCCTCCTGGTCAACAGAAATACTGTTAATAGTCAGGGGCACACAACTCTCGAGGCCCGTGAGTAGGCTCCAGGAAGCCTGTGGACTTACAGCCCACCTTTCCCATCTGCTACTGGGGAGCAGTAGAAAACCCAGCCTCCCTATACTCGAGCATGCTCATGGGAGAATTCCTAGATTACTAGAAAGTCAGGAAAAGCCAGTCCTATAGCTGCTGAGTAAGATAGGAAAGCAGAGGAAGGGCTTGGGGAAGGAATAGTAAGGGAGTGTGGGCAGTGCCTCTCTATCACAAACAGAGGTGTGGGAACTTTTAGACTCTAGTGCTAAAGGAAATTCAAGTTCTGTCAACCCACTGCCCTCATTTTTCTAGAAGAAAAACTGAAGAATCTGTGAGTGTTGCTCCTCCCAGTTCATCTAGCTTTGTCCCAAGTATAGATGGGTACATGCTGAGGTTAGTAGCCACAAGAAAGAATATTATTCAGCCGTGTACATGGTGTGTTCGCCTAGGGTGAGGCTAGGGTTTGAATAACACAGGAACATGGATGGGCTTCCAGCACAGAAGGATTCAGGAAGTGCAGGGAGACTCCTGGCCCCTGTTCCCCTAGATGTGTCCCTGGGGCACTAAGACTTAGGCTCTATACGTTTTCCCACTCTTGAGGCCACTCCCATGTGTATCCTCTGGTGGTCATGTCTCTCATTTCAAACTCAACAGAAATGAGGACATCCTACCTACAGCCGGAGGAGCATGGAAAGGTGACCCTAGGCCCACATTCCACTAGCTTCCTTGCCACCCACTCACCTTCTAATTTAGTATTTGGTCCTTGTAAGTAGCCAGCAATGAGTTGGTTATTCCTCAGATAGAAGGTCTTCTGGTTAATATCCCAGATTCTGAAAAGCAAAATGGCCTAGCTGTAATAGACAGAACAGTACCGTGTCCGACATCCTCAGTGCCATCCAATTTACGTCTAGATCTGCTGGGAGTGTGGTCTTTAACGAGATCATAGCACAAATGAGACGACGCAACTCAATACTGCATAAGAGAGAGATCCATCTCTCACAGCTGGTGAACAGAAAACCTCTTCTTTGTGCTCCTCACCCCAGAATCCCAGCGTAGACACCCGCTGCTTCAGGAGAAGTTTCTATAGAGCATCACCATCTGATAGAATCTTAGGCAATGCAAACACATCCTGTATTCACCCCACTCAATAGGGGAGCTGCTGGCTGCATGCCTTTCTTTTATTTTCAGGCAGCTATGTGTAAATTTAGGTGGCCACTTGAAACTATCGGCTACATCATAGTATTACAAGTTCAAGGGAGCCAAGTTACTCTGAGTCTTAGGCCTGAATGTCTGTAACTAGAACTTTGGCTTCTCTTGCCAATCACCCGCTCTGGCTCTGGCAGGGACAGCTGTCCCTGGGAACAAGTCAACTTCCTCTCTAGCTTACACAATGGCCTGTTGGTCACTCTCTGTCTTGGTGAAGGGATCCCTGGCTGTGAGACAGGCCACTGTGAGATGTGATAATACCACCGTGGTGACATCACCTTGGATCTGTACCTTGTCTCTTTACTCATCAGGGGAGCTGATTGGAGTAGCCACGGAGCTCTGGGAAGGGCAGAGGACAAATCAAGTCCTCTGCTTGGGAAGGGGTATTTGTGCCTTTGCTTCTACGGTGAACTTCAAAACCGAAGGGACCCAATGGCCTTGCTTAAAAGGACTCCAGGAACCTCTCCTGGAGTTGCTAAGAGGATGTAGTGGGGAACCTTATGAAGCAGACAGTCCCTGTTTCTGTGGGACAGACTTGCCTTGGGATGGATGCATATACTCTGAACCAGAAACCCAACTTCCGGCTGTAGTTCCAAAGCAGACAGGGTCAAAGGGGGAAGTGATTCAACAGACTTCATTCTCAGGAAGGATCGAGGACAGCTTGTATGCACCAACAATCTCTTCATTTATTTTTCAAAATCAAAATAAAGGCCTGCCATTTTTACTCTAAGGTTGGTGACAGCTTATGATAGTTGGTGAAGATCACCCAAGGTTCTTGGTCCAATTTTAAGACTCAAGCCATTTTTTTTCAGGTTCTCAGAGCACAGGTCCCAGAACATGGCTACAGGATCACTCATGTCTTTAATTTGCACAACCCTTTAAGGTACACAAGGGGTTATCATTAAACCAGTAAGATGCCCAGGTAAGGAAACTGGGAACTCCAAAGAAAGAGATCTTCCAAGTCAGCACAGACACAGGGTGTAGATTGTTGGTCTGAGCTGCAGACTATGTCCTGCTGCGATAGTCCTCTTTGCTAGATTCCAAGGCTAGCATCATTCCTGGGCACCTTCTATTCTGTCACTTACTGAACACTTCGGAATCTGGGAAACTGAGAGCAGTTGACCACCCTGTTGTCCATGCATGGAACATTTTTTAAAACATAAGCCTTAGAGACAGTGCATGTAGCAAGTTGCTCTTGAGTCAAGAATATATATTCCTTTCCATCCCGCCCCTCAGATCCAGTGCCCTGGACTTACGTACGACATGCGTCTCTATGCAACCCCATGTCTTTGGAAGACTTACCTGAAAGCTTGCATCTTGCAGGGTCTTCTCCTAGAAGGGCGGCAGGCTGCTTCTGAATGACATAGAAGGAAGAGAAGGAGAGAGATTAAGTGACGGTACCGTCTGCTGCAGAGTTCCATCCTGAGGCCACAGCAAGGCAGCAGAGACCAGAGACTGCCATTTCAGGCTCAGGGTGGTTGCTTATAAAGAAAGTAGTCATTCACCGGCCTGTGCTGCTGTCATTCCGTCCCCCCTGTCAGACGCGGAAAAACCCTCACATTTCCAAAAAGAGAAACCCTCGCTGTTGTCACTTTCAACCCTGCTGAGTGTTGCAACAGTGTGTTGTAACTGGTCTCCTCCCCCTTTCACCCTTTGCAATTTCCCCAAAATTGAGCTTTCCATTTCCCCATTCATGGTGTTCCTGGGAAGAAGATGCGATAAAAGCCAGACTCTCGTTTGCATGACAGGTACTCTGAGCCTGCCGGCTGAGTTTTCCTTTTCCCTCCTACAAAACAGATGCCAGCAGAAATGTCCCCTTTGCAACGGAAGGCAAGTGATAGGGCCTGGTGGACAAAGGACAGTCTCACGTCACTGTTACCGTGTTCTTTGGGGAAGGGAGAGTTGGCCAGACTCTGGATAAACATTGTGTCCAGAACTGGATGGTAAATATTTGGTGTTTTGTGGACCATCCACGCTCAGCACAACACCCAGCACAGCTGCCACGGTGTAGAAGCACCCGCAAACAATTTGTGAGCCGGAAAGCTCAACTGTTCTAACACACTGCATTTGCAAAAAAAAGGGACAGGTCACATGTAGCACAGAAGTTTGCTGGCTCCTGCTCTAGAGAAATGAGTCTCTCCCAAGGGATGCTTTAAAATCAGCCGTCTTCCCCAGTTCCACGTCTGGAAAGCTGGAGCCTATTAGAGGTGATTTCATTTTGAAATCGGGGTCTGGGGAAAGTGGATGAAGCATGCGGCCAGCAACAGCTCCAGACTCCTTCACTGCCACTTGTCACTGCCATCCATGTGGCCTTGAAAAAGTTACTCCACTTATTTTTGTCTCTGCCTCTTTATTCTCAGAATGAGGAGGACCGCGTCTTCCTTGAAGATAGAAGGAAAGAAGGAAGTTAAGTCTCGGTCCCAAGTGGACATTAATAAACATTCATTTCCTTTGGTGCAATTTTCTAGACAGCTGGGGAAAGGTAAGGACCTTCCTATTCTAGGTTAGGAAAGGTGAAGAGAGCCCCTGTGTGTTCCCCTGAGGGAGAGCGCTGTCATGAGGATGCTGCTAAAGCCTTTCCAGAGCTGGACTGGAGCACAGTCTTAGCCTTATCTCAGCCTCCCACAAGGACACTCACAAAGATTAGTAGAGGGAAGGGTCACGGAGCTTGTTAATGGCAAGCGACCAAAAACCCATCTTATGAGTAGGTCCTCCTACTTTACCCATTGATCTCCATGCATTTGACCTTTTATTATTATTATTATTATTATTATTATTATTATTATTATTTTCAAGACAAGATTTCTCTGTGTAATAGTCCTGGCTGTCCTGGAACTTGCTTTGTAGACCAGACTGACCTTGAACTCACAGAGATCTGCCTGCCTCTACCTGCCAAATGCTGGGATTAAAAGTGTGCACCACAGCTGCTTGGCAGCATTGACCTTACTTTCAACCTAAGAAACCAGGGTGTGTCCGAAAGAGAGCTAAATCCTTTCAGGGCGAGGCTACAGAACGAATGTCAAGTCTTTAAAGAGCTCCTCTTCCCAACACACGGAGCATTTCTGCACTGGAGCCCTGAATGATAGTTTTGAGAGTCCAAACAGCAATTGCATATCCTTCTTGAGTTCTTGTAGAGAGATGCTATCTATCTGTGAGGGCCAAGGGATGTTCTGTTTGCTCATTTCTTTGTTTGTTTTGAGAGTTTCTCATGAGGCTACCTGAAGGAGAGAGATAGAACCGGCCTGCTTATTTACAACTTCCAGAAACTGCTGAATTAAATAAAGCTTTGAAGTTTCTGGAAGGCTTATTAGTCACCAGGTGCATAATGTTGTCATCATACCTACTGAAAGGGGGAAGTAACTGGTACCCAGCTTCCAGAAGCTCCCTCATGCTTGTCTTAGGGTACTTCTGAAGCTGTCCTGGACTCCTTTATTACTTATTTATTTGTACAAATGCTGTATCTTGCATGTTATTACAGTTCACATTAAAACTCAGAAGCAGGCAGGAGGTTGTTGATTGCCAGAGGCAGTAGCTGGGAGGTAGGGAATGGTTAAGGAGGGAAATATGCTGATGGAGGGCCTGGGTTGTAAAGCAGGATTCCTAGGAGGACAGAGATGGCTTTGTCCAACAGTCATCAGTTGCTCCCGAGAAGATATTCTGCCTGGCCATGGGCAAACCCTTTCGGGGGGTGGGGGAGACTGCAGGAGCAACGCGTAGGCCACCACAGCTGGAACAGCTTCCTCATTTCCAAGCTCCTCACCTCATTCCTGAGGGACACAGGCTACCCCTGTGCTAATCAACACGGTAACAGTGGCTGAAGTCCAGGTGTCTTCCGCTTTTCTGTCTCTTGGCTGCCTCAGAAATCTAACCTATGCCAAGCTAATGAGATGAGTGAGTTCTGGGTATCTGGGGCCATGCCATAATAAAAGTGGTGCTCACTACATGTGGAAACCTGCCGAGAGCGTGGCTAAGTAGACCCATTACCTCTTCCCTTTCAAAGGGAAGGAAAGGAAAGGAGAAGGGGAGAGAAGAGGGACAGAGGAGAACGGGAGGGAAGAAGAAGGAAGGAGAAAAAAATGGTAGCTAGGTGAGGAGGCAGATATGTTAACTAGCTAGACTGTGGTGATACTTCTATAATATTTATCAAGATATTAAAGCCTAAGCCTTAAATGCATTCAATGTTTTATTAATTATGCATTCATAGGAAAACAAAAACAACATAAGATATACAAGATAATTTAACAAAAAATAACAGTTCCTAAAATGCTATGTAGTTGGAGTAAGGCACAAATATTTGAGCAACATTATCCTGTAAAAATGATTTGTTTATAAGGGCTGTGATTTCTAATATAGTATACAGAAATGTCATTAAGCAATAAATGTTTTGTTTGTTTCTTACTGTGTAATTTTCTATATCATTTTTTAGAGATCTTTTTTTGTTTTTTGTTTTTTTTTTGAAAACCTAAGCTTTGGGCAGTTACTAATACAGCAATCAATGAATGTCTCTAGAAGAGCCAACTTCTAGCAAACTGGTGAAATTTTGTTAAAACATCAAATCAATATTATCTCAAACATCCTTGAAGGTTGAGAAAGAGAAGCGACTTGCCAAGGTGAACAGAGGAGCTCTGTGCCCTCTTCTGCCCTTAGCCAGTGGTCCAAGCAAAACCCCACCCACATCACAGCTGCTGGGTCAATGTTGCTCTGACCTTGGCCCAAATCCAAACAGAAAGCATTTAGTTCTAGAGGTCCCAACTGCTAGCCTCCCAGACTTTCCTTGCCCTGTGCTTTCTTCCCTGGACCACGCCCACCGCCACCAAAGGCCGTGTGTGCAGGAAAGGGGTCCCTGGGTGGACCCCGAGTCTCAATTCTCTCACACCATCCTGAGCTGTGTTACGTCAGATAGGGTGTGCGGACTCTCTAGAACCGAGTTTTATTACCCAATAACCAGCTTTAATAATGGAAAACACATCATGGATCGCGATGAGAATTAGATAGACTTCTCACATGATGTACTTGACCCTGATCCCAGCATGTGGGGATTACTCAAACAGTAGTGATTACACTCATCTCTCTACCTCAGGGTAAACGGGTCACAGTGGAGAGATGGGTCACAGTGCCTACCACGCCTCCAACCCTGTCTCACACGTGCAGGCACGTACCAGCCCTCCGCTCCCTGTTACCATGCATGGTTCTTTCCTTCTAGACTGAATTCCCTGGATTTCCTGTGGGGATCCTAAGCACATCTCCCCACTAGAGAGGGAAGAAGAGGAAGGACAAAGTCCTTTTTCTTTCCTCACTCCCTGGCCTCGATTCCATTCAACTTTTTTCTTATGGTATGGAGGCAAGGGGATGGAAAACCCAAGTATCCACATGCTGGGAGTGGCAATAGGTAGACTTTATCAAGCAGCTTTAGGGACACAGTTTTCACACATGGATCGGGGGCCTTAAGACTCCTTTACATCAAGTTGCAAAGAGGAAATGACCTTCACAAATGTCTTACACTGCATCCTGTAATGTTTTAAACATAGCCCTGGCCCCATGGGAAATCTCTGATAATTCTTCACTATTTCTCAATTTCAGTTAGTGATGTCTTTCAGTTCTAGAACTTTCCCTTGATTCCCCTTTTTGTAGAGTTTGTAGCTCTTCATCCCAAATTTTAATCTTGTCTTCCAAATCTTTGTGAATGTTATACCTGGACCTATGTATTTGTGTGTGTGTGTGTGTGTGTGCGCATGCGTGCACATGCACAGGACGGAGGTTGATGTCTGGGTGTGTTTCTCCATCACTTGTCACTAAAGCTGTTTGAGGCAATGATCTCTCACGGAATGGTTTCAGCTACACTAGTGAGTTCCAGAGACCCTCCAGCCACCACCAACTCAGTGCTAATATTTCAAGCTCACAAGGTGATGCCCAATTTCAACATGGATAGTGGTGCTCTGAACTTGGTTCCTTATGCTGGTGCGGCAAGCATTTGACCAAGCGAGCCGTCTTCTCATCCCTGCATGGGCCTTTTAAGGGCTGCCTCTGATAACGCCATGATTTGAATCCATCCTAGGTCTTCTCCCATTGTCTGGCTTTCTTTAATGCACAAACTGCCTTGCATATATGTTATGGTTTGTTTAAGTGCTAGTGAGCTATGGTAGACCCTGCATGGTGGAGAGAGCCTTAGGTCCCTGGAGGCACAGCATACTCTTGAAGGGAATTTCTCTGCCCTTTTCTTGTTCTTTACGTCCTGGCTGATGAGGTGAATACTCTGCAGTATCTGTTATACCCCCAAAACCAAAGCAATGAGTCTACCCAATCTTGGACTAGAGACTCCAAAACTGTGAACCAATTAAATCTCTTCTCTCCATAAGTTAATGAGAGCAGGTGTTTTATTATATGAACAAAGCTGAGTAACGCAGCATGACTAGATTTTTTTTTTAAATATTTGCTCAGGTTACTGTATAGTTTTAAACTGTAGAAATCTTTTAAGGCTGTGTATGATGTTATCCTGATATTGATCGTTTTGCTCCTGCTGGGCTATTGGACCAGAGCACGGAAGTCCTAGGTAATGTTTGTCTAAATAAGTCTTAAGCTCATTTGTGAGTGGGCTTGGATGCTTGAGAGGGCGGTTCCATTTTTGGTTCCCTCCTAACTCTCCAAGAATCTAACCCAGATTGCTTGGAATTTATGAGGACCTTTTTTTTTTCCTAAGCACAGTGTAGTGTATAAACTTTAATCGGTTTATTTTGAGTCCTCCAAACCAAGGTCCACAAACCCTCAAAACCTCAGCTTGGGGAAAAGATTTAACCCATGGCCCCTCACATGTTAAAGGCATGCTTCACCGCTGAGCTATACTACCAGTGAACCTGCAGACTTTGAAACTTGTAGAAGCCTCACAGATAAAGAGACCTAAAGCTACCTTCCACCTCCCTGGACCCAGTGGTTCCTAATAATCTTGGCCATTCTGTCATAGATTCCAAAGGGTCTTCTGAAGATACACATCACCTGCCTTTTCCTTCTCATTTCTATGACTAAACACCTGGCTAAGGCAGCTTAAGGAAGGTGGGGTTTGTTTCAGTCCCAGTGTGAGTGTGTGTCAGAGGGCACATGAGGCACTGAGTCACACTCATCCAGAGTTAGGAAGCAGGAACAAGGACCGCTAGTACCCATCTCATTGTTTTCCTTATATTCAGTCTTAGATCCAGCATGGGCTGGCGATGGCCACAAATGGTGGTTTGAAAGAAAATGTGTCCACCCAAAGAGAGTGGCACTATTAGGAAGTGTGGCCTTGTTGGAGGAAGTGTGTCACCGTGGGGACAGGCTTTGGGGGTCTCTTTTGTGCAAGCTTCCCTCAGTGTGATAGTCAAATTCCTGTTGCCTGCAAAAATGTAGGGCTCTCAGCTCCAGCACCACATCTGCCTGCACACCACCATACTCCCAGTTATGATGATAATGACCTGAACCTCTGAAACTGTAAGAGGGTCACCTTAAATGCTTTCTTTATAAGTATTGCCATGGTGTCTCTTCCTAGCAATAGAAACCCTAACTAAGACAGATGGGTAAATCTTCCTGCCCCAACTATTTCAACCTACAAACTCCCATACAGATGGATCCAGAGGTTTCTTCTAGGTGGTTTGAGATCTTACCATTTTGGCAGTATTAGCACTCACACTCACCATGTTTAGGGGTACAGTCAGAACAAGTAATGGGAAAGCTGGATGCGAGCCAGGACAAAAAAGACTGTTAACGCTACCCCAAGGACCGTGGGTCTATCTTAAAGAAAAGCACATTGGAGAGTACGGTGAAGCCCACTTTAGTCAGATATTCCTGGGGTCAGAAGACAGATTACACATGGAGTGGGGTGACTAAGCCAGAAGGATGCTATGTTCAACCACTCTGTCTCTCCCTGTAAACCTTATTTTTATCATTTCCCAATTGCTGTGGCTTAAATACTCCCACAAAGGATGATTTAAAGCCACCAACGCTGTGAATGTCAGTGAATGGGAAGCTGGCAACTGGACTTTTCTTCTTTGCCTTTCCTTCTTTCCAGAGAGAAACCATCTCCATTTGTTCCAAGAACAAACTCCTTCTCTAAGCTCCAAATGCTTCACTTTCAGGTACTGCACCACCAGCATCCAGACTGATAAATCCACATTACCAGTAAACATCAACGAATCCTGGTGTGAGCATCAGCTCTGCCTGTTGGAGCTGCACCGGGGCCACTCAGGCACTGTTTGTGAGATGCACGCATTTGGCTTTGGGTGAGCGATGTACCCTGAGCTGAAACAACAGCAGCATCTCATAGTCTCTAGCCAACACTCGAATGACTGAGCGTTAGAGGATCCAGTGCACAGGGGCAGCAGTCTTAGCCTAAATTTGCTGATTTTTACTGAAACAATGGGCCAAAGTTGTTCTTCCCAAGTCGTGTATAAATATCCTAGGATGAGAAGTAGAAACAAACACAGCAAACCCAGCATCTTGTGATACAGTCTAATGTCGTCTTTGTCCATCTGCTCACAGACATCCCTGTCAGGTGTCTGAACTCATCTTAATAATACCCCAGAATCTGTTGGAAGTTCCCTCGGGCTGCAGGCCAGGCTTGGTGACAACTGCTCTCCTAAGCTATCTCTCCTCAAGTTTCCGCTCTCTAGCTTTCTGATGTCAGGGTGGTCATGTTTTTCTCTCTGGGATAGTAAAGGTCATTCAGGAGACAGGCGTAAACCAACCACGGGAGGAGCAGCTTTGCAAAATGCTTACTCTCTTCTGAGATCCAAATAGGAAGCCCCCTTTTAGAGGTCAAGTCTTCCCAGATGGCGTTTACTTCCAGGATGTGTGGGTGTAATACGGATTGGCTCTGAAAGTCATCATTTGTATAATTATCAAGTGTCAGAGGTACGTGTTTACTCTTTTCTTTGAAGATGAACTTGGTAGGGCAAGAGCTGATGGAGAGGGACAGGAATTCTGAGAGAGGGCACACTGACGTTGTCGTCTTCTGGGCCCAATTCTCTGTTACTGCATTCCCTGCTTCTATGCTGCAGTGATAAAACACC
Organism: Chionomys nivalis; assembly: GCF_950005125.1. NCBI lineage: Eukaryota > Metazoa > Chordata > Mammalia > Rodentia > Cricetidae > Chionomys > Chionomys nivalis. The sequence continues at coordinate 38,883,314 of NC_080107.1, read as the reverse complement.
ATAGCCCGAAGTAACTTACAGAAAAAAGGTTTATTTTGGCTATGGTTCCAGAGGGGCTAAGAGTCCATCATGTATGGTGACTGTAGCAGAGCTCACAGCCTCAACCATAGCCATAAGGCAGAAATGAACTGGAAGCGGCGTGAAGCTGTAAACTCTCCTGCTCTCAGTAACGGTCTTGGTCCAGCAAGGCTGCACATCCTAATCTTCCCCAAGCAACACCACCAGTCAGGGATCAAATGTTCAAATTCCCAGGCCTTCTATAGGGAACATTGCTCATTCAAAGCACCACAAACACACTCTGCCACTGAGTGATCCCTACCTTGTACCACACTCTTCATGCCACTGTCCTCTGTGCAAGGTAGACACCATGGTATCACTTTCATGATGGGGATGGGCCCGGATACCTTTAGAGCTGAACTCGAGGATCAGAGAGACTACACCTGCTCTAGACACAGTCTGAGGCAAGATTTGAACTGTTTTTCATTCTTTCCCATACTACAGTCTTGCTGAAGAGGCCACAGTTATTTCCCTTCTTTGTTTCATTGCAAGGTTAACACAAGCAAGAAATCTACCTATTCTTTGATGTTATTTTTGGCTCTAACTCATACTGTATGGAGTAACTGGTTAGTTCATAATTGCTCAAAGATATGGGAAAACATTCAGGATGTAAGGAAAAAGTGACTCTTAACCTTTACATAGGCTGTAACGAAAGCCATTTTACCTGGCTATGGACTAGAATTTGACAAATTGCCTTGGTTTGCCAGAGACTGTTTTAGCTTTATTACTGAATATTCTGATTCTCAGTGGACTCCTCAGTCCTTTGCTCTCTCTAAATTGTGAGCTCTTAAAATGAGCTTGTACCCCTGGTGGGCAATGCCACAAATTGCAAACACAATTGTCTTAGTGACTGTCTCTTGCCAAGTTAGCTTTTCTTATCGGCAGAGACATGATCCACTTGGATAGAGGATAGGTAGTTTAGATGATAGCTAGATGGACAAATTCACAGATGATGAACAAGACAGACAAACAGATAACCCACAAGTACACAAAATCCCCAAATGAGGTTTTCAGCCAGGAAGAGACCACAGTAAATATCAATCCACCTTTGACTCATTTCAGGCTAAACCATTCATCTTAAGATGATGTTGACGTTTAGAATTTTAAAACTGTTTTCAAATGCAGGTCCTAACACAGGGCTTGTTCTTTCCTTCACCGTTGCTTCCTCCACCTCTTTATCCTCTCTCTTTAGAAACATCATCTGTGATGTAAGTAGTGAGACTCCGTGTCGTCATTCTCTCATTCCCCTATCAAACCACACATGTAACTTCTCAATTCTTTGCTTGCTCTCTGTTTGACCGCAGTTTGGAACATGCCATCTCTTTGACTCTTGAGGGCATTTCTGATTCCTTCTTCCAGGGACTGTGGTGCCCATTTTGGGCTTGTTGGCACTGATTTCCAAGTTCAACCCAACTCATGCCCATGAGTGTGTAGCCCCTGTGTGTTTGCCAGTTCTAAATATTTTGGAATAAACTATCTCAAAATAAGATTCTGTCTGGTTCTGGAAATGCCCCCAGCGTCCTACTTCACCGCATCTGGAAAACATGCAAGAGCACCTAACATTGTCACACGTTCCATAAGCGATAAGACACCCACTGCGGCAAAGGAAAGGATGTGTTTTTTTTTTTTTCCATGCTCCCAACAAAGCACTTCCACTCTGGGATCTCGCCCAGCCACTGTCCCCATGGCACAGGGCAGTGGTTTAGAGATAGACTTGTCCACAGTCAACACTAGCTTCTCCCCTAATACTGGCTGTGTAGCCTTGGGCAAATTACTTCATCTTTCTCCATCTATTTCCTCTTCTGCAAATGTGGATGCTAGGGTCCTTCCTCATAGGCATCGTGAGTATTAACTACACAAGCCAACTGAGAGTGAGTGCCTGGCTTGGAGCAAGCACCATGGAAGTGTTCGTGTCCTTTCAAGGACTTGCCAGCTTTTTCTTAACATCAAGAGTAGAGAGACACCACCTCCCCCAATAAATGGTTGGTTCAGCAAGAGCTAAACTGAAATCAGAGACTGAACCTTCAGGCCAACAATCCTAAGATTTATTTGCACCAAATATGTTCTGAGCAGAGATAGCAACCTATATTTTGTTTGTTTTTGTCGGTATATTCAATCAGAGCACCCCAGATAATATCTGGCATTTCCTTAAGAGATGTCCACCGCCAGTGCATGGCCGAGCCTGCCTTTTCTCTGACCAACATCTTTTGGAGTCGTCTAGTGTCAATCCGTTAACTCTCTGCAGATCCTACCCTCCCACCTCCCCCTCCAGCCTGTGGACCAAGGGTGTTTCCTATCAATAGCTCCCACTAAGCACACACTTCTTTCCTCCACCTTACGGAGACATTTCATCCATATCCTGTTTCCATAAACAGTGGAGAATGGCAAGCACCACCTCTAGTGACTCTTCTCATAATGGGCACGCCTCCTCAGCCCCAGCTTTCCTGGGTGGTTTCCTGGGATGCTGTGGCATTCCATTATTCAGGTCTTCCAGATAGACGAGGGTTCCACGCCCTTGGCATTCAGCATTGGCAACACTAGTGATAGACAATTCCACCCTTATTTTTCACACAGACAAAAACAACTTCAAAAAGCTTACCTGAAGCCATGGAAGAGAGGGACAGGACTCGAGGTCTTCCACTGTCTTCCAGCGTCTCACTCCAGGAAGAGGTGGCGCCTATAAAGGAGCACCCGGCCAGCACCTCTGACACTGACCCTCCCAGGGTGGAACCACCCCCCCTCCCAGCCACCTAAGCAGAATAAGGGGGGAGCTGGCCCCTCCCATACACCCACACTGAACCAGTCAGCCTTAAGAGGTGGGTCGCTGACGACAGATGCCAAGCCAGGCCCAGCTTCCAGAGGGGTGACTCAGGCTAGCAGAAGCCAAACTGGTTCTTATCTACACAGAACTGGAGGTCACATGTGGGGAATGAGCTGGATTTATGTGGTGGAACCTTTGTCTCACCCCCCCAAACGGACCATGTATGCATACATTTATTCAAAATACATCTTAACTTAGTCCTGCCTGTGAGGTGGTCTCACAAACTCTGGTGGCAAGCCAGACAAGGCCACATGTGTTCTAACGGGGGGTGGGAGGAATAAAATAAGCTAATTTCTTATGGGGCTAAGGGCTGAAGGATAAATCAAGAGTGTGAGGTGCCTTTGAGGGACCCAGACAGATATCTTAGAAAAAGAGGTCATGAGGATCTCTCTGAGAAAGGTGGTATTTGAACTGGGGAAGGGGAAGAACATCATAATCGCAGGGAACAGCAAGGGAAAGGACTTGGGCTGGGACCTGTATGGTTTGAGCCCTGTGCAGACCCCCAGGGGTGGTCGCAGCATCACTTAGGGTGTTCACCCCATTTTCCATCTCTGCCTGCACCTACCTCACGGCTGGACCATTGCCAAGACTCTCTCCAGAAGGCCAGATACATTCCCTCAACTTTCTCTGGACGTTTCCCAAGTCTCTAAGCCCTGTTCCTCCTGTGCGATTCAGAACCAACCTGTTCTGGCTTCATGCCTCTGCGGCCTCCCACAAGGGAGCAGACAACTTGCGTGTACTTAATAACCATCCGGCTGATAGCTGGGGGACAACAGCAAGAGATCCTTGGGGCCGGTCTCCAGGATGGCGGTGACTCTTTGAGAGAGTCGGGCCATGTCGTTCTTACTTTGATAGAAATAAAATAGACCCGACATTCCCAGCTGTGTCTTAGACTTGATTGGCTGGAAAGATAACTGATATGCAGACTATAATATGCTTTATAAATTGTGTGATCTTAAACAAGGCCTTGCTCCAGGCAATGCTTTAATACCAAGGTGAAGGAGAGGGCAGGCATGTATATTAGCTGCTTGTAATCCTTCCTCCTGCAAGTCTGCCTGTTTGATGGGGCAGGACAGCTCACTCTCGCTTGATTGAGTGATCTGGTCAGAGCCTTTTCCTTTCCCCTTCTCTGCACATTGATCTGCATTCATTCCCAGGGCCTCTCTGTTAGGCCTGCCGCGGGCCTGGGAGGTACCGGGAACCTGAGGTGAGAGAGGATCCCTGTCTGGGCACTCCTAACCGCAGGGACTTCCCATGGGGCCCTTACTTCCTGCTCTCCTAAGCTTGGGCTCACCCTGCCAGAAAGCCTAGGTCTCTCTTAGCCTTGAGTAGAACTAGAAAGGAGCCTTTGCAGAGAAACGTGTGTTGGTGAATAATTGGGAACTAATTTTGCAAATCTGGAAACTCCACAAATGGCAGCTTTGCAAAACTCGGAAGCCGAGCTGGGGCGGGGGTGGGGTGGGGGGGAGCCTGCAGGCTGTGGGGGAGCCTGCGTATCTGTGATGGCAACAGGACTCACGTGGAAGGCAGGCTCCGGTGCGCAGGGGCGCGCATCTCAACCTCGTCAACTGCATTTTGGTGACTTCGGTAACATCTGTAAGAGGAAGGCCAGACTCTTGTCACCTCGTTATCGGGGTGAGTTGTGGGGAGACCTGAAGTGACACACGTGAGTGTTCACTGCGATTGGCCCTTTGTATCTGCAGAGACAGGATCTGCACTTGTAGATCCAATCAACTACGGGTCAGAAAAATACTTTTTAAATTGTCTCTGGGGGCTGGGGAGATGACTCAGTCAGTAAAGTACGTGCTGTGCAAACATGTGAGCCTGAGCCTGGATCCCCAGGACGCACATAAAACTGGACACAGTAGTGCACATCCACGATCCCAGCACATCTACTGTTACGCATGGGAGGCAGAGACGGGACAGTTGCCTAAAAGCTGGCTGGCCGGTTGACCTGGCATACCCAGTGGCAAACACAAGATATATTATCTCAAAAACTGGAGTGGAAGGCAAGGACCATCACCCCAGACATGTGACCTCCACATGTGTGTCATTGTGTAGATGCCTGAACTCACGCAAACGAACACACACACCAGACATAGACCCACACCACATACACACACACCTACACATACAAACACCTACACACGCATACACACATACACAACTTCCATAGTGACTTTTTGTCATTATTCCCTAGGTAATACAAAGTAACTATGTACATAACATTTATGTTGCATTCAGTAGTATATATATATAGGGAGGATTTAGAGTATACAGGAATATGCACACACCTTTTAAGGAACTTTGTCAATTTATATGAGGTTTGGTATCTATGGGTTCTGATAACCACAAAGATTCCTGGGACCAGTTTTCCGAAGGTATAGGAGAAAGATTAGGGCTTAGCTAACATGGTCGCAGGTGTGAACTGCAGAATGAGTTTACATTAACAGGAAGCCAAGGCCTGGAATAGACACCAAGACCGCTCAACAGAACAGACTAGGCTTCCAGTCATTACAGTTTGGTCAGCATTCGAGACTGCAGAGTTCTCTGGTGGCCTAACCCCAGGTACCTGGGGAGGAATCAGGTATGGTAACCTCAGCCTCCCCTTGCCTACCCTAGAACTCTCTTTCAGGCCGGTGACACAAAACTCCCAAGAGACCAGTATTCTGGTGCAGGGTGCCGAGAACACCCTCGAAGCCTTAAAATCCAGTGCCCCAGCACGAAGAAAGACTGGCAGGAATGGGGATCCCTGGTGATTATGGTCTTGGGGATTCCAGACATCTAGGTAGCCTTGGCCATGGGGAGAACACTTCTAAAGATATTAGTTTCTGTATTGCTAGGGTCCTGTTCAGAAAGCCCTTTCCTGTGCCAGTGAGGTCACACACCTTTTCTATTTCTTACTTTGTCAGATTCAAGGCATCTACTGCTATGTGGACATCCTAAACTCGTCTGGAGTTGAGTTTTGTGCAGACTGAGAGATGAGAAGAGAGCTTCATTTTTCATCGAATAGTTGTTTGACCAGCATGATTTGTTGAAGATGTTGTCTTTTCTTGAATGTGTATTTATGACCTTTTTTGGTAAAAAAAAAATCAGGTGGCTTGTGGCTTGTAGAATGTAAATATGTGGGTCCTCAATCCTATTCCAATAACCAAAGTGTGTGTGTATGTGTGTGTGTGTTCGTGCTAGTACCACACTGTTTTTATTACTATAGCTCTGTAGTATAACTTGAAATGTGGGATGATGATTTTAAAAAAGATCCAAAAGTTTTTTTTTGTTTTTATTTTTATTGTTCAGGATTTTTTTCGAGATCAGCATCAGTTTGATTTCTCCATGTTCTATAGCTCGAGTATGTGGTGTCTTCAGCAACTGTCAAATTCTAAAGGGTAACCAAGAACTTTGGCAATAGCCTGTAAAGTTTGGGGTCTGTGCCACCTCTGATCAATAACTTCAGAAGAGGTTACCAGTTCCCGACTGGTAACTGGATTTTTATTTGCTAACCCCCACTTCTTAGTAGGGACATTATTGCCCTGCCGTACGGTAAGTCCATTTTAACTCTCTGTATCTATGTCTCCATGTCTATCTACAAATATATATTATAATATAATATATTATATATATATATGTTTTACAGGTGCTTCAACAGCAGAAGATTTCTGCACAACTTTCTTGAAAGCTCTTTAGTGTTATTTATCCTTTCTTACACCCCCTCCTCTACCCCACCCTCACCCCACTCCAATTTAACCCTTCCTGTTCTGTTATTCCCTTTTTGACTTTTTATACAAGAGCAGTCTATCCCCCCCCCCCATAAAATCTCTCCCCATAGCTCTTAGTAAATTCATGACCTCTATGGGTATTCCAAATAAAACACACATGTCTGAAGACTCAAAGCCAGCATCCACAAATGAGACAAACGTGTGACATTTATTTTTCTGGCCTGGGCTGTTATCTCCTTGAATGATTGTTTCAGCTCCATCCATTTACCTGAAAATTTTATAGTTCCAATTTTTTTAATAGCTAAACAATACCCCACCATGTAAATATACTACATTTTCACTGTTCCTTCATCAGTTGGTGGCCGTCTAGGCTGCTTCCATTTCATGGCTATTATAAACAGAGCAGCAATGAACAGGGATGAGCAGCCGCCTCCAGGGTAGTTGATGGAGTCCTGTTCTATGATTAAGAGCATTGTAGCTGGATCATGTGGTATACCTATTTTTAGCTTTTTGAAGAACCTCCACACTAATTTCCATAGTAGCCGCATCAGCTTCCGCTTCCATCATAAGTGAATAAGGGTTCCCCTTTCCCCCATCCTTATCAGCATTTTCTGTCATCTATTTCTGTGATCTTAGCCATTCTGACCGGAGTGAGCGGTGATCTCTGTAGCTTTGATTTTCTTTTCCACTGTGGCAATGAATGTTGGACATTAAAACAAGCTGTAAAGAAACTTTTAGTTTCTTGAAGTCCCATTTACCAATTATTGATATTGAGTCTATGGGGCCATTCTCTTTCAAACCACCGTATCTCCCACCTCCAGCATATCCACATACTATCCCGGGGGCTTACGCCAGGTTATGTTACACAGCAAGGGGAGAGTTAAGTTTTTACTCAGATGACTTTGAAGTAGGAAAGTTGTCTGAGATTACCTGGGTGTGCCTGACTTAATCATGATGATCCACAGTGGGAGAAAAGAGCAGAAGGGTCAGAGAGACACTGGGGAGATGATGAGAGAACTGCTGTTGATATTAAGGACGAGCAAACTTTCCACAGACGAAGAGTTGCACTCTCCTCTGGAAGGCAGAAAAGGTAGACGGTCTCTTACCTAACCAAGAGCCCTGTTGATAGAACTTAGTCAGGCTTGTGTTCAGTTTCTGTCTTTCAGAACTATAAGACAGTATTTTTTAAACTTTCAATAACATTTATTTATTTATTGTGTGTGGACAAGTATGGGTGGTGTGTGTGTGTACGTGTGTGTGTGTGTGTGTGTGTGTGTGTATGTTTTGGTCAGAGGACAGCCTGAAGGAGTTAGTTCTCTCCTAGCTTGGGGGTTCCAGGGATTGAACTGAGGCTTTGGAGGCAGGAGCCTTTACCCAGCGAGCCAGTGAGCCATGTCGGCCCATTTTATATCATTTCAAGTCGCCAATTCTGTGGCAGTTTGTTACAGAGCACTAAGAAGGAATTGGTACGCTCCTCTTTGGAGACCATGTCCTCTTAGGAACATCCTTTGGGTATTTCTTTGGGAGAAAAACACATGTGCTGTCTATCTGGAAATATATTTATTTCTTCTTGAAGGATCATTTCTCTACTATTGTTCTGCTAATAACAGTTAATTTTTCTTGAAGCATGTGGAAGATGCTTTCAACTATCTCCTGACTTTCATTGCTATGGGGAAGTCATTGGTCAGCATACCTTTCTGCCAAGCAAACTCTTCAACTTTGGTGTTCTACAGATTCAGTCTAAGTCATCTGTGAGTGAATTTGTTCTTGCTTATCCTTCTCTGTGAAAGTTTTGTACAGTTCTAGGCTCTTTAAATTGGCTCTTCATTTTGTGAATTTTTAAATTCTTCTTATGCAGCAGGTTTTCTTTTCATGTTTAATACCTACTGCTTAAACCGTTCTATTTTAAGTGCCATTTTTAGCAATTACATTATTTATAAAAAAAGTTTGTTTAATTTTTTTTCTCAAGTGTTCCAGGGCTTTTGTTTTATTCGAGACAGGGATTCTGTGAATAGCCTTGTCTATCCTGGAACCCACTCTGTAGACCAGGCTGACCTCGAACTCACAGAGATCCGCCTGCCTCTGCCTCCCAAGTGCTGGGATTAAAGGTGTGCACCACCATCTTTGGCTCAGGTTATTATCCTTATCTCTCTTGATCATGCTTACTTTTTTACTTTAAATATTCCAAACATAGTCATCGTAATCCCAAATCTGATAACTATAGACTTTGTGAGAGGTGACCTCGAGCTTGAATTTTAAGGTCTGAGTCAGGCAGTTTGGAAGACGGGAATTATGGTGACACGGAAAGAGATGGAGTCCCTCACTGCAGAGTCTTGTTGAGCTTCTCAATAGCTGGATTCTAGGACAGGGATCGCAGTGGTTAAAAGGCACTTAGGCTCTTCCAGAGGAAGAGTTCCCACTACCCACATTGGAGTGTTCACAACTACCTAGGGATCTGATGGACCTCCCAGGCACCTGCACTTACCTGTGTACAACCCCACCGCCACACATACACTCATAATTAAAATAAAAACAAAAGAATTCCATCATAGATTAGTTGTTAATAGATAGTAACTGCATAAGGCCTTTCTCAGGTCTCAGCTGAAAACCTGCAGTTTGCTGGGATTCTCAGCAGAAATTCCATTTGCAGGGAATGGACACGTGTTACCCCTGTAACCCTGGTGACACCTGGCTTTGTTTTATGGGGTTAAAATCTCATCCAAGGCACCTACCGGGGGGGGGGAGGGAGAGAGAGAGAGAGAGAGAGAGAGAGAGAGAGAGAGAGAGAGAGAGAGAGAGAGAGAGAGAGAGAGAGATCCTTTTAGCTACCCTTTAGATGAGCCTTGCACTCTCCCAAGTGGTTTAGGTTTACTGCTAAGATGAAGCTCTCATGCACACGATGTCTCATTGCGTCTCACTCCTTCCCAGAGTAGCTTTCTCTGAACCCTCATGCTTAAAATTGTGTTAAAAATTGTCTCACAATAAACCATGACTCTTCTTTTGAGGTTACATCTGTGATTTTGGATGTGCTTTTAATTCTTTTCCTGAGTACTTTTTCTCCTGTTTCTCTCCTCTCCTCTCCTCTCCTCTCCTCTCCTCTCCTCTCCTCTCCTCTCCTCTCCTCTCCTCTCCTCTCCTCTCCTCTCCCCTCCCCTCCCCTCCCCTCCCCTCCCCTCCCCTCCCCTCTCCTCCCCTCCCCTCCTCTCCTCTTCTCTAAATTTTATGTGCATTGGTGTTTTACTATGAATTCTGGATTTCCTGTAACTGAAGTTACAGACAGGTGTGAGCTACCATATGGGTGCTGGGAATTGAACCCTGGTTCTCTGGAAGAGAGTCAGTGCTCTTAACCTCTGAGCCATCTCTCCGGCCCACTTTCTTCCTGTTACTAATAAGATCCCAGTTCTGCTTCAATTGTTTCACTGTGAACACACCAAAAAAATAAAAAAAATAAAAAAGAACAGGAAAATGAAAGAAGGCACAGAAGAAATGTCACATTAAATTATTATTAACATCCACCTTTTTTTTTTTTGGTTTTTCGAGACAGGGTTTCTCTGTGGCTTTGGAGCCTGTCCTGGAACTAGCTCTTGTAGACCAGGCTGGTCTCGAACTCACAGAGATCCGCCTACCTCTGCCTCCCAAGTGCTGGGATTAAAGGCGTGCGCCACCACCGCCCGGCAACATCCACCTTCTAATATAATAATGGAGGTCTTTGTTAAGACAAGTAAATAAAAAATGTTTAAGTAAACATTTTGGTTAACGTAGTTAACACAGTAAAGATACTTCCCTCAAACTTGTTTCTTTAATATATAAATTGAAGAAAAAAATAAAAAAGATTGAAACCATAGATTAAAATTTAGAAGACAGAGTAATTCTGTGTGCTGATCGGGCTCCTGTGCTAAATGAAGCAACTGAACAAAGACCCACTAGACCATTGGAAAAAGTTAGTGCTGACCAAGTAGTTAAGATATTTTATTAATTTAAAAGTTAAATATAGTATTTTGGCTATGTTTTTAAGAAATCATATTTTAGAGATGTTTTTTGAAGTATTTATGGACAGAACAATAAAATGCCTAGCATCAGTTTCAAAATAACACAATAACAAAGCTACACAAGGGAAAATAGATGGAGCCAGGACAGCTTTATGCTGACAGCATGCTCGACAGTTTCAGACACATGGAAGTTCACTATACTGCTCATTGGGAGGATGGCTTGGGCGGTAAACTGCTTGTCATAAAAGTGTGACGACCCAGCATCCATGCAGGGTAAACACCCATTAAATAAATGAATGGAAAAAAAATTAAAAAGTGCACAAATCATTTAAAGGTATAGTTCAATTATCTCAAGAAATTTATATTCTCATTTTTATTCTTATCTTTTTATTTTATTTTTGTTTTTCGAGACAAGGTCTCTCTATGGAGCCTTAGCTGTCCCAGAACTCTCTATGTAGACCAGACTAGCCTTGAATTCTCAGAGATCAGCCTGCCTCTGCTTCCCAATTGCTGGGATTGAAGTTGTATGCTACCATGCCTGACTCAACTTTTCTCATTAAAAAAAAATTTTATATTTATTCTTTGTGTGTGTGTGTGTGTGTGTGCATGCTGAGGCCAAAAAGGAGGATGAGAGTGTCCTGCTAGGTTCTCATCCAGCAAGTCCCAGAGATCCTCCTGTCTCCACTCCTGCAACACTCAAGTTATAGGTGATCACAGTCACACCAGCTTTTAACATGAGTACTGATGATTTGAACCTGGGTCTTCAGGCTTGCACAGCAAGCACAGGTGACCACTGGGCTATCTCCCCGGATGCTGAGGTTCAGATGTGTGTGCGTGACTGTGAGAAACTGTCAGCAAAGATAACACCTAGGAGGAATGTCCTCCAGGGCAAAATCAGATCACAGGGGCAGCGAGGTATGGAAGATCAAATTCAGATTATGGGATCAAAGATATTGTTTGCTCAGGTAGCTAGCTAAACAATATAAGCACCAGGGGAAAAATTGTTTGCTCCTGAAGTGAACCTAGCCAGTGTCATGTGTCTCTGTCTGCCATTAACGCTCCTTTCCAGGTCCATGTGTTTGTTGCTCATGGCTACACTGGCCACATCCCCCAGCCCCTAAGGAAATCTTTTAGCAATGGAACTTTTCTCACACACAAAAGCATAGAGGGTAATAATATGAACCATTATGTGTGTGTTCGTATATATATATATATATATGTATGTATGTATATGTATATATATGTTAATGGGTGTGTGCACATGTATTAAGGTAGAGGTCAACATCAAATGTCTTCGCCTTGTTTTTAAAGACTTGCTCTTATTGTTTTTTAAGATTATGTGTAGGTATGTGTGCCTGCATGTGGCTATGTGTATGTGAGTTGAGTAGTCCTGAGGCCAGAGGCATCAAATCCTGGGAGATGAAGTTACAGATGGTTGTAAGGCTGGGGACCAATCTTAGGATCTCTGGAAGAGCACTAGAAGCTCTTAAGCCTTGAGCCATCTCTCAACAGAACAATGACTAAGACACAAACACACCCCAAAGTGCAGCAATGATTCTGAACCTGAAAGGTTTTACAGAGACATTTCAGGAACCCAGGGCCTCTTATGTCTGGCTCATTTTGAGGATAAAAAACCCATATTCCAAAAGTGTGTGTAATCTCAGAAGTGTTTAAAAGTCACTACTCTCTGGGAGCTTCGGGAAAATAAGTGAATTATTTGTATCTTTCTTCATTAGTCCTTACTACTCCTATTTCCAGTCCACTTTCCTTCTATGCGGATTTGAAGAAAGAACAATGGCATATATTTTACATAGCCTTTAAGTTACCCGCCCACTTGGGCGTGACCTCTTATACTATAAATGCCATTGTAAAGCGTGTTCACTCTCTTCCAGCTGCGGATTCGGTTGCTGCTTCCCATTCAAACAGAGGACTGTGATCTGTGAGTGTACCCCTAAATAAATAACACTTTATTATACTCAATTCTGAGGTAGTGTGGGATTTCTTTTTAGTGTCTGTCTTCATTACATATAATTTGAAACCACAAATTGGAAAGAAAAGAAGTAGAATTCAGATAAAAATAGAAATATAGAAAATGCTGAATTCTGACATAAACAGGAGAGCAATACTGAAGCCCTCATATCTAGTAAATCAGCAAAAATTAGAAAAAGTGTTCTTTTTTTCAGTCAAATCTATGCCAGCCATAGGCTATCACTCTTCTGACTTCCTCAAATGATGATTTATGACATGTAGCAACATTCTTCAAAGCATTGCTCCATTTTACCTGAACTGTGCATCTTATCTTAATAATAAAAGACTGGCTAAAATAGCAATGCATCTTAAACATTCTAATGGGGAGGAACATGGATATGTCAATTTCATTTTCAGGAACACTGACACAGAAAATAATCCAAACGGTAAAGCACGCATGATTGGCTCACCACAGATGAAAACAGCAAAACACGAGAGAAAAACTCAATGCACAAAATAAGGATGGTTAATCAGCAAGCTGTGATTTTGGAAAAGTATGCAGCTATTTGAAATGTTCAGTTGTGAAAGGCAAAGGGGTAAGTACGAAACAACTCGTTACATCGCCCAACGGGGGTTTTAAAAAGGGAAGATTTCCGAGGTGCACAGTTCTTGGAGGCTGTGGAAGCAGCGTGCAGGTTTTCCCTTATTTCTGAGCACAAGGTGATGCCTCGTGAAAGGATTGCACGGGTGACACACTGTGAGGTCTTGATTATGTTCCAACAGTTTACATTCCCAAGGAAACACTCATCACCAACAGAGCTACCCTGACGTGAAGTTAATGAGGAACGTGATCACGGAACATGATGACAAATTAGCCCCGCCTCTCAAATGCGGGTGAGAAACTGTGTATTTTCAGCGTGGCTCAAGACTCAGAGGAGCGTGAGGGTTTTCTTTCCATGGACTCTGCAGTCCTCATCTGTGTCAACAGCAGCCCCTGACGTCATAAGCCCTTGACTGTGGTCATCGTCTTCTGCCTACTCATGCTTCGCAAATGACCCACCTTTGTCTATGTCCTTCTGCCAGGAATACCTGGATGGTCAGACACGCACCTCAGCTCAGCTCCGAGGCCACCTTCCCTGAGAAGCCTATGTACTTGTTTTCCTTTATTGATCTTGGAGTCTCCTGTTAGGGTTCCCATGCCCCTTTTGCTTTTAAGTTTTGCTGTATCTTCCTGTGAACCTATCTGCTTGAGATTGAGAGTCTCTAAAAATCAGAACCATGATAAAGATGAATCAAGTAGAGATTTCGGAGTTAAGAGACCTTAGTTTCAAATTTTTAGCTGTTCCACTTAACCCCAAACACGCTACTAAGTCTCTCTGGACTTCTGTTTCTTTGCCAGTCCACAGAAGTCAGAAAGAGCATCTTTCCAAAGGCTATTGGCCAGTGTTAAGAACCCAGCAAGAGTTGTGCAGGCATCCAGGTGTGGGAGTCACTGGGGAAGAATAAGACCAAGTTTTCCAGCCACCAGTTCAGTCTTTGCACCAAAGAACAGGGAGAAGACCCAGAGGACCTCAAACCTGTAAGCCAGCTAGACTCCAACATCTGAGTCTGGACATTAGCCATTCCTCTCCCGTCTCCTTGGAGACCCCAGACATTAGAGAAATTGCTTGACACACCACTTTCCTCAAGTGAGTAAACCCAGGAATAGATGTAGCGGGGGTGAGGGAGTCAGATCCCCTATCGGCCCAGCCCGCCCCTCCCTTCTTTGGCCTGACAATGAGTCATTGCTGACATCATCTGAAACACTGCTGGTCTTGGAGCTGGTGACCTAACAACATGGGGAAATTTTCCTTCTGTGAAGCATTTCCTCCAGTTGAAGGAGATCCATCTCCTTTCCCACTACTGTTGCTTTAGCATCTCCACCGGCCCCTGAAAGTATCACCTCTAATACCTGTTGTGATGACGTTTCTCCTGTCTCTGTGCAGCCGAGAAGATCTGGGTCATGTGTCAGGATTCTCATCACTTCCTCCCTGAATGTGCAATAGGTGCGGCGGAACATCACGTAGTGACGAAAGTCGCTCAGTCTGCAACCAGGCGGGATCAGGGGGTCTCGACCCTATCTGCTGTGACGGACTGTGGTTTTATGATCCAATTTCTTAACTCTTGCTCCCTACCCAGGCCACTGACCTGGCAGAGTCCAATAAAATAAACCCACATCCTGGATGTCATGAGAGTCAAGACAGCTTGGTAAAGAACCGCGAGCCTTGAAAGTGGTTACTGAAATTAATAATGCTTACCTCTTTTCCTCTGAATGTGTAGCTGTTTGTTTCACCCTGTCCTCAAAAGTCCCAGCTGCCGGGCATGTGATGCCCAGAGTGCAGAAAAGTCTCCTCCCAGCTGCTGGCCTCCCCAGACGAGCTCTGTGCACAGAGCACCCACTTCTTGTCCCCATTGTTGCTGTTAACACATTACCATAGAAGTCACGTCTTGAACAATCTGCCCCTTTGCGGTTCTGTAGAAGTCACATAGGTGGCAGAGAGCTAAAATCAAGATGTCACTGAGAATATGCTCCCCTTAGACTCTCAGAGAAAATCCATTCATTTGCCTTCTCCCGTGAATGGGGTGCTCAGACAGCAGTAACTCAAGGTGCAGTTTTGTTCTGCAATTCTATTGTCCTTCTGTCTCTTGCTCAGCTTTCTTCCCCCACAAGGCAAGCCCAAACAACTAGAATTTATTTTTCTCAAGATGAGACAGTCATAGAAATGAGAACCCATTTCCTCCCAAACAAGCCGTAAAACTTAAAGTATAATCCCCTCCTCTTTAGCTTCCCATTTTAATGGTGACCACAAGGAAATGTTCTGACACACCTTGTCTCTTAGACACATCTTGTGACTCTAGGGCACAAGATCCCTCCCCATTCTGGGAATGGTCCTGCCTCATCTTGGGAGGGAGGAATTCTGCACAAAGGCCAAGTAGAATCTCGAGACAACTGGTTTCCTGCTTAGTGTAGCATCGTTAGATCATACACCTCGCCTGACGACGCTTTCTTTCCAGCTGTTCATACTTCCTGCTGACCTTATCATCATCGATGGGAGTGTAAACTAGTGCAGTTGCTATGGAAATCAGTGTAGATATTCCTTAGAGAGCGTCCATATGACACAGCTATACCACACCTGAGGGTATGCCCAGAGGACTCCACGTCCTGCTATAGAGATCCTTGTTCATCTGTGTTCACTGCTGCTCTGTTCACTACAGTCAGGAAGTAGAATCAGCCTAAATGTGAATGGAAGATGGAAATCAGTACATATACACATAGTGAAATGTACCCAGTTATAAAGAAAAAATTCAGGTAAGTGGGTAGAACTGGAAAACACCAGACTAAGGTTACTTAGGTTCAGAAAGACCAATATATTAGTGTTCTCTAAGGAACAGAACTGAGAGAATGAATATATATGGAAGATTTATTAGAACGGCTTGTAGGCTGAGTAATTCAATAATGACCACCTCCCGATAGAAAGGTCAAGGATCCTATACTTTTTTTTCCTTCACAAGACTAGATGTGGAGGGAGCGGGCAAAGAGAAAAGACTTCCTTCTTTGGTGTCCTTTTTTTGTGGGCTGCCACAAGAAGATGTGACTCCCCTGACCTCAAATCATCCAGATTTAGGGTAGGTCTTTCTACCTTAAATGATCCAATTAAGAAGAATCCTTCACAGGTGTGTCCAGTTGTTTGGGGCTTAGCTGATTCCGGTTGTCATTAAGTTGACGAGGACGATTAGCCGATCACAACAAGCGTTGACAGCTCTCACCCTTGTGCCTATATCAGCTACCTGTAGTTGTAGAGTTGGCTATTTAAGTTTGGGTGTGTGTATATAGAGCCAAGAAAGTTATAAAAGAACCCATGAGGGGGCCAGCGAGATGGGGGAGGTCAGAACACATGCTATAAGGAAGTACGGGGAGAGGATGTTGGGGGTAGAAAGTTTAGATGGAGATGGGAAGGTGGGGCGGCTGATATTTGGAGGGAGGTTAACCAAAACTAAGGATATATGAAAAAACCATATGGAAACCTACGATTAAACTAATTTAAAAAAATGATCAGTTTACTCTGAATTTTTGATCTTCAATTTTGATCAAATAGATTCATTGTGCTTTTGTTTTGTTAATTCGTCTTTTGGTGTGGGGGTATGGAGCATGGCCCCTGTTGTGAGCAGAAAAGGGTCACTTCCTTTACCGCCTCCACACTGGCTTGTAGCGCACCCACCTGCCTTAAGCGAGTCCACTTGGTGACGCTGCATCACCCCAGCCCCTCCTATAGTCTGTGCATCCATCCGCTCCAGCCTCCCTGGGAGGACCCTTGGGGGATGCCTTCCACACAGTCTCATTTTCTGGCTGTTAAGGAAGAACAGGATGTCAGAGAGCAATGCTCCTCTGTGAGCGATTTCTCTTTCTGCTCTCTGGATTTTCTTTCAGGACCTAAAACTCTCCTCCCTTAACTGACCATTTCTAAGCCAATTCTTCAGCCTTCCCAAACAATTAATGGAAATTATCAGATAATTAAAAAAAGTCTTTTTAAAAAAGGTCAATGCATTCTTGTTTAAATGCATTTAAGTTTACTTCTATTGCTTGTCCAATAGAGAGATATACATGGACTGCTAACAGTGACTGGTTTGCCGTACTAACGTTATCAGTACCCCATGTGTACACTGGTAATCCCATAGGGCAGCATGGCTGTCTTTGGTGTCATTGGAAGTGATTTCAGACCTCTGAATCCTTGTGTTAGCTACGTTCCTCACCGCTGTCACAATAAAACAGACAACTTGGAAGGAAGGAGGAAAGGGCTTGTTTTTGCTTGTAGTTCAAGGAGATACAGTTCGCTATGATAGGGAAGGCACGGGACAAGTGTGTGGGACAGCTGCTCACACGGCATCACAGTCACAGAGTAGAGAGAGATGCATGCTGGTGCGGAGCTTAGCTCGTTCTTTCCTTTGCACTCGCTCCAGACCCCAGTCCACCAGATGCGCAGATTTCATTCAGAAGTGGGTCTTCCCTCTTCAGATCAACCTCTCTGGATGCTCACATAAACACATCTAGACATGTATGTCAATCTGTCTGGATGTTCACATAAACGCACGTAGACATGTATGTCAACCTCTCTGGATGCTCGCATAAACACATCTAGACATGTATGTCAACCTCCCTGGATGCTCGCATAAACACACCTACCATGTATGTTCGTGGTAGTTCTAAACCCGGCTCATGACAATGACAATTTCCCATCATAACGCTGGTATGTTTTAGTAGTATAGCTGTGTGTTTGTGTTAATATTCAACAGAAAAGTGTTTAATTAGCATCTTAAAGTTATGATTTCACAGTTACTGGTGCTCGGGAGGAGGTAAAATGGTAAAAACAGCACAATGATGTGTGCTTTCCTGGCGTAGTGGCTTTTTCACTTATGATCCATTAACTGTGCACGCTTCTCGTTAAGAAGAAGACCAATCTCTCACTGACTGAGTCTTGGAGGGATGCAAGGCGGGATACTCTGCTGTTGGGCTAGAATACAGTTGTCTTCTGGGACCAGAGAATATGGTTGTCTTCTGGGACCAGAGAATGCGGTTGTCTTTTGGGACCAGAGAGTACGGTTGTCTTCTGGAACCGGATTACAGTTCTGCATTATGTGTCTTATCCTGAAAGAACCAAACTTTCCTTCCTCTCTGGACGGTAGGGAGAATTTGGACGCGTGAGCAAAGATAGGATAATTGTGTGCTACTATTAAGGACTTTGAAGCCGATGGGGTGGCACAGAGACTCAGAAAGCTTTAAGCTTTCCGTGGTGATGTGTAGTGGCTGGTATATGGATTTTTATTTAGGTGATTTTACCAAATGAGATCCAGGATGTGGAAGTGCTTGATCACTGTATTAGTTACTATTCTATTATGAATAAAAAGTAAAAAAATAAAAATGCAAGGAGGACAGGACTGCCCTAGCTATGGTGGAGGAGACAGCTTATTGTAGATCTGTGGGAGAGCATAGCCAGAGCAGGGGCTCTGGGGGAGTCCAGAGTGCACAGGACCAGGCTGAGCTGGACCATGTGGGAGAAGGGGAGGGGGAAGGGAAGAGAGAAGGGAATCAGGTGCAGTAGCCAGGAGGCCAAAGGTCCAAAAAAGGGAAGGGTAACCACAATTTTCTGGATTCTATAGGGAAGAACCTCTGGGGGGAAGGGCAGACCAGGCCCTGGGCTGGAGAGTTCAGGGTAGAGAGCAGGGTATGCCAGCCACATCCTGTAACAGGTAGGGATTGAGGGATGCTAGGAGAACCTGGCAGCCAGGTCCAGCTTAGATATATTAAGTAGACACCTCAGCTATTTGCTTCCAGTTTGAAAATGAATATATTGCTGAGAAGAGACATCATGATCAAGGCAACTCTTATAAAAGAAAGGATTTCATTGTGGGCTTGCTTACAGTTATAGAGGATTAGTTCATTATTGAAGCACAATTAATAAAAACTCAGAGACTGAAATTGGGGTTCAACCTGAAGACCAGAAAAAGCAAAGCAGCCAGCCACTGGCTCTTACCTCGACCTCAGTCTGAAGATGGCGATCCTGCCTCTAGGGATCTTAGAATAAGACTGTGTCTGAGAGCTATTTCCTCCTATTTTATAATCTTCTATAGTTTTGGGATTAAAAGTGTGCACCACTGGGATTAAAGGCATGCACTGCCTGGTTTTTATGGCAACTAGTGTGGCTACTGGGATTAAAGATGTGTGTTACCACTGCTTGGCTGTAAGGCTGACCAGTTTATTAAAATACAATGGAAATGCCACTACACAATATCAGGGCAGGGAGCGTGCTGGCATGCAGTCAGACATAGTGCTAGTTGAAACCTCAAAGCCCCCTCTCAGGGACATACTTCCTCCAACACGGCCACACCTCCTAGTCCTGCTAATCCTTTTCAAACAGTGACATTCCCTGGTTACTAAACATTCAAATATATGAGCCTATGGGGGCCACTCTTATTTAGATCACCAGAGGAGAATGACTCATAGAGGGGCAAAACTTCTGCTTCCCCACACAGTGAATAGCAGTCTGTCTTTGTGAATCAGAAGTCACATGAATGCTATACTCAGATACCCTGGGCACTCGGCTGCAAAGTAAAGACCAAGAAAAAAGTACACAGGCTTCCTTGAAGAGGGATGCAAAAAAAACAAAAACAAAAACAAAACAAAACAAAAAAAAACATTGGCTTAATTTTTCTCTGTGAGTATAACTATGTCTAGCAAACCTTTCCCAATTGGTAAAAACCAAGAAAAAAGTACACAAGCTTCCTTGGAGAGGGATGCAAAAAACATTGGCTTAATTTTTCTCTGTGAGTATAACTATGTTTAGCAAACTTTTCCCAGTTGGGCAAAGGGAGAAATGACCCTGAATACCACACTGGGCTCTCGACTTTCACATGCAAGTTGTTTCTTCTTTTTACACCACAGCAAATGTGGAAAAACACTAAAACAAACAAACAAACAAACAAAAAAACCCCGGTAGCTTGCTGCCTCCCAATGTCTTTTGGCAGCTTTTTAGTTAGTCCCTAGAGTGCCTGGAAATCAACCATTGTCCTTGCGTGTTTTTGTTTGCTATAAAAATATTTAAGTCTGGATACTTGATAAAGAACATCAATTGATATTGCTTATAGTTCTGGGGGTGCAGCCAGAGTATGGCCCAGGCTTCGGCTTCTCCCCAGTGAGGGACTCACAGTGAATGGAGTCAGAATCGTGAAAGCAGGTGTGGGGAGCAGCGCTGGGTGGTGCCAGGCTCACTAATGACAACCTATCCTCATGCCAATGAATCCAGTCCCAAGAGATAAACTGATTCTAGCCAGGCAGCATTTGATGCATTCCCGAGAGGGGAGGCTCTACAATCTACCTCCTAAGGCTCCATTACCTCAATACCTTCTCACTGGGGTCCAGACTTCCAGTGTGCAAGCCTTTGGGAGATAAGTCACATCCAGACCACACAGCCACATTTCTCTCAGACTCCCTTGCAGCTAGAGTTCCAACTGCGATTCCAATTCCACTAAGAAGAAACATTTATGAGGCTCCCAATGTGTCTTTTAGATGCACTATCTGTGGAAGGTTGTTTGTTTTCTTAACGGAGATTTTAATTACTATGGCATGCTTCTAGAGGCAGCGTTCTGATTTCTGAGGCTAGCTTGAGCTGTGTGTTTCTGGAGTCAACCAGGCTCCAGTGGCAGGCAGTTGGAACCTGACAGGTAATGGCGTCTTCCTGTTGCTGAAGTGGTAGATGAGAGAGAGCCAGGCTGAAGGCCTGACTCCTCTGGGAACTGTTCTTTACGGCCCTTCTCTCCAGCAGGCTCTCCAAGGACTGAGCTACTCACATGGAAACATTTCCTTTTCAGACGCCCAGAGTACTTTCTATTACCTGATGTGGAATCCTGGCAAATAAATCATTTCATCATTTTTCTTATTTCTATAATTCAGCGGGTTTTCTTGCCTCTGTCTAAAAACTCCCTTGCTCTGTCTGGATAATGCCTCCTTTCCCAAAACATTTGATTCAAAACTTATCACTTCTTCCTTGACACATTTACCCCCTATTGTTGCTTTTCTTCACCTCCATACACAGTATATGCGTATCCCTCCTTTTTATCCCTCTCTCCCTCTTTCCCTCTCTCCCCCTGCCTGCCTTTCTCTTCTTTCCTTCTTCTATTTTATTTAGTCATTTATCACACTTATATTAAATATCTACTGAAAAATAGCCCACCGGGGCTACAATAACACATAGAACACAAGTTTTACCCTTAAATTGATGACAGATTACTGGAAAGGTCCCAAATGAGTCTAGTTTGGCAACTTTGCTGCTGGGGGTGGGCCATGACCTACACTGTGTAGAGAATGGGCCGTATAAGCTGGCTGTCGAGGTGTAGAGGTGTTCCAGTGGGTTTGCTGCTGTGATGGAGCTCAGAAATCTGAGTATGATTACCGTACACAGAGAGGAGAAAGGATTTCCTGCAACCAATGGGCAGCAAGTGTGGGATGGAGCTTGTGAGAGAGCCTGGCGCCCCGGGGGACCTGCCAGTGTTTTATGATGGCTGTTCTTAAATACAGTGTAAGTGCTGGGAGATGGGGGACAACCGAGAGATGGCCCGAGGGACCTGTCAGCACTAAGTGTATATACTGAGCCACTGAGAAAAGGCATTGACTCGTCCAGGTGGAGGCAGTGTGGACCAAGGTTGAAACAAGGCCAGACTTTGCTAAAGAACTGGGTGGGAGCTTGCATCAATGACCCACAGATCAGGAGACAAATTCTAGATAATGATGCTGGCTACTAGGACGGAGAATCTGTTAGAAGTATTATGGTGGTAGATTTGATAGGACTCAGTAACTATTTGAGGCAAGAGGTGGTATTGAATGTGGAGGGATAGAAGGGACCAGGGATATTCTTATTTTGCTGCCTAGATACCTGGGGTATTAGAAAAACAGTAAGCACCTCTAAAAAAGAAGATGCATGGGAGAGGGGCAGGATGGTCCTGAAGGAAGTGGGAGGAAGGGGAAATCACTTTCAGCTGTGCAGTGTTTGAGATGCAGGTGAGAGGCACCTAAAGGAGATGTTCAGTTAGCAGCTGTACACATGGCCCTGATGCCAGAAGACAGTCCCCCAGTGACGAAGACTACAGGGCGTATTTGCAGACTTGAAGCAGAAGAAAGAGTGTGGAATGAAGGGTACACCAACATTCACATTATTTGACAATGTCACTCAAAGTGCCTGTACTTCCTGACTGCTTAAAGTTACACTTTTGTATATTAAAATTTGTATACTATTGTAATATATATATATAAAACATATATATACTACATAGATATAGTATATATAATATGTATTACAATAGTATCTTGAATGTAAGTGCTCAACAGGCAGAAATGAATGAATCAATAATGGATTCATTTGGTCATTTATTTTAAAGGGAGGAGCATAAGCTAGAGGGACCAATATTTTTCATGATCTCAAGGGAAGGCAGGGAATCAGAGACCCTTAGGAAAGACAGGCTTTAGGTTTTATGATAGAGGCAAATCAGACAAGGGAGAAAGCCTCGAAGCCCAGGTGACAGTTTCAACATTTTGGCCAATCAAAGCACCAGGGATGACAGGGTCTGGGACCACTGTGCCGGGACCGCCTAGAGCAGGAACACCTCGAATATCCCTACTTCTCACCACCAGCCAGGGCTGGGTCTACGTGCCAGGCATGTTTTCAGATCTTCCTTTGCCCTTGTTTAGAGACCTATTAAGAAAGTTTCTTATGTCGCTTAGCGCCTGGTGAAGCAAAAACTTCCTTTTCTTTTGCCCTAAAAAGGTCTCTTCCAAGCTTCACTGGGTGTCATGTCTGAAGGACTAGCCACTTCCCTTTGCTCAACTCCCAAGAGCACCATTGCTTCCTGTGCAGCGTGCAGACGGCCTTGCATGCTGCCTCCCACCCCCACACAGTGGACGTCTGCTCTGGTCTCCAGTGTTTTTGTGACCTATGGGGCCTGTGGCCAGGTATTGCAACCGTCTGACATTGGTCTTCAGGCTCAGCAAGTAGGGCAGACACAGCTGACCACAGCTTCTCTCAGGGAGCCACAGTGGAGGAAGAGTTCTGAGAACCCTGGTAATGACTCTGCAAAACCATTGGTCCCACGGCAACGATTAGTAAACTTTAATGTGTTTCCCTCCATCTGCTACCCAGCAAAGCTCTTTACTCTAGCCAACATTAATCCACTATGATCTATCTGGGCTTACTATTTACACAATTCCCAGGACACCCTCCCTTCCCTTTGGAGAACATAATTTGTAACAAGAAAAGTTTCACTTCCTGAACACTGTCTTCTGTCTCCATTTAATAGCCTTGTTTGTTTCTTCATATGTCATATTACTCTCCAAAATAATATTGCGTATGTATTTTTTATGTGTTCTGAGCAATAGAATATAAGTTCCTTTATTACGTCCTATTCACAAATGTGTCTTAGTGTCCGGAACCTATCATCCTTACAGCACACCAAGGTGATTTTAAATGAGTGAATCTCTCTCTCTCTCTCCGTTTTCTTTTTCCAAATGCTCCTGAAGGTCTTGCCTTAGATGAAACCTGCCATTTCTCCAAGACTCCTTTAGCTTTCTCTAGAAAGAGGAGAAAGACTTGGTACCCCTGCATTCTAGATACTTCAGGTCCAGGAAGATGGGTGAGCATGGAGTTGTCTCTCTGCCAAGGTTATGACTTGTCTGATGTTTATAAAATGCAAAACCAAGTCAAGCAAACAAAGACTCTACTCTTGGGATGTTAATACTTTCCTGTACATCCTAGCACTTAGCTACTGATTTCTTGATCTTCACTTTTATTTACCAGACATTTGGCATGCTGAACCAATTTGTCCTAAACCCTACAGGCACTTGATGTCCATTTGGATGACCAACACTGAGACTTCTAGGCCTCTTGACTTTCAACCTTTGGGGACTTCCACCTTCATTTCTGTTCTGACACTTACCCCCAGGGCATTGTGAATTGTTCATCACCATGCTTGCATCTTTCCTCTGACTAAGAGTCTTTAAATACCCCCCTACAGTTCCTTTACCCCCACTAGCACCACTACCCACGCATTTCAACTGCCCAGAGATGGGTTGTTCTTTGACTTACCCACCTCCTCCTTGGAAGTCTTCGCTTCCTTCCAGCCACTCACTTGAATCATTCTTCTGCATAGTCCTCACAGGCTGGCTCTTCTACCCACGCACCATACAACAGGGAGAAGTTTAGTGCCCAGGCTCTACCCTCTTGGATTTTGCAATGAAGTCTCTGAGCACCTCAGGACAACATGGCAGATCAGCACCGTGTACTCTGGTGACAGTCAAACTTCCTGGCCTTTGTGGTTGCTTTAGCAACCTTTCCATGGTTCTCGGACTGGTTAGCTCTTACTTTCCCATGGAAAACGCTTAAAATCATCTCCTCTTTAATGCCCTACCATACCTAATCTTCCTTTGGTTAGGGAAAAATTACATAAAATAGCAAAAGAGACCTTAAGACATTCTTAGTTTTCCATTGGTCTCTGTTAAATCTGATGGATTTTCTCCTCTTTCCTTTGTCGCATCCAATGGGACTAGAAAGCTACCATTCTCCAAGGCAAGTCTTCTGCCCTTTGGCCTTGGGTCCTTTATAACCTCCCTAAAGTACTCAACATCATCTATCATTCAGTAAACACCTCGGCAAGCTTGGCATATTTGAGATTACTCCGTCTCTTCCTAGAGCCTGTAACGTTTCTGTTTCTACTTGTTCAAATTCGCCCAAGCTGGAAGACAACTGTTCTCTGCTATTTATCACACTGCTGCTAAGTGAGATCCTAGTTAGTCCTTATTTCAAAGTCCAAAGGCCTGCCTGTTTGCTCGCCACACAAACAATGCTGCTTATAGCCGTAGCGTTCAAAATTAACAAGGAGAGAAAAAGCCTGAGCAGCTCAGGGAATATCTCTTCTCCCTCATGGCTTCAGTAGGAGAGATGCGGTTCTGCAACATAA
Organism: Chionomys nivalis; assembly: GCF_950005125.1. Lineage (NCBI taxonomy): Eukaryota > Metazoa > Chordata > Mammalia > Rodentia > Cricetidae > Chionomys > Chionomys nivalis. The sequence continues at coordinate 38,858,226 of NC_080107.1, read as the reverse complement.
ACTCGTTCAAAGGCTCCATTTGAGAGCTGCTGAGCTGAGAACAGCCACCAGCCAGCACTTTCTCTCTGCTCATTACAAGGAGCGCAATGGATGGATGCCTGTCGCCATCACCAGTTCTGATCCCAGCTGAAAGAAATCTGTCCCACGAGTATTTCAACAAAGGGGTCTTATTGTAACTAGAGGCTAAAGAAACTGACGCCGCATCCCTCAAAAAAATTACCGCCTCCTTCCCTCCAAAAAAGAAATCTGTCATTTTAATCTGTTGTGTTCTTGAGGTTTGAAAGCAGACCCACAAATCTTGAGACTTTTATCAGTAAGAAGCGGAGTCTTCCTTCCCTCCCCTTCAATGCCAGCTGGCGTTAGCAAATAGGGTGAAGGGAAGTTATACTGGATGATTTCTGAAGTGAGGTCATCAAATGATACACAGTGGTTGTCTGCTATTTTTCCAGACATTTGCTTCTGGAAGCCAGTCACCATATTGCGGGGCAAGACTAAGTAGCGCGAGAAGGCCCCTTAAATGTATTTTGGCTGTCTCCCTGCGGATTCTGCAGACAGCCGCCATCAACTTCCAGATATGTGAGGAGGGAACTCTCAGGTGACTCCCGGGCCCACTCTTTGAACCCACTCAACATATGCTCAGTGGAGCAAAGGCAAGAGGTCCCCATTAACTCTGGCTGCTTTCAGATTCGTACACAAAATTAATAATATTTATTATTTGTTCCTATTGTATATAGTTGTATTTGGTTTGGCTCTATCTTATTTAGACAAAAAGGGGAGATGTAGGGGAGACCCAGCCAATCACCTTGTTAGCAGGGGGCGGGGTCCCCCGAAGATATTTTTTACTTATAAAGATTGCCGGCGTGCTCCTAGCCGCCCCTTCTACTTTCCTGTTCTCCGCTGGAACTTTGGTTCTGTGAGTCTTTCCCTAATTAAAGCTGAATATTTTATTATAATTTCCGTCTTCCGTTCATTTACGTCGCTACAGGTGCTTAAGCTCATACACGTAGCTATTGACCCAGACCACAGTGTCATGTGCTTTTTTGTTTTTTTTTTCTGATTGCCCCTTCAGAAGAACAAGTTTTAAGCTGTTGCGCCTTGAAAACATCTTGCCTTATCTCCACATCTGCCTCCAACTCCACCCTTTCTCTTCATTCTCTTCACAGCCAAAAAAAAAGGATTCATTGCCATCATGCCTATGTCCTCGCTCTCACTCCTTCCAAAGATGCTTGACCGCCATCTTTACTCCTGGAATGACTCGAGTCTCAGCTCCAATGCCCAATGAATGAAGCTGACAGGATTTGATCTTTGCCAATTTCTGTACTAATGGATCCTGCTCTGAAAACCCACTCCTGTTCAGACTTCCATAAGGCATGTCTCCTGATTCTGCTTGCTTCCACCTCCTCTAGTGGAGAGTGGTTTTCTGACTGTCCTTCCAGGCTTATCATCTTCTCCTTCTGCTTCTTCTCTCCTAATTAATCTCTCTCCAGAATTCACTCACTCTATTGGCTCAGTTATCACCTGGAAATTCCAAAATACTTATGCTTGTTTTAAATTTCTCTCCAAATATATATGTCACTGCCCACTGAATGCCCCCACCTGCAGTGTTAGATACGTCTTCAAACCTAAGTAAGCCCTTAAAAAAATACAACTTATCCTTTCTCCTCCATTATACCTTCTGCCAGGAGATAAAATCAGCAGCCATTAGTAGAAGTATTATAACAGACAGCAAAACTAGAAACTCCAACTTCACCAAAATTGATTAATTTTTTTCAGTTCTTTGTCCTAAATATGTCTTAAATCAAATAAATTCTCTCAACAACTGCTGGACACTATCCATCTCTCAGTGTGACTGGAGGTGATGAACTCTGGGGCAGGATGCCACTCTGTGAGGTTTCTTACGGAACTGCCAACAGCCTATTCTTGAGGATGGTAGAATAATTACTTTAGGAAGCAATTCTCACTGTGTTGGTGCCCTACTTAAAGTCATATGTGGGGACTGCTGTGGAACAAACTTTTTGCACACTATATATATGTATTACTCTCATTTGCTAATAAAAAGCCGATTGGCCAGTAGCTGGGCAGGAAGAGATTGAGTGCAAGAGCCAGGCTAGGAGAATTATGGGAATAGGAGGGGTAAAGTCAGAGAGTTACTGGCAAATGCAGAGAGGCAAGATGAGAATGTTCTACTAAGAGGAGGTACCAAGCCACATGACTGAACATAAATAAGAATTATGGGTTAATTTAAATGTAAGAGTTAGCTACTAATAGGCCTGAGCTATTGGCTCAGCATTTACAATTAATATAAGACTCTGTGGTAATTTGGAAGCAGCTCCTGGGATGAAAAACTCTGTTTTCAGGGGCTATCACATTTCCTTGATAAAGAAGACAAGGTTTTCAGTGTACCTTCACGAATTTCATTGTCTGGTGACATTCTGTTTTTCCCATGTGAGATTATTTTAGAGTGAATGAGCAAAAGTCCTTCTTTCTCACTTTTATTCCCCTTCAACTAGAAAACCATTAGAAAGCCTTGCCATTTTAGCACACATCCATTGATAGCCAGTTGTCATAATAAGCAAGCAATTTAAGTCTATTTCAGAAGGCAAGAAATTGTGACCCTATGAGTTATACGGTGAAGTTTGTGCACCCCCAGGAAGTTCCCAAGGGCTTTACGCTGATTTATAAGAATATATAAATAAAACTCGTCAGAGCTCCTGCCTTTGGGACTCACGCTCCAGTGCCACATAGCAAACATGTTGATAAATGAGAAACCTGAAGTACTGCATGCGGATAGGCACCAATGCATCCGTGCTTGGTTGTCAGAACCTCTTCAGAGCAAGAACATCTGCAGTCTTGATGATGGGATTGCCTAGGCCTGGGGAGGGCTTCTCTACAAGGAGCTATGAAGCTGGGATAAGGAAAATGCAGGAAGGAGAAGGGCCTGACCTCCAAACAGGGAAGGAAGCAGCATAACCTTCAACTGACACCAAACATCCACTGTGGAGCCTCGGAAAAACACCTCCTTCCCCAAGTGAACCTCAAATTCTTGCTTTCCTTGCCTGCCATATTGGGGAGGAATCACATTTCCTTGAACTTTTCTATCAGACCGTCTGTTTGCCTCTCTTGAGGAAGTGTGTGGGGGAAGTCATGACCGATGTGCAGCTTCTCCAAATGAAGACGATTTTCCATGATCTTCTGTGACTAATGGGTTGAGCAGAGCACGCCATGTTGGGTCACAGTTGTGGCATATGGTTCTACAGAGGGCAGTTATGTTTTGATTGTCAACTTCCTATTTAATTAGCCTCTTTCAGTCATGGAAACGTACACACACTGTGTCATACGTTCTGATTGGGATTTGACTCCTCTCGGGGCTGACTCACGCCTTCACTCATGAAAAGGACAAAGGGTTTCCTGCTGCACAACCCACGGCTGAGCTTCTGGTAAAGGCGGCAGACAACAAGGTGCTTGGGAGTGTAGTTTCAGGGATAGTCAGTCTGGTCTTACCCTTCTCCTCTCCCCTTTGCTCACAGTGACTTCGAGAGCAAATTCCTTACAGTTCTTTACTTCAGGAGGTAGCATTTATTTTCCCACCCATTTGCTTCGGGCCTGGCCCTGTGACTTGTTTGAACAGGATGTGAGCACCACTAGGTGAACTCTGGCGCTCAGAGCTCAAATGGAGACATAACCACTACCTTTGTCCCTTAGAATGATAGCATTCAGATGGTCCCACGAGGAAGTCCCTTCAGCCTGTTGGAGGATGTGAGGACACCCAAGGGAGATTCAGGGCCCCCACACAACAGCTATAACAACTATTAACCGTGTGGTTGAAACTGCCTTGAACTGTCTAACCCAGACCCCCCCCTGCCCCCAGCTGAAAGTGAGTGTCGTACACAGTGCACAGGTAAGATCAAGTGACAAACTGCTGTGTTAACCTGCTAAAATCTGGGTTGTTTTGTTTTGTTACGCAGCAATAGATAATTGAGTTGTGGTGCATAGCAAATTCTCAGACACAGCTGGATGACCAGCCCACCTCTGTACCCAGCTTTCTGAAGATCAGACTCTTCACTACTCCTACCTGCTGCTACAGTCTTCTCTGATAATTGGAACCGGCATCACGATTCAGTTCTCTAGAAGGCCAGACCCCCACGCTGGACTCTTTTTGGTTCTTCTACTTTGTTATTTCGGGACTGGTGCCCTGACCAAGTGTTCTCCCAAATTGCCTGAGTGTTTATTTGCTCAAAAATGACCCTGTCAATGTCATAAACATTGGACGTGCTTGTGATGCATAAACTAAGCAGACTGCAGCCTCTGCCTGGTGGATCTTCTATTATGGGGAAGGGAAAAGATAGATAGTGAATGAAAAATAAACCAGAATGTGTTGGAATGTAATAGAAGGTGATTTGCTGCTATGATGTAGGTGATTTGGGAGCGCCAAGATTTTGGTGCTGGGGACATTATAATTCTAAGTGAAGTAACTAAAGTGACTTTCTTTCACCAAAGATGTAGCTATCATGCAGATAATCAGAGAATAACAAATTTTTCCAAACTGAAGATGGACACAAAGGCCCTAGGGGTAGCATCAAGGCAGGTGGATAGGGTGAAGGGGGAGGGAGGTGTCAAGATTGAGAAATAAAAGAAAGCATTTGGCAAAGGAAGACTGAAAAGTCCCGTGTACGCCATGTTATAAAACAGAGGACATGTGAAGAATGGCCCCGAGATCTCGGAATAGGAAGAAGACGGAAGCAACAGAAAGGACCTGCAAAGGATCAGGCCTTCATGGTTCGGTCTTTTGAATCTCTGTAGTGCTCCTGGGGCAACAGGTTCAAACCTTCCCTCTCCCTGCCTTTCCTTTCTTTGCCTAATGGAACCCCAAAGCTGGGAGCCTAGGGAGTGATCTTCCCAAAAGATCTTTTGGGATGTTGGTGGGGCTTATGCGGGGCAAAGAAGTGTGTGGGTCGGCCAGCAGCTGCCGATCTCACACCTAAGACTAAGAAAGAGCTGCCCAGGCAGATCCGCATTTCAACTGGGAGGCCCACAGGCAGAGCCACACTACCCCTGACCAGGCCCAGAAAGGAACAGGGCTGTGAAGCCCCAGGGGACTCATGTCCTACTAATAATTGGGCTCATGCATACACAGAGCTGACCACTGACCACAGACAGCCGTGTGAGCCATCAAAGAGGGTAACAGTCACATGATCAATCCAGCCGGTGATCACAAGGGCAACTAAGATGGTGGCCACATATGGAGGTGGCCTTGATGATGCTAATAAAGCAATGATACTCACACAGCAGCTGGAGCTCTACATCAGCCCAGAAACACATGACCACCGAGGAATCTGAGATGTTCTGTGTCACTAGCCTTGACTCACTTCCTCTCTTCTTTCCTCCTTTTACTCCCGGAGGGCTCCTTGGGATGACAGGAAACACAGATTCCCACAGACTTCTGGTTCCTATACGGCAGCCACTCTTTCTTGTCTCTTCCACCCAAGATAATGTCTCAGAGACCCACTGCTGCCCCAGGGCTAGGATACCCATTCTATTGCCCGTGCTGGGTTCTGACTGTCTGTATCCCTGGGGGGGGGGGAACAGAAGACCTGGGGGGAAGTGTCTTAAAACCAGCATGCAGATGAGCTAATTGCCCAAAGCTGTTTGCTAATGATGGTCTGTCCGGTGCATATGTTCTTCATCAGAAACCCACTGCTTGGGGTTGTAATGTCCCAGCAGGCACCTGGAGACGTGAGAGGATGGCAGAAAGTATTAGTGACGTAATAAAAAACTCTATCAACAAACACATTGACAGCGACAAGATCAGAGAGGTCACCCAAGGCAGTAAAATCTTGCCCCATTTTCTTTCTTTCCTTTTTAATCATTTATTTATTTATTTCGACCAGCTTCCCCTCCCTTCTGTCCTCCCATTCCCTCCCCGTCCCTGCCCCCCCATCCATTCCTGCTCTGTTTCTGTTCAGAAGGGGCAGGCCTCCCATGGGTATCAACAAAGCATGGCCTATTATGTTGCTGTAGGACTAAACACTTCCCCTTGTATATAGGCAGATCAAGGCAAGCCAGTGAGGCATAGGATCTCAAGTGCCAGCTAAAGCTTTAGGGACAGCCCTGTTAGGAGTCCCACAGGGAGAACAAACGACACAGCTGTCACGTATATGTAGAGGACTTAGGTCAGTCCCATGCAGGCTTACTGGTTGTTGGTTCCGACTCTGAGTTCCTATGAAGCAGGTTAATTGTTTCTGTGGGTTTTCTTGTGATGTCTTTGACCCCTCTGGGTCCTACAATCCTTCCTTCTCTTCCACAGGATTCCCTGAACTAGGCCTAATGTTGGCTGTGGGTCTCTGTATCTGTCTCCATCAGTTCCTGAATGAAGGCTCTCTGATGACAATTGGGGTGGTCACCAATCTGATCACAGGAGATGGCCAGTTCAGGCTACGTATTTGCTATTGCTAAGAGTCCTAGCTGGGGTCATCCTTGTAGATTCGTGAGAGTTTCTCTTGCATGAGGTTTTTACCTGATCCTAAAATGACCCCTTTCCTGTCATCTCTTGCAACACTCTTCCTTTCCACTCTCCCAAACCAACTCCTCAAGTTCCCTTCCCCACCTGCCCAAGTCCATCCAGGAGATCTCCTCTATTTTCCTTTCCCAAAAAGGTCAGTGAGTCCCCACTTTGGATCCTCCTTGTTCCATTTACAACAAGCTAATTGAAGCTTTTAGGAAACCCATCAATCTGGGCCCCTCATAACCCAAAGGGAAAGTCCTTATGGGTTACCATATTATTATCCAGTTAGCCATGGCAGCTATAGAAAGCTTCAAAATCACAGATAGGATCTCTGACTACACAGACTCAAGTACTGAGTAAACACCAACTTCTCTGTGTTCAACACTGAGACTGAAGAAAGGCAGAAGGGACCAGAGAAAGGAGTCCAGATGACTGTGCTTGTCCCTGTAGGTGCCATTTGCCTGGCCCAAGGGATCTGTCTGATAAGGCTCAAAGGGTAGAAACTGGGTCTGTTTCAAATGTGACCACCCGGGCCACCAGACACATGACTGTATCAAATGCTGCCCGACCCCATGGCCATGGCCCTCGTGTAAGGATCCAGAGGATTGGCCCTGCTCCTAGAGAACGAGAGGACCAGCTGGTGGGAACATCTCACAGAAGTAAAGGTGCCCAGGGAAACAGACTTGCCGCCACAAAAGCTGACGGCAGCCTTACGGATTTCCAACCCAACCTCCTTTCATGTTGTTAACGTAATTGTGTCCTGTGTACTCACGTAATTGTTTATATGTTAATGTTAAAACAACGCGGGACAGAGGTCAGTCTGCTCCTGGAATTCCCCCAAATCACAGCACATGGTTTTTATTGTAGGCTTAAAAATATTTTGGCATGCCCAATTTAAAAGAAAATGACCTACTGGAGAGCGTGAAGGGGGCTGGTCCTGTGGAGACACAACCACAGGATCTCCATGACTCGGGGCACCAGGAGGCTATTCAAGGAGTTTCCGTGCGGGTCCATCCAGTGATGGTGTACCAGAGGCCAGGCGCCTTGAACCAGACCGATGACTCACTGCAATGAACATGTTGCCTGTGGGGCTGACTGGGTATACAACTGGCTGATTGACGAAAGTGTACACTGCGTGATACATCACGGCTTCCAGTGCCACCGGGATGAATGAAGAGGTGTTGCAAAGACAGAGGAGTGAGGGTTTTTTTGTTGTTTATTTGCTTATTTTGTTTTTAATTAGTTTGGGGGAGCATGTTACAGGGGTGAGAGGAGAGGCAGATATAGATGGACTTGGAGGTGAGTGGGATTGGGGTGCATGATGTGAAATTCCCAAAGAATCAACAAGAAATTATGTTTAAAAAAAAAAGTGTGTGTGTGCGTGTGTGTGTGTGTGTGTGTGTGTAAACTTAGGCACTCTTCTTTAACTCCATAGAATGGTATTTTTGGGTTTTTAAATGTTTCATAAAACCTTAAAATGTTACTTGTTTTTAAAAAGCAAGATTCAATAGAGTTATTAAACTATGAAATTTAACAATGGGTACAAATTTTGGTAAGGATTTCCTTTCAAATAAGGTGGTGGAATTTTTTTTTAAGGTTAATAGTCAAGGGTAGCAAAAATAAAAAGAAATAAAATACATTATATTGATAAAATATTTCCACAAGTTCTTTGTATATTTTGGAGATCAGCCCTCTGTCTGATGTGGGGTTGGTGAAGATCTGCCATTTTGTCTTCTTGACTGTGTCCTTTACTTTACAGAAGCTTCTCAGTTTCAAGAGGTCCCATTTATTAATTGTTTGTCTCCATGTCTGTGCTACTGGGGTTATATTTAGGAAGTGGTTCCCTGTGCCAATGTGTTCAAGTGTACTTCCCTCTTTCTCTTCTATGAGGTTCAGTGTGACTGGCTTTATGTTGAGGTCTTTGTCCATTTGGACTTGAGTTTCGTGCATGGAGATAGGTGTGGATCTATTTTCATTCTTCTACATGTTGATATCCAGTTAAGCCAGCACCATTTGTTGAATATACTTTCTTTTTTCCATTTTACATTTTTTTGCATCTTTGTCAAAAATCAGGTGTTTATAGGTGTGTGAATTGATATCTGGGTCTTCCATTCGGTTCCATTGGTCCTCCTGTCTGTTCTTATACCAATACCAGGCTGTTTTCAGTACTGTAGCTCTGTAGTAGAGTCTGAAGTCAGGGATTGGGATGCTTCCAGAATTTTTTTTTATTGTACAGGATTGTTTTGGCTATTCTGAGTTTTTTTGCTTTTCCATATGTAGTTGATATTATTCTTTTGAGGTCTGTGAAGAATTTTGCTGGACACTGAATCTGTAGATTGCTTTTGGCAAGATTGCTATTTTTACTATGTTAATTCTACCTACCCAAGAGCATGGGAGATCTTGCCATTTTCTGGTGTCTTCTTCAATTTCATTCTTCAAAGATTTAAAGTTCTTCTCATACACTCATACACTTTTCATGTACTTGTTTGGTTAGAGTTACTCTGAGATATTTTATGTTTTTTGTAACCAAATTTGACAATCTAAAACTAGAATCTACATTGAGAAATGAGATTCCTAGAATCTACATTGAGAAATGAGAGAACCAAATCTCACAAACTGTCCTCTGTCCCCCCCCCCCCGCACAGAGAGAGAGAGAGAGAGAGAGAGAGACAGAGACAGAGACAGAGACAGAGACAGAGAGAGGCAGAGACTATGGCATAAATACATGTATACTGATCAGGCTTGGCTCAATGTCTTTGAGATATAAAGTTTTTTACTTTATATTAAGAGCTATGTCCTTGCAAATACAGACTTGGCATTAAAGACTGTTTAGTGCAAATGTACCACATTTTCCTTTTACACAATGGAGTACTACACAGTAGAAAACAACAACAACATTTTGAATTTTGCAGGAAAATGGATGGAGCTAGAAAACATTATTTTGAGAGAAGTAACCCAGACACAGAAAGACAATTATCACGTACTCACTCATAGGTGGTTTTTAAACATAAAGCAAAGAAAGCCAGCCTACAAACCACAATCCCAGAGAACTTAAACAACAATAAGGACACTAAGAGAGACTTACATAGATCTAATCTACATAGGAAGTAGAAAGTAGAAAAAGACAAGATCTCCTGAGTAAATTGGGAGCATGGGGACTTTGGGGGAGGGCTGAAGTGGGGAGGGGAGAGGCAGGGAGGGGAGCAGAAAAAAATGTAGAGCTCAATAATAAAAAAAAGAAATCTTAAAAAAAATAAAGATACTGTATTTACGCAAGTATAGCCCTCTTCCATAGCATAAGGCTGGGAAGGAAAGAGACTTAAAGAGAAGTTATCTCCAGGACAGCACAGTCAAAAGTGTGCAGCACTGACAAGCCCCTCTAAGTGAAAGACTACCAAAGAATTAAAGTAAATGCTTTGTTTTGAAGAAAAAAAAAAGATTTCTTAGTGCTACTCAGGAAATAATCAGATCAACATTCTAATTTAAAAATAAAGGCTAGATCTAAATGAAAGTCACAAAAACGTTATTTTTAAAAATCTATCTTTATGTGTACCTAATGTTTATATATTTTCTCTACATGTTAACCCAAATTCCTTTTAATCTTTTAATTCCCTGCATAACTGAAATTTTAGAGTAGAGGACAAAAGCATATAAAATTGAGCATTACAGTCGAGCTGTTATCTGATTGATCATTGTCTAAGTTCTATGTCATCAAGTAGTCTGAAGAAGTCCCTGTTGCTTGGAGAAAATTACGGGAAGAGATAATAAGATCTAGATAATCCAAGTAAAGTTTTAAAGTTGGTTTTGGGGTGCTGGAGAGATGAATAAGAGGCTGAAAATGCTCTTGCAGAGAGACCGAGTTCAGTGCCATTACTTACAGGGCGCAGTGCACAGCTGGAAATTCACAGAGAGATGGGTTCAGTTCTGTTCTTACAGTGCGCAGTGCACAGCTGGAAATGCACACTGCTCTGGCAGAGAGACTGGTGATGGCAGAAGATACAAAATAATCCCACACTTACGTATAGTAAAGGGTTATTTATTTAGGGGAGACTTAGATCACTGTCCTAGATCGGGTTCAGTTCTGTTCTTACAGTGGGCAGTGCACAGCTGGAAATGCACACTGCTCTGGCAGAGAGACCGGGTTCAGTTCCGTTCTCACACTGTGCAGTACACAACAGCCTGTAACTGTAGCCCTAGGGAATCTGAAATCCTCTTCTGGCCGTTTACAGGCACCTGAACTGAAATACTCATGCCCACAGAGAGACAGACAGAAAGACAGGTGTATGTATGGGTGGACGGGAACACACACACAAAACAAAGTTGATAGAAAATTAATATTAATTAATTACTTAATTAATTAATTTGGGGTTTGAAACAACAGAAAGAAAAAAAAACAGTTAAGGCCCAGAGAAAGCAAGTTACAGGCTCAATTGATAGCTTTGCCCAGGGGATAAAATAGTTCCATAGACAGATAAGCCCTTACCACCTTAAGCAAGCCCCAGGCTGGAAAAACTATTATACAGGGGGCAATACCTGGCACAGCTATGGGAAAGCAGGGTTCAGTAGGGAACTAAGGAACATCTTTTCATTTTGTGCAAAGAAAGGTGTCCTATTGCTTGAAAAGAGGCTGGGCTCCCCTCAAAGATCAACGACACACATGGTTCCCTAATAAAAGCTCACGGGCCCCGCAATGTGATTTCTTTCCCAATATCAGGGCTTTGTTCTCTATCAGGCTTAATTGGTGACTCAGGAACTTGTAGTAACCAGAGTTAGTGGAAATGCCCCAAAGCCAAAGGAGTTATTGCCGTCAGTCCCAGCCTTGGGGATTGCCCCACAGACGGTATCAAAGCAAAGGATGATGCGGGGAGGACCTGCCTCACTGGGAGTGCCAAAACTCTTAGACCTAGAGCTTACCTCACTACCTAAAATTTGTAGCAAGTGAATATCTAAGATGCTTCTAAACTGTAGTAGCTAAAGCAGCTCTGATAGATGTCTCCTGTCAAGAATATAAGTGTCTTCTGATGTTTACTGAACATCTTGTCAGGGTAGTTGAGGATGCATTCTACTCAGACTAAATGAACTCAATAGTTTCTCTCTGAGTTCTTTACCTTCTTGTGTCTCCACAGCCTCAGGAACACCTTAAGGACAAGGCCCCTTGCACCTCCAGCTAAAATGCTAAAAGACTTCAAGATTCTCTTCAAACAGAAAGGATATCTTAGCTTCTTAAATACAAAGTTGTGATCTTTTTATAAGCAAGTAGCTGTAAACTTGCTTTGTGTTGTGATACATACATACATACATATACATACATATATGTATATATATGTAGAGGAGCCCCTTGTTTGGTTCCTGGCTGCCCAGCTATCTTAGACTCAAAATAATCACACAGAAACTGTAATTTAAAACACTGCTTGGCCCATTAGCTCTAACTTCTTATTGGCTAACTCATACATCTTAATGTAACCCATGGCCTACCAGCAAAGTTCCAGCACATTCCATGGCGTCTCCTGGCTCCGCCCTTCTTTCTCCCAGCATTCAGTTCCTTCCTCCTTGCCTACCTAAGTTTTGCCTTATCAACAGACTAAGGTGGTTTTTTTTATTCATTAATAGTGCTCACAGCACACAGAGGGGACTCCCACATCATATTGGTACTCTTGCTTCCTTTTGATCTATTCTACCATTAGATTCCAAAAAAAAAAAAAAAAGAAAACCAAAAAAAAAAAAAAACCAAAAACTACAGTTTGGGATTTTTCCACATTCTCAATCTTCGGTATATTTTGTCAATAGTCAAAGGGAACATTCCCCCAGGAATAACCTAACCAAAGATGGCTCTTCTGGAACAAGTATGGCCGTGGCTTCCCTGGGTCTTGTCCTTTCAGGGGACATTGATTGGCATAATTATCTTACTCTTATGTAGGCATTGTACCATTAATCTTATAAAATTTGTGTCTTCCAGGATATGATAGTTTTAAACTAGTTCTTTATGATGCAGCTTCTGCTGCGTGTGGTCCAAACCCTCCTCTCCAGTCATCAGGAAAGGATGGAGAGAGTTAAACGGCTGCCCTCAGGCAGAGTCTGTCTTTCTTCTGCAGAGACAAAATTATAGAAGACTGATTCTTATCATCCAAGCACCCCCAAAAGATTTCTGGGCTACAGCTCTTGGGTTGGAATTGGGTCAGGAGAGCAGGATACAGAGAGACATCATGATTAATGTGTCAAAGAAGTTAGCTGGCAGCAGATGCAGGGAAATCCCTCCTAAACGAACTACATGGAACAAAACTGAACGTGTTCAAAGAAAACACTTCGATTTCTGAGTGTGGGAAAACCGGGTGTTATTAAGTAACACATAAAGGTAGGGTGCTGTGGTCAGGAGCTTCTGAGTCCAAATCCTGGTCCAGGCGACGTTCGGTCTCAGGAATGTGTTTTCTTAATAAACTGCTTCCTTTTCTATCACTATCTGTGTATCCCAAGTCCAGCTCTTCATTCCATGCTGTGGAAGCTTGGAAATCTCAGCAGGTGCCCTCTGGACTCAGATACACACCTATAACACTATAGCGTCCGGTGTACGTGTCGGAGAACAGTGCAACAGCCGCTGCGGTGCAAGCAGAGTGGAACAGAAAAGAGCATGCAAGAAAGATCACAGATAACCCATTTCCCCAGATGTGCAGGATCCTCCAGTGTGGGGTTCTCTAAAACCAGTCAGGAAAATACATAGCTGGACACTTGAGTCTGCAGCCGTCTATGTGGACAGGCTAACATGGGTAGTAGTAGTCCACGTGATATGGCTATGATAAATGTCTGTCTACATGTTCCAAAGTAGAAGAACCTCCACTGAAAAGCAAGGTTCCAAGCCTTCTTCATCACACAATTCTATGACCAGAGCCTGGGCAAGATTGTCTCAAGACAGTTGGAAGGGATGAGTGTGTGGACGAATCATTCATTGTAGCATGTTTAAGTCTCCAGGGAAGAAGACATATGTGTTGTCTGAGGACATCTGTGTCAAAAAAAGTACTGAGTGAACTAAGAATAAACGTGTATTTTAATATTGAGCACGCGTGCGTGCACACATAGACACACGCACAGATGCACAGACACACACACACACATAGATACAGGCATACACAGAGACAAAATCATACACAGCCACAGCCACAGCCACAGCCACACACACACACACACACACACACACACACACACACACACACACACACACACACTTGGCTCCAGGCTTCCAGAGAACAGGGCTGATGGTCTCTTGTCACAGGAGTGCTGTAAAACTTTTTTTTTAAAAAAATATTTATTTATTTATTATGTATACAATATTCTGTCTGTGTGTATGTCTGCAGGCCAGAAGAGGGCACCAGACCCCATTACAGATGGCTGTGAGCCACCATGTGTTTGCTGGGAATCGAACTCAGGACCTTTGAAAGAGCAGGCAATGCTCTTAACCTCTGAGCCATCTCTCCAGCCCCCTGTAAAACTTTTTAATGGCAAAACAGTAAGGCAAAGCTTCTTCAGCGATGCAGAGCTACACTTTCTGTTTGAAAGTGAGGCAGAGGTGGGCACAGACAGAGACAGGCAGACAGGCAATAAGAAGCATTCATATTAAATTTGGTGAAAATGCTCACCAGGGCTCACGACCTCGCAAAGCTGAACTCTGTCGCCACCTGCAGTCCAAATGGTACATTGCAATTCCCCATCTTAGAAATAGGCTTGGGAATTGGCACCTTGGTAGCTAGAGATGCAACTAGAATTTTTCTAAGAGGTAGACTTTTGTTCAGAAAGAATCACAGTAAACTATTTATGTATGTAAATGTGAAATCCAAGTTAAAATGTTGTCAAATAATTCAAATGCGGAGGCATCAACTTTTTGAGTTTTGCTAGCTGATACCCAAGATAACATGATGTCCATTAAAGCTTTATTAACTTTCCTTTACCTACTCCCCCCCCCCCCCACCGGGATTGCCTTCATTTGAACTAACATGTGTCATTTATCTGGGGATGTTTTGTGTGTGCTTTGTGCAGTTCTTGATTGGGTCGACAGTGATGCTCAAGTTGGTATCTTAAGAATTTGGTCAAAAAAATCAGTCAATGTAACATCTGAATCTTGGTTTGGGTGATTTAGGGGACCTTGAACATATTGCCCTCTAGGCTAAATCTGTTCTAGAACCTCTTGGAACAAATCCCCTAAATGAATTCCACAGCAGACATGCACAGCATGAACAGGGCACTTGTGCGTGTGCACATGCGCACAGAGCACACCATACACACATTTCTTGCCCACCCACCAAGTTCCTGAGTGCAACCTGAGAGATCTTCACACTGTGTACCAGTCGCTTGTCCTGTCCCCACACCCACCGTTCTGAGAAGTAGAATAGCGGATAAGATCTCAAGGGTGCCTCTCCCACACATTTACATAATTAGAACATCTGTGGCCTGCTTGAGAAGATGGCGTGGTTTTCTAGGGAGGAGAAGGAATTTAAGTACGAGTCTTGGGCTACAACAGAAAAGTCTCCCTGCAGTTCCTGAAGTGTATCTGTGCGAAGTAACTCCTTCTCTTTTTGATTTTTGATCCCCCAATACCACAACATCATCATTCATTATCATTTATGCCAAGTAATGCTTAAGCATGCATGGGCAGCCTGTTTATGGTGGTTCTCCAGCTGTTCCTATCCTGGGCAGTCCTAGATGCTTGTTTTATTGTCATGCCCAAGGTTCCAATCTTTCTTTATGCTCTATCCAGTGTTTTGGGGGCCTTCCTCTTTGCCTTATCCTGTGCACTCCTCCAAGCAGTGCTATCTTTGGGTATCTTCCGTCACTCATTCTCATAACATGACCAAAGTATCTCAAGCGCCATTGCCAAATCCTGTAGTTTACTTCCTTCTGTAGATGGAGATGCTTCTTAATGTCATCATTGCATAGCCTTTCTCTTCATGTGACACCTAGAATCCTCCTGAGACATGCTATCTCAAACACATTCAGTCGCTGTTCTGAGGAGTGTCTCATTGTCCAGGTTTCGGAGTTATAAAGAAGACAACTCAAGACAAGTGTCTCATATACTTGTAATGTTGTTGTTATGTCTCTTGCTGACCAAACCTCTGCTAGTGAAACCCAATGTGGACAATTCCATAATAACCAGCCTTCAACTAATTCTACCAGAGCTCTGCAGCACGAGAATTTTTCTGGATTTTTCCGATTTATTTATTTATCTTGGTGTATTGGGGTGGTGGTAGGGGATGCACCATGGCCCACATGTGGAGGTCAGAAGACAGCTTCTGGAAGTTGGTTATCTCCTTCCATCATACGCGTTCCAGAAATCGAACTCAGATCATCAGGCTCGTGAGTAAAAATGCCTTTTCCAGCTAAGTCATCACACTGTCCCCAGTGTGTGTGTGTGTGTGTGTGTGTGTGCGCGCGCGCGCTTCCTAGCTCTGGATCTGTCAGGCAAGTGATCTGCCACTAAACAAAGCTCTTACCCCCAGGCCTGATCAATCTGAGGCAAGGTATCTGCTTTTTATAGTGTCAGGTCTACTTCCTCTACACTGTGTGTCCTTGAAGGGCAGAGGCCATGCCTTCAAGATCTTTGGGTCCCCAGCACCTAACGTAAACTTAGCAAATATCAGATACTGAAAATTTCTTTTGTCTGTGCAGAGAATGTGATTCTGCTGGGGCTGCTGATGTGCCTGGGTGTCCCATGGGCACAGATCACAAGAGGAGACCAACAAAAAGGAGGGATCGTTGTTAAAACAATTAACTGGGGGCTCTTCTAAGTCTTGAGTTCCGACTTCATCATAGCAAGGGGCAGCTTGGAGAACGGGCATAGTCTAAGAAAATGAAACTTAGATTAACTAAACAGAAACTGCCAACTAACCTCTAATTAGCAGCTCAAACAATTAGAAACTCCTGACTAACATTTAAGCTGGGACTTTCCACTTTAAGCAATCAATTTTTTCTTCCCCTTGTTTCGAGAACGCCTTCTGAAAGTAATCTCCCCACCCTCCAGTAAGCCCCCCTGGTAAAGCCCTGAACAACTCGTCATTGGTGCTGCCTGACTCACAAATCACTCAGATAAACTCTAACATGCCTAAACTTATGTGCCCAAGTTTATCTCCTAGCTCGTAGCCGAAGGAGATATGCCACTGTGGGAGGGTGAAGCAGGGTCAGGCTACCAGGGAGCCAGAGCACAGAAACTGACCTCTGAAGGGTACCTGAGTGTGTGGTGAGGATGCAGGACTGAGTGGAGGCTCTGGTGCTCCCAGATACGGGCCCAAACTCCTTGGCGAGCCATTTGCAATTGGGCCCCACCCATCTTCCTGCTTTAATTTTCAGCAACTCCTCAACCGCAAGCCTTGGGTTCCAGCCACATGGATGACACACCATACCCCAGACGTGCCCGGGGCTCTCCTCCATCACACCTTCCTGAATTGTTGATTCTACATAGAGTGCTTGGCCCCCTGTTCACTGACAGGAAGTTTTTTTTTTTCTTTGAGTCCAGGGTTGGATGTCTTCTTGTGCAACCCTGCGCTTCCTGGGCAGCTCTCCTCCCCAGTCTGCCTGGCACTGCGCTCTCCTTGGGTCATGTCCTGAGTGTCTACCCAGAACCTCATGCTCATCTTCCCAGTCAAGAATTTGTTCCCAATACCTTTTGTGTTCCAGCACTTTGCTGTAGACACTGGTGACACGGAAGAGGGCCAGCAGCTCACCTGTCACTGAGCCGGGATAGTACAGGCTGGATAGAGTCGTGTTGGATCAGGGACATGGGGGAAAGGATAATTCCATACTAGAGCAGGGACACAGAGTTTCTATGAAATGAAAAATTGCTGGGGCCCTTGGACAAAGAGTGCAACTCTAAACGCTCAGAAGAGTCCAGCTTGATTTTCTGGGGCATGACCTCCCCTTGAGACAGGGACTCCACTGGACCCTGGACTCAACATCCAAGAAAATCTGTGGGTGTCTTTCCAAGAAATCACCAGGCACCTTTGCCCGTTGAATTGTGTGTGAAACACAAGTCTTACTATGCCTGCGTCAATAAACCATCGCAAACTCCGTGGCTGGAAATAATGGAAGTATATTATATTACAATTCTGGAGGCCAGAAAAATCTGAAATCCATGTCAGGAGCATTCTTGCCTCCTTCAGTTTCTAGAAATCGCTCGCATTCATTATCACAGGTCCCTACTCTGTCCTCAAATTTTTTTTTTTTTTCGAGACAGGGTTTCTCTGTGGTTTTGGAGCCTGTCCTGGAACTAGCTCTTGTAGACCAGGCTGGTCTCGAACTCACAGAGATCCGCCTGCCTCTGCCTCCCAAGTGCTGGGATTAAAGGCGTGAGCCACCACCGCCCGGCTCTGTCCTCAAATTTAACAGCAAAGTTTACCGTAGTCTCTCTCTGACTCCTTCCTTCTCATGAGGCCTCATATAATTTCATTGGGCCCAAATGAACCATGGAGGAAAAGTCCCTTTTTGCTTTTTAATGTAACATCCTTACAGATTCTGGGGATTAAGATGTAGACGTCTTTGTAGTCAGACTCTGAGGAAGAAGGGCTCTGTTTGCCGGTGCTAGGCTGGACCGCAGTCCCGCGCCTTCTTATCGACTCTGTTCAAAGTAGAACTCAGTACGGGTAGAGGGGTCACTCTCTTTGGTAAGCTGCACTGGCTGCTGGGGCTCAACGGGGCCACAGAGGAACCAGCCAGGGAAAGCAGCAGCCTCGAGCCTGAATGCAGAGCCCAAGCTTCTCTGGAAGAAGGTGAAGCGGGTGGTTTGCTCTCCGCCTTTGTATAGGTCCTCGATGCTCACATCCTGTGGGGCAAAGAGAGACAGCTACGAGGTGAGATGATTCTGATTGGATGTCAGCCCTTGACGCCTCAGAAACTTGGCCAAAGAACTCAATAGGAAAGAGTTTGACCCAGGGACGGTCCTTCCGTTCCTCCCGTAGATCCCAAAAGGTGAGAATTCCCTCCTTGGAGGCAAAGAGAGATAGGGGGCAAGAGAGGGGATGTTCAGGTGCAAAGATGCATTTGCAATCTGACAACATGGGCAAGACTGACTGCTGTGTCCTTCAGGATGAGGAGGGGTCTCTCACCTCCACCTTCAGGGAAGGGCCCTCTCTTGTCTCAACACATGCCAGGCAGCAACTTCCTCCCTGGATCCCCAGGAAGATGGGCACCTTGGAGCGGTCCAGGCCTCGGTTAGGAAGGATACAGATCTTCTCTAGGGGGTAAGACAGAATGCGAGTCAGGCAGTAAGGGGACCCCAGGTGGAAGTTTTTTTTTTTTTAGCAAGATATGGCTCAGCAAGGAGCAGCTGTGCCTGGGCACACCTGGCCTGTTTCTGCATGGAGACTGCAGGGTGAGTGGAACTCTCCAGGACAGGCTGAAGCTGCCCTTCACCTCTTCTCATTATCATGGGGGCATCATTCTCATGTCTCTAAAGACATGAGAGAGGAAAAGAATCAAGGGCCTGTAACATGGAGATTGGGCGGGTCCTGGGAGAGAGGCCCCCTGAGACTGACCTGAACTGCAGTGGTCTCAACAAGGGCCTGTAACATGGAGATTGGGCGGGTCCCGGGAGAGAGGCCCCCTGAGGCTGACCTGACCTATAGCTGTCTGAATTAGGACCTCTAACATGGAGGTGGGGCGGGTTCCCAGAGAGAGGCCCCCTGATGCTCACCTGACCTACAGCTGTCTGAACAAGGGCCTGTAGCATGGAGATTGGGCGGTCCTGGGAGAGAGGCCCCCTGAGACTGACCAGAACTGCAGTTGTCTGAATTGAGGCCTGTAACATGGAGATTGGGCGGGTCCCGGGAGAGGTTCCCTGATGCTCACCTGCACTGCAGTTCTCTGAATCAGGGTCTCCCACGAGGAGCTGGCCATTCCGTGTGTACAAAACCTTTTGATGCGCGTCTTTGATTCTGAAATAGGAGGGCAAGGTTAATGGCCTGCTGTTACCAAGGATCCTTGCGTCTTCCAATCCCTGGGCTCTGGGCCACCACACTGAGCCTTTGGTGAATTCTCCATTTCCGGAGAGGAGTGGGGACGCTGCTCCCCTAAGGGCAGAAGCAGTCTCCATGCCAGAGCAAGAGCAGGTTTTCTAGGCTCATAAGTGTCAGAGGCTCTCAGGAGTGACAGTGGCCAGTTTCTCATGAAGAGATAGAGATGTTTTCACGGCTGAGTACTTGCTTTGAGACTCGGGTATCCCAGGGACACAGTGGGATTTGGAACCTATCCCAGCTTTGGAACCACTCACTAATGAAGAGACTGAGGATGCAATAAGTGTGATTTGCTTTGTAAACTTAAAAATAAAAGAGAGAACTCTGAAAACAGAGTCTGTGTCAGTAGACGCTCACTCCACTCTGGCCATGGTGAGGTACACTCTGGGGGGACTGAATCCAGGAGGCCAAAGCAGAACTAGATCAGGGCCTGATTAGTCACTGGGGATGGCTGTGGATCTAATGACCTGCCTGGGAGGGTGAGTATGCACCAGGGAAGCTGGGAGAAACTGTCATGCATGCGAAACATCAAAACCATGCCTGTTATTAGCCTAGTTGCCAGGCTGGTTTCAGAGATGCCCATCAATTGCTCTCAGAGCCCAGGTAGCTCCCAATACCTTGGACCAGCGCCACCACCTCCAGGAGCCTGGTCTCGCTCCGCAACAGCTGGTGATGGCTGTTTAGAAACAGCTCACCTGCTGTATTTAAAGCAGGCTCATTTGTACGTTAAGATCAAAGGTCTGCGAAGATCTTGCCACCTGGCAGTCTTCTCAGCCTTTGGGAGCTGGGACGTGACAGTTCACCTCCTGGAAGCATTCTGTTTAGACACCACTAAGTTATTGTCAAGGAAGCAGTGTAGTGGTAAATACTTGAATTCAGCACTTGGGAGACAGAGGTGAGCAGAGCTCTGTGAGTTCAAGGTCGCCCCGAATGTACATAGCAAGTTCCAGGCTAGCCAGTGCTATAGAGAAACTCTTCTTCCTTCCTTCCTTCCTTCCTTCCTTCCTTCCTTCCTTCCTTCCTTCCTTCCTTCCTTCCTTCCTTCCTTCCTTCCTTCCTTCCCTCTTCTCCTCCCCCTCCTCCTCCTCCTCCTCCTCCTCCTCCTCCTCCTCCTCCTCCTCCTCCTCCTCCTCCTCCTCCTCCTCCTCCTCCTCCTCTTCTTCTTCTTCTTCTTCTTCTTCTTCTTCTTCTTCTTCTTCTTCTTCTTCTTCTTCTTCTTCTTCTTGCCAGGTATGAGTTAAGGTCACCGTAAAGATGCTGCCATTGGGACTCAAGACTGTCTGAGCTTTCTAAGTGCCAGATATGCCAGTTCAGAGAACACAGCATCTGATCCCACTCCCTGCTTTTGAGTGGTTGTATAATATGAGGAAAGTAATACAACCTCTTGGAGCTGCAATTTCCAGATCTGTAAAATGGACTTAGTAATACTCTCCTGACAAAGTTCTTAGTCTGCTATCGGGAAAGAGGGCTGTTGTTTTGGGCAAAAACGAAGAGTTCAATTCTTGCTTCAATTCAATGCTTGAGTTCAATTCAGTGCTTAAGAGTTTGTGTGTGTGTGTGTGTGTGTGTCTGTGTGTGGCCAGAAGGAGCTTCATCCTTTGATTCAGCCCTTTCCCTTCTTATGTGTTTCCCCAGACCCCTTGATTGAGAAATCACCAAAATTACTTACATGTAGTATCTTGCCATGGGAAGGGAGCACATTCCTGCTGTTGGGAGTGTCTGGTCTTCACTGGGGAAAAGAAGACACAGGCTGTCAGAAGAGTAGCGGTGTGTACTTGGGGACAGCCAAGCTGGGACTCAGAGATACTCAACCACAAGCTGCTCCCATCCTGTAGGCATTGCAGAATCCTCCAAGGTCTCTGCAGCTCTCCCAGCTCTAGGCAGCTCTGCCTTTTCCTAATTCCTGGCCATTAGATCAGGTTTAGTCAATGGAGGTGTGAGCCTCTGCTGAGATTCTAAAGAGCAGATTCACTTAAAGAGCCTACCACCTCACTTCCCAGGCTGAGAGGTGGGTGTTCTACAGATGGGGGATAATCTCAGGGCAGATTCAGTCCCATTTCCCAGCCTGGCCGGACGGTCACCCAGACAGAGGTGACCTCTGTCCTCCTTACCCAGCAGGGTGTAAGACACTTAGCATAGGAAGGAACACCTTAGCTGGGGAGAACAGGCAGGGTCTAAGGGACGAAAGCATCGTTCCTGGGACTGGGGACTGCTGACATGTGTGTGGAGTTGGTCCACACACCTCCCTCTCTTTTTTCTTCCAGGTGAAAATCAGAACAGGATGGACATACAGACATTCGTGCTTTTGAAAATGAGCACCTTGACTTGAAGAGAGTGACCTACATAAACTCTAAGCCACAAAGCTTCCCAGGACTGTGTTCCTTCCTGGAGGAGTACCCTAGCCTCGAGCTCCTCCCTAAAGTGATCACCCAGAAAGTCCAATCCAGAACAGCACACAAGAAACTCAAGACAAACTACAGTAGGAGAACAGCTCTTAAGAGTAAATGCAGGGGTGTCTGGGCCTACTGAGTAGATCTCATTCATCCTGAGCAGGAAGGGGGATAAAGAAAGAAATCTTTATGTAAGAGAGTAGAAAATGAGATAGAAGAATACGGGAAGACACAGGACTTGGAGATGGAAGAAGTTATACTGAGGGAGGCAGGTAAGGAAGACAAGACTGATGCTGGTGACGGCACTGAGACCACCATGATGTCACTGAGATCCGTGCTCTGCTATTATAAAAAATGGAACTGTAGCCCAAGTGGATTTTTTTTACTGGAAAGCAACTGGGCAAAAGTTTGAGACCTATTGAGAGTAAAGAAAACAGGGCACTGATGAGGTTGAAGACTCCACACAAAGGCTGGCGTTACGGACTGGGCTCCAAGCAGCCTGTCTAGTCTATGATTGCATGTGCTGTTGCCATTTTCCAGGGGAAGGGAAAGGCCAAATTACCCAAATGTTTAGTTATAAAATAGTTCAATTGAATATTTTTGCAATGTTGGAAAGTTGGGAATACTCCCCATGTCCAAGATTAGGCCATTGGCTGAAAAAGAATGACAAATCCAGAAAATGAAGCATATGTTCATTAATGATGACATTTATGGCATAAAAATTTCCAAATATATGAAGTGAAAAGGGTAGGTTATAAATAACATACAAATTCCAGTCAATTCATAGGTATGTGGAGATACACACACGGGACCAAAGACCGCTGGTACTCTCCCTTGCAGCATTCAGTCACGGCTGGCAGGATCATCAGTGATTGTTAATATTCCTTAACATTTTCCTGTAGTAGATTTAATATCTTTTGTAAAGTAAGCATTATTCTTTAAAATTATGAAGTGTTTAGTTAAAGTCATAGATGCCAAAACACTTGGCAAGTATTTTTCTCCCTGGCCTTATTCAATAGTGCTTGAAGTAATGTCTTGTTCTCCAGGTCTGGGGTAAGGCCTGAGACTGTATTTTAAACATTCAACCAGGTCTTGATAATGCTGCTGGTCTCCAGACCACACTTGGAGCAGTAAAGAATAGTGAATTCTTCCTCTAGCCCATGCAAACTAATAGCAGCACAACTCAAGGCAAGCCTGTTTGATGACGTGTTCCCTTTGAGCCAGACCACCAAGGCTCCGTTAGTTGTGGCAGAGAAGTAAGAGCTGGGTTGAGGCCCAAGAGGGGCCGTTGAAGTTGGTAGGTGTGTGTGAACCTGCACATCCAGCCTGACTTCAACTCTTGGTCAATGCCAGCTCCAACAGGCAACAGAAATCAGTGTTGGTCTCATTAAGCTGGATCCTTGGGATTCTAGAAACTACCCATTTTGGCATGGCGCAGACTTTCAAAGTTTCCTATAGACTCTCACGTAGGGTTCCTCTGCCTAGGTTCTGGCTAGATCGTGATAGAAGAGTAAGAAGTTACTAGCTTGTACTAGTTTGAGGTCACACAGGAAGCCTGGGGTCCTGATGCTCTTCCCTGTGTGCCACACACTTGATTGCCAAAGTTTCCCCTTCCTTGTTAATCCCCAAACAACCATTCACTCAGTTTGGGTCTATGTCCCCCTTTCCTTTCTCTGATTTATTCCTGGCCACGGACCTTGGCTGACTCAGACTTCTCTGACTCTCCTGCCCTGCATTGAGTGCCTCCAACAGATAGTGCCGCGATCCCTCAACATTCTCTTCATTTTCTCTAACATTCTCTACACGAAGCCTTTTGTCCCCAAGAACAAACCAGCCTTCATGGAGCCCAAACCAAAGGCATTTTAAGAATTATTTTTCTATTTCTTACTACCTCCTTGGGATCTTTGACATTAGTTGAGTTCTTCCAATTCCCCGTCTATCAGAGGCACATTGTAGAGTCCCTTTCCTAGGGTCATGGCTAAGGCTGAGAGTCACAAGGAGGTATCCTATGTATTTGTATTTTCATTTGCTATGGAATTGTAATCCATCTCTTCCTACAGCTGCAACCATCACTTTGGCCTAATGCCTCCCAGACTTCAGCAGTCCATAGTCCACCCTCTTCTTTGGAAGTCCTGCCGTCATGCACACCAGATATGTGTAAGGTTACTTATCTTTTTCTCTCAATCCACTTATCTCTCTCAATTCTACTTCTCTCACTTTTCTAATATTTCTCTCATCAGTGAACTTCAAAACCCAAGAAGTACTGAACATGTACCTCTCTTTCTCTTTAGGAGACATTCCTTTAAAATGTGACTTTCTTTTTGTTTTCAGGTGCTACCGTAAACAACCTAGTACTCCTGGTTGCTGGACCATCAACCCAATCTATAAAAAGCATACGGAATTCATTTTTAAAGTACATCTTTGACCATACTACTCTTCAGTTCTAGAATCTACAATGGACACCTATTTTGCCACCATCTCACCCTAGTTTGCTTGTGCAATATGATCTCATTTCTCTCTCCAGGACTCCTTCCTCATCCTCTCTAAGGGCACACTCAGTGTTGCCTCTGGTTTCTCTGCTCCAAAGCCACCCTCTTCATCACTGATCATTCACGTCACTCATATTAAGGTCACTGGGCATGGCTTCAGTACACACGGGCTCAGTACCTTGTTTGTCCAATTGCACAACAACCGAGAATGAGAGCTCAAACACACAGGGTCATGTATCCTCATGGCCAATCCTCAGGTTCATGGCATTACATTATGCGGTTGTCAAGGTTCTTTCTAGGTCAAACTATGGTTGCCATGACTCGAAGTTTAATGATTCATTCATTTATGGTTATAACACTACTCTGAGCTCCTATTAAAATTTACTATATTGTTTATTAGTGTACATTAGACAATTGTTTGCCTTATAAAAGTTGATAAGATCCTGAAATCATGAAGCTCATCGGAAGCTCTACCCAACCACATGATTGACACACACAGGAACTTAAGATGAGAACACAGAAACACTGTAGGCTTTGACTGCAAGGATGGATTCCAGAAGTAACTAATTCATCTTGATTCTTTTTGTACCTGGGCCTCCAATCTATTCCCATAGCAATGAGATGTTAGGTAATTTTTTTTCAAAACTGTTTAAATTTCACAGGAAAAATTTTCTTTTTCCTCAAAAAAAAAAAAAAAAAACGATAGTTGGATGTATGATAGATAAGGGGGTGATGGAATTGCTTCAGAGGAGGTAGTGGAGACATTAGCATCTTGATGGTATTCCTACTGTCCTACTGAAGTGAGTCACAGAATATCTCTAGAGAATGTCTGTGTGTCACAAACAAAACACTGTTTGAATACTACTGGCCTAGATGATTATTTTTGAGATGACTTTGTGGTTTCAAATATATGACTTTGCTTTAACAAAATCTATACTTCTCCTTAAATTCTATCAAGTACTCCCAAACTTAGAGAGCATCACACAACACTCTGTAAAAGGCATTCCTTGCTCCTTGGAGAACTTGGCATTTTGAAGGCATTGACAGAAAAGTGTGTGTGTATGTGTGTGTGTGTGTGTGTGTGTGTGTGAGAGAGAGAGAGAGAGAGAGAGAGAGAGAGAGAGAGAGAGAGAGAGAGAGAGAGAGAGAATCTGTCACCACTGACCTGTAGATCCTGGTGTCTGGAACTCTGATGCCTGGAACCTCCAACTGACTTCTTCCGGGCACCAACACTGTGTTTATAATGTCTGGTCAGGGTGGGACAGACCTGCAGCAATCTGTAATTGCCTCCAGATCAGGGAAGAAGAGCCCAAAGATTTCATAATATCTTCAACACAGTACAAATAATAAGGAGGTGGGGAGATTAATGAGTATTTGTGGGAAGGGGAGAGAGTCACCCATAAAGCCTTGACAGAGGCCAGACAGTGACCTCCTGTCTCTGTAGCTACTGTCATTTGACTGTGTTATTAGTGGTTTTGCAGCTAGATAAACAATGCTGGGATCAAACATCTTTGATGCTCTGTGGGGTTCCATTTGAGACTTGGAAAGGTCTGAAGGACCAGAAATAGAAGACTACAGCTGCTGGGAACCAGATGCATCCAGGGAGCCACAATGAAGCTGGGGCTGGTTACATCACAAGTGTGGCTCTGCTTGGGAAGATGAGAGGAACCCTTTGCTTTTCAGACTTAATTAGTTGATGCAAAATTATTGAGATGGAGTATATAAGGAAACATGGCTGTAGAAGACATTGGCCTGTATAGGAGCCACGTGTTCTGGATTATTAGGAAGTATGAGAATTTGAACAGTGCAGGGTCAATAAACTCAGTTATCTTGTTGAAATTACATAACTCTGTCCATCTGTTCATCCATTTTCCCATCTATCCACTCATCTGCCCAGTGAATTATCTATCCAGCCAACCCTCTACCTATTTATTTTCCATCTGGACATCAATCCATTTGTCCATCCTTTTTACATCCCCCACTAGGGGTAAGGAATTGGACAGAGTGTTCTCTGGAGATTAACTGCCTTATTGTAATTTTCCTTTTTGGCTCATTTGCAAATTTCTGCAAAGGAGTTGGTGAGGAAGACCCGGATAATCACAGAATGAGAAGTGGGAAAAGGTGGATGAGGATGAGACCCAAGTTTTGCTTTTTTGTTGCTGTTATTATTGTTGGTATTTTAAACTAACAATTTGTCAATGACATATATGCCTAGAAACATTTATTTTGTATGAGGTAATGGAAGCTACTGTAGAACTTTGCTAGGTTTCCATTATTGTATTAGAATCCAGTTCATGTTTTCCACCACCTTTTGGAGAAAGAAAATAAATCCTTATTTCTTGTTAAAATTCTTCATTTTTTCTCCTTGAATTATGTTTCATAATCATTCATTTCCATGTACTGTGTTGTTCTGGGAAGATAAAATGTTTAACATATGATCGTCATCCTTTGGGATATGCCCAAGAGCAGTATAGCTAGTGTAGTGGTATAGGTAGGTCTTGAGATAGATTGAGTTCCAGCTTTTTAAGAAACTACCATGTTGATTTCCAAAGAGGCTGTATAAGTTTGTACTCCTAATGACAATGGAGGAGTGTTCCCTTGCTTCATATCCTTTTCACCGTGAGCTGTCACTTGTGTTTTTGATCTTAGGTGTTTTGACAGGTAGAAAACAGGATCTTAGAGTCATTTTGATTTGCATTTTCCTGATGGCTAAGAATGTTGAACATATCTTTAAGTATTTCTTGGTCATTTGAGATTCCTCTCTTGAGAATTCTCTGTTTAGATCTGTGCCCCATTTTTAATTGGATTATTTGGGGTTTTTTTTTTTTTTTGGATGTCTAGTTCTTTATAGATTTTGGAAATCTGCCCTCTGTCAGATGTGGGGTTGGTGAAGATCTTTTCCCATTCTGTAGGCTGTCATTATGTCCCTTTGATGGTGTCTTTTGCCTCAAAAAAGCTTTTAGGTTTATGAGGTTCCATTTATTAATTGTTGATCTTAGTATCTGCACTATTGGTGTTCTGTTCAGGAAGTTGTCTCCGGTGCCAGTTCGTTCAAGGCTATTTCCCACTTTCTCTTCTGTCAGGTTCAGTGTATCTGGATTTATGTTGAGGTTTTTTTTATCCACTTGGACTTGAGTTTTGTGGAAGGTGATAAATATGGATCTGTTTGCATTCTTGTCTATATTAGGACATCCAGTTAGACCAGCACCATTTGTTGAAAATGCTTTCTTTTTTCCATTGTATAATTTTGGTTTCCTTGTCGAAAGTCAGGTGTCCATAGGCGTGTAGATTTACGTCTGGGTCTTCGATTAGATTCCATCGATCCACTTGTCTGCTTTTATGCCAATACCATACAGTTTTTATTACTGTAGCTCTGTAGTACAGCTTGAGATCAGGGATGATGATGCCCCTGGAAGTTCTTTTATTGTACAGGATTGTTTTAGCTATCATAGGTATTTTGTTTTTCCATATGAAGTTGAGTATTGTTCTTCCAAGGTCTGTAAAGAATTGTCTTATGATTTTAATGGGGATTACATTGAATCTGTAGATTGCTTTTGGTAAGATGGTTATTTTTACTATGTTAATCCTACCAATCCATGAGCATGGGAGATCTTTCCATCTTCTGATATCTTCTCCAATTTCTTTCTTCAAAGTCTTGAAGTCCATGTCAGACTGGTCTTTCACTTGCTGGCTTAGAGTTACCCCAACATATTTAATGTTATTTGAGGCTGTTGTAGAGGGTGTTGTTTCCATGATTTCTTTCTTAGCTCATTCAATCCTCCTCAAAGACACTTGCTCAACTATGCTCAGAGCAGCTTTATTTATATTAGCCAGAATCCGGAAACAATCTAGATGTCCCTCAGCAGAGGAATGGATAAAGACACAATGGAGTATTACTCAGCTGTTAGAAAACAACAATATATATATATATATATATATATATATTGAAATTTTCAGGCAAATAAATGGAACTAGAAAAAAAAATCATCCTGAGTCAGGTAACACAGACCCAGAAAGACAGACATGGAATGTACTCACTCATAAGTGGACATTAGCTGTAAAATAAAGCATAACTATGTCACAACTCACAGACCCAGAAAGACTAGATAACAAGGAGACTCTGAAACAGGAAACCCAGATCTCCCTGGGAAAGAGGAATAGAAGTGATTTTTGTGAGTGGACAGCAGGTGGGTGGGCATGGGAACATGGGGTAGGGCAGAGGAAAGAGACTACTGGAAAGGGGGGCATTTCCGGGTCAGGTAAACACCTGACACAAGGGAATCTATGAGGATGATCTCAGCTAAGACTCCTAGCAATAGCAGATACACAGCCCGAATGTCCATCTCCTGTGACCAGGAAAGACTTCAAGTGGAGGGAGTGGAAAACCATCCAGCCACAAAACCTTTGACTGACAGTCTGTCCTGCCTACGGGATGTGCTGGGGGTAAGGATGGCCTAGAGACTAAGAGAGTGGTCAACCAATGACTGGTCTACCCTAAATTTATGCCAGTTGAATAAGTTCAGACCTGACACTGCCTGGAGCACCAGGAACGGCGGGCTGGATGACCCAGAGACCTAGGACAGAACCAAACACGCCTGGAGGAAAACTATAATGTCAACGTAATGATGCCTAACAATATTCTGCTATACTCATAGATTGGATGACCACCCCAATTGTCATCAGAGAGGCTTCGTCTAGCCACTGATGGAAACAGATGTAGACTGGCAGAGCTCAGAGAATCCTGCTGAAGAGAGGTAGGAAGGATTTTAGGAACCAGAGGGGTCAAGGACATCACAAGAAAACCCACAGAATCAATTAACCTGGGCTCATAGGAGCTCACAGAGACAGAACAGACAACCAGGAAGTCTGCCAGGGACTGACCTAAACACACTACCTACATGTTATAGCTGTATAGCTTGGTCCTCTTGTGGGACACCTAACAGTGGTAACAAGGCTGTCTCTGACCCATTGACTGGCTTTTGAGACCCTATTCCCCATACTGGGTTGTCTTGCTCAGCTTTAATACACGGAGAAGTGCTTAGTCTTATTGTAACTTGATATGCCATGTTTTGTTGATATCCATGGGAGATGTGCCCTTTCCTGAACAGAGATGGAATGGGTTGGAGGGTGAGGGTAGAGGGAGTAGGGGGTAGGAAGGAGGGAAACTGTGGCTGGGATATTAAATAAGTAAATCAAAACCAAATAAATAAATAAATAAATAAATAAATAAATAAAATATTTAATGGTTTTAAAGATTCCTCATTCTAACTCCAAGGTCAGGGACTTTGTATCCCCTGGGAGAAGCATAAATGGAGTTCATGATCTTTAAGGTTACACTTGGGAGGGGAGGCCATTCAGGAGAAGATGTCCTCCAATAATCTGTTCCCAGTGGTCCTGTTGCTGCTTCCTGAAATTATACAAAGCAAGTGCATCCTCCTGCCTGCAGACCTTTGGGTGCTTTAAGCATGAGGTGGCTGCATTTTGTCTTTTCTTAAACACCATCAGCTCCTTTATCTCTTCCCTCATGCCCTGATCTTAAAACATCTCTGCTCTCGAAACATCTGCGCTTGACACAAACCTCAACTGCTGTGGCCCAGGTCTGTGGCTTCTACCAAAATCACAGAAATCTAAAAACACTAGGTTGTCTTCATTTGAACAGCCATGACGCCAGACTCTCTCAGGCTGTACATACCTCCCTTTATTGTTACTGTTACAACAATGGCAAAACAAATGTGTTTCTGTTCCTTCTTTCCCTCTGGATTTGGAAGTGTCAGCTTTTCTAGGCTGAAGTCGTTTTGAATTCTGCCACCCTACAAAGGATAAAGCAACCACTCTGACCTTTGAGGATGAGGTGGGATTTGAACTACTCTTTAATAAGGGTGTAGATGGGGGGAGGAAAGGGAGAGGATGCTCTAGAATTGTGAGCTTCCATGTTCTGTATTCCCCATGCTCCAAAAGTTTGCCAAGTATTAATCTGGGTGCTCAAAAACATTGCTTAAAACCATAGTGACACAGCTCCTTAAGGTCGTCTGGGTTCAAAGCCAACTTTGTACAGGGAGACAGCCCAGAGTATGGTCATAGCAAATGACCAGGGAACTCATCTCTTCAAACGCTTCTTACAGGAGGTGATATCTTAGCAGGGTGTTGAAAAGCAAGTGATTTCTGTCAGCAGCCAGGATGGGTACAATGTCCCCAGATAGAAAATGCACCATGAGACTCTCTGACCCACAGGCAGACATTGTGAATGGGGGATGCAGAAATACAGCCTGGTACCCGAGGGAGGTACAGGTCCTCAGTATCCCCAAGAGGCCTTGGTAGAAATCGTGCTGCCTGTTGCTCAGGAGGTCTTAGCTGCATCTGGACTGCAGATTTTAGGACAGGTGGATATTGCCTCTTCTGTCCTGCCCTCCTTTTTGCTGGTCCTCCTACTAACCTGCCAAGCTGCCAAGCTGGCCTGACAAGGGAGCTACAGCTGAATACACGGGGCTCAGCTCTGAACCCCTTCTTTTGTTTTCACTCTTAGTCTCCAATATTTTAGGCAGGAGTATTAGAGACAGAAGCTGGCGTGTCGGTGGGAAGTAGTGATGGTTATAGATGAATCAAATCTTATGGCAACAGGTTAACAGTTTAACAAGTGAAGCATGTCAGCTTTTAAATATCTTATTTGGGTCAATAAAGGGCTGGTGTTCAGTTTGAGAAGAAAACTGAAAATACTGGAGAAAGTTTTGATCATAACAGAGTAAATGCACATGTTTCCCTTTCATTGGATATTACTTACTCCAGCTTATCAACTTCCCCCAGAGTCTAGAGACGGCATTGATGAGCTCACAGGGTTTCTATGAGACAGGAATCTGGAGGGGGTGGGCAGCTGTGCTACAGTGTCTCATGAGACTGTAATCGAGCCAGCAGCTGGGTCGCAACGGCTGCTGGGTTAAGTTCCGCTTCTGAGCTCACACGTGCAGCTGTTGTCCACGGGAGACTAGTCCCCCCCCCCCCCCCCCCCATGATCTCTCTACAGGGCTGCTTACAGCATAGAGTCTGGCTTCCCCCAGTGTACAGAGAAACAGGCCCCCAAAGAAGCCGTTAAGGTGCCTTTTATAATCTACCCTCTGCAGTAGCCCGCTATCACCTCCGCTGTATTCCAGCGTCCAGAGATAACTCTGGTAGAGCGGTAGAGGGAATGAACCCCAGGAAGCAGAGGTCGCCAGAAGCTCCATGTTCCCTCCAGCTGCTCGGGCCAATCATCCACACTTAGAAACTTAAACCAGCAGAAATGTATTCTATGATAGTGCAGGGGACTGGAAGTCTGAAGTCAAGGCCCCAGCAAGGCGGCATGCCATCTGAGGCTCTAGGAAGAAACCCCTCCTTCCCTCTTCCTGGCTTCTGGTTTTACACATAGTCCGGGGATCCTCTTTGGCTGGTGGCGGCAATGTCACTTCAACCTTTACCTCCGTGTCACAAGGACCTGTCCCCTGTGCCTCTTCTGTGTCGAGTCCTCGTTTTTGAAGGACACCAGTCAAGTGAGAGTTAGTGCAGCGCTCTAACTGTAAAGACCCTGCCCTGGTAAGGGCATCGTAGGTTTGGGAAGGACATGAATTTGAGGAGGGAACTTGCTAACCAACACAGTATCCCTAGGAAGCTGGCTGCCACTCATAATCCCAAGGGTTGCGATCATCCCGGGTCAAAGTGCAGGGTCGCTTTTCCCCTCCCCTCCCCTACCTTCCTCCTTCCCTCCCTCCATCCCTTCTTCCTTTCTTTCCAGTGCAAACTCTTTACATTCTTCCTAGCTTTTCTGGGGTTTGCCTCTTGCTCTCTGCACCTGCCCCTCAGGCAGCCCAGCTCAATTTAGATTTCACTTCAGGGTAGCAGAGGGTGAGGACAATCAGAAGTTATGTATGCTCCACTTCCCACCACATGGATTCCTTTCTTCTTCTTCTTATGCAAATAACATGCCTTCATAATGGAGGGTTAATAAACACAAATAAAAAGTCACCTATACTGCCCCCACCTGGACATTGCTACAATTGATGTAAGCACTTCCAGAGCCCTTTTAAAATAGCTTAGTTAAGTGTATTTTAATTAAGATGAAAATGCAAGCAAGACATGTTACTTTACAGTAAGCTCTTTCCACCTAATATTAACGAACATCTTTCTGTGTAAGTAACGACCAGAATCTGGGATGTTTTATTAAACCTCTGGTTTCAAACCAGAGCAGAATGCCTGGCCATCTTCCGTCTTCTCTTCTGACATCACCCTCTCAGTCCAGGGCCAGAAAAAGACGGCAGGGATAAAAGAGGCAGCAGAAGCCAGCAACAGGATTGAGGGATGGGGCTCAGCCAACCAAAGATCTTGGTGATGCCTCCTCCTCTTGCCCGGGAGGGAATGGCAGAGCTTCTGAGGTTCTGTGCCAGATCTCACTAGGCGAAAACAATCTCCACCACTCGCTCACCCAAGAATCATTTTATGTTGTTCTTTGTTTGTCCTATATGGTTCGTATCAGAGTCTCCACACTGAGCTCCAGATACCCGAAGAATTTACTGGCGCTGGGAAAGTGGGAGAAGAGAGTGGCTGGACCTCCTAAGTCAGAAGTGGGAGTCCCAAGAGGAGGGAGAGGAGGGGGTCGCCCTTCGTGAACCTCCTCCATCACTACCTGCCCCCCTCCCCCACATTGCCTACTCTGCCTCTGCCCTGAGGGTTTGGGGGACCACGCAGCCCTAGTCACACTGCTGAAAGTAGAAGTCCGTGATGGGAGCGTCCCAGGCGGCATCCTCAGGGATCTGGGTGAGCCTGACAGGCTGGTCAGCTTCGGGCACGGTGCAGAGGAACCAGCCTGGGAAGGCAGCTGACTCGAAGCTGGAGGTGAGGCCCATATCTCGCCGGTAGAAGGTGAAACTCTTGGATTCCTCGCTCCCAAGGTAGAGCTCCATAATGTTCACTGGCTGTAGAAAAGGGGCATGGTGGATGAGACACAGGAGTGGGCAAGAGAGAGGGCTAAGCTGGGCAAGGTCAAGGTCCTCAGAGAGGAGGCAGCGCTGGTTTAACAGTGCCTTCGCCGTGGTCCAGGGTTATCTGGGCTGTGGTGGCAGAGCATGAGTGCCTCTCCTGGCTCAGGCCCGGAATGTGAAGAAGCTTGCAATCAGACTCACCTCAAGTTTCAGAACTGGCTCCTTCTCTGTCCCACAGGACAGGCATTGTCTTCCTCCCTGAACACCCAGGATGACAGGGCACAGACTGGCATCCAGTGCCCGATTTGGGACAACGCTGATCTCCTCACCTAGAGGAAAAAGGCAAGATGCAGGCACCTGCTCGTCCTTCCGCCCACTTTTCCCCCCAGTAAGACCTTAAAGGGATTAGAACCAGTGTGAGGCGTCCTGCCTTCCGCTTGGCGCAGATCATAAACCAAAGTACAGGAACACCAGGTAAACCCATTCCTCTTGCTCAGGGCCAAACTTTGATTCTCTAAATTACAAGAGATCATCCCTCTCACCACTCCCTTTAACTCCCTTGACTCCTTTTTCCAGGTCCCCTTTTCTGGACTTTGTCATATCCTGTTAGAGTTGTGTCATGGCTTTAGCCCCTGTGGGATTTCTGCAGAAGAGGATTTCCCTCATCTTCTCTGTACATCATCCATCTCCCCATGTACAGATGCACAGACATCCACACACACATTACATCAATATATGCATATGTATATAGATATAATCACACACATGTATGCACCCCATGCGTATTACACATAATCAAAACATACATATCCATAGGCACACATGTAAGCAATCCTTATGTGCTTGTATAAGTATGCACATACATACTTAAGCACATTCATGTATGAACTTATGCATTCACATATAGCTATACCCTCATGTAGTGTTCACATATGTACACACAATGCAGCAAAGGGGTCTGTATAGATCTAGGACCCCATAAGGGTGCCCAAGCAAACATTTATGCAGCAATGTGGAAAGGCCTGCCAAAGTATGAGGGCATGATGAGTAAGCAGGAGGCCAGAGGGGGCCCCACTATCCAGATGTCAGCACCGAAGGGATCCAAGGATCTCTAGGGAGCAGAATGGTGAGCAGAGCCCACCTACTTGGGAATGGAGATCTATTTTAGCCTTTTGTACAGTACTGTCTCCCATGGAGATAGAATGCCCAAAAGAGTTCGTGATGGAAGCATAAGTCGCTTGTCCTGGAAAAATATCCTACCTCTACACAGAGGCTTCCCTGATGTTCTCACTTGGCTTGAAGCCTGTTTTATGATGCTCTATCAGACATGGTCGTTCTTGTGTCTGAAGGCCTGCCACTGGTTTACAGAGCCATTTAAAGGCTCCTAAGGCATATCACCTAGAGTACAGAGGCCTGGGACTCATAGATACCAACCTTTAACGACCTTCCCGGCATGCAGCCCGCCAGCCAGCAGCTGGTTATTGTGCAGATAAAGTATCTTCAAGGCTGAGTCCTTCATTCTGAAACACCAGGAAGGGACAAGACTCCGTAAGGGTAGGGATGAGCACTCTGCCTTGCCTGGTTCCAGAAAGTCTCCCCAAACTTAGATATCTTCTCTTCTCCTATTTCTACAGTGCCAGACACAGCCACCAACGTTCAGTCCTGGTTCTGCAGAATGACCCCTCTGCCACCCATCTGTGCCCGATGTCTGCTCTCTTCCCTTCTTAAACCTTTTATATCCCAGAAAATCTCTCTGCTCAGTTGGAAGAGCCTGTGAATTGGAGCCCGGGTTCTTCAAAGCCCAGGGACCACCTCTCCAGCCTTCTCAGATGTCCTTGACACACAGGCTTCTTTGACTAAACCTGTCTTGAAGAGCCTCAAGTTGTTTGGACATTCCTGGCCCTGTGGGATCCCTGTGAGCGAAGAGCTAACTCTGCGCAGGAAGGTTTGGAGAAGAGCTGCAGCCAACAAAACACTTGTCTTCTCTTCGTCGCTGAGCCATGACAGTGGCTTAAACATCACTCACAACCCCCCTTAATTAGAATCTGCTGCTTGGTTTTTTGTTTTGTTTTGCTATTTAAGACAGAATCTCACCATTTAGCCCTGACTGGCCTGGAACTCATTCTGTAGACCAGGCTGGCCTCAAACTCATAGTTCTGCCTGAATCTACCTCTCGGCTCCTTCTTACTGAATACTCAAAGCACACTTGCTTCCACTGGGCCAAATATTCTACCCTGAGGACTTTCTTTAAAGTCCTATTTTACTTTTCAAAATGACTTTTCGGCTGATTTTTTTTTTTTGACACTCTGTAAGGTGAAATATGCTTAAGTAGACCTTATGTGGAATTAAGTAGACCTCTGCTGATGTCATACGGGGATGCTTTGCAGTGTAACAACTGCTTTGATGTCTGGCTGAATATTTTAGTGTGTGTGTGTGTGTGTGTGGTGCATGTTCACAAGTTTGAGCGTGTACATGGGCCCACAACTCCATTTTGGGTGTCTTTCTTAATCCTGTACCACTTTATTACTGAAGTGGAATCTCTTCGCTGAACCCGGAGTTTGCCAATTTGACTATTCTAGGCACCTTGCCCCAGGGATCTCCTGTCTCTCCATCCCAGGTGCTGAGAAAAGAGACTGGCTTCAGACAGCCCCCAGGCTTTTATACAGATTCTGGGGGTTTGAACTCCAGAAGTCACATTTTTCCCAACATGAACTTTATCCACTGAGCCAACTCCCCAGCTCCAAACATGATGAGGAAGCAGTATTCTGCAGCCGCACTCACTCAGAGAACACGAGTGCATGAATTATCTCGGGGGACTGAGCCTCAGAGAACATGCTTCGAGAAATCCTCCAACCCCTTGGCAGCATAAGGATTGTTCTGGGACCCCCTACCGATGATACCCAAATCCACAGGTGCTCAGGCTGTTAGATAAGATGGATGTAGTACTTGCGTCTTACTGATATCCATCTCCTGAATACTCTAATCCTCTCTCCATGGCTGTCATACCTAACGACATGCAAACAGCACGTAAGTAGTGATGCTGTTATTTAAGGAAGTAACAACTAGGAAGCCTGTGTATGTTCGCCACATATGCAAATTTTCATAATATTTTCAATTCTGTTTGTCGAAGCTGTGATTGAAGAAACCACAGATGCAGAGGGCTGATTGGGTCCAGTAAGAGTAAAGACCATTCTCATCTGCTGCTGTCAAGTCTGTAGTAGGGTGCCTGGCTCAGTGCACACCAGGGAGCAACAGAGAAGGTTTTGTGCTATACCCAATCCCAGGAAGGGCCATGGAGGGATTACCACAGTGGCTGAGCTGATGGCAATTCAAGGCTATGGGAGGCAATAGTGGAGCTCTGTAAGGGAGAGCGGACTCTCCTCACCAAAGGCTGCTGCTCTAGACTGCCTAGTTGCTTGTCCCATTCCCAACCCACACACTTAGACCCAAGAGCCTGTGAGAATCCTGCTCAGTTCTTCTCAACCTGAAGAAATCCAGAAAAATCTCCAAGGGCAGGATTGGTCCCATTTTCCCAGTTAACTGTGAAGGCCCTGCTGGGATAACAACACCTTCTTGTCTACCCGGAACTCGCTTTTCTGAGAACGCCACCAGATCAGATGACCGAATACTCACCGGAAGCACAGTGCCCCACTCAGGACCATCATGAGCGCCACACTATGGATACCCTATTTTGAAAGAAACAGCAGGAAATTTTGGGCAAAGAACAGGCTGGGAAACCAGGGGCCTGAGTAGAAAGCAGACTCCAGAGCCCGTCAGCACTTGAACAACCTGTCCACAGCAGGAGATTCTGGACCTGAAAGCCAGGAAAGAGCCCACAAAAGAGCCCTCAGCTCTCTCCTTCTCCAGGCAGGAGCTTGTGGTTGTCCGCCTGCTCTTCTGAGATGCCTTGGTCCTTTAAGTACACAAAGTACACTAATGATCCAGGGAGGAACCCTGAAACTCACGAGGGAGGAGCAGGCTTTCCCAGAATGATTTCACACCATCCCAAACTCCCCCAAAGCACCTGCTGCTGCACCTCCTCTCAATGACGGAAACTTCTCAAGACAGCCTTCTTCCCAGGGTTCTGAAGGGGTTCCTCTGGCCTTCCCAGCTCTTCCCAGAAACACTCAGCTGCTTCAGATCCAGGAAGCCAGAGCAAGGTTCTTTCTCCCCTCCCTTTCTCCCTCCCTCCCTCCAGTCTCTCCTTTCTGCCTTTGCCAGACCTATGGAGCAGTTGGAGGCGGAGATCTGCTTAGGAATGTTTAGGCAACAGTTGTAGAAAAACCAGAAAGTCCAGACAAGCAAAAAAGAAAAAATATGCATGCTTACCTGTCTTTGGATACATTAAAAAAATGTCAGCACTTTTTCCTTTGTACACATTTAACTACAGGCAGCTTTCCATATGACAATGCCATAGAAACCGTGATTATTTTTAAGCTCTATTTTTGTGCAGGAACATAGCAAAATATCTTTCCGTACCAAATATGATAATGACATTATAAGTCTTAATAGCCATATAGTAGTTTATGTGTAGCTATAGCATCATTCATGTCTACTCATCTACTTATCATTGGTCTCCTACAATTGGATTTATTTGTTGTTTGATTTTGTTATTGAACACTGCTGTGATAAAACTTTATGATTGTATATTTTGTCTTAAATACTTGATTAGTAAAATAATATGCATTTATGAAATAATGGATATGTTTTTAATACCGCCACAAATTGTGGCAGAATTAGAGCTCAGGATCATTGCATAAGAAATATGTTAGAAGTTTTGAATACTTCTGATAACTATCGACTGTTATTGTGACACTCATCTCTCAGAAGAGTAAATTTAATGTACAAGTTGTCTTATGAAAAATTGTCCGATGAACTATTAGTTGACTAAATTGAACTATGCTATAATATCTAAAAACTAAAATGTCAGGAAGAAGCAGCCTGTAGGCAAAGCAGAGTTTTAAGGAAGATTGTTCTTATCTGTTAGAGAAGACGATAATGTTTCACCTAAAAAAGCCAGAGATCCAGGACATCTTTTGTTCTTCTAGATATGACAGGGACACTGCACCCAAGAAACCTCTGTGATGCCTTAACAAGACCTGCAGAATGACTACACCAGCCGACGTGTCATTGTGGATGAGGGAGTTCTCAAGGATGAGCACCCTAGTAGGTTATCCAGTCCCAAATGGTCAGCACTAAATGCATACACATACAAGAAACACTAAACAGACTAAGCACCTTATATATAGATGTGTGTGTAAAACAATAATAATAACTATAGAAGAAACAGTCTTGAATTTGAGAGAGAATAGGAGTAGTTACAGGGGGAGCAGAAGAGTAGACATGATGTAAATATAGTACTCAGGTATGAAAATCTCAAAAATATAAACACTTAAAAATTTTTAAAAAGCCAGAATACCATCTGCCCAAGTCATCTACCCTGACTTCTTGCGCCACTGAATTGTGTCCAAGTGCCGGTGCACAGTGTCTGAGGCCCTGAGACAGAATGCTGCTTGTGTGTGACTGGCCTGCAGGGATGCGGCAGGCTTGCTGGTGTAGAAGCAGGGATGTCTCTGCCAGTGTTGCCACTAAATGCGCTGACGTAAGGACCCGCACAAGGATAGATGAATGGAAGGACGCACAACCATTGTTAACCAAGTCTCCACATGTAAAAAGAAAATGATGTCAGTATGGGGTTTGGATCTCCCTCTGGCACAACCTGAAACAGACGTCCCTAACAATTACCTCTCTCTGGAACATATCCCTTGGTTCAAGTCATTCATTACTATGGATTAGCTCCCAGTGTATGCCTATGCTGTAGTAGCTTCATTAAAACACGTCCTGGCGTTCATCTCTACACCATTCAGGGTATGGAAGTCATAGAATCTGCCTAGGTACTCATCAGTGAATGAATGGGTGAAGACAATGTGGTGTACACATATTATGGAGTCTTATTCTGCCATAAACAATAATAATATTGTGTTACTTCAGGAACAAATGGAACTGGGGCTCAACATGCTAAGTGGAATAAGCCAATCTCATAAAGACAAGCCATGCAGGATTTCACGCATTTGTGAAATCTAGCTAGAAGAAGAGAACAAGAAGGTAAAAGGGGGGTTATTAGAGATATGGAATCAGAAAGGAGGAAGAAGAGGTCATAAAGAGTCATAGAAAGAATGATTATGGTCAAAGCATATCATATGCAGGTATGGAAATGCCATGAGGAAACCATTACTTTAGACAACTAAAGCCAACTCATGCTGAAATTCATCATCATTGTGAATATTAAGAAGTGGAATAGTTGGAACCTTTGAGAAGTTATCAAGTCCTGAGGGCAGAGGAATGAGCAATCTATTTAAGGATTACAGGTTCATGAGTTGGATTAGCTAGGGTGTGGATCTGGTATACGAGCCACCTTGGCCCTAACTCTTGTGTATGCCTCTTTCACTGGGCAGTCCCCTAACCCAGCTTCTTGGGTTTCTGAAGAATCTTCACCACAAGGGAGGCTTCCCTAGATGCCAATGTGAGCTCAACTTTCCAAACTTTATAAACGAGTCAAATAATCCTCTTTCCCATATAATCAAGGCACCAAAAAAAGTGGATTGTGTAGATTCAAAATCTGTCCCTGGATTCTTGGATATTTCAGAGGAAGCTTGTCATAGGGGGAGGGGAATATAAAAACGTGAGCAGGAGAAAAGCAGAACACCATACATGCATGTGAATGTCTATGGGAACATATCAATTTGGATGCCAACTAAGATTAACAAAGAAAATCATCCTACAGGAGATGATCCTTCATTTGCCATTTCTTGAGAGTAGGCTAAACCTGGTGACTTGTTTTCAACAAATACGTTCTGTGGCGGGAAATGACAGTGTCACTTCTGAAGCCAGGGAGTAAGAGGCACTGCAGCTTCCTCCTGGTTTATTCCTGGATTATTCCCCTGGGGGGGAATTCAGCTGCCACATGACAAAGACACTCAAGTGACCTCACAGAGAGGCCCACACTTTGGAGAGATGATGTCACCAGTGAAGGTGTATTGTTGACGTTGGCACAGCCATGTAAAGGACCCAAAGCCTCAGATTCATGGAAATGGCAAAGCCTTCCTCTGGGCCGTGTATGGATGTTGGTGAACAGTTGACTTTTAGCTAAAAACAGTATATTCAGAAAGTATCAAGCACAACTTCCTCATTTCCCATGACTGCAGCCCAGAGCTGCTCCTCTACAGAGACCCCTGCCAATACTAGCTAATTGTGTACCACAAACCTTCCCCCTTGTTCAGATGTATTTAATAAACACACTGAATTTCCCACTTGCAGGCTCATCTCCCTCAGAACCCACGGCCCATTTAATGCTTGCTTTTCTGTATGTGCGTCTTTCGTTTCTCCATTTCCTGTTGCCCTAGTCAGGTCAGTCCCAAAGTGCGGCCGACATGGTACCACACAGCACTGAACAGAGGTCTCAAGCCAGCCTTGGTGAGGACCAAGCTCAGAGGCAGATCCTCCACCACAGAACGAGCCTTTCATTGTCAACAGCCCAGCTGATACCTGCTTGGCAAACTCGTGAGAGCCTGGTGGAGGACCCATCTGATTCCAGAACCACCGGTTTCTTGCTTTAGGTTTGGGCTCATTTGCTAACTATAATGACTAGCTAGCACACCTTGTCACAGTGATTGGAAGTCTGTGTCACCCTGTTTTTCCTTCTCCACAATAGTCAGTGGCTTTCTCCCCTTATCAGCAAACATCTCAATTATTTGTGGTCTTCATATGTCCTAGATGGTGTCGGATTTGGAAGAGGGGCAGTATCTTCCAGGTGACTCATCACCACCCTTATGGCAACGGCCGTACCTCTGAATAGACAGGCATAAGGGAGTAAGACAGTACATCATTCATTTTCTGAGCATGCGTGCACAAACAGTCCAGGGTCCCCCGGAGTTAGGCTAAAGGTTTGCCTGACGTTTTTCCTACTCTTATACTGTGTGGCTACTACTTCTGTCTGCTTTATGAATGTGGAACCAGACACAGAAGGATTCTTTACATTTTACTGATATATAATAAAGCAAAAATTGAGACTAAGATGACCCCGAGGCTGTTGACTCCAAGCAGAGTCGGAGTAATCCCTTTAGTACCCGAGTCAACCCTTACTGTTTTTCTGGTCCCTACTGCACTGTGAATAAAAGATACATCTTCACTATGATTATAAGACCCTACAAAGTAAGGCTCCCATGAACCATTAGCCCCTCCTTTCCTCATCAAAGAGAGCGAGAGCCGACATGGACCTTTTTCTCTTAGCTGAGCCAGTCAGGGATGCTCCATCCAGGACCTTTGCACCCACTTATCTCTCTGCCCAGATAGCTCTGCACCAAATGCATCACTTGCTCCCTCCTTCGCCTCTTCTAGGGCTCTGATTCAGTGGCGCCTTTCCATCCGCCCTCACCATTGTATGCATCTGTTTGGTTCTCCCACGCTCCCCTCGCCATTCTTCATTTTTTCCCGTGGTACTCACCACCATTTAGCCTATTGTACAATCTATCAAATACCCCGGTAAGTATCAGATTCCCTTGCCTAATACCGCTGGATGCCGTTCACATCAGGGGAGGTTTTCCCTGTCAATTTTGTGGGTGGATGAAACCTAAACACTTTGGATGGTCCTAGTTTAGAATGTGTTTCTATAAACAGATCCTGTACCAGGATGAATGATATACTTTCTCAAGTTACTAAGGCCAGGGAGTTGTCTAATATTTTATCATTGCTATTTTACTTCCCATTTTCTTGATGTGGTAGTTAAGAAGATGGGTTGTGGGACTGGAGTGATATCTTGGTGGTTAAGAGCATTTGCTGCTCTTGCAGAGGACCAGGGTTCTCTTTCTCAGCACCTCCATGGGGCAGTTCCTAACCATCTATAATTTCAGTTCCATGGAACCCAATGCTGACTCCTGGAATCCATGGGCACTGCTCTCATCTGATACTCATATCTACACTCAGGAACATAAATTAAAGAAACAATTCCTTTTTGTCTGTTTGAGACGGAGTTTTGCTATGTAGATCTTGCTTGCCTGAAGTTCACTTGGACTAGGCTGGCCTTAAACTCGTAGAGATCTGCCTGCCTCTGCCTCTGCCTCTGCCTCTGCCTCTGCCTCTGCCTCCCAAGGGCTAGGATTGAAGCCTTACACCACTATGCCCTGCCCCACCACTAAGCTTCAAAGAGCATGGATTAGAAAACTTTGGCTTTTGGGTCAAGATAAGCCTAACTACTTGTTCCATAAATAAAGTTTTACTGTGATATAGTGAAGTAATATTTGTTGAAATATTGCCTACGGCTGTGTTTACAATATGAAGGTATGTGTAAATAATTGTGACTGATACAATGTGATCTGAAAAAGTATTTACTGCATGGCCATTTTAGGCACTTCCCAGAATAATGGCCAAGTCACCTGATCTTTTTACATTTTACAAATTTATATATAAAGTGAGAATTGTACAAATGATAATAATACTATTATTGTGTGAGTTAATACATGCGTTTAGTGCCTTGTAGGAGGAGAGAGCTGCTTGTTAGTTCCTACTGCCCAGAACTGAAATAATCATACAGACACTGTATTATTTAAATCACTGCTTGTCCATTACCTCTAGCTTCTTATTGGCTAACTCTTACATCTTAATTTAACCCATTTCTATCAATCTGTGTATTGCCACATGGCATTGGCTTACCAGCTAAAGTTCCATAAGGCTCTGGCGGGTCTAGATGGCTTCTCTCTGACTCCACCTTCTTCTTCCCAGCATTTCCCTGCCTACCTCTATTCCCTATGCAGGCCCCAAACAGTTTCTGTATTAACCAATGGTATTCACTGCATACAGAGGGGAATCTGACATCACATTCCCTTTTCTGTTTAAAGAAAAAGGAAGGTTTTTATTTTAACATAGTAAAATTACATAAAACAGTTATCAAGCAAGAATTACAGTTACTATATATATATATATATATTTATCTTTTATCATAACTAAGGAAAACTATAACTATGAATTCATTAACTCCATCAAAGACTCCAGAAAGATATAGTATTACCTAAGTAAACAGGAAATGCATTGTAAGCAACTTCCCAAACTCTAGAATTGACAGAGACTTCTTGCTGCCTGGACAGTCACCCAAAATTCTTCTGTGCTGTTGGGGCATCCATCTTCAGCCTACTGGGCCACAGTATTCAGCAGACTTTTCCACAAAGCAGGAAATTTCAAAGACAGTTCTGCCTATATTGGCAGTTTTTGTCTGTTATTTTCTTCTTTGTCCTACAGAATGTCTAGCAGACTCTCTCATGAAGCAAGAACCTTGAAGGATCGTCTCACCTTTAGGCAAGTTCAGCATTCATTTCTCTGCGGGTTCCGCATGTCCAGTTCATGAAGTAGCTCAGGGAAGAGCAGTCTCTTGTCCAAATGACTAACCAACTCCATAAGGAGCCTCTTTAAGGCCCATATTCCTCATAAAGTAGTTGGTGCTGCCAGGAGCAGATGTGTTTCACTGTCACGAAAAGTCCTAATTTCTTAAAACATTTAAATGTCATATTCTGGAGGTCTCTGAAGAATATCTGATTGAAATATATCTCTATATATCTAGAAAACCTAACTAACATGACTATAAACTTGACTATTATAGATGACTATCTATTAACCTATATTTCTTAATTATACATTAAAATTTAAAATGAACTACACAATCACAATACCTTAATCAAGAGCAGAAATATATATATATATCCTTCCCAGTCAAAAAATTCAAAGAAAACACAATAATATACATAATCCAGACTCTCAGTGAATTTCCCACTTTTATGTGGCTTATATTTTTACTTCTTTTAATCTATGACTGTCTATACTGTGTCCTTTTAAAGACTTTGTTTTTTATAACTCTCTATACTCTTTTTCTTCTCTCTCCTACATCTACTTACATTTATCCAACACTGTGACCCATTTAGAGGTCTTTTATGTCTGAATCTGTCCTATTGTGTATCTGTAATTCTTTACTGTCTTGAAAAGCTTTTAAAATGGTAAGTAGCTTGGTTGCAGTAGCTCTGGATGCTGGCTCTGCCTCTCTCCACTTTTAAAATGGTGGAGGTACCATTACTGCCAGCTCTGGGATCACCAGGTAGGAGCTGCACTCAGCACTTTAACTCTAAGAATGAGCGTACAGCACATAAAACCTTTTAATCTTAGTAATGGATAGATATGTCATGCAGAGCTTTGCACTGCCTGAAAAATATCTCTGTGTATAGCAGCAGGAATCTGCCATGCTCTCCTGCCTGTGCATCCCTAGCAGTCCTGATCCTGCTGCCTGTCCAGGTGGGGTGGGGGGTGCTGAGCTGCAGGCATAGTCTCAATTACTTTCCCAAGCAGGCATACAAGCACCCAGGCCCACCAACCCTATTTGAGTGTTCCATAGCCGGACTTCCAGAAAGAGTCAGAATTTGTACTGGCAGATGGCCCAGAAAGTTGGCATTTTAAAACTGCTGCTTTTTCCCTGCTACTGCTGAATCAGGAAAACCTCTCTTAAAGGAGCCATGCCTCTGCTTGCTTCTAGAAAACAGAGCCCAGCCAAGAAAATGCTGCTACCAAACCATGCTTAACTCTATTTTTTCATGTCTAGGTTTTGTTTT
Source organism: Chionomys nivalis (assembly GCF_950005125.1). Lineage (NCBI taxonomy): Eukaryota > Metazoa > Chordata > Mammalia > Rodentia > Cricetidae > Chionomys > Chionomys nivalis. The sequence goes on along the minus strand of NC_080107.1, from coordinate 38,813,269 downwards.
TGAGCTCTCTCAGGATTTTAAGTGAATTTTAGCTGGACACATGGGTGCCAGTTTGTAGGAGGAGAGAGCTGGTTGTTGGTTCCTGCTGCCCAGAACTAAAATAATAACACAGAAACTGTATTTTTAAAATCATGGCTTGGCCCATTAGCTCTCACTTCTTATTGGCTCTTACATCTTAATTTAACCCATTTCTATCAATCTGTGTATTGCCACATGGCATTGGCTTACCAGCTAAAGTTCTGTCAGGCTCCAGTGGGGCTTCATAGCTTCTCTCTGACTCTGCCTTCTTACTCCCATCATTTCCCTGCCTACTTCTATTCCCTACTCAGGCCCAAGACAGTTTCTTTATTAACCAATGGTATTCACAGCATACAGAGAGGAATCCCACATCAGTGCCTGTCATGTAGCAGGAACTTGAACAACAGCTATACCATTATTGCCAAGAACAGCATCCTCACCACCAGCATCCTCACCACTAGCAACATCACCACCACTATCCCCATCACCAGCATCCTCATCACCATCCTCATTACCAGCATCCTCACCATTAGCATCCTCACCATCAGCATCCTCACCACCAGTAACATTACCACCAACATCCTCACCACCAGCAACCTCACCACCAGCAACCTCATCACCAGCATCCTCACCAGCAGCATCCTCACCAGCAGCATCCTCACCACCAGCATCCTCACCACCAGCCTTGACGTCACCACCACTTCTTCACCACCAGTGCAGTCTTTTTTGTTTCCACAACAGTCTTAGAGATTTGTCTCAGCTTTCTGATACAACACATCACTCTGCCTAATTTTTATCTCTTTGTATAAAGAGCGTGGTAATTTCCTCTGCACTGAGATTTTGAGAGGACCTAATGAGGCAGAGCCCATGAAGATCTGACTCTGCAGGTAGCACAGATCCTGGTCCCAAATTTCCTGTCCCCTAGGTTCCCCCCACCTCCTCTGCACTCATCCTAAATATTAAAGAGAACATCAGAGGCCTAGCTTAGATTGACCTAAATCTGAAGCAGGTTTCAAGACCTAATGCCATCTTGTATGTGCTTGAGCAATTTCTCCACCCAACTCACCCTGTTAAATGACCACAGGATTTGTTATTAGGTTTTCAAAGCTCTGACAAGAAGGGTTAACTTTTTTTAAAAATTTATTTATCTATTTATTAAAGATTTCTGCCTCCTCCCCACCACCACCTCCCGTTTCCCTCCCCCTCCCCCAATCAAGTCCCCCTTCCTTGTCAGCCCTAAGAGCAATCAGGGTTCCCTGCCCTGTGGGAAGTTCAAGGACCACCCACCTCCATCCCGGTCTAGTAAGGTGAGCATCCAAACTGCCTAGGCTCCCACAAAGCCAGTACGTGCAGTAGGATCAAAAACCCACTGCCATTGTTCTTGAGTTCTCAGTAGTCCTCATTGTCCGCTAAGTTCAGCAAGTCCGGTTTTATCCCATGCTTTTTCAGACCCAGGCCAGCCGGCCTTGGTGAGTTCCCGATAGAACATCCCCATTGTCTCAGTATGTGGGTGCACCCCTTGCCGTCCTGAGTTTCTTGCTCGTGCTCTCTCTCCTTCTGCTCCTGATTTGGACCTTGAGATTTCAGTCCGGTGCTCCAATGTGGGTCTCTGTCTCTGTCTCCTTTCATTGCCCGATGAAGTTTGATATTCAGGAGGATGCCTATATGTTTTTCTTTGGGTTCACAAGAAGGGTTAACTTTTGCTACATGTTTACTGTGCCAGGCACTGCGTTAAGGGACAGCCAACTCTTGTCTTATCTCCTAGTCACATCAGTCATAGAGGGCAAGAGCTGTTTTTATTCCCACTTAGTAGAAAACAGTCACCCAAGGCCATAAATTTAGTAGGATGTAGACCTGCTGTTGTGGACTTTCATGTCCAGTTCATCTAGTCTATATTCCTTAATGGAGAACAACTTTGTAGATTATAGATTTAAAGGGAATGAAGATGGGTAAAGGGCAGAACTAGGAACGACTGCACATCACTGGCAGAGTCTCACTGCCTGAAGGACTAAGGGTCTATTTGAAAAGAATGGGGTTTCAGAAACAACAAAACAGCACAGCTAGTTTAGACGAAGAAGGCTCCACTCAGCACTGGAGCAGGCTACCTTGTGGACAGGGAGGCTCCTCATTGGGGAGGCTTTGTCGAATGAAGGCACGGAAGAGAACATGTTGCTGAGGCAGGGAGCATGGAGGTGTGGGCAGAAGAGGGTGTCTTATAACCCCCGACTTCCTTTTCCGTTGAGCTATACCATAGAATCATCCTGTGGGGCTGTGGCGATGGAATAGGGAGCAGCTTTGAAGAACAGACTTGAGAAAGACAGAGAGAAGCCGGTGGGTGGGGTCACAGCACTTCAGCTGGTACATCGAGGCCCAGTAGGGGATGTAGGTGGAGGTGGAGGGAAGAGGTGGTGAGGGGAACAGCCAGTTCTACCGGCTAGGACCGGGCATAACGTGCAGACAGCCCACATGGTGGGCGAGGCTCCCGTGTCTGTAGCACCCACAGGCAGTTTTCCCTGATTGTGTCACCGAGGAAAAGAAAGGGCCACCCTAAGGTCTCCACCCGAGATCCAGGTCAGTCCCAAGGGGCACTTCCCTTGTAATAAATATCTCAACAATCTCCAGACCTCGAGGACTCTCTCATGGATTGTACGGTTTGTGCATTGCTGGGAGGAACCTAATATTAAACTGAAATTAGCCACAAGAAAGACAAATGCTGCTGGGTCAGGAAAAGCGTGAATCTGGCTCCATTCACCCTGGTCTGGACAGGCTCTGTGGGCTGGACTGGAAATCATGTTGAATTGCCAGTCTCACACTGAACAGGAGAGGGCGCTAACAACCAGTATAAGCTAGAGAGGCTGCCCTTAGCTGATATTCTAATAGCCACAGGACTGAGTCACGTACCTAATTTTCCATTTTTTTTTTTTTTCTGCAAAACACCTGAACAGCTCACCCTGGCAGGCAAGCGCCTAGACACAAAGACTTGGCTTGGGCTCATGCGTGCCTGGCTGTGGGTGCTTCAACTCCCTTCTCTTGATTTTGTCAGGAAGGCCTGGCTCTAATGGAGAAGTAAGGGCGCATCACATCCTACGAACTCCTCGATGACAGAATCTTTTTAATAAAACAAATTTTAATCAAGGTACTAGATACTATTATGGCCTTTGAACAAAGTGTCTTAATATATTTTTCTTTTTTCTCTTTCTTCTTTCTTTCTTTCTTTCTTTCTTTCTTTCTTTCTTTCTTTCTTTCTTTCTTTCTTTCTTTTTTTGGTTCGGTTTTTGAGACAGGGTTTCTCTGTAGCTTTGGAGCCTGTCCTGGCAGAAAATCTTTTCCAAAGCAACAGATCCCTAGACCCAAATTTTAAAGTCAAAGTACCCTTTTTAAGCATTTTCCAGAATCAAATGTCTCTTTCCAGTCAAAAAAATTAAACACAATAACATACGTAATCCAAATTTTCTGTGCATATTCTTATTTTTTTTTTACTCTTTTTAATTTGACTGTCTATTCTTTGTCTCTTTAAAGACTTCCATTCTTTTGGAGGCTTTCAGTTCACCCTCCTGCCTCCTCTTTATTACTGACCTGCTGGCCAGTCTTCCAGAGGGCAATTTCTCAGCGTGTCACTAGTTCCCGATCTCACTGTGAGTCTCCACTTCTAATGCACTATAAAATACTACAGATTACTCTATGCCTGTTCTACACACTCTGTGCTCTATGGTACGGTAAGGTTCATGAGCCAGGCAAGGGGCTAGAGATTGAAACACACACGTGCGTGCGTGCACACACACACAGAGAGAGAGAGAGAGAGAGAGAGAGAGAGAGAGAGAGAGAGAGAGAGAGAGAGAGAGAGAGAGAGAGAGAGAGGATCCTTGACTAGTGGCCACACCCTAACTCACAGCTGCAAACCCACCAGAAACCACTCCTCTGCAATCAAGAACTCCTGAGGGCCTTGTGCTCAGAGCAGCTGCAGCAGATACAGGAAAACAAGTTGTTTACTCCAGTCAGGCAAGGGGTCACAGGAAATTCAGGGTCTGGAGGTCCACAGTCCCAAACATACATCCAGAAATGGAATTGCTAGATCCTATGGTATTTTTATTTACATTAAAAGTTATTTTATTGTGTACTTATGTATTTATATGTTTATTGAGAAAGGGATTCTTTGTGTAGCCTTGGCTGTCCCGGAACTGCCTCTGTAGATCAGGCTGGCTTTGAACTCAGAGATCCATCTGTCTCTGCCTCTTGAGTGCTGGGATTAAAGGTTTGTGTCACCACCACCTGGCTTAAACATTTTATTTTAATAATATATTTTAATTAATTTTTTGTGAATTTAATACAGCATGTTTGGATCATATCCAATGCCCATTCCTCTGCCTGTCTTCCTCCTAGATCCACCCCTTCTCTTTAGCCCCCCAGTTCATGTCTACTTTTTTTGAAAGAGACAATCTTGCTGTAGATGTTCTTGTCCTCTGGCTCTTCTGCCTCTCTCTCCTGTGATGTCCCTGAGCCTTAAGTGGAGGTTTATGTTGTGAATATGTCAGTTGAGGACTGGTACCCCTCAGTCCGTTGTTCTCTGCCTTTTGACCAGTTAAAGCTTTCTGTGATGGTCTCCATCTGGTGCAAAAACAGGCTTTTTTTGGTGAAGGTCGAGGCTCTTATCTGTGGATATAAGGACATATTTAGAATGCAGTTAGGAATTGTAGGGTCCACGGCATCAACCAACCACAGGTAGCTGGTTAAATTTACAGCATCAGGCATGCATTTCCTCCTATTGAGCAGGTCTTCAGTCCAGTTTGGTGGCTGTTGGTTGTCCCCAGTATATGAGCACGGCTATTGCACCTTTTGGAATATCTCGCCATGCTGGGCATCGTGGTTCTGGGCATTATAGCCAAGAGGGGCTATTGAATGCTTTTCTCTCTGTGTAGCTTACAAGACTCCTTCCAATACTGAGACCAAGGCTTCCAGGCTAGGTCTACATGGCTTCCTCCAAGTCCTCTGGCTGAAGTGTACAATATCTTCAGCATGCGATCGATCTTTCCTTCTTTCTCTGGAAGGCACCAAGCAATGGCAATGACCAATGTTTTAGGAGTCTCTTAGATTCTCCCAACCAACAACTTGAAAGGAGGCTTCCCATGCCTAGCATAGGGGGCTTTGCTAGATAGTCCATCGTTTTGTGGGGAGTACTGTCACCCTAATTAATATAACCTCAATTAAATTATATACATATACACACATGTACATATACCTATACACAGACCTACATGTTTTATGTAATTTGTGTAACCATAAAATACTATGACTCCCTATGGATTTTTCAAATATCCTCAGTCTTATTTAGCCCTCCCCATCCCTTCTCCCTCTGTGTTGTCCTCACTCCTGTCCCCAGTTCTGGGATGCTTCTTATTGTCAGGTGAACTGTTGTACAAATAACACTCGGTCCAGTCAGCAAAAAGCATTGCTCAGTTCGGTATCTTATCTCATCAGCATTCCTTACTACTTGTTCTATTAGCTATGGAGCAAGGAGTGTTCAGTTCACGGAGGGAATTGAAGGGAAGTCTGTTTGTTCTTTTAGCCCCACCGGTTTTTTCAATCATATAATTTGAAGTTGTATGATGAGGCAAATACACATGCTGAATTGTTCGTGTTTGGGAGGTTTGACACAGCATCGTGGATTGCCCGTCTTCATCCCTGTTAATCTTTCTTTCCTAGCGCTGATAAAGTCAGTACAATGTTCTTTCATTCGGTATTTATGTGGTATCAGAATCAATTCCCTTTCATCTATGTCCTTATAGCTTAGATTTTTTTGTTTCTGTTTTTGTTTTTTCAAGACAAGTTTCCTCTGTGTAACCCCTCTGGCTATCCTTGAACTCACTTTGTAGACAAGGTTGATCTCCAGGTTGGATTTTCTACCAGCTTCTGCCTCCGGGGTGCTAGGATTAAAGACATGTGCCACCACTGCCTGGCTATTTTTAGATTTTTAAATTAGGTTTCTTGCCGACATGCAGTTTTTAAAGACAGGGTCTTCTTCTAGTTTACTTTGGCCTGGAACTCACTATCCATCCTTCCAGGCTAGCCTCACACCTATAGCAGTCCCCTGATATTCCGCATTTGGGGATTCCCAAGTGTGGGTCATGGTTGTATTCTCTGAAATCTACCATTAAGTCTTCCCCTTGGAATCTTGCCATAGTCCCTAACTACTGTCCTTGTCTGGCCTTAGATCTGTGCCCACTTAACCAAGAAACCTGGGCTGGCACAGAAAACCTGGGAAGATTTGAAAGGGAGGCAGGGAGGCCATGCAGGTGTGAGGGCTCTGGGCTTCTGGGGAAAAGAAAGCACAGAAAACACCAGGAAAACCAGCCTGGTCTACAGAGCTAGTTCCAGGACAGGCTCCAAAGCCACAGAAAAACCCTGTCTCGAAAAACCAAAACAAACAAACAAACAAACAAACAAAAAAAAAACCACCAGGAAACTGCTTTTTCCTGGACTTCAACGTCCACCCAGCCCTGACCAGGATAAGACAGAAATACGGTCACATCGCCTTCCTGTTCAAAACTCTCTAAGGGTGTCAGTTCATCGTAGGACACTCAGAACCCTTGCCCTGGTCACCCCAGCCCTGAGGACCCACCCCTGCTTTCTTTCCCGCTGGATTTCCCTGGCTTCAGTTTACACTGGACCGGTGCCGGTTCTCCCAGATTGCTCCTTCTTGGTTCACTGGGCATCTGCACAGCTCTTGCTTTTTCTGAAAACATTCTAACCATCACAGGGTTCTTAAAACAACAGGTCACTGTTTTCTCTCTAGGATGATGGAGGCTAGTCTGTTTGCTTCTTGCCCCCAGAGTCTAAAATTCACCTACTTTCCAGAGGTACTGTATATTTTCATATCACTCTGATTATTTGGGGGTTGATGTAGTCTGGCCTACAGCTAAGGTATTTGGAAAGAATTTGATCCTCGTGAGCTTGCTGTTAAGATTTGATAGGTGGACCCGTGAGCACTTGGTATAGGCCTAATTATTTTCTATTTCTTATACAACTCCTAAATGCTTTGGGAATTATGCTTTCTAATATTTTAGAATATTTTTATCTCCAGCCTTAGGGACAGGAAGAATTGGTACCAGACCATTATATGAAATCCGTATAATACATTTTTAAACAACATGAAATAATTTAAACTTCACCTACTTCATTAAGGACACATGAGGCCAAGGGCAACCAATAATGTGTAAAGATATAAATAACAAATGAATTGGTAAACTGAATTCAAAGCAATGTTTTCACAGAGAAGGCAGGAGATGATAAGGACGGGATAAACAGAAAATAGCAAGATGGTAGCTAGTAATCCGGCCAGATTAATATGCAAATTAGATACAGATGCTATAAACACACTAATTCAAACACTGAGTTTTTCAGATGGCATGGAAATGCAAGACCTAGCCAGGGAGTGGTGGCCCACACCTTTAATCACAGCTCTTAGGAGGCAGAGGCAGGCAGATCTCTGAGCTGGAGTCCAGCCTGATCTATAAAGCAAGTTCCAGGACAGCCAGGCCTACACAGAGGAAACCCTGTCGCAAAATTAAAAACAAAACAAAACAAAACAAAAAACTCAAGATATAGTTAGGCATGGTGACTGGCGAGGTGGCTTTTCTGTCTTCTCTCTGGGCTGGTTTTCTTCTGTGAGAAGGACCAGTGACCTGTAAAGGACTGTTGTGAGGAATAAAAGATTATTCAGGAAAGGAGAACCCTGACGTCTTTATCAGAAACAGAAGCTCTCCTGAGCTGCAGCATACTAAATATGTAAACTCCTGAGATCAGGACTGAGATTTGCCATGTTTACATATTTGCACTCACATTTACATATTCACATTTATATTAACATATTTACATATCACATTTACATCTTTACTTTTGCCAGGCAAATAGCACTTTGTTGTCATGTTGCTCACTGAGTCAAGACAGCCACACCTCTGCCTCAAGTCCAGAGCCCATGTCCTCTGTGACTCAACTTCTAGCCTGTGCATTTCTTCACTGTTGTTTTCTGGTGTGGGTTCTGCTTTTGTTTCTCCAGGAGCCCAGACCAGTTACACCTGTATTGCCTCCCTGCCTCCCCTCCAAGGGCTCACAGGTCCTCCTTGCCTGGCACAGGCTTCTTGCTAAAGTGGGCACACCCAGGGTCAGGTGATAGGGCTGCTGCCAGGCTAATTAAAAGCTCTGGAGTCCTCGGCAAGCTCTCAGTGCCTGCAGATCCAGCTGCAGCCAAAGGTTTGATTCCAGAGACAAGAACCTCTGTGGACAAAGGTAATTTCTGCTATTTCGAGCCTTCTGAGGGAGACCTTTCACTGCTTTCTGTTTAGCCCTGGGTGTTTCTGGAGGCCTTGACCTGAAGTGCAAGGTAACAGAGAAATTAGAGTTGCTTATAATAAAAATGCTGCTTACATTTTTGCTTATTTCTGCTTTTAGACAACTCTCATGTGAGGCACTGAGGTTCTTGGACCGGGAGGACTGTGAACTACTGGTTCTCATGGTAAGAGACTGTGAACTTTGTAGATCTCGTGCTATTAACCAGAATCTCGGAATCAAATATCTCTAGAGATGTTTGAGAGACTTGTGATGTGGCCGTGGATGTTCACATGCAGAATCCTTGGAGGTGCTTCTCTGAATGAAGAGCAAAGGGACACACAAGTCAGAGGGGCGGGTTTTCTGACAGAAGAGCAGGAAGTGTAGCCAATCCCCTAGCTGTGGGGAGCTAGAACAGGGGTGGGCAGCACACCTTGCTCTGTTCTAAGCCTGACGATTCAATGTACAACAAGGCACCTGGGGTGATGGAACGTCCTCACCCTCCAGATGTGGTGGCGTTTCAAAGCCATCAACACCCGGAGACCTAGGACCACACCAGTCACTAAAGTGCTGGGAGCGTCTTCTCAGGGCTTGCTGGCCTTGAAATACGTTCTGTCTAGGTACACTTTAAAACATCAGCCTGGGTGCTAGAAAGATGGTTCAGTGCTTAAGGGCACTTGCTGCTCTTGCAGAGGACCACACTGGGCAGCTCACAACTGTCAACAACTCCAGTTCCAGAGGATCAGGCTTTCTCTTCTGACCTCCACAGACAACAGGCACACACTTGGTGCACATGCGCACAGACAAACAAAATACTCAACACATGTAGACACCACAGATAATTCATCAAGACATCTTAATGTGTATATAGGGTGAGGGCTTAGGGAGGCTCTTACTAAAGAAATTTTCATAAAATTCTAGGAGCATGTAAGAGAAGAATAATTTTCTTTTTCTTTCTCAGGGCCAGGCAACGATGGCCTTCTCTCCACAATCTAAAGTACGTTATCCTCCTCAAGAAAGCTTTGAAGACTCAGAATATAATGTCCACAAAGAAAGTAAGTGTGAATCACAAGCCTGTTTGGACCAAAGGGTCTAAGGGGCCTGTTTCACTTTCTTAACCCACAAATCTTTTTGCTCTGGCTCAAATACTCAGAAATCTACATATTGAAATCTCAAGGCACTTAATTCCTTTCTTGTTAGTTACATTTAGAATTGTTTGTTCCTTCACACACTGCAGCAAGTCATTGATGGGGCAGATGTTAGGGTAGGCCAGCTCAAGGGTCTGGGTGGTAGCTAATCTGGTTGGTCCTGGCCAATGCGACCCCACCCCCTCAGGCGAGGGGCAGGGCCAACTCTCCTAGGCCTAAGCCTTTGGGGCCAGCTCACTCTTGCCTGTGGTGAGGGGTGGGGTGGAGACAGAGTGGTGTCAGCTCTCCAATGATGGGTGAGGTCACTTGTCCTGCTACAGGGTCTAGCAAGGGTCAGGGCCAGCTATCCCCAGGGCTAGTAAGGGGCAGGGATGGTTCAGCACAGCCCTCAGATTTCAGCACACATAGTCCCTATGACCCCCTGTGGTAACACAAGCCCTTCACCATCAGCCCTGATCTTGGTTGCCTTTGGGCCACTGACCCAGACATTACCCACTGAGGTAGAATGGACCCGGATGGCACCACAGCCCATGTGACTGTGCAGGCCACCCAGATAGGCCTGGCCCTGGTAGTGGCATGGCTCTCAGACACTAGCATGAGCATAGATTCCAATCTCAGACCCAAACATGGTCCTCGGTAGCAGTCTGGTTTGGATGTCACGATAGCCCCAGGTGGCAGCACAGGCTACTCAGATTGGTATGGCCCAAGTTCCAGTGAGACCCTCGGACATCAACAAGGTCACAGGCTGTGGCCAGACCCCTGGCATCAGCAGTAGCTTCTATGGTATCAGGAGCCACATACATCAACACAGCCCCGGACTGCTGTAGGGCCACAGACCCAGATAAGGCCCTAGCAGCAGCTTTACCACAGCCTCAGTGGCAGTACGGCCCTCAGAAACCAACATGGCTACAGGATGTGGCCTAGACCCCAGGCATCCGTGTGAGCCCGGTCCTGTGGAAGGATAACCGCAGAATCTGCATGACTTAGGGGCAACAACAGGATATCCGGGAGGAGTTTCAATGAGGGCCCAGGGATGATGTGGCAGGGGACAGAAACCTTGAACCAGACCAATGACTCATCGCAATGAATATTTGTGGGTGGGGCTGATTGGACAGAAGGGTGGACATTGTGACATACTGCAGCTCCCAAGTTACTCTGGGATGCAGGAAGGAGGTGTTGGAAAGATGTCGGAGCGCCGTGAGTTTTTGGTTTTGAATTAGGTTTGCGGGGGCAATGCTGCAGAAGTGAGGGGCAGATATGGAGGAACTGGGAAGAGAGCGGGATTGGGGTGCATGCTGCGGAATTTCCAAAGAATCAATAAAGGATTATATTAAAAATGAATTGTTTGTTCATTTTGATTAAGATGATTAGATATTACACATACACACTGATGAAAGATTTAAGTAATCTTGGCTGGTGTTATGTGGAGACTTTATAAACCAGGAAAAGGTAATCCCAGAAGAAGTGGCAAGCGTCATGCATCTCCTGCAACCAGGAATGTACCCATTTCTTCTCTGTGCCTCGATCCGTAAACCATCCCTGCCCTATTTCCCTTCCTATGGCCATTTCTTCTCAGAACAACGCCTATCACAGAAATTCACAGTTCGTTGTTATTAGAATGGAGTTCAAACCTTAAGGCCAATTATACCCACACCTGTGTCTTGTGCTTTTCTGTTATCTGGCAGGTCAGGAATTTCCCAGAACCTACAGGATCTATGACTCCCAACAGATGGTGTGGGTCCTGGCAGGAAATTCTTTAATAGCAGTGCCTGCTAGCAGCAATGTCAAGCCTGGTAAGTGACATGCGAGGGGACTGTTATTCTTGAAGATGCATCAGGCCCACTGCGAGTGGACATCAGCCTGCATAAGTCTTCTGCCTTCCTTACCTGGTCACCTACCTGATGTTCAGAGGACAAGCAAGGAAAAACAGACAGCCCCGTGCTACAAAGGAAGATGTATACATAGAAACAACAGCACATTTACCCTCATGAAAGCATCCTCAAATAGGAGAGAATGATGAATAGTTGCCAGGTTTCTTTTAGAACGGCATTCCTTTAAATTCCAACCAACCATACCCATATCCGCAAATTCAAACCCGCCCATCTTCCCACTGTCAAAATTACATGTTCTTCTCTTTCGATATCTCCTCTTCTAATGATGGTGAAAAATTCCGTCTTCCCATCAAAAGGAAACCCATCTCAGCCTTGTCTCACTTCTTTAAAACTTCCATGTTTTGCTTAATCCCCCTCTTAACCTTGCCCATCACAGAGAGACCTCCCATATCACATCCCCAGCCTCAGTACCGAAACTTGCTCTTCATTCCCTCTTTCTCTTCCTTTGTGGGAGCCAGCTTTTCACTAGTATGACAGCCTATCCTCACCACCACCAAAAATAGCTTAAAAAAATACTTAAAGGTTGATTTGGGTGAATAAGTTCAGAGTTTTCAGAGCCTTCTGTTGGCTCCACTGATTTTTTAGGTATCTGTCAAGACAGACACATGGTATGGTGGAAAAGAGCTGCTATCCTCATGGTAGACAGGAAGTTGGGGGGGGGAGGTTTCAGCCTTCTTGCCTTAAAGGAACATCACCAATGGCCAGATAGGTTCTGTATCCAATAACTCATTCAGCTGTGAACTCATTAATGTATTAATTCATTGATGAAGTTAGAACTTTCATGATCTTGATCCTGCTTCAATAGTGCCCCCAGGTGATGTTCAAGTTTTCAATATATGGGACTTTGAGGGAAGTATTTCATATCTTGCCCTAAGCCAAATCTTCAATGTCCTCATAGTGCTTTGTCTTAGGTGAATAGTTAATAAATAGTTTGTCGAATGGGTTTGTTTCCTGTCCTATGCCAAGAAATAGATACAAAATGTCTAAACTCTCAGAAAATTCTTCCTAAATTATTGGATAATTAATTTCAACCAGGAATGATAGAAAATTCACACAACAAGAACTAAAGTAAGATAATGTTTTGTTTCTTACATATATAAAACCAGTGGACTGGGCCAGGCTGGGTTCCATGTTGGTTCCATGATGCCACCAGAGATCAAAGAGTCTACCTTTCTGATTCATCAACCTCAGGTTTATGTAAGCTATCACTTAAGTGTTTGATGTAGGTAACAGGATGTGACAGATGAAGTATTTCCAGGTGAGTCTAGTCTCTTAAGGAACCTTGTAGAAACCCCTCAGGATACCTCCACTCATATATCATGGACCACAGTAAGTGCATGACAATATTTTATTTTTATTTTTGGGAAACAATGTGCCCAAGTGACAACCGAGGTTCTGGTATCAAGAAGCAAAAAGAAACTGGTCCCAGGATAGCAACCAATAATCGCTGTTATGTAGCTAATGTGGGAGCTTTGAAGGAGGAAATGATGATGATGATGATGAGATGATGATTAGGAGGGTTAACAGGGTGTGGGTCAAAAGATTGAATTTCTTTCAAAGCCTGACATTGTCCCCATTTTTTATTGTGTTTCCAGTCATTCTTAACTTGATAGCATGTAGAGACCAAGAATTCCAAGACAATGAAAAAGGTAATCTAGTTTTTCTGGGAATCAAGGGTGAGAAACTTTGCCTCTTCTGCGCTGAAATCGGGGGCACACCAACTTTGGAGCTCAAGGTGAGTACCTGCAGCTGGTAGGGAAGGTACACCAGATTAACTTTTTTTTTTTTTTTTTTTTTTTTTGGTTTTTCAAGACAGGGTTTCTCTGTAGCTTTTGGTGCCTGACCTAGAACTACCAGATAGACTTTTATTTAAGGTAGCTTATCAGTTTACAGAATAAAATTGATATCCCTGCAAGTTTGTACTCTTCAGAGTAAGAAAGAAGCCCTTACTTGGCCGGTCCCCAGATAAATAACAATACCACTGAGTTATACAGCATTTTTTTTAAACCCAAGATTTGGGATTTAAAGTGAAAATCAGAGCATCAAACCCATGGAAGTGTTTCTGAAAAGTGAAGGGAACAGTGGCTTCTCCATTCTTAGTCCTGAGTAACTTCCTCCTATATACCATCAGAGATGCTAATAAACCACACTTAGGCAAAGGAATGCTAATCTGAAGTTTTCGTGGTATGTACTCACATCTGTGTACTAAAAGAAAAGACATATAGTTAAAAGTCTCATCCCTTGCTAATGATGGAAATTGTAATGCATAAATTCACTCAGAGGTTGGATATTTAGGCTGGCTGGCACAAAACTGTAGATGGGTGTATACCAGAAGCCCTCTCTCTCTATGCAATTCTCTTCCAGGGAGTTCCATACCTCAAAGAATCAGCAACTCTTGTATGATGGGACTCTGGGGAAAAGTCAGGCTATTTGGAAACTAGTAGGTGCCTGGTTTGATAGCTTGCTATCTTTTCTTTTGCCTGTATCCCTAGCCCATGTCCCTCCTATTGGACACAGCAGTTACTCCCATGATGTGCCCTCAGTGCCCAGTTACTGTAGCCCCTCTCCCTGGCCATCCTCATTAATAAGTCTCTTTCTTGCCCTAGGATGTAAGCATCATGGAAATATACAAAGAGGGCAAAGCACAGAAAGACTTTCTCTTCTACCACAGCACAGAGGGTTCCACTTCTGCCTTTGAGTCAGTCTCCTATCCTGGCTGGTTCATAGCCACCCCTGCCACGGCAAGGCAGACAGTCACCCTCACACAACAGAGGGGAGAAACTACGAGCACCAACTTCTACTTAGAGGCTGAAGATTAAAGCCCAGCATGGGCCATGTGTGGCCATGTGTGTGGCTGAGTCCAGGACAAAGAATCAAGCGGATGGAGAATCCTCTACTTGAAAAACACAGCAAGGCATCGTAAGAGACCACCATGTCACCTCTGCACCAGATGTCCATGTTGAAGTGTCACTCATCTGAACATCATTCCAATGTGAAGCCCAAGAATCACTTTTATCCTTTTCTGACCTCGTCCCACCATCCATTCGGCTACCAAGTACAGTCAAGTCACAGACTTACCTGCAATTCTCCCTCCCTGTTCTCACAGCATCCCATGGGGCAGAGGTGTGGATTCCAGTGCAAAATTCTTCCTTCTTAATTTTACATATGCTTATTGTAAATATGATAAATGCCTGAAAGATAAACACCAAGAATGAAGCAATGTAAAAGAAGATTTTATGTGTCTTGATGACCATGAGAGATTCAGAACATCATCAGTTAATAACTTGACACACGGTATATGCTTTTATTATGGTGACTGCTAGCCAAAGTGAATATAAAATGAATCCAAATTTCAGAGAGTCAGTCACATTAACTTGAATTTCAAACTAATTGTAATGTCTTTATTTAACTTTATAAAGTGAATGGAAATTGAAGAATCGGCTCTGATATTGTGTTTTCTGGAACTTTAAGAGTGTCTGTGGGACAGTTTTCAATCAGTTGTTTGTTGTGTGAGGGTGTAGTGCTTTGAATAGTAATGGCCCCTATAGAGTCATATTTGAATGCTTAGTTACCAGGGAGTGGAACTGCTTGAAAGGACTTTAAGAATTAGGAGGTGTGGCTTTGTTGGAAAAAGTATGTCACTGGCAGTGGGTTTTGAGGTTTCAAAAGCCCATGCCAGGCCCAGGGTCTTTTTCTCTGCCTATGGACAGGATGCACATCTCTCAGCTACCTCTCCAGGACCATGTTTGCCTGCATGCCGCCATGCTCCCTGCCATGATAATAAACTAACCTCTGACACTGTAAGCAAGCCCCCAATTAAATGTTTTCTTTTATAAGAGTTGCATAAGTCTTGTGTCTCTTCACCGCACTAGTACAGTGACCATGACAGAGGGTTAGTTTAGCTGGAAACCACACAATTACAATAGACTATATGGAACCCTGAATGCAAACATGAGCATGGCAATCTCTCTTCCTTTAGACCCTAACGTGCAAAACAGTACATTAGGCCTTGTAATGCTACAAACTCACTGCTGAGTTCAAAGTTCTTGGCTAGGCAAAATGTGTTCCAAGATCCATTCTAGCCTTATGTCCTCTAACATTAACACTAGTGATTCTGTTTGAGGTATTCCTTGAATCCTGCCTTATATCTCACAACTTATGACTTAGTCTTGTCATTTCTGTGCAACAATCTTCAAGGAGCCATTATATGACAGTGTCTTAGTTAGGGTTTCTATTGCTGTGAAGAGATACCATGATCATGGCAATTCTTATAAAGGAAACCATTTAATTGGGGCTGGCTTACAGTTCAGAGGGTCGGTCCATTATCATCATGGTGAGACCTGACAGTGTTCCAGCGGAAATGGTGCTGGTTAAGAAGCTGAGAATTCTATATAATCTTTGATCTACAGGCAACAGGAAGTGAACTGAACTGCAGGTGTAACTTGAGCAAAGGAGACCTCATTCCCTCTCCACCCCCCCCACAGTGACACACTTCCTTTAACAAGGCCACACCTACTCCAACAAAGCCACAACTCTTAATAGTGCTATTCCCTATGAGTTTATTAAGGCCAATTATATCCCAGATACTTACTACCATAGCTGGCGATCTCAGTTCCATTGATCATCTCTTCCTGTGCCCTAGGACAGGAAGCACAGGGCACAGAGACAGACTGTGTGAGATGGCCACTGACGAGAGTAACAGGACCCATGAACATCATCATGGCATCAGGTGGCATCTTGGACTACAGACACTAACATGGCCTTGGGTAGCAGCACAGGTATCAATATAGCCTGCTGTGCCAGTACAGACCACAGATACCAGCACAGCCTGGACTATAGCATGGACCATGTACAACAACCTGGCCTCTAGTGGCAGCATGGACCATGATGGTTTTTTGAGAAGGCCCAATCCAGAAGATGAACCGTTCTCCATCTCAGATATCCTGCTGTTGTTAGAGTGAGGGTGGTCACAGGGCTGGGCAGCGTATTCAGGAGCAGAGCCTATGAGGGCTCCAGGCTGCTGCTCACCACTCTGCCTACTTGGCAACTCCATGCTCCCTGGTCCACAACAGCCATGATCCCAACCCCTGTCACTGCTGCGTCTTTAGTTCTGTTTCTTTCACTGCCGCACACGCTGCTCTGTTCTTCCATTTTTCCCAGTTCTCCATCGCGCCATTATTTATCAAAGTGGCATTGCAAACTGTGGCGTGTCCCACGGTATATATTTTTGTTCAAACAACTTTATATGTAATAGTCATTATAACAAGTCATTGGTCTGACTCATTTCTGATTTCTGAAACACCATAAATCCTGGATTATTGCCAAGACTCTTCTTGGATATCCTGTTGTTGCTCAAAGTCAGGATAATCCTTCAGCTGGGCAGGGTGTCCGGGGACAGGATCCACTGGAACTCCAGGCTGCTGCTGGTTCACATGGTATGACCGTTATGCTGACAGTCCTCGGGCAACTCTACAGAAGGAGAGGCTCCATGCTGCAGACTGGGTCTGTTGACCCAAGGTTGAAATAAGGACCCTTCCTTCAAGCTGCTCCATGGTCCTGCTGGTGCTGGCAGCCACCACCATCTCTGGAGATACAACCATTCTCTCTGACGCTGAGTTTCTCACTGCAGCTGGGGCTTGGGTGGTGGCAGCAGTATCTTTGGCTCCCCCATGATGACTGTAGGGGTGACAGTGGGAGGGAGGAGGCACTGGCTCAGCAGCAGCAGCATCTCTCATCTATGTACCGGGTTCCACATGGTCACTTCAGGTCATCAGCTGTGGCCTGGTGCAGAATACTCAGAGTTGGGGGATGTGGGAGAGACTCCATTGTGCTTCTTAATAAAGACGGCTCAGTTCCTCTTTTGTTTGCTTTGTCCTGAAATGCCTGTTGTGTCTTCTTAACACTCTAAATCTGAAGTGTTTGGAGGTCGCACTTCAACTCCCCAGCCAAAGGCAGAACCTTTTCTTCTTCGAAGTCATAGAAATTTTAGTTTCTTATGGGAGATTTCTTTTGTTTGGCTTTGTACTATTCTTGCCTGCTGCATAACAATTTCTCTAGAAATATTGTTAAAAATTATCACTGCATACTGTACATCTTGCATTGGTATCAAAGTGTGTTGGAAAGTTCTTACATTGCCACGTTGGGCAGGGGCAACAATTCAACTCCAAGTAATATTAAGAGCAGATACTAAGCCCCTCAAGGAACATGGAACTGAAAAGCACAGAAAGTTCTATCTTATTTATTTATTGCTTAGTAACATCTCATTTCATTTCCTCCCCTACTTTTTAATATGATACTTGTAACCCCAGGAAACTATGACCATGAAAGGATGTCCACTCAGAAAGAGGCGGGTACAGACAGAACAGAACTGAATATTCCCGGAGTCTCCCACCCCCAGTAGTGTTTACCACCTGCCTCTCAGATTGTTGTGGGTACAGTCTGAGGGTTTGCACTTTGCCTAAGCCCTCCATCATATACCTTCCGGTATATGCACAACATTTGAGTAACATAGGACTCCAAAGAATTAGTGGAGATGTTATTTTTTTTCTAGGACAGAGCAAGGATAAAGAATAAGATGGCCATACAGATGACCAGGAGGAACTTCCAACAATGAAGGCCAACACACAGTAGGGCCTGCTACAAAGATTCTGAGTTCTGCAAGCTCAGGGGTGCATAGAAAGAGTGGCCAGTGGTACTGAAAATGTAACGGAGTCCTGGGTTGTGCTCATAAGCAGTCACTTCCCAGAAGGTCCATAGGCTGCACCTAAGTGGGAGAGATACAACCCATCTTCCATGTCTGATACAGGAAGTGAGCGTGGTGCCATGGTGAAGGAGGAAAAAAGAAGGGAGCAGCACCAGACTCAGAAAGTGTCCAGATATCCTATTTGTGGTACTGGATTGATGTTATAGATAGTATTTGCCACTTGAATTTAAGCTATAGACCAGAGAAGGAGACTCAAGGATAGTGGATTTCTGCATGGTTAATCTGAAAGCAGTTCAATAAAGTCATGCCCTAAGATTTGCAGGAGAAGGACAAGTTCCTTGTCAGTCTGTAGCATGTAGAGAATTTATGTATGTGCACTTGTGCACAAGAAAAAACAGATGGAGAAAGGATGCAATATGGTGTTTCTTCTGTTCTAATCTCGGAATCACATGTCCTTATGACTTTTCCCTACAGTCTATGAAATAGTTTAATACTGCATAAAATGCTGATTATATTTTGCTTTCTTAAACTGGAGGCATGGTGACCATATTCAAACCTAGGACGCTGAATGTCGGGCTATTCAAGGGTGTCTAGAAGGAAGGTTCATTCTCGTATTCCAGGTCCCCCTGAATTTCTTCCATTCGCAACCTGAGTGCAAATCCATTTAATCTGTCTCATCGATGTTTTTATTCCTGTCTATCTATTCTTTCCTCTTGTATGTTTTTGATAGCATCTATATCTATCTTTTCCTTTCCTCAGTTCTGATTTCCTTCATTATTTGGAAAATACATTTTAAAGTGTCTACAGCTTAAAACTGAACATCTCTGTCACTTACATGGGCCAAGAGGGGTGTCTTGATTTTGTTTATGATCTAATATAAACACTTGTGCCACCATTGAGGAAGGAGGAAAAGTGGACATACTGAAGAAATAAAAGCCACCTTTGGGTCACCTTTAGGGACAGGAAGTAACCAGAGAATCAAGTGGGCATTATGTAAGTCACAAATGCATAAAGACATCACAGTGTGTTCCCATAAATATGAATATTAGTGCATGTCAACTTAAAATGTGTGGTAACAAAAAGATACTTCTCTAAGGAAAGATCGTCCAGATCTGGCATAATGGAGCAGTGCAATGGCAGACATTCACAAATCACAGCACTCCACCACAAAAGGCCGCTTTCACCCAAGTATAAAAGGCACCTGGGTCATAAGCTGCCTCTACCCTCTTACCTTCCTGTTTCTTAAGTACCCCTTCCTGGTACTTGTCTCTAAGGGCTATTTTGCTTCTACTTTCATTATATATATATATATATATATATATATCTTCTACTTTCATGATATATATATATATATATATATATATATATATATATTTGCAATGTGCTTTATGTAGCTATAAAAAAATCTAGGAGCCACAAACTAGAGAAATAGTTGTCTTTCTGAAACGGATTTAATTTGCTTGATATGATTATCTCAAGTTGTATCTATTTTCCTGCAAATTACATCCTCGATGCCTGAAAAAATTTATGCACATGGGGGTGTGTCTGTTACATTTCTTCTGTCTACTCCTCTGTGGATGGACACTAACGCTTGCTCCCTCACTTAGCTTTTGTGAATCCTGCTGCAATGAACCTCTGTGCACGTTCCTCTGTGCACGTTCCTCTGTGCACGTACCTCTGTGCATGTACCTCTGTGCACGTACATCTGTGCACGTACCTCTGTGCACGTACATCTGTGCACGTACCTCTGTGCACGTACCTCTGTGCACGAACCTCTGTGCACGTTCCTCTGTGCATGTACCTCTGTGCACGAACCTCTGTGCACGTTCCTCTGTGCATGTATCTCTGTGCACATACATCTGTGCACGTACCTCTGTGCACGTACCTCTGTGCATGTACCTCTGTGCACGTTGACTTGGGCCTTTCAGGTAAACAGCCAGGAGTGGCAGAGCTGGGTCACGTGGCAGATCCACCTCTAAATTCTTGAAGAACCTACATACTGATTTCCATAGCAACTGCATTAGTTCCCATTTCCGTCAGCAGTGCAGAAGGTTTACCCTTTTCCACATCCTCCCCGCCAACTGTTGTTGTTTGGTTGGTTATGACAACACACAGTTGGCCCAGTGCTTGGCTTAGGTAACCACGGTTGAGTTATCTTACTAGAAAATGGTCACTCACCAAGCACATGACAAGGATCTCAGTTTTCGAAAACTCACAACCTCCGCTAAAGCTACTTTCTTTATACCCTGTTCATTCTTTTCACTTTAAAATGTTGTCAGGCCAGTGAGATGGTCCAGAGGATAAAGGTGCTTGCTGCCAAGTCTGATGATCTGAGTTTGACCCCCAGTACTTGCATGGTGGAAGGAGAAAAATGACTCCTACAAGTTGTCCTTTTTTTTTTTTTTTTTTTTTTTTTTTTTTTGAAACAGGGTTTCTCTGTGGTTTTGGAGCCTGTCCTGGAACTAGCTCTTGTAGACCAGGCTGATCTTGAACTCACAGAGATCCGCCTGCCTCTGCCTCCCAAGTGCTGGGATTAAGCCACCACCGCCGGGCCTACAAGTTGTCCTTTGACCTGCATACAGATGAATGGCATGGACACACACGCACACACACATATATATAGACATACAGGAACATACACACATGCTCACATACGTACACACAGATAACTAATAATTCTTTAAAATATTGTTAATTGTTATTAAAGAAATACATTCAGCAAATAAATCTAAATTGTTTGCCTCCAAATACTAATTTCTCTTTTCCTCAACTCAGAGGTATCCATTCTGGTTCATTCAATAAGAAAATACATTGCTGGGAGGTGATGGTGCATGTGCTTAATCCCAGCACTCGGGAGGCAGAGATAGGCGGGTCTCTGTGAGCTCAAGGCTATCCTGGTCTATAGAGAAAGTTACAGGACAGGCTCTAAAGCTACACAGAGAAACCCTGTCTCAGAAAAAAAAAACAAAACACAAAAAAAAAACAAAAAAAAAATAAGGAAAGAAAGCACCCAGTGATTTTCTCTGTGTGCCTTGTGTATCTGTAAGTGTGTGGTGTGTGTTACTCACTCACATGCATTGCATTTCCCTGATTCGTGTGATAGACTACATGTCCTTTCTCACCCAGCCAGGTTTGAATAGATGTCTGTGCTGGTAGGGGCAGCTTTAGCTCTTTCTCTGCAGCTGCTGTGAACTTTCCCACAAACTCATTTCACTGTCAGTGCTTAGCCATTCCTTCAGAGATAGACAGGGAGGTTGTTTCATAATCAGTGTGGCCATGAGCATCCTCCTGAAGACCTCCTTGGATATCTGCACACCGTACTTATGCATGCAAGGCTTTCTTTAGACTAGAAGGGTGAATTGAGGGGGGTGGAGTAGGTATGTTTTTACTTTCAAGAGAGCTTTCTGTCTTAGGTATGACTTTTCCCGTTTACCTCCAAGGTCTCTTTACTCTTCCTTGCCTAATACTTGCCTTCAGATTATAAGAATTTTGTTAGCTCAGTATGAAAGACACATATCTCGTTGTCCTTGTAATTTGTTCATCACTTCTTAATAAGACACTCACTTTTCAGCACACTCTAAACTCTGCCTGAGTTTTCCACCCAGCCCTTTTTGGGAGCAACAGGGATGACACCTCTGTCTGTTGCCTAGTCCAGACGGCACTGGCATTTCACCTCAGACAGTGTTAGGTGCAACTCCACCCCTTTCACAACATTTACTCAGATACCAGATGGTCTGCACCAAGCCCTGCCTTGGCTTTCCCAACCTTACTAGGTGTCTCTTCCTAATCCAGTTTGCTGTTTGCTCCTCACATGACTTCTAAAGGTGAAGCTTCTCTGGAGTCACCTCGATTCCTCCTCTTTCATGTTGTCTCACTAGGTAGTACTGTTTGCCCCATGAACTTAAGTTCTAGGTCTAAACTACCAGATGACCTTTGGCCCAGAACTCTTTACTAAACTGTAGATTGGAACAGTGTTGATTCGTTCTGTCTCATAGCTTACAAATAGATGTGTGGTAAGCAGAGCCATTAAAGTTTATCTCAAGGGAAGAAGGTGAAGAAAATGCCCAGAATAGGAAAACTGGACATGACATGGCAGAACTATTTGGCAGAATCTACCAAGCCGGAGCCTGGAAGCTTTCCTTTCTGAACACGGGAGCTCCCTGAAGTCAGATAAGACATTTTCCTAGACTGTAACAGTGAAGTCCTGGGAAAATGGCTCCTTCCAGCACGTTTCCCATAGAACCTAGGGCAGGTCACCAGTGCCTAACCTAGTGTTTGATGATACACTCAAATCCCCTTTTCAAGAGTCTAGAAAGTTGGTCAACCTCTGATTCCTAAGTCTTCCCAGTGCCCTTTCTTTAAATCCCATTGGCTGGAAATGACAGTATATCCATGGGATGTAGTTTTGCTCTTGCTGTTGTACATGGAGTATGGAGTTGACATGAAACAGCTGTGGAGCTTTTAAACACGATGCTGCCCCTGCCAGATGTGAGGATTCAGCCATACCTTTTCACTCACCTGAACTCCAGACTTCTCTGATATTTAAAAAGCACCACTAGTGCTGTTTTTAAGGAAGACTGATTGCTTTTGGTATAATTTGGATAAAAAGAGTCAACCCAAAATCTTTGGTTTATCTCTACTAAGAGTACTAAGATCAGTTACTCCTAGGTAGACAAAAGGCTGCAGGGCTTCGAGGAACCTTTCCTTCCTTGGCATTTAACATCTGGAATTTGTGTTCATTAACTAGAGTTTTTATGTTTGGAAGGTATGGTGAGTTCCTGTACTATATATAGGGCATTGAGCACATGTCTAAGACAGATGGCTGTCAGGGTCAGTGATTAAAAAAACAGGTAACTCTGGCGTTAATTGTGATGTCTATAAGTTTATTGTGTTTTGACATTTTAAATATCAATAGTAACACAGAAATCACGTTGGTTGGACCAGTTCATCCTCCCCCTTTAAACAAAGTGTTATTATTTGTGGTTCTAGGAATTTGGCTCTAAAATAGAGGTGCCTCCAAAATGGAAGGTTTGGGGGAAAGATTTACAGTAAAGCTCTATTCAACATCTATATTGAATAATAATCATTTTATAATACTAACAAAAATGTGAATATTTTTAAACAGGAAGTCTTGGTTTAAATACAGTAAGTAGACTGTTGTGGGATATGAGTTTACACTGTGTGAAGATGTGCCACTGTGATTGGTTTAACAAAGAACTGAATGGCCAATAGCTAGGCAGGAGAGGTAAGACAAGACTTCTGGGCAAAGAGAGGGACTTGTGATGAATGTAGGCACACAAGAAAGACACCAGCAAGACACCGAGGGAGTTGGACATACAGGATGGAGGAGAGGTAAAAAGCCACATGTCAGAACATAGATTAGTAGAAACAGGTTAATTTAAGTTACAAGAGCCAGTTAGGAACAAGCCTAAGCCAAAGGCAAAGTTTCATAATTAGTAATAAGTCTTTGTGTCATTATTTGGGGGCTGGTGGTTCAAAAAGAAATAAAGTCTGACAAGAAAGACCGGTTACATCAGACAATCAAGGTAGGCAAGCTGTCATAAAAAATCTTGACTAAGAGATCATTCTTATGGGCTGGCCCAGATCTTTGACGCAACAGGGAGTCACCTAAGACACCCAGATGGGTGACCCAGGTGGGATCCAGCTCGTTCAGTGTAACTGAAATGGAACAAGTACACATCACAGAGGTCTGATGACCCCTTGTCTCTGCAGAGCAGCTTGACCACAGCCTCCAGATCCCCGGCCTCCATAAAATTTTGCTTATTGCAGTCCCCTTTGCCTGAGACAGCCCCCTTTTCCTTAATGCTCTCCTGTTATACTCCCACCCGACTAAAAGCACCATATAAACCCCAAACTGCTCTTTGGCAGTGCTGAATTCCTTTTCTTGGGGACAGCCCGGCAGTCATACCCCACGTAAAGCTTTGCCTGCTAGTCTCAGCCTTGCTCCTGAGGTCTGGTTTTCTTGGTAAGTCAAGCAGTACTATCATCAACAGTTGTAGGTTTATAAAACCAAGGTTGTTGTTACTATTGTTCAGAAAGTGTACCAAGGAAAAAAAGTCACACCACTTCGAAGAGACCTAAATATAAACTGGTTTAAAGGAGGAGGGAAGGGAGTGAGAACTGGGATTGGTATGTAAAATTAAAAAAGATAGTTTTTTAAAAAAAAACAAAAAAGAAATTAATAAATTAAAAAAGAAAATGCTCTGATAATAAAGTGTTCTCACAATGTTGGTAAAAAAAAGAAATGTATTATAAAAGAGCTATCTAGCAGAAATGTGCAAAAGGGGTAGGGGTTCTGTTTCTTGCAGTGTTCAGTTGTCACTGTGGTTGAAAATGAGTAACCCCCAGTTCTTCTGAAGTTACTGGGATGTGTCCTCAGGACTGGGCACCAATTTTAGGTAAAATGTGACTCTAACAGTTTATCTCTTGAAGTTTTATAGTGCAGGAGATAGGTAAAAGAACCTGATAGGGCCCTTTTTGCACTGAAGGCAAAGGGAGGCTTTGACTTACTATCGTTTCCAGCAGGATGAAGAGATGAATTTATCAACCACCACACTGCAAAGAACTTAGCTTTGTGTGTGTGTGTGTGTGTGTGTATAATGAAAGAAAATCCCGAATGCATCTGCCTCCTGTAAGACAGAGAAAATGGAACTCAATGGGTTTAAAACTACACAAACAAAAAAAAAGATGAGGACACAAAGTTGGGTAGGTCGGGAAAGAGGTGTGGATCTGGGAGGAGTTTGGGGACAGAGTGAACACGATCAAAACATACTGTAGGAAATTCTCAAAGAATTACTAAGAATATTCTTGAACTTAAAAAGAATATAGGAAAGAATAAGCCTTCAAAAATGCATATCCTCACCATACATGAAAGCCAAGTCAATTTATGGTTGATAAATTCGAAGGAAAAATTCAAAAGATGCTCACAGAAACACATTTCAGGGTCCAGGCAGGAGATTTTCAGACAGTTATGTATCTACATCGTGCCCTGAAATACAGAACACAATCTTTTTATCAATGGAACTCTGCTTGTCCTAGCTATCCCATATTTGGGCCTTGATGAACTTGGTTTTGGAAGAGACCACCTTCCTTAAAAATCTTGTTAGTTCTGAAAACTAAGAGACTTGGGACCGAGGAGAGGGGATAGAGGGTAAAGTAGGTGCTTCTCAGATCTGAGAACCAGAATTCAAATCCTTAGTACCCACATAAGTGCTAGGCAGGCCTGGTGACTGTGCTAGCCTACTTTCTACGGCTTTTATAAAGATTATAATCAAAAGCAATTTGGAGAGGAAAAGATGTATTTGGCTTACACATTCTGGTCATAACTTATCAAGGAAAGCTGTCTTGGTTACTGCTCTCTTCCTGTAAAAAGACATCATGACCAAGGTGACATTTCTAAAGAAAATCATTTAATTGGGTGCTTGCTCACAGTTTCAGAGGGTTCTCATTATTTCCATGGTGGGAAACAGAGAGATCAGGCACTGGAGCAGTAGCTGAGAGCTTTCCATCCTCTCAGACCCTCAGGCAGCAGGTAGAGAGAGAGACACTGGACCTGGTGCTGGTATTTGAAATCTCAAAGCCTATTCCTAGCAACACAATTCCTCCAACAAGAAGGCATCTACTCCAACAAGGTCATATCTTCTAATCCTTCCCCAAACAGTTCAACAACTAGGGACTAAGCATACAAATATATGGACCTGTGGGGGCATTCTCATCAAACCACCACAGAGGCCAAGGCAAGAACTCAATAGGGTCAGGACCTGGAGGCAGAAACTGAAGTAGAGATCATGGAAGAATGCTACCTATTGGCTTGCTCCTCAAGGCTTTCTTCTACAACACAGGGTCACCAGCACAGAGGTGACACTTCCCAGAGTGGATAGGACCCTCCCACATTGTCATTAATCAAGAAAACGCTTTACAGACTTGCCAATCTTTTGGGGGAATTTTCTTAACTGAAGTTCCCTCTTCTTGCTTGTATCAAGTTGACTAAAAAGTTTAACCCGTTTGTAATCCCAGGATCCCTGAAGGTAGAGATAGGGAGTTCTCCATGAATAAGCCGACTAGCGGTACTAGCTGCATTGGCAAGCTCTGCACCCAAATGAAAGACCCTGCTTCAACATAAAAGGTGGGCAGTGATTAAGGCAGACACCCGACATCAACTTCTGGTCTTCACATGCACATACATGCAAATACATACATACATACAAGAGAGAGAAAGCAACTTCATATGAACCTGCTTTATAAGCTATATCTCCTTATAAATGCAAAAATATTATGGCTGTTTCATTCTACCAAAATTATTGTAGTCAATAAAGAAGGCGAGATAGACGATTTTATTCCACCAAGTTCATTCCTTATAAAACCCAGCAGTAATGCTTTGGATGAACACTTGGTAAGATGCTCTGCAGCTGATCCAGATGTCACAGAGAGGGGGAAGGCAGTCACAGGAGGGTTCAGCGTTCTTTTTAGTCTTCCACTTTGTTGGGGGTGTAGATGGTTGCTTCTTCTTGTTGGCATCTGAGAGATCTTGAGAGAGTGCCACAGAGCAATGTGCCTAAAAACCCAGAAGTG
The DNA here is from genome assembly GCF_950005125.1 of Chionomys nivalis. NCBI lineage: Eukaryota > Metazoa > Chordata > Mammalia > Rodentia > Cricetidae > Chionomys > Chionomys nivalis. Next base: position 38,786,594 of record NC_080107.1, on the reverse strand, counting down.
TGAACACATATGGTCACCGTCCACATTTCTTAGTTTTCGTATTAGCAGCTCTATAGATACATATATCTCATGTAGTATATAGTTAGAGCTCTCTTGGTTAGTTTTGTGAAGGTGTTATGATTTAACTCTATGACTATGCAAAGATGCAAAGATGCCCAATATATCACTACCATTTCTCCGACAACCTACACCAGCATTTAGATCATTACATGAATATATTGGATGGCATCAAACACCTTTGAGTGAAAAGCCCAGAAACAGATTCTTTCTTCCTATACCAGGCTCAGACTTTGCTATATTGCCCTTTAACCTGCTTCCTATCTCTGAAACTTGGGTATGTCTGTTAGTTTGCTTCTTTGCTGCGCTGATAAAACATTTGCCAAAAACAAGTTGGCAAGGAAAAGGTTTATTTCATTTTACATTTCCCAGTACCAGGTAACTGTCCATCACTGACCAAAGTCATAGCAAGAACATAGTTCTGGAACGTGGAGGCTGGAACTGAAGCAGGGACCACAGAGGAGTGCTGTTTCCTCTACGTGGCTTGCTCAGTTTGTTTGCTTATCCACCCTAAGATTCCCCATCCTGGTGCGGCACCAACCGCAGTGGTGTGGGTCTCTCTTATATCAATTGCTAATAAAGAAAAGTCCTGCAGGCTTGCCAACAAAGCAATGCTGGCATTTTCTCAACTGATTTTTTTCTTCGCAGATGAGTCTAGCTTATAGGTTGACGAAAACTAACTAGCGTTGACACAAGCAAACCTGCCTCTCTGTAAAGAATTGACCAGGATAACAACGCTCATGTAAGGAGAAAGAGCCTTGAGGGCCAGTATGGTAGAGGCAAAGGCAGCGTTCTCTGCTTGGCAGACAACACCCAATACAAGACCGACCTTACTCCACCACAATCATCTCAAAGTCGGTGATGTGGGTTTTCCCCAGTTCTTGGGTCAGAAAGAGCGGACAGCTTCCTTTGGAGCACACAGCGATGAACCAGCCAGGGAAGGCTGCAGATTCAAATGTTGATGTTGTGCCACTCTTGTTGTGATAGAAGAGGAAAGATTTTACAGATTCCTTTTGGCTGTACAGTTCCAGTATGTTCCCTTCCTGGAGGATGAGGAGATCCCAGGAAGAAACATCACCATCTGAACTGTTCATTTGTCTCTAACATCAGCACCCTCTCCCCACATGAAAACCTGGGGACTTCTGTTTCTTAAGAGAGTATTTAGAATCACACTCCCCAAATATATGTTAAGAGTATAGTAGAAACATTAGGACATGACTGTCAAATCTGCTTGTTCGTGTGTAGCTTGGTATTTCTAATGGTTTGAGATATATCCTCAACGCTGAGATGAGAGGCAGGTGCCATGCCTAGCTGTTTCAGTCATCCCAACTGCCCTGTCTCCCTGCTCCCCCAGCCAGCCTAGCCTAGTTGGTGAGCCTCAGATTTAGTGAGAGACCTGTCTTAAAAATAATATGTGTGTGTGGGGGGGATGATGGTGCACACCTTTAATTCCATTGCTTGGGAGACAGAGGCAGGTGGATATCTGTGAGTTCGAGGCCAGTATGGTCTATAGAGTTAGTTGCAGAGAAGCCCTGTCTCAAAAAAAAAAAAAACAGTAATGATGATGATGTAAGGAGAGATGAAGGAAGATACCCACTGTCAATCTCTGACCTATACCCACATGTGTACACACATGTACATAGACATGTGTTAATGTGAACACGCACACATGCATGAGTAACTCTAAAATCCTTCCTCCTTGTCAAAACTTACTTTTGTAAAATAAAAAAAAAAGTTATTTTGGAAAAAGCTACTTCCAAATATCCCTCCAATTTTGTTTTCTCTTGTTCTCTGAAGATGCATGCACTCTTAAGGGAACAATAAATTGCTGTGAGGATAATCTGTGAATTGCCTTTTAAAAGATTTGAAAGTCAGGGTTTCTGTCAAATGAGAGTGTTATGGGCTACTTAGATGGATTCTGGTCAAGTGATTGCAGATCCTTCTCTTCCTAAACTCACCTTAAGCCGCAGCACTGGCTGCTCGCCTTCCTGTGTGCAGAACAGACAGCACTCAGGGTCTTTCAGTCCCAGATACATAGGCTCCCCTCTGTGCATCTCAAGGGTCTCCAGATATTGGCATGGGAGTAAGGTGACAGTGACTAGGGATGCAAGGGCAGAAACCGGGGTTCAGTTCATACTTCCAAAGTATCTCTCTACACTAGAGACAAAGAAACAGTGGCTGGAATCTCCTCGCCAACCTTGTGCCACCCGCCCGCCACTCACCACCTGGCTCACACAGCCAGCCCATTTGGGTGACTCTTTCCATTAGAGAAGTCAGCTTCTCATAGACTCAAAGTTTAACCTCATAGATCTTTCTTTGTTGTTTGACTCTTTGAAACGGCACAGAAAAAAACTTCCACCTCAACCTCAACCTTCCTGGAGTCACCTCTCGTTCCCTTGACTTATTCCCTAGTTGTTCAAGCCTATGGCTGCCCTCTATTCGAAACTGCCGATGCAATGCTGCTCCAGGTAAGGCCAGCTAACACACGTGCGCTGAAATGAAAAGCTGAGGCCAGACCCACAACATTAGCCAGAGGGGCTGCCACAAAGGGCCTGGGCTACTCACTTGGGACTGTTTGCTCTTTCCTAGGGACTGCAGTGAGGATATCGTTGTGAAGAACCCACACACGGCTACTAAGGTCCTGAATATGTCTTAACAAAGGTGTTTCTCTGCGTAATTCTGTAAAGAAAGTAAAAATGCGGATATGTAAGGACCAAGACACAGAACACCCCCACCCACTCACCCACCCACGCTTCCCAATCTTTTGCTCTTCCATGAAGGTCTTTACGTTTTTTATCGTTTATTATGATGATGTCATCCTTATCCATTATGGTGATGAGCTGCTATCCTAGCTCCAGTATCGTGCAGACCGACCCTAAGGGAGGAACAGAGTTAGTCCCAGTTTGACCCCAGGCAGCCTCTCTATCCCAAGTCTCACCAAGACCCCTCTACATCCTTAGACTCAGCTTATTGTCCAAGCTAAGCAGCTACTCTATAACTCCCGTGCAGGCCTGAGGTTCAGCAGGACAGAGAGCACCAAGGCCAGAGGCAAACAGCAAGAGATCAGAAGTCACTGACTGAAAGCCACAGGATGCATCTCTCACCTGATTATGGAGGAACTGAGGCTGTGCACCACGGAACTACGGCTGCTGCTGCGCTCAGCTTCTCTGAAAGGCTCTCCTGGGGCCCGTGCCTTTTTATACACGACATAAAGGAAGTTCTGCCTCAGTGGATCTGGGACTGCCTGGCACCCTGGATAATTGCTGGTTCCTTGTGCTGGAGGGTTCACTGAGCATTTATCGGAATAAATGTCAGCGGCGGCAAGGTTGTGACCTATCAGAGAGTGTCCTGGGATGTGAGGGCATGCTAAACCCGTAAGAGCAGAAAGCAGGAAACACAGTTACAGATTCTGACTGACTGAGGAAATAAACATTATGGGATTTCCCCAGGGTGGATGACAGGACTAGGTGATGTAAAATGAAGTGCTATAATATTGCTCATTCCAAAAGAGCTGGTAGCAAGGGCAAGAGCCAGTAGAAGACGGAGTCTTAAGTCCTATGTAGCTTTTAACCTGGCACAAGTCACCTTAGGCTGACTGAAGGGGATGCTCTACTTTCTCCCAGCCAACACGTGCTTCTGGAAAGCCACTTCTCCACCATTGAGCACCGATTCCTGGACTGCCTGCCCATCCCTCAGCTGATATGACTCATTATCTTGTTATAGGATAAGGAAGCCTGAAGGAACCTACACACCTCAGGGTGCTCCCTTCTGAACCCCATTTAGGCATAGAACACACCCAAGCACAGATTCCTAACACAAAGAAATCCTTTATTAAGCAAGACAGAGAGACAAGATGGCTGAATCTGAGTCGGACAGAAACAGCAGCAAAGTCTCTCCAAGAGTGCTTTTTAAAGGGGAAAGGTTGGGGGGTCTGTGTTAGGATGAGTTGGTAGGCTTTGATTGAATGTATTGGTCAGTGTAGCTAAATAGGGAATTCTGATAGCTGGACTTTGGTGGTTAGCCTCAGGAAGGAGTCAGGCATGAGGAAGTAGCCAAATAAGAGAATGGACCTTGATGGCCAGCTTTAGGAACGTGAAATTGCCTAAATAAGGGAACCTAAATGGTTTAGCAAGAGAGAAGGAAGTGGGGAGGGGTGGGGAGGCAGGGCCTGATTACGACATATTTTCATGTTTGGGCCTCTTGGAGTCCTTCAAAGCCTAGTTGTCAGATGGTCTGAGACAACAGTATCTATATTAGATCTTTGCAAAAGAAAACTGAGGCATTGGTTTTGATGTTTTATCCCATATCTGAGTTCACAGTCTTCCTCCAATAGATCCCAGAACATGTCACCTTCATATCTCACTGGCTTCCATCTCAGGGACAAATGCTACCAATGAGTTAAGGGATTAGTGGATAAGGTCCTAGCCTTCCTGTCCCCTGAGGGCTCCTAGTTGCTCCCAGTCACAGTTACCTGTAAAGGTAACTAGTATACCCTACATTTCCTGGAGCCGTCTCCTAATCAGGTTCCCTGCTATAACGGTAACCTCAATTAAGACAGTAGCTCAGTGTTCAAAAGGAAAATACTTGTATTCAAATGATAGGTATTCAAAATAATCAAATGATATGTATTCAAAATGTCAGCATTCCTAATTATGCACACATTTATTCTAAAGCAGAGGCTGTGTATGATGTTTTGGCATCATCTGGCATCTTTCAGAAATACAGAAACTCAGGCTTTACTCCAACCTACAGACTCAAGATCTGAAAGAAAAGAATATTAAAATTGCTATACCACTGGGAGTAGTGGTACATGCTTTTAATTCCAGCACTCATGAGGTGGAGGCAGGTGGATATCTATGAGTTTGAGCTCAGCCTGGTCTACATGGTGAGTTCCAGGACTCTGGGACTTTGCCTTCTGTGTTTACAGCACAAATCCATGCTCAGTAACACAATCAAAGCAATACAAAAAGAAAGAGGTGGGGGGTGTCCAGGCATGTCTGGGGGCAGGGAGGGACCATTTCCTGAGCCCTGAAGCCATTTTTCTCCAATCCCTGAAAACTATGCAAATGGACTTTGTTGGCACCAAACAGGAGGAGAGAGAAAGATGAAAAGAAGCCATTTCAGGAGAGCCATGGGTACAGGTACGAGGATATTGGATTATATCAAAGAAATGCCCTTATAACTTCATCAGCGTAAGACTTCATAAAATCAAACACAAAAGTCAAATAGTAAAACTAACAAGTAATAAAGATGCATTTCCTCCAAGGGAACCAAAGACTGACAGTAATGGGAGTAAGAAGACATTAGAATAATATCCCAATACTGAATTCATCTGGACTTTTGGGTAAGATAGCGGATTACAGACTGACTCTGGGTGAGGTGGGAAGGAATCATGATTTGAAATAATAGACTTTATCTGAAAGAGAGAAATAGAGGAAGAGTCTTGGAAATCCAAGAAGGAAGCAAAAGGATTCCTGAAAAAGCAACCCCCCGCCACCACACAAAAAAGAACAAAGAGAAGATGGAGAAGCAACCGGAATACAACCTCAGCCATGAGCTCCATGGCCAGGGAAGGGGAAATAGAAGCAGCTTCCTTGAGACAAACCACAGTCCTCACAGGCTTCAAGCGCAGTTGCAGGTTTTAGTGAGAAGGTGAGACAGCAGTGGAGAGGAAGCCTAGGATGTCAAACTATCTTACTTAGAGGCCAGCACCCAGGCAGCATCCTGAGAATCTGCTGGTAAAATCTGAACCACCCTAGGGGCCTGATGAGGGAGAACCCACAGGTCTGAGACTCAGGTCTGAGCCAGCTCCTGTGGAGAAAAGGCACCTGCAGGCAGGTGTGCAAAGCAAGGAGGACCAGGCACTGGAAGAGGAAGGATGCTCTTCAGCTACAGGACTAGCTCGGGGGGAACTGCATAGGGAGAGACAGCCCATGTTGGGTGATCACAAACTGACCTCATTAACTGAAAATAGCTCAAAGAGGCTGGTAGCTTTGAGTCCAAAGTCAGTGTATGATCTGATTTGGGAACTTCCTTTGTTCACCGCCTTAGAGCCTGAAAACACTGAAGTGTGGGCTGTACAGTGTCTTAGAGTTTCTATTACTGTGAAGAGACACCATGGCCACAGCAACTCTTAGAAAGGAAAGGATTTAATTGGGGCTGACTTACAGTTCAGAGGGAATTTTCTTTCTTTTTTAGAAAACTATTTATTTGTGTATGAGTGCTCTGTCTACACTTATATGCCAGAAGGGGGCTTCAGATCCCATTATAGATGGTTGTGAGTCACCATGCACTTTATGTTCCTGGGCATCAAACTCAGGACCCCTGGAAAAACAGTCAATACTCTTAACTACCGAGCCACCTCTTTTCAGCTCCAAGGGGACTTTCTTTTCTGATCCAATTTATTCGGTGCTCTGTATGCTTCTTGTACATGTACAGGCAATCCTTCTCTAGGTTAGGAAAATTTTCGTCTATGATTTTGTTGAAAATACTTTCTGGCCCTTTGACATGTGTTTCTTATTATTATTATTCTTATTCTTCCTATTATTCTTAGATTTGGTTTTTCTATAACCTTCCAGATTTCCTGGATGTTTTGTGTCGTGAGTCTTTTTGATTTAACATTTTCTCTACGAATGTACTCATTTCTTCTTTCATATCGTTAATGCTTCAGGTCTTCTTTTCCATCTTGCATTCTACTGGTGAAGCTTGTTTCTGTAGTTCCCGTTTAAATACCTAAGTTTTTATTACCAGCATTTCCTCAGTTTGGGTTTTCTTTATAGATCCTATTTATATTTTCAGGTCTTAAACAGTTTCATTCAGTTCCTTCCAGTGTTTGTTTCTGTTTTCCTCCATTTCTTTAAGGGATTTATTAGTTTCCTCTTTAAGGACCTCTATAATCTTCATAATGGATATTTTAAGATCTTCTCATGTTTCAGCTATATTTGAATATTCAGGGCTTGCTGTATTGGGTTGCTGGGCTCTCATGCAGACATATTGTCCTGTTATTGATTGTGTTTTTATACCAGTGTCCAGACATCTGGGATTAGGAAGATTATAGGTGCTGGTATCTGGTTTTGTTTTTATTGGGTGGTTGTTTTGTTTCTTGGTTTCTGTTTCTGTAAGTGAAGGGAAAGATATTCTGGAAGCCAAAAAATGCCTAAAGTTCTGAAGGGAAAGTTACTCCAACTGAAGTGTTACAGTTCTGTTCCTGCAGGGCAGAATTTCCCCAGGAAAGTTCTTGCTTCAGGAAAGGTTTCCTTAATGCAAGTCTGCTCCAGCAGGTTACAGTTTCTCCAGCAAGGTTGTTACAGCTCTACCCCGGAGAAGTGCTACAGATTGGCTTAGCTTCCCTGGAGTGTAACAATTCTGCTCCAGCAAGGGAAAGTTTCTTCAGCCAAATGGTTACAGCTCTGCTCTGTTCCAGCAGACAAACCTCATTCAAGAGATTTATTGGGAGGGGGAATCCAGGAGAGTGTCTGCTTCTGCCAGGGTGGAAAATGGCAGCCCCAAACTGAACAGGTACAGGGCTTATATAGAGTTTCTTAGGGGTAAAGCTTTTCAGGGTGAAAATTTTCAGGGTGATGATTGGTAGAATCTCAAGGATAAGCTCAGGGATTGGTTGGATTTCATGCTCAGGCATTGGCTGGCTTTTGTGCTCAGAGATTGGTTAGATTTCAAGTCCCGAGTTGGTTAGGGACTGGGTGTGTTTCCTTGGCTCTGGTTTTAGATCCAGGGTATTTTTTTTTTTGATGGCCCTTTTAACACTATGTTTCCTCTCTGGATTTTAGTAGAGTGTGGTGGCTATGTTGGCTGGTAGGAAATTTTCTGTGGACCTTATAGGTGTGGCTACTGAGAGTTCCAGCTAAAATGTGTTTCTGGGTATTGGGAGCTGATACTTAGATAAGCCAAGGGGTTAAAAGAATTGAGGAAAGCAGAGTGTTCCATCAGAATCTGCTTATTTAGTCTCTTTGTAATAGAGTGGAGAGTGAAGAGAGAGGTCACTCCAGAAGTTCTGCTACAGGACTGGGGATAAGACTGGGGAATTGGATCTGGTGGAAGAACAGAAGGAGAAGGGAAGATCTACAGTCTGCCTACCTATGTTTCAGGCAGGGGTGCTCTGTGGGTTAGCCAGGAATGACTGTTGAATTTGGGGGCTGGGATAAAACAGCAAGTAGAGAGATGAGGGGTAGAAAGAGAAGAGCTGTGGGATCTACTAGAGATGGGGTTGGAAGCGTCCTACTGCAAATGTTCTGTTGTAGAGTTGGGGATTCAACTGGAGCATTGGATCTGGGGTCCAGAGGGAGAGGTGAAGATCTGCCCAACAATAAGTTTTTAAATTGACATACTAAAAAAATATTTGAAGACAAGTACACCTTAAGGCAGCTCATGACCATCAAGTCAGCACTGCAGAAGATACCTAAGGGTTATTATATATAGAAGAGGAAGAAAAATAGCTTAAATTATGAGAGCACAGAAAGGACTAAATTTCCTGAGAGGAATGGCTGAACAAACAAAATCTAAAGATGGATCTATTTTGTCAGACATAGTAAATTAGTAAACCCTTGTTATTAACAGGGAATAAAGTAATGAACAAATAATAATCCAACCCCAAACAAATTGACTTACATAAGTTAATGAATATATCTCAATAGTAATGTTAAATGCAAATGACCTCAACTTACCAATAAAAATCAATGTAAACCATCAGGCTTGATTAAAAATCTATATCCAAATATCTGTTACTGGCAACAGGCACACCCTAAACTTAGAATCAAAGATAGAAAGCTAGAAAATGAACAAACTGGAGTAGTTATTCTAATATTTGATATAGTAGATTTCAAACCAAAGCTAATAGAGGAGATATTATTAAAAGAAACACTTCATAAAAATAAAACCATAAAAAGATATGTATCAAGCATTAAAATTTTCAATTTTATAAAAACAAATACTTAAAAGACATGAAAGATCCTGATACAGCAATAGGGGTGATTTCAACACCTTCTTCTCATCCAAACTCAAAACCAGTAAGGTATCTATGGAACATTCCACCCAACAGAAAGAGAACGTTGGAATCTTTCCTAATCTAGATTCCATTCTAACCAGCAAATTAATTTTTGATAAATACAGAAAAATCATAATCATTCCTTGTATCTTTTCAGGTCATAGTTCAATACAACCAGAAGTTAATAGACAGAAGAACTGTATAAGCATACAAAGACTGAACATTTCACTTTTGAGTGACAAGTGAGTCACTGAAGAAATCAGAGAGGAAATTTAGAAGTTTTCACACTATCTCAATAATAATAATCAAGGGATGATGAGATATTATCCTTCAGGCTATTAAATAGGAAAGAAATGTCCCTCACTGCCCACTCTTGACTACTCTCTCCTAGGCTTAAGTATTTCTCCCACTGAGTCTCTTGGCATCTTCTCTGCTAAACACTCTGACTCACATGAATGAATCCCTAGAATGTGTGACTGCAGTTGAGTGCATACTCTATGATCTCATCTCCACAAAAATTAAAACATATAAAGCGACACAGTACATATTCTAGGGATAGTCATATATGCAGTAATATTATAATGAAATCCAAAGGAATAGTGATCACCAAATTTGGGAAGACATTTAGAGAAGCAGGGAGTTGGGGAAGGAGATGGAAAAGAAGACTGTGAAGTGAGGCATCCAAAGGTCTGTTTCTTCAACTAGGTGATGAGACCTTGGAAATATTTGCTGTAAATAAAATCTCCACACTCATTCAACACTTATTTTGAACCACAGGAGCAAAAACTGGGTTCTGAAGAGATTTCCTGAATGTTCTAGAAATAATAAAAACACAACAACAATAACAATCATTTATTGTTTGCCACAATCTCTTTCCTTCATTAAAATCTTATAACAGCTTTACTAAAAAGCCATGGATAAATCAAAATAAAATAAAATGTCATTTAAAAGGTAGATCCCTATATCAAGTAGAGAAAATACAATAGCCCTGTCTCATACAATCTTATCAATCCCTTTCTTCTCCCAGATAATATTCTTGCTGGAATAAAGAATTGCCTTGCCTTATCTTTTTTTCAAGTCTTATTGATTCTCTGTGGGTTTCACATCATGCATTCCCATCCCACTTATCTTCCTATCCCCTTGCACCTGCCCTCTGCCCTTGCAACCTCCCTGCAAATCAAAACTCAGTTTAAACGAAAACCCAAAAATAAAACCATACAAAAACAAACAAACAAACAACAACATAAAAGTGGGAGAATTTTGTATTGGTAGCTGTAGCGTGACCTATTGAGACACACAGTCTACCCTTTAGTCCATACATCCTTACTTGCAAGTGTTCATTGCCTCAAGTCACTGGTCTGGCTCGAGGCCTCTGGTTTCTGCTACACCACTGATAATGGACTGCTGGAGTTCTGTGGGGGGCCTTGAGTACCAGCTTCAGTACCCACTCAGGGCTCAGAATAGGACATCTATGGCAAGTGAGGATGTGAGGGCAAAAAACTGACTCAAGCATGTTACCTCTGCATGTTCTTTATTTTTCGGGCGAGGGGAAAAAGTGAAGTGAAGGGACGCGGAGAATAAGGGGTGATCGCCACGCGGCTTTTAGTTTTTAGAGACATAGTTGGAAAATTCCATAGGCAAAGGCAATATTTTGATTTGCATATCAAAAGCACAAAAATGGCAGGTAGAACCTGACAGAGTAGTACTCCGGAACGCATGACACCACCCAGGAAAGTGCCAGTAACCAAGGGAAAATACCTGTCATTCCAAACCATCAGATAAGGTTACTAAACATCCCTGAATCCTGGATTTATCCATTCTCCTCCATCCATTCTCTTCGGTGATAACCAGCTTTGGGGATCCCCAGATTTGTTTGTTAGCAAAGGTGGGGCATGCTATCTTCCTGTTCAGTGCCTGTATTCTATAGAAATTCCTATGTGGTCGGTTAGCAGGTAATTCTGTGGGGTTGACTCTATATACATTTGACTGTTAGGACAAAGAGTGAATGTTATTGCTCTAAGGCCTCACGGTATCTGGGAGGAGCAAGGTCATTCCATTGGCTGTGCAGAAGTTACCCTGCTAAGGTGTTTTGGGAGTGAATCCCATTTTGAAGGGAGAATCATGACCTCACAAGATTTTTATAGACTCGACAGTCACTTTTCCAAAAGACAAATGTTCCCGCTGCTCTGCAAAATGGGGTGCTTTATAAGTCGTATACTTGTGGGTCTGCCTTGATGAATCTGTCAGCTGTACATTTACTGGATAGTCTTGGGGGCTCCAACAGAGTTCCTCTTGAATACCCTGTTGTCCTGTGTCATGGAGATTCTGCCATTTTGGATATGTAGGTTCACCCCCTTCACATGCTCCGATAGTTCATAGATTTTTTGGATGTTGGTGTGGGCCAACTCATAACCCTGTTTCTGGGCCTGGGTGGTAGCTAGATTGGTCAACCTGCCAGCTTCCCCTCATGGCCACTACCCAGGAGAGCTCTCCAGCACTGCCTTTTCTAGGTCACCCAATGCAGCTTGCAGTGAGGAGTGGGGTCAGTTCTGCTCTCAGGGCCTCAGATCCAGGTCCCCCTTACCCATATTGCTAGGGCCAGCTCTACTATTTCGCACGGGGAAGTTGCCGCAGAGGACATGAAATGGGGTTGGGTTTGCTCTCCTGCTCTCATGTCCTCAGAGTTGGTTCGCCTGAGCTCTAGTGTGCTGCCCAGGTGGGGTGCAGGGCCCACTCTCCTTCACCCTCAGCTGGTGAGGGGCGGGGCTAGTTCTCTCACTCTTGTGACCCCAGGGCCAACTATCTCACCTACCACAGTAGCAAGGGGTAGAGGAGGGCAGATCATCTTTCCTTCATCCCTGACACGGCATGGCAGGCAGGGGGAGGGGAAGGTCTGCTCTGTTGCTGGCTCACTTGCATCCCTGACATCACGGTCAGTTCTAGTGTGCTGCCCAGGGCTTCTTTAACCTCTCTGTTTCTCTGCTTCTGCCTCTGTCGGTCTGTCTACTTGTCTGTTTTTCTCTCTTTCTCTCTTTTTCCCCCTCCCCTTTTCTTTCTCTTTCCACCTAGGCCTGGCCTCATACTCATTATCCTCCTGCCTCAACTTTCTGAGCGCTAAGATTCCAGGCATGTACTACCACATAGAATTTTCTTATTTTTATATAGGGTTCATTATTTCCTCCACAAATTTTCCCACCATCAAAACCTTTCTAATTCATTTAAACATACTGAGCTCACTGTCTAAATGACAGTTATTTATGCTGAGCCTAGAAAAGCTCTGCTCTGCCTGGTTATCTTCCGGGATCTTCCTTTACCATTATCAGGCAGGCTCACCTTCCTGTTCTCTGCTGAAGACACCCAACTTTAAGGAGGCCACATTTTCCTATTGTTTGGGAAGACATCTCTTTAGCAGTTTTTTTTTAAAAGCAAAACATATGGAAACAAATCATTTTAAAACTTTTAAAATTTATTTATTGTATGGTGTGTGTGTACATGTATGTGTGTTATGACACATGTGTGAAGGTCAGAGGACAATTTTCATGAGTCAATCTTTACTTCCGTTGTTCTACTGTAGGTTTCAGAGATGGAACTTGGGTCATCAGGCTTGGACAGCAAGCATTTTTACCCACTGTGTCATCTTGCCAGCTCTGAAAATAAACTTTCTTGGATGGGCTTGTTCTACTTTTATTCTTAATCCATAAAGTATGTGTGTAAGAACTTCTGCCACGGAAATAACTTTCCTCTACCAAGTGTTGCTCCAACGGCCTCTGGTACACTTGGTCACAGTGAGGAGTGCAAGGCTATTGTGGGTCTTCCATCCTTTGAATGGGTCTGGTTTTAATTCTCTAGCAGTTATTTTTAGAAATTATCACTGTGTTTCCATTCCCCAAAGTGTCGATGCTGATTTCTGTCATCGAAATTGGTTTCACCTATTCTTAAACTTCTTATAAAGGAACCCGTACATTATATCCCTCTTGTGCTTACCATTCTTGAGCATTTATGTCATTCATCTAATATCAAGAATTTCCCTTTACTGGGTAATATTGAATGCATTGTGTGTGTCACTGGTTGATAGGAATTTGGGTTCTTTCTATGCTTAAAGTATTATGAAATTTGATTCCAAGGCTTGAGCATTTTTTTATGCAAGTCCTTTTGCACAGCTCAATTTTAAATCGCTCAAGAGGTAAAGGCCTCAGGGGGAAAATGTCAACATCAGCAAGAAACATAAACATTTTAAGATAACTTGATTTCTACAGAAGCACACATATAGTCCTAACTATGATTAATCTGAGTATATCTACTAGAAAATTATACTGAGAGGATCCAGGGAAGCGTTAGTCAACCAGCAGTCCCTAGGGAACTTGTTGCAATGTCTTGGACGTTTTAATTTACTAGGTGTGGGGTTTGTGAAGGTCTAGCACATGCCCCTGGCAATTCTGATGCTATTTCAAGTCTGAGAAATGCAGTGAAATAAGTATATGTCAGCTCTTGTGTCTTTGCATAATCATATTTGGGTGGCCAGAGGTACTGCATTTGGGTGAGTCATCTGCAGATACCTTGCAAAATAAGGCCAGCTTCAAGGATGGGAGGGAGGTGCCCCTGAGCTTGCCACAGGTTAGGCAACAAGGTTCTGCCAAGATTGAAACATTTTATCCCTCCAGGGAACCTCCCTAAGCCGTAAAGTAAACAGTGCAAAATAGCTTCAGGAAATTCCTGAAACTGACCAGATTCACTAGGCCCCTCCCAGTAGAGTAAACAATAAAAGCTGAGACTTCTCCTCAGAGTACCTAAAGTGCAGAGAAGATTGAGACCAGACCATCTGCCTGAAAGAACAGAAACCCGCAGAGCTGGCTGGAAGAGACTTAGATCAACTGAGGCACCTGGCAAGGACATGCTTCAGCCTGTTGAGTAGTCTGCAGGCTGTGCAGTGTGCTCCAGGCTTCCTAGCCTTTGTGTATTGCCACCCATGCTGGGGTGGGTTTTGGTGATGCAGTTGTCTTTGAGTTCTGCTTCTGTAAGTAACCCCTCACCTGTATTCCTGTATGTAACCCTAAAGCAGTTGTCTTTGAGTTCTGCTCCTGTAAGTAACCCTTTACCTATATTCCTGTATGTAACCCTAATAAAAATCATTGATTTACCAAGCTGGTCTTTGGTGGTATCTTTAATTTGGTCTGTCATGTCATGGGATCCCTCTTTTGTGTAAGTAGAAATGTGTGTTGTGTCTCCCTAGGAGAAATTTTGTCACATACATCATAACATCATGAAATAACTAAGGTAATACCATCCTACCCCAATATTATTTTGTGCCTGCCTGATCACGTCTCAGCCTTCTACCAACAGCCACATTCTCATAGACAAAACTTCTGGGGCACTCCATGACCTTGACCATGGTCCAACCACACTGTGTAGTGTCTGGAAGATATTGCTGAGCCTTGTAAAGAAAGTAGATGTTACTAGGCAACTCCCAAACCTCCCAGACTAATGTAACACAGCCCCCTAGCACTGTTATAATTATGGTTTTATCTTTTAAAATGCCGTACCCTTGAACTTGGGCACTAAGAGACTTTCCGAAGATGTGAGTCCATTCTTAGTTTGGCTATTAATAAAGAACTCAAAACTTGTAATTGACTTGATCAGTGTAGTTGTCACTAGCCATCTCATGTGGACCATTTCAATATTGTTCAGGGTTATTTCTATTGGTTTCTTTTCTTTTATGGAGGGTGGACTGGGATAGGAAAGCAGTTTATTATCCTGGGCTTCCAGCCTTGTCCACGGGAGCCCTGTTTGCTCTTGGTACAGGTTACGGAGGAACACCTCTGCCACCCTCCTGGTTGTCTTCCACATTGAGACACCACATTCTCAGATCTGGCACTGCAATGCCTGGCCCATCAGGGGTACGGTACCCTCCTCTTCTGGAGGTGGCAGAGGTGGCACCAGGAGTTGTCACACTCTCTAAGAGCCCTGTCGCTTTGCTTGGTGCTCTCTCATCCAGAGTGCCACCCTCCCCACCTCGTCTTGTTCCTGATCCTTATTCCTTTGGGCTGTCGGTGAAAGGATTCTCACCCTTCAGATAACACTCCAGCTTCTTACATTGTGTTTCATAATTACTTAATTTCAGCAGACAGAAATTTGAAGTCCCCAAATCAAGAATGTCATTATTTTCAGTTATAGTACTCAATGTTAGTGCTGTTCTCTGTATTTCTTACCCACTCCACATTTCTTCCTGTCCTTATTCATAAAATAAAAATGCAGGAGAAAATGATGCCATTAAAACATTTATCCATGGGGCTGGGCGGTGGTGGCGCACGCCTTTAATCCCAGCACTTGGGAGGCAGAGGTAGGCGAATCTCTGTGAGTTCGAGACCAGCCTGATCTACAAGAGCTAGTTCCAGGACAGGCTCCAAAACCATAGAGAAACCCTGTCTCGAACCCCCCCCCCAAAAAAAAAACAAAAAAAAAATTTTATCCATGGACTGGAGAGATGGATCAGTGGTTGAGAGTGTGCATAGCTCTTGCAGAAGACCTGAGTTAGGTCCCCAGTATCCATATCAGACATCTTACAACCTCCTGCAATGCCCAGTTCGAGGGAATTCAACAGCCTCATCCGGCCTCCAATAGTACCTGCATTCATGAATACAGACACACACACACACACACACACACACACACACACACATTTAAAAATAATAAAGTAAATTATCCAAATCCTAAAAACAGGCAAAAAGATCATCCTGGGCCACTGTGTAACAGGCTCTCCTAGTCTCACTGTTAGAAGGTACAACTCCCCATGACTCAGCGCTTACTCCCATGTGTATCTCTGTGCACAGAAGCAAGCTGAAGGGGGAGAAAAGAACTGAAGAAGAGGAAGCACCTTAAGGAGGCAGGACTAGCTAGGGTGGGATATCAATGCTTTAACCACAGATGTGCATTGTAATGGAAGGAATATTAAAACACTTATGGAAGTCTAAAGTAATAAGAGTTAATGTTTTATTGACATGACCTATTACTCACACACATTGTTCTCGGTGCTCATCTCTACCGGGATGATCCGGGAAAGGGTTGCCCAAGCCGAGTTACTTGTTCTAACTGTTTATGAGTCACCAGGCAGCATCCTTGCTCTTCGTGGAGCAACCACTGTACCCCAACATAGTTGGCAAAGCCCTAAACATGTTTTTAAGACTACTCATTCACCCAGGAATCTAATCCCTTTGCTGGTGTGTCCAGCTCCACAAACCAGTCGGCCGCTAAAGGATCAAAGCAATTGGCTGTCACAGGGAATGTTACTGTGAAGCCTCTGATACTCAAATACAAGGATTTGATACTACAAGTGTGTAAAACCTGGTATGAATTAGGTCGATGGCTTGGACACAAGGATGTCACCACTCACAGGCCATTCCAGGTTTTCTACAGCATGCTTTAGGGACAGCACCCCATCTCTCAGGCATGATGCCTTGGGGGCTTGGACCACTGCAGCCTTGGAGGACAGCCTTACATGGCTCCCATACCACCTATTTTGGAGTACACATCTTGCTTTATTGCTCCTTCGTCTATGAAGTGAGATAATGCTGGTCCTGCTCACCTCTCAGTGTGAAAACACCACAGATCAAATAAAAGTTTTAAGACAAAGACTTCCAGGCAACCCTCTCCCTCTGTGCTGAGTTCAAGGCCCTATATCTAAATTGAAGTTAATGTTGTAGTATTTCCCCTGTTCTGATGTGAGGAAGATGGGCTCGCCACTCTTGGAGGATGCAATGAAGCTGCCAGGGAAAGCCACTGACTCAAAGGTGGACGTTCTGCCCGTCCGGGTATGGTAAAACAGGAAGGGCTTCTTGGGCTCAGGATGGTTGTACAAATCCAAAATCTCCTCCTCCTGTGTGTGAGAGAGAATACACATGAGCAAAATAGAAGCTGCTTCTGAAAGGCAAAGTTATTTTTGCAAAACCAATATCTATTCCCGAGTTCAAGGAAGCCTCTCTTACAACAGAACAAGAAAAGACATTTCAGGGGATAGGAATTTAGTTCAGTGTTAGAGCATGTCTAGCAAGTGCAAGGCCCTCGGTTAAGTCTCCAATAATGCCCCCTCTCCACAAAGAAAAAGAAAGATGCAGAAAGGGAAGGGGAAGGAAGGGAGGCAGATGAACATGCGTCAAGTCTCCCTGCCTCTCAGTATCCTTGTTCTGTGTTTTCTCCTTCACTAGCAAACACCCTCTGCCTTTAGCATTTCTACCCACCAACCACGAATGCTTCTCAGACTTTCCCAGACTATCCTGACATTTGACTCAGCAGAGATTGGCTGACTGTCAAACAGCGAGGCCTTTGTATTTCTAGCCTCCCACCCCACTTCCGTCATCTTCACTTCCAGTTTCCAACTCCCTGAGGAAGCCTGGATGAGGTCTCCTAACCACCTACTGACCGGACACATCTCATCCATACTTGTCCTCCCTACCTGAAAATGACTAGACATGGCTTCTCTCCACTCCCTCATCCATGGACATTCTTCTAGCTGGCCTTCCCGCTCTCTCAGCAGCACCCACTTTTGCTTTCTCTGCTCATTCGTTTTTATCTGTATATTTGCTTTCATCTTCAAAAACATAGGCACGGCACTGAATGACAGACACACGCTGAGAGTAATCGTTGATGATTTCACCATTGTGTCAACGCTGCAACACTGCTTACACACCCAAAGCAGTGACAATGTCTCTGGATGACATCATCTCAGGAGACCACTTTGCATGAAATCCATTGTTAGCCAAACCAATGTCACGTGTCACATATCTGTATTCTAATGACCCAACACCTCTGTCAATTCTTACTTTACAGAAAACCCCTCGCGATAGCTGCCAATATTTGCCATCTGGTTTATCTCTTTAAACTCAGTCTGTGTAAGCAAGATTTAACCCCAACGCTATCTCATTAAGATCCCCTAAAATCCATACGTTATCAATGACCTAGGTCAAAAATCCAACAGAAGAGAGACCTAGAAAAAGGCAGACAGAGCTCAGATCGCAATCACATTTACTCTGTCCACAATCTTGTTGTCGATACTTAGAGTGTTTTCAGAATCTACCTGCACCCACGCCATACCATCCCAGAGCCATCGACTCCCACCTAACTCCCCATAAAGCCTCCCGAGGCCTTCCCCTCTTCCCCCATCTCTGATCAACCTGCTGTCAGAGTGATGCACTTTAGATCTCAGTTATTTTGGGTCACCCTGCTCAAGGCATCCCAGGCTTCTCCTTTCACTTGGGTGGGAGGCCAGGTCCTGGCAGAGGTCTGGTCTCAGTTCACTGCTATACACCTGTCTACACTAGCCCGGGACCCAGCCTCACCTGCTGACTTCCCTGCCTCCTGCTCACCCCAAGAATTCCTCCTACACAATGACACCTACCAAATAATTTACACTGGGGCCTGACTCCACTCCTGTTTCTGCTACTCCCAGGCTCAGCCCTGGTCTGATTTTGTTTTGCTTTGCTTTTTGGTGGAACTCATTTGTTTTGCTTTGTTTTTCCTAGGATATGTGACCAGTATACTATTATATTTATCATTTGTATGTCTCTTCTTCTATAATTTAGGCTGTACAAGCTCAGAGCCCTTTGTCATTCTGTTTAAAGATATCCCATGTAGTCATGTGATATAATTAAGTTCCTGCACATTTTGCTACGTTAAATTGTATTGAGTTGAATTAACCTAATTAAAGTGAGGTTTATGGAGCATACATATAAATGAAATTATATTTATGTATATATATTTCTATGTGTGTATATAATGAATACAACCAACTTGACAGCTTAGGAATTGGAAGAGCAAAGATGAAGCTTTTAGAAAAGGTTAAGGAAGGCTCATTTAGCAGGCAAACCAAGACAAAAGCATAATTATAAACTGGCTGAGAAGTTCTAGAAGGCAAGGCCAATGGGTAAATAAATAAACAGTGGGATGACAGAAAGCATGGCAATTACATAAGATAGTAGACAGTACTAAGGCGAGGCCTCTGACTGGTGACTGGGAATTCTTAACAGAGAAATCCAGGAGAGTTAGGGAAAGGACACACGTGAAGGCACAATGACAGAGGACATCTTAAAATTTAAGAAAGACTAAAATCCTCAACTAAAGAAGGGCAGATAAATTGAAGTCTCTTACATGTCTGTTTTTTATGTTGCTCCAGGGGAGAGAGAGTTTATTTGGCTTAAAATACCAAGCTATAGCCCACTGCTTCTGGTAAGTCAAGGCAGGGCTTAGTCTTCCCACAGCTGACAATGACGGTAGGCTTCTACAGGATATGCCCGTATTTTTAAAGGGGCTAAACCCAAACATGCTCAGGAAAAGAAAATTCTTTGTTAATTCTGAAATTTGATATCCTGCCAAATAAACCATGTCAAGATACACGAGTTTTTCTTAAACACCAGAAAGGAAAACAGGCAGGGAGGGGGAGAGGCGACAAAGTGGGGGAAGGAAAAAGGGTGTGTGTGACATGCAACAACAGAAAGGAAGCTGGTGGAGAGTTAGAGGTGAGGTTAAAGGAGGGAGCTGGGATGTTGAGGATCCACTAAAACACGCAACCTACTGCTTTCTGTACTAACTTAAAAATGAAAATTATAAGAAAAGAACTGCAGGCTTTTTTATCTTTATGTTATTTTTCTGGGTCACCGACCTTGAGCTGCAAAGTGGGCTGTCCATCAACTTCCTCACAAAACAGGCATTTGTCTGGATTCTGGATTCCCATGTAGATGGGAATCCCTTTGCCTTGCTCCAGAGACTCTGGATACTTGCATGGGAGGACCGTGATGGTGACTGTAAGGGAAAGAAGATAATGATTTCCTTCTGAGGCCGGGAAGACAAAGTGCTCTAATTGTTCTGATTTAGCAGAGCAGCGTTTGTCAAGCGAGGCCAGAGGATGCTTGACGAGAGTAACCCCTGCTACCCAGACTAACCAAGTGGTCATCCACCCACTCACCCATCTGTACTGACAGGCAAGCCCTGTCCTAGTAATTGGGGCCTTCACAGAGTTAAGCAGATGGTAGGATTGAGATGTTCACACCTGTGCTTAAACACCTGGAAGCCGCAGCTCTTACCCTACGCCGTATCTGACCCTTGGAGAGCTGTGACCATTAGCCTAATGGGATGTTGAAATTTACCTTTCTGTGTTTCCAGCTCATTTCATCCTTTTAGGATGCCTTCATGTATATAGACATACATCTTCCCCTTCCATAGGACAGATCTGTTGGTGACTGTGTTACTCTAGTCTGGTACAAACCTCTCCCTGATTTCTCTTTCAAGGCAGGAGTAAAATTCTGCCCCTTCCAGGTAAGCCCCATGGAAAGTTAAGTTCGGTTTTGATACATAATTAGACATATTTTAGAGGTACACAAAGTATTGGTTTAATGCACGTCTATGCCATACATCAATGAGGAAACCAGCGAGTTGGTATATCCTTCATCTTATGTATTTAGCATTTATGTATGGTCAAACACTCAAGAAGCTCTCTTCTGACTACTGTTAACTGTGATAGGGTACTGACACTTTCTTTAACAGAGGCTATGTAAGGAGCAAAGCAGTGGCAGGTGACCACTGACCTGGGGCTATGTTGCTGCTCCATGGAACCACCACAAGGCCCTGACCACGAAAGATCCACACCTGCTGCTCCAGGTCAGAAACCCTCCCAGACTGAGGAGTACTTCTGGCTGTTGGAATGAAAACAAATGATAGGCATGAAGATTAAGTCTCAAAAATAGGAGGAAGATGAAGTAAACCCAGGGCTCTTTCTGTAATGAAGGTTTGCATCCAGGGGTTTACATTCCTAAACTGGCAACATTCATGTAACCCATCAACCTGGACTTCCTTTGCAGTAAATCCATGGTAAGCAAAGGCCACTAAGGATTACTGTTCTAAGAGGACAAACAATTAAGACAAAGTGACAAGTAATTCTACACTTCCTATGTGTTGAGACCCAGCTGCTTGACCTGATACTGTGAGCCATAGCTAGAGCAGTGGCTAAGTAGTGGTCTCCACCCTGCAGAAAATAAAGGCCTAGTGGCATATGGGCACCTTGCTATGTGCCAAGAGCCATATCTGAGGGATAGGATGGAATTCTCGGGTGCCCAGAGGACATATATGAGGATGCAAATTCTCCAGCGCTCTAGTGTCCCATTCCCAACATCACCTCCAAATATGTCATTTCCTTGATTGTTTGCCATAGTAAGCTTGTCCTGGTACCTGAGGGAGGAAGAGACATCAGGAGGAAAGATAAGCTTCAGGAGACATTTCCAAGATTTTTCAAAAACCTGAATCCCCGGGCTCTCATTCAGGATAGAACCGGAGTGAATAACCAGACACAATACTCTAGTTAGAAGAGCTAAGCCACCTCCTGGAACCAAACCTCAAGGCACTGGAGACAGAAGAGCCAGTGGAATTCTCCTCTACCCCCAAATCTCAATAACATTATCTCCCTACAGATCTCAAGGCCATAAATAACATTTGGCCTTAAATATTTCCCCAGTGCCCAGTTCCTTGTACATCTTTCCCCCAAAGGCCTTTCCCCTTCACTGCCATCTCTTTCTGCCTAAGGCAAGGGAGGGCTTCATGTTGGGCGGTTTGGCCAGAATCCCAGCAATTCAGAAGTGAAAGACAGAGGTTCACACATAGAATAGGGCCCAGAGTCATGGCTAGATTTTTTTCCCATTCACTAAGCCCTAAGGTACAGAAAGCCTAAAGTCTAAAGTTTTGTAGGTATGGACTGTACCTGCCAAGAAGATGCTTTATGGAAAGTCCAGGAGACCAAGTCACAGCTGGGACAGCTCCCAGGTGCCGTGATGAGCTTTGACGGAGTCTGTGTCATTTATCTAGGTGAGTGCAGGAGGCTCCAGACTCTTTTATGGGGTGTGGCAGCATGGAAGACACCCAGTTTCTCCTACCAGAACCTTGCTTCTGGGAGTCTCAGGTGAAGAAATCATAGAATAATCATGAGTGTGACTTGTCTGAGCTCCTTTAGAAACATGAGGAGCCCAGCCTCATAGGTCAGTCACCAGGAAACAGAGGTCACGACAAACCTTAGATTTCTCAAAGGTAGTGACTGTAGGGTTTTCCCAGAGCTCAGCTGACCTCACTGGTCACTTTGGGGTTAGGCTGCAAATTCAAGAAACACAAAAGACTGGGTTGGCTCCTGGAATCCGGACCTTTAAAATTTTGCCCTGGGATCTCAATAGTCTCCCTAGTCAAACTTTTTTTTACTTTCTGCCTGGTTCTCTTTCTGGCATTTGAGGAATGTGCTCCTATGTGACCTTGGAAGACAGTATAAAAATGAATTGAGAATCACTCTTATCCAAAATCAGGTTCGGTGACTGTCACTTCCCAAGTCCCTTCCATTAACACTTCAGTCAAAATGTCTCTTCCTTGGGATGCTCATCACAAAACAGCATTGTAAAGGTGCCATTTGCCCAAATCCCTGAGTGTTCTGTTTCAGTCAGAACCCAATCTGGGAAACAGAACCTGCTCTAGGACTTTAAATGTAGAGAGCCAAAGATAAGAAATTGGGCTTGTTCCTGCAGAAAGGTTCATGGAGGCTAAAGAATAAAAGGAATTGTGGTACTGTATATAGTAACAATGTGGTAATGAAAGGAAAAAAATAACCAGGAGCTCAAATGAAGGCTCTTGGGGTAATGCCTTGGGAAGTGGGAAACCCTGCACCAAACTGATGCCCTTAAGAAGAGTATGCAAAAAGAACACCAATTGGTTTCCCAGTGCCAAATGGTCAGTACTGAGAGCAAGCACACAAGCAACATTATATGTACGTAACAGGTTATGTTTAGAAATATATATGTATATAAAACAACAAATTATGAAAACAGAGAACAAGAATTTGAAGAAGAGCAGGGAGGGATAGATGGGAAAGTTTGGAGAGAGAAAAGGAAAGGGAGAAATGTAATTTTAATTTCCAAAAACCTAAAAAGAATATGCCATCTTGTGGATGCATGGTCCATGGAGGTAGAAGGGGAAGGTCAGCTAGCAGAAACTCCCTAGGGAAATATTTTCAGGCATTTAAAAGTCTCTGAATATATCTTGAATTCTCCATGGCTAGAAGAAGATTGTAAGAACCTGTGTAGTCTGATGATGTGTCTCTTTAATTTCAGCCTTTGGCTCCATTTGCTTTTGACTCATCCTCAGCTTCCTAGCATTTAGGGATACAGCCCTTCCCAAGTGGCCATCCTTGAGTCACTGGTCCAAACTTCAGTGCGGATCTCAAAGGACAGAGACATTAGAGGAAATGGGAGTGTGGAAACCTGGATCTGGTGCTATAAAAACATTTCAGACTGGGGAGATGATGAGTAGAAAAGAAACAGGTCACCAGTGAGAGTGATTATACAGTGAGAGAGGACACCAAAAGGACAGAGGAGTCAATCTGATGCTTTCATAACAACTGTTTCTCAGGTGAACTAACTGGGGTCTCTCACGAACTATGTCAATCTATGTTTCTATGTTAAATTAATCTAATATTATGTTAATAGAGTAAAATATTATATTAGCTATGTTAATCTCCTCTGAGGTTGCAACACCCAGTGACATAATCCCTTTTCTCTAGGCTCCTTTCACATGGCTTAATAAGCTTTTAGTATGACCACATTGGGAACCAGTCTTCCATAAACACCATGGGGCATACTCAAGCCATATCCAAACCATACCAGGAGTGATGATGATAAAGAGGAGGAGCAGAAAACAACTCTTGAAGAGCAGCTACTGAGAAAGTCATCCAGAATTCTTATCTCAGAAATGAAATGGATAGATAAGTATTGTGAATATAAGTTCCCCTAACATTACTTGCAATGATTACCAATATTGACACTAGTTGTTGGACCATGAGCATGTTGCTTTAAAATGAGGCCACCTTAAGAGATGTGGCAGGCTGAGAGGGATCTAGTTATACCTCCCGGAAGCCCTGGTTCCAGTTCTTCTATTCTATAAGTACAAGTAGCTATGTCAATATCAAGCATCCCTCTCCCATCTCTGTGGCTGCAAGTGAGCACAACCCTACAGTCCTGCTCAAGACAGAAGTGCCCTAAGTTATGCTAGAATGTTAGATCACAGATCCTCTCATTGCCAAGTTGTTATTTTTCCCCTGAAACTCAAGCCACATCCTCCCCAGTTTCCTCTCCCCTGCCTCTCCCTCCTTGCCTCTTTACAGAGAACTGATAAGCAAAGTTTACTATGGCCTTGCAGTCTTCCCCTTCATTGCCCATGGCAACTGTGAGCAAACCCAAGTTAACCTTAAGGTATAATTTTACATTTATCCAGTACCCTCCAGCCTCTGACTAGCTGGCTGGCTAGGTCAGGCTAGGTCACGCAGTGGGTAATCTTCCCTCCCACTCTTGGAAACCTAAAGGACAGAGAAGCTCCCTTTGTGTTATGGAATTGAAGGATCTGCTTCTCCTATAACAATAGCGCTGTGTGTTCCTAGGCATTTGGGGGACTGAAGAGGATCCCCTTCAGAACCTACATCAGGCTGTCTTCCCAGACTCAGGTCTTCCTTGGGCCCGAAGGCTCACTTTCCCACTGCGAACCGTGATGACGTAACTTCTCATCTGAAGAGTGGCTCCTCTCGGCTTTCTTTCTTTGAGCTCTCACAATGTCCTTGGTTATTTCCGACAGCTAAAACACACAGCACAATTTTGCTGCTAAAAGAATCCAGTTGCCAGTAGCTTCCTAATAATGTTTTGGCATCATCTAGAATAGTGACAACAATGGCATTAAGTGTGCTTGGAGCTGAATCCTGGTAAGTACACACATGGCTAAATGTCTTAGGTATGGGAATAGTTTCAAGATAATTATTAGTGCAGATTCTAATTTTCAGACTCTGAGAAGGTACTATCCATTGGCTTTCTTTTCTTTCTTTTTTTTGTGGAGAGAGAGTTAGGTAGAGAGGGTAGTAATTAGTCCTACAGATTGATTCACATTATTAGATTGAGGAAAGATCAAAGGAAACTGGGTAGGGTGAGAGAACTCCCATACCATGAGACTCTGTAGATACTTTATGGGTATCTATTGATAACCTGCACTCATATAATCAGGTTGACAATCAAAACTAAAACATCAGGGATTATGCAACAATAAAAACCATTTGCCCCTTCCCCAACACTTAACAACTATACAGAAATGCTAGTGGAGCACTAGAGTCTCAAAATCAAGTACAGAATTCTCCACTGACACACTCAGAGGATCGAATCCACTGTTGCTTGTAATCTCTCAAGAGCAATCTACAAAAATGGCTAGCATTCTGGTCAGGGGCTGCCACTGGAAAGGATACAGCCTTTAGGGCATCAGGGGTACACCATGAACCACAGAGACCACTGAGGGGTCACTTGCACTCTAATAGACTTGAGGAAGTGTCATGGAAATTTCTGGGGCAGCATCTGGTGTAGCCCCTGTAGATAAAGCAATAGTATAGACGTCCATGTTGAAAGGCTTCTGCTCTGTCAAGCAGCCCGACCCTGTGGCCTAAGACCTGCTTCTGTCACATCTTTCTGACGCTGGTCTCCATGAAACCCACATTCTATGATGTGAGCCAACACGCTATTTAACTTCATCCCTCCCTTGCGTGAAAGTGAAGGGCAAATTTACAAGAGTAACCCCTGAACTACTCAACACAATAGCAGAAATAAATAGAAATGTCGGAAGAATTCTTGTCAAAGAATGGCACCATATAGGACCACCATGAAGATGTTTCTCATAAATCATGGCAGCTAGGGATCATTGTGCAGTTCTGGGCAAGTGGAAAACTAAAGCAACGCAAAGCTAATTTGAACAGAACACACAATACCACTTAAAAAATAGTTAAGTGCCTAACACTTAAAGTTTCTGGATAAAAAGCCAATGGCAGAGAATTCTTAGTCATTGCCCAATGGTCTGCATTCTAAAAACTGCCAAAGAAAAGCTGAGACATTAGGTGCCATCAAAATGCTCAAATTGCAAAGAAAATGTGGACCAAAGACACCATGAAAGAAAACCAAAAAGACAAGATACTCAGGAAAAATTATTTACAACACACTGAAAAAAAAGAAGCAACTCATTCCCAAAGATTTTGGTTACTATTTGCTAACTGGTAGGAAAAGTTAGATTTAAAGGCATTTTACCAGATATGAACTACAAATGTTCAATAAACACAAGTAATTATAACTATCTACAATAGTTAATTAGCAATATACAAATCAAGGCAATAAACGAGGTTCCCTTTCCACTCGCCAGGAAGTCACTAATTACAAAGACAATACTCAATGGTGTGAGGAAACCGAGTCTGTGGCTGTTTCTCCACGTATCATGTGTGAATCAGCATAGGAAACTTATGGGAGACAAATTACAGAAGGTATTAAAGTTTTAATGCGTGTGCCCTTGCCTTGGTAATTCTGCTAACAAGAACGTATCGTTTTGGGGGCTTCCAGCTCCAAGAGCTGGAAAAGCCATACTGAAGAACCTAACACTATCGAAATCTCCTTAAATCTTAACTGGAGCTTGCTTTTACAACACATTTGAAAGCTGTTTCCATGTTTGAAATGCCCACTAGCAATTCCCGATCCAACCCTCTTAGCAAGGATCTTTCCTTCTACCTTCTTGGCTGTCACCATCACTAAAAAAGTGTTAATGCAAGAAACACAGCAGTGGTGTTGATCATCTTCTAGGTACCTGTAAGGACTCTCAGTGCTCTTAATTTTCATGGGAAAATTCTATAATACACTTTCCATCATTGCAGCCGTATCACCAGTACACAGGCCTCCACAAGGCTTTAGCATTTTATTAATATCAAAGTGCTACCTGCACTGGTTAGTTTTAAAACAAATCAGTTACTTGGAAGAAAGGAACCTCGTCTGAGGAACTGGCTCCATCAGACTGGCCTGTGGGTAAGCCCATGGGAACATTTTCTTGATTGATAAGGGAAGGCTCAGCCCTCTGGGTGCCGTGCCACTCCTGGGTAGGTAGTCCTGGGTCGGAGTTGTATAAGAAAGCAAATTGAAGCCGGGCGGTGGTGGCGCACGCCTTTAATCCCAGCACTCGGAAGGCAGAGGCAGGCGGATCTCTGGGAGTTCGAGGCCAGCCTGGTCTACAAGAGCTAGTTCCGGGACAGGCACCAAAGCTACAGAGAAACCCTGTCTCAACCCCCCCCCCCAAAAAAAAACAACAACAAAAAAGAAAGCAAATTGAACAAGGCATGGGAAGGAATCTAGTAAAGCTTCATTCCTCTATGGTTTCTGCTTCAGTTCCTGCCTCGAGTTCCTGCCCCCATCTAACTACTAGAAAAGGGGCTCAGATGAAAACTGAGGCTAACAAGAATTTTAGGGTTAAAATGGCCAAGTCAGGATGAGAAACAAAGAGCTCGCAGCTGTGTATGAGACAACCAAACTATAAATAAGAGGAAAGATGGAACTCTGGGCTGGAGTCAGCAGTCCCAGTGGCCCCTGGCTACTTATTCAGCTAACTGTAACAGAGTAAGTAAAGATGGGTTCTAAGAAAGTCTTCGCCTATTTCAGAAAAAAGACCTCCGACTATCTTGCAGAAAGGTATTAACTAGGAACCACTACAATGACTTCTGTAGCTGTGAGAACAAGAGGGAGTTCAGTAAAATTATTGAGACACCTGAAAGGTCAGAAGTAACAAGGCCAGCAAAAGACTCACAAAGCCAAGGTCAGGCATGGACAAAGGCGGGGGTTCAACTACTCCTGTGTAGGCATGCATGATGACCTCCAGGTAGACCAGCTGAGCATGCCTCGAGTGTGTGCATCCTCCATTGGCTCAGCCATGACAGTCCAGGGAACTAATCAATGTCACAGCGATTGCCTCAGCCCATGCCCAGTTTCTGCCATTGACAGACAAAACCCCCAGATAAGGAAGATCAATTTTTTTCTCACTGGGTACCCCTCCTAACACTTGGGTGTTTTGCCTTTCCTTAATTTCTTATTTTTCCTTACTATCTCTTAGTAAAGCTTACTTCTGCTTTGCTTATTCATAGGAGTGCATCTTGCATCATTGGCATGAACAAATGAACTCAGGGGCCACTGTCCCAGGTCAGTCTTTGGTGACTGAGTGTCTGGTACCCTAGGTCCTTGGGCTAAGCACAGCAGAGCTAAGAACTGTACTATGTGCTAAAGACAAGACAAGATATGACAAGACAAGACAAAACAAAACAAAAAAACCTGCAGCAGTTCCTTTGATGTTTTCAATATTTTTTATGTAAATAAAATATCTAGGCTAAAGAATAAAGTAATAAATGGGGTAGTCAGATTGAAACTGAGCTATTCTGTGATGTAGCCCTGATTGGTAATTTTAATTTTTTTCTTATTTTACATAAAAATAAATAATGGTGGCTTGGGAATCTGAGACTTTCTAGCTTCAATCAAAAATTATGCTAATTTTGACTGTAAAATAAGTATTTTTAATACGTAAAAACTATTTACATGTAAAACTCATAGAAAACTTTACATTTCAGAGAGTTAATTAGTTTTTGGTTGTAGTTTTTTTGTTTTGTTTTATTTTTGTTTGTTGTGTTTTGAGACAGTGTTTCTATATGTAGCTCTGGTTGACCTGAAACTCACTCTGTAGACCAGGCTGGTCTTAACTCACAGAGACCTGCTTGTCTCTGCCTCTCAAGAGCTGGGACTAAAGTCATGTACCATCATGCCCATACGAGAATTAATTCTTTAACAGCTACTATGTTTAAAAATATTTCACCTCAAGTCCCACAAAATAATTGATAAGCCCCAAATTTGTTAACAAATTAACTTTATTCCATAGTGAAATTTCCAGGACATTGCTAAGATATAAGAAAAACAAGAACTTAGGCATAGCTTAGTGGTAGAGAGCTTGCCTAGTGTGGGCCACCACACCTAGGTTTCTCAATTCTTATCCCAAAGTACTACCCAGGAACTGAGTTGCCCTTCTAATAGGCTCTGTTGTCTTACTGCTGATTTAGAAAAGAATCAGCACATAGGTTAAAGAAACACTCTCACATTATTTCTAATGGGAAGATTTTTTTTTTTAAAAAAAAAAGACGGAGTAAATGTTGAAAGCTAGCAAGTGCTTTTTTGTATCAAGTGCAATAACATTATAATTTTAACTGTTAATGTAACAATTTTTATAATGAACTTTTTTGTTTATAGGATAAACCTTTTATGATTAGAAATATTTTAATACATTGTTATATTTTAAGAGCTATGGGTATTTTGATCATTTGTTTTTAGATTTTGGAACTTTTTCTTTAGCAACCACAGATGGTATGATACCACATTGCCTGCTAATATCATCATCATCATCATCATTCTTTTCTGGCTTTAAAATAAAAAAAAATACTATCCTCATGCATCTGTATAACTTTTCGCTTTCTGCCTAGAATAACTTGGTTACAGAAGGAATTAATTGTTCCTCAAAAATTTGGTAGGATCAGCCCATGAAATGACCCTTCTCCAGTGCTTTTGGGGAAAAGAAATCCTAGACTATTCTTCCATTTTCCTGATGTGTTGACTGGCTTCTTCTATTTAGGATGTCGAAAATTTGAGAGTATTTATTTCAGTATAGCTTCTGTTTTCTAATTTCTTTGTTGTTTCTGTGGTATTGCCATTACTCTAGTGTAAAACACAGTATGCTGGCAAGTATTTCTTCTTGATGACACATCTTTTCTGCACTGAAGACTGACACTGGCGTGGGTCCAGCAAAAGTTTGCCCGGCAACTATTTAAACCAACACAGGATAGGTGTCTGAACCCTCTTCTGCATATATATATATATATATATATATATATATATATATATATATATTATATAGGCTGAGCCAAGTCATGCTTCTTTCCACTGACTAGACTGGAGGTATAGCTAATGGTAGAATAGCTGTGGACCACATCAAGACTTGTTCAAAATGTTAGAAAAGTGCCAAGTAATGTAAAAGGGAAATGAGAGTATAGAAGGCAAAAGGAAATTTAAAAATAACAAACATTAACTCTTTTTAGTTTTGTATAACACTTAAGTGAAATGAATACTTTTTCTATGGAAGGATAATGTATCAAATTGTATCAGACTCTTTATGGGCTTTATTTTGTTCTTGTTAGTTTGTTATTTAGAGATGGGGTTTCTCTGTGTATCTCTGGCTGTCCTGGAACTCACTCTGTAGACTGGGCTGGCCTGGAATCAGAGATCCATCTGCCTCTGCCTCCTGGGATTAAAGTGTGTCCACCATGGCTGACTGACGTTTGTGGGTTTTACCAAGACATGATTCATCTGCAGAGGTGTGGGAAATGATACATACTCCAGAAAGTCTGTTAGTCATTATGAAAGGACTTTGGGTGCTGTGTTGGGAGGACAAGCTCCCCTTGCTGAATGAGTCATGCACCTCCCTGAGGGGCAGAGCCACCGTTTACTTGAGGTGCGTCACCTACTCCACACCATCGCTGATCTCACTGCTTTACCTCCCAGCATTCCACTTCGGAAAACAAGGATAGACAAGCCAAAAGCAAGACACCCATCCTTCAGATCTGTTTCTGCTGTTGCAGGGCATAAAGTGCTCTAGAAGTTGCTTTCTTTGACTCTGGCTTGATTTAAATAGGGCTTGCCCACTGCTCATTGTATAAACCTCCAATTGTTAATGATTTCAAAATGTAGACACTCAACTCTCAATAAGGTCACTTTGGTTTTAGTCTTTATTAGCAGAGGTAAAGGGTCATGATAGAAATCACTGGCTGCAGGACTGGGGAGGTGGTTCAGTTGGTAAAGTGTTGCACCTGAGTTCCTATCCTTAGCATCCATTTAAAAGCAAAACTACTTGGAGATTTTACCTTACCCTCGTCCGAATGGCAAAGTTGTTGTTGTTTTAAGACAACAAATGCAGGTGAGGATGTGGGGAAATGGGGAACACTTGTTCACTAATACCCAGGAAGACAAGCTTCACATGTTCTTGAGCACATGTAGATACTAGCTTGAGTTTACATATCTGTGGTTAATCTGAATAACCATGGATCTCATGGAGCTATGGAAGAGTCACTGGGGAGAGTCTTTAAGAGAGGGTAGAGGGATTGGAGAGATGGCTCAGTGGTTAAGAGCACTGCCTGCTCTTCTAATTCCCAGCAACCACATGGTGGCTCACAACCATCTGTAATGAGATCTGGTGCCCTCTTCTGGCCTGCAGGCACACATGCACTCAGAACATTTATATAGTAAATAAATAAATCTAAAAAAAAAAAAAGAGAGGGAAGACAAGATGCAGGTGGTATAAATA
Source organism: Chionomys nivalis (assembly GCF_950005125.1). Classification (NCBI taxonomy): domain Eukaryota; kingdom Metazoa; phylum Chordata; class Mammalia; order Rodentia; family Cricetidae; genus Chionomys; species Chionomys nivalis. The sequence continues at coordinate 38,755,300 of NC_080107.1, read as the reverse complement.
CAGTCAATCAGAAAATAATAGGACAAGAAGGATTAAGTGGTGTTGGGAATACCAGTGCGGGGTGGAGAAGGAAGAAGGGAAAAGGTAACTAACACTAAAGACCTTTGGGAAAGTTGTATTGAAACATACTACTGTAAAAGCATCCTAAAATATACTCATATATACATGTAAAAGAGTTTAAATGAAGTTACTTTGTAACAGGGGTTGGGAGATTGACAATGCCCTTCCTAGATGTCCTAGGCTAACCAAGATCCCAGTACCAGAAATGGATTACTAATTTTGGAGTTGTTGATCAGTGAGATAGTGACTCCTACTCTTGGTTGCTATGGTGATTTGAATGCGAAATGTCCCTCATAGGCTCAAGTCTTTCAGTACTATGTCCCCGGGAGTAAAGAGTCTAGCTTAGAGAGTGTCAATTATTCTCTTTTCCTTCTAACATTCTTACAACAAATTGCTGGTCTTTCCACATTAAACACTGCCAAGATTTGAGCGTTTGTAAGTTAATTCCCAATATAATAGTATTAAGCAATAGTGTCTTCGGGAGCTAATTAGGTGAATGGGATTAGTGTCCTGATAAAGGGGCTTGAAGACGCAGCACGGTGGTTGTCCCTTTTACAAGCATTCTGTCATAGGAAGCCAAGAGTAAGCACTCACCAGATTCCAACTCTGTTGGACTTCCCAGCCTCCAGAATTATGGGAAATTTCTAGTACATTTAAATTACTCAGCTGAGGCATTTTTTTTTATAGCAGTAAAAGAGTGGTTTCCTTTACCAACTTCCCAGTAATCAGCTCACGTGACAGCTACTCAACGTTGATACTCTGAGCCACTGCATCTTCGTTAGGCATAGTCAAAACAGATCATGTCTGAGAAACAGGGAAGTGTGGATCGGGGAGAGCGCACCTCAGTTTAGCCATTCTCCTGATTGAATTTACAAATGACAGTCAACTGGACAGGCAAAGTTATCACTAGGAACTGGAAACGTTGAGTCCAGTCCACTGTATTCAAGTATTCAGATCCACAACCCAAGAAAGCTCCTGCCACAAGATGGCGCTGAACTCCTGCAAGGGAGAAGATGAATGTATGTTTAACACAGAGGAGAGAGGTGGGGTGGGGGGAATGTGCTCTGGCTAACTGGAGACATTCCCTAGGTCTTTTTTTTTTTTATTAACTTCCTAAGAACACAGGCTGCATGTTTTGGTTTTTTATGTTCACACATGTGCATTATTATGCCAACATTTTTACTTTTATTGATGTTTCGTAGATTTCACATCATGCATTCTGATCCCACCTACCTCCCTGTCCCCTTGAATCCACCCTCTGCTCTTGCAACCACACCAAAGCAAAACCAAATTAAAAAAAAAAAAAAAAACCAAGCAAAACAGAGAACCAAAACAAAAAGAAAAAAAGAAAGACGAATCATGTTGTGGAAGCTGTAGTGTGGCCCCGTGAGTCACACAGTTTACCCTTTAGTCCATATATCTTACTTGCTTGTAAGTGTTCATTGCTGAGTCATTGGTCTGGTTGGAGGTCCCTGGTTTCTGCTGCATCACTGATAATGGGCTCTCACTGGGCCTCCTCCTGAGTATACTGTTATTGTCCTGTGTCATGGATATCCTGCTCTTTTGGATCTATAGGTTTGTCCCCTTCACATGCTCCAACAATCCGTAAATTTGGTGGATGTTGGTGTGGGCCAACTCGTAGCCCTGGTTCTGGGCCTGGGTGGTATCTAGATTGGTCAGCCTGCCAGCTTTCCCTCATGGCCACTACCCAGGCGAGCTCTCCAGCATCGCCTTTTCTAGCTCACCCAATGCAGCCCGCAATGAGGAATGGGGCCAGTTCTGCTCTCAGGGCCTCAGATCCAGGTCCCCCTCACCCATATCGCTCGGGCCAGCTCTACTATTTTGCCCAGGTAAGGTTCAGGGCCCTCTCTCTCGATTGCTATAGGGTACATGGTGGAGAGGGTTCCACCATGGAGGGAGCTTTTACACGCTCAGGGCTGTCTGAACATCAGGGTCAGCTCTAGTGTGCTGCCCAGAAGGGAAGCAGAGGCTGCTCTCTTACTATGGTAAAACCACCAAGCCTACAGAAGAATGGATACAGATGAAGGAAAGGGAATGCCCAAGGACTGCACCTTCTACCCAGGCTAATATTTTATCCACGATTTCTCAGTGTAGACACTTGACCTTCAGGACTAAATAATTCTTTGTTTTGAGGACTGACCTGGTCTTTATCAGTGTTTCTGGCCTCTATCCACTAGTTGCCAGCACAACACTAGGAACCATGGTTGCTAAATGCCTCCAGGTGGAGGAAATAAGTTTGGTTGAGGAGCAAAGCGTTATGAACAGAGAGTGAGAAACTCAGAAGGGAATTAAAATGATCAGCCAGAGGAGGAGGAAACCAGGACGGCACGGACTGCAGAGCAAAGTGAGAAAGGCATCCCAAGGAAAAGCGGTTGCTCTCTCTCAGATGACTCTTACATGAGTGCCAGAGGTAGCGCGGCTACACATCTGGCTTTTCCAGTTTATGCCTCTTGTACAGATAGGAATATTATTGTTCTCTTTCCTTAGAGATGTTCATTTATCAAATAACATGAGTGATAGATCAGATGAGAGAATAAAGTCACACAAAAGATACAAAGGGAAGTTAGTAACCAACTTGGCAAGATTGGCTTAAGTACAGTGATGAATGCAAAAACCACTTTAGGGTGGATCTGGAAGATGAGATTAAAGGGGCTAGCTAATCATAGAAAGCACCCACAGCACTTCGGGAGCTTTTCTGAGCAGTGTGGAGGAGGGAAGGGGTAGAAAGAAATCGCGAACATGCAGGTAGAGCTGCTGCACGTGCCAGGAAATCGTGATGCTAAAGGGTAGTAGGTGGGAACATAAGCAGTTGACTCTGAGCAATGGGAGAAAGGATGGAAGGACTGGGCGAGGGGACGCTGTAATGGACAGCAGGCACACATGTGGGATTTGTCTTCTGGTTGCTCCTGTATTCTTAGTAAAACAGAAAATGAGGTCACAGGGGAAAGAAAGGAGAAGGTGCTGGAGTTTAGAGGAGAGAGAAGCATGAAGTAGGCATCAAGGAAACCAGAAGACCCAAGGAAAACAGTGTGTGACGGTCCCAGGAATGGGGCGACACGTCAAAGCCTGCTCATGCATTGTATGCATATCTAATTCTCCAGTCTTCATTAGGGCTCAACTTAGCCAGGGTTGTGTTTTTGCTACCTATGGACAATGAAGTAAGGAGACCAGAAAGGAAGAGGTGCTGAGAGCCAGAGTGACTCAAGGCAGCGAGGGTGGCGATGGGGCTTGGAAGTTAAGCTGGACAAGAAAGGAACCGAGAACCTGAGTAGTGTAAAGAAAGGCAGAGGGCAAAGTTGAAGTGTTTAAAATATTTCATTTTCTATAGATTTCTTACAATGCTACACTAATCAAAACAAGGTGATCTTGGTATAAACATATGTCATGAAGCAGAATAGTCTAGAGTTAGACAAACACACACACAAAAAAAAGAAAGGCAGAGGGTAAAAGATTAAATCAATTTTGGATCTCGTGGGTCAAAGGAGATGAAAGTGAAGGATCTGAAATGTGAGGAGTTCCAAAACTTATCAAGGGCTGGAGTTGCCGGACAGGAAACGACTAAGCGAGGCAGAACCTTCCAAAGCCATTGCAAGAAAGAAAGTAGAAGACCCGAGAGGTTAATTCGATAAAGCAATGTCCATGAGCATACTGAAAGCAGCTAAGTGTGTAGGGTTCTGTTGGGGAAAATGGCAGTAAACGCCACTGGAAAATGACTGATATCTGCAGTAGCAGAGAATTCCAGAAGGGGGCAGGAGCTGGAAATATCGCTGCAGAGAAGGGAAGAGAAAAATCAGGGAGAAGCAACAGTCTTACTCCAAAGGTGGCCCTATGGAAAGAAACAAAACAGAAGGCAGGGGCGTGATGCCAAAGGGGTCCAGGAGGGGATGGGTCGAGGTCTACTAGGAGAGGCAGTGGAAACTCCTGGAGAAGATAGGTATGATCCAATCACATTCGCCAATAAGGACACCTCTGTGAGGCCGCTGGTTTTGCAGTTTCCTATTAACGGTTTACAGGGCTGAACTAATTGAATGGTCATTTGCAGTGCTGGTACCCCAGGCTGAGCTAGTCAGGATCAAGGCCTTGTATAGACCATGGAGGTCTTTTGAGGAGGTTCAGTCCAGTAAATGAACCACTCTTCACCTCAGACATCTATCTGCGGCACTTGGGAGGGGCATAAAAACACATGCCAAGAACAAGCCCATGTTTGGAAGGAACCAAGCTCTCAAGACTCTTGTCTTGTTTTCTTGGTGTGTTCTCACAGGCCTTCGGAATTCTCCTCATACAGCCCCATTTCTGACACCCAGTTCCCAATCCTATTCTTGTTCGTTCTTATTTATGTAATCTCTTCTTAATCCATAGCAGAGTGAATCCCAGTGCTGGAGTGATGTCTTTTGGCATGGGTCCAGGGGCAGGACTAAGTTTTTTTTTTTTTTTTTTTTTTTTTTTTTAAGGGAGTTGACCAGGCTCCACTGAGTATATGAACAGCACAAATTGGGCTTGTTTTCCCCATTCTATTCTTTGTGTGTGTGTGTGTGGGGGGGGAGAACTTACAAGGGTGGGGGACAGATGTAAGACTGGGAAGTGAATGTGATTGGGGTGCATGATGTAAAATTCCCAAATAATCAATAAAAATACTATGTTAGAAAAAAAATCCCAATTCTGCATCTCTATGTCTGATGTCAAAGCGCTCTTCAGATTTCCAACTTCTTTTAGCTTTGTTGACTGCAACACACTTCTTTCTCTTGATCTGGTTGCACTCCGTTAGCAGCTTTCCTATGACTCTGGTGTCTCCAACGTTTTGGGGACTCTAAGGCAATCCACAAAGGCTTCATCTTCACAGTTTCAAGCAATGACCTTTCTAGGCCTCTGTCTTAGTTAGGATTTCCAGTGCTGTGAAGAGACACCATGGCCACAATTACTCTTATAAAGGAAAACATTTAATTGGGGTTGGCTCACAGATTATGAGGTTTAATCCATTAACATTATAAGTGGATATGGCAGCATGCCGGCAGACATGGTGCTGGAAAAGGAGCTGAGAGTTCTACATCTTGATCTGCGGGTAACAGGAAATGAACTGTGTCACTGGGCATAGCCTGAGACTAGGAGACCTCAAAACCCACCCCCACAGAGACACACTTCCTCCAACTGTTCTGCAACTAACTGGTGAAGAGCCTTTGACTTTTCTTTAGAGAGGGACCATTGAGGTGACTACAGAGGCTCACTGGATTTCCTTGTAATTTTTAGAGGTGATATATTTTCAGTGGACCCCCCCCAATGAAAAACCCAATCTATGTTTACGATTCTGTCCTTGTGGGAATATAGATTTAGGGACCCCCTGCAACTCTTTCTAATCCTTTTTCCTTTTGGTTCCCCATTCCGTGAAGACCAGGCAGCATTAGAGGTAGGGATACAGATTTTTGAATTCGTCTGTTGTAGAAAGTCTCTTCCCCAGAGATTAAATGAACCATGAGTAACATAAATCTGTAAGACTACCGTTATATCTTCTGGACTTCTGTGGTGTCATTCTGTACCACTTTGTTCAGCCTTCCTAGAGCTCATAGCTCCCAACCCTATTGAGGTTGGATTCACCTCCATAATGGGCCAATGAAGGGGCATTCTTGCAGTTTATGCTCCGAGGGTTAAGAAGGGTCACCTGAGTATGGTTCCCATGAATTCAAGCTGTGTACAATCACAAGGGAAAAACACATGTGACAAAAACATGTTTTTCCTCAGGGACATATAAAGGATAGTCTAAACATTTAGTAGATTAATAACAGCAAGCAATATTGAATAAAACGCATCTGGGAGGATCGTAAAACACACTCCAAGAACAACTTTGTATTTTGAAGAAACTGAGGTCATTAGACTCTTTCTTGTCTTACTGCTTGGCAGGTTCTCACAAGTACTCAGAATTGTCCTCACATAACGCCATTCCTGGACCATGTTCTGATATGTCGCCCTGATGAAGATTCCTGAAAAGAGTAGAATTAACTGGTTTTCATGATCTGAATTTGGGATGTCCTCTACAGGTTCATATATGAGGGCTTAGATACAAGCTGATGGGCTTTGAAGAAGTTACTAGGCCCTAATGGCTCTGATCTAGACAGTGGTCTAATCCCTTGCTAGATTTATGATACGATACATTATTTGCACATGTCAGAAACTATGAGGTAGGTCCTATATAGAGAAAATAGGTCACTAAAAAAACATATCTTGTCCTGGCCACTCCCCTTTCTCTGCTTCTTTAGGTGTAGTTTTTCTGTCCTGATCACCTGCTCCTTGGCCCGATAGCTGCTTCCAAATTACCACACAGAGACTTAATATTATTTATAAATGCTTGACTAATAATGCAGGCTTGTTACTAGCTAACTCTTACATTTAAATTGACCCATTTCTTTTAATCTATGTATTGCCACGTGGCTTGTGGTTTTACCTGTCCTTCAGCATGTCTTGCTTCCAGGGTGGCTGGTTGGCATCCCTCTGACTCCACCCTTCTCCTTGTTCTCAGTTTGGCTTTCCTGCCTAACTTCCTGCCTTGTTACTGGCCTATCAGTTTTTTAATTAACCAATGAGAGTTATGAAGAGTCTAAGAATAAGAATACAGAAATGTAGGTTCCAAAAATAGAAATGCAGAAATATAGAAATATAAAGTTGTAAACCCAAACACATTTTGGTAAAAATAAATAAATAAAGCTGTCAGCCAGTGTTCACCTTTAACAAACACTTTCTGCCTTTAGAGCAGACACCCTGGCAGCCACTGTGTACAGAGATGAACTTTTAACAATCGTCTCCTGCCTCCCAGCTTCCCAGCTAGGCAGGTACCGGGGACAAAGGTTAGCTTCTAACTATTGCCTCTGTGAGACCCTCTGCTTGTATTCCCTTAATTTTCAGCTGTCTCCCTACGTCCTATGTGCCTCTACTCTCTGCCTTGCATTCTGTCAGGGAAAATGAGAAGCAGCTGTGTCAGTCACAGGCTTTTTGCAAACATCCTAAGTTAACATCCTATAACCAAAAGTTGTAAAACTTAAAATGTAGTGTGACTTTAAGCCTGACCTCAAGGTTGTAAAAGCTCTTTGACCCACACCTGGCGCTTGATTTTACTATAAAACGAGGCCCTGAACCAACCCCCATTGCCACAGGTATACAAGCCCATCTGGCTGTGGTCACAGCTAGAGCTTTAACAGCTACAGCTTTGTGTGCCCCATGGTGATCTTTTTTTCTTTTTCTGGACTAAAGTTTGCTTCTGGTTTAATAGACTTTAGTGGTCTGTCCTCATCATTGGGCGACGATGCTTGGACCCAACAGTAATACACGATCACAGTGTGCAGAAGCATTATTCCACAGCAGCTTCCTGTCCGTTTAGTGAGTATTCCCATGACTGTGAGGCTCAGCTTCACCAGACCCCTGGATCGGCAGTGAAATCTCTGAAACTACAAGCTAAATTTAATTTTTACTCCTTTAAATCATGTCAGGATTTAAAGAACAAGTTAACAAAAAAATTCCAGCTGACCTAACAAATATATCCACACCTAGAAATATATCCAAAGAAAAGAGTATTAGCTTGTCAAAGAAATAGTCCTCAGTTTCATTGCAAAAAAAATTCATAACCGCTGGAATAACTCCAAGTGTCATAGTTGACTTCCTGTGGCCTGCTTAGCAAGATGTGGATAGCGCTATGTCTGCCGGCATGCCACCATGTTGCATCATGATGATAATGGACTAAACCTCTGGAAATGTAAGCCACCCCAACTGAATCTATTCTTTATAAAAGTTGCCACGATCATGGTGTTTCTTCCTAGCAACCAACACCCTAACTAAGACAGAAGTTAGTACCAGGGATTGATGGGTCAGTTGAACCATGCATTTGGAGGGATTTGGGTTTAGTACTGTGGGTTTGAAAGGCAGTGGGATGCTTTCAGCACTGCTTCAAGGGCCATACTAGTTGGTGTGTAGAAGACAGTGGTGCTAAGAGTTATTTGAACTCTGAGGGGGCTCACTCAAGAGGTTTCGGAGGAGAAGAATTTTAGTATGTTTCCTACAAATAATTCTTGTGATATTTTAGCGTAGAAAGTGGCTGCCTTTTGCTTTTTGTCCAAAGAGTCTGCCTGAAGCTAAAGTGAAGAGTATTGAATTAATTTCTTGGCAGAGAAAATCTCAAAACAGCCTAGTATAGACTCTGTCGTGTGGTTATTAGTGGTAACTCTAAAGATGATGTATAATAAACTTTCCTTCCTTCCCCCTAATCCTTCTATATCTCTCCTTGTTCTATTTCAAATTCACATCTTGTTTTTGTTAATTGTTTTTACATACATTTAGGTATATGTTTATATTCTAAATACAACCTGTCAGTCTGTATAATGTTACTTGTAGTTTGCCTAAGCCTGCTGAACAAGAGCGCAGCTCCTCTTCGTGGGGCTTCTTGGCTTTCTTTGCAGGACTGCAGGTTGAAACAGTAAGCATTCCAGACACGTGGAAGAAGAGTAGAAGCTATCCATCCGTCGAGAATGGGGCCCATTTTGCTATAGCCTCTGGATCAGTCCCAGAGCCTGTACTGATACAATAGGAGGGCACACTTAACATCTCTCAGAAGTGTCAAGGAATTTGCATTTATTTCTATTCTATTGTAGTCTTTTGGGTACAAATTATATTCTCTCTTATGAAAATGCCTTCTTTCCTTCACATTGCCTCTACAAATCCCATTCAATAATGAAAATGTTTGCAAAATGCATATACAATGTAGCGAGCTGCGTGAAGCCACACCTGATGGCAATGTAGAGAGCTGTGTGGAGTCACACCTGATGGTGCTGGCTCCCGCCCTCCACGATCCTGAAAGCGCATGCTCTCTGTGATAATCAACTCCTATGGCTAAAGCCTGACTTATGCTATTATCACGCAATGACTGTCAGCTGCTTGCATATGCGTGGACCTATGGGCAGTGCCCACCTGGCAATCCAGGATTGGTAGCCCATGCCTACTTAAGGGCTGGGAGAGGTTTGCCCGGAGAGAGGGAGATTTTACAATTGTCAAAAGGTCCTGAATAAAACTGCAGTGAGAAGAGCTCCGGTGGTCGCGTCATCCTTGCTGGACGAGGGGGGCCGCGACAATACAATAGTGTGTCAAGTCCGCTTTTGTGTCTTTGTTCCTTTCAGCCTAAGCAAGTACAATTACTAGAAGCAGTCTTACGTCATTACTTTATGACCAGTTTGATTGGGGAAAACAATACACATTTACATTTCTTTTCAAGATAGCGTTGAGTCGCTTGTGAACCCTCTGTGCACAGGCACTAACCTTTCTTGGAGGACATGTTCTTACATCTTCCTGGGGCCTTACGGTTCTGCTAATGTCGCACCACTTTGTAACACACATTGCTTTTCCTTTACCTTTCTGTAGATCTTTCCTTTTTCTTCTGACATTCCTACCAGCTTTACTGTGGTCTTCTATCTTCTACCCGCAATGCAGAACCAAAGCCAATATTTATTTACCAGCTACTATGGCATTCTGTCCTAGTACCAAATTCTTTTCTGACCATCTGGGACAAACTAGCCCAAAGATTCGTACCTTATTCCACGCATAATTCTGCGATTGAGGCAGAATTTAAGGCTCACCTGAGCTGGTTTATTAGGTTCCATGCAGCTCACCAGAATGACTGGGCTGGTTAGTTGATGCTGATAAGAATCAGATATTGGGGACTGTCAATAACGTGGGTCTTGACATGCAGCGAGGCAGCTTTATACTTCCTACACCCACACGACTGTGTTGTAAGAAGTATGTCAAGGGAATAGAAGCAAAAGACATCGTTTTTATTGCTGGAAAGAGGTTGGAAGTGGGTCCAACATTCCCACTGCTTGTTATTGGTGATCACCAATCACAGAGCCAGAGGAGGGGACCTTACCGGACAAGCAGAGAAGCATCAAGGACTTTACAATCATCTTCAAGGTGACAAGCCAATGAAACAATGAGATGCTAATGATAACCACAATGTTGTATCTATCCACTCCCATTCTATGACTCCCAGTGAAGCAATAGTCTCTGGGATTATTGCATCCAAAGATACTCCAGAGCTTCCAGCATCTTCTCAGAGCTACCGAAAAGCACATCTGTGACCCAGGTATGTAGTCCTGGCATATCCTCTGGGCTGTAGGACCTGTCACTTAGTTCTTACCAGATCTGACCCAAACCTACATCTTACTATTCCTTAGCTGTAGGCTTGTATCACCAGGAAAACGGAATGGCACTTATTAAGTTGGCCTAGCTTTTTTCACTTGTGGCTCTTCCATCCTTTCAATCCTTACCTTTAAGTTGTATGCTGAGCAACTTGCTTGAGGTGCAAAAGCAGATATTTTACTCAGCGGAACTTGTTCCCCAAATCGATAGTATCTTAGAAGTCTGGGCAGTGGTTGAGAATGGAGTTTGAGGCCTAATCCCTTAATGCACTGTGGCAGAGTGTTGTTGATATCACTTGGTCCTCTCCTAGTGATGTGAATGGATTCTAAAGGTAAACAGCAAATTTGTCTCAGGAAACTGCTTCTGGAACCACCTTTTATGGGCTTTCTTTTCTGGGTGGACAGTGGTCCCTGATAGCAAACATAGCATTTCTTTAAATGAATGGACATATAGTAGATACCAACTAAATGACTGATATGAATTCTGCCAGCCGTGTGGCCAATGATGTCTGTATATTTATCAGTTTACTGCTATTATAATGAACCATCTAAGGCTATATGGCTTATAAGGACATCAGGTTTATTTGGCTCATGGTTTTAGATGCTGAAGCCCAAACAGTGTGATGCCTACCACTTACTGTAAGGGCTCTTCCGGTTGTATCACCTTAGCTCTTGATGCTTGGGAGAGGGATTGGTCATGGCAGGAAACAGAGGGACCAGAAATGACTACAGCTGGGCCTTACCTGATGAAGGCCTTACCTGCTAACATCACTGCACTGGGAACCAATTTTCCAACACTTGAACTCCAGAGAGCTGAACCACATCCAATCCACGGCAGTCTGACCATCAGTTCTCTGATGTCCTCAAGTCCTCAGAAGATACCAGAATTACCCTGTTTGCAAAGTTAAAGTAAAAATTGACTCAAACCCCTATCTCTGTTTCTTTATCCAAATTCCTGACATTTCACAAATGATTCTTGTTGAGGGTTGGTCCCTGATTTCTTATATTTGCTGATCTTGTTCTCAAGGTGCACAAATTGAAATTGTTTTTCTCTTTGGTGCTAAATTGATTCAAACTTGGATCATCTCCACCACAAATAAAATAAAATGAGCACTCTCACAAATCGTGTGTATGAGCCCAATACTTCTCCAACCTCTGTTGAGTCTGCCTTCCCATGAATTTCTTTGGGTAATCCTATGTCAGCCACAATGGATAAAATGCCTCATAGTGTGGTGCACCTCAAGATGCAGGTGTGATAGGGATCAGCCAGGCTTCTTGTTAAAAATCCAAGCTCTGATTCTGATTGGGCCGCAGGTTTTATGTTTCTGATGATCCGTGGACCATCCTAGTATTGTAGATCCACTGAGTACGCTAGGAGCTAGCAGGCACAGGCTGCCAGTGGCTCACCCTGAATGTCAGACACACTCCTGGCAAGCGTTAGTCAGTGTTGGTACCCCTCCGAACCTTCCTATACATCTAATCTCAGCTCCCTGCCCTCCTCATCTTTGCATTTCTCTCAATTTCTCTATGCTTATACCACTTGCTCCTTCTTCGTTTGACAGATCAGTCTTGTCCTGTCCCCAAGCTAACCCCCCATCACACTGTAAGACATTCTTCTAACCCCTGAATGTTTATCAGAAGATTTTTTTATTAATTCCAGGGCAGTACTTCTAAACCATAGTTTCCTAAACTTTCCTATTTCTAATTGACATTTGGGGATTTCTTTTTCAAGGTACCTTTAAGCCAAAATAGACATTTGATGATTCTCCTTACTAAGAGTTGAATTGAAACAAACTAATAGTATGTTTTGCCTGGGTCTGTATTCCTTTTTATTTATTTATTTATTTATTTATTTATTTATTTATTATGTAATTATGTATACAATATTCTGTCGGTGTGTATGTCTGCATGCCATCAGACCCCATTACAGATGGTTGTGAGCCACCATGTGGTTGCTGGGAATTGAACTCAGGACCTTTGGAAGAGCAGGCAATGCTCTTAACCTCTGGGCCATCTCTCCAGCCCCCTGGGTCTGTATTCCTATATTTCACTCAAGAACTCTACCTCAGAGCCTTCATGTGAGTGTGCTGAGGTGCCCTACAGCTCTATACTTAAGGGGCTATGTTTCTAAGCTAATGGTTGGTAGAAATGTGATGGTCAACCCTTCCCCCCAAAAAGGTAAGAAAACACTCCCAGGTTATGTCTAGCTTTTTGACAATATAACACAGCATTGCCATCTACGGAGTTCATGCTTGAGAACCATGAAACTAGTTACATTTTTTTAAAATAAAGACCCACAGTTTTGTAAGTTTATAGTTTGTGTTGGACTGCACAGTTATCCTCAGTCGTATGTATATCCTGGCTGCAGGCTGGACATGCCCATGACTAAGCTGGGGCTTGTATCTGTTCCGAAATGAGACTGAATGAGACAGGAGAGGAGATTTCCGAGTTGTCTGTCCCACTGCCCATAGCAACCTGGTGCAAACTGGCCATAACACTGCTCTAGTCAAAAAGTCAGTGGGATTTCCAAGGAGTTCGGCAGTTAGAAGGCATAAGAAATAAAGTGACTGATAACGATGACTCATCTCTTATCAGAAGTTCCGTCTAGGTGGAGAGCTGAGAAATTGTCTGAAAGCTAGGTCATCCAGAAGCCCAACTGGCTTCCGGTTAGGAGCCCAATCTCGCATCACACTGAGTCTCGGTCCTGCCTCTCGGAGCGCGTTTAAAACTTCTCAGTGTCAGAGCAGTTGTGTCCGGCTTCTGAGGTGGAACCAGAGTTCTAGAACTTTGAAAGCTCCTCATTGATACCAAGATTCTGCCAGAGCTGAGCGTATGGCCCATGGGTCTACTGCATCTCAATTCCCTGGGGACTTCTCAGTACCGCAGCTTTGGCCCCCACTTCACACATACTAAACCAGACCCTGTATTTAACAAGGGTGCTAGTTAATTAATATGCACTTTAAAGTTTGGGAGGACCCCCTGTCCTAGATAGGATCACAGAATGTCATTCTTCCCAACATGTCGCTTGTGTGTGTGTGTGGTGTGTGTGTGTGGGGGGGTGTTTCTGTGACCACCACAGTCAGCAGAGTAAGGCAAGAAGACGTCCAGTTTATCATAACTTAGTAGCCAGTGTTGGTTCAAACTTCCAGAGGTGGACACCAGCCGGTTTATTTTAGGCATATTTAAGTTCAATACAATTTTGAAAAAAAGTCCCCTGCTGTAATATAATCCCATTTGCACTATAAAGCTTAAGATATAACTACATTGAAATTCTTTTTAAAGTATTTTTAAAGCCCACTAAGAAGGGCTTTATAGTTAGACTACATGTTCATCTTAAAGACTGAGGGGAGGATCTTGTATGGACTTGGTCATACAGATAGCACAAAAGTCACTAGGCTAGTAATCACCTTCAGTCCTGTTTATTAGGGCCTGGGAGGTCAGGTGTACCCTGGCCCTATAGATAGCATGGAGGTCACCTAGGCTATTAGCCACCTCCATTCCCAGCCTCTGGGCAGAAAATAGGTTATATATTTCTTCCTTTGAAGAGACTACGCTGCACGTTTAACATTCCTGCTGGGCCTCGGGCTTATCTGTGAGCTTAACTGTAGCCACCAACACCCTTGTGTGTCCTTAGGAGACCAGGGAACTTTGATAGCTTGTGTAAACATTTATATAAGGTAGCTCAAAGGAGTTGCTGTATTATCAAAAAAGCATTAAGGACCTGGATTTGAATGCCTCAGCCAAGTGATCCTAACTCTGAAATTAGGGACAATTCTCAATTCCAGTTCCTTTACCTATAAAAGTGCAGTAAAAGCTCTTCATGTTCTTTGCAATCTCATGATGAGAATTTTTTTTTTTTTTTTGGTTTTTCGAGACAGGGTTTCTCTGTGGTTTTGATCATGATGAGAATTTGTTAACTCACACATGCCAAAGATTTTTTAAATTTTTTTAATTTATTTTTATAGTAAGATATAATAAGATAAACAAAAATGAGTTTGACAAAACAAACAAGCAGAAGTAAAAGAGCCCTGGAGAAGGCTCAAGAATCAGAGACCCTCTTGTTCAAACACTCAGGAATCCCATAAAACACTGAACTGGAAGTCATAATATATATGCAGACAACCTGGCACAGACCCATAAAGGCCCTCTGCATGCTGACTCAGTCTCTGTGAGTTCATAGGAACTCCGATCATGCTGATTTAGAAGGTATTGTGTTCTTGGTGTTCTCCATCACCTCTGGTTCTTACACTCTCTCTGTCACCTCTTTTGTGGGATTCACTGAGCCCTGAGAGAAGGGATTTGATAGAGACATCCCATTTGGGCTGGATGTTCCAAAGTCTCTTACTCCCTGTATAATAATGTCTGGCTGGGGGTCTCTGTATTTGTTCCCATCTGCTGCAGGAGGAAGCTTCTCTGATGATGGCTGAGCAAGGCACTAATCTGAGTATAGCAGAATGTGATTAGGAGTCATTTCATCCTTCCCTTCCTTCTTCCTTCCTTCCTTCCTTCCTTCCTTCCTTCCTTTCTTTCTTTTTTTTCTTCTTCTTCTTTTTTTTTTTTTTTTTAGAAATGGTGGTACAAACTTTGTGCCACCTTTGGCCCAGCATATCTTGCAGGCAGGACACCATTGTAGATCAAAGGGCTTGGAGTTTACATTTATTTTTTTTTTTGGTAGCATGCAGAGTACCTTCCTGTACCAAAGATGCTGGAATGTAAGGGTGAAGGCTCTACATAGGTACTAGCTCAATTTTTCCCATGTTCAGTGAGTTGTATAGGTGTCTTCAGCAATGGGGCCTTGCTGTCACTTTGTGGAGAGCAACCTATAGTATATAGTATATTGACAACAACTTGGGTTGTTTGGGGATTCCCTTGGGACCCCTTTGGCCAATGACTTGTAGATGTAACCAAATCCTAGTACTAGAAGCATCATTTGGTGACAAGAGATGGCCAGCTGGGACTCTCTCCCCCATATTTGGCAATTTCATTCAGATCACCTTGATACATGTATATATTTTGGGAAGCTTCTACTATCTTAGGATCCCATATTACCCCTCAAATGGCCCATCATTTTGCTGTGTTTCCATATTCCCCCCTTCCCACCTCTTCCCCTCCCACTCTGTTCCAGCACCACCATCCATCCATAACTATCAATTCTATTCCCTTTTCCTAATGAGATCTCTCTATACTCCACAATCCTTTATTCTATACCTAACCTCTGGTTCTACAGATTGTAGCTTGGTTGTCATTGACTTCACAGCTAATATCCAGAGATAAGCAAGTATGTGGCATGTTTTTCATATTTGTCTTTCTGGGTCTGGGTTACCTCACTCTACTTCTATCCATTTGCCTGAAATTTCCCGATTTACATTTTTTAAAATGTCCTAGTAATGCTCCATTGTATTAATGGAGCATTTCCCTTATCCGTTCATCTTTGAAGAACATCAGAATTGTTTCCAGTTTCTGGGTATCACGAATAAAGCAGCACTGAACATGGTTGAGCAAATGTCTTTGGGGTAGGATGGAGCATCTTTTTGGAATATACCCATGAGCAGTATAGCTGGGTCTTGAGGTAGATCTATTTGGATTCTTTTATATGCATCCAGTTTGACCAACACCATTTGTTGAAGATGCTCTTTTTCCAAAGTGTGTTTCTGGGTTCTTCAAAAAACAAACAAACAAACAAACAAACCATGTTTCTATAGGTGTGTGGATTTATATCTGTCTTTTTAATGCAATTTCATTGATGAACACATCTGTTTTTGTGCCAATACCATGCTGTTTTCTTTTTAATCACTATAGCCCTGTAAAACATCTTGAAATTGGAGGTGGTGACACTTCCAGCAGTTCTGTTATTATTCAGGATTGCCAAAGTTGTTGTTGTTGTTGTTGTTTTTAAACTACAATATACTATTTAGCTCCAAAGAAGTGAGATTTGGACCCTACAACATGAGTGTGATTGTGAGCCTGATCTATTCCAGGACACTAGTAGTTGAGTCTTTTAGAGCCTTGCTGCCTTCCCAGTGTGACCTCTGATCTACCACCACCACCACCAACAGCAGCAGCATTATGAAGATATTAAAAAATATAGGATTTCAGGACTCTCCAGGTCACTGACTCAGAACTGCATGGTTCCTGGAAAGTAAGCTTATATGGAAAATACAATATACCAAATGCCTGAAAGTATATGTTTATTTAAAAGAAAACCCAGAATTACTTTTGTAAGTAAAATTAAACTAGAATTACCCTATGAATGGGGATGAAGCTGGCATTGAGGCAGCGTTTCAAAGTGGAGCCGGGGCTATGTCCTGCAGGTATCAAAGATGTGAGGAGGCTTTCGAGGGTTGAAAGTCTCCTCAGTCAAAATTCTCCTGTGCACGCTGGCTTTGCCTTCCCTTCCCTCCCCCACTGTGTTCACTCTCTGCTCAGGCTATGGCGTCCTCACCCAGCTGCTCAGATGTGAAAATGTCCCCCAAGTGCCACAGAGACCAGGATGAACCCCATACAGAGCCAAAAGGTAAGAAACCCATTCCTCGTCTCAAAATGGGGTCTCCAAACACAGGGAACTGTACTTAAACCTTTCCACAGAAGCCATGCTTTCTCTGACCAGCCTACAAGACATCTGAGCGGCAGGAATTCCTCCAGGACACTGATGGAGATAGACATGCTAGAGTTCAGGATCTCAGGCATATCATTAGCAAACACAGGATTTTTGTTATTATTTTTACATTGTATTTAATTACTGGACAGGAGGACAGGTGTCATGGTGCATGGGTGGAGGTTGGAGGACAACTTTTGGGACCCAGTTCTCTCCTACTACAAAACCCAGGGATCAAATTCAGGTCACCAGACTTGGCAGCAAGTGCCTTTACCCACTGAGACACCTTGCTGGTCCTGCAAATCAAGTTTTGATACATACGTCCAGATGAACTTTGAAGCACTGCTTTTCCAGTAGATGGTTTGGCCGCCCCCAGATTTTCTTCTTTGAAAACAAATGAACAAACTCAGGCATCAGACAAGAGGGATCTGGCTAGGTCAATCAATTATAAATGTTCCTGTGATTTAGAAAATTATTTTTAAATCTTTATTTTTAAATTTATTATGTGTATGGGTGTTTTGCCTGCAAATACATCAGTGCACCATGGGCATGCAATGTCTGTGCGGGCCATAAGAGGGCATTCAATACCCCTGGGACTGGCCTTACCAACAGTAATGAGCCTACTAGTGGGTGCTGAGAATTGAACTCAGATCTCTGGAAGAGAAACCAACACTTTCTCTAGCACCCAATTTTTGTGATTCTGATGAAAATATTTTGAGAAAATGTATCTGCGAATTCATGCTATAAAATAATCTTCATGTTGTTGAATCCAGTACCTCACAAAGTTAACGGATATAGAATTTCTTTAAAAAGCATTTGCATGCCTTCGGTGTATGTGCTTTTAAATGACGTAGAAACTGTAGACGTTAGGAATGAAATCATCCCAGAGTCCAATGAACTATGATCGTGGAACTGACGTGCTAATCTCTTGTCTTTGTTTCAACAGCAAAATGCCCTCTACTGTCAGATCCCAACCCTGTTGCTACGATTTCCAACCACTCAGGTGATCTTCCAAGGGATCCTGGGGTGACGGGGCAGGGTGGTGGGCTCTTCAGCATCCTCAACAAAGGAAGCAACTCTTTCTGACGACATCTAAGTCATATGCAGTGTGGCACTTTTTCCTTTCCTTTATAACGTCACACTCTTTAGCTTTTCAGATAAAATTAACTCTGAAAATCAACACATAACTCGGTGCCCTAGGGAAAGGTCAGATTTCAATGAAGAAGTCCAAACCAGATGGCAGGCTGAGCACAAACCATAGGGTAGACAAGGTATGGGCAGAAGACAATTGGGAGGAGAGTCCAAATCCAAATTGGAGGTGCCAGTTGAAGGCATCGTGTTTATGAGGCAAGGGATAAGCCCACATGTGTATGACTGTATGCATATAATATACAATCATAGAACACAACTGATGACCTATTACACTACCATCTGCTAGATTCCGTCATCAGCCCTGTATTGGGCGCATACTCATCTGTCACGTAAAATCTGACCTCTGTCACTCATGGACAACTCATCCACTCTAATAGAGAAGGCAACATGAACAAGTTGTCTGTCCGTAGTAAATTCATATTCAGACAAATCCCCAGCCACAGCCGCAGCTATCCCTGCACACATAGAGAGTCTCAGCAAATGCAGGTATCTCCCTCTGGCAACCTCCCGTTGCCATGCCCTTTCTGACATGGAGTTGCTGCTTCTGGCTGTTTCCTGCCCTACCCTCTCACCCCTACCCTTCTATTGTCCTCACCACTTGAAAGGACAGAAATCCATGGCATTATGGCACAGTTGAGGCACAGGCCCAGCAAGGAAAGGATTCAGACAAGCAAATTCTCAATACCATGACTATTTGGAATGAGGAGCCCTTATAGTGCCCCCACTCTTCATACCAACCCCGTGAGAGTTACTTTGTCTAATCTCTATTTATTGGTCTGCAAAGTAATATTTGGAGAAATTTAGTAACTTATCTTGTGAACGATTGAAGAGAGGTGATTGTTTCTGAGACAGCATGGTCTCACTGCCCCAAAGGGGCCAAAGTTCATGTATCAGTTGGGGAAAAACAAAAGAACAATAGGACTATATAGTGTCTGAGCCTTCAGCATGAAGAAAAGATTTATAGCTGGACTCAGACTGGTTCATTATTTGTAACCTCTGTTCCTGTTTTGTTTTTCAGCTCCAAGTATTAAGCCATCTTCCCCATATAAACATTTTATTCGCGATCCAAACCATCAGATTCTTGTCCTGGAAGGCGGCACCCTTGTGGCGGTTCCAGACAAGTGCGGCAGACGTGGAGGTGACCCTCAAATTTTTTCTACCCAATGTAGGTGATATGTGCTCCCCTACAGCCCGTGAATTTGGGCCCTGCCCCACGCCAGGGGGACTGCTCGGCTCCTCCTCCTTTTATTTTGTTTTTTTGTGTTTTGAGACAGGGTTTTTCTGTGTAATCCTGGCTGTCCTGGAACTCGCTCTGTAGACCAGGCTGGCCTGGAACTCACAGAGATCCATCCGCCTGCCTCTGCCTCCCGAGTGCTAGGATTAAAGATGTGCGCTGTCACTGTTTGTCTTCCTCCCCTTCTTAAAAGGAGGAAGAGGGGGTGAGTTTGGAACCAGGGATGAGCATGAATGAATGAGTGAGGTGATAGAGGGAACCAAAAGGTGTCCCCCACCCAAAATAAGTCTCTGCAGACAGGTGGGGTATTCAAAACCAGAGAGGGGAAATTCTGAGAAACAGAATGTTCTAGGTTTCTGAATCAATGCGAGTACGAGGATTTATCAAGCTTGTTATGCCTAAAACTTCAACCGGAAAACAAAAAAAAAGAAAAGGAAGGGGGGAAAAGACAAGGTTTTTATTCAGGAGCTGACCCAGTTTTCTTTTTCTAGAGATCTTTTATGTGTCAGCTTTACCCATAAGAACACTCAGGAGTGCAAAGGCAAATCGGATTACTTTGGCTGTGTGTAAGGGAAAACGCTTTCTCTGCTGCAAAAGAGTCAAAAAACCAAAGCGCCCCTCATTAGAATTAAAGGTAAGAGCTAAGAAAATCTCCCCCGTCCTACCGTAACCCAGGGAAGTAGAAATCCTTAGTGCTAAGATCACCCCGAAATTGCTTCTTTCTCCAGAAAAGTAGCCTGGTCTTGTGTTAGCCACCTCTCAGTCACAGTAACAAGTACCTAGATTTTGGTTCACAGTCTTGGCTAATTGACCCTGATGCTCGGGGTCCTTTGGTGTACCACAGCGGAAGTGCACAGGAGTGAGGGCTGCAGAATGGTTAGGATGCAAAAGAGGAAGAAGGGATCGAGGTCCCACCACTCCCTTTGAGGGCTCACTGCCCAACGACTAAGCCCCTCTTAATGTAGTCATCACCTCCCAACAGCTCCAAGATGAGGATCAAGGCTTTGACATGTAGGCCTTTGGGGGTACATTCTAGATCCAAACTGTAGCAGCTACTAATAAATTCTCCTTTGTATTTCCAAAAGAAAATGAAAGATTTGTCGTCACTGAGTTCTAAGAAGCTCCTGCCCTTCACCTTCCTGAAGGAAAAGGCTGGCTCCTACTTCACCTTGGAGTCAGCTGCTAATCGAGGGTACTTTATCTGCACCTGCAGTACACCCCGGCAACCTGTAGGGGTGACGAAGGAGCTGGGGAAACAGAAAAACACCCACTTTGAATTTGTAAGTGCTAATGTGGATGTCAGTGAGTTTGAAGACTGAAAAAACTCAATAGGACAACGGCCAGATCAGCTCTGACAGCAGAATTTGGTTTCAGCCTGACACCAATGAACAAATAGGAATAAATAATTCTCCTTATAAATGCTACCTTCAATCAGCAAGCCCGGGGATTTGATTTTTATTGTGTGCGTCATTTATTTCTTTAAAGTGTTTATCGTTAATTTGGAAATTTCTAGGTTGAAATAACTTTATAGAAAAAAAAAACACTCATAAACCTCAAAGGGCTTTCCTATTTTCTGAAACATATTTGGCCGCCTCTGAATGAGTCTATACTCCATGACATAAGCCAGCATGGCGGTGAGCTATTTCTCCCGGAAGGCGGTTTGAGTGATGATACTGGCTTTCGGATCAGTCACACAGAATGTGGACGGTGGGTGGGTGCTAGAGAAACTCACCAAGCTGCAAGTGCAAACACAAGGGTTTCTGTGGAGCCCCAGGGCTTTGGAGCATGGCAACGCTCTTCTGATGAGTCTTCCCAGGGAGAAGGCAGAACATCAAGTATGAAAAGACGGGAAGAGGAGAGGACCAAAGGGTCTGGAGTAGGTGGCACGCAGAGCCGGTATGGGGAGGCCTGAGGGCAAGCAGCAGGGCCCTTGCCCCTCAGTGGGGCATTCCAGTCAGTCAGATGAGATCTAGCTCCAGTCCTCTGCAGGATCACACGCAGGGAAAACAATCAGACTGGGAACTTGAAGCAGGGGCTCAGAGTTGGAGAGGAGAAGGCTGTGTGCATTTAACTTTGAGGGATGCATGTAATATATCTAATACTTTGATGTAGAAGATTCCTGCCTATTCAGAAGCTGTCGTCTGCCACTAGGACAGTCTGAAGAAGATCGCATGTCCCTCTGTTATCTGCCATTCTGTATCTGTTAGAAAGACAGACCCTATGTGTGTACCTAAAAGTCAACTATTTACCCAGTCTCTGGCTGTGCCTTTAGCAACTAGTGAGCCATAGCAATCACCATCCAGCTGAAAATATTGATGCTTATATTAGCTTAGTTACTCTTGACTCATTTACTGGCTTAGAGTTTAAAAAGTCCAAGATTAACACCAAAATTAAAGCAAACAGCACTTGGTGAAAACCAAGATTTAACATTTCAATGAAAATAATAATAACAAACTAAGCATTCTATTTTGTATTATTATGAATACAGTATAATTCATATATAATTCCAGAAATAAATAACTTATGCGTTTCTTATACTGTATACAGTGATGAAATCTCACATCCCCTAACTTAGGAATCATTCCAGTGCATCTGTGTTGTATATGCATTGCTTACCTGTTACTTGTCTCAATTGTTAGCTCTGTTCTCATGGTACCCAGGGCTTGTGTTCAACTAGCCCCTTACTGAACTTCATAACAGCTCCACGGTCCTAGAGTCCTCAGGGATGCTGTCACTCTCAGGGATCAGACAACACCAAAGAAAGCTATAAAGTGCTTCCTCTGCATTTTCAATGTTGTAGGAAAGGAGGGTAGATTAGATGCTGAAGTTGCTGAAATATATGACAGGTTATAACGTGTTCGCTGAAAAACTGAACTTTGTAACAAGTATACAAACATAGAAAAAAAAAACCTAGCAGCAAGAATAGGATTTGATACTATCCACAGCTCCAGTATCCATCAGAGGCCTTACACCCTCCTCACAGACAAGGAGCGTTTACCTGTTGATACTATCCGCAGCTTCAGACATCCACTGTAGTCCTTAGACCATATTCTCTTCATCGAGAAGGATAGTTTAACTGTTGATACCATCCACTACCCATTAATTCAGACATCCATTGTGGCCTTGTACCATATCCTCTCAGATAAGGAGAGTTTCGCTGTTGATATTATCCACAATTTAGCTTAACTACAGTAGGCTTTATAGCATGCCCTCGGTGACAAGGACCTTTAACCTGTCAGTACTAACCATAGTTTCAGAAAGCCACCATAGAGTTTAGAGCATGTCCTCACAGAGACAGAGAATTTAACTGATAATAGTATGCACAGATCAAAGCTTCCATCATAGACCTCAGACAAATTCCTCACAGAGGAGAATTTAACTGTAGATAATCTACACTTCATGCCTCTACCATAGGACTAGGGCTGTGTCCCCACACAGAAGGAAAGTACCCACCATAGGCTTTCCACCATGTCCTCAATAGAGGAGAGTTTAATCGTTGATACATCACAGAGTCAAGCATCCTTCATAGGCCTTAGACCATGTCCTCACAAAGAAGGAGGGGTTAACTATTGGTATACCCACAGCTTCAGGGATCCATCGTAGGCTTAGATGATGCCCTCACAGAGATTCAGCATTTAACTGTTGATATTCTCCACAGCTTCAGGAATCTACCAAAGGCCTTAGACCATGTTCTCACAGAGAAGTAAAGTTTAACTTTTTTGAATTTTTTTTTTTACAGTATTGGGTGATTCACTTAGCAAACATTTTACTAATAGCCACTTAGCATTTTTAAACCACATTGATTTAATCACATTCTAAACTGGTTCCTTTGAAGGAAAATAAAATCATTGCATTTCAATCTATGCTTCATTCAGACAGCATTTATTTAATTTCTCAGTTGGCTAAACCGTGTCATTGATTATTTTTTTTTAAAAAATGCTAATTCTCTTATTATAAACCAAAGAGCTTACACACAGAAATTTAAACTGACAAAATAGTGAGGTTAGATGTCGACTTTTCAAATAAACCAGACAATGTATGAAAGACCTTTGGTGTGTGGTAGGAATTATCAAAACAAAGTCTATATTTTACAGTACGGTTGGGAAACATGTTTTTTATATTTTTTTGTTTATTTATTTTGCAGGGCTGGCATTAAACCTAGAGACTTGTACACACTGAAAATGCTTTATCACTACTAAAAAGCCTAACCCATTACAGTGATATGGGTGGGAGGAGATCTGAGCCTCTCAGCACTGGCTTATGCTAGACTCCCCTTGAAATCTTTTCTGGTCCCAGAGAGTCTGAATTCACAAGGCAGGTGCAGGTTGATTGAGTTATTAAACTAAGCCTTTCCACTTCCTACCTTTTACTATGCCCTGAATCACCTGCAGATTGTAATTGGTAGGTCTGGTTGGACAGAGGTTCTGTCTTCCTGGTTCTCGCCAAGGTCCCATGATACACTGAAGTCAGCCTTTGAGTGGCCTGACCTAAAACAATAATTGTTAACCTTGGCTGTACACTGAACACTGAGAATGTGATATATACAGACCATGAATGCCTAGGTCCCCACCATACCTATTGGGTCATACGAATATGTCATATTCAGATGGTCTAATTTGAGACCAGACATTGCCCAGGCAGTACCAGTACTGCGCTTTTCCACCTCCTAAATAGTGTCTCTTAAACCTGCTTTTGCTTTCATTTTGTCTTTCAATCATTGTGTCGTGACTGGGCCTCACCATTATGGGCCTGTAAAGTGCAGTATTCTCACTCTCTGGCCCCTATTCTCTTCTTCAAACTTCCTTCCCAAGGCCAAGGTTGAGGCACGCGTGCTTTCCAGGCTCTGGTGATTATTACTATTTCCTATAGGGTAGTCTTCTTAGACTTTTGTGTGTATCACTATAACCTAGAAGCTCACATATAAAACAGATCCTTGAACCTGAATCCAAGAGTTTCTGATGCAGGAGGTCCATGGTCCATGTTGGGGAGTTAGAATTTACATCCTCAATATGTTCCTAAGAGCTGTTGCTGCTGGTGATCTGAGAGCTACATTTTGGGAAACCTGTACGTCATAGAGACCACAACACTGACAAGGAGGCATCAGAACAGACCCAATAGGTAGGTAAAGTGGATTATACCCAGGTGCAACACAACACTAGTCAGGAGCCAACAACTTTACAACTAAAAACAAAAGCAGCTGCGCAGCAGCAGCAGTAACAGCCACCAGAGACACAACAGTGGAGCAATGATGGGAGCCTCCCCATACAGGAATGGGAAGGAGCCAGGCACTCTCACGTTCCTATCTCCTTTGGTCCTCACTATCTTTTGACCTGGGAAGAAATGAGACTTGGTATTCCCACATAATCCTGTGATAGTTATCTTCCAAAACAGATGTTCTTAACATGTCCCTGTCTTAGTTAGGGTTTTACTGCTGTGTAGAGATACTTTGACCATGGCAACTTACTGTTCAGATGTTTAATTCATTACCAATCTGGTGCAAAGTGTGGTGGCATGCAGGCAGATATGGGGCTGGAGAAGAGCTGAGAGTTCTACATCGTGATCCACAGGCAACAGGAAGTGAACTTACTTGAGCTTCTGAGACTAAAAACCCAACCTCTAGTGAAGTTCTTTCTCCAACAAGGCCATGCCCACTCCAAGAAGGTCACACCTCCTAATAGTGCCACTTCCTATGAGCTTATGGGGGTTATTTTCTTTCAAACCACAAACTTCCCTCTGGCTTTACCACCTGGATAATGGGATATTAATAATTTCTTCCTGGGTTGTTGTAAGGTACACAAGGCAGCATATCAAGGTTCTGACTCCAAAATGGTGGCAGTGAACACTCAGGGCCACCCTCTGCTGGACTTGCTCTTCCCTTTCAGCAGAGCTGAGAGAAGGCCAGGTTGTTGCTTCCTTCTAAAGATCAATGTTCAGAGGGTCCCGGAGTTCCAAGCCCACTTTCCCTGTACTGGATTGCATTTAGTGGATACGCATCTTTTGCCCCTTCTACAAAGGCCCACCTTTTTTATTCTCTCCTGATAGGATTAATCTTTGTGAAAAAAAAACCCCAGCTCACCCCAGTACCCATAGATGTACCTAGTCTGCCCTTGCTCTATCCAGAAGCCTCACTTGAATGAGTGAAGGTCACAGAGAACTTGGATCTGTCTCCAGAGGATTTCTGACTGGGTCTATGGGAAGAGATGATGAAGATAATCAAGTGAGATTTTTTTTCCAGGGTGAAATAAGACATAGCAAAAAGACAGCTATATAAATATTTATAAAACAGAGATGCACTAGCCATAGGGTTAGCCTGTGACAAATTGCAGGTCTTATCCTTCACATTCCACACATTGGACAAGTCATGTGACCAAAAGCCTCCTCTCATTGCCATCTTTGAGGTGACACCCAGGTTTCTTCCTCCATGAAAATTTCAACCTGCCTCAGAAAGCCCTTCCACCATTGGGAACCATTGGGCCCCATCATGGGCCTGGGCAGGATGGATGGTGAAAGATTCATTAGAAGAATATAGAGCTGTCTCTTTTGTAGATGAGCCTAAAGCCTCAAGCTTCTGGGTGGAAATGATTCATGTCTATCACCTGAGCAGTTGGGTACATGAAGCAAATCTTTCTTTTCCCTTCCAGGATTTCTCTTGCCTAATTCATTAGCAAGGGATGTTTTAAGGTTTACCAGCCATGCAAAACCTGAGGTGAAGAACTCCAACCAGGCACAGAACTAGCAAGTGCCTACTTTCAGAGTTGTACTTTGTCTCTTACATGATTTTTCCAAATATCTGACCTGAGTAGCACTGGGGCTTGTCTTTCCCCCAGTCATCGAGGTCCTTTTTTATTTCTGAGTTCTGTAGTAGGAGGCTGCTTGTTCTTTTCCAGGCCACCCAGACTCCAAAAATAACCACACAGAAACTGTATTAATTAAAGCACTGCTTTTCCCATTAGCTCTAGCTTCTTATTGGCTAACTCTTAACATCTTAATTTAACCAATTTCTATTACTCTGTATATCGCTATATGGCTATGGCTTACTGGGTAAAGTTCCAGCGTCTGTCTCTGGTGGAGCTACATGGCATCTCCCTGACTTTGTCTTCTTTTTCCCATCATTCAGTTTAGTATTCCTTGCCTGCCTCTGTTCTGCCCTGCTACAGGTCCAAAGCAGTTTCTTTATTAATTGCATCATACAGAGGGGAATCCCACATCAGAGTTATTCTCCAAATCAGATGTTCTCAATGTTGATGAAATAGGAGGGAGGATGGGGTACAGGGTCTGTGTTGACAGGAAGAGGATCTGTCACAGCCAGCTATCACCTCAGAATACTATTAGTACTGAAGAGGCAGTCAGCTTTGGTCTCTGTTTGGAAATGCTCACTGCATCCAGGGAGGCTTTTGAGGTAGACTGCACTCTTCTGCCTACCCCTCCACCAAAGCAGTGTTTTCCAAATGATGGTTTTTAGTTGTCAACATTTGGACCATGACTACATTTCTGTGGGTCTTTTCAAAGTATTTTATAAAAACCAAATAGTTTCAAAGTACAGAACTCTAGGCCTGGGGCTAGAAAGCCCATGTGCAAATTCTGCTTCTTTTTTTGTTAAAATTTTATTAGGAAACAGTTGTGTCCTTGTTAACTTATCATCCATGGCTGCTTTAGAGATGCTATAGGAGGGCTGATGAGATGGAGATAGACAGACAGACAGAGAGAGAGAGAGAGAGAGAGAGAGAGAGAGAGAGTTGAGTAACTGGCCAGCAAAGTTGGAAATATTACCTGAGCTTTTGCATAGCTTGATAATTCTCTAAAATAGCCTGATTTTTGTCTAACAAAAACAACACATTTACAAGCTCTCATAAAAAACCAAGTTTACAGAGATCACAAAAAGCTTAATTCCTAATATCCAGATATGGTGGCTCATGGTTGCAATCCCATCACTAGGAAGGCTGAGGCAAGATGATCATGAGTTAAAGGATAGCCTGGGCAATAAGGTAAATTCCAGGCCAGCCTGGGCTACAGAGTAAACAAGCAAACCATCTTCAACTGGATCTCAGCGTTGGTCTAGGACAACACAGTGAAGGAAGTGGAGCAAGGACTAATGTCATTTCACATATGAAAACTGAGAAATTAACTTATTGAGTCTTCAGGTTTGCAGAGATGTTTCTTTTCTCTTTATGGTGACCAAATACATAGCAAGAAGCTACTTAAAGGAGAAAAGGCTTTCTTGTTGACTCATGTTTGAGCATACAGTGCTGTACGGCAGGGAACGCCCAGAGCAGAAGCAGCTCTCATGCGAATCCTCGCCTTCTCACATTGCAGTGAGCAGGGAAAAGTGGAACTCAGCTGGATTTCTACTTTTTCCATTTTCATTCAGCCAGTGGTTTCAGGACATTGATAGCACCCATATTCAGAGTGAGTCTTAATTCCCTTAGTTTAACCTCTCTGGAGCAGCCTGACAATCATCTCCAAAGGTGTATCTCCCAGATGAGTCTACATCCAGTTGACAGTAAACATGATCCATCTCAAGTTTGCTCCTTGTCTGTCAATATGACGCTGAAACACATTATGTTAAATTCTACACCCCACTCCTGGCCACTAGAGTGTCATGTTCATTGTGCAATGTAAAAATCCATCTTAAACTCTCAGAATCTTAACAGTTCCAACTTGGTTCAAAAGTCCAAAGTTTCTTCTGACAGTCAAAACAACTCCTAACTGTGAAACCTACAAAATCAAAACACACACACACACACACACACTCATCCAGACACATACACACACACACACAGACAAGACACACCACACACAGAGAGAGACATACCATACTCACACACACGCATACACACAGAGACACACCACACGCACACACACACACACGCAGTGTTAGTTTGAATGTAATTGGACCCCATAAAACTCATAAGGAGCTGGGCGGTGGTGGCGCACGCCTTTAATCCCAGCACTCGGGAGGCAGAGGCAGGCGGATCTCTGTGAGTTTGAGGCCAGCCTGGTCTACAAGAGCTAGTTCCAGGACAGGAACCAAAAAGCTACGGAGAAACCCTGTCTCGAAAATCCTAAAAAAAAAAAAAAAAAAACCAAACTCATAAGGAGTGGAACTATTAGGAGGTGTGGCTTTGTTGAAGTGGGTGTGGCTTCGTTGGAAGAAGTGTGTTACTGTCTGGGTGGGTTTTGAGGTCTCTTTTGCTTAGGATACTGCCCAGTGTTTGAGTTCATTTCCTATTGCCTGCAAGGTGTAGGATTCTCATCTTCTCTAGTACCATGTTTGCCTGTGTGCTGCCATGTCCTACCATGATGATAATGAACTGAACCTTTGAACTATAAAAGAGCCTCTTCAATGAAATGTTTTCCATTATATGAGTTGCCATAGTCATGGTACTTCTTCACAGCATTAGAAACCCAATTAACACGCACATGCATACACACGCACGCACACACGCACATGCATACACACGCACACACACACACACTATTGTTTAACACAACCCTAAACAGTGGCCCCTCAAGGACTGGGAGTTTGTGGGAGAGTTCAATGTATAGTCGGGTTATGCCCAAAGGTGGCCCCATGTAGGAGGCAGAATGCTGAGTGGGGAGATCTTGAAAGTGGCAGCAGAAAGGAAAAGGGGCATGGACTCGATCGTGCGCCCTTGTGCAAGAGTTCTCAAGGTCCTCAGTAAAGGAGCTCAATCACCTGCAGCATGTGGAACGGCATTTGAGCCTATCTTTACTAAACCATGAAAGGAGAGCTAAGTGCAGCCAGCTGCAGAAGTTAGAAACACCTGGAAGCTGACAGCTGGCTCCCAATTTCACTGTCATGGAATCGTATAAGTAATGAGCAATGGGAGGCTACATGGCCCGTCACCTCCTCCCAAAGAAGGCGGCCCCCAGTCACCCAGCTGCCCATCTGTGGTCACACTCTCATGATTTTCTATGCTGGGGTAATGAGTTGCTGCCTTGTGGGTCTCTGGGGTGAGCAGATGGCAGCTTGATTTAATACCTACTGACTCAGAGGAGGAAGGGGGCCCTGGCTCGCCTCTGACGTAGGTGCATTTCTGTTTCTTCTCCAGCTAGGAGTTGGCTAAAGGCGGACAGACAAGCATCCAGAGACCCAGAAGCCCCATCTCTGCTGCTGCTCCGGTGAAAAGCAGAAGGAAGGAAGGATTCTAGATATTGCTTCCCAACTATTTCCTGTTAGCCCCTCTGTAAGCAAACTGCCGCTAAAAAACAAACAAACAAACAAAAAACAAAAACAAAACAAAACAAAATAAAACATAGGAGCCGCTGTGCGCTGTGTGTTCCTGTCACATAGGAATTCTACCAGGCAGGGCGGTGTCTAGGAAGGCTGCCTGGCATACCACTCCTCAAGGACCGCTCCACGTGGAAGGAAGAAGCACTCAAATACAGGACACGGTAAAACAAAGTTCAGACCGAACTGAGTCAAGTGTCATAAATGCAGGCATCAAGAAGAAAAGGCACTATGACTGTGCCATGGGAGATCAAGGGAAGGTGATCCACGTGGAAGTGGACTAGGAGGAAGTCCCAAGGGAGGGGGCCTGGAAGGTGACGTCCCAGCGAGTCCACCGGGGGCGCTAGAGAGCGGTAGAGACGGGAGGTGTTGCCTGGAGACCACAGAACTCTGGAGAGATTTTGTGGTTTTGATTCCATGCTTAGGAATTTGTGTTTTCTTACGAACACCGTAGGGAAACTACTGCAGGTTTTTTTTTTAAGCTTGGAATGAAGAAAATGATATGCTTTAGTAAGATGGTGTGTTTTCTAGAAATATATCCGGAATTTCCTGTGCTCCCATGAATGGTTAGGCAATGAACCAAAAGTTTCACGTGTTATTTTTTTATTTTTGGTAGTTGTTCTGTTTGTCTGTGCACTTGATTTGAGACAGAGTATTACTCTGTAATACTCTGGCTGACTTTCAACTCATGATCCTCCTCTCTCAACCTTCCAAGTGCTGGATGACAGGTGTGTGCCACCATGCCCAGCGGCAATTGCTATAAATATTCTCTATTCACAGACAGAAAGACTTCGGCTCAGAGGGACCTAACTCCGTCAGTCACACATCTGTGCAGGGACACCAAATCCAAAGCCAGTTCTCCTGGCCTGGTACTACTCTGCTTCCTCGGAAATTCAGACAGAGAGCTTGCCATTAGCAAAAGTTAAAGAAAACAGGATAAAGCAAACAAAGTGACTTTACATCCTTGGATAAAGCTTGTTTCCCTAATGTTTGTAATTTTTCTATTTCTCATTATTTTTTTTGCCAAAGTACAAAATATTATAAATTCCGAAACTAAAATAAGTCAGTATACTCAGCTACTGAACAGGGGTGCTTATTGACTTGGGGTGTAGCTCAGTGACAGAATGCTTGCCTGGTGTGCATGAGGCCCTGGATTCAATCCACAGCAATGCAGAGAGGATGGGGAGGGTGCTTAATCCCAGCTCTGTTATGACACTTAAGTGAGTCCAGACATGTGAAGCACTTAGCCTAGCTCTGATTCAATGGAAGCACACCAATCTTTTAATCCCAGCAAAGAACAACTGGATATTGAGTTTTGCAGTATCTTCTTGCGTTGTCTGGACCCTATCTGTGGAATACCCCAGCTGCAGGTAAATTCCCTGTAGCTGCTGAAAAACTACCTGGACTGACACAGCTGTCGGTAAATTCCCTGTGATTGGTGAAAAGCTACCTGAGGTGTGAAGGTGAAAAATAATAACAGATATCACATCTGGGTGGTAAGGGGGCTCAGCGGGTAAGGGCGTTTGCCACTCTCGAGTTGGAGCCTCCAGTTCCTTTCACATGCTGGAAGGGGAGAATCTACTCCAGAAAGCGGTCATCTGACCATCACGTGATCTCTGTAATGTGCCACATGTACACGCACACACCAACAGAGATAAACAAATATAATAAAGATGCCACACCAGAGAAATCCGCGAATGGTGGTACGTCCTGTAAACCCAGCACTCAGAGGCTGGGGGATGGTTTGTGGCTAGCCTGAGCTGCATGCGAAGAGAAGGGGGAGGGGGAAAAGGAGGGAAAGAGGACGGAAGGAGGAAAAGGGAAAAAGGAAAAGAGTAAGAGAAAACGCATTTTTTTTTTCTCTCACAGTGCACGTCGCTAACTTTCTGCTGCTCTCCTGGGGGCATGGCAACGGGTGCAGGCCCAGTGGTGGCGGTGGGAGCCCCAGTGCGGGCTCTAGCCTGGTCTGCCCCAGTCAACTCAGCAGCCCTTCTCTTTCTCTGGGTACACCAGCTGTGACTCGCCAGACTCATCAGCTCCTTCTCTGCCTCTCACCTGGTTCCTCAGTTCATTCACGCCATCTGTGCAGGAAGTAGACCCAGCAGACCCCACCTCATTGTGTCCTGCCCGAGGCTGATAAAGGGCATCAGCGCCCGAAGCTGGACTGGTTCCACCAAAGCGCCTCTGATTTGCTTGGACCCTGATCCCTTTGCTTGTTCCCAGCTCTTCGTGGTGGGCTCTCCCTCATGGAGGAGGAGGACGCGTACCTGGACCTCTTCCTGGAGCCGTACTCCATCCAGGTGAGCCTGGCAGCCACCTCGCTGAAAAATCAGGACTTGTGTTGGTCTTGGGGAGTCTCTTTGAAATGCCAAATCTTCCTAAGAGGCAGGCTCGATCTAGGCCCTTCACCTGAACTTGGAAGTTCAGTGAGGTAATCAGGGTTGTCCATTTAGACATTCTAGCCATGAAGTTAGATGGCCTGGTTCAGGTGGTAAAGGGACATGCTGCCTGCAGTCACCTGGTGTTCCAGCGCTTCTGCTGTGCTAGGTTCAGGCCACGCTCAGGGCATCTGACCTCTCAGACTGTCAACAACTAGGCTCGAGCTATGCCTCTGCCTCAGTTTCCACAGCAACTGGAACTACACTTGCGGCCCACCACCTGTGATCACACTTGGTTCGTTAAGATTTTTTAAGTCTATCTTTCTCTTTTTTCTCCCCTCTCTCTTCTCTCCCTTTCTCTGTCCCTCTATCTCCCCCTCTGCCCCCTTCTCCTTCTCTTTGTCCCTCTCTCTCTTTCTCTGTGCCCTCTCTCTCCCTCCCTGCCCTTCCTTCCTCTTTTTTTTTTTGGGGGGGGGTGGTGGTAGTGGGGTGGATCTCTTTATGTAACCTTGGCTGTCCTGGAACTCACTATATAGACCTTCAGATTCACAGAGATCCACCTGCCTCTGCTTCCTGAGTGCTGGGATTAAAGGTATGAGCCAGCACCGTAGAGGCCTAGGCCAGCCTAGGCTACAATGAGACCCTATCTCCAAAACAAAACAAATGTCAATTTAAAATATCCTTAATATTTCAATCTCAGTAACTTATTTATCTGTTCTAAATTCACATAAATTTTAAATATCTCCTTTGATGAGAAAAAAGCAATGCTGAGTCTTTAATGAGTGCTGACCAGTCAAGTAAGACTAAGTCCCAATATTCAACTGCTTACTCTAAACTGTGATTTTTATGGGGCCACAGAGATGTGGCTCCACAGTCAGGAGCAAGAACCAATCTTGCAGATAGTCTGAGTTCAGTTCCCAGCACCCATGTCTGTGGCTCCCGACTTTCTGTAATTTTAGCTCTAGGGAGATCTGGTGCCTTCTTCTAGATTCCTTAGGCCCCTGCACTCAAGTGGACATATCCCCTTCACACATATACATAATAAAAAAGTAGTTAAAAATCCTCAAAATGAGAATTTAAGACAGAAAGCGCATTTAAAAGTTATCTGACGCTCACAATTATCTAATAGAGTACAGCTGCTCTCTTCAACTTTCTAGGCATCTTGAGTTCAACTATACCTATTACGCAGCTGGAGTTAGGGGCAACTATAAATAACTGAAGTAGGAAAAACATTGTACGGTGAATGCCTTCTCTATATTTTAAGATATAGTTACCACAGATTTATTTGTTTCTATTTTCTGTGTATGAGCGTTTTGCCTGTGGGTATGCGTGTATGCGTACCATGTGCATGCCTGGTGCCCAATGAACGAATCCATGAGCGCATATCAGATCCCCTTGAACTGGAGTTAGAGATGGTTGAGAGCAACCTTGTGGGTGCCATGACCCTGAGTCCTCTAGAAGAGCATGCAATCCTCTTATGAGCCATCTTTCCTGCTCCAAGATAGACAGACTCTTAAGCATGCTGGTGCTCTGTAGTAGAATTTTGGTGGGACTTTGTAGTGTGAATTGAGGCGATCTTGAACTGTCTTTCAGACTGAAGCCGTTGGCTTCTGCCATAGTGGAGACCCATTGGTGTATCCCACTGGCGTTTTGATTTCTTTTCATTTTTGCTTTGCACATTGCCTAGGATTACTATCCTCGAGCTGTGTCTCAACTGTTCAGCCCACAAGCGCCTTTAGACGTGCACCCGCTTAATCTGTCCCATCCAGAGACGGTGTTTAATTCACATCTTGGTGGAGTCAAAGAAGCATCCAGTGACTTCTCACCTGTGGATCTAAGCTTCCTACCAGATGAGCTTATTCAAGAAAATAAAGACCAGACTGTCGTTGGAAACGAGCATGAAAAGGAGCCAAGTTGTGAAGCTCAAGATCAACCGTGTCAGTTGCCGTTGCCTGGTGGGGAGGACAGCGGGCTGAACCTGAACAGCGGCTGTTCACCGGATTCCCACCTGCGCCCCGATGGTGCTGACTCCAGCCAGCCCGCTCCAGGAAAACTCAACTCTGATGCCTTACCGATGGCATCCTTAGTGTCCATGACACCAATGAACCCTGTTCCAGAACGCTCTGGAATTGTCCCTCAGTTGCAGTAAGAGTACTTGCTTTTAAAGGGAGGGCTTGTTTCTACATGCGCAGTTTATGTTTCGGATCACGAGAACTAGTTTCAGGATAATGGAGGAAGGAGGAGCATTTCAGATCGCCTTTTTCTTTTCCAGTTCTTAATGGGTCATAACCAATGGCAGACTGGTTACTTACTAAAGGAAACACCAGTTCTTGGCCCCCTTAGAGGAGGGTCAAGATTAACAGACACATTCTTGAAAGATTATATTGTCTATACCAAAGCACTGAAGTTGTTAAAAATGGTAGTTAGGGGCTGGGTAAATACGAAGGATATAAAATTGAGTTTGATTAGCAAATTCCCTTGGGTTTGTGGTTTCTGTTTTAGGACAGTGTGGGTTTTTTTTTTTTATTAATTATAAAATTAAGTTTCAAAACTTAATTTTAGTTATGAAATGTAAGAAAATGTGAATTTTAGCACATTGAGGTTTACAGTTAACTAAGGACTCCATGACTTTGCATTTCATGCTGAGAATTCTCCCCCGAGCAAGTTGGTAAGGCAGAATCTATGAAATAACTTAATGAAGTAAGCTAAGTTGGTGTTGAATCTATACCATTATGATCTTCTGGATTGCCTTGTTTCTTCAGGAATATAGTTTCCACTGCAAATCTGGCTTGTAAATTGGATCTGAGGAAAATAGCTCTGAATGCCAAAAACACAGAATATAACCCTAAGGTAAGAGACTTCGGTGTCCCTTTCAACCATTGCAGTTTTCTGAGGTACTGTTCACTGTACAATTATGACATTGGCTCATTTATTTTCTTCAAAAAATTCTTAGTGAAAAGTTTTGTTAATTCAGAAGGTTAACTATCTCATTTTTTTATTTTGAAGTTATAAAGGCATTTATTCTCCGTGCTGAATAAAGCAATAATTGCACAGTCCTGAAACTAGAGCTTCCCTTGTCGTTCACAAAGATTTTTCAGCATGTCTGTTTTCAGTCCAGATATGCTGGAACACTAGCTTGAATTGTCATTGCTTCTGTGGAGTCTTCATCACCATCTTCTTCTTCTCCTTCTTCTTTAGACAATGTTTTGCCATATAGCCCAGGCTAGGTTTGAACTTGGACTCTTCCGGCCTCTTCTGGCCTCTTTTCCCAAGAGCCTGGATTGCTGGGATTATAGGTCTGTGTAATCATGCCTGGTGGGAAATACTATTTTTCTAAATGCTGGCTTACATAGCGGACACATCTGTTTTTCCATTCAGTTTCTTTTATTCAAAAGAGCTAAATTGAGCCAGGTGGTGGTGGCGCACACCTTTAATTCCAGCATTTGGGAGGCAGAGGCAGATGGATCTCTGAGTTCTAGGCCAGCCTGGTCTACAGAGTGAGTTCTAGGACAGTCAGGGCTACACAGAGAAATCCTGTCTTAAAACAACAACAACAAACAAACCATCAGAAAACAGAAAAAAGGCTAAGTTGTTTATAAGGCTCTAGCTTCTGCTTACACATGACTGATTCCATGGTTTCCCACCTAAAGGTGTTTTTTTTTTTTTTTCACTATGTAACCAAGCCGGCCTCATTCTCACAGAGATCCCCCTGCTCGTGTCTGCTGACTGCAGTTTAATAAAATCTGTTCCTTAGTCTTGCCAAGGAAGACATCCTGTCTTCGTTGACTTATTTGCTTACAGAATTTGGATTTGTTAGCCTCCTCAATGTTTAATGATTCCTCAGGCTTTGTATTTTGTAGAGGAAGGCAGGGCTAGAAGCTAAGTCCTGGGCCAGGAGTACAATGATGTGTACCTCACATCCACTGGAAAACGGCTCTGTGGACCCAGTGGCGGAAGATTTGTGGGTTAGATGATAAAGACCCACAATAGTGGGAGAGACTATGTAAATCGGTTCTTTATAGACTAAGCATTTGCTTTTGCTGACATCTGGATTTAGTGTTATGTATTATCCAGATACCAAATAGCTTTTCCTTTTCTGTCTCACGTCTCTGGCTAGAGTATGGATAGAAACACCTGGTGAGGCTGGGCATGGTGGTACACACCTTATAATACCAGCATTTGGGAGGCTGAGGCAGATGTAGCTCTGTGGGTTCAAGACCAGCCTCATCTACGAACTGAGTAAGGTAAGCCAGGCTTACATAGTGAGATCCTGTCTCAAACTATTCCCCCTTCTCCCTATACACAAAAGGAAAAAGAAGAAATGGAAGCAAAGAAATACAGCTGTGAGGTGAATTCTTAGGGCAGTGACAATGACAGATTGCATTATTGGGGAAAAAATGATCATTTTATGCATATTTTACTCATCGTCTTCAGCTTCCCCTGCTGGAATGTATAGGAAGAGAATGTATAGGAACTGTCGGGAATTGTACTTTCTATGCAAATTCAAGTTCGTGCTTTGAATTATCTTAAATGTTTAATAAATTCACGATGAGAATATAACAATTGCTGGGCATGGTGGTACCAGTTTTTAAATTCATTTTCTTGAGAGGCAGAGGCAGGCAGAGCTCTGTGAGTTCGAGGTTAGTCCGGTCTACACAAAGAGTCATAGCCAGGGTGACATCGTGAGATCCTTTCTCAAAAAACAAAAACAAAATTAAATAGTTGGTGCATACCTGTACTCCTAACACTTGAGAAGCTGGGGCAGGATTGCAAGTCTGTTTGCTTGAATCATCTAGTGAAGATATGTATATTTCTCTTTCTTATATTAATGAATACCAGGGAAAATAATACATTTTAATAAGCACACAAAAAGCATTAATGAGAATTCATTCAGTCTTTGGTGGTGATGCAGGGTTTTTTGGTGTTTCCAGTTCAAATTGCAATTGCTTGTCTGATCCTGAAGTGATCCATGATCTTCTGGAGTAGCTGCCCCCCACAAGAGGTGATCTTGCAGGAGATCCACTCCAATTTCAACTGGAAAGTTGGAGAAGTGCGTGTGTATAGGAGGACCAGGTCATTTAGTGCCTTGCTAATGTGATAAGCTGACTGTGTCAAGGGCCTCAGTGTCCTTGAGGGGTCTGTCAATGAGCAGGCCTGGGAACACACATTGAGAAGAATTATAAAGGCTTGATGAAACGGATTTTCCCTTTGTCTTTAGCATGCTTGTCATTATGTGCATTGTGTTCTGCATTTTAGTTGCCTTGGTATTCTAGAATCTTGGCAGTAACATACATAATAGCATACTTTTCTTTTCTGTGATTTTTAATTTTTTTGGTCTTGAAATGAGATTTAGCTATGTAGCTTATGTTATTCTTAAACTTGGAATCCTCCTGCCTCAGCCTCTCAAGTACTGGGATAATAGGCATGGACCACCTCAGGCTCATCTAATTTTTGTTTTGGGATAAGATGAGATCTCATATAATCTAAACTGGCCTCAAATTTGAATGCAGTCGAAGATAACCTTGAATCCAACCCCCCAATTCGTCTCCACCTCCAGAGTGTTAGGGTTCCAGGTGCACCACCAAACAGGGATGATTCCACCATGGGCATCAGACCCAGCGCTTCATGTGTGCCAGGTGGGCACCTGGCTAACAGCACCATATCCTCAGCTTGCCATCTGCACGCTTGTTCTTAATTTTTTTTAAAGGATTCTGTAAGAGAAAAAGAAAGTATATCAATATAAATCTAATGAGCTGTGATTTTATATCATATCTTTAGCAAGTTCTGATAATGTTGGAGGTGAAATACTTGTTTATTAAATGAGGGCAACAATGGACTTCGTTAGTCTTGTTAAGTGTATAAATGAAAGTCTAAAGCTCTTAGCATCAGACCTTAACTGGAACAGATGCTCTAATTTTAGCTGATCCTTTGGAAACAGCTGTAGAGTAACATTTTGTAATTATAACTTCGGTTGAGGTGGGAGGATAGACCCGGACATTGTTCGTTTTTCCTCGTCCATTTCAGTTTTTTTGAGATTTTCATACAGCCCAACTTTCTAACTGGGCTACTACTGTTCACTCCCAGTAGAGACTAATTCTCCCATTGGCTTTGGTGTGCAGAGGTTTGCTGCAGTCATAATGAGGATCCGAGAGCCAAGGACAACAGCCCTCTTATTTAGCTCTGGGAAAGTGGTCTGCACAGGAGCCAAAAGGTAGGAGAATGAAGTTTTTCATTCTTACCCCACAGGCGACTCACTATGTAAGAAAAGAAGTATAGAATTTGTGTGAAAACTCATAGCAGGAGCAACATATTTTTCTCTGTCAAACAGTTAATATGGGATGAAAAGTTCTTAGTCTTGGCTGGGCAGTGGTGGTGCATGCCTTTGATCTCAGCACTCCGGAGGTAGAGGCAGGGGAATCTCTGAGTTCGAGACCAGCCTGGTCTACAGAGTGAGTTTCAGGACAGACTCTAAAGCAACTGGGAAACCCTGTCTTGAGAAGCAAATAAAAATGTTCTTAGTCTTGCTTTTGATACTAAACTATATCCCATACTTCCTAGAACTCAGCATTTGGTTAAGGTTCAAGGAAATTAATTGGGTTATGAGAACCTGTTTTTAACATATACATGCATGTTACATGTCTATTATATACACATATGTTATATATAACATACACAAGTTCATGTGTACACACACCTAATTTTTCATCTGCAGTCATGCCAAGATATCAAAAGCCTAGGGATATTATTGTGGATTTTCTTCATTGCACAGATGAAGATATTTTACAGTTGTATTTCTTCTTTCTTAAAAACACCAATTTAATTTAAAAAAAAATACCAATTCAAGTTCCCACTCCCTCCCCTCCTCCCATTCCCTCCACACACCCTCCCAGCCCACCACTATCTAATCCTCAGAGAGGCTAAAGCACATCGCTTTGGGGAAGGTCCAAGGCTATCCCTACTATATCTAGGCTGAGCAAGGTATACATCCAAAGAGAATAGGATCCCAAAATGGCAGTACATGCAGTAGGGATAAATCCTGGTGCCACTTTCAGTGGCTCCTCAGTCTTCCCCAGCCATGCAACTGTCAGCCCCATTCAGAGGGACTAGTTTGGTCCTATGCTTGTTCCTTCCCAGTCCAGCTGGAGTTGGTGAGCACCTATTAGCTCAGGTAATCTGTTTTAGTGGGTGAACCCATCATGGTCTTGAACTCTTTGCTCATATTCTCATTCCTTCCTTTCTTCAACTGGACTTTGGGAGCTCAGTCCAGTGCTCCAATGTGGGTCTCTGCCTCTGTTTCCACCAGTTTCTGGGTGAAGGTTCTGTGGTGATATTTAAGATATTTATCAGTCTGACTACAGGGCAAGTCAAGATCAGGCCCCTTTGCCTCTATTGCTTATGGTTTTAGCTGGGGTCATCCTTGTGGATTCCTGGGACTTTCTCTAGAGCCAGGTTTCTGCTAATCCTAAAATGGCTTCCTCAATCAAGATATCTCTTTCCTTGCTCTCATCTCTGTCCTTCCTCCATCTCAACTATCCCATTCCCTCAAGTTCTCAATGCTCACCTTCTTCCCTCCTCTTCCCCTTTTACTTTCCCTTCTGCCCCCACCTCCATGCTCCCAATTTTGTTAGGCAATCTTGTCTGCTTCCAACTTCCAGGTGGGTCTATATGTTTTTCTTTGGGTTCACCTTATTACTTAGCTTCTCTAGGATCAGGAACTATAGGCTCCATGTTCTTTGTTTATACCTAGTATACACTTATGAGTGAGTCCATACCATATTTATCTTTTTGGGTCTAGGTTACCTCATTCAGGATAGTGTTTTCTAATTTTATCCATTTGCATGCAAAATTCAAGATGTCATTGTTTTTTTTACCACCAAGTAGTACTCTAATGTGTAAATATGCCACATTTTCTTTATTCATTCTTTGGTTGAGGGGCATCTAGGTTGTTTCCAGGTTATGGCTATTACAAATGATGCTGCCATGAACATAGTTGAACAAATGCATTTTGTAGTATGACTGAGCATCTTTTAGGTATATGCCCAAGAGTGGTATTGCTGAATCCTGAGGTAGGTTGATTCCCAATTTCCTGAGAAACCACCGCAAATTTCCAAAGTGGTTGTATAAGTTTGCATTCCCACCAGCAATGCATGAGTGTTCCCCTTACTCCACATCCTCTCCAGTATAAGCTACCATTAGTGTTTTTGATCTTAGCCACTCTGACAGGTGTAAGATGGTATCTTAGAGTTGTTTTGGTTTGCATTTACCTGATAACTAAGGATGTTGAACATTTCCTTAAGTGTCTTTTGGCCATTTGAGATTCTTCTGTTGAGATTTCTGTTTAGTTCCATACCCCATTTTTAATTGGGTTATTTAGAATTTTAATGTCTTTATTTATATATTTTGGAGATCAGTCCTTTTTCTGATGTGGGGCTAATGAAGATATTTTCCCATTTGATAGGCTACCTTTTTGTCTTATTGATTGTGTCCTTTGCTTTACAGAAGATCCTCAGTTACAGGAGGTCCTGTTTATTTATTGTTGCTCTCAGTGTCTGTATTACTGGGGTTATATTTAGGAAGTGGTCTTCCGTGTCCATGCAATGAAGACTACTTCCCACTTTCTCTTCTATGAGGTTTAGTGTGGTCAGATTTATATTTAGGTCTTTAATCCATTTGGACTTGAGTTTTGTGCATGGCGATAGATATGGATCTATTTTCATTTTTCTACATGTTGATATCTAGTTATGTCAGCACTATTTGCTGAAGAGGTTTTCTTTTCCATTGTATAATTTTAGCTTCTTTGTCAAAAAACAGGTGTTCAAA
Source organism: Chionomys nivalis (assembly GCF_950005125.1). Taxonomy (NCBI): domain Eukaryota; kingdom Metazoa; phylum Chordata; class Mammalia; order Rodentia; family Cricetidae; genus Chionomys; species Chionomys nivalis. The sequence continues at coordinate 38,714,625 of NC_080107.1, read as the reverse complement.
TGTGTGTGGATTAATATCCAGGTCATTGATTTGATTCCATTGGCCAATCTCTCTGTTTTTATGCCAATACCAATCTGTTTTCATTACTGTAGCTCTGTAATAGAGTTTGATGTCAGGGATGGTGATGCCTCCTTTATTGTACAGGATTGTTTTGGCTATCCTGGATTTTTTTTCCATATGAAGTTGATTATTGTTCTTTGGAGGTCTGTGAAGAATTGTGTTGGGATTTTGATGGGGATTGCATTGAATTTAGAGATTGCTTTTTGGTAGGATTACTATTTTTACTATGTTGATCCTACCTATCCAAGAACATGGAACATCTTTCCATTTTCTGGTATCTTCTTCAATTTCTTTCTTCAAAGACTTAATGTTCTTGTCAAATAGGTCTTTTACTTCTTTGGTTAATGTTTACTCCAAGGTATTTTATGTTATTTGTGGCTATTGTGAAAGGTGATGTTTCTCTGATTTCCTTCTCAGCTTCTTTATTGTTTGTGTATAGGAGGGCTACTGAGTTTTTTGAGTTGTTCTTGTATCCTGCCATATCACTGAAGGTATTTATCAGCTGTAGGATTTCTCTGGTAATTATCAAATTACAAATTTGAGTTTTTGAGGTCACTTATATACACTATCATATTATCTGCAAATAATGAAAGTTTGACTTCTTCCTTTCCAATTTGAATCCCCTTGATCTCCTTTGGTTGTCTTATTGCCATTGCTTAAACTTCAAGAACTATGTGAAGAAATATGGAGAGAGAACAAAATACCTTTGTCTTGTTCATGATTTTAGTGGAATTGCTTTGAGTTTCTCTCCGTTTAATTTGATATTGGCTATTGGCTTACTGTATATTGCTTTTATTATATTTAAATATGTTACTTGTATCCCTGATCTCTCAAAGACCTTTATCATGAAGGTGTGCTAAATTTTGTCAAATGCTTTTTCAGCATCCAGTGAAATGATCATGTTTTATTTCTTTCAGTTTATTTATATGATGGATTACTTTGATAAGATTTTTGTATATTGAACGAGGCCTGCATCTCTGGGATGAAGCCAACTTGATCATGGTGGATGATTTTTTTTTTGATGTGTTCTTGGATTCTGTTTGCCAGTATTTTATTGAATATTTTTGCATCCATGTTCATGAGTGAGGTTGATCTGTAATTCTCTTTTTTGGTTGAGTCTTTGTGGGGTTTTGGTATCAGGGTAACTGTAGCCTCATAAAAAGAGTTTGTCAGTGTCCCTTCTGTTTCTATTATGTGGAACACTTTAAGGAGTATTGGTGTTAGCTCTTCTTGGAAGTTCTGGTAGAACTCTTCACTAAAACTATCTGGCCCTGAGCTTTTTGTGCTTGGGAGGTTTTTGATGACAGCTTCTATTTCCTTGCAGTATAGGTCTATTTAAATTGCTCACCTGGTTTTGATTTAATTTTTGTATATGGTATCTATCTAAAAACTTGTTCATTTCTTTTACATTTTCCAATTTTGTGGAGTACAGGTTTTTGTAGTATGACCTGATGATTCTCTGAATTTTCTCAGTGTTTGTTGTTATGTCCCCCTTTTCATTTCTGATTTTATTAACTTGGATTTTTGCTCTCTGCCTTTTGATTAGTTTGGATAAGGGTTTATCTATCTTGTTGATTTTTCTCAAAGAACCATCTCTTTGTTTCATTTATTCTTTGTATTGTTTTCTTTGTTTTTATTTTGTTGATTTCAGCCCTCAATTTGATTATTTCCTGCTTTCTATTCTCCCTGGGTGAGTCTCCTTCTTTTTGTTCTAGAGCTTTCAGGTGTGCTGTTAAGTCACTAATGTGATCTTTCTCCGTTTTCTTTATGTGGACACTTGGTGCTGTGAACTCTCCTCTTAGCACTGCTTTCATAGTGTTTCATAGGTTTGGATATGTTGTGCCTTTATTTTCATTGAATTCAAGAAAGTCTTTAATTTCTTTATTTCTTCCTTGACCCAGGGATGGTTCAGCAGTTCACTGTTCAATTTCTATGAGTCTGTAGGCTTTCTGAGAGTAGTATTGTTGTTAAATTCTAACTTTAATCCATGATGATCTTATAAGACATAGGGGGTTACTATAATTTTTTTGTATCTGTGGAGGTTTGCTTTGTTACCAAGTATGTGATCAATTTTAGAGAAAGTTCCATGAGATGCTGAAAAGAAGGTATATTCTTTTGTATTTGGGTGGAATGTTCTATAGATGTCCGTTAAGTCCATTTGATTCATGTCATCTGTTAGTTCTCTTATTTCTCTGTTAAGTTTCTGTCTGGTTGACCTGTCCATTGGCAAGAGTGGAGTGTTGAAGTCTCCTATTAGTAGGTTTGATGTGCAATTTAAGTTTTAGTAATGTTTCTTTTACATATGTGGGTGCTCTTGTGTTAGGGATATAGATGTTCAGGATTGAGACTCCATCTTGATGAATTGTTCGTCAATATACCTGCTCCATCTCTTCTGACTTATTTTATTTTGAAATCAACTTTGTTAGATATTAGTATAGCTACACCCACTTGTTTCTTAGGTCCATTTGATTGGAAAACCTTTCTCCAACCAATTACTCTGATGTAGTGTCTGTCTTTGAGGTTTTTTTTTTTTTTTTTTTTTTTCAGCAGAAGACTGGATCCTGTTTTCATATTCATCCTCTTAGCCTGTGTCTTTTTTATAGGTGAATTGACTCCATTGATATTAAGTGATATTAATGATCAGTGGTTGTTAAATCCGGTTATTTTTCGATAGCAGTGTTTGTGTGTTTACCTTCTTTGGGTTATGCTGGTGGGGGGTTATCAGATGCCTGTGTTTTTGTGGGTGTAGTTAGTTTCCTTGGGTTGGGGTTTTCCTTCTAGTACTTTCTGTAAGGCTGGGTTCATGGATACATATTGTTTAAATCTGTTTTTGTCATGGAATATCTTGTTTTCTCCATTGATGGTGAATGAAAGCTTTGCTGTGTATAGTAGTCTTGGCTTGCATTCATGGTCTCTTAGTGTCTGCAGCACATCTATCCAGGATCTTCTGGCTTTCATAGTTTCCATTGAGAATTCAGGTGTAATTCTGATAGGTTTACCTTTATTTGTTACCTTTTTTCTTTGAAGCTCTAAATATTCTTTATTCTGTGTGTTTTGTGTTTTGATTATTAGGGGATTTTTTGATCAAGTTTATTTGGTGTTCTGTAAGCTTCTTGTGCCTTCATAGGAATATCCTCCTTTAGGTTGGAAAAGTTTTCTTCTATGATTTTGTTGAATATATTTTCTGTGCTTTTGAGCTGGAATTTTTCTTTTTCTTCTACCCCTATTATTCTTAGGTTTGGTCTTTTCATGGTGTCCCAGATTTCCTGAATATTTTTTGTTAAGAATTTGTTGAATTTAATGTTTTCTTTGACCAATCGATTTCCTCTATAGTATCTTCAACACCTGAGATTCTTTCTTCCATCTCTTGTATTCTGTTGGTTCTACTTTTCTCTGTAGATCTTGTTCATTTACCTAGATTTTCCATATCCAGAATTCCCTCAGTTTATGTTTTATTACCTCAACTTCAGTATTCAAGTCTTGAACTGTTTCCTTCACCTGTTTGATTGTTTTTTTTTTTTCTTGGTTTTCTTGGGTTTCTTTGAGGGATTTATAAATTTCTTCCAATTTTTTTTGTTTGTCTTCCATTTTGTTTGTTGTTTTTTTGTTTGTTTGTTGTTTATTTGAGGGATTTATTAATTTCTTCCAATTTTTTGTTTGTCTTCCAGTTTTTTGCTTGTTTGTTTTTTAAGAGAATTTTTCATTTTCTCTTTAAAGATCTCCATTTTCATAAAGTTACGTTTAGAGTCATTTTCTTCTACGTCTTCTGTGTTAGGATGATAGTCTTCCTGTTGTGTGACTGCTGGGTTCTGGTGTTACCATGTTGCTTTTTAGGTTGTTGGAGGAATTCTTGCATTGGCACCTATCTGCCATCTTTCTCTTCAAATGAGGCTGGCAGTGTCTTTGTGTCTTGGTCCAATCCTTGCAGTGGCTGAGTGTTTGGGAGTTTTTCTTGGTCTCCTCTGTACTGTCAATGTTGTCTCAGAAAGCCTCTGAGGTCTCTATACACCTGCTCTCGGTCTTCTCTCCTGGTTTGCTCTCTTGGTGCTCTCTCTTAATCTCCTCAGTGTTGTAGCAAGCTATTGGTCCCCTCAGTATTATAGCAATCTCTAAGCTCTTAGGCGGGGTATGACTAGTAACTTGGAGGGTGCAGTGGATGGGTTTGGGTTTGGGGGGAGTGGAGCCACAGGAAAATCCCTGCTGGTTGGCTAGAAATGCCAAGGGAGTTGGGGAAGGGGCCTGGGGTTTTGTCCCACTGTGGAGGTCCTAGAGAGTGGGACATCCCACTGTGTGGTTGTTCACTCACCTCTTGAGTCCCCTCAGTATTGGACAAGATAGAGTTTTCTAAATGGGACATACTTGGAGCATTCACTCAGGATCTATCTCTGGGAAGATTTCTCTTTCCTGGATCTCCTACAGGAGAAGTTCTGAGCTCTGATGTTTGCTCCACAGTTGGTGGAGAGAGCTGGTGTTTTCCTTGTGTCAGATGGACAGCAAGTCCCCTTTGGAGAGGTGATATCAACCTGCAGCTACAGAGGCACCAATAATTCATCTATTCCTATGAACATGGGCTTCCAATATACTTACTTATATCTGTGAAACTTATTGAAAAAGCTTACATCATTTAAATTTGTATTTGCATGATTATGAGATCAAACATCTCTTCATGAGCATGTAAAATGCTTATTATATCTTTTGCCCAATGTCCTAGAGATATTTGTCTTTTGGTAGAAGTCTTTTGCATTTTAAGTATTTTGCAATTTTATGCTGGAAATATTTTTCCAGATTACTATGTATTGGTTTTCAAACACAACTTAAAGTTGTTGGTGTATAGTTAGCTGATTCATTTTTTTCCTTTATCATTTGAAATCTTGTTTGGAAAAGCATTCCCCTTGTAGCTCATGATATAAATATTGACCTCCAATATTTTTCTAGCCCTTTTAATGTCTTACATTATACAAGAAATAATAGAGAAAGGATGGTGGCATTTTGATTCATTTAGAGTAGTGGCTCTCAACCTTCCTTATGCTGTGATCCTTTAATGAATTTCCTCATGTTGTGGTGACCTATTTGGCTCTTGAGTTCTGCATAATGAATTCTGAGTGTTTGGTTTATACAAGAGAGAGAGAGCAGTATTATTGTCCATACCTATTTTCTGTGAAGATAAGGACGAAGGATACATGTTTGCTTAGGGGTATGTGCAGAAGGTAAAATTTAAATAATTCTTACCACATGTGATGAAACTTTCGGGTTTTAAATCTATTCTCTAATGTTTGTGCAATGAATATATGTGTAGACTCTGAGCTGCAGCTAAAATAGAAACCCGTATGTGAGGTTTACAGCAGTACAAGACTTCTTTTACAAAATGTCTTCATTTCATTACTAACTTGGGACATAGTCTTGCCATGTCAGGAGTTAGAAGTGGGTGGGGAACACAAGGGTGATTGAAATAAAGTGTGTGGCCCAATTCACATACGAGGACAGTGAGGGATCTAGGGAAGAGAATTCAGCACTTCACTTGTCCAGGCAAGCTGAGTCCAAGTGGCCTTTCCTTTAGGAACTGCTGGTTTACAACTTAAGATGGGCACACCTCACAAAGAGAGCTGTGTTCATAGAATTTACTCATGGTGGCCCCTGTCCGGCAGCCCCTGCTGCTCACTATTGTTTGGGCAAGTGAACAATGTCAGATGAAAACTAGAGGCCCAAATCTCAGGGCTGCCCATTATGGGACATGTATTTGGGGTCAGTCGTAGCTCATTTCCCCTCATGCTGAGTATGAATCTCATAGCAGTTGGGTGAAAAAGCTGAGAAAACTGGACAAGTTTCAAGGAATTTAAACTTGTTTTTGACAATTTGTCTCCTAAAGACTCAAGTCTATGCCACTCACTTGGCCCATATCTGTTTTCCTTGTGCTCATTAATTTTTTTTGCATGCCTTTGTTCTTATTTTTGTTCTTATACAAATGGCTCACACATTTTTAGACCAGAGCAGTTCTCAGGCTGTAGCAAGAACCAGAACTTAGAAGACTATAGACGGTAATTCGCTGGTGCCCAGACAAGAGTGTCTATGTGCCAGAGGTTACACCTGGGTCATGGCCCCTCTAACAAGATTTTAGGTCTGAGGACACATTTTGAGAAATAATGAATAGTTAATTTTTCAAATAACATTCAAAACAAGTCAAAGTGCCTTATCGATGAGGGATAACCAATCAAGGTGATGGGTGTGGGTCACTTCAACAACTAATTGTTCATTGTACCAAACATTTTACAGGACACTATGGACAAAGGTGAGCGAGGGAGATCCTTCTCATGGAGACTCACTTATTTTTATTTTATTCTTGTGATTCTGGGGACCAAATCCAGAGTCTTACACATGGTAGGCAAGAGCTCTGTTGCTGAGCCACACCCACATGGCCAGCCTACAGTCTCATAGGTACATTCAAAGATGAACATAGGACATAGAGTAGAGAGGTGGTCAGAAGTGCAGGCTACAAATGAATGCAACAGTAAAAGGGACAGGGTGAATAAGGTGCCATTAATCAACCAGTTTGATTAATAGTAGATGCCATTAATTAAATAGATGTGATAATGCATGCCTGGAATACCAGCATTTGGGAGACAGAAGCAGGAAGTGCACGAGTTACTCACTAGCTTAGGCTATACAGCCAGACTCTATCTCATGAAACAACAAGAAAGTGTCTTTAATTGTGTTTGCCTCTCCCCAGTGAAGAGGAGTCTCGACTGGCAGCGAGAAAGTATGCTCGCGTGGTGCAGAAGCTTGGCTTCCCCGTCAGATTCTTCAATTTTAAAATTCAGAACATGGTTGGAAGCTGTGATGTGAAATTTCCCATCAGGCTGGAGATTTTGGCGCTCACCCACCGGCAGTTCAGTAGGTATGAAGGCTTCAGGCTCAACCTCACTCTTGCTAAGCTGCAGCAGTTATAAAATTCAGGTTGTTTATACATGATAGCGGTCAGAGAGAGTGGCTACTTGCCAGAAGATCAGAGGAGAAGGCGGGGTAGATGAATGGATTAGGATGCTGTGCCCCAGACCTCAAAAGTTATGGTATGGGCCAGGGTCTTGAAATAGTGGTTCTCACAATGAAACTGCAAAGTGGGCAACTTTGGCCCACATCTCTGATTGGGCAGCTCCACCGGAAGAGACTCAGCTAGCAATCCTGCAGAGTTCATAGGCAATGACGGTGCTGAAGCTCTGTATTGAGGGCCACTAAGGCATTAGGTTTATAAAACTGGCCCAAGTGGCTTTGGAGATGGCGGTAGAAGTGAAGGGGTGAGGCTGACAGCTGGAGGGTGGACAAGAGGGAGGAAAGATGGCTGTGACATACATAGTCTCTGAGCGAGAACCTATCCAGTCGTGTTTATTTGGGAAGGGGTGTCTTTGTATAGCTGTAGCTGACACAGCACTTTTGCGTTTACAGTGTTCCTAGCCTAAGGGAGCATTCTAGCCTTCCTGCTTCTGTAACCCTAGTCTCCACAGACAGACTGACTCCCTGACCTCAGCTCAGCCCTCAGAGAGCACAGCTCAGGCTTCAGAGGTCAACTCCACACCCCACACCCCTGGATACACATCTTGGTCAAAACAACTGACCTAATGTAGAAGGGCAAATGCTTTTACTCTCTTGTTCAGTATAGTCTCATCCCAACCTTTTACCTCCTTTGTGAGTCAACAGTGGGTCTGTTCAGTCACGTGGCTAAGGATCAGTGGAAGGGGTTTGTTGGCTTTTCTTTCATATTCAAACCCAACAGAAGATAAAATGTCTGGACTTTTCTTAGCTGCCAAACTATAGTTTATTCTGAGCTTTATCTTGGGTGATGGCTAACACCCTTCTCCTAACTATATTTTTCCCCTCTTCCATAAACCAATAAACTTGCTTATTGAGTGACTATGATATGTCATGTTTCTTATTTTTCAAAAGTCAGCTCCATGGTCAGCTTCCTCATACAATATACATCACCTCTGGGTGTGTTTTCATTTTCAACCTCGGGTAATGTATAGACACAGTACATGCTCCATTTTTAAATATGTGAACACAGACATTTTATCATCCAGTATCTTGAGCCACAGGAGTCCTGTCTCCCTCCTCAGACACACGAATGAGGTCCACCCCAACTCGGAGCGTGACTGAAGTAGACACCTTACTCTTTTCAGGCCGCTCAGGGCTCATCATATTGTGCGTACATCCCATGCCTTCGTTCCCTTCCCTTCTCAACAACATACTGAGAGACTGCAGTTGACAGTAAAAGCCCCTTGACATCATTTTCACTTTCTGAAAAACAAAACTGGCCGAAGAGCAAGATCAGAGTCAGTTGCCTGGCTTTTATCTTCTAGAAGAGGCCCACACCAGTCTCTTCTTCCTAGCCGGCCAGGTTTATGAACTCAGTCACTTTTGTTGTGTCTGACTGGAAAGTGTACTTTGTATTCCAGAGGCCTCTCTTTCTGCTTCCATGCTGGCCTCCCTCAGAAGCACTCTGTCAGGCCTTCATCCTCAGGATATGGATCTCAGCTGCAGAGCGCACGCATGTGCCTGTGTGCGCGTATGTGCGTGTGTGGGTGCGTGCGTGTTTGCGTGTGTGTGTGTGTGCATGTGCGTGTGTGCGTGCGTATGTGCGTGCGTATATGCATGTGTGTGTATGCGTGTGTGTGTTCTTCACATTGGGAGCCTTAAGGATACTTTCCTAAGCAGAGAAAGGGGTTTCTTTTTAATGTTTTTCAATGCCTGTGGCTTGGGAAACATCACACCCATAAGGCATGATCGTGTCAAGTGTGTCTTACATTAAAAAACCTCAAGTTCATCTTTAATTTAGAGTCTGAAAATGTGCACTTTGACATCTATTACAGGTGTGTTCTGGTTTTGTATTTAGTTTTGGAGTCAGGTCTGGCTATGTAATTCAGGCTGGTCTCACACTATAGCAATCCTCTTGTCTCAGCCTCCTGAGTGCTAGGATTATAAGCACCCCTATGTCCAGGGTGTTGAACCCAGGCATCATGTCTATAAGGCAGGGGCTCTACCGCTGAGCTATATCACCATTACAGCCTCTTCCTTGCTACCTTCTCTACCAATCTATGTCACAATCATCTTTATAGTTTTCTATGAGCATTTCCACCTCAAGTTTTAAACTCAGGAATATGCTGATAATAAATGCTCATTAAGGGTCTAAAATGCAGGTGAGTATTGTGTAATAGTAAGGGTCTACTGGTTACCTGTGTAGCCTCAGTCCTTTGCCCACATGGAGTTTTCTGACTAAAATAAAGACACACTGCCACTGTTACTGCTGAACTCTGGAAGTCACTGTGGAGCTGAGACTGCTTTGTGTGCAGTGGGGTCCTGAGCAGGGTGCTCTGTAGATTGAGAGGCAGAAGTGCATCTAGAGAGGTGATACTGGAAGGCAATTCAAGGCTGAATGGGCCAAGGACTCATCAGGTGTTTGCTATTCAGTCTCCACTGGATGATCTCCTTCCTCCCTTTCTCTGAGCTTCAGCCCTCTCTTATTTACACCAAAGAATAGGATAAATAGTACATCTCTAATCAGGAGTTTATTGTGCCTGTCACTTTAAAAACATGGTTTTGGAAGTGACCTTCATACTCTTCAGGAGTGTCCCTTCCTTTATAGGATCACCTTTCTGCTTCCAGCCAGGGCTGCTACAGTTTTATTGGTTGACGAACTGCAGGTGCTTGCCAGTGTGGTCTGGTTCGTCCCCTGTGCATGAAGAGTTAGGTAGATCCTAGTGTGTCACTCTCCACCGGTCTTGTTTTCCTTCTATCTGTTGTCCAAGAGCAAGTACTCTGGACAGTTGTATTCTCTTCTTTATTGTTATTATTACACTATACATTTTTCTCTGACTTTCATGACCTCTTCTTCTAAACAGCTATGAACCGGAACTGTTTCCTGGTCTTATTTATAAGATGGTGAAGCCACAGGTGGTGTTGCTCATCTTTGCCTCTGGAAAAGTTGTGTTGACAGGTAAGTTTAAGGTTATTAGCTCACATTCAGAAGATGTAAAACCGTGTGTGTACTTGCTTTTCCTTCCTTCCCGAATGGGTTTTCCTCCATAACAAGGTACTTTTTGCTATATTGGGGAAAAGAAAAGTAGAGAAAAAAATGACATTACTCATAGATCTCAGTTCCTAAAATGATACATTTTTCATGTATTCTATTACTTGGTGTGTATTTTCATCTTGACATTCTGCTTTATATCAATCATTAGCACACATGCAGCTAAACTTGTTGCTTCAAACCCTTCAAGGAAGCTTTTAATAAAGCTGCGCCATGTTCCTAAGGCAGGGATCGGTACATATTCTCTGTAAAGGACAAACACTAAATATTTAGACTCTGTGGCCCCAGAAGTCTCTGCTGGAGGTGGTCTCAGGTAGAGGCTTTGGCGTGTGAATTATGTGACTCTGTGACTATGATTTAAACATGTCACCAAATAGAACTCTTATTTTCTCCCAATCACTAAAAAATCTAGAAGTCATTCTTGGGTCACAACTGACATATATAGTCAGTGCGCTGGGTTTGTCAGCTGCCCTGCGCTTCTTGACTCCAAATGATGGACCCTTAGTTTCGGGTGCCTACCAGGTGCATGTACGGTGTTAGGATGCAAACACCCATCTGGCAGCAGTCCAGCCCTGTGGAGACAGATGGTGAAGTTATGCTGCACGGCATCTCACCAACCAGAAGTTAAGCCATGTATACTTAAACCAACCATCCAGTGTCCCTAGTCCTGCCATATATTCGTCAAGGGCAAGAAAGTGGCCTAGGTTTTTGTGAAATCCTGTGGTTCTCTAAGGACTTCACACAGATGTTAGTGCACATAACCCTCTCACTACTCTGTGAGGAGGGTTGCTTTTCTGGTGGGTAATCTGAAACTTGGAGGTCAGGTAAGACGCTATGGTCGCAATGTTAGCTAGTGGTTCAGCTGCCATTTGGGCTCTTACTCAAGTTCAAAGCCTGTCCTTTCTCAGTAGATCAGGTCACATCTTGCTACCAGGTTAGGAAGGGCATGCATTTTAAAAGGCAGTCATTGTAGCACGCAGAAAAGGCATGGTAATCTTTGCCTAAAATGCTGGGGTCACCCAGTTGATGCTGCTGCTATAGGGCAGGGGCTGTCATTATTGATTGTTAATTGGCCTGTGAGATTGGTTTTTGTTCTTTATTGAGGAAATGTCAAGTGAGGTCTGGGATACAGTCGGAAGGAAGAGGGTTTGCTTAGAATATAAAAGTCCCTGGTCTGATCCCTAGCGCCACATCTAGTACTAACTTAACAAAGTCTTGTTTTAACACATGGGAGCGAGCACAGGTGGTATTCGGTTGATGGCTTCTGGAGGAAACACTGGCTGCACGTCTCCCTCATTGCTGCTTTATGATTTCGGTAACCTCAATTTCTTGGGTCTCACTTTCCCCATTTGTGAAATAAGGGAACTGTGCACTCTGTTGTGTCAGGAATCATTGTTGCTAACGTAAAATACTGGCTGTGTTTCTGCTTCCCAGGGGTCTCCAGGTGGCATGCTCTTCGTGTTTGAATGCAGCTATAGGTACAGTATTTTATATAAAGCCTTATGGAAAAAAAAAAAACCAACAACAACAAATCAGTGTTTATCCCAAATGCCGGACCTGGATACCCTGTTCCATAAAGAGCAGTAAGCAGACTGTCTAGCCCTGGGGTTGGTTTTGGCATGCATGTTTGCGTCACCAATCACAGGCCATTGTCAGATGGTAAGAAGCCTATTCCATATACAGGTGTTAACAAGCCAGAGGCAAGTTCTTTGTCAGTAGCCTTGTTCCTTTAGTGTTTCCCATCTCACTGATTTGCATAAAACTGATCTCTTTGGAAGGGGAAACTGTAATATTCTACCTCTGAGAAGACTTTGGGGGATTTCCTATCCAAAGGTGCAGAGTTTCTTGTGTCTATTAGTAACACACCATCTTCCTCTTTCAACTTTTGGGATGCAGAAAAATTCCTTAGCAAGGAATAAATGCCATTTTGCCATTAGCAGTCAAAAAATAATTAGACTTACAAGGATTTCCTCCTCCTTACTACTTTAAGTTTTTTTTTAAAATGGAATTTATCTAACAAACTACTTGAAAGCGGGCATTTAATGCATTTAGTGTCCTGCAATACAACATGACTGTACCGTCACCTCCCGTTCTAAAACAGTCTGTGGCTGCAAAGAAACCTCCGTAGTTTGCCATGTTCTCCAGCAGCTACCAGTGTCTGTTATCACCACGGATTTACCTATTTTGAATGCTTCGTCTAAATGTAACTTTTCCTACCTTTTATGGGTGGGTAGGTGCCTGGATTTGTTTCGACTGTTGAGGCATGTCCAAATTTTGTACTGTTTATGGCTGAGTAATACTCTATTGTAGACATACACTGAGGCTTTTATTCATTGAAGGCCACAGAGGCTGTTACTATGTCTTCGTTATTATAACTTCTGGAGCAATTCCAGTCTGCACTGTGTACCTGCTTCTGGTTTTGTAAGAAGTTTGCTCAGGTGGAACTGCTGGGGTGTGTGGTGACCCCATAACTCTTGAGGAACACCCAAACTTGGGAGCTGAACCCAGTTTACAGTCCCTCCAGCAGTGCAGAGGTTGCTGAACTTCAACATCCTATCGTTTTTTTTTTTTAATAAAATCATTACAGCTCATCACTGATCTGCATTCTGGTAGATGGTTTTTTAGGTCTTCTCCCTCACTGGGCCTGAAGCTAAGCCAGATCATCACTCTTAGATTTTCTTCTTCCTTCCTTTCAAGCTCTGCACCTCTGAAGGTCCTAGGACCCCAGCTAATCCAAGTTATTCACTTACTAACAGGCTGTTGTTTTTGTTTTTGAAACAGGGTCATCTGTGTAGCTCGGGAGGGCCTTGAACTTAAGATTCTCTTGCCTCAGCCTCCCAAGTGATAGATTAGAGGCATGTATCACTATACCCAGTACTAACAGAACAGTTTTTGTTTCTTCCATTAAAATCATTTCTTTGCTTTCTGCCCCCAAATATGTCAGATGCTAATTCTTATTTAGCTGAAGCCCCAAACTCATATAAGAACCAGTCCATAACACTCACTGGGTTGTCCCTTATCCAGTTTTGAAGGTGGAAAGGGTATGATTGATTGTTGTCAGTGAGAGGCAAGTGGGAACTAACATTTCTCCAGGGAGAGTGTCTAATCTTTGCTTAGCGCTATAAGTGCATGTCAGTCATATCAATTATTAACAATTAACAAATTAACAATTGCTGACACCTAAGACTCTAATAATGAAAATGGTATAAATTTTTTCTCTAATTACTTCCTATGTGTCAAAACTGTAAGCTCTTAGAATGGTCTGCCTGGTCGGATACTATGGAAACAAGATGCTAACCAGAAATGAAGGAATCCAAGGAAGACGTTTTTTGCAATTCATAGTAGCTGAGTTCACAGGTGCTGAGGGTGGCTCCCTTACGTCATATGGTAACACATTTGTCGACTATCCCATCTACATTCTACTGAGCCCGGTATGACTAAAGACAGCATCCAAAGAGAGGAAATGCTGGAGGAACTTCTGCCCTATGGCATGCATTTTGGGGGAGACTATGGCTAATGTGCCCCTCCTTTAATTCTTCTCTTTATTAGAAAGAAGTGCCACACTTATTGGGTACAACTACAGAGGTGTCATCTGGAAACCATCACAAAACTACATATCCTTGTAATCCCAACACTGGGGAGGCAGACACAGATGGATCTATTCTGAGGCCACCTCGGGATTGTTTAGCTCCACCATTTCCCAAAATCAAAGAAACAGTCATTGAATATGGTGAAATGAAATTTTAGCATGAAAAAGAAAAAACTGTTGTCGTTCTTATGTTAAAGTTCACACTCACTTGAATTTCTTTATAGGTGCCAGAGAGCGTTCTGAGATCTACGAAGCATTTGAAAACATGTATCCTATTCTGGAAAGTTTTAAGAAAATCTGAGCGTGTCCCTGGGCTTCTCATGTTGTGATTTGGATACGTGTTTAAGCACAGCAGAGAGGAACGGGTTTCTACACATGGCTGTAGGGGCCTCCTGTGCTTTCTAGCAGTCCCTGTTCATAGCTAACAGGGTTAAGTTTCTTGTTTGACTTTTGCCTTGGTTTGGAAATAGGGTCTACTGTGTAGCCTGAAGTACGGTTTGATTTATTACAAGGTGATTCCATGTGAATAGCTGTGATTAAGAAATGGAATTTTCTTACTCTAAGGTGACTCTTGTGTGCTATTTAATTATAAATAAACAAGAACAAGCAAACTTATTTCAAAATTTGAAACGGTTCAGACCTTGCTAGACTGAGGCACTGAGTCCATGCTTTATTTTAAATATATAATGTATTAAAGTATGTTCTTTGAAGACAGTAATACATCTGAACACTAACTGTAATGTTATACCTATCAATAGAAATCATGTTCAGTTTTTTCTTATTTTTCCATTTGAAGTATAGGAGATGGAATTCAGACCCTTTGGTAAGAGATACTGTGAAAATCGCCTTGGGAGAGCCAGTGAACTATCCCAAACCGGAAAATCCTTTGCTTGAAATGACCACGTGAAACTGTCCTCCAGCTGCCCCCAGCCCCAGTTATTCTGTTATTGTGCTGATAGCGTTGTGTTTGTTTGGTTGGTTGTTCAGGAACCGTTCTGGTTTAGGGAAAGCTATTTGGAAAGCAATATAGGGAATTTTTAAAATTACTTTTCTAATACTACCTGACTGTATTTAAGCAGACTCTGGAGAAAAGAGCAAAGAGTTCAGGCTAAAAGATTTAGCTAAGTTGGGGTTGCCAGCATTTGATGATGTGCACAGGAAGATTGACAGGCAGACTGCTCTTGTGATCCAGGCTCTAGGTCCCACATGGCTAATGGTATCATCCTTTCTGAGGTAGACTTCAGTCTTTAGGTAGAATACATGGAAAATGCCACTTGGTTCCTAGGAGGCATCCCTGAGTGTGTGACTTGCGGGGAGAAAGCCCGGCTGGAGAGAATTCAGAGTTCTCATCGGTGGATTACTGGTCCAGTAGGACCTATAGCTCCACTTCTCCAGTCTCCGCTACGGTTTAGAGGCACATCCAACAATCTGATATAAACACTCTCTCTAAAGAGACTTGGTGGAGTCAAGTCCATAGTCACTGCTAAAGCACACACCGAGTTAGAGAAGGACAAAGCCCGGTAGAATTCTGTCTTCTGGCTTTGCTGGTGGGTCGTGCCTGTAATTCCTTTGCCCAGGGGGCTGCCACAGCAGGGTTGGGACTGTAGAGCAGTGTGGGCTATGTAGAAGGCACTAACCATTAAAATCAGATTTAAAAATCTACAACTCCGATTTGCAAGTTCAGTTTGTAAAGTGTTAGGCTGCTATAGGTTTTTGTATTAACCCTTTGGGCATTACGTAGATGCTGCAATTATATCCACGACAGGGCGAGTATCAGGGAGAGGGTAAGGGGTTTTCTCCAAATCGCACAGCAGAAAAGGAGGAAAGGTGAGTCAAGATTCAAACTAGTCCTGAGATGGAACTCTTTCCCAACTTTGCTTCCTGCAGTTTTAACCAAACCTAAAAGTATCTTTAGTTAATAAAATGAATAATTTCCTTGTTCTCTTCCATACCTTATGCAGAAAATGGAATCCTTGGGATACCCTATTAATATACCTTGAAAAACAGAGGCATCCCGGTACATGACTCAGCAGGTATTACAGTCCGGACTCTGGAGGGCACTGAGGAGGATCCTGGGCTCCCAGACTCAGGCCTCTCTCCAGGCCTCTTTCACTCCCCACATGACCTCTGGACCATCCTCTCCCCTAGATGTGCCTCCACCCCCATCCCTGGCATTCATTCGCCAGTGATTTTGACTACCTAAGTTGCATGGGACCCACATATTAGAAGGGGCACAGCATTTGTTCCCTGGCCTCCACATACACACCGTGGAATACCCTCCCCACCCTTCACACATGAAGTCAATGAATTAGCAGATATGTACTGGCTGCAGTCTTGGGCTGTGTGTGAAGGTTCTAAAGCAATGGATGAAAAACTAAAGGTGGTGTTTGGGCGACCTCTTCTGGCAAATGGGTCTTTGTGCACTTTTCCTGAGGAAATGATGAGCCTAACAGGCTAGGCAGGCCACCCACCTTCTGTCATTTGTGTCAAATGCCATTGGTCACTTTAGAAAAAAGACATTAGAATGCTTCCTAGGTATCTGCTAACCCACAAGATCGGCCCTGTCTTAGTTAGGGTTTCTGTTGCTGTGAAGACATTCCATGACCACAGCAACTGTTATTAAAAAAAAAAAAAGCATATATTCGTGGTGGTTTCCAGTTCAGAGGTTTAGTCCATCACCATCATAGCCGGGCATGATGGCATGCAGGCAGACTTGGTGCTGCAGAAGGAGCTGAGAGTACTAATCTTTTTCTTTTGGTTTTTCGAGACAGGGAGACAGGGTTTCTCTGTAGCTTTGGTGCCTGTCCCAGAACTAGCTCTCGTAGACCAGGCTGGCCTCAAACTCGCAGAGATCTGCCTGCCTCTGCCTCCTGAGTGCTGGGATTAAAGGCGTGCGCCACCACTGCCCGGCGAGAGTTCTAATCTTTGATCCACAGGTAGCAGAAGCAACTGTGTCTCTCTGTGCATGACTTGAGCACATATGAGACCTCAGAGCCCCCTCCACAGTGACACACTTCCTCCAACAAAGCCACACTTACTCCAACAAAGCCACAACTCTTAATAGTGCTACTCTCTTTGGGGGGGCATTTTCTTTCAAACCACCACAGCCCCACTGCTCCCATTTGCTCCTCTCCTGCCATTTGGAGCGAGAAGGCCACAATGAAACAAAATGGCATCCACAACCATTCATTCCTATGTCTGGAGGTAGCCTCAGGGTCACAGGAATGCCCTTTTTTTTTTTAAATGGAAGTTGTTTGACCCTGGGAATCATCGTGTTAGGTTTCCTAGCCTTCATGCATATTGCATGTGTTCCTCCACATGGGAAATGCCTGCAGTAAATGGTAAAGAGGTTCTGACAAGACCTAAGGGTACAAAAAGAGCTATGGTTATAAAGAGAGCAGGGTGGGGGCTGGGGTGGAGGCTGAAAGACCTCTCAGCAGGTAATCACACTGGATGTTCTTCCAGAGGTCCTGCGTTTGCCTCTCAGTACCCATAAAGAGGCTATCAGCCACCTGTAATTCTGGTCCCAAGATTTGCAGCACCCTTTTCTGGTCTCCACCAGCACGTGGCACTCATGAGATGTACCCTCCAATATAAGCAGACAAACACCCAGAGACATAAAATCGAGGTGGGGCACACAGATGGGGTACAGGTCCTCATTTCAACCAAGACCAAAAGCCCTAGTCAGAAACCCCAGATGTACTTCGGTCCAAGTGGAGTCAGAACATTCTGTAGCCAAGTAGAATAGCCTGCAACCTGATGCCACAGAAATACCCTCATTTATGTAACAAGAATCGCTTGCTGGGAAAAGGCACTACAAAGTCGCTCACCCTAACCTAAAGAGGACTCCCCTTTTTCTCCTCCTTCCCTTGCTGCTGCTTTCATTATCACTGAAAATATGTTATATTCCTCAAATAATGATTATGGTTCTTCTATTCTTTCCAATTACTCTATATTTCCCATTCCAGTCAGATCTACTCCCCTTCTCTAGTCAGAAAAGAACAGGCTTTTAAGAGATAATAAAATGTAATAAAATATAAAACAAAAACTATCACGTGGAGTTGGACAAGACAGAGGAGGCACAAGAATCAAGAGACTCAGTTGCTCACTCAGGAATCCCATAAGCATACTAAACTGGAGGCCATAATACATGCGTGTGCACACACACACGATACACATATACATATATATATATGAAAAGTATATATGTACGTACATACATGCATACTGTGGTATGTGCACACCTGTGAAGACCCTATGTATGCTACTTTATTACTTGAGTTCATGTGAGCTTTGCTAATGTTCCTTTAGAGGGCTTTGTATTCTTGGTGTCCTCCATTCCCTCTGTGTTTAGCATAGGGCTATTTATGTAGCTTAGGTAGGTTTCCTACTCCCAGAGATCTGCCTGCTCCTTCCCTCCTCTGCGAGTCCTTGGATTAAAAGCTTGCACCACTACATCAGGCAGTTTCTTCTTGGTATCCCACAACCATAAACAATTAAGTTCATGTTAGTTTACTATAAAATGTACTATTCATTTATGGGATTCAAGATAATGCCTAAATTCTGCCATGGCATGTAGAGTGAGAGCTTTTAACTCGGTATTTGAAATTCAGTAGTGTCCCATTGGACTAGACAGAAGACCGAGGCGTGAATTGTTCAATGACATTTAGTGCCATAGGGTTCAGGCTGAGGCATGAGTGTGTCTCTCACTAGAGTGTAAGTGTGTCTTTCCTTGGCTGGGGTTGGGTTTCTGTCTGGGGGAGGAAATGTCCTTGTGGTGAGGGTGACTCCACTCTACCCACACTCTCGCTTTTGGAATGAACCAAGACAGTGACTCAGATGCACTAAATTCTTACTTCCACAAGGTGGCACCCTATGCCTTGTGTGCCCATCCTCATTTCCTCAGGACAACCTTTGCCAGCAGAGGTGGCAGAAGCACCACCCATTGTTTCTCAATCTGGTAAGTGAAGCGAGTGTGACTTGTTAGGTCGGGACTACATTTATACACAGACTAGAGCTGTGGTCAGAATGGAGGAAGGAGATATTTTAAGTCTGTCTAAGAAGTTGACATGGGGCGCTATTCTATCATGCAATGTTGTGTTCAAGTCTTTAGTTAATACTTGGTAACATAGAGACATAAGAGTAAAACAGGAGGAAAGGTTAGATCATTTTCAACTTCAGATAGCATTTCTAACCTCAAGGCTGTCAATGCAGAAAGTCACTATCATATTCCAGCCAGGGAAAGAGGTGTGCTAGTTGCAGATCTCCCAAATTCATCACCTACTCCTTCAAATTAATCTCCCAGTCTCATCCCAGCTCTGCATCAGAACATCTGTTGCAGCCTCCCTTCCCTTCCTGCTTACATCTCTAGCGGATCACGCAGATCTTTCCATCCGAACTTCCCTTCTCCACTTGCTGATTTCTCTCAGCCCCAGCTCCAGTACTAACTCGCTGGGAACGCACAGGCCACACCTGCCAGGGAAGCAGGTAGGTAAACTGCAGAACTTCACCTCTCCCTTCATTCCTTGGTTGCATTCCCAGCTCTGCGGCAGAATACCTGTGGCAGCCTCCTCCCCACCTCATCTCTGGTGGACCCCATAGATCTTCCCCTCCACTTCTATTCTCCCTTCCTCTGTGACTTGCTTTGTCTCTCCCCTCAACTCTAGCAGGCATTTTTTGAGAACACACAGGCCACTCCAGCCAGAGAAGCAGATATCCTAATTGCAGATCTCCACCTCTCCCTCTGCTCCTTGAAATTAGTCCTCCAGTCTCATCCCAGCTCTGCAAAAGATCCACTGCGGTAGCCTCCTCCCCATACATCCTGCACCCACATCCAGTGGATCATAGATCTAGATCTTCCCCTTCCAAAAACTTCCTTCTCCCAACTCGTTGCTTGTCCCAGCCTCCAGCAGGCACTCTCTGAGAACCCACAAACCACTCTGACCATGGAAACAAGCAGACTAACTGCAGAACCACCTCTCCCTCTGTTTCTCCAAGTCCAGTCCCCAGTCTCATCCCCATTTCTGTAGCAGACCTTCTTCTGTGGCCTTACCTCATCTCTGTCCCCATTTCCAAGAGACTAATTAAGCAAATCTTGGTGGAACAAAAAAATTTCTTCCTAATTCTGGAGCTTCTCTTCCATTTCCATCCCATCCCCATTCTTAAGTTTTAGGTCCAATAGCCAGAAACATATTTTACTTGGAACCCCCACCCCCAAGTATCAGGACCCCAGAAGATTTTTCAACAGGCAACACACAGTCACCACAGTCTCCTAAGAATCAGAGAGGAAACAGAAACCAAGGACCAAAACATCCACCCAATAAAGACAAGACCAGATATCAGCACCTTGCAATCTTCCTAATCCTAGATGCCTAGACACCAGCACCAAAAACACCATCAGTGGCCAGGGCAATATGTCACCATTAAATATAGGGTTTCCCTAGGCAAAGATCTCCCTAGTAATCCTACCACAGCAGACCTGATTACTCCAACATAGTTGAATCACAAATAAAAGACCTTAAAATAGTCTTTATGCATATGATAGAGCTCCACAAAGAGAAAGCAAGTAAATTCCTTAATGAAATCTGTGAAAATATGAATAAAAAGTGGGAGGAAATTAATAAAATTATTCAAGACCTGAAAGTGGAAAGAGAATCAATAAAGAAAGCTCAAACTGAGGGAAATCTGGAAATGAAAAAATTTAGGAACTTGAACAGGAACCAACCACAGAGGCAAACTTCACCGGTATAATATAAGAGATAGAAGATGGAAACTCAGACATTGAAGACATAATAGAAGAAGTGGATACATTGGCTAAAGAAAGTGTTAAACCTAAAGAATTCCTGACACAAAATAGCTAGGAAATCTGGGACAATATGAAAAGACCAAAGCTAAGAAAAATAGGAAGAAAGGAAGGAGAAGAAACCTGGTCAAAAGCTCAGAAGATATTTTCAATAAAATCATAGAAGAAAATTTCCCTAATCTAAAAAAGGAAATGTCTATCAAAGTACAAGAAGCATACTGAACACAAAACAGATTGGAGCAGAAAAGGCAGCACAAAATGTAGAGAACAAATAAATAATAAGGCTTCAAGGAAAAAAGACCAAGTAACATAAAGACAGACTTATTAGAATTATACTTCTCAATGTAAAAAAGCCAGAAGGGCCTGGATAGATGTGCAGTCGACTTTAAGAGAACACAAATGCTAGCCCAGACAACCATACTGTCTTAGGGTTTCTATTTCTGTGAAAAGATACCATGACCATGGCAACTCTTATAAAGGAAAACATTTAATTGGGTGACTTATAGTTGAGAGGTTCAGACCATTATCATTATGGTGGGACATGACAGCATGCAGGCAGACATGGTGCTAGAGAGGTAGCTGAGAGTTCTACATTTGTCCAGGCAACAGGAAGTGAACTGAGATACTGGGCATGGCTTGAGCATGAGACCTCAAAGCCCACATCTACAAGGCTTCCTCTAACAAGGTTATACCTACTCCAACATAGCCACACCTTCCAATAGTGCCATTTCTTATGATCTTATGGGGACCAATTACATTCAAATTACCACATATACCTAACAAAGCTTTCAGTCACCATAGAAGAAGAAAATAAAACAGTCCATGATAATAAGTTAAGCAATATCCATATACAAATTTAGCCTTACAGCAGGTGTTAGAAGGCAAACTCCAACCTAAAAAGGTTAACTGCATCTAAAGAAACACAGGGAATAATTCTAGACCAGCAATGTTAAAAGAAAAGAAGTGAGCACACACACATATATGCACACCAACACCAACAGCACAATAACAACACAACAACAACAGCAGCAGCAACAACCACACAATGACAATTGATGATCAGTGCTCATTTGTATCTCTCAATATCAGTGGTCTCAATTTCTCAGTAAAAAGATACAGACTAAGAGAATGAATGTGAAAACAGAATCTATCCAGCTGCTGCATCCGAGAAACACACATTAACATCAAGGACCGACTTCAACTTCAAAATAAAGGGTTGGAAAAAGATATTCCCAGCAAATGGAATTAAGAAGCAAGCTATTATAGCCTTCTTAATATCTAACAAAGTATGCTTCAAACCAAAGCTAACCAGGAGACATAGGGAATAACACTACATACTCATCAAAGGGAAAATCCACCAAGATGACATTACAATTCTTAATATCTATGCCCCAAATCCAAGGGCCCCCAAGTTTGTAAAACAGAAAAAAACAAAACAAAACCAAAAAGCACCTCAACAGCTTAGATGACATATTGACCCTCACACACTGATAATGGGAGACATCAGTACCCCACTCTTACCAATGGACAGGTCACTCAGACAAACCTAAACTGAGAAATGTTGGAACAAATTAAAGTTATAAATCTAATGGACCTAGCAAATATCTAAAGGACAATTTACTGAAACACTAAAATAATATACTTTCTCCTCAGTACCTAATGGAACTTTCTCCAAAATTGACCACACACTCAGAAACAAAGCAAGTCTCAACAGATACAAGGAAATTAAAATAACATCCTGCATCCTATCTGACCACCATGAATTAAAGCTGGGTATCAACAAAACCAGAAACAACAGAAAGCTTACAAACTCATGGAAACTGAACAACTCTCTACTAAATAAAAAAATTGGTCAAGATATAAATAAAGATTTTCTAGAACTGAATGAAAATGAATATACAGCATACACAGACTTATGGGACAGGATGAAGGCTGTTCTAGCAGGCAAGTTTCTAGCACTAACTGCCTACATAAAACAACTGGAGAAATCTAATACTAGCAACTTAAAGCACACCAGAAATCTCTAAAACAAAAAGAAGCAAACACACTCAAGAGCAGTAGATGGTAAAGAAAAATAATGAAAATTAGGACTGAAATAAATAAAATAGAAATGACAACAATAAAATTATTCAAATGATCAATAAAAGAAAGAGTTGATTCTTTGAGAAAAAAAAGATTGACAAACCTTTATCCAAATTAACTAAAAGGCAGAGAAAGAAGACCCCAAATCAATAATATTGGAAATGAAAAAGTGAACATAACAGCAGACACCAGAAAATCCGGAGAGTCATAAGGATATACTTTAAAAACCCGTACTCCATCAAATTGGAGAACATAAATAATTTTCTCAATAGGTATTAGTTTACCAAAGTTGAATCAAGATTAGCTAAGCAGGGGAAACGGGATGATTGGGGATATAGGAAGGTTGGATAGGGGAGCAGGGAAACTCATATCTTAGTTAAGGGAACCACCTAAGGGTTGGCAAGAGACTTGAACTTGGTGTGGCTACCAGATGCCCAGGGCAATGTCCCCAGTTAGTTCCTTGGGCACCTGAGGATAGGGAACCTGAAATGATCCTATCCTATAGCCATACTGATGAATATCTTGCATATCACCATAGAACCTTCATCTAGCGATGGATGGAGATAGAGACAGAGACCCACACTGGAGCACCGGACTGAGCTCCCAAGGTCCTAATGAGGAGCTGAAGGAGGGAGAACATGTACAATGAAGTCAGGACCACGAGGGGTGCACCCACCCACTGAGACAGTCGGACCAATCTATGGGGAGCTCACCGAGGCCAGCTGGACTGTGACTGAAAAAGCATGGAATAAAACCGGACTCTCTGAACATGGCGGACAATGAGAGCTGACAAGAGGACAAGGACAATGGCATGGGGTGTTGATCCTACTTCCGGTTCTGGCTTTATGGGAGCCTAGACAGTTTGGATGTTCAACTTCCTAGATCTGGATGGAGGGGGAAGGACCTTGGACTTTCCACAGGGCAGGGAACCCTGACTGCTCCTGGGACTGGAGAGGGAGGAGAAGAGGAGTGGGGGGAGGGGGAGAGGGGTGGGAGGAGGGGGAGGGAAATGGGAGGCGGGGAGGAGGCGGAAAATTTTTTTTCAATAAAAAAATATATATATATATATATATATATAAAAGATTAGCTAAGCAATTTAAACAGACATATAATCCCTAATGAAACACAAGCAGTGATTAAGACTCTCCCAACCAAAATAAAGCCCAAAGCCAGATGGTTTAAGTACAGAATTCTACCAGACTTTCAAAGAAGAGTTAATGCCTATACTCCTTAAATTATTCCACAAAATAGAAACAGAAGGAACATTGCCCGACTCATTTTATGTGGTTACAATTACCCTAATACCCAACCCCCACAAAATAACAAAGAAAGAAAATTACAAACCAATTTTCCTTATTTATATAGATGCAAAAATGCTCGAAAAAATACTTGCAAACCGATTCCAAACCACATAAAAAAGATCATGATCAAGCAGGCTTCATCCCAGAGAGGCAAGGATGTATAAACATATGAAGTGGGAAGTCCTTCTGTATATGTGTTGTTTTTATTGGTTAATAAATAAAGAAGCTGCTTTTAGCCAATGGCTTAACAGAATATGGCCAGGCTGGAGGAGATATTTATAGAGAGAGTAGGTAGAGTCAGAGAAGCCATGTAGCTCCACTGAGTGCAGGTGTGCCCAGAACCTTGCTGGTAAGCCACAGCCACGTGGCAATACACAGATGAATAGAAATGGGTCAATTCAAGAGTTATCTAGAAAAATGTATAAGCTAATAGGCCAAGCAATAATTTAATTAATACAGTTTCTGAGTGATTATTTCATGAACTGAACAGCCAGAACCCTCTCCCTATAAACATGCATAAATTGTTAACTGTAATCCATTACATAAACAGAAAGACGAAACAAACACAAACACCTATTAGATGTAGAAAAGGCCTTTGGTCAAGTCTAACATCCCTTCATGAGAAAAGTCCTGGAGTGATTAGGGATACAAAAGATATACCTCAACAAAATAAAGGAATTTAAGAGCAAGCCCATAGCCAACATCAACTTAAATGGAAAAAAAGTCAAAGGAATTCCACCAAAACCAGAAGCAAGACAAAGTTGTTCACTTTCTCCATACCTATTTAATATACTACTTGAAGTCTTAGCTGGAGTAATAATAAAACAACCAAAGGAGATCAAAAGGATAAAAATTGGAAAAAAAGAAGTCAAAATATCTTCACTATTAGATGATACGATACTATAGCAAAGTGACTCTAAACATTCCACCTAGAAACTGACAAACAACTTTCATCAAAGTAGCTGGACACAAAATTAACTCACAAAAATCATTACGCCTCCTGTATACAAACAACAATTGCTCAGATAAAGAAATTAGGGAAAGAACACCTTTCACGGTAGCCTCAAATAATATAAAAGATCTTGGGGTATCTCTAATCAAGCAAGAGAAAGACTTGTATAGTAAAAACTTCAAGTCATTGAGGAAAGAAATTGAAGAAGATATCAGAAGATGCAAAGACTTTCCTTGCTTGTGGATTGGTAGAATAGCATAGTAAAAATGGACATTCTACCAAAAATAGTCTACAGATTCAATATAATCCCCATAAAAATTCTAACACAATTCTTCACAGATCTTGAATATACAGTTTTCAGCTTCATATGGAAACACACACATACACACACACACACACACACACACACTAACTAGGATACCTAAAACAGTCCTAAATAATAAATAACTGCTGGAGGTATCACTCCTCTAATTTTAAGTTGTACTATATAATAATTAATAATAATAATAATAAAATTAGTAACAATAGTAAAAAGCATGGTATTGTCACAAAACTCAGGCAAATTGATCAATGGAATAGGATTTAAGACCTACACCATCCACACAACTATAGCCGCCTGACTTTTGATAAAGAAGGCAGAAATACACACTGAAAAAAAACCCAACATCTTTACCAAATGGTGCTGTTCAAACTGGGTGGCTGCATGTAGAAGAATGCAAGTAGATCCACACTTATCACCCTGCCAAAACTCAGCTCCCAATGACTCAAAACCCTCAATATAAAACCAGGTACGCTGAACCTGATAGATGAGAAAGTGGGCTATAACCTTGAACTCACTGGCATGGGAACAGACTTTCTGAACAGAACACCATTAACACAAGTACTAAAATCAACAACAAATAGAACTTCATGAGACTGAAAATTTTCTATAAGGCAAAGGACACTATCATTTGGGCCAAGTGACAGCCTACAGAAGGGGAAAAATTTTATCGACTCCACTTCTGATTGAGGACCAATACTCCAAAATATATAAGGAACTCAAGAAAGTAGATATCAAGAAAACAAATAATCAATTAAAAATGGGATACAGATTCGAATAGAGAATTCTCAGGTAGAAGATTCTCAAATGGCTGAGAAACACTTAAGAAATATTCAACATTCATAGCCATCAGGGTTTGCATTTGCAAATCAAAATATTTTGAGTGTCCATCTTACACCTGTTAGAATGGCTAAGATCACTAGAAAATGTGACAGCCCATTCAGGTGAGGATATGGAGTAAGAGGAACACTCATATATTTCCAGTGGGAGTCAAAGAGTCACTATGGAAATCAGTGTGGCAGTTCCTCAGAAAGATGGGAATAAATCTACCTCAAGATCTATTTATACCACTCTTGGGCATATATTCCACAGGTAGACATTATGTAGAATGTGAGGGACCCTGTAACTCTCAGCCCTAAATGGGATGTATTCGTCAAATCCCTTCCCTCACAGTTCAGGGAGCCCCTCAGTAGTGGAGGCAGAAAGAGTTTAAGTGTCAGGGGTATGGAGGATCCTAAGAAAACAAGGCCCTATAAGTGAACATGAGCAAGGTTCATATGAACTCACAGAGACTGAGGCGGCAAGCAGAAGGCCTAGTCAGGTCTGCAGCAGGTCCTCTGTGCTTATGTTCTGACTTTCAGGTTAGTGTTTTTACAGGATTCCTGATTTGTTTGGGTCTTCTCTTGGGCTCTTTTCCTTCTGTTTGTTTATCTTGTTCAACCCACTGTGATAGCTTTGGTTTCATTTAATTATACTCTATTTTGTTATAATTTAAAGAAATGACTGAATGAAATCTAGTTGCTAGGTTCAAGGTTAACAGCTGATTTGTCACTTAGACCTGTTGGGAGAGGGAAAATCAGTTTTCTCCGATAGGGTCAACACCGTGTATGTCAATCACTCAGGACTGGCCGCGTATTTTGGAGTAGTTGATTGACGTATAATGGACTCCACAAGTTTTTGTGTGCTTTTATTTGGTTACAGCTTGGTGGTTTTTCTTTTGGGGATGTGTGGTTTTGTGTCATTGGTTTTGGGGAGGTTTATTGTTGTATTCTTTTAAGTTGGGTGGGTAGTGAGAGCGAGAGGCTCTGGAAGGATGTGAGGGAAGGGAAGGATAGGAAATTGAAGAAATAATGTAAATAAATAACAAATAAATAAAAAAACAAACAAGAGAAAAAGCCACCCATCAACACTGAGTAAGAACTTCCAGCTGATTGATCATCAGTTATATATGGAGTGTAGAAAAACTGAAAGCAATTGAAAGCAAAAACATGTGCTGAGGAATACTGAACAGGACTGCATGTATTTTTATTTTTAAAATGTATTATTCCTCTGTGTATGTGTGAGTGGGAGAGTATGTGCATGAATGGGCACAAGTGCCCGCAAGTGTTGTGTGGTCTTGTTCTCCAAACATGGTGCCATCTGCACACAGACCTGTGTCCCTCCTGGGCAGTGCCCCAGTGACTCTGGCAAACTTTCTTTCTCCGTGTGGAGAAGTGGCTTCAGGCTGATAGTGTTACACGAGGTTTTGTTTTTATTTTTGTGTCTGATTCTAAATTCTAGTTAAAATTTTATTTATGTGTTGTGCTCCCTGGAATTGCTAATTCTAAATTCTAAACTTGGAAAAGAGGTGCTCGGAATCTCCCTTTGTTTGCCATGCCTTTCCCTGCACCCTTCCCTGCTTCATGGATCATTTTCGTTATTTCTAACACCTCCTGCCATTATTGAACAGACCCAAGCAGAGCTGCAACTACAAAAATCCATCCCAGCCTTTCTCCACAAATGACAGCACCCAGTGGACACTGCTCTGATCCTTGCTTTGTTACTGATTGCCTCAGAACAGCCCTCCTTTGGCAGTGCCTGTGATGTGGATCTTTGCCAGCAGACGGCAGCGGAGGATCACTTTCAGAGGAAGGCCCGCTTCCAGTTTCTGTGAATCTCTATAGGGCATGTTTCTTAGCCTGGTGACACTGGACATGGAAGACTTTTCCTTTTGACAATAGCAGCCAGCAATACCCTGCCCTGTGCCCTGGTGTGGGTTTCGAGATAGCCAGGAACAGACCTTCGTTCCATGCCTGTCAGCTACCACTAGGAGCAGGTGTACATGTGGAAATAAATGAGAGGCCTTCCAGGTACATGAAATATCGTTGGATAGTCTTTTAAAAGTGATCAAAGATGAGAAAATTAATTATAGCAACGTGATACAAATCCCTCCAAACACTGAAGATAGAATGGACTTCACAAGAAAACTGATGGCTTCAAATGGGAAAGTGCACATGAAATTGTTCGTGAGAAATGCTTAATGTAATTAAAAGAAAAGAAATACGGTACCAGATCCAAACCCAGACAGATACCAATTCCTGATTTCTGACAAAGACAAGCATACATATGTATTGAAGCAAAGAGCATCTTCAACAATTGCTACTGGAAAGACTTGAAATCTACATGAAACAAAATGAAGCTACATCCTTGATGGAGGAAGGTCATTGGCTAATAAAGAAACTGCCTTGGCCCATTTGATTGGCCAGCCTTTAGGTGGGTGGAGTAAACAGAACAGAATGCTGGTAGGAAAAGGAAGTGAGCTCATACGCCTTAGCTCTGCTCTCTGGGGCAGACACGATGAAGCTCCGACCCAGTATGGACATAGGCTAGAATCTTCCTGGTAAGCGCACCTTGGGGTGCTACACAGATTATTAGAAATGGGCTAAATTAGTATGTGAGAATTAGCCTAGAAGAGGCTAGATATAATGGGCCAAGCAGTGTTTAAAAGAATACAACTTGTGTGTCGTTATTTTGGGGCATAAGTTAGGCGGCCAGGAGCCGGACGGGAATGCTGCCTGCAGCTCCTTCAACACATCCTTACCTCTCCGTTTGCATAAAAACAAATAAATCGAAGACTTTAATGCATGATCAGAAACTCTAGAACTATCATGAAAAGATGGAAAACACTTCAAAATGTAGATATAGGCTAAAAACCAGCCCGAAACTTAGACCTAATTCTAACCCTAGCACTAACCCACTTCTAATCCTCACCACAACCATATCCCTAATGTAGACCTACCACTAGCTCTAAACACAGACCTAGCTTGAAGACTAACCCAAACATCAGCTCACAACTTAAACTTAACCTGAGCTTAAATGTCAGCCTCTAGTGAGCGTCTTACCCTAACTCCAGTACAAATCTAAAACTGGGTCTAAAATTGATCATGCCTGTAGTTGAAAAGCAACTGAAACTTTCACGCTAACTTTATCACAATATCTAATATAGCACTATCTATAAGCTAACACTGGTTGTGCAACAAGTTCTAACTCAAAACGAAGTGCTTGCTCTAACCCTAACTGCAGAAGTAATACTAAACCTAACAACATACCTAGCCCTACCCTTAGCCATAGGTCAGATTTCCACTCTAACACTAATCTTAGAAATAACAATATTGTCACTGTCCCTCTGCCTTCCTACACTTCGGACTTAACTATATATATGTATATGCATATGTGTGTGTGTGTATACATATATATATATATGGGACATATCTAGGAATATTTATATATAGTATATATATATATATTATATAACTCCAATTTTACCCCTAAGTCTAACTTTAATCATGTAAATAAACTCAAAACTATGTCTATCCATGACACTAACCCTTGCCCTTACCCTAACCCTACAATAACACTATTTACATGGTGGTGTAGAACACTGACCTTACCACTACATCTGGCCTAACTCTAAAACTTGATCTTCATTAGGGTTTTTATTGCTGTGAACATGGAGGATTTTTCCCTTTGACAATAGCAGCCAACAGGATATATATTACCATTCCAAAACGGAGGACAGGGAGGATAGTGAGGAAATGTGAGACCAAAGCAAGACTGAAAACCAGATAAAAAAATCCCAATTCTGCATCTCTATGTCTGATGTCAAAGCGCTCTTCAGATTTCCAACTTCTTTTAGCTTTGTTGACTGCAACACGCTTCTTTCTCTTGATCTGGTTGCACTCCGTTAGCAGCTTTCCTATGACTCTGGTGTCGCCAACATCTTGGGGACTCTAAGGCAATCAAAAAAGGCTTCATCTTCACAGTTTCAAGCAATGACCTTTCTAGGCCTCTGTCTTAGTTAGGATTTCTAGTGCTGTGAAGAGACACCATGGCCACAATTACTCTTATAAAGGAAAACATTTAATTGGGGTTGGCTCACAGATTATGAGGTTTAATCCATTAACATTATAAGTGAATATGGCAGCATGCAGGCAGACATAGAGCTGGACAAGGAGCTGAGAGTTCTACATCTTGATCTGCAGGTAACAGGAAATGAACTGTGTCACTGGGCATAGCCTGAGAATAGGAGACCTCAAAACCCACCCCCACAGTGACACACTTCCTCCAATAAGGCCACACCTCCTCATAGTGCCACTTCCTATGGGAGCCATTTTCTTTCAAAGTACCACAGCCTCCAAGCAGGGATACTCCTAACACATTCTGGGCCTCAGCTGCTTTCCTCCATAGCAGAGGGAAATTCTACTACCCTTGATTCTAAAGCCAGAACAGTTGGCTGAAGCTGCCAAGTTCTGCTGCTTGCTGGGGCTGGAACATGGCCCCTTCATTCAAACACATCTTCACCAACTTTCTGTTTCCACGCTTTCCTTCATGGTCTAAGCTTTACTGTTCTGAAATTTGTTCTGAGAACTAGGCTGACTTCAGACTGAGAGATCCTCCAGGCTCTGTCTTCTGAGTGCTGGAATTAAAGGCCTGTGCCCCCTAAACTGTTCTTTAATTAAAGGCCTGTGCCCCCAAAACTGTTCTTTAATTAAAGGCCTGTGCCCCCTAAATTGTTCTTTAATTCCCTTCACAAGTTGGAAACTTATCTCGGGTCTCACCCTGAGGTCACCACTCCTTTATTCCATTTCTTAATCTGTTTACTTCCTTGAATACAGGATTTAAGCCATTCCATTGTCCTGATTTTCCTTTTCTCCCTAATCTGTACACTCCCCCCCCCCCTGCTCAGCTTGCTCATTTCATTATAAATCTTCATAAGAGTGAACACTAGTAACCACACAACAGAGTCAATACTAGGCTGTTTTGAGATTTCCTCTGCCAATGGAATTTATCCAAAACTCTTATTTTAGCCTCCCATAGACTTTTTGGATAAGGGCAAAAAGCAGCCATATTCTTTGTCAAAATACCACAAGAACAGTCTTTAGCCTGCATACTAAAACTCCTCTTCTCTGAAACCTCTGGAGCCAGGCCCCCACAGCTCAGGCCCTCAGTACCTCTGTCTTCTGCGTTCCTACTAGCATGCTCCATTAAGCCCCACTTCAATCATTAAACTGTTTTTCTAACCCAAAGTCCCAAAATCCACATTCCTCGAAAAAAAAACCAAAAAAACAACAAAAAAAAACAAAAAACAAAACCAAACAAACAAAAAACATGCGCGGGTTATCACAGCAATATCTGGCACCAACTTTTATCTTAGTTAGGATTTCTACTGCTGTGAAGAGACACCATGACCATAGCAACTCCTATAAGGGAAAACATTTACTGGAGGCTGGTTTACAGTTCCAGAGGTTTAGTCCATTATCCTCATGGCAAGAAACCTGGCAATATGCATGCAGTCATGGTGCTAGAGGAGCTGAGAGTTCTACGTCTCCATCTGCAGGAAGAAGGAGATGGTGTGCTACACAACACATAGATTGAGCACATAGGACCTCAAAGCCCTCCTCCACAGTGACACATTCCTTCAACAAGACAATATCTACTCCAGCAAGGCCATACCTTTCAATAGTGCCACATCCTATGGGCCAAGCATTCAAACCACCACAATAAGCATAAATGATTTCAAGCACTATTATCTATTGCTCGAGATTATACTACTAAAAACCTGAATCCTAAGTCTAATCCTAGGTCTGACCCTAACCACAACCTCAACTCTAAATTTACCTGCCTTATATCTCTATTTGTGAGCTTAGATCTAACCATACTCTAGAACTGTAACTCGAATCTTTCCCTAAACCTACAACTAACTGCAACTAAAATTTTAATCACAACAACAACCCTAGACCTAGCACTAACCATAAACATAACCTAAGCAACCATAACTCCTCCCATAACCTTATTCCTTATATTAAACAAAGCTCTCCATTTAACACAAGCAATGGCTCTATAGAACCCATATTTTTTGAAAGAGACCATATGTACTTTATAAAGATCTCCAAGCATACCTTAAGCTTTATTGTCATGCAAGATTAAGTTAATTGTCACCTGGAAACCTTTTTTTCTTTTGTACTTAAATATATCTAAAATAAACTGTCCAGTCAGACTCTAGAGGTTTCAACCAGCACTGGCTACTGAGTAAGAGATGTATAACCTATTTTCCCTCCAGAAGATTTGAGATGGATATGGTTAATACCTGGTGACCTCTGCACTATCCGTATGGCCAGGGCATGACTAATGTTGAACCACACTTCCTTTTTCCCCACACAGATCAACAATCTGCTAGCCATGGTGTTTATAGAGACAGCACAGGATGAGTACAACAGAACTAGATTTCAGTGAATTTATTGACCTGGATGAGGGCATAGGCTGTGTGATCTGGGTAAGACCTAGAGATTTGATATGATGGGAATTGGAGTGGAGTATAAGGGAAGAGACTGAGGGTATCCTATCTGGATCTATGCCGTGTGTGATATGTATGGGGTCCATGGTAGAAAGCAGGGCTGGGGTAGATAATGAGTGTCAAAGCAACGACACTGGGATGGAATTGGTGACTGAGGCAGATAGCAGGAACCCAGAATGGAGGAAGGGAGGGGTATTTTAGGTAGCCTACCAGAGTCTGCACCACTTGGAGCTGTAGAGTCTCTGGTAGGAAGAGTCTGGGGATACCAGTGACTCCCAAAGAAATAGAGATGAGATAAGAGAGGAAGCTGAGACTGGCAAGAGCAAAACTAGGCTACTGTAAGGAGGAAAGGGAGAATAATGCGGTGGTCTTCGTTCCCTCCATGTATGATGTCTATGTGCACCTGATGAGGGTTGGTCTAGGAGAAGCAGTGAACTGCAGAGAGGATGGCTTGATTAGGGGGGCATTAGTATCAGGACTGTGGGTCTCCCAGATCTTCTTTGCATGTGGTGGCTCTGAGGCCAGACTAAGTTCTTAAATCAAATACTACTAGGTACGAAGCTACATATTAATTTCAACAAGGTGAAAGTTGGTGACTTCAATACTCCACTTTTATCCTATGACAGGTAATCTAGATGAAAATTAAACAGAAAAAGAATGTAATTAAAATGGCATCATAGATTAAATGAGTTTAGCAGGCATTTACAGAACATTCTGTCCAAATACTACAGAATACATACTCTTCTCAGGAGCCTATGGAACTTTTTCTGAAATAGATTCATATTGAGGCACAAAGAAAATCTCAATAAATATACAAAAATTGAACAACTCTATGTATTTTATATTACCATAAATATTAAAAATAGCTAGAAATCAATGACTAGAAAAACTACAGATAATAAAAGGACATAGAGATGAAAAATATACTACTGAATTTTATTCATTGAAGGAAATAAAAATTCCTAATACTTAGAATGAAAATATAACATATCAAAACCTATGGGGGAAAATGAATGCAGTCTTAAGCAGGAAAGTTATAGCTCTAAGTATGTATACCAAAAATTAGAAATGATCTCCAATAAATATCTTAATTATGCCCATACTGAAAAGTAATAACACATAAAACCTAAAAGCAATATACAAGAAGAACTAATTAAGATTAGGGCAGTATCTTAGTTGGAGTCTCCATTGCACAAAAAAACCAAGAACTCAAGCTCTATCTATCTATCTATCTATCTATCTATCTATCTATCTATCTATCTATCTATCTACACCTATCCATCTATCCATCCATCTACATCTATCTATCTATCCATCCATTCATCCAGCTACATCTATCGATTATCTATCTATCTATCTATCTATCTATCTATCTATCTATCTATCTATCTATCTATCTATCTATCTATCATCTATCTATCTATCTATCAATCTATCATCTATCTATCTATCTATCTATCTATCTATCTATCTATCTATCTGTCTATCTGTCTATCTACCTATCCATCCATCTACCACCCACCACCCAGCTACCTACCTACCTACCTATCTATATATCTTTCTAGTTTGTCTGTGTAAGATTTGTTTCAGTAGGACCTCCCTAATTATGTTTTTCTTTCTTTAGGATTTATTTTGACTTTTGAGGGAGTGCAGGTATGTGAGTGCAGGTATCTGAAGATGTCAGATAAATCAGATCTTCCTAGAGTTGGAGTAGCAGGACATTGGGAGCCATACAACATTGAGTGCTGGAATTTGAATTCCAGTCTTGCACAAGGGCAGTATGTGTGTTAACCTTTGAGCCATTTCTCCACTATGATCCCTTTTAACTTTTGCCAGGCTACTCCCTGGTCTGGTAGTCAACCACACCTGGCTTGAGCTATTGGTTTTAAAAACTTTTATTTACATAGATCCATATTTTCTTTTAACATTTAATATAAATCCTGAAAGTCTATGCCAAGTACACTCACTAAACAGCATCTTTGTGAGTATGAATAAATTAAACACCTCATGTTTTTCTTTTTTATTGAAAAAATTGTTTTCATGTAATATGGTACATTTATGAGATAATGAAACTGAAAGTTTTGATTTTAGCATCAAAATCAATCAAACAAAAACCAAGTAAACACTCCAAGAGTTAATGCTTTAAGAAAATGGGCAAGGTACTCTGCCTTGCCTGATGTTATTGAAGTTTGATTGGGAGCTGGTGATCTGTGGAAGACAGACTCAGTGTAGGTATAATATAGAAAAAAAAAAAGCAGATGATTAACTCTTTAAGTACTCTAAAACACTATGTATATTACACAGAGCAGAAGAGTATCTAGCTTAACTTAAGGTACTGTGGTAGTCTAAATAGGAGTGACCTCCAAAGGCTCATATGTAAGTGGAGGCTGCTTATTTATTTCCTGATTGCTCAAACCTGAACAATCACACAGAGATTATAGTAATTGTATCTCTGTTTGGTCATTAGTTTAGGTGTCTTTCTAGCTAGCTCTTAGCTCTTAAATTAACCCATTTATCACCATGAGGCTGTGGCCTACTGGTAAGGTTCTGGCTGGTGGCTGGCTTTTTTTCTCCTTCATCAGCTACATGGCATCTCCTTGACTCTGCCTTCTTTCTCTCTATATCTCTGTTCGAATTCCCTCCCCTGCCTTGACTTTACTCTATGAAACCATTGGCCAAAACAGCTTTTTTAATAACCAATGATAATAAACCATAATCATAGCAGACAGAGGGGAATCCCACATCATATACCTTTTTTTCTAAATAAAAAGGAAGATTTTAACTTTAACATAGTAAAATTACATATAACAAAAGTTATTAAACAAGAATTATATGTATAGTATTTAGCCCATTTACATTTGGAAAATTAAGAAAAATACTCTATCATCTATCTTCTCTTTGTGAGTTTAAAGTTTTATATCTAATTTATATTTTATCATAACTAAGGAAAACTATAATTATATCTATCTATTCTTCAACTCCATCAAAGACCCCAGAAGCATATAATACTACCTAAGTAAACAGGAAGTTCATTGTAAGCAAATTCCAAAACTTTAGAACCGACAGAGACATCTTACTGCCTGGACAGTCACCCAAACTTCTTCTGTAAGTTTGGGGCATTCATTTTCAGCCTACAGACCCATAGTATCTAGCAGACTTTTCCATGAAGCAAGAAATTTGGAAGATTGCTTGCCTGTATTGGCAGATTCTCAGTTACTTTCTTCTGTGTCCTGCAGAATGTCTGGCAGACTCTTTCATGAATCAGGATCCCTGAAGGACTGTCTTACCTATTTTAGGCAAGTTCAGCAGTCATTTTTTTCTGTTGGTATTGCATGTCCAGTTCATACTGCAGACCATCAGGCAGTCCAGGAAAGAGTAGTTTCTTGCCCAAATGTCTATCAAACTCCCTAAGAAGCCTCTTTGATATCTATCAACCTCTTGAAGTAGGTTGGAGCTGCCAGGAGAAGATGCGCCTCATTGTCATGAAACATCCTAAATTCTTAAAGCATTTTAAATGCCATATTCTGTTACTTTATGAAAGGTTTGAAGCATGCCTATCCAACTGAAGTATATCTCCATACATCTAGAAAACCTAACATGACTACAAGCTTGACTATTTATTAACCTGTATTTCTTAATTATACATTACATTTTTAAATGAGTTTCACAAACACAATACTTTAATCAAGAACAGAAATATATATATATAACAAAATTGACCTTAAATTTGTATCAGTAAGATCCATACTAATGCAAAACATATCCACCTTTAAATGTGAATAAACATTTATAAACAGTCATTTAGGGAATTTGGACATTGTTCTCTAGACTACTTTCTGTTGATTGGGGGTGCTGTTAATCAGGTCTTTTATGGAGTATCCTATATGAGAGGTCCATCTCAGCCAGCAGTTCTGAAGTTGTCATGGATGTTGGACTATCTGGGCCATTGCTTCAGGGAGTCTTGTTTGATCAAACCATATTAGCCAGTAAGGAATCCACAGCTTTCTATCCTCTGTGGAAACAACAGCAGAACCTCTTTTCAAAGCAACATATCCTTAGACCCAAATTATGAAGTCAAGATACCTTTAAAATATATATGTTGGTCTGGTTTAGCAGCCTGTACAAAGAAATATTGCCACACCAACTCCAGTGTCGTCTGTGTGACATGACATATGTCATTATGCCAGATGGGAGCTATGTGTCCCATGGGACTAGGCTTCCTGGAGGTCAGTGGCAGACAGC
The DNA here is from genome assembly GCF_950005125.1 of Chionomys nivalis. NCBI lineage: Eukaryota > Metazoa > Chordata > Mammalia > Rodentia > Cricetidae > Chionomys > Chionomys nivalis. Next base: position 38,677,870 of record NC_080107.1, on the reverse strand, counting down.
CTGGTATTGGCCACTGCTGAGGCATAGATGGGTTTCTCGAGTAGCTGGCTATGCGAGATATGGGCTTTGCACAATCTCTTTTATAATAATGATATTCTATATATCTACAAAACAAGGATTATCTCTTCAGGAACAGCTCCGGGATAGGGAAGCACAGTATGGGAATGTATAAGACTACAGAAGAACCCTTGTCATACACAGGGTGTATGATGAGCAAGGGAATAGATGGGTTAATGTTGGTGGACAAAGACTGTTATATTATACTTTGAACTTTATGGATAGGCTTGCTAGATCCCAACCCCCATGATGTCTGCTGCATAAGAAGGTACTAAAAAGTATAGTTCAACAGGTGCAGACAACTGATTAGGCATATTTGGTCACTAGATGAAATAAAGGGTTAGGAAGAGGAAGGGTCATGATAGCGATAATGAGACAGAAACTTTCTATTCGTAAGATGAAACCACTTGCCTGAGGTTTACATTCCCAAGGACAAGATTTCCTCTTCTAAGGATGTTTATGTCTAACACCTGTTCCTGATAATATGCTTTTCTTAAATATCGCTGATGTGACTAAACGAAGCTTTCATACTGTGCCAACCAATGACATATGACCTTCTGATTTGTTCTTTGTTTGAATACTATATAATGAAAACATGAATTCAGTAAAATCACAGCAGATTCCAACCACTCTCTTGTGTGTTGTGTCTGTCTGTCATTTGTCAAACTTGTGCCTTCCTGTTACCAAGACCCTGCTTCTCCCATGGTCTGAGTGGCTCCCCTGAGCCAGTCCGTGGCAAAATATCTCTCTGTAGTTATCTCATTCACAGTAAAAAAAAAAAATTCAAAGGAAACACAATAATATACATAATCCAGATATGGCTTATTTTTTCTTTACTCCTTTAATCTATGACTCCCTGTACTCTGTCTCTTTAAAACATTGTTTCATTTTTTAAAACTAATTATTTATTTTTTTTGACTGTCTATATTCTTTCCCAAGCTCTCTCAGATTTTTATGTGGATGTAGCTGGCCCACATTGGCATGCCATTTAGTAGGTAGAGACTACTTTTTCATTTACCAGCTGCTCAGTCCTGAATAATCACACAGAAACTATATTAATTACAACACTGTTCAGCCAATAATTCAAGCATATTTCTATCTAGTTCTTATATATTTAATTAACCATTTTCTATTAATCTGTGTATTATGAGGCTGTGGCCTACCAGTAAGGTTCTGGTGGGTATCTTTCTACTTTGGCAGCTACATGGCATCTCTCCAACTCTGCCTACTTTCTCTCTCTATCTCTGTTCAGATTTCCAACCTGGCTTTATTCTACTAAGTCATTGGCTGAAACAACTTCTTTAATAATCAATGGTAATAAACATATTCACATAACATACAGAAGCGAATCCCACATCACCCATAGATTTCAATGCTTGGTCACAAGGCAGTGGCACTTGGAGATGGCCTTGTTGGAGTAGGTGTCGCCTTGTTGGAGGAAGTGTCATTGGGCATGGGCTCTCAAGTTTCAAATGCTTAAGTCAGGCCCAATATCTTTTTCTCTCTTCCTGGTGCCTGCTGATCTGGATGTAGAACTCTCAGCTAATTCTCCAGCACCACATCTGCGTGTATGCCACCATGTTTCTGGCTGTGATAACAATGGACTAAACTTCTGAAATTGTAAGTCAGCCCCAAATGAAAGTTTTCCTTTATAAGAGTTGCTGTGGTCACGATGTCTCTTCACAGCAATAGAAACTCTAACTAGGACAAGCACATTGCTTAGAATGACCAACCAAATCACTGTAGTGACCTGCTAAAATAGTAACTAGCCCACGGTAGATATTAACTCAGATTTAGATTGGTGTTTCTACTTCATCTTTGCATATCAGAATGTTGGTAAAAATGAACAGAACAGAAAAGTCATTGGTAGTCAAAGCCTTATTTGATGAACTTAAAATCTAATGTTTTTTCCCCAACAAAATGTACATCCTTTGTGAGGATGGATTTCTTGTTTCTAGTGATAAAATCCAGTTGCTGCTCTGTCTCTGCTAGACTGTTGTTACCATTGCACTATTAGGCAATCTCCATTTTGCACAGGATAAACTATAACAATTGTAGGTCATTTTCTAGTTCAATTTCTACTCCTGGAATCTAAAATCAGAATTAAGTGGGGAGGAGTAAGTAAGATATATTCAATGATGCATATCATACATGCTACCCTCCAACAGCAAGTGACTTGTATAGTTGAAATACATTTAGAATCTGTCACGAGGAGTCAGTCAGTTAGATGTCTCTTCCTATTATGGAGAACTAAGCTTAGCTTTACATTTTGCTTAGCAACTTACCCTGAGACTTTCATTTCAACAGAAATTCTGACATGGAAACTTTGAGAAGACCTGATATCAGTCCCTTCATCTTTTGGACTGTCATAGAATTTATCAAGAAAGAGAATAACCCATTGTCTGGATTTTCTTAACATCAATTTACCTAAGATGATCAATTGTTTTTCCATAAAAATTATTTTTATAAAATTTGTATGTTTTAATGCAACTTGTGATAATAAATCATACCTATCTTAGAATAAAAGAAGGCGGTTTAGACCACACTTGACAGGAAATCAGGTAGACTACCTGTGTCCCCACACTTGACAGGGAATCAGGTGAACTACCTGTGCCCCCATTCCCCTCTTCCCTTGTCTCCCTAGAGTACTCTATTCCAACCTCTGCCAACTGTCATAGGCCATCTTTCCAGCCTTCCTCCACCCACTTGGGATAACACAAAGTAGGAAACTCATGACAGATCAAAGTATGGATACCATCAAAGTCCAATTTGATGGATGATTGAGTTTTATTGGGGTTACTTACAAGAGTATGCGGAATGACTCAAAGACAACTGCATCATCAAAGCCCACTCCAGTATAGGTGACAGTTCAGAAAGCTGGGAATCTGGAGCACACTGCACAGCCTGCAGGCAGCTCAACATGTTGGATAGTGTCCTTTCCAGGTGCCTCAGTCAGTCTGAACCTCTTGCAGGCTACTTGGCTGGTTTCTGCTTTTTTTTTTTTCCAGATACCTAGTCTAGTCTCAGTTTTCTTTGTAGCTTGGCTTTTTAGTCTGAGAAGAATGCTCAACTTTTGTTGTTGAGGCACCTACTGAATCTTCAGGGACTTCCCAAGTTGTTTATCTTTCTGCTCAGGGAGTTTCCTTGCAGGATGAAATGTTTATATCTCCGAAGAAACTGTTACCCAACAATCTCCCCATCACCCCTGGAATTCAATGCCATCTATAGCCAGAGCTAAGATACCACTAGTTCTGCCTCGGCTGCTGATCCTCCAGAGCCTACTTTATAGACATCCAGAGTTAGTCATATTTTCCTGCCTTATAGCCTCACGCACCCCACCCACTGCACTGACCTGAGATTGCTTATTCTGTGAATCCAGAGATCCAACCAGAACTTCAGATCTAGGACTAGGTAGAGTCTGAACTCTGAAACAGAATGGCTCCAAGACTTAAAAACAATCACAATTCTACTCTTTGACAAGCTCTCAGATTGGGGTTACATTGGCAAAAATAAAACCCTGAATACGACCATACAACAATAAGGCCAAATATTCATGACAATAAACACGACAGATGTCATAACTCCAGATGCCTAGACATCATTGGAAAAATGAAAAAGAACAACCACATCAGTTTGTCTCCTCCAAAAGACAGTTCACCTATTGTAAAAATTTCCCTAGAAAAGCAATTTAGTTGAAGAACAATTTAAGAACTTCAAAAAAGGAGTTGTAAATATGTTTCAGAAGCCTAAAGAAAGTATGAGTAAAATCCTCAATAAAAACCCGAATATTTGAACAAAATTATGGCTCAAGATATGAAAATATAACTTAACAAAGAAATAGACTTGCTGAAGAAAAGCCAAACTGAAATAAAACTCAAAATGAAATACTCATGGAATCAAGCAATAAGCTTATGAGAAAGCCTCACGAACCAATAGAATATCAGGTCTGGAAGACAATGTAGAGAAAATGGATAGCTCACTCTAGGAAAATGCTAACTCTTTTTTTTTTTTTTGGTTTTTCGAGACAGGGTTTCTCTGTGGCTTTGGAGCCTGTCCTGGAACTAGCTCTGTAGACCAGGCTGGTCTCGAACTCACAGAGATCCGCCTGCCTCTGCCTCCCGAGTGCTGGGATTAAAGGCGTGCACCACCATCGCCCGGCAATGCTAACTCTTAAAAGAGAAAAATTCAGGCACAAAAATCCAGGAAATCTTAGAAACCATGCAAAGATCAAATCTATGAATAATAAGTATAGAGGAAGGAAAATAAACCCAGGTCAGATACACAGCAAATACTATTAACAAAATCATAGAAAAAAATCCAAAACCTAAAGAAAGAGATACATATGTACTGTACAAGAGGCACACAGAGTACTAAATTATCTGGATCAGAAAAGAAAGTCCCCAATGACATATATTTATTGTTTAGTCAGGCTTATTTAGAGAAACAAAAGTTACGTAATATTCACCACACACATACAAAAGCACACATACATACAAGCAGACACACAAGTGCACACACACACAAGGGCACACACACACACACACACACACACACACAAGCAGGCTTTATCAGAGTGATTTCCAGACTATAGTCTGATAGTCTGACTATTCCAACTATGACTATTTCTGTCTCCCAAAGTCAAAGGATCTAATAGTTGATTGATTCATGGGGCTGGATATCCAGTCTCAGGAGGTCTTCAGTGTATGCCAGAATCCTTAAGATGTATGCTCTAGTACCGGTGAAGGAATGAACTTGACAACAATAATGATGGCAAGCAAGCAAAGAGCAAGAGTTCCCTTCTTTCATATATTTTATATGTGGCTGGCATTCAAGGTTGATTGTCCCATCCCAAATGATTCAATAAAGAAAAGAAAATCCCTCATAGGTATACCTAATAGTTTTGCTATTCGTTAATTTCAGATGTGGTCAAGTTGACAACCAAGAATAGCCATAATAAGTTCACCCCTTGTCAACTTGACATACAGCTATATCTCATTTTGTCATGCTTAATTTCAAAATGAAAACAATAGCCAGATCATAATTATGCCTGGCATGATATAACAAATCCACCTGCAATCACAAATGTATTAAATATTTAACCAGATCATAATTATGCCCAGCATGATATAACGATTCCACATACAACTGCAAACACATTATATTTTTTAGAATATGTGGAAATATACCTTGAAGGACATTCTTTTGGTATCTCAAAACTTAAATATGATAATCACTGATATTCTAATGTCAGAAGCTAATTTAGAGCCTTGCTCCAAACTCTGAGGTGTGTCTTCTGTGATTCACCCATAGGTCTGTCAAGGGCTCCAAGCAGCATCCTTATCTGCCATTGGCACCTCAAATGCTATCAAGTCTACCGAATCTATTGCCCCAGTGGTAGAGCAGTCTGCACAGCAGATGTTACCTGTTGAAGAACCTTCTCCTCCTCCAACCACCCTCATCATGCTCCAAGCTAGCAGCATTCCAAGAAACTTGGCCTGGTGGATTGAAATAAAAATGACTCACATAGGCTTTTATATTTGGACGCTTAGTCACCAGGGAGTGACACTAATTAAAATGATTATCCACACCCTTAATATCCATTCCTATACATATTCCCGGACTTCTGCTTAAATGAATTATCAAACTCATCAAGGGCTTCTGTGCACATACTCACTGACTAAATTTTCTATCTTCCCTCTTTGAGCATGCTTCACTTTAAGTATGGCTATAGGTATAGATGCAGCTATTTGTTGTCCCTCAGGAACATTGATTTTGCCTTGACTAGCATCTCCTCCAGGAAAAGTTATTGCTGGTTAGCAGACAAGACAATACTTAAAGCAGTGTCAGTGGGAATTTGCCTTCTGCTAAGGGTAAAGAGACTTCTTCATTAGGTGAGATAAGCCCCTGAGAATCTGAGGGTTCAAAGTTCTCAGTAGGGTTCTTTAGCACAACTCCTTCTCAAGTTATATCATCTCCTTCTTTACATATTTTAACATCTGATACCCTCTAAGGCTATACTTGAATTTTGGTTGTAATTCTACCAATCTTACTTATAATGAGGGCTTCAGTTTGATCTTCCACAACTTGAGCTTTGCAGCTGCTGGGGAGAAGATTCTCTTCCAGGACACACCGAGAAACATTTAGATTGTTATGTACATCTGGAGTTGGTCAATTTTATCACGGAGTTCACTGTTGTCTTTCATCACCATATGTTGAGATGCAGAAGTTGGTTCATTTTATCATGGAGGTCAGTATTTTTCTTTGTCAATTTATCCAGAGATTCTATAAGCAACCAATCAGCATCATTATTTCCATTATATTTCCACAAATATTCAATAGTTTTACATAGAGAGTCACTAATTTCCTTGCTTATCCAGTAGGTGAATCAAAATAGTCAAATGTATTTGTTTTAATAAGTTTATTGGATAGATAGTACCATGGGTCTTTATTACTGTCCATGCTTCTAGGAGGGGCATTAATGATTGTAGGTGTTGGCAAATAGAAAAGCTAGTGTCTCAGTTAAAGGCATTATTGCTGTGATTAGATACTGTGACCAGAAGCAACTTAGGGAAGAATGGGTTTATTTTACTAACAGTTCAATCTAATAGTTCATTGTCAAAAGCGGTGAGGTCAGGAACTCTAGCAGGGCAGGAACCTGGAGGCAAGAGCTGATGCAGAGGCTATGGAGGGATACCACTTACTGCCTTGTTCCTCCTGACTTGCTCATCCTGCTTTATCATATGACCCAGAACTACCAGCCCAAGGATGGTCAGATATATGGGAGTTATTAGAAGACTTATAGGGTTTGGTCAGAATATTCCAATAATTATGTTTTCTGATGGAAAGTCCAATAATCAAATAATTATTTGATTATCAAATCAAGACTTGATGTTTCAGGTGTCTTCAATATACACAAGAATCCTGAACAAGTAGTCTCTAATACCAGTGAAGGAATGGGTTCACTAGCAAGAGTGAGAGAAAGCAAGCAACATCAACAGTTTCCCTCTTCCATATCCCCTATAAAAGCTGTGACCAGGATATGTGGCCCAGATTTAAGGTGGTACTCCCTACCTCAAATGATCCAATTAAGAAAAAAAATCTCTCACAGGTGAACCCAGAGACTTGGGTGTAAGTTAATTCCAGGTGTAATCAAGTTGACAACCAAGAATAGCCATCACAATAAAAAAAATACTATATGTAGAAAACAAAGAAAGTATATTAAAGGGTGCAAAAAAAAGCCACATTAAATATAAAGTCAGGTCTATTAGAATAATACCTGATTTCTCTAAAAAACTGTGAAAGCCAGAAGGGCGTGGACTTATGATCTACAAGCAGCAAATGACTACAAATGGAGCCCAAAATATTTTACCCAGCAAAACTATCAATTAAAATCAGAGAAGGAAGAAAAACCACCTTCCTAGACCTGGAGAGACGGGGGAGGACCTTGGTCTTCCTACAGGGCAGGGAATCCTGACTGCTCTTTGGACTGGAGAGGGAGAGGGAGGGGAGTGGGGATGGGGAGTGGGGGAAGTAGAGGGAAAAGGGAGGCGGGGAGGAGGCAGAAATTTTTAATAAAAAAAAATAAATTTAAGCAATTTCTGACCACTCACTCAGCTGTACAGAAGACACTAATAAATAAATTTTAATCTGAAGGGAAAATTAATTACACCCAAGAATAATAAATAATCTACCAGTTAACTAAAACATGTCTAGAAAAAACAAGCAATAACAACACAATAGCAACAACAACAAAACAACAGGAATTATTACTCTTCGATAATGACTCAGTATTAACACTATCAATTATCTATTAAAAAGAGAAACACTAATAGATTGGATCCATTTTTCTGCTGCATCCGAGAAACACATTTCATCATCAAGGACAGACAATACCTTTGGGCAAAATATGGGGAAAAGTATTTCAAGTAAATAAACCCAAGAACCAAGAAGGTATTGCTATTTTAATATCTGAAAAAATAGATTTCAGACCAAAACTAATAAGAATAAATAGGGAAGGACATTCAATTCTCATTAAAGGAAAAAATTCCACCAAGAAGATTTTGTAATTCTAAATATTCATGCAGCAAATGCAAAAGCACACCAGTCTATAAAAGAAATAACACCGTATCAAAAAAATCACAAATTGACCCAACATACTGATAGGTGGTAAGTTCAATACCCTACTCTCATAAATAGACAAGTCATTCAGACAAAAAAATTGAGAAACTATGTCATTAATGACACCAGTAATCAAAGGGACCTAACAGATATCTACATAAAATTCTACCTGAACACTAAAAAGTACACTTTCTTCTTGACACCCTATAGAACTGCCTCCAAAACTGACCACATATTTGGATACAAAGCAGGTCTTAACAAATACAGAAAAATTGAAATAACATTATTTTCCTAACTGAAAAACATGGATTAAACCAATAATCATAACATCAATAACAATAATAACAGCAGAAAGTAAAAACATGTATGGAGGCTCATTACTGAATAAAAATTTGATCAAGACAGAAATCCAGATGGACACAAAAAAATGTAGAATTTGATAAAAATGGAAACACAATATACCAAATCTATAGAACACAGGAAGTCATTTCTAAGATGAAAGTTCAGAGTAGTAAGTGACTACATAAATAAAACAATACTGAAAGAGATATCATATTAATAACTTAATACTCTTGAGATCTTAATTAAAAAGAAAGTCACAACACCCAAAAAGCATAGAAGGGAATAAATTATCAATCAGAACTGAAATCAATAAAACAGAAACATGAAATGCAAAGAGTCAATGAGATTAAGAGTTTTTGTTTTGGAAAAAAAATAAGATTGATAAATGGCTATCCAAATTAACCAAAAAAATTAGAGAGGTTCCAAATTAATAAAATTAGAGATGAAGTGGACAACAGACACCAAGGAAATTAAAAAAAATGTAAGGACATACTTCAACAATCTATATTCTGCTAAACTGGGAAACCACATCATCATCTCAATAGACACTGAAAAAGCCTTTGGCAAAATCCAACACCCCTCCATGATAAAAGTCTTGAAGAGATTAGGGGCACAAGTGCCTTACCTGAACATAATAAAGGCATTTTAAAGCAAGTCTATAGCCAACATCAGTTTTAATGGTAAGAAACTCAAGGCAATTCCACAAAAAGCAAAAACAAGACAAGGTCATGCAATCTCTCTATATCTCTTCAATATAGTATTTAAAATTCTAGTTACAGCAATAAGACAACCGAAAAAGATAAAAGGGATACAAGTTGGAAAGGAAGAATCCAAGGAATCATTATGGGGAGATGATATGATAGTATACATAAGTGATCCCCAAAATTCTGCCACAGTATACAACTGATATACACCTTCAGCTAAGTGGCTGAATACAAAATAACTATAAATAATCAGTAGCCCTCCTAAATACAAATGACAAATGAACTAAGAAAGAAATCGGGGAAACAGTGTTGTTCACAATAGCAACACACAATATAAAATGTCTTAGTGTAACACTAACCAAGCAAATGAAAGACTTGTATGACAAAAATTTCAAGTCTTTGAAAACAGAAATTGAAGAATATATCAGAAGATGGAAAGACCTTCCAAAATCCTGGATTGGTAGAATTAACATAGTAAAAATGGCCATCCTGCCAAAAATCAATTTCAGATTCAAAGCAATCCCCATCAAAATTCCAACACAATTCTTTACAGATGTTGAGGACAATATTAAATTTCACTGGGCAGCAGAGGAGAGGGTGCCTGAACTGCCCTTGTCCTATAGTCACAGTGATGAATATCTCGAATATTACCATAGAAGCTTCATCTGGCGATGGATGGAGATAGATAGAGACCCACATCAGAGCACTGGACTGAGCTCCCAAGGTCCAGCTGAAGAGCAGGAGGGAGAAGATGAGCAAGGAAGTCAGGACCGTGAAGGGTTGGTCCAGTCACTGGGACAGTGTGTCTGATCTAATGGGAGCTCACGAAAGCCAGCTGGACTGGGACTGAACAAGCATGTGATCAAACTGGACTCTCTGAATGTGGCTGACAATGGGTGCTGACTGAGAAGCCATTGATAATGGCACTGGGACTTTTTTCTACTGCATGTACTGGCTTTTTGGGACTCTAGTCTGTTTGGATGCAAAGCTTCCTAGGCCTGGATGGAGGGGGAAGGGCCTTGGACTTCCCACAGGGCAGGTTACCTTGCCCTCTCTTAAGACTGGAGGGGGAGGGAGGAGAGTGAGTGGGGGAGTGGAAGGGCAATGAGAGGAGGGGAGGAAGTAGAAATTTTTGAATGGAAAAATAAATAAATAAGTAAGTAAATAAATAAATAAATAAATAAGGAATCCTGAACAATAAAAGAAGCATCACCATCCCTGATTTCAAGCTGTACTTCAGAGCTATAGTAACAAAAAAGCACATGATAATAACATAAAACAGACAGGTTAATCAATGTAAGCAAATTGAAGACCCAGAAGGAAATCCACACACCTACGAACACTTGATTTTTGCCAAAGAAGCCAAAATTATACAGTAGGAAAAAGAAAGCATCTTCAATAACTGATGATGGTCTAACTGGATGGTGGCATGTTGAAGAATTCAAATAGATCCATAGCTATCACCCTGCACAATACTGAAGTCTAAGTGAATCAAAGACCTCAACATAAAACCAGATGCAATGAACCTGATAGAAGAGAAGGTAGGGAATGGGCTTAAATGCATTGGCTCAGGAGAAAATTTCTAAACAGAACACCAATAGTGCAAGTACTAAGATTAACAACCATTAAATGGGACCTCATGAAATGGAAAAGCTTCTGTAAAGTAAAAGACACTGTCAACAGGACAAAGACACAGCCTACAGAATGGGAAAACTCCACATCTGACAGATACCCAAAATACATAAAGAACTCAAGAAACCAGACATCAACAAACCAATTAATCCAATTAAAAATGGGATACAGATCTGAACAGAATTTTCAAAAGAGGAATTTCAAATTGTCAAGGAAAACTTAAAGAAGTGTTCAGCATCCTTAGCCATCAAGGAAAGGCAAATCAAAATGATTTTGAGAGTCCATCTTACACCTGTCAGAATGGCTAAGATCAGAAACACAGTGATAGCTCAGGCTGGTGAGGATATCCAGAAAGGGAGAACAGTCCTCCATTGCTGGTGGGACTGCAAACTTGTACAACCACTATGAAAATAAATATGGTTGTTCCTCAGAAAATTGGGAATCTATCTATTTCAAGCCCCGGCTATACCACTCCTGGGCATGTCTCCAAAAGATGCTCCATCCTACCACATGGACACTTGCTCAACTATGTACACTGTGGCTTTATTCATAAAAAACTAGAAATTGGAAATAACATAGATATCCCTTAAGCAATGAATGGATAAACAAAATGTGTTACATTTACTCTGTAGGTTATTACTCAGCTGTTAAATACAATGACATCATGAGATATGCAGGCAAATGGATAGAACTAGAAAAGATCATCCTGCATGAAATAACCTAGACCTAGAGAGACAAACATGGAATGTACTCACTCATAAGTTGATATTAGCTGTAAAGTAAAGGAGAATCATGCTACAAACCACAGATGTGGAGAAGCTAAATAGCAAGGAGATCTCAAGAATAACCGTGTGGATCTCCCTGGGTAGGGGAAATAGAATAGCGTTTGATGGTGGACTGTGGGTATGGGAACAGGAAGGATCAGGATGAGGGATGGAGGGAAAGAGTACTGGGAGAGACAACTGGAATTGAAGCCCATTTCAGGGGCAAGGTAGAAACCCAGTGCAAAGGAAACCCCTCCTGGAACTAGGAGGGCCACCCTAGCGATGGCTTCTAGTCCTGAACCAGCCATCTTCTGTAACAGGGCAAGGTTTCCAGTGGTGGACCAGGGACACCAACCCAGCCACAAAACCTACAATTTGTTCTGCCTACAGGCTGTTATGGGATAATGGTATCTTAGAACTTGTGGAAGTTACCTGCCAATGACTGGTTCAACTTGAGACCCATGCCATGAGAGGAAACCCATGCCTGATACTGCATGGATGGCAAGGATCCAGAGGCTAGATAACCCAGTGACCTAGGATAGAACCAAAGGATCCAGAGTCTAGATAACCCAGTGACCTAGGATAGAACCAAACATGACTGACAAAGAAAAAAAAAGTCAATGAAGTGATTCCTAATGATATTCTACAATACTCGTAGACTGGATCTTAGCATAATTGTTATCAGAGAAGCTTCAGAAGCTTCATCTAGTAACTTATAGGAACAGATACAGAGACCCACAGTCAAACATTAGGTGAAGTAAGCTGGCATCACTTTCCTAAGATCTGATAAAGTAGACTTTAAACTAGAACTAATCAGAAGTGATGAAGAGGGACACAATTCTAATCAAGGGGATGGTTAAACAAAAAGGTGTTAATACTCTAAACATACATGTACCAAATCTGGGATGCACAGTTTCATAAAAAGTGTACTAATGGGTTTAATGACACTGATTAACATCAACCTGTTAATAGCAGGTGATTTCAATTCATCACTTTCTCCAGACAGATCATCTGAACAAAAAAAAAAAAGAGAGAGAGAGAAGTATCATAATTATTTAATATGAAGAAAATGGACTTAGCAGATATCAAAGAATATTCCACCCAAACCTTCTCCAAAAATTGACCAAACACCAAACATCAAATAATACACATTCTGCTCAGTAGCACACAGAAGCTTTTCTGAATTAGACCACATTCTGGGACACAAAACAATCTTATACAAATTGAAAAAGTCTAAGGTCCCTCTTTTTCTTTTTTTATTTTGCTTTTTGAGACTGGATTTCTTTGTGTATAAATTTCTTGGCCATCCTGGAACTAACTCTGTAGACCAGACTGGTAGATCTGTCTCATAGAAATCCACTTGCCTCTGCCTCCCGAGTGCTGGGATTAAAGGCGTGAGTTGCTACCACCTGGTCTTGAAGTCATTTCATGTATCTCACCTGACCACAATGGGTTAAAACTTAAAACTGACAACAAAAAAATTCCTAATAAATAGAGAAACTAATGAAAATTAGGCAACTAAGTATTGAATGATGAGTAGGCCAAAGAAGAAATCGAGAAAAAAAATTGGAATTAAATGAAAATGGAAACACAACACAATCAAACCCTTAGGATACATTGAAAGCAGACATATATGGAAAAACTTAACCTCTAGGTTTCTACATTAAAAAAATTAAAAAATCAGAAATGAACGACTTAATAATGCAACTGAAAAATTTAGAGAAACAAGAACAAAAACTTATTACGGTGCATGGTGGAGATCACAGAGCAGTTTGCGGCAGTTAGTTCTCTTTTTCTTCCTTGTGAGTACAGGACATAGAATTCATATCATCAGGTATGCTGTGGTCATTTTATTTGCTGAGCCATCTCACTGATCACAAATATTTTAAGGGTTACCTAGGTACCTTGTGTCTGAAATAAGTGGAAATGGAACTTGGGGAGCAATAGGCAATAATACACATCTACTTCTGAGAAATGGGCTCAGGGAAATTTACAAAGCTGTTTGTAAATACTATTTATATGGAATCAGAGAAACCATGTCATTTATGAGCTATCTGGGTTTACAGTTGTTTAAAAAGTGTCCCATTGGGTAAAAAAATATACTGTTTGAATGGGGATGTTTCATGATCAATAATTTCTTCTTTCTACTCACTTGTACATGGAACTAATATAAATAAATCATGTCTATTCTGGTGGTTTTATATATCTCAGTTCCCACACTGGTAATTATAACTTAGATGATTTTTAGTTTGAGATAGATAGTCCTACATTAAAACCACAAAACATCCTGGAATCATCCCATACTTTGTACAGTAAGCCATTTCTTCGTTACACACTAGATGTCAGTGTTCGCTTACTTAATTTACATGAATTATTAATTTTTATTTTCTGAGTTAATTCAAATAAGAAAAAAAAGTGCCCAAAGTCATTGCTATTGTTCCCTTAGGTGTCATCTGGCTAGGCATGCCTAGCTCATGGGTGAAGAACAGCAGACACAGGGAACAAAGGAAGGAAGGAAGGAAGGAGAGCACAGTGATGAAAGATGGAAGAAGAGAGAAAAACTATGAAAGAAAAGAAGGAAAAATGGAAAAGTCATAGCCCGTGAAGGTGACCTCTATGTTTGGGGATGATTATCTCTAACTCATTTCTGACACATTAGTAATTTTTATATGATAACTACTATGATGTGTAAGATATATTAATACTATCAATATTCATATGCTAACAGTGAATTGGGAAGAAAACTATAGTGCTAGAATCTAGGAAGGAAGAGCCTGATGCAAATCTACCTATTTACAATAGTGAGTTGTTTGGAATGGTGGAGGTTACAGAAAATGTGGATGAGCAAGATAGGAGTCCTGCAATGTAGAAATGCGTGTTAATAGCTCCAGAAGATTAAAGACAAAGTCATATGAAGACATGGTGGAAACCGGGTAAGCTATCACGCTGATTTCAAATATACTTATAGCACGAGAAAGTAGATTAGTGGGATTTTTATCCTGTTCGTGAGGAATAGAAACTGAATTGAGGATGAGACTTTTAAAAATCAGAGCTGTTTCCACCTTTTTTTTCTTCAGAATTCTGCAAAAACAGAGCCATTCCTAGAAATTATAAACCAGTGAAGGCCAAGCTCCAGTGTTCTAAAGTTTCCGTGAGAAAGGGTGACATTTGGAACAATTGCACAGACTCTGTCTTCCAGAGACTCATTTCACCTGCTGTTTGTTTTCAGGAGTATCTGCAACAGCTCTGCACTGTGAAACTGGTGGAGCCAGGACTCAACCAAGCATGCCAGGCACCAGTCATTTTGGTGAGTGAGTCCAGGGTGCGGAGGTGGAAGAGACAGAGAGGAGGCGCAGTCCCTGGGCTGGGGAGAGAGGTGGATCTGAAGCGGTGAGGATGGTGGGGAACATGCTCATGTGAAGGGCCTACTTGCCACCTGGGTCCAGATGATGTCTGGGCCTGGGCTATAGCCAAAAGCCAATCTTGTTCCAAGGCCCTGAAGCAGCCCAGGGGAGCCTGATTTGATGCCTATGGTTCCTGTCACTTAGGACCGTGCAGAGGCCTGTAGTCTGGGCCACCACCTGGGGCCTTATTGGTGTCTGAAAGTCATGCTGTCATTGAGGCCATGCTGATCTGAGGGGCCTGCACTGCCACCTGGAGACATGATGGCATCCAGGCCCAGGCTGCTGCTGCAGACCAAGTCTGGGTCCATGGTTCTTTCACAGCCAGGATGTGTGTTGATGTCTGGTAGCCCATATTGCCACCAAAGCCTGTACAGATGCCCGGGGTCTAGGCCACAACCTCTGACCATGTGGCCATGCCTATTTGAGCGGCCAGCACTGTCACCCAGGGCCATGGTATCATCTGTGCCGGGGCTACTGCTCAGAACCATGTCTGTGTTTGTGGCTCTATCATGACCAGAATCTGTGTTGATGTGCATAGCTTCTGATACTGTCGAAGGCCATGCCAATGCCAGGGGTCTGGGTTGACACCTTGGGCCGTGTTGGTGTCTGAGGGCCATACCAATGTCCAGGGTTTGGTTTGCCTCCTGAGACCATGTTTGTGTCCAAGGGGCATGCTGCCACTAGGGCCATACTGAACTGGGTTGTCTGTGCTGCCACCAGGCCGTGGCGATGCCTGGGACCAAGCTGTTGCCAAGGTCCATCCTTGTCTAGGTCTGTAGTGCTACTGTGGCTTGAGTAGACATTGATGCCCATGGCCCGTGTTGCCATGGGGAGGAAGAGGTCACAGGAACCACAAGTGTTGAAGTCCAAGGGTGGTACTGAGCTGGCCCTGCTTCTCACTGGCCCTGGGATAGCTGGCCCTTTCCCTTGTTGGTCACTACTGGAGAGCTAGCCCCCACAATCAGGAAAGATGACCCCAGACCTCACCATGGGTGTGCACCTTACCTGGGCAGCACACTAGAGCTGACCCTGATGTTGGAGCATGGGTGAGCTGGCCCTGAGGGCATGAGAGCAACAGAAATGACTCCACCCCCATTGTCTGCCTGGTGGTGGCATGGGTGAAGGAAAGATGACCCCACCCTATCCCTTGCTACTTGGAGCAGGGCTGGATCATGAGAGCTGGCTGAAGCACGTGGGGAAGTGACTCTGCACAGCACCTGTGCAGAACACTAGAGCTGACCCTGTTGGGAGTAGCATAGGCGAGCCAGACCTGAGGGCACAAGAGAAGGAGAGCTGACCTTGTCACCCCTCATAGTCCCCCTAGAGCAATCAGGAGATAGGGTCCTGCACCTCACCTGGGGAAGACAGTGGAGTTGGCCCCGGTGGTGTGAGTGTGGGTGAGTCAGACCTGGGGACCTGGGTAAGAGCAGTGTCCCAGCTCCTTGCTGCAGGCTGTATTAGGTGGGCTGGCTGAGGCCGTGCTGGAGAGCTCACCTGGGTGGTGACAACGGGGAAAAGCTGGATGACCACACTGTATTTTTTGCATTACTTAGCTTTGCATATTTGTATGATATCTAAATGCAAGATTTAGCTTTTAGGAATATGCCATCAGTAATACCTATTTGTGGAGCATATATGTCTCTTAATTTATAAAATGATGTCCTTGAATTAGTTTATAATTTAGAAAATAATTTATAATTTATTATAAAAATTGAAAAGAAAGTTGTCTTGATTTGCATTTCCCTGATCGCTAGGGAAGTTGAGCATGACCTTAAATGTCTTTTGGCCATTCGAACTTCTTCTGTTGAGAATTCTCTGTTCAGCTCAGTGCCCCATTTTTTAATTGGGTTGATTAGCCCTTTACGGTCTACTTTCTTGAGTTCTCTATATATTTTGGAGATCAGACCTTTGTCTGTTGCGGGGTTGGTGAAGATCTTCTCCCAGTCAGTGGGTTGCCTTTTTGTCTTAGTGACAGTGTCCTTTGCTTTACAGAAGCTTCTCAGTCTCAGGAGGTCCCATTTATTCAATGATGCCCTTAATGTCTGTGCTGCTGGGGTTGTACGTAGGAAGTGTTCTCCTGTGCCCATGTGTTGTAGAGTACTTCCCACTTTCTCTTCTATCAGGTTCAGTGTGTTCGGACTGATATTGAGGTCTTTAATCCATTTGGACATGAGTTTTGAGCATGGTGATAGATATGGATCTATTTTCATTCTTCTACAGGCTGACAAGACCCAAAAAGAGGAACATGGGATGTACTCACTCATATTTGGTTTCTAGCCATGAATAGGGGACATTGAGCCTATTATGCGTGGTCCTAGAGAAGCTAATTAAGAAGGTGAACCCAAAGAAAAACATTTAGGCGATGAAAGGAGACAGAGACAAAAACCCACATTGGAGCACCGGACTGAAATCTCAAGGTCCAAATCAAGAGCAGGAGACAGAGCACGAGCAAGGAACTCGGGACCGCGAGGGGTGCACCCACACACTGAGGCAATGGGGATGTTCTATCAGGAACTCACCAAGGCCAGCTGGCCTGGGTCTGAAAAAGCATGGGATAAAACCAGACTTGCTGAACATAATGGACAATGAGGACTACTGAGAAGTCAAGAACAATGGCAATGGGTTTTTGATCCTACTGCACGTACTGGCTTTGTGGGAGCCTAGGCAGTTTGGATGCTCACCTTACTAGACCTGGATGGAGGTGGGTGGTCCTTGGACTTCCCACAGGGCAGGGAACCTGGATTACTCTTAGGGATGATGAGAGAGGGGGACTTGATGGGGGAGGGGGAGGGAAATGGGAGGTGGTGGCGGGGAGAAGGCAGAAATCTTTAATAAATAAATGAAAAGAAAAAAGCACCACAGACCAAGATTAAACAGACTCCTAGTCTATACGCATCTTGTTGAACTTTTATAGTTAGAATACACACTATGAAGCTATAGAGTTTTCACTTTCACTAGCAAATAAATTTTGAATGTGAAAATACACACTTTATGAGTTTTTTTATGTATGATAATGTTCCTGAAAGTACTTTGAAAAATAGTATTATGCAAATGCAAGGCATTATTTCAAAGTGTACTCTTGTACTCATAACTGTCCTAGAATGTGATGACAGTTCAGAAAATTTAATAAAAGATTCTTTTATTTTATGCACATAGTGTTTTGCTTGTGTCTGTGTGCACCACATGCATACAGGGTCTTCAGAATCAAGAAGAAGGCAAAGGGTTTCCTGGAACTAGGGTTATAGATGGTTGTGAAATACAATGTCAGTACTGGGATTGGGGCCCTGTGTCCTTTGGAAGAAGAGCAAGTGGCCTTAATCACTAAATCATCTTGCTTATCATTTAGAAACATTTTAAAATTTAATCTGTAAAATAGCTTGTTCTTGCTCATTGCAAATTACATGATTCTTGAGAAAATTTTGTTTCTGTGTTTGTTTCTAAATATAACAGTACACTGTGAACTTTCAGGGGAAAATGTTTTGCTCGAAGTAAGTCACAAGGTAGAAACTTTTTCTCATCTACTGCTAGTGTCAGATACCACTTACCAGGGTAGGAGCATAGGGATTAGAAAAATAAATAAAGAGAACAAAGATGTGAGTGAAAATAATAAAACAGAAACATAGGATAATACTGAATTTTTCATATACTTTAATACCCCTATACAAAATGGGGGAAGAAGGCAAAATACTGCTTTAACATGATACAAAGAACAGCTAGAACAGTTACTTTTCCCAATAATTGAGGCATCAAGTCATTAATTCTTGAGAAAGCATTCTGTTGTTTAGGCAATGAACCCACCCTGGACCAAGTATCCTGAAGGCAGTCACTCCCTAGATCAAACCTCTTTAGTCAAAAGAAGGAACAGAAATATGTTTGAATTCTCTGACCTTTGGTCAAGGTGGAGTTGATCTACCTGTGTGCGTCATCTTAATGTACAAAACCCAAAGTAACCACACCCTAGGTCAGGATATATAGCCATACTCATTGTTAACAACTTTGAGCAACCTGAAACTCTCTGATCTTCAGACAAGTTAGAAAAAGGCTCACATTTTGGGCCTCCACACTTTAGAAAGAAAATGGAAAAGAAAATGAGCACTTGGCCTGCTTAGCTAAGAGGACTTACTGGGCATGGATGGCAGTTGCTGAAGTCCATCTGGTCAAAACTCATGACTACCATACCATGAATGTTGCTCATGAAAACTTACCTAACAACTTGTTAATATCCTTGTGGAGATAAAATTGCTTCCCTGGATAATAATACACATGTGTGCAAGTTAAAAAATATAGATTTGTGTAAATGGAATAACTCATCATAGCTTTAAGGCTCTAGTGTATATTAGATAAGTGATCTATGTCTTCAGATTACTTGTTCTGTTGGCCAAGAACCATTTGTTAATAGTCTTACTTGAATATAGTCCAATTCTATAATCAGTTCTCTGTCTCTTTTTAAGAACAGTTTTCTAAACATCATTTAATTCTCATTAGTATTTACGTATTTATTTATTTACTTACTTACTAGTTATTTTTGCTGTGCTGAATGTCAGACCCAGGGCCTTTTTCATGCTAGGCAAGCATTGAACCTCTCAACTATACAACCAGCTCCCCCCAAATGTATTATGGCACAACTAGATTTGTGAACCAGTTTCCAAGATATATCTTGAATTTCAATGCGTTCATAAATAAGAGAGAAGTATAATTCATTAAAGCTTCTTGGTAAAGAAGAAAATAAGAGAGATGAGTGATGGAATTATAGCCTATAATCTACCATAATAGAATTTTATACTTGTATAGTTCCTTACAAATATACTAGCATTGTAGGAGGGTTTTTATTATTAGATTATACAAAGAATTGTAGAATTGATTTACATGTTTTGCAAATGATTAAACTGATGTTAAAGTAAACTAATGAACTAATTTTGCATTGCTATTACTTCCTAAGCAGAACTGAAATTAACCCTTATGGTGATTGCTTGAATCTGGGTAAGAGTGTGGTATTTGCATGGAAGTACCCCATGTTCTTCACTGACTCTGAACCCTCCCTTCACCTTGGCTTTCATATATTTGCTTAGGAAAATATGTAACTTGGGTCTTAAAAATCTTCATTAAATTTGAGGAAAACTGATTTGCAAGATAAATTATTTCCATGATTATTTCAAAATTGTCCTCACTATTCTAGGGCTGGTTTAAGCATCAGAGAGAGTATCAACAGGACTTGGTAAAGTTTCCATTACTTGTCTATTAATTGTAGAGTAATCAATAAAATCCTCACATTTCTCTAGACTGTCTTAAGGAATCCCTGACTTAATTCTTGCATGACAAACATTTCATGAATGTTTGCTTGGTTGTTCTATTGGTGTGAAGAGACACCATGAATACAGCAACTCTTATAAAGGAAAGCACTAACTTGAGACTTGCTTACAACTTCAGAGATTTAGTCCATTGTCATCATGGCAGAGATGATGGCATCAGGGAGGACAGTGGCAGTCAGGCAGAGTGCTAGAGAAGTAACTGTTACATTCTAATCAGTAGACTGAGAGAAAGACTGAACCTGGTGTGGAGTTTTTAAACCTCAAAGCCCATTCCCAGTGACACACTTCCTCCAACAAGGCCACAACTATTCCAACAAGGTTATATATTCTTATCTTTCTAATCCTTCCTAAACAGTTCCACTCCCTGATGACTAAGCATTTAAAAATATGAACTTATAGGGGCTATTCTTATTCAGATCATTGCAAATGTAAAATCCATACCAACCTTTATAACGTGGAGTAATGAATGATCTAGATGTTTTTGAGTAGTCATAGCAGGAACTCATGAGTTGTTTCTTCAAAGTATTAGAAAGTAGCAGAGAGACAAGATCGGCACGCGTTCAGGGTGGTATGGACCTGAAATGACCCTATCCTATACTGATGAATATCTTGCATATCACCTTAGAACCTTCATCTGGCGATGGATTGAGATAGAGACAGAGACCCAATTTGGAGCAACGGACTGAGCTCTTAAGGTCCAAATGAGGAGCAGAAGGAGGGAGAACATGAGCAAGGAAGTCAGAACCACGAGGGGTGTACCCACCCACTGTGACAGTGGAACTGATCTATTGGGAGCTCACCAAGGCCAGCTGGACTGGGACTAAATAAACATGGGATGAAACCGGACTCTCTGAACATGGCGGACAATGAAGGATGATGAGAAGCCAATGACAATGGCACTAGGTTTCGATCCTAATACATGAACTGGCTTTGTGGGAGCCTAGCCTGTTTGGATGCTCACCTTCCTGGACCTAGATAGAAGTGGAAGGACCTTGGATTTCCCGCAGGGCAGGGAATTTGGACTGCTCTTCAGTATAGAGAGGGAGGTGGGGGAGGGGGAGAGGAGTGGGGAGAGGGGGAGGGGAGAGGGGGACAGGGCAACGTGTGTGGGGGGGAGGGAAATGGGAAATGGGGAGGAGGCAGAAATTTTAATTTAAAAAGAATAAAATAAATAAATAAAGAAAAAAAAGTAGCAGACATTGACATAGCCATTTCTCCCATAAACACAAATGAAAGATAACCCTGTTTTTGAAGGTTCATGCTCACTCTTGGAGGTTGCAGTGTACTTAATACCCAAGACTCCCTTATACTTGCTCCAACAGACACTGTGATCAGCTAAGAAAAATTTTGTCTCTTCAGAACACATGGCTCTTGATAATCAGTAAGAGTAAAATAAAGAACTGATACTCAATTTAGATCTTGTCAGTTAAGGTAACTGAAATCCTATTTTCATGAGAATCCAGGGCAACCCACTTAGGGAAGAAGAGAGTAAGAGTCATTTGCAGAGATGTCACAGACTAGCTATGCTATAGATTGGTATAAATTGTAAGAGAGAGAAGCTCTCCCAGGGTATGTATTCTTATAGAACAGTGGTTTCTCAACATTTTTAAGCTGTGACCCTTTAATTCAGTTCCTCATGCTGTAGTGATCCACAAGCATAAAATTATTTTTATTGCTACTTCATAACTGTAGTTTTGCTACTGTTATAATTTAATACCTGTGTTTCCCGATGGTCTTAGACAACTCCTGTAAAGAGTTGTTAGACCCTACAAAGGGGTCACATTACACAGGCTGTAAACCATTGTTATAGAACCAGACTATCATGTCAGTCAAATAAGGAATTTGTGCAAAATATTGCTAAATTCATTAGGGGGAAATTGTAATTTTTTCATTTTCTTTGTCATTTACTCTTGGTTGTATTTATACCCAATAAGTTGCTCTCTTCTGTATTTCAAATAGGATGTCTAATGATAAATATGAACCAATTCTATCATCATGCTCCTCATATTCTTGACATTTCTGCATTTCATAATTAAGTTAGTCATTGAATATGAAGGTAGCCCCTCTTATTACCTAGTTACACAACATGTCTCCATTAGGTTGTTGCTCGACTAGAGGAGTATACTTATACTGATCTGATACAGATTCATTCTCAGGCCTCATGTAACAATATTTAAGAGTTTTCATGGGAATGTGACTTAGAGTTTACACTATAGATATAACTAATTGTCAAAAAAATGGAAGGCTCTTGCTCATTAGTAATAAGAATCAGCAAAAGAATGTGGTTACCATCCTTCATGTTAAATAGAAACTGAAGGTTATCTTCAATAAAAACCTGAAGACAAAAAAAAATCAAGATATCTAAAACCATGGGTCTATTGTTGCCCAGGGGACTGAGGTAACATATCTTCTCCGGACTTTATGATTTTACTGCAATTCCATTTCATATCTGTTTTCAGTCACATCCCTCTGAACAGTTACATCTGCCATGGCCTTTGGGACTTTCCACAATCCTGACTGACCATGGCCCAGACGCATAGCCAAACATCCAAATATCTGCTAAATGTGTAGCCCAAACAGTATTACCAGTGTCCTCTGACCTACTCTTGACAATAATGTCACTGTAGTTTTTACCTTTAAAAAAATGTCCTCCTAAGCTTTGGTGCCTGAGAGTTCTCAGCCTGCTCTCAGTTGTGAGCTTATAAAAACTGATTTGGCATTATATGTGTGTTGTATAACTTTCTCCCTTGAACTATAACACTATAGAGACACGATTAAAATAAAACTGACTAGCTTGAGTCTGAAACTAGGACCAAAAGAACACACTAAGCCCCTAGATTCAGAGCATACCAATACCAAAGATATTTACCCTGGTCCAAAAATTAGAACCAAAGAAGGAAATACAGTTTAGTCCCAGAATCAGAGCAATCACTGCCCCTGACACAAAACCAGCCAATTGCTGAGCAGGGAAACAGACTAATAACTGAGCCCCTCGGGGCTTGGACTTCCCCTCAGGCAGTTACTGGCAGTTAGGAAATCCCCCCAGGCCTGGGAATCCCTTTTCTGTAACATGAGGGCTGGCTTGTTTGGGTCTCTGTCCCACCCAGGACCCCACAGCCAGCAAGACCCAAAGAAAATCACATAGAGATCTCCATAAGTTATAAAGCTGATTGGCCTATTAGCTCAGTCTTTTTATTAGCTCTTTAGCTTATATTAACCCATTATTTTTATCTATGTTAGCCACATGGCTCAGTACCTTTTACAGTGGGGCAGGTCACATGTTGCTTCTTTGGTGGTCTGGGCTGGACCAGGAGGAATGGGCTTCCCCCTTCCTAGATTTCTCCTGTTTTCATCGCCCCGCCTCTACTTTCTGTCTAGTTGACCCACCTATACTTCTTGTCTGGCCAATCAGCATTTATTTAAAACATAATTGACAGAATACAGACAATTTTCCCACACCACTTTTCCCTCTTTTTTTTTTAAACAAAGAAAAGTATCCATAGTCCATTTTTGGGGGATGTGGGCATAGTATTCCAGGCTACTTTCTGTTGGTTGGGGGCACTGATAATCTTATGGGGACCTAAAGAAAATTTAGAGTTATGATCAAGTCTTGACTGGAGTATCCTGTGAGTCTTGATCATCTCAGGCAGCATCTTGAATCTGTTTTGGATGTAGAACTCAGACATCTGGGCCATCTGTTCCTACCGGAGATTTCTCAGATGGTCTTCCTTGATCTAACCCGAGTTTTCTTAACTCAGAATGAACCCACAGTCTCTCATTTTCTGTGGAAACAAAAACAAAATCTCTTCTCCAAAGTAATATACCTTTTGACTTCAGTTTTGAAGTCAAGGTATTTTAAAATACCTATCTGGGATTAATTCAGCAGCATTTATAAGCAAATATCTTTTAGCAGCTGTTGCTCCTTCCTCAGCATTTAAACAATTTAAAGAGAGCATAATAGCATACAGTATCAAGATTCTCTGTGTATTTTTTTTATCTTTGTATGGCTTTATTTTTACCTCTATATTTTTATTTTTACTTTTAACTTTTGGTGTTTTGAGACAGGTTCTCTGTATATCTTTGTCCTAGAACTCCCTCTGTAGACCAGGTTATCCTTGAATTCACAGAGATCTGTCTATCTCTGCCTGGCCCATTAGCTCTAGCCTCTTCTTGGCTAATTCTTACATCTTAATTCAACCTATTTCTAATAATCTGTGTAGAACCACGAGCTCGTGGCTTACTGGGAAAAATTCAGCATGTCTGACCTGGCAGCTTCATGGCAGCAGTTCTCTGACTCTCTTTCTTCCTCCCAGAATTCTGTTCTGCCTTCCCCTCCTACCTGAGTTCGCCCTATCAACTAGGCCAAGGCGTTCTCTTTATTTAACCAGTGAAAGTAACAAATAGACAAAAGAACCTCCTACACTACTTTACATCATAGGGGGCAGCCAATCCCAAGCCTGGAAGTCTGAAATTCCCCTCCACTTGGGGACAGCCAATCATAAGCCCTGAGGCTTGGAATTCCCCAAGCCTTTTCCCCTCTTTTTTTCCCTCTGTCTCTCTCTCTCATTTTTTCTCTCTTCAAACCCATAGAGATCTGCCTGCCTCTGCCTCCCGAGTGTTGGGATTAAAGGCATGCACCACCACCACCTGACCCCATTGCTATAAACTTTTTAAGGTTGGGATATTTTAAGTTTTGTTTTTTAAATCTTGGTTGTTATGTGCCTATATATATCATTCACGTCTTGGTTTAACATTAATAGTTTATATCAATGTAGAAACTCATTGATTTTTTTTTTTTGGTTTTCCAGTTTTCTGGGATACAGATATTTTAAGTATGACTTTATGATTCTCTGAGTTTACTCAGTGTCTGTTGTAATATCTTCCTGTAACCTCTATCTTTATTAATTTTTATCTTCTCCCTTTCTTTTGATTAATTTGACTACAGGTTTATCAATCTTATTATTTTTAAAGAGTTCACCTTTAAAAAAATTTACTCTTATTTTTCTTATCTATATTAATTTCAGCCACGAGTTTGGTTATTTCTCTCTGCATACTTTTTTCTGGATGTTTTTGTTCTTGTGTATCCAAAGCATTCATGTGCATAAAAATAAGATCTCTTTGTTTTTTGATGTAGTCCCTTAGAGCTATGAATGTTCCTCTTAGGACCTCCTTCATTGAACCCCTTATATTTGGGTATGTTGTGTTTTCATTTTCATTCAATTCAAGTATAATTTTAAATTTTCTTCTTGATTTCCACATTCCCTACTTTTTCCATTCAGTAGTGTGTTTTATACTTTCGTAAGTTTCTATAGTTCATGTTGTTTCTGATTGTTGGCAATCAGCTTTATTCCCTTGTCAAATACAAGCTCTCTGAGATGAAAATTTATTCTTTAGTGTTTGGATGCAATGTCCTATGGATGTTATTTAATTCCAGTTTAGTTTTTGTCTGCATGATCTGTCTGTGGGTAGAGTACGGTATTGAAGTCAACACTAACACTGTACTGGAGTCTTTGATTTTAGATTGAATATCCCTTCTCTTATAAAATTGGGTGCCCCTGTGTTTTGTAAAAAAAATGTTTAGAAATGTAATATCCTTTTAGTGAGTGTTTCCTTTAATGAATACATAGTGTTCTTCCCTATCTCTTCTGATTAGTTTTGGTTTGCAGACTATTTTGTGAGATATTAGAATGCTTGCTTGTTTCTCAGTTCAATTTGATTAGAATATCTTTTTATATCCTTTTATCCTCAGGCAGTGTCTGTCCTTGACAGGTGTATTTCTTGGAGGAAAAAGATAGATCCTATTTTTTAATCCAACGTTAGTGTATGTTGTTCTTTTCTAGAATAGTGACGTCTACATGTTTCCTAGCTCCATTTCCTCGAGGTTCCTTTCCCTTCCTTTCATCCTAAAACACTATCTTTCATTATGAGCTGTGCTTAGTGGAGCAAACAAGTATATGCTTCCTATCACTGCGTCTAGACTGTCTTTTGATTGGAGAATGGAGATCACTTTTTATTCAGAGTTATTAATAAAGGATATGCATGAATTTCTATCATTTTGTAGATTTTGTAAATATTTGGTTTTATTTTTTTGTTCCTTCCTTGCTTAACTATAATTTACCAGTGAAGATCTAAGAATGTGCTCGGAGTTAATTTGAACAGACTCTTTCAAGATACTGCATCTTTTAGTATGTTCACAGAACAGTGGATATACTTTGATAACCGTGTCAAATATTTCTTTGCTTTGTAAATTGAACTGACACTTTTGTATAATAAAGGACTAAAATTATGAACCACACATTTGCCTAAAATATAATTACTTTGGCTCAAAAACTCTGATGAATATTCTTGTGCCTTTTTTACCCATTTATCCATTTCTTGTGATTGCTTGTAGTTGATATTTCTTTTTTAAAATCTATTTTCATTAAAATACACCATTCCAATAGCTCTCATTGTATCACAGGTATTATGCAGATACATATTTTACCATGACAATTGAAAAACTAGCATTTATGAACTTTGTTATTTGTAATTGTGTTAGGTACTGAATCCTTTCATGAGATTCAACATTTCTAATCTTTTTTCTTTACTTATTTCTGGGATTTATAAGCTTTGTATAAAGTAAAGTGTGCTTAGGGTAGAAAACGTGCAAGTACTGGAGTAAAACCATCAAAGAATAGAGAAAGTAGATTCAGGATCATAACCCATTTGCAATTATTTAATCTACTAGCCTGACAACCTCAGCATTTTCTGGGCAGCTCCTTCCTCCCGGCTCCAGGTCCTACTATGACTCAGGAAATAGGCTATGGTTATGTCAAACCACCTTTGAGACCTTGATTGTAGCATGACAGACAGTTCCTGATATATCTCATGGTTGTTGTTTATCTTAACAACTTTCCCAACACTAAATATTAAAGTCTTATAGCTCAAAATTTAAAAAGAGCATCTGTAATAATAAAATGACTCCTAACGACACTCTGCTATACTCATTGGTCAGTGTCTTGTTCAGTCATCATCAAGGAAGCTTCTTCTTACTGTAGATGAAGACTGAGCCAGAAACCCACAAGTGGACAAGTAGAGAGTGAGAGACTTTGGAACACTTAGCCCTCAATGGGATGTCTTCACCAAACTCCTCCTGTTAGGGGTCTGGTAGCTATACAGAAAAGGAGATGAGAACACCATAAGAGTCAGAGGGGCTGGATGACTCAAAAACAGGCAAACAAAAATTTAAAAAAAAAACAAAATAACAACAAAACATAACAAAAAGTGTCTTCCAGACACCACAGGACTGTTGCACATATGAGTTCCAAGACACTGTGACAGCATGCACAAAGTCTGCCAAAGTCCAAGTCAGATGGATTTCCAACACCAAAAGGGGAAAATGGACATGGGTTTCCTAACCAAGAACATATCTACAATCAAAAACCATTTGCAAAGGAAAAAATAGTTTTCTTCAATGGATTCCTATTGGGTCTATAAACCACAGGCCAACACCTAATGAACTCAATTGTGGTTTTGGAGACTTTCTCTCTCTGTCTCTTTCTCTCCTCCCTCTCTCTCTTTCTCTTAGTTTTTTGGTACAGGGTTTCTCTCTGTAACCTCTGCGTAACAACAGCCCTGGCTGTCTTGGAACTAGCTTTTGTAGACCAGGCTGGCCTTGAACTAACAGAGACCCACCTGCCTCTGCCTCCCAAGTGCTGGGATTAAAGGCATGAGCCACCATCACCTGGCTTTTTGTCTCTTATTGCTTGGTTTGGTTGTATATTATGTTTTCCATTTTTTTGTGGGTTTTTTTTTGCTTGTGTGTGTGTCTGTGTATATGTGCTCCTCATGCTTTTTCTTTTTTATATTTCTAGTCTGTTTGTTTTTATTTTTATTTGTCTGTTTGTTTCCTAAAGATAAAGAGGAATATGGCATGGAGTTGGATGGGTACAGAGATGGGGAGGCTCTGGGAGGAGATGGTGGAAGGGAACTCATGAGCAGAATATATTGTCTGAAAAATATTTTCAATAAATAAAAAGCATGATGATGAAGTTATAATAATTCATACAGTTTTTGAACATATTAGATGGTTTAAAAATATGTAAGGGGCATTAGCACATTGTCATTTGGTACACATTGGTCATGAGGCATTAGCTTATTTTATGTATAAAGCTGTAACCTTTTGCACAATAAAATCTAGAAAATTCGGGGCTGGAGAGATGGCTTGGTGGTTAAGGGCACTTGCTGTTCTCCCAGTGGACCCAGGTTCAGTTCCTAGCATCCACATCATGGCAGCTCACAACTGTCTGTAAGTCCAGTTTCAGGGACTCTGCTCCAACTCCATCTTCTGGCCTCTACAGGCACTGCTTATAGTGCATACACTTTATATATGGGGAGAGAGAGAGAGAGAGAGAGAGAGAGAGAGAGAGAGAGAGAGAGAGAGAGAGAGAGAATATGAAGGAAGGAAGACTACTGTACCTGATTCAAAAGTCTAAACTTTGTGATAATCTTCTGGGTCTTTGCTTCCTGGGTCAGGGTGTTCCTTTACCAAGAATCCATCTCATTCCTTACTTTAAAAGAAAATAACGTCTTAAAAAATTCTAGGAAATACAAATCAAGAGTAGATATTCCACAACTTGATTAGCACTGCCTGCTTTTTTACAAATGTAAGCACCAGCTAAAGATAAAGTTTAACAGAAATAGAGGCTTCTTTTTCATCATGTGAATTCTAATCTACAATTGTTTAGTCTACAGGAAAGGAGAGGTGAGGGGGGGTTCATGAATCACCTAGGTTGCCAAAACAATACAACAGGATGTTTGGCTTAAACAGAAGCACATGTTTTTAAAAAGTTCTAAAAGCTGAAAGTCTAAGTTCAAGATACCATGATTTTTGTGAAAACCAACTTTCTGGGTTATAGACGGTACCTTTCTCATTCTGGTGTTAATAGTTAGGCAGCGATGAGAAGCAGAGGGGAGAGAAGAAAATGTTATGGTCTTTGTCTTAGGGTTATTATTGCTATGGTGAAACACCATGACCAAAACCAACTTGACGAGGAAAGGGTTTATTTGGCTTACACTTCCACATTACTATTCATTATTGAGGAAGTTAGGAAAGGAAAGGAACTAAAACAGTGTAGGAACCCGGAGGCAGGAGCTGATGCAGAGTCCATGGAAGGGCACTGCTTACTGGCTTGCTCAACATATCTTGCTTAGCCTGCTTTCTTATGGAACCCAGCACCACCAGCCCAGGAATGGCAAAACCCACAATGGGTTGGATCCTCCAACATCAATAACTAATTAAGAAAATGCTCTTACAAGGTTTCTGACAGCTTACTCTTATGGAGGCATTTCCTTAATTGAGGTTCCCTCCTCTTTGATGACTCTAGATTGTGTCAAATTGACAAAAGGTCTTTCTATACCTTAAGGTCACAGTGAATTTCCTAGCAATGGTTTGTACAGTCTTCCCACAAATGAGCTTAAAAATTAGATCTACTGCTTTTACCCTTATCTGGAGGTTTAGTGATCACCATGAGCTAATATGTAGTAACAGATGAGAAAGAGGAGTCTACATATTGAGTCACGGTCATCGATTACTTCCACCTATGTTCCTCTGGCCATATACACTAAGATGCCTCAAAAGTTCAAAAGAGTTTTCGAAATGTTGACTTCAGAATGTCTGAGATGGGAGCAAAAGGAAGCTTAGGGAAGATCTATCTCTTCATAGCCATTGCTTCTCTGATGCTATGAAAGCAAAGATTCCAGGTGAATATCAGCTTGATTGCTCCATGTCCCATGACTCTACATTCTATGGCCTCTGTCAATAGGGTATTACCATCAAATTCTGGAGGATTAACAGTGAAGATTCCAGGTGAATATCAGCTTGATTGCTCCATGTCCCATGACTCTACATTCTATGGCCTCTGTCAATAGGGTACTACCATCAAATTCTGGAGGACTAACACCTGAATAATAGTCTATTGTGTAAATAAACAGTATACCCAGGCAGGACATAGGTAGCTTGTTCAGTTAAAGAGAAAAGAGTACAAACTATCTTAGGCCTGAAGGATAAAGAAAACCATTGCATATATATTAGCCTGATGAATGTGCAGAGACTGAAGACAGCCTTTCTCCACAGTGAGGGTTTAAGGAGTCTTGAGACTTTGTCATTGCACACTCAGAACCTCAAAATTGGTTTATGATATCTGTTTGCACAGGGAGGATATTCAGCTGTTCTCCATGCTTTGTGTCCTAGGAATGGAAAACAGGCAAACTGGCGCTGGATTCTTGAAAAGTGCATTGGAAAAGCAGTTATCTCTCCCCCCCCATCTCCTATCTTTCTAGGAAATTCCATGTAGACCATGAGCACAGGTCTTGTCTTAGACACTTTGGTTTATGTCTCCAGCTCTCTAAGGGTCACAAAAACCACATTGTAGTCCCAATCTCACAGCCCAGCGTGCAGGCTGATGTATCTTGTTGGATTATTTACTCTTTTTGCTGTGATAAAAAGGCCATTAATAAAAGCAACTTAGAAAACCTTTATTCGGGTTTATATTTGGGTTTATAGTTCTAAATGTAAAGTCCACAATGGTAAAAGAGATATGTCACTAGGTGCCACAGCAGAAATCTGGGAGATCACACCCTCAACCCCCAGAAAAAGCAGAGAGAGTGAGCTGGATGTGGAAAGAGGCTAAAATCAGTCCCTTCAGGAATGTTGTACCTCCTATCGGTTCCATAACCTTCCCAAACAGCACCATCAACCAGGAACTGAATGTTTAAATACTTGAATCTCTGGGGGACATTTCTCATTTAAATTGCTGCACATGGTGTGAGGAACACAGCCTGTGCCATTGATCCTAATGCAGCAAGTTTCTAAGAACACATTTCCTGGGGCAGAGAGATTGCTCACTAGGAGTCCTGGCTGATCTTTCACAGGACAAAGCTTGGAATCCAGTTTCCATAGAGTATCTCACAGCCTCTTCTAACTCCTACTCCATCTGACGGCCTTTTCTTCCCTCTGTGGGCAGCAGACAAGCCTGTGGAGTGAAGCCGTACATGCAGAGAGGCCAAACATTGATACACATACAATAAAAGCAAAGCATAAGCTGTTTCTTCTTGTCAGTTAATCCTCCCAGGAGAATTCAACCCCATGACTTCGCCTTTTTCGGAATTGTTTCCTCGCAATCTAGAATGAGTCAAAGTGTTATTCTAATATTTTATTTCTTGAAAGCAGAAAAATGCCTTCACCATTTGTTTTCTTCCTACATAATGCACTTATGTGTACTTTCAGAGTGAGCATTTTTATCGTCTTCGTTTGTCATTGTATTTAGATTATCAAATGCAGATGTATTGGCTTCTGACACAGTTTGCTGAAAATGACTGCTTTGAAACATGAAAATAGGCTGTTGCCAAAGTTGTTGCCTTTCAATTTATGCTTGGGATGAAGAACCCAAGGAAGGTTCCATTTGTGTAAGTTGCAGAGGGGCTAACAAAGACTAATGAATAATGGCATACGGAAAACGAGAAACATGATCTGGGACAAAGGCCACAGACACTGCAGTACTGACAGCGTTCTTGCCATGAGTAGAGGTGATGGTGTGTTTATGAAGAGACTCATTATGTCTGCCTTTAGATCCACAAACAAAGAAATTTATTTAAAAACTGGAAAAATCAATTTCAGTGCAATGTCTTGTATTGCATACTATTCACCATCTTTTTAAAAAAGTATAAACAAAATACATTCACACATAAATAATGATACAATTTAGAATTATAACATAGAATTTAAAAATGAACTGTTTCTTAGTGTTTTCAGAAGATATTTAGAGGTAATATATCAGCAATTCCAAGGGATTCTCAAAATTATGATTATTTTAAACACAAGTCTAAAAATCTTCACTCTAGGACTTTACTAGCTAAGATTATTGTTTAAGGAATAAAGTACATTAAGTATTAGTTGTAAGTAGTGATAGTTTATTTTCATTTTAATAAATAAAGCTTGCCTGAGGATCAGAATGCAAAGCTAAGCCACTAGAAGCCAGGAAGTAGTGGCACACACCTTTAATCCCAGGACTCTGGGAGACAGCAGCAGATGGGTTTCTGAGAGTTCAAGGCTACCCTAGGCTATACAAGATCCATCCAAAAACAGATCCAGGTGGTGGCGGCTCACACCTTTAATCCCAGTACTAGGAAGGTGGAGACAGGAGTGATATGGCTGGGCAGAGAGAGGACTTTAAAGGGAAAGAGACGGGAGTGTGGAGTCTGAAGATTTGTGAAGATAGAATCTTGCCCGTTAGATCTGAAGATTTGGTAGAAGTAAAAGATCTCTGTAATGGTTGGCTGCTTTGTTTTTCTGATCTTCAGCTCGAACCCCAATATCTTTCTCTAGGTTCTTATTATTTATGCTACAGTTATACACACACAAAAAAAAATCCCCCCACAAACAAACAACCAAACAAACCTACAGCCCATAAGAATATTCAAACAAGGAAAACCATGATTTAAAATTAAGATTTCCTAGTCAAGTCATGAAGGAGAGTTAGAGGAACATAGGGAGACAATGAAAGCAAAACTAGGTGCCCTGAGCTGCCAACTTCTTCTTCCCAGAGGACATTGTGAGTAGAAATGGCAGGAAGATATGGGGGAAATACTTAGATAGGATCAATATGAGAAGAAGGAGGACCTAGCATCCATTTATCAAATTTCCAGCCTAAGGCTTCTTCCATTCTAAAGGGATGAAATTATGATTTTCCTTTTTTTATGGTTTGATCCTCTGATTTTCCTGGATATACAGTTCTTTTTCCATGTCAGGAAACCAGCTTGGAGATTGCATAGATTCCTATTAGCACCCTATTACAGTAATAGTCCTTTGTGGAGTCACATGTGGACACTGCCATCCATGGACTTATTTTCGCATTGAAAGTATTTTACATCTTGAGAGTATGTTGAAAGGACAAAAACAATATCACATAACTCAGCTTACTAGTATGTCTTTTATTATACTGTTCCCACATGCACATTTTTCTATGTAGGTCCATTAATACATTATAGGCTAGGATTCATATATGAGAGAGAATAGGTGGTTTTATTTATTTGGAATTTGGATGATTTTGCTTAATATCACACATTCTTAGGACATCCATTTTCATGCAAATTCTATGATTTCACTTTTCTCCAGAGGCTGAATGATATTCCATTTTAGATATGTACCAGAATTTCATTATCCATTGATCTTCTGATAGACAACTAGGTTAGTTTCATCTTCTTGCTATAAAGGGTCAAGCAGCAGTAAACACGGAGGTGTGCATATCTCTATTGTAGGGTATGAAGTTCTCTCACTGTATGCGCGCCTGAGTGAAGTAGCTGTGTCGTACAGTGGTTCTAGCTCCACACTGACTTCCATAATAGCTGTATTAACATGGAATTCCACCAGCAGTGAAGGGTTTTTCTTTAAATCCCTCCAACATTTGTTATCAGATTTCTTGATGACAGCTGTTTTGGCTGGGGTGAGGTCATTTTTCAAAATAGTTTTAATTTGCATTTCTCTGATCACTAGGGATCCTGAACATCTTTAATTTTCTTTTTGAAAACATCATATATAACATTACATCACTCCCACCCCTCCTGTTCCACCTCCTCCCATTTCTCCTCCTCCAAAATCCATGATTTCTTTAATTACTATCATTACACACACACACACACACATATATTCTATGTATGTGTCACGCACACCTCACAGTTGTGATTTGGCAACTCACACAAATGAGAGCTCATTCCTGGAGAAAACCCAATCTCTCTGTCTCTGTAGCCATTGGCTCCCTGTAGCTTTCCATCTGGAGGTGGGGTATATGGAATGGCCTCTGTCTGTATTAGCATGTCAACTGGTGGCATTTTGCTGGCCTTGTTCAGGCATCCATACTGTTGAGAGCGCATATGTGAACCTTTTAGAAGTTATTGGACACTTGTATTTCTTTATTAAAAAACTGTATATTAAATTCATTAGCCCAAAGGCCCATATGAAAACCTAGTAGTAAAGGAGAAGCTTTCAAA
Organism: Chionomys nivalis; assembly: GCF_950005125.1. Taxonomy (NCBI): domain Eukaryota; kingdom Metazoa; phylum Chordata; class Mammalia; order Rodentia; family Cricetidae; genus Chionomys; species Chionomys nivalis. The sequence continues at coordinate 38,643,515 of NC_080107.1, read as the reverse complement.
ATATGTAAATAAACAAAAGGAGTGTCAATAGAGTTACTATCTAATGGGGGAGACCATATCCTACCTAGACATTATGTGGTACCAAATGAAAGTACCAGGAATGAATTGTTTCTTTTTGAATTGTTAGCCAAAGCTGTCTTATAGGCCCTCTGAGCAATTGACAATGCTAATGGTTAGTCTTCAAAGCTGCATGGTAAGACAAACTGCTAAAGAAACCACAAAATTATGTCACAGGACATGGAGAAATTGAGCTTGTGCTCAATGAGACAGTCCACTCATACTAGTTAACATTTATAGTGCTGGAGGGTGCTAAGCACACTGTTGGAGGAGAAAAGTCGTCACCAATATCACCCAGTTAGGAACCCTAGGAGCTACGATATAGACTGACCTATCAGACATGCCCGCCTGTGCAATGATGGCACAAGTGTTATGGGAATAACCAATCATTATTGTTATTAGATTTAAGACCTGTTCTGTGAGATGGAGCCCATACCTGACGGTTAGTAAGGCTAAGAATCTGCGACTAGATCAATCATGGGCACTAGTGGAAAGCCTACTACAATTATTCTGTTAAATGAACAGTACAATAAAAAAAAGCCCTAGTAACATATTTCTGTAGCCATCGACAACTGCATTGTCCAATATAGAGAAGCTTTTTTCTTTTTTTTAAATAGTAGATGGTAATTGACACTGAACCCACAACTAGATAACATGCAGAGATTGAGAGATGTTAGATCACTCACTCAGTCCTGAATGAGAGGTCTTTATCCCACCCCTCTCCTCAAAGCTCAAGGTCAAAGAGAGGGAGTAGGCAGAAATATTGTAAGAACCACTGGTGGTGGGCAACTCAAAGAAAATGTTATCCAGACACAACAGATGCGCATATACATTCACAGAGAATGTAGGAGAATGTGGGAGACCTACAGAAATTCAAGCTGCACAAAATCTCAGCATGGAGAAGGGGAAGTGGGAACAAAGACCTACCCCTAATCAACAAGCTGTTTCTTATTTGTATTTGCTAGGAAAGGAAAAATAACTTTCTCCAACAGAGTGATGCTGGGTTTATCAACAACACTCCAGCAGAGGTCTCATGCTCAGGAGTAGTTGGCCAGCATAAAACAACCTCAATATGTTTCTGTGCTTTTAAAAAAAACCTGTTTTTGTTTGTTTTTGTTTTTGTCTTTAAGAGGGAGAAATAATGTGAAGTTGGGAGAATCTGTGAGGAGTTGAGGGAAGGGAGAGAAAAGAACATTTTAAAAAATAAAGATATAAAAAAAATATATGTATTTTTAGCCTGGTTATCATTAATTGTCTTAATCTGTTTTTTTTCTTAAAATGCTGTTATATCTCTATCAGTTCTGAAACATTATTTGTAAGGTATAGTAATCTTGATTTACAGTTATCTATTCTCAGAGCTGATGGTTTTTTTCATGCAATGCTCTCCTGGGCTTTTACAGTTGCTGATGAAAATTCTAGGTAGTTCTGATATTTGTGTCTTTGTACTTGAGTTAATTTTTTCTTATGCTGCTTATTGGGTTACTTCTTCACTCTGAATTTTTGACATGTTTGCAGTACTGATTATGGAGACTCTCTTCTATAGTCATACCTATTTAGAGCTGTATATACCTATAATTTTCTGCTATAATTTTGTTGGTTTGTTTATTCCATTTAATTTTGCCTCTGACCTTTCTTCTACACCATGGTACCCCAGATTTGGCATCTGGAATGCATCTCAAACTTCTTGATAATATTGTTCTTGCACCTTAAATTTTCCCCTTCATTTATGTCTGTCTCTGGTATTGTCTTTACTCTCTCTGTTCACCATTCTTGAGCTTTATTATTCTGTATTGTCTTGCTTGTTGTGTGTGTGTGTTTAATATGACTGATCATCTTCATTTGAATTCCGTGTAGTTCTTTTTCAGTAGTCACATTTCCTTGGTAAAAAATTTGGTTCCATGTTTTGGAACTTTGCTTCCAGTTTACCTGCTATTTCCTTTACTTCAGGGATTGTCTTATTGAGGTTTTCTGTAGGATTTCTTGCATGTGTTTGTTTGAATAGTCGATAGGATCATTCATTCTTCTACAGTTCATTGAGACTGGCAACCTGATTTTCCTGATTCTTTTATAGTGTACTTCTTATAAAATATCAGAGTTTCATATACAACTCAGTTTCTCTAAAGAACTAAAACAATAAAATTATTAAATACAAAAGTGATTGGATATACATCTGTAAGTTGGTTTTGGTTAGCATGAATAGAGACCATTATAGCCTTTGGAATTTTTTGTTTTTGTTTTTAACTTTTTAAAAACATATTATTTTTATTGATTCTTTGGGAATTTTACATTTTGTACCCCAATCACACTTACTTCCCAGTCTTTCCATATCTGCCCCCAACTCTTGTGACCCCTGTTCCAAATAAAATAAAATAGAAAATAAATAAGTCCAGTTAGTGTTATCTATATATTCACTGGCACATGGTCAAACTCTTAGTGGCCTGCCTTTTAAATAGAACTGAATCCTTCCCCTCCCATACCTTGGCTAAAAGCCATCAATTGTGGAGCACTAACATCAGCATCTTTATCACACTTTTTCAGAGATCTTTGCAATGGTTTCCTGTTTATGTTGTTATCTTGGGGAGAGGTTTGGGGTGGGAGTAGGGATTGTTACAGAAGCTTTCCATGTCTCCCTTTCTCAGCTGTGCACCTACAGACCAATACTGCAAAAGTAGCTTCCTTGTTCATTACAGTCAGCAGGAGCATGGCTTCCAAATGGTTTCTGGTAACAGCATAGGCCATGAACTTGCAGGCTGCAATGAAACCATGGACCCAGACAAAAGAGCAGCCTGGCCAACAGACATCAACATGTCTTCAGGCTGCAGCACAAACCATGGACATCTATCTGCATGACCTTCAGTAGTAACGTGAGCCATAGACATCAACACAGATCCTGGCTGCAGTAGGGTTTCTGGACATCAACATGGGCTTCAGGCTGTAGAACAGATATGGGCATCCACATGGCTATAGCTGTTATCATGGGACACAGCGATCAACTCGGCCCCCCAGCCACATCAGGTCGATGGACACACACAATGCTCCCAGCTGCAGCACCAACTAGGGATATCAACACAACCCCAAGCAGCTGTATGGGCTACATACTTCAACATAGACCCTGACCTGCAGTGTGGCCCTTGAGCTTTAACATAGTCTCAGGTTGCTCACATTCACATGGTCCCCCATGTAGCAAAGCCTGAGGCCATCACCGAGGTTTCAGTCAGCAGCACAGGCAGTGTACAACCAATAGATCTCAGGTTTCCTCATATCCTGGGACCACAGATTCTAACATGACCTCTGGTGGCATCATGGACCATGGTGTTCTTTTGAGGAGGTCCAAGTGAACCATTCCTCACCTTGAGCCTCTGATGTGGCCCAGAGCCAGGGCGATCCCTTGGCCTGTTCAGGTGCTGCTATACACCACCTTGCTGACCATATCAGGTGATGACAATATGTCAATCTCAGGGCTTTCTCACATCTTGTCAGTTCTGCCTCATCTCCTGGTGCGGGAGAATTGTCTGTATTCTGTCAATCATGTTTTAAATAAATGCTGATTGGCCAGGCAGGAAATATAGGTGGGACGGCCAGACAGGAAGTAAAGGTGGGACAATGAGAACAGGAGAATCCTGGGAAGGAGGAAACCCATTTCTCTGCAGTCCTGCCCAGACCACCGAAGAAGCAGGATGTGACCTGCCCCACTGAAAAAGGTACTGAGCCATGTGGCTAACATAGATAAGAATAATGGGTTAATATAAGTCATAAGAGGTAATACAAAGCCTGAGCTAATGGGCCAATCAGTTTATCATTAATATAGACTCTCTGTGTGATTTTCTTTGGGGCTTGCCAACTGTGGGAACTGGGAAGGACAGAAACCCCCAAAAGCAGGACCTCATGTTACAATCTCCTGTCCCACCTCTCTCTGCAGCACAACTTTCCCATCTCTCCATCCCATATTTGTATATCTTAGTGGTGCACACCACCCATGTCATGAGGCAGGGCTGCCTGGCTGGCTTCTGCCACCTGCTGCAAGGCAGAGCAGCCTCTTCTTGAATTTTTTTTTTAAATTCAATTTCATTTTACTTATTTTTTTTCATTTAAAAATTTTAGTTGAATGATTTGTATCTGCACTGGTGTTTATGTTTCTTCTTTGGTCGTTTGCAGAATGCATTCCTGTACCAAAGACACTAGAATGTAGTGGTGAAAGTTCTATATAGGCACCAGCTGGATTTCTCCATTTTCAGTGTAGGTGATCTCTTCAGCAATGGGTCCTAGCTGTCAGTTTGTGGGAGCAACCTATAATCTTGACAATAGCCTGAGTGATTTGGGGATTCCCATGGGAGCTCTGTGACAAACAACTCAATTAGATGTATCCCAATCCCAGTACTGGAGGCTTCCTTTGCTGTCAAGAGATAGCTAGTCAGGACTCTGTCTCCCCAATTATTTGGTTTATTTAGATTGCCTTCATATATCTATATATTTTAGGGAGCTTTTACTCTATTATGTTTCCATACTACCCCCCAAAGAGCCCTTAATTTTAGATATCTACATTCCAGATACCCCGCCATTCATCCATAACCATACATTCTATTTCCCTTTCCTAACAAGATCTATCACTTATCTCTAGTCCTCTAGAACCGCTGTGGTTCTTATAGATTACAGCTTGGTTATTATTGACTTAACTGCTAATATATACATATAAGAGAATGCATACTACATTGTCTTTCAAGTCTGGTATACTTCACTCAGGATGATTTATTCTAGTTCCAAGTATTTATCTGCAAATTTCATGATGTCATTTTAACAGCTAAGTAATACTCCATTGTGTAAATGGACCACATTTTCTTTATCCTTTTTGTTGTTGTTGTTGAGGGACATCTAGGTTATTTCTAATTTTTGCATATTATGAATAGAGTAGCAAAGAATGGTTGAGCAAGTGTCTTTGTGGTAGGATGAAGTTTTGTTTTTTTGTATGTATAAGAGTGATATAGCTCGATCTTGGGGTAGATTGATTAAGTCACATCATGTAAACTTTCTTGTCAACTGGTTTTTGATTTGTTCTCTGTAGGGACATAGCCCCACCCATTGGGGGCGTGTTCGCCTCGGGCTAATGTTTACGGATAAATCTGCCGGGCGTGAGCCCAGCAGCCCTTTTCTTTTGCTCCGCTTTTCCAGTGCTCCGCGGGAATCTGTGGTCCTGTAAGTCTATTTCCTTATTAAAGCTGTATATATCTATATAATCTGTCTGCATTCATTTGCGCCGCCACAGTTCTCATAGAAACTGGCAGAAATAGATGTATAATAGGAAGAAGAACTTTGTCATTTAATCTCTTATAGTTATAAATTACAAGAATGGCTATGTTTCTCCCTTGTTTTAGTTCCTCCTAGAACTGAAGGTAGTAGGTACCTTAAGTATCTACCACCCAAAACACAGGACCCTCCCACACCACTCCCAGATGTTTCCATGTAACCAGATCTGTCATAGCTCTCCAGGCTTGAACTGGGAGGCACATCTTATACAGCAATACACTCCCTCCTGTGCATATGACTTTACACTGTCCAAGCCACTTCCAAAGTCAAGGTACAATATGCTTATACATTCTCTCTTCTGCTCCAACTTGCTATTTTTATATCAAATTTACAACTAAATAAAGAATTCCATGTACATAGATCTCACTTAAAAATTACCAACTGTATGAAAGATCATGCCAGTATCCTCTTCAGTGCCTACCAACATGGCAGAAATATTTTGCAATGAGAATTTCCTGAACTCCAGGGTACAGAATTTAAAAAAAAAATCATAAATTTCGCCAAAGAATTCAAGGATTTTAAAGATCACATAAAAACACAGGTTGGTAAAATTAAGGAGAAAGAACTTAAGGAGATTAAATACCTGAGTTTTATTCAAGAAAACACAAACATAAGGCTTGTGGAAATGATGAAGACAACCCTGGACTTGAGAAGGGGTTTCATTAAGGAGGTAGAAACATTGAAGAGGATTCAAGCTGAAAATGAAATTGAATAACCTAATAACTCAACAGAAAACAGGAAAGCCTTTTAAAGTGAATTAAACAGTAGAAAGGATATCAGGACTGAATATGAAGTACAGAATCTAGACAAAATAAGCAAGGAATATGAAAAAATTAAAACACAGAAAAGGAACACACAGGAAATGTGGGACCCCACGCAAAAATCAAACATTAGAATTATTGGCGTAGATGAGGGAGAAAAATAGCAAGTCAATGGCATAGACTAGATATTCAACAAGATCATGAAGAAAACTTTCCCAAAGAAAACACACACTCATAAAGATATAAGAAGCACACAGAACAAAAATAGACAAGACCAAAAAAGAAAGTCCCAAGAGAATATCATAGCACTAAGTATACATAAAAATAAATTGTTTTGAAGATAGCAAGAGAAAAAAATGCAAGTCACATATAAAGAAAAACTGATTAGAATAACCATTAATTTTTCAATGGAAACTTTGAAAGGCAAAAGAACCTGGAACACTGTGTTTGAAGTTCTAAAGGATTATATAGCTAGCCTAGAGTATTATATATATAAATATATAATTTTAGATTATATATATAAATCAAAACTATCTGTCATAATTGAAGGAGAAAGAAAAACATTCCAAGACTTAACAGTCTAAAATAAATTATATAAAACAAAACAAACCTAAAGAAAATACAGAAAGCAATATTTAGGGCCAAAGAGAGAATTGCACATAGCAGAGAAACTATGGATAGCAATACAAAGCTATAGTTATTAAAACTACAACACCAAAAAATCAAGAATATAGTGATCACAATTAGCACACACATTTCAATAACAACTTTAAATATCAATGACCTCAGTTCTCCAATCAAAAGATAAAGCTGATTGAGTATATATAGAAAAAAATCCATCTATTTATTGTCTGTAAGAAACACATCTTTACTTTAAAGATAGGCACTTTTCTTAGAGTAAAGAGATAGAAGAAAGTACGTCAAACAAATGGGTCCAGGAAGCAAGCAGGCATCACTATCTAAATATCCCACAAACTGGACTTCAGCCTAAAACTAATCAGAAAAAATACACTATAAGACCTGCTTCTATTTATATTTTGTTTCTAAAATTTTTCATAAAATATATTTTGATTGCATTCTTTTCCCTACCCCAACTCTTCCTAGACACTCCCTGTTTCCATCTAACTTCATGGTTTTTTTCTAAACAAACAACCCAACAAAACAAACAAAAACCAACCAACCAAACAAACAAAAAGCACAGAGTATATTTTGTGTTGGCCAACTACTCCTGAGCATGAGACCTGTTCTGGAGTGTGGTTGGTAATCTCAGTGTCAGTCCATTGGAGAAAATAGTTTCATTTTCCAAGCAGCTATCAATTACAAATAGATTAGTCAGTGTTGGGACTTTGGGTCCACTTCCCCTTCTCAATGCTGGAATTTTGTCTGACTTGTACTTAGTGTAGGTCTTGTTCATGCTTTCAAAGCCCCTATGCGTATTGGCCCTGTTGTGTCTAGAAAATGCCATTTCCTTGAAGTTGTCTACCAACTTCAGCTCTTATAATCTTTCTGTTTTCTTTTCTGCATAGATTCTGAGCCCTGAACAGAGGAGTTTGACAGAGACATATCATTTAGGGCTGAGTGCACCAAATTCACTCTCTACACATTAACAGTTGTGGGTCTCTGTGTTAATTATCATCCACTGCAAGAAGAAACTTCTCTGATAAGGGTTGTACTGATCTGTGCTTATATCAATGTGTTATTAGCAGTCATTTAATTGCTAGGTTCATTTAACATCATAATAGTAGGATTTCCCTTAGGAAATGAGCTTTCTAATGTCAGGTTTTTGCTCTTATTAACGGTATCCATTATGCGTTCAATCTTATGAAGTGGGCTTTATGTCCAACCAAAAAGTAGTTGGTTAACATCATAACAGTTGTGCCTCTATTGCTTCAGAACATTTTACAGGCTGGTCTCTATTGTAGCTCACAAAGTTTGTAGCTGGGTGAGATTTAAAATCCTTCCTATATATGTATATATTTTAGGAAGCTTTTATGGTAGTAGATTTTTTGCATGGCTTTTCAAAATGCCTTGAGGTTTAGTTATTCCTCCCATATTCCCCATTTTACCTTGTTCTCCCATATATCACTCCACTTAATATTCCTAATTTTGTTTAAGGTTGAAACAAGACCATACCCAAATCTGTTAAACTCTATACCCACTGCCTCAGATAAAAGTAGAATCCTGGAGATCCAGATGGGGCCTCATTTCTTTCTCCACTTCACCCACACACCTTACCTCTGGGAGGAATTGCCACTATACTATCTTTTATTCTGAGTCCTTTGGGATACCAGAGCTATTCATGAGAATATTACACAAACATGGATCTGCCTTTCCCTTCAGGTACTCAGTCTTTGACAAGGATGACCAGTTTATTGGCTACACCTTCTTATAGAAAATTTATGATATATCCATTTTAAATTTAAAATTTATATATGTCAGTTTCTACAGGCCCCTGAGGTCTTGTCCCAAGAAAATGAAGAGGCCAACATAATTCTGCATACAGTCGTGTGGTGTATTGAATAAAAATGGCTCCCCAAAGGCTCATATATTTCAATACTTAGTCACCAGGGAGTGGCCCTACTTGAGAAGAAATAAAAGTATTTGAAGTTGTGGCCTTGTTGGAGGAAATATGTCACTGGGGGGTGGGCTTTGAGGTGTCAAAAATCCCACACCAGGTCCAGCATCTTTCCACAGTACCAATTTTGCTGCTTGCTTTCTGACACGAAGATAATCCTCTCTGAAACTGTAAACAAGCTCCTAATTAAATGTTTTCTTTTTTTTAATAAGAATTGCCGTGGTCATGGTGTCTCTTCACAGCAATAGAACAGTGACTAAGACAGAAGTTTATACCAGGAATGGGGATTGTTGTTATATGCCTAAGTATGCTGTTTGTTAGATGAATATAGAAGACTTTGTATTAAAAAAAAAAGCAGTTGAATGTTTTAAGTAGAATTTACTGGGCCATTCTAGCAGGAGCATGGAAGACGGCAATGCTGACAGCAATGTAAATTATACCCACCTCAAGAGGTTTCAGAGGGGAAGAATATTAGTAAGTGACCTAGATATCATTATTGTGATATTTTATTAAAGAATGTGACTGCTTTTTGCCTTTGTTATAAAATTCTGCCTGAGGAGAAATTAAAGTCTTAGATTAATGGTGTTGGCAGAGTAAACTTCAAGACAGCCTACGATTGAATGTGCCCTGTGGTTATTAGTAATCACTCTTATGCAGATCTATAATGAAATGAAGCAAGCTGGATATAGAGAAATGCAAAATGTACAGTTTCAGGGGAAAAGGAGCACCAGAAAGTGATGAACTCTGACGTCAGACTTGGAGATGCAGTTTGGAATTTGCCTAGCTGGTTTTTGGTCTTGTTTTCATGCAGTATTTCCTCACTATGATCTCGTCCCTCACATTTGGAGTGGTAATGTATATTCTATGTCATTATTTGTTAGAAGTATGCGACCTACTATTTTATTTTGATTCTATAGGGGTTACAGTTAAGAGATTGCCTTGAGTCTCAGAAGAGACTTTGAACTTTTAGACAGTTTTGAAACTGCAATACTCTGGGACTTTTGAAGTTGTAAAGAATGTGTTTTGCAATATGATAAGCCTATGGGGTCCAGGGAGTGGAATGTGGTGGTTTGAATAAGAATGGCCCCCATGGGGCAGTGGTAGCACACACCTTTACTCCCAGCACTTGGGAGGCAGAGGCAGGTAAGCAAGCCTGGCTAAGTTATCTCTGTTATCTCTGTCATCTTTCTCTTCCTGCTTTCAGGTGCAATCTTGATCTCTGTCCCAGGTGCTGGTCAACTTTTTGTTAGTTTGACACAAGCTAGAGTCATCTGGGAAGAGTGAAGCCCAGTTTTGAGAACTCCTCCCTCTGAACTGGAGGCATGCCTAGGGGCACAGTTTTGATTATTGGTTATTGATGTGAGAGGGTCCCAGCCACTGTGGGCAGTGTCATCCAGCCAGCAGGTGGTGCTGGCTTCTAAGGAAGCAGGCTGACAAAGCCAGGGGGAGCAAGCCAGTAAGTAGCACTCCTCTGTAGTTCTGCTGAGCTGAGCTCCTTCCTCCCTCTAGGTCCTTGCCTTGAATTTCCTCAATAATTATAAGCCGGCAAACCCTTTCATCCTCAAGTTTCTTTTGGTTACAGTGTTTCCCACAGCAATATCAAACAAACTCGGCAGATACTATTAGCAGGTTTGTGGAGTATTGCCACGATGACAACCTGACCTTATTACTTTCAGGAGAATTGTAGGAGGCGTTTGGAACTTTGGATTAGACAAGCTGTTGAGTTTTCAAAGCTTAATTGGCTATTGTGGGAGCTTGAAAGAAAAGAACGTTGAGGGCAATGCAGATGTTGGAGTCTCGCTTGTGATATTTCAGAGGGAGTCCCTAAAAGACTATCGGGGCTATTTGAGTGTGAACAAAGCCTCCTAAAAAGAAGCTGTGTTTGGCAGAAACTGATTGGCCAATTAGAATTTTAGTGCTATGGAGAAATTGGAATGTTGCATGTACAAAAGGCTGATTATCTTATTCTGGGCTAGTTCTAGCTCCTCGTCCAGCTCCTTGCCCACCTCTGTGTCAGAATTAGCATCTTATGATTTATGTAGTAGATAAAAATAATAATACTACTTTTTAGACTCTCCTGGCTTAGAGGACCACTAGCTTCCACCAACCAAAACGCTAAGAATGGAGTCTCATCAGATAGCATCTCCCTTCTCACTGTACTCTCCTTTAAGATGTACCCACCAAGGCATTTTAAGCTTGACTTGATTTAAAAATTTCCTTATTCTAAAAGCTTCCTGAAACTGCTTTTACATTGGAATGTGGAATTTGGGGTAACTGAAATATGTGTTTCTGGGAAATGGTCTCTCAAAGAGTTAAATATCTCCTATTCTCTTTAATTTGAGAGCTGTGGTTTGATGCTTGTGTTTACAAGTGAGATATTTTGTCTTAAGGATCAGTGGCTTCTGGTGAGCTGAAGAATCAGAGCCAAGTTCTATTGAAGTGAAACCTTTGCTTTACTGGGATAATTGATGCTTCTTGGCTGGAGCTGAGATATCAGCTGTGATGAAGATGAGGTAAGCATTCTTGGGGTATAGCTTTCTGGGGGTGTTTTCTCAGGGTTAGCACAGAGACCTGTGTTTCAGAGGAAGCCAAGGCCTCACCTTAAGTTGGCAGCTGACTAGGTAATGTGTTAGAGTTCCCTATAAGGTACCACAGAAACAGCAGGGTTGAAAAGGTCATGGAGAGCAGCTGAAGTTTAGCTCAGTGAAAGGCCCAGAGCCATTGCTCAAGGTGCAGCTTCGGCTGCAGTGGAAATTCCAGGGATAAAGGGGACATTGAGAGAATCTGAGCCTCAGTACCACGTGACTAGCTTGGAGTAGCTGCAGAGATGACAGGAGAGGTTATCAGTAAAGGTGCAGTTTCTGTCAGAGTGGAGAACCTAGAATACTGGAGATGCCAGAGCAGGGGGATGACTGCCAAGGACAACGGGCACTGTGCTGTGGCCTCCCAAAGCTACAATCTGAGTGTTTCAGATGGGGGATGATTGCCAAGGACAACGGGCACTGAACTGCGGACTCCCAAAGCTACACTCTGTGTGATTCAGATGGCAGAATCAGAGACGTGCAGCTGCCTGGACAGTTTGCTGTCCACAGGATCATGAGCTTCAGATGCTGGCACTGAGCTAAAGCATTCGATTGATATTTCTGAATGTTGGTTTTGCTTTGAATTTGATTCTAATTGTTTCCTTTTTTTTCCTCTTGGAAGAAGTATTTGACTTGTTTTTAAAGTTGAGAAATTGTAGACTTTTAAAGAGATGTTCGATATTTTATAGAGATTGGACTTTTAAAATGTTGAAATTTTAAAGAAATGGGACTTTTAAAGTTATTCTGTGTTTTATATTGTGATAGTAACATGAGTTCTTAGGCATGAATGAGAAAGGAAACAATATGGTTTAATGATGTGGGGGGGGGTAGGTAGGGCTGGAGCGATGACTCAAAGGTTAAGAGCACTGACTGTTCTTCCAGAGGTCCTGAGTTCAATTTCCAGCAACTTACAACCATCTGCAATCAGATCTGGTGCCCTCTTCTGGCACGGAGGTGTACAGGCAGGAGAAACATTATATACATAATAAATAAATAAATAAATAAATCTTAAAAAATAAAGAAGTTGATTTCATTTAAAAAACAATAGCATGTGAGTTAAGTTGACAAAAATGTCAACTATGATCATTAGTTTGTCAACTTGACAAAAGGTAGTGTCACCTAAATGCTGTTAGATCAGACTGTAGGTAAACCTGGTGGCACATTTTCTTGATAATGAGTGATATTAGAGGGCCCAGCCCACTGTGGGTAGTATCATTCTTTGGGTAGGTTGTCTTGGATTTTATAGATATATGTATATATAAAATAGGATCAACAAGCCAGTGGAGGCAATCCAGTAAACTGCATACATCTGTGTCTCTTCTTCTGCTCCTGTTTCCAGGATTCTGTCTTGCCATCCTACCCTGATTTACCTCAGTGATGTAATGTGATCAGGATGTGTAAGACAAATAAACCCTTTTATCCTCAAGGTGCTTTTGGTCAAATATTGTCAAATATCCCATTCCTTCCCAAGTGATGCTTTCTGTGCTGTTCAATAAAAAGGAAAGCAGAGCTCTGTGTTATGGAGATGTCTACAGCTCACAGATAGATAAACACACAGAGACACACACAGACACAGGGGCAGATTCACAAAGCAGGCTCACACAACAGACAGAGAAAAGAAGATACGGGCAGCATGAAAGAGAGAATTCAGATCTGGACTTGTGATGTTTAAGTGACTCCAAGGGGGTTTTCTTTTGTTTCTTTCCTGAATACAACACTGATATATTATTGGTGACTCAGAGTTAATCTGTGAAAAGGAAGAACATTTCATCTAATGAATGAACTAATTCTTGGTTCCAGGTATTGATTTTTTTTTTTTTTTTTAAGTTTTGTTTAAAGTCAGTGAGCATTGATTGATGTGGGCAAACCCAATCACTGACTTCCAGTACCGGAATCATGAAGAGAATTATCTGTGATGCTGTACCCATACTTTGGTAATAAAGCTAGTGTTTACAAGTGGCCAACAAGCTGAGGATATGCCTCAGTATTTGCTGTAATAGGAGTGACGGGCTAAGTTCCTTGCACCCAGCTGCCTGCATGGCTAGATTTATACCCGAAATAATTACATGGAAACTGTATTCTTTTAAACACTGCCTGGCCTGGCCTATTAGTTATAACCTCTTATTGGCTAGCTCTTACATATTGATCTAACCCATTTCTAATATTCTGTGTAGCACCATGAGCTGGCTTACCAGGAAAGAGCTTAACTTGCGTCTGTCTGGAGTGGGAGAATCATGGCCACTGCCTTATTCGGCTTCTTTCTCCCAGCATTTTGTTCTGTCTACTCCGCCTACCTAATTTTCTGTCCTATCAGGGCCAAGCAGTTTTCTTTATTAATTAACCTATGAAAACAACAGATAAATACAAGACCCACCTCCATCAAGTATTTGCCTTTATAAGTTGGAATAAATGATAGGATTGAAGGTTGCTATCTGCTCCAAGTTGATCCCCTCCCTGCTCACATGTAGCTTTCCATAGAAGATCTTCCCAGAAGATGGATATCGTAAGAAAATGCCAGCACATGAGCAATAGGACACTGGAACAATAACCTCAGTACAAATGTGCCAGAGCCCCTTAATCTCAGCACCTCCTTTTGTTTTCACCGAGCGTAAGTCTGAAGTTGTCTAAATTAAACACAATACAAAAACCAGTTTTATTAGTAAGAACTAAAGTAATAATAAGTAAATCAATCAATCAATCAATACCTGTCCTTTTATTCTGATCAAGAAAATAAATCGGGCGGTGGTAGCATGTAGGGCCCACAGGTCTACCCCTCCTCCCAGGGTCCATATTGAGGATAACAAAACATCTTGTTGTAGTTTCTGGCGAAACATCTTGTTTGTTCCTGTGCTCCCTCTGCCCACCCTGGTGGCTACATGGGAGTTGTTTGCTCATCTTGAGCCTGGTAATTTCCCACCTGTTTGGAGGATTTCTACTGTGCAACATTTAGGTATATAAGGCTTTCTCTAAGCTTGAATAAACGGTATTCTGCATTCCCTCTTCACAAATGACCCACGACTCTTGTGTTCCTTAATCTCCAGCCCCTTGCGAGATCCCATAATGCAGGCGCTACAGGGGCACATACCTTTAATCCCAGCACTTGGGAGGCAGAAGCGGATGGATCTCAGAGAGTTTGAGGTCAGCCTGGTTTTACAAAGTGAGTTCAAGGACAGCCAGGACTGTTACACAGAGAAGCCCAGACTTGAAAAAACAAACAACAAAAAACAAAACAAAAAAAAGGAAAGAAAAAAATAGAAAAACCAGCAGACTGTCCATGGAGGGGCTCCCCTCTCTCTGTTCACCCACACCCAATCTCTCAGGCTCATTAGGAAACAACCTAGATGTCCCTCGACAGAAGAGATAATAAAATGTGCTATATTTACACTATGGAATATTACTCAGCTGTTAAAAACAATGACATCATGAAATTTTGCAGGTAAATGAATGAAACAAGAAAAAAAATCATCCTCAGTGAAGTAACCCAGACCAAGAAAGACAAATATAGTATGTATTCACTTAAAAGTGGATATTAACTAAAAAGTAAATAATAACCAAGCTACAATCCTTGGACCCAAAGAGGTTAAGTAAAGGGCAGGTGTCTCGGGATGATGTATGGATCTCCCTGGGAAGGGGAAATACAATAAGATTTGTGGGTAAACTGGGATGTGGGGGTGACAGGAGTAGGAGAGGGTAAGAGCGGGTTAGATGCAGGGAGAGAATGTAGGGAGCAATGGCTGGAATTGGGAGGCATTGGGGGGGCAGCATGAAAACCTAGTGCCATGGAAACTTCCTGGAATCTATGAAAGTGATCTTATGAAGGCTTTTAGTAACTGGGGATATGGAATTTCAGTTGGCCATCTCTTCCTTGCCAATGGTAGCTCATTGAATGGGAACTCTAGTTTGGTTAGACAATACGTAAGAATCTTAAGTTCATTTTAAAATTGTCTTAGAATTACATCCTCATGTGCTGAAAATACTTTTAAAGATAATAATGGTTCTATTACCACTGAGAAGTTATTGCAGTGATAGATGTTGTAGTGTGTGGTCTAGTATTCCAAAGGGAGAGAAAGAAGAATTCTCCAGATTTGTCCATTCCAGCCAGCCAGCTTGATATTTGACTTAAGGATTGGGAAAAATATTTTATATGGCATGATAAAAGGAAGTTGTGGTTGCTGAAACCAGCACTTAATAAAATGCAAGTCACGCTGAAAGCAACAAGATTTCCTCTTTTAAAAGAGAATTTTATATGCAAAACCAATCAGAAAAATGCCAGTGACAAGTAAATATTTCAAGAGTATGTGGAAATGGTTATATAAGATTTTGATATGCTAGTATATATTTAGAATACCCAAATAAGCATCCTTTATAAGTTACTCAACTACATAATCTATATTCTGTAGAATGTTTGATAAAATCTTGAAGATCTTGGAGTATGCAGAACATTGTGAAATAACACACTAGTCCCAGTGGTCGTTTCCATGAATAGAGAACCCTTGGCATCCTGTGCTTATTTATAAGTGTCTTTGGTTTTCTCAAGGGTTTCTCTGTGTAACAGTCCTATCTGTCCTGGAACTAGTTCTGTAGACCAGGCTGACCTTGAACTCACAGAGATCCACCTAAGCCTGTCTCCCAAGTGCTGGAATTAAAGATGCTTGCCACCACCACTGGCGATGGTTGTTGTTGTTGTTGTTGTTGTTGTTGTTGTTGTTGTTGTTCTTCTTCTTCTTCTTCTTCTTCTTCTTCTTCTTCTTCTTCTTCTTCTTCTTCTTCTTCTTCTTCTTCTTCTTCTCCTCCTCCTCCTCCTCCTCCTCCTCCTCCTCCTCCTCCTCCTCCTTCTGAACACAGAGTCTTTCCAACCAAGGAGAATTGAAAAGCAGATTATATAAAAATATAATACTTATGGAATGAGCAATGTTGTCCCCAGTCTTGATTTCAGGTTGTTTAATGACTGGGTTTTATTTTCCCAAAGTTAAAGGCTACATTAAGAAAAATGCTTGCTAAAATGTTATAAGGATCAACATACTTAAAGTGCACACGCATGAAGAAAGCACCAGGATCCAATTGAAATGAGAGGGAAAGGACTGAATGGAACTTCTAACAGAATGGCCAGATTTGCTCTCACTTATTGTCAATGAAATGGAATGAAAATTAATATTCACAAGTATCATACAACAACAAATTTGCACAGTCATAGACAAGCATGGTATTTTCTGTGTATTAAAAGCAGGTTCCTGTATCGTTATTGGGAGTGGACAAAGAATTTGGGGGTTAAATTAATGATTTGGTTTAAGAGTCTCAACAATGTTCAAAACCAGCAATTCCGTTTCTAAGGAAACAGCGCCCTTTAGACTGATAATCAGAAGTTCTCCCTGAGTTTTAGGTGTAAAAGCGTTTCTCCTCATGCTGTGTGTGTGTGTGCGTGTGTGTGTGTGCATGTGCGTGTGTGCGCGTGTGTGTGTGTGTGTGAGAGAGAGAGATTGAATTTAGTATTTTTTTGAGATTTTTTCTATGAGTTTCTTTAGTTTAGCATACTGTGATGGGAGTGCTATCTAGGCTGTCCAAAGTCTGTGAAAAGTTTTTGTACCCCATAAGCCTCTCCACCGAGGCAATAATTCAGATCAGACCAAATCAAACCGAATTAGAAAAAGCCCAGGTTTAATGGATACCAACGCTCCCGGATGACTTCCCAGCTCCTCAGAGAGGAGCAGGGGAAGGAAGACTGGAAAACAATGTATTTGTTCTCTGGGGTGCTATTTAAATACCCTGTGGGAGTGGTCTTTTGCATCTCTGGGGAGGGGTCATCGGTTGGCTGGCTGTCTAGGAGGTGGAGTCTGGACTGAGGAAATGCACAGAAGGAGCTTGGTATGGAACTTCCACTGGAACATTCCAGGTTCTTTGGATATAGGGATGCCAGTGGCTGGGGTTGATGCTTCTACCCAAACATCCGGATGCCAGTGGCTAGGGTGAGGCTTCTACCCATACAGTTTGGATTGAATATTAAGACTTTTATGAACTCATGGGTGGGAGTTATGACTTAACACGCTTAAAACATTCTCCAGGCCTTCCCCATTCCGCGGCCATACTTTGAAGGAAGTACTCCACCTCTTAGAATCTCAAACTCCTCGAGTCCAGGGCGGAAACCCCTAGAGGAACAGCAAAAAGTAATCGTTAAACTAAGTTTTGAAAGACTTACGCTACTTCTGATGCATAAGAACTCAGTGGAATTAGATCTGCTATTAGTACTGCTTAGATCTACCTGCTGGGAAAAAGATGGAGGACATGTAACCTGCACAGAACCTCGCCAACCGTGTAGGCGCTAGCGTCAATGCATGAGCACATTTTTTAACCCTTTAAAGTAACAAAAGCCTACGTAAGACTTGCCTGGAAAGCAGTTATGCCTCTGCTCTTGTCTTTCCTAGCTAAGGACCACCCAGAGATGAAAGTGGGACTTAGCTGAGCGCTAAATACCTGTGGTGAAGTTTTCAGCTTCAAGAGGCTCAGAAATTAGGAATAAGCGTGCTAATCCTTTTATGGGAATATGGAAAGCTTCAGGCTACTTTAAATTTAGCTGAAAGTGCTCACGCTTCCTCCTTGACTTAAAAAAAGAATCCGGATTTGACTCCAACACATCAACCGTTGAGCTTAAGATTCAGAAGTCAAGACACATGAAGGTAGGGAATTCTTGGACAACAGACACACAGGGCCAGCTGGTTGCCCTAGATTCTCGCAACTGTGGTCTTGTAGCAATCCTGGTCAGTGTAGTGTTTTGCCCAAAAAAACGAAAACACAGCTCTCTTTCCTACTTGGAACTTACTTGTGACAGCTGCGGAAAAACAGGAAGTGATTGGAATGCTTTCACAGCCTTTCTGGACCTCGGCTGCTTTACTGCCTCGCTCAGCTGTGCAGGGGTAAAGCACCCGCGGAAAGCCTCATTGAGCTCTGCTTGCTAGTCGGGTGCATGTCAAATGCAAAGCTGGTTTAAGTGCTGTAATTGATTTCTTATTCATGTGTTATTTTTGCCCTTATTTGCTCGGGCTTGGGGAACGGCAGGATTATTGAAACTAGTTGGGGGAGGGGAGGGAAAGAGGGAAAAGAAAGGAACTAGGAACGAGGAACCAGGAGAGGAAGTTAAATGTAGCTCCCCTCCCTGTCTTTATTTAGGGAACCCAATATGGCATCTTGCATGAGGAGCTTGTTCTCTGACCACAGCAGATACGTGGAATCTTTCCGGAGGTTTCTAAATAATTCCACGGAACACCAATGCATGCAGGAATTCATGGACAAGAAGCTGCCAGGCATAATAGCAAGGTAACAAAAAGGCATTTCTGTCAGGGGGCTAACCTGTGGGCCAAAGATAGGTGGAACCCAGCCCAAGGGGTAGGCAGAGGTGGAGGAAACCCCGGGGTTAGGTCAGAGCTGATCACAGCTGCCTGCTGCTGCCCGGCTCTGCCTAAACCGAGTGGCCTTGCTATGCAGCTCCCTGTTTGCTTTACCGACCAGGAGACTGATTTGTGCTGCGGAGCTGGCCGCAGGATAAGCATTAACCATTTGAAGCCTTCACAGGCACAAGCCCAACCGTATCTGGGTAAAAAAAAAAAAGATACAAATCACTAACTTCAGATTTCCTTCTAACTTCCTTTCAAATTTTATGTTAAGAAAAAAAAAAAAGGGTCCCAAAGAGATTCTGCTTTTCTTGTCCTTAGAATCAAATATAGGTAAACTGCAGAATATTGCTTGCCCCAGGGCATAGAATTAGTGCTTCTCGATTCAAATAATACTGATTTAAATTCATTTCCTTTGTCTGTAATTATAATCATTCTCCCAAAAGCTGTCATTTCCTTTCAACTTAATGTTATCAATATGATCTTAAAACAGAATGATTTTACCATTATCAGAAGCTGGTTTCTGTCCTTCTCACAGACTGCCTTATTTATCATTTATTTTTGATTAATGTGTTCAATGTGTCCCAAAGCTGATAAGCATTATTGAGGTAACAGATTCCACAGGCTAAAGATAATCAAGTCAACTATCTGGGAATAAATCGTTTTGACTCCTTCTGTTTTAAGAAGTAACTATGGAAAACTGGTTAAGAAATGACTGACTGTGGACCTCATTTACAAACAACAAAGAAATCTGGTGTCGTATCTTTTGCTCTCTGAATTTCTCTGTGGAGCTAGTTTCCTGTGATAGTTCCTCTGCCAAACCAGCGCGGACTTCTGGGGCAAATACAGAATTCTGTGCTTCTTTTTTTTCTCTTTCCCTTCTCCTCCTCCTTCTCTTGTCAAGCACTTAAACAGCTGAGTCATTTCCCCAGCCTTGTATTTTCTGTCTTAACAAGGTTAGTGAATTGATGTATAATAGGATAAATGCTATAAAATCTGAATCATCATGGACTCTACACCACACCCTATACACACATAGGTTCCACTAAGTATAAGTGGACTTAGGATTTACAATCAACAGCACAAGAAGTTGGGAGTGGTGGGAAGATAAAGTAGAAATTGGAAGGGAAGATAAAGGAAATCCCCACAGAGTGGAGGCTTCCTGTGAGACCCCAGAGTAGGCACAAATGATACCCCAACACCTGTTTCCACACAAAGATCCTTTATTAAGCTAAGAAGAAAAGTTGAAGTGGCTGCTCAGCCAGAAAAACATCAGTAAATGACCTTGCAGGTGTAATTTTTAAGGGGAGAACAAAGGGAGGGCCTGTGTTAGAATGGGCTAGGATGTGGTGGTATGGTTTGATTGGGCACGTTAATTAGGTGAACCAAAGGGGGCTTTTGATTGCTGGACTTCAATACTTTGATAGCTGGACCTTGGTAGTCAGCCTCAGGAGGAGGAAGTGGCCAAACAAGGGAGTAGACCTTGTGGGCCAGCTTTAGGAAAGTAATCTCACAGTTTTTAGCAAGGCAGAGGGGACTGGGGAGAAGGGCAAGCCTGCCAGAGCCACAGACTGGAGTGAGCTAGTGTCCCTTCAGAAGGAACACTGGGTGAATTTGATCAAAACCTATTATGTATATGTATGACATTTTCAAGCTAAAAAAATTTGAAGTATTAAAGCAGATACCAAGTAGGCAGATTTTATCTGAAATTATAATTTACTTCTTTGGTCCTTTCCATTCATTCCTAAAAATATAGGTTATGGGTTTTTTCCTCAATACTTTTTCAGCTTGCAGAATGCACATTCATCCCTTAGCTTAACCAGATCCTTGATTTTCTTCATCTTCACAGTTTAGTCTGAAGCTGGATGGGTTTTAAGCAACAATGACCCTTCCCTGTCTTTTGAATGTGTCCAGTCTAGATGGAATGTTGACCGTAGAATATGTGACTCAGGAGATTGTGGTTATAACAAAATTCATGCTGTGATGGTAATATAGACAGTCATGAATATCTGACTCCAAATGCCATTATTAAGGAAGTAATTTTACTAGATATGGGGCTCATGCTCTAATTCCAGCGTTTAGGAGACAAAGTTGTCATGAGTTCCAGACCAGGATGAGCCAAAATGTGAGACTCTGTTTCAAAAAAAGAAAACAAAGGAAAAAAAGAAAAATAAAGGAAGGAAGGAAGAGAAAAGGAAAAAGAGGATATATTTAATATATTTTCCTCCTGAAATTACATGCTGCTTCAGGAGCTCTGAACCTTTTTGCTTGAAGTAGTTTTCAAAGCTGTGTGGTGCTACAAAATGCTTTCAAACCTCCCTGTCTTTAAGGGAGAGTTTGCTGAAGTAGGAGGTTGGGTATGGCAGTTGCATATGTAATGCAATTTTTTAAAAAATAAAATGTGTTTGTATTTTAAAAATCCAAATTATTTTAAAAAGCAGATAACAACAGCAAACAGTAAAAAAATAAAATAAAAAAATAAAAAAAACAACAGCAAACAGTGAGTGATTCATTGTCCCAAATACTTTGTCTATGAATTCCACTCTCTAAAGATAGCTACTTTAATTTTTTGTCTATATCAAAATCTTTAGTTTCTTTCGAGACAGGGTTTCTCTGTAGCTTTTTTTTTTTTTTCCCTTTGGAGCCTGTCCTGGAACTAGCTCTTGTTGTAGGCCAGGATGGCCTCGAACTCACCGAGATCCACCTGCCTCTGGCTCCTGAGTGCTGGGATTAAAGGCGTGCGCCACCACCGCCCGGTGTCAAAATCTTCAGTTTCTTATAAAGTTTTTTTTCCTGTAACTTTAAAAAAAGGTATGTTTTGAAATTACCTAGAGCCAGTGAGAAGGAACCACAAAACTCGCAACAAACCCGCTTAGGAGTTTATTAGAGGGGGCATGTACAGGCCTGGGGAGTCAGTGTGCAGAGAGAGAGAGAGAGGAGAGAGAGAGAGAGAGAGAGGGGGGGGGGGGTGCGTCCAGCTTTGTGGTGGCGCATGCCTTTAATCCCAGCACTCGGGAGGCAGAGGCAGGTGGATCTCTGTGAGTTCGAGTCCAGCCTGGTCTACAAGAGCTAGTTCCAGGACAGGAACCAAAAGCTACGGAGAAACCCTGTCTCGAAAAATCCAAAAAACAACAGCTGCTTAGGGCATGCACACAGGGGGTTGGCGTGAGACGTCACACATGCACACAAGGGCTTAGCTGAGCCATATGTGAATGTAAACACGCATTCTCACACATGAGTCTCACGAGCCCTTTAACTTTCAGGCACTTCTGCCTGAGGGCTTGTCTGCACGTGCATTGCTCTAGAACTCGGAAGTACAACTTTATTTGTGGCTGAATACATATTTTCTTCAATTTTGCTACATTCTTGAGGTGCGATTTTTTTTTTTTTTGGTTTTTTGTTTTTGTTGGTTTGTTTACTCAATTTTGAAAGTTTTCAGAATATTGAACTTACTATGATAACTGTCAGGAGTTCATCCTTGAACCAGATGTGTTTCTTAAATTCTTCTTTTACAGATATTTGTTGAATTAAATTTTTTTTTTAAAAAAAAACCTTGATAAATTAAATGCAAACTTGTGTCAGTCTACCTTGCTGCCTCTTTTTAGAACCTTCTCTTTGCCCCTTCATCCAGGGCAGCCACTGTGCACTCAGACTTCCTCCTGACCCTTAAATCTGTATCTGAAAGAAGCCCTAAGAATTTCCTTCCCATGCTGTGGGGGCAATGCACTCTGATTTTAACTTGAAAGCATTGTCTTACTCAGTTTTTTGAAATGTTGCTTCCTAGGATAAGGATACAATAAACACATAACAAAAAACACATAAGTATTTGTTTACTAAAGGAAAAAAAGGGGGAAAGAAGAGGAAACAGACTTAGAGGTAGCACAGACTACCAAGTGCTTGCCCAGGCCCAGGCTTTCCATCATCAGTGTTAAAGGTCCCCAGAGGTCCACAGAACTGTGTCCTTGTGTTCTAGTCTCCAGAGAAATGCCACGTTTTACATGTGAGGTGTGTATAGTAATGTTTCTGTGTCTCTGAGTTCAAGAAAGGAACAGAGCCCATGTTTTCAGATACTCTAAAAGGAGCAATAAAAATAAAAAAATCTGGCCACTTTCATGTCGGCTTCTTGTTTGATCATCGATTTAGTCTTTGCTCTTCAGTGGACTTGACAGGAAGAATTGGGAAAGCACCTTTTATGTTTTTCTCAAATTTTATAACTTTGTTTGTTTGCTTGCCTTTCAGGATTGGAGAAACCAAAGCAGAAATTAAGATTCTGAGCATAGGTGGAGGTGCAGGTATGAACGATACATGTAAAATTTGATATTCTGCTGTAGGCATCATGGTATTTGATAGCCACATTGTTTATACTCTAGAAAGTCACTGTGTTTTACTTTTGTAAAAGATCACCATATACATACTAACAACATCATTCAATTCTAATTAATTGCCCACAATAGACTATAGGCTTTCGGCATTAGCCTTCATTATAGTTTGTAGGACAGATAAGAAATAAAATTTTCTTATTGTTTTTGTAAGTGGAAAAACCAGGATAACTTTGAAGATTATTTCTTATCCAAAGTTATTTACATACATATAGCAAAAGGAAGTTTCAGAAGCTCTTGTGCTTGAGCCCTTTAAGGAGTTGTTCATGTACTTAATATAGTAGTTAATTTACATTATTGTATACGCTCTCTAAAATGAATTGGGCCTCGCTACTCTCTTCTTCTGAATTAATTCTAAAAGTAGTTTTTAATCATTCAAAGCACTTCCTTATCTGTGGTTTATTAGCATCACTTGGCCTTATTATTCTGAAGAGTTTTTATTCTAGGAGAAAAATACTAACTCTGGGAAAGCAGATTGATGAAAGTATCATTTGTAACTACCTTGAGTGAATTGTATAGCTTTGACTGATACGTCAGCTAAGATTTTTCTCATCAGTAAAATGGAAGCACTGAGTCTTATCTATAGGATTATAATAAGGAAGCATTTATAAGGAGCTTAACATATGCTATTCGCCCTGTAAGACAAAGGTTTTTCGTCTCCAAAACAATAAAATAACAAGTTTTGTCTTAAAACTTTATTTTTATGGTATTAGATATCTTTGGCTTAATGTGTTAACATGAAACATGCTGAGATAGCTATGATTACAGCTGACCAAGTGGAACTATACTGGCACTCGTTACTTGGTGTCTTTGATTCTGTTAAATACAAATGTACAGTGCCACGTGAATGAGATGGATTGGAGCCCATATGAACACAAAGGAAATCAAGAGCCCTTTAGTGAAGAAGAATGGCTAGTTTATGGTGGCATTATTTGTCCTGTTTTCATAAAATTCAGCGTGCTATAATGTAATTAAGGCTAATCCTAAAAATCCATTTGCTCTGTTATCTTTAACCGCACAGACCAAGAGAGTAGCAAAGATAAATCAAGAAGGGTACTGTTGTTCATCATGCTCTAGAGAATGTTTAAGCTATGATACTGTGGTTTTGCCTACTGATACTAAAGGACAAGGATTGGAATGGTGATGGATTATTCAAAGGATGTCCCTGTTGATTCACTTACTGGTAGAATAATTTCCAGTGTCTTTGCATATGAGTTTAGTTAGTCTCTAAGTAGGAGAACTGTAACTTCATAGTGTCACATGTGCTCATGTGCTCAGAGAATATGAAAAGCACTACACAACAATAATTAAAAACAATCTCTATCACCCTTTAGATAATTGTCTTTTAATATAAAGTTAATTGAATTTCTAATACAAATATATCCACATACTTTCTTTTTTGATGTTAGTTTGTTTTTGTTTTTTAGAGACAGGGTTTCTCCGTGTACCCCTGGCTGTCCTGGAATTCACTCTGTAGACCAGGCTGCTCTGAAATTCAGAGACCCGCCTGCCTCTGTCTCCCAAGTGAGTGCTGGGTTTAAAGGCAGGCACTACTATGCCTATCTATGTGTCCACATTCTTATGAGCTATCTTATAAAGAATATCCAGCCTATACACTGACTGTTTACATTAACATGCACCTAGGTGCTAATAGGATTCATCAAAATAAAGGGGAGAATACTTTGAGTATTCTCTTTCACTGGAGGCTGAACATTGTATTGATACCAGGCTCTACCTTGGAGAGAATATGAAATACCTTTAAGATCATTCTTCCTAACAAACTGAAGAAGAACTTGAAGAAAAATTCAAATTCTTTTTTTTTTTTTATTAATTAATTTATTTAATTATTAAAGATTTCTGCCTCTTCCCCGCCACCACCTCCCATTCCCTCCCCCTCCCCCAATCAAGTCTTCCTTCCTCCTCAGCCCAAAGAGCAAGCAGGTTTCTCTGCCCTGTGGGAGGTCCAAGGACCACCCACCTCCATCCAGGTCTATAGCCATTACGTGCAATAGGATCAAGAACCCATTGCCATTGTTCTTCAGTTCTCAGTAGTCCTCATTGTCCATTATGTTCAGCGAGACCGGTTTTGTCCCATGCTTTTTCAGACCCTGGCTAGCTGGCCTTGGTGAGTTCCTGATAGAACATCCCGTACTCACTCAAATTCTTTACTTAGCTTTCATTAACCAAATGAAATAAACAAATAGTACATTTAATAGTTGCTTGGACAAAGTGCTCTTGTTATGAATGAATGGTATTTCATGTCGTTTGAATTTTCATATGGCAGCTAGGGAATGCATCTGGCAACCTAAAGGCAAGCGCTGTCCATTGAGGCCTCATATCCTTGCCTTAGAGAATCAGGACCTGTCATATTTTTACCAAGGAGATTTATAACATCCTTGAGCTTGATTGTACTTCTGAATCTGTCTCTGAACTCTAATCTCTTGCAAGTATAGCCTTTGATCCTGGTCTGTACTTTGTGTTCAGTTCCCACAATGCTTCACAGCATCTCAGCAGTCTTAGCTCACCAGACTGGGCTCTGCTTTCATCATCTGTGTGTTCTGTTCTCAGATGCATAGGCAACTCCTGCTGATTGTCTTCATCCGTCTGGTGAACAAGTTCTTTCCATTCATAGCAGTGATACCGTTTCTTCCAGCACAACTGAGCAACACATACCCAAAGCAAACAAACTAAAAAACTCCATAAGTAAATTGTTACTTATCATGGGTAATACAAAAGTTAGAGAGAACTAAATTCAATAATCTAATCCTATCCAGCTTTTTATTTGAATTCCCATTAACCTATTATGTTATGTACAGGTAGTATGAACTGTTTCATAATATTTTGGTAGTAATTTTACTGTTATCAGTTGAGAGCACTTGGGTTAAATAAATTTTTGTTATGAAATACATAGACACCAGTATTTCTATACAGGATAAAAAAAATAGGAAAGCTTTTAATTCATTCTCATTTTACAAATAAGTAACTTGAGCATTATTAGGTAGAAGAAAGCCCAGGGTCCAACAAATTGTACAAAATGGATGTAAAATTATTATTATTATTATTATTATTATTATTATTATTATTATTTTGGGATTTTCGAGACAGGGTTTCTCTGTAGCTTTTTGGTTCCTATCCTGGAACTAGCTCTTCTAGACCAGGCTGGCCTCGAACTCACAGAGATCTGCCTGCCTCTGCCTCCTGAGTGCTGAGATTAAAGGCGTGCGCCACCGCCACCGCCCGGCTGGATGTAAAATTATTAACTTGATAATAATAAATAATTTATAAATGGCCAAAATTTGAAAAATATGATCCTTGGGGCTGGAGAGATGGCTCAGCGGTTAAGAGCACTGGCTGCTCTTCCAAAGGACCTGGGTTCAATTCCCAGCATCCATGTCACAGATCATCGCTGTCTATAACTTCAGTTCTAAGGGATTTGACACCTTCACACAAGACATACATGCAGGCAAAACACCAACGCATGAGAAATAAAAAGTACATTTGTTATAAGGTTGAAAAAGAGAAAATATGATCCTAGCAGATTTTCTTTTCAACCCCTTTCTCAAATAAAATGTTAAGAGAACACAGATGTTTATTGGTTCCAGCTGTTAGGTAAGCAAGTGGGCCGGTGTGTCTCGTAATTTAGCATAGCGGCAGGACAAATATAATTAGAGTGGGGACAAATGAGCTGAGTGTCTGCTAGGCTTAGAAAGCAGTGTAATGGTGGCCCTGTGGCTTTCGAGGAATAATAGTGTGTGACCTGTTCAGACTAATGCAGCAACAGAGGACCAGACCTGAGCAGAAGAAACCCTACAGGCTCATGGTGCCAGGTTACCCTCCTTGTGGGCAATTGTTTTAGAGAGAAAGAAACTCCAAAGTTTGGTTGTTTGAATACATGGGTATATTTACAGTTTAATAATACTGGTATAGTTATCTTTAGACAGAGCGTGGTTGCTTTTCCTGAATGCCTGTTAACCGGGGTCATCATGCCTGCCTGCCTAGTGTAATAGTTCTTTTCCTGAAAGACGCATAGGACCTAATTAGTGGCTGCTGGCCAAGGTTGTGACCTCTTAAACTGCCTAGCTGAGGCATGCTCTTTTAGCTACATTTTGCTTTTGTATAACTTATTTTTTAAAGCAAGTTTATTGGTAAATCCTTTGTAACATCAGTGTATTACTTCCATTTCTTCCTTCACTAGGAGATGGCAGGAAGCAAAGGTTAATGTTTAGCTATCAGGATTAATAAATTGAGAATGATGGAAAACAGAGATTTGTGGATGAGAGAGCAAGAAAAATTAACTTGAATGTACTTATTGCTGTCTTTAGATAGTTCCTGTTGAAAATCCCACAAAGTATTTGTTCTTAGAAATTGAAAGCCCAAGAGAGTGAAGTTTCAGTTGACTATAAGAATTTGCCAGTGGGGTGGTAGTGGCACATGCCTTTAATTCCAGTACTCAGGAGGCAGAGGCAGGCAGATCCTTGTCAGTTTGAGGCCAGCTTGGTCTACAAAAGCTAGTTACCAGACCGTTAGTTCCAGATGTGTTAGAAGAGGTCGTAAGCACTAGTATTTTGAATGTGTGGGCCATTATAATTACTTATGGTCTAAAATTCTATGGCTTTGTGCGTACCCTTCTAGGAAATTGCCTCTCTATGCACAGGGCTGTCACAGTGTTTGGTTCTGTTGAAAATGTGAAAATTTTTAACTTTTTTTTCATTTAATACATTTAGATCATATTTTTTTCTTCTTCCATGGCCTTCTTGATATGCACTGAAACTTTAGTCAAGGTCTTAACTACTTGTAACTTAAAATGGCTAAATTTTGAATTATTAATATATGGCAAAGTAGCAGTTATTACATTATGAGAAGGAAGGAGATGATGGAACACAGGAGTACAAGACATTGGAGATGATGGAACATGGGGTATAGGACATTGGAGGTGATGGAACATGGGGTACAGGACATTGGAGGTGATGGAACACGGGGTACAGGACATTGGAGGTGATGGGACACAGGGGTACAGGACATTGGAGGTGATGGAACACAGGGGTACAGGACATTGGAGGTGATGGAACACAGGGTAGAGGATATTGGAGATGGAACACAGGGTAGAGGATATTGGAGATGGAACACAGGGTACAGGACATTGGAGATGATGGACATAGGGGTACAGGACATTGGAGATGGTACACAGGGTACAGGGCATTGGAGATGGTACACAGGGTACAGGGCATTGGAGCTACTGTAAAAGCAGAGCTGACAGATTCATTGAGCTCACTTAATAAGGGTTGAAATAGTAAAACATGATAATTTGCAAAGTGCAGACAAAACTACCATCATTTGTAAATTGAAAGACTATTTATGAGATGTAGTGTTGGTTTACTGGTTATGAACCATTGCTGCTCTTCCAGTGGATTTGGCTGGATTCCTAGCACCCACATGGAAGCTCACATTCATCAGTATCTCCAGTCCCACGGGATCCAGTGTCCTCTTTGGCCTCTGAGGACATGGTACATATATGCTTCACAGATATACAGACAGGCACACACACACAAACTAATTTTAAAAATTAAAAAGATTATATACTTTGAAATGCATATATGTTCAGTTGTGTAGCCATAGGATTAATAAGAATGAAAGAGTGGTCTCTCTCTCTCTCTCTCTCTCTCTCTCTCTCTCTCTCTCTCTCTCTCTCTCTCTCTCACACACACACACACACACACACACAAACACACACATACATGATATGTCATGATGTGGTTTTGCAATTTTCCTGAAATATAGATTTGTATCTTGCAGATCCTTGGGTCTGTTGTGATGTAGTCTCTTCATTGGAGAATGGGGTTCTGCATGACCTTTGCTATTAAATAATGCAGTACAGTTTAGAACACAGACACTAGGGTGGGGAAATGGCTCAGGATTAAGAGCATTTCTTGTTCTTGCTGAGGACTGGCATTTGGTTACATGTATCCATGTCGGGGGGCTTATAGCATCCCATAACTCCAGCTCCAAGGGATCCAATGTGCTCTTCTGGCCTCTGTGTGCACTTGTCTACAGATGGTACACACAGGCACATGTATGAATGCGTGCTCACAAAAGTAAAGGCAAACATATTAGTCTTAAAAATTTAAATTATTGAGTTAATATATAATAGCTATATTCAATAACTATTGTATATATTTAAGTATAAACACTTATCTTTATATACTGTAATATTTATAGTAATCCTTTAACATAGGCTATATTGGGCCTAATTTGTAGATATGAAATATAAGATAGAAAATCAACAAATATGCAAGTGAACTTGTTATAGTGAGGCAGCTTTTCAAATTTTTTCGGTGCATTTGTTGTCTTGAGTTTTTTCTTTGTTTCTGCTTTCATTTTAAAAGAGATGTCATTCTGTAGTTTAGTCTGGACTTGAACTCATGATCCTGGTGCCTCAGCATCTTGACTAGCACCAAGACATTCTTAGATGTTTTCTCCTTCTTTATATTCTGTAGTGATTGTCTACGCACTTTATTTTCAGACGAGAAATGAGCTCTTAGAGGTTTGTCATTCTGTGAGAACGTGACTCGACACTTGCCAGGCGTTACTATTCTTCTGACATCTCTTGGGGGCTTCATTTCAAATCGAAGAAGCTCATGTTCAGATGCCTGGGATCTTCAAGGGTTTAAGATATTTATCATCCAGTAAGAGGTGGCAGAGTTGAGGGCTGAAATGCAAACTCAAGTCTAATTTTCCTTAAAGTCTTAATTGCCTTTAGTAATTCTGTTTAATTAAAGGGAATCTCAGCCGTAAGCATCATGAAGATGTACCAGTTCTTCAGAATAATGTCAGAGTTCTAGTGTAGCGGTTTAAAACCCAGCAGAGAGCTAACATTAAGCACATAGGCTGTGCCAAGGGTCTTCTCTTCCATAGTGTTCCCTGCACCCCTCAGCATGCTTGCTTGCTTCCTTATTGGTTATAACTTAGCTTTTGTACTTTGATCATTGGCCCTGTAAGGTGTTGTAATAATTTATTGCATTTGATGTGTGAGAAGTGTCCTATTGCCCATTTGTACATTTTTTTTAAAAAAAAATACTGTTGTGTATTTTATGTGATACTGCATTGTAGGGAATGTAAATATTGCCTTCCTTTACCTCCCTTGAGTTCTTAGCTGTGTGGACCCTCATAGAGAAAGACAGATTAATAAGAGAAGAGAAACCTCCATTGAGAAGTAGCTCAAAGCAGTGGCTTGATACTTCTGTGTGTAAAGAAACGTCAACAAAGGACAACTGATTCGTAAGGAGATGAGAGAACAAAGGAAGGAAGTAGTTTTGGGCTTCCGAGGCTGGGAAAAAGAACAGAGAGGCAAGTGTATGGGCAGAAATGATCTGCAAGCTTTGCTTGTAGATTCCTAGAGCTGTTTCTAACAAGGAATAATTTATAACCGGCCATTAGGAAAACAACAACAAAAAAGTAGGTTGGGGGAGTTTTTCTTCTCTTTGAGCTCAGTTACCTTTAGCAGTTCTAGTGTTAAAAAGGTCATCAATATGGGGATGTAAATAGTGTCATGAAATTGAACACTTGTTAACATTAGCTGTTCCACACCCAGTTTTACCAACTTTAGGCTAGACATGTGAATATAAAAAAGAACCCTAATCAATCTGAACCCATTTTGTTAAAGTTTCAGTTTTTGCAGGCTCGTGATGTAAAGGCATAATAGTGAAAGTGCCCTAGAAAGAGAATTGCCAGGATTCATATGTAAAGAAACAGCAAGTGATGACAATGACTGGTCTGTAGCTAGAGACCCAGAGGAGTCTGCGAGTCCAGCGTCCAGTACAAAGGCTGGCTGTGGGGAGCCTCAAGAACCATACAAAAAAAAAATAAATAAATAAAAAAAAAATAAAAAAAAAAAAGAAGAACCATACACTTGCATTTGCCTAACAAATTTAATTCTGTACACTGAACACTACAGAATGTCAGTGCAAAGGATCTTAGCTGATGCACCATCTCTCCAGCCCCATCAAACCTACAGTACAAGGGAGGATTTGAACTACCTCTTTTCATTTTGCTGAGAAAGATGCACGTTAAAAAGAAATATCTGACATATTGTTGTATTCTGTATGTATGTACCTGACTTACCTTTTTACTTTAAAAAGTTTTTAAGTGTTCTTCTGGACTAGATTAGTTATTAGTTCTAAGTTGTGTTTTCCTCATATTTTAACAACTTTGGGTTAAGTATATCTTTCAAATGATAAATAATAAAATTATACTTGACTACAACAAAACTTACTGTTTGCTTCCTATAGTTTGTGATAACTTTGTAAGTCAAAGCATAGCAGTAGACATATGAATGAAGATTGTGTGAATGAAAGAATTAATAATTGAACTTTATTCACACCCCTCTTCATATCAAATTATTATTTCTACTTTTAATATAATGTTTGTGCTTCAAAGATATTTAGGCAATGCAACAGTTGAGTGTTAATCTTCTTGCAAATCTTTTTAAATGTAAGTCAGAAAGTAAATCAGTCCAAGTTGTTCTTAATTACTGCATTCAGTGAAACATGCTCTATTTATTTCTCTTCTAGGTGAGATTGACCTGCAGATTCTCTCCAAAGTCCAGGCTCAATACCCAGGAATCTGTATCAGTAATGAAGTTGTTGAGCCAAGTGCTGAGCAAATTGTCAAGTACAAAGGTAATGTACTAACTTTTACCTCCAGAGGCTTATCTTCCTGTTTCATTTGTTTGCTTGTGGGTTTCTTTTGTGTGCTTCAAATGGTTAATAGCACACTGACTACTATGTATTTGGTAAGTTTATTTGGAGAAATACCTAATTAATTCTTGGTAGGCAGGAATAAACACTTGGAACTACTAAGAGTGAATACTTGAATTCCTCTATTGACTTCATGCATTAATCTGTTTTATATTCAATTTCTATTCATAAAATTCTGCAGTTTGTTTAATCTTTATACTAAGATAATATAGCCTATATTTAACTATATTTTCAAATTTACTTCTTTTTCCTCCAATTTTTTTTAAGTACTAGAAAACAAATATCTGGACAAATCTACTGATTTTCTGAGCTAGATAATAAAGAAAAATATGTGTCTTTTATTTTTTTGTTCTCCTATATTAGGGTCTCTAATAGAACAGAACCAACAGGCTGTGGTCTTGCTAGTTCAACAATGACTTCTGGATACAAAGGCCAATAATTCAATAGTTGTTCAGTTCATAAGATTGAATCCCAACAAAATATGTTATAATACTTATAAAGCTACAAAAGTAAAGGAATTCCTTAGCAGCAGGAGTGAAGACAAAACAGGCAGAAAGAAAAAAAGCTCCCTTTTTTTCACATCTATTTATGTGAACTGCCATCAGAATGAATGGCCCATACATTGATGTCTTTTGACATCAAATGGTTCAAATCTAGGCCTGATCTTCAACCCCCCCCCCACAGGTGTGCCTAGCTTCTTGGATGTTAGTTGATTCCAGAAGTTCATCAAGCTGGCAACCAAGTTAGCTATCACAGTTCTATAATATTGAATGCATTAAAATTCTAAATAAAAATGGGTTCCATATATAATTAAATTAAAATTGATAATAGGCTACCTTTTCTGGGTATTTTAGAGCGTGTAGCCAACACATCAAACATGGAGAATGTAAAATTTGCTTGGCACAAGGAGACATCATCTGAATATCAAAAACGGATGTTGAAAGAAGAACCTCAAAAGTGGGACTTTATTCATATGATTCAGGTAAAAAATAGTCTTATAATAAGATGCTGCCAAAAAGATGTTTTCCACAAACTTGTATAAAAATGCACTATATTTTAATGTTTAATATGAAATCTTTTGGTTTCTAGTTTTATAAGCAAACACTTTCTGCCTTAAAAAGATGTTGTTAAATACAGAGACTCTCTTTGACAGTTAAAAGTTGTTTAGAGCTACAGAGTGATTATATATTCTAGCGAGTTTTCAATGGCTCTCTTGGTTTAGATGACCAGCATATATGTAAATGTTCCAGACTTTTTCTGAATCCTCTCGGTTTTCCTGTTGGTAGCACCTATGATAGTATGTATATAATAGAAGGGATGTGCTTTATAATAATAGATCAACAGTGTGTTACTCATATTAGCCAGACATTTAGGAGGTCTTTATTTCCATGTTTCAACAGCAATGGACGAATAAGCAATGATGATTGCATACATGGTATGAGGTGCCAGTTCCAGGCATCACTGAAATTTCTGGATAGTAAAGAATATATCCGTATTGGAAGTTGGTTAGTATTAGGCAATGGTAATTTTGTGTAGAGCACTTAATTGACAACAGAACTCTTTCTTCTTGTGGTCCATAATCACAGTGACTTCAAAGGTATACAATAAGAAGCCAAAGAAAATGTTGAGTCTAAAGTCAACATATTTAAGCAGTCTAAACCTTTAATTCCTCAGAAAACAAATATTTTATCTGTCAGAGGTATTTAGCATGTCCAGAAATCATGTGCTTTTTCTCTAGATGTGTTTTCCATCTTCAGGAAACTGTTTCCTAGTCTTCTTCTCCTTCCTTGTCCTGCAACTACCTTGACCAGTCAGTCACTTCTAATTGATCAATACCAGGTTGTCTTGAAATCTCCTCGGCCAATGCTGTTAATCCAAAACACTTCAATTTAGCCTTGGACAGATTATTTGGTCATATGTAGAAAACAGCCACATTCATCATCAAACATATCACAAGAACAGTCTCTTGGCCACTTGTTAATATTCTCCTCCAAAGCTTCTTGACCCAAGCTCTCATAATCTACATATGATCAGTACCACTGTCTTCCATGCTTCTACTAGTTTGGCCCATTAAGTCATGCTAAAGCATTCAACTGATTTCTTAATCCAGAGTCCCTGAGTTCACATTCTTTCAACAAGCAGCATGGTCAGTCCTGTCATAGCATTACCCATTTCCTGGTACCAACTTCTGTCTTAGTCAGTGTTCTCTTGCTGTGAAAAGACACTATGACCATTACAACTCCTATAAAGGGGAACATTTAACTGAGGCTAGCGTTCAGTTTCAGAGGTTTGGTCCATTATCATGGTGGGAAGCATGGTGGCATGCAGGCAGACATGGTGGAGGGAAATAGCTTGATAATTCCATATCTGGATCCTCGGGCAGCAGAGAGAGACACTTGGCCTCGAAGCCCAGCACCAGTGACATTTCCTCCAACAGGACCATATCTACTGGAACAAATATTGCCACTTCCTTAGCATTCAAACCTATCAGTCTATGGGGCCATTCTTGTCGGAAAACACCACACCCTCTGAATTTACAACCCAGTACCTGTGCACCTTGTACCTGTGTCTCTTCACTGCTTATCAAAAGCCATTTTTTTCTGCTTCTGCCTTATAGCCCTACTCTTCTCCCTAGTGTACAGTGCTATAGCCCTGGAGATTTACATACTTCTCTTAGAACTTCCAAGCCAGGCGGTGGTGGTGCATGCTTTTCTCTTAGAACTTCCACATCTGTTTTCTTTCTTTCTTAAAGCAAAAGTCTATTCTCTTTCCCTTTTTATGTACTTAACATGTGTCTAAGTTATGTCTCTGCATTGCTATTTATAGTCCAAACATTCTGATGACATGTTTTCAGTTTGGCATTTACTGTCAACCTAAAAATCACAGTGTGTTTTAGAAAAAAACATCTATTATGACCAACAACCTTGAATTTGGTGATCTGGGTGTCTATGGTAAAGCACATAGAGAAACTTGATGGTAGTCATGACTCCTGGAGTTTATTTCATTTTATTTCATTCATTCTTATGGGGAAAGTCATAGCTAAATTATTTGACCTTTATTTTTCTGTTAATTCTATTATGGTCATACTACATAAGAAAGTAAATTCTTGTCCAAGAGAGATTAGTGTGAGATATAAAAGGTTTCTGTTAGGTAGATTCTGTAGTGGCTAAAGGATACATGTCGTTAAGGCTAGAAAAACCTGCACTTGACTAGGAATGGTCTAGAGTTATTAAAAATGGTTTGACTAGTCCCTAATATCCTGTGACAAAAGCCATAGTTTTATGCTTTATATTTTCCACTGTCCTAGAGAATCTGTCCATGTCATAGCTTGTCACTTTGCGTGCGTGTGTGTGTGTGTGTGCACGTGCATGTGATTTTAAGAAAAAGAAAATGTGTATGTAAGGTTATGGAGAATCTTGTTAAAAGGCTGGATTTTAAAGTACTATTGTAGGAATGGGGTTTACTTTCATTTTGCTAACACCATTTTCTCTTATAAGTGCAAAACTCACAAAATGAGAATAGGCACAGTACTATTTTCCACTTGCAAGAATAAATTTGAAACGCCTTTAGTTACAGGTGTGTAAGGTCTGTGTTACGGAAAGATGAAAGTAAGTTTAAAGATGTTTTGCTCTCGGACTGAGGATGAAGCTCGGGTGCAAAGTACATGCCTGGCATATTCAAGGCCCTAGGTTCTTTCCCCAGGAGTGGAGGAAAAAAGCAGCAAAAGCTGTTTGCCCACTGGTGGGCAGATGGCATATTTGCCCTTCCCTAAATGTCAAATTGTTCTAACTCTCTGACCTTTAAAC
The DNA here is from genome assembly GCF_950005125.1 of Chionomys nivalis. NCBI lineage: Eukaryota > Metazoa > Chordata > Mammalia > Rodentia > Cricetidae > Chionomys > Chionomys nivalis. The sequence goes on along the minus strand of NC_080107.1, from coordinate 38,607,919 downwards.
ATTTAAAGATTTTTCCTGGTAAAAATTAACTTAGTGTGAAAAAAATCAAAGCTTCCACTGAGTATGTAGTTCAAACATACAAACTATGTAGTCCTGAGCAGCATAGAGAAACATCTCATGTCTTTCTCCCCTCCCACCTAGATGCTGTATTATGTAAAGGATATCCCAGCTACTCTGAGATTCTTCCATGGTCTTCTAGCTGCCAATGCTAAGATTCTCATTATCCTTGTCTCAGGTAAGCTATTTCAATCAGCTGGGTTTTAAAATAGCAGTTTGAACATATACATGGATTCATGTGTTTAGATAAAGTTAGTATATTTTGTATTTGTTATGAAATTCATTTTAAATTAATTTTTAGACAAGTAGAAATGTCATTCACAACAACACTCAATTTGAAGAACCTAGTGGAATCAAAATCTTTTTGTTTCCATCTATTCGGAATAATATCCTTATAGAGATTAGAGAGATGGCTCAATGGTTAAGAGCACACATTATTTTTTTTTTAGAGGACTGGAATTTGCTTTTGAGCACCTACTTCAGGCAGCTCACAACTACCTGTAATTCTAGCTTAATGCATGTGCACATGCATGCACACATGTACACACACACACACACACAATTGAAAATAAACTCTAATAGAACCTTACAAAAAAAGAAAAGAAGAGAAATTTTTTGCCTTATGCATCTGCTCTGGTTATTTTCTGTGACTGTGATAAAACACTGATCCAAACAAACGTGGGGAGAAAAGGGGTCACAGTTTACAGTCCATCATTGAGGGAAGTCAAAGTAAGAACTCAAAGCAGGAAGTAGGAAATGAAGCAGAGATGGTGGAGCAATGCTGCCTACTGGCTTGCTTCCAGGCCCACTCGCCTACTGAAGGCACTGTTCACACTGGACCCGCCTACTTTAATTCACAATAAAAAAAAAATGTGCCCTGTGGACATGCCCACAGGCTCACCTGATGGAGGAAATTTCTCAGTTGGGAATCCCTCTTCGAAGGTGTGTCCAGACTTGTGTCAAGTTGTCTAAAACCGAGTGGCACTGCATCTGTTTTATAGAACAGAAAGTCCAAGGGATAGTATTTTTAGCATGAGAACAAATAAATACAGTGATTACGTTTACCAATTTTATGTCACTTGAATGTCTTTCTCCCTTCTTTGAGATTTGCTAATTAGTAAATAAAATTTTGAATATTTGAATGCAATTACTTTGCATTTCTAAAGCCACCAGTAACACAGTTCATTATAGCTTCTTTTATAAACTGTTAAAATGATCCATTTGGTTTACTTTGTGGTATAGTTTTATTTTTCAGAGAGGACATTTGATTAGTGTGTTGCTTCCAGGACCAGGTTATATAGTTTTACCTAGAAAACATTGACATTAAGGTCATTCATAAGATTTTGCTATGTAGTGTAGATTGGATTCAGAATTACTGGAGTATTATGGGCACCTGCCACCATGCCCTATCTCTTTCTTTAGTAGTTCTTTGTTGGATTTCATGTGTCGTTTACTTGTTGCTAGGTGGTGGTTTCTAAATACACCGCAGTCCTTATCAGCATCACCAGACAACAGTTCCATGCAATGAAACTGTATGCCACAAAATTTGTCTTCACATATGAGGAATAAATTTTAAAATGGCAGATGCAGTTTTTGCTTATAATCCCGGGTTTACTTCATGTAAGGGTTAAGAGCCAGGAACTCTTGCATACAACTGACTCCCCAAGCTGTAGGTGAAGCCTGTTCATTCATTCCTGCTCAGACCTGAAGTAATCACTCAGAAACTGTATTAATTAAATCGCTGCTTAGCCAATAGCTTAAGAATATTTCTAGCAAGTTCTTATATCCTAAACTAACACAGTTTCATTAATTTATGTATCACCACAAGGTCGTAGCCTATTGGCAATGTTCCTGTGAGCTCCTGCAGGGGCGTTTGTCTTCTGTGGTGGCTACATGGCTTCTCATTGACTCTGCCTTCTTTCTCCCAGCATTCAGTTTAGTTTTCCCACCTAGCTCTATTCTGCTAAGCCACTGGCCAAAATAGCTTTATTCATTAACCAATAAAAGCAACACATATACAGAAGGACTTTCTATACCACCAAGCAAACATTCTGATATACTATTTTTACCTCTAATTAGTTAAAATTACTCATTTATGTGGGAAAAGTCTTGTTTTTTATTTTGAAAAGATTATGTAAATTGAATCTTTTTTGCCAACCTATGTCTAAATTAGGACACTTAGTAAGAAGTGCTTTGTATTACAAAAGGGAACTTGGTTTTCCATATTGTGGAAAATTACTTTTATGATCTGCATCAATAAAACAGAAACATTGTTCTGAACAGAAATTTATCCGGAATTGACATGCTTCATATTAATAACCGTTCTACTACTGGATCTGACATTTTGAGCAGATCAATATTTGAATGCTAGGTATTTGCCAATAAGAAAAAGGCATTATATTCTTTAATTCTTTAAAATGTGATAGAAGTATTTTATGTACAATTTAGAGTTGATCTAGCACCTTTATAGATACAGTAGTCTGATGACGGCAGCATGGAGAGTTATTATAACCCGTGTTTATTGGCATCAAGAAATGTGAGGACAAAACAGGCCCAGGGAAAGATATGAGGACACATGGGGTATGAATGCTTGTGTGCTTTCTACATGTGTAGCCTTAGTTAATTTTAGGCTATTTGCTGGGTAGCCAGGCCCATGTATTCATGCATGGGATCCAGATGAGCACTGTATATTTTTATATGGAACCAAAAAGACAGTAAAGACAATTAATTTTTTTAAAATGGTTAATTTTGAGTTAGAAATTATTCAGTAAGTGTGCTTCAGGTGGTGGAAATGGTTTTCACTTTTTTTTTTTTTTTAAAAAAAATAAGTAGTTCACACGCTCTTATCCTGACTGAAGGACAGGAGGTTGTTGTCTGAAAGAGGTAAGCCTTTGTAATCAATATAGTTCCTAGAACCGAGAACGAACGTCTAAGAGTGTTCAGTTCATTAACCTGGAACTCGGATGAGGTCCTCCTGTTACCATAGTCGCTACTTCTTGGAGGAGGTTTTACCGCAGAGAAGAAAGGTCACATTAATTTCTTCTTAAACCACTGAGTAAAGTAAGAAAAGATATTCCAGAAATCTGCCTAAATTTGTTAGAAATATTAAATAGATTAAATAAAAATTGAAATACTTTACACCTTTTCTAATAGTTTGGTTTGCAGTTAAATAAGATATTAAACCCGAGGAAAGAAATGGTACTGCCAAATATGTTCGTCATTTTTCATCAGTGCAGTTAGTTGACTAGGTTGTTTCTAGTTTTTCAAGTCATACTCTCTCACACGTAACGATGAAAGCTGCATAGTAAATGGCTATAGTTTTTATCCCAAGTGTCTTGGGTATCCCGTCTCCCATCACTGCCTTGGCACTCTCCTGTTGTTTCATATCAGAAACCCTTAGGAACTCAGGAGAGTGAAGATCAGTACCTTTGCCTCTCGGTCTATTGCTGCACCTTTGGGAAGCCTTGGGTGCACAGAAAATGCTCAACAAATGTTTGGATTCAGTGGAGCAGTTGTTATTTGTGTTTTGTGATGACAGAACTACAAGGTTCTAAAAGTCCTCCCAAAAAAGGAGAATATGATTCATCTAAGAATGTCTACGAATAAAACACAGAAACTCTGTGTTTGCACATGTATTTACGCTGAAATAAAAGGCTTGGTGAAATACAAACATACATTCTCATGGGCATATATGCTGGATATGCTGATAGTCAGACAAAATTATATACGACAAACAAGTAAAATTAGGACAAGAAAGACAGGTTGAAATCAGAATAAAGTTGGGTCATTTACTGGTCAGTATACTATAATTGATCTTCTATTTTCCTCTGCGTTGCTATGTTTCTGTTACAGAGCAATTCCAACTCAGTAAGTATTCACTTAGTGGTAACCAGCAGAACTCTTTGATTTTCAATATGAAAAATGAAATGCAAAAGAAGAGAAATAAGTACAAAATATGTGAATTTTGTTTTAAATGAAGAGTATTGCATACTAAAATATTTCATTAATGTATTTTGCTCATTCAACTCCAATTTTCTTGGCTTCCTGGTCAGTTCTTAACTGCGCTGGCCTTGCCTTGGCTTTACAGCCTTTGTAGCTGCTCCCTCCCTCTGGAGTAATCTTCCCTGTGATGTCTAGCTTTGGTTGCTCAAATGTCACTGTACTAAACAGACTCTGTGATCACCATAGGTAAAACAGCAGTGCCTGAATGGTTCTGACCATCCTTACCCCTTACTCCGATTGCTTCTTATTTACTCGTTACATCATAGATACACATTTAGTTATTTAGTTTAATTTTCTCCCAACTTTTGTTATGCTACTTGAATTGAGCTCCACAAAGGATCTGAATATTGTTTTGTTGACTGCTCTATTCTAAATGTATAGTATAATGACTGGAAGAAGCTAAAAGAAAGAAAAAAGAAAGAAAATATGAACTTTGTTCTTTTGCATAGGAACTAGTGGCTGGGACAAGCTATGGAAAAAGTATGGATCCCGCCTACCCAGGGATGATCTCTGCCAGTACGTCACCTCCTCTGATCTCACTCAGATACTGGACGGCCTGGGGATTAAGTATGAGTGTTATGACCTTTTGTCCACCATGGACATCACAGACTGTTTTACTGATGGTAATGAAAATGGAGACCTGCTATGGGATTTTTTGACAGAAACTTGCAACTTTAGCAAAACAGCACCACCGGATCTCAGAGCAGAAATTATGAAAGATCTTCAAGAACCTGAATTTAGTGTTAAGAAAGAAGGGAAGGTACTTTTTAATAATAATCTGAGTTTTATAGTGGTTGAGGCATAACTATAAATCACGAGTATTCAGAATTTACATTTTGCATAATTATTGGTTAAAACTAATCTTACAGTAAGAATATAATCTTATCTCTTATAAGTGAAATCTACAAATTTTGGAGACATTCTTGGTTTCCACCAGAATCATGTGGGCTACTTCGAGTTATATCTTGTCCTTGAAAGATAACATTCAGGCTGCACACTATCTAACTGGAAAGATATGGCTTGAGTTTCATTGGATTACTACTAATAAAATTCTTTCCATTTTCTCATTGTTCTGGAAATTCTTGGAATAGTAATAAAAATGTGCCTCTATACTTTGAATAATAGCAAAGTGACATTTATTGATTATTTCCCCACAGAAAGTAGATATGTCTCCACTTTTAAAGATGGGTTTGTCTTGCTAGTTATTTCTATTGCGATTTCTATCGTGCCTTTTATTAATATCATCACAAAGTTAGAGGTTGGTGGGATGGTTGCTCCAGAGGACCTGGGATCAGTGTTCAGCATGCATGTCTTACGCCTCACAACCGACTGTAAGGCCAGCTCTAGAGAATCTGATACGGTATTCTGATCTCTGGAGGCATCAACAATTGTGTGCACATACCCCTCCCACACACATAATTAAGAATTAAATAAATCTTTAAAAAGATTACAAAATTGGCTCTTTGTCATGTGATTCTTCTACATTATCTAAGATATAATCATCTTTTCCCTTTTTGATATACTGAAGCTTTTATTTTGTGAAAATCAATTTAGTTCACTTTTTCATTTCTTAAGTTTTAGTTTCTGAAACATTTTCTGAAACATTTTAAAAGATCTCTCTAATATTTTATAATAATTTCATGACTTTGTTCCAAAGTTACCTTTGGATGGATTTTGGAGAATTTGGGGAGACTTACTTGATATTGTTTTAGGTAATCCTCTGTTATTCTTAAAAGAAAAATATATCTTAAGTTAGTAAATAAGTAATAATTCATAAGTACTTTTTATAATAAGAAAATGATTCCCATTAAAGCAGAGTAAAAGATGGATCTTACTAACTTGGGGAACTGTGACTTTTACAGTGTAGAAGCCTTAATTCATGGGTGGTGTTTTGTCATTCTCGTGATAGCATTAGCACTTTATGTTGCATGATAGTCAGCTTTGAAAAGTTTGTGGCCCGTCTTTTCTCTGTGGCTTGGAATATGTTTATATTGACAAATAATCAAGTGATGTGTTTTCTTGGACAGCTTCATCAATTTTTTAAAATTATAAAATACAATAAATAAATGATAGCTACCTAGTCAGATTCCTGAAAAAGACCACTGAATGATCATAGTAAATCGATGATTTATGGATGATTGATGGGGGTGGGGCAACTTCAACAGACAGGTAGAATTCAAGACTGTAGAGCGATTGTGGCCTTTTGTAGAAAATGTATGGATGGGCGTGCTATTTAATGATAGAAATGGATATGCTCACAGATTGTGCTTTACAAATATGACCATTTTCTCATTCCTGTAGGCCTTTCCTAGAAAATGCAAGGATAAATAAATTCTCATCTACTTTAGTTTAATATAATGGAAATATACAGTGAAGTAGCTTCTGAAAGGTCAAATTGCCCTGACTGTCCCTTCTCCCTTTGGGGACCACATTTGCTTTAAAATAAAATAAAAGACTTTTCATTCATCTTACAAGGTGTTTGACAACACCAAAAGGGCCCTCCTTCCCTGCTGAGAAAAGGTCCTGAGATATAAAAACACTTGATTCCTCTGGAGGCTTGGCTTTTTGACACATTTTACAAATCAAAGGTTATGTTTGTAAAGACGCCCTGGCCTGCTTTTGACCAGCTGGCTAGACAACTCAAGGGACTCAATAAACTCTTGATTTGCTTAATAAAGCATGGTGAAGTGGCTAGGAGGTTAAGGGCACTCACTGGCTGCTCTTCCAGAGGACCTGAGTTCCATTTCTAGCACCCACATGACAGTTCACAACTGTCTGTAAAACTTCAGTTCCAAGGATCCGATGCCTTCACTGCGACACCCATACAGACCAAATACCAGTGCACATTAAGTAAACAAACAAAAAAGTAAATAAATAAAGTAAAGCATGGTGATTTGTAAGTTTTATACAAGCCTTCTTTGTTTCCTTTTTTTTTTTAAAAAAAAATTTTGTATTATTTTGTGTTTGTAAGACAGACTCATTTTATAAACCAGACTGTCTTTAACTGTGTAAACTAGGCTGGCCTTCACCTCATAGCAAGCCTGCCGTATCAGCCTCCTGAGCACTGAGATTAGAAGGGTAAGCCTGGCTTACTAGGTACTGTTTTAAACAGAAAACCATCTCCACACATGGATACAACTTAGTGTCAGGGTTACAGGTAGCCACCAGAGATGGCCTCTCAGACAAAGTTCACAGCCAGTTGAAAGTCTTTATACCAGCTGGCTGGGGCTGCACCCTGGTATTTGGGTGTCCTGGGTGTGGCTTCGAGTGTCCTGAGCACAGAGTTTTTAAAGGTAAAGACCACATCTTGACACCTCAGTCAGTAGCTACAAAGGGTTTGAGGGTTAGACTTTGCAGAAGCAGCTAAATTAAGTCACCAGCTATAGGGGGTTCTTAAGCACAAACAGGCTTAAGAAAAATTAGCTAGGACATCCTGAACTAGAATGGAGTTGGGAAATTTTTTTATATGATTCTTCATCAAGGAGATCAAATTCTAGTTAAACCTGAAATGGCCTCAAAAATAGAATATGGAACAACCCTTGCATGGTCTTGTCGAGTCACAATAGGCCATACAGTTTCAGTGGACACAAGTATTGACTTCTTCCTGTATCACCTGATATTACAAAGGATATGGGGTAGTCATATATTGACTTTCCAAGTTTGCTTTTATGATTAAGATGAAAAGAACAACACATGATAAAATAGGAATGTTATTTTGTGCATCATTATAAATCTCTCAGTGTAGTGTTGTGCCTTGCAAACGGTAGGTGGGTGATACAGGATGGCTGACAAATCCTTTTCTTTTGAACCCAATGCTTGTATTTTATGTGTCTAGTTATTACTGGAAATATGGCTCAAGATATTAAACAGATGCTAGAACAATTGCGAGGCATACTTGAGGCCCCGAGTTTGATCCCTAACACAAACAAACAAAAAGCAAACCAAAAAAGAAACAAGAAAAATAGAAATATTTTAAAAAGAAATAATACCCTCTACCCAAATTGAGTCGTTTCCCCTAGAATTAGCATAAATTTGAACTACGAACTCTTTCAGGTACTTGCTCTTAGAGGTTATTGTCAAATGCAAGAGAAAATATAGTGTGTTACACAGTATTTTTTTTATTCTTTTTTAATTAAAATTTCCACCTGCTCCCCGTTTCCCATTTCCCTCCCCTCCTCCCAAATATTGCTCCCTCCCCCCACTCCCCTCCCCCTATCCCCACTCCTCTTCTCCTCCCCCCACACCATTCCCCCTCCTTCTCGATACTGAAGAGCAGTCCAAATTCCCTGCCCTGCGGGAAGACGAAGGTCTTCTATCTACGTCCAGGAAGGTGAGCGTCTAAACAGGCTAAGCTCCCACAAAGCCAGTTCATGTATTAGGATCGAAACCTAGTGCTATTGTCCTTGGCTTCTCATCAGCCTTCATTGTCCGCCATGCTCAGAGAGTCCAGTTTCAACCCATGCTTATTCAGTCCCAGACCAGCTGGCCTTGGTGGGCTCCCAATAAATCAGTTCCACTGTCACAGTGGGTGGGTGCATCCCTCGTGGTCCTGATTTCCTTGCTCATGTTCTCCCTCCTTCTGCTCCTCATTTGGACCTTAAGAGCTCAGACCGTTGCTCCAAATTGAGTCTCTGTCTCTACCTCGATCCATCGCCAGATGAAGGTTCTAAGGTGATATGTAAGATATTCATCAGTATAGGATAGGGTCATTTCAGGTTCCCTCTCCTCAGTTGCCCAAGGTACCAGCTGGGGACATCTCCCTGGACACCTGCGCAGTGTGGCTACACAGTATTTGAAGGCCTGATATTTTCTTATAAAAATTTGCAGCCGATAATTGACACTTTTACCCTGAGCCAAGGAAAATTAAGTGATTCCCACATTCATAATATGAGATGAAAAATTCATGGAGAATTAATGTTCATCGTCTAAAATAAACTATGTAGAACCTGTGAGAACCAAAATTATATTTCTTTTTTTTTTGGTTTGTTTTTTGAGATAGTTTCTCAGTAGCCACATCTGTAGATCAGGTTGGCCTTGAACTCACAGAGATCCTCCTGTCCCTGCCTCCTGAATGCTGAATTAAAAGCATGTGCCACAACCGCCTGTCATATTTTAAATTTTAATTACTATGCCTAAGAGATTCATGAAACAAGAATGAATCTAACCTATAATCTCCTTGCCCAAGGATCAATATTTTGTAAAATGCTGGAGTCTGTTGTTTATGGGAGATAACAAGCCACAAGTTTTCACTTCCCTAAACAAGTTTGTTTGGCTAGCTACACCATATATGTTTGATCACATATGGGCAGGAAGTAGGAAATACATCAGGACAAATGCTTGCCCCTGATTGGATCTGGTGGGAAATGCAGTGAATTGTGGGTTTGGCCTTTTCAAGCCCCTGCAAACTTAAATGCGTTGGGGCCATTTCCTTTCTGGTTAGAGTCCTTAACCTGGCCAGTATTTAACAAAAGCTTGATTCAAATTTGGCTTTAAATTGTGGCAGTGGTCTTCTTCTTGATTGGTGGGATTAACAATTCAATTTAATACTTTTAAATGTTTAATATTATTATTATAATAAGTATAATAATATTATTATTATACTTACTGCATAATAAATTGTTATTTAAACAATTTTTATATATAGTCCTGTTAGTCCTACAAACGTGAACTGACAGAGGCTGTGACTGCACGCGTTAGATCTCCACGTGATCACATCAGCTGAAATTCCAGCATGGATAAATGAGGAGCTCATCTAGTTAAGAAGCTATTAGCAGGCCATGGCTGCTAGGGAAGCAAGAGTAAGTTTTCTTCAGAGCTGTAGACTGAATACTCTAGTAGAGAGTCATACGTCCACATAAATATACGTGGCACTAAGTAGACTCAGTGTTTTTATTTTATTTTTAAAGGCAGTACATGAAATTTGGAGGGAAACTACTTGAAAAGAACTGACCTTATACATGGTGAGGTGACAGAATAGGCATAGGAGGGTTGGGCAACCAGGTGGTTCTCATCAAAATACAGTAAAATAACATAAGAATTTCTCAAATAAAACAATATAATAAACATTAATTGCTGAAATAAAACATTGGAAAATTAAATACAGGCTGCAGTGTGGCTAGGATAGTTGAGTACTGTTTCTTACTGTTTGTTGAGTAGAAACTTTTTTGTTGTTGTTGTTAAAATAGGGTCACAAGTTTTGGATAAGAAGTACAACCGTTTTATCACTTACCTGGATTATGCATATGCTTAATTTGTATAATGGTGAATAGTCACTCAACAGAAGACATAGTTATTCATCATGGTTTTTAGTTCCATTTTAAAGCAGAGAGACATTACCATTGAGAGATTCTGTGCTTTTGAGGTATTCATTAACTTCTTTTAAAATAAACGATACGGAAGAGATGCAGATTGTCTAGTTCCATCTGCAATTTAAAGCATGTATATGTTGGGAATATTATTTTAAAGTATGTTGCTTTTGTTTATGTTGCATTTGTTTAACGCTGTGAAGCTGTAATACTTTGCCCGTCTCCACCACCTGATGATCTAAATGGCCAATAGTGAGGCAGGAGAAAGGAAATCTGGGGATGGCGGGCAGAAAGATTATATAGAAGAGGAAACTGGGAGAAGGGTTTCTGGAGAAGTAGCCAGAAAAGGAGGATGACATCAGGGGGCAGCCATCGAGCTACACAGCAATCCACGGAGCAAGAATAAGATTTAAAGAAGTAAGAGAATGGGAAAAACACAGAGGTCAAAGGGTAGACAGGGTGTATAAGTTAAAAAAAGCAGGCAAGAAACAAGCCAAGTTAAGGCTAGATGTTTATAAATAAGAATATGACTTCATGTGTGATTGGTTTGGGAGTTGGGTGGTGGGCCCCCCAGAAGAGTCCAAAGAACATAATATCGTATTGCTACATGTATAGATTTTAGAAACTTATTTTTACATATAAATCAGAAGATTTTTTTCTGGATCAAACCTAACAGAGTATCATTATTGAACAATACTACTGTGGAGTATTGTAAGTAAATTTTAATAATAAGAAATATGAAGTTAAGTTCAATAGTTTGGACCTATGATCTAAGTACTTAGGAGACTGAGGCTGGAGAATCCCCATGAGTGTGTAACCTGGGCTACATAGTGAGTTCCGGATTGGCTTGAAGTACAGAGTGAGAGTTTGCCTTTGAAAAATTCAGAAAGCAAACAGAAAATAAATGCAAAGATTATAAAAATAATAAATAATTTTAACTATACTGGGCAGTTCCTGCCAAAACCAAAACAAAAGCCTAATCCATCAAAGTCCATATAGTTCTGGGAAAATCTCAAAATGGATTAACTTTTCTTTTTAGCTTCCGAGGTTCTGCTTCTGGCTAACTGTTCTTGTTAACTGAAGGATGTCAAGCCTAGGGCATAGTTTTATTCTTAAGAGCTCAACCTTTGCTCAGGGATACACTAGGATGCCAAACACCCACTGTAGCCACTGGCTGGTTAATAAAAACTTTCTATTGACTTAAACACATGTCTGAGCATTGTTTTCTAATGAATACCCCGCAACAGCACTGAAGCAGAGATCACATGGAATCTTACTTACTGACTTGCTACTTTTCTTTTCATGCCTGCTGGCCAGAAGAGGGCATCAGATCTCATTACAGATGGCTGTGAGCCACCATGTGGTTGCTGGGAATTGAACTCAGGGCCTCTGGAAGAGCAGTCAGTGCTCTTAACCTCTGAGCCTTCTCTCCAGCCCCCCTTGCTACTTTTCTTAAACAGGCCTGGCCTACCCTCCCAGGGATAGTACCTTCAACAGTGGGATATGTTCTTCTACAGCAATCAAGAAAACTCCCCATAGACACTCTGAGGCAGGCAGTTCTTCAATAAAGGTTCCCTTTTCCAAAATGATTCTAGTTTCTGTCAAATTAACAAAAACTAACCATCACAATATGACTAAGTCTATACGTCTGAGTGTCTGACGCACAGGTCACTCAGGTATTTCTAATACAGCTGTTGGTCTTTATAGCAAAAGGTTGTGAATTACAAATTTATCTTAATTTAGCACATATGCTTATGTATTTTCTTAATTTATAATAATACTTGAAAGCAAACAAGACATCAATATACAGCAAATGTTAATGGGATTCTTAATAACAGAAAGGAGTTAAACAAATAAATGAACACAAAAGATTTTAGATTCAATTTAAAGACATTATCTTTTATAATATTGTTTTATAGTAAAAATTTTTAACCAAGAGTACTATTGTGTTCAATAAAAATAAAATACTATAAATAGATTAATATCTAATGCTGTATCTTTATTTTTTATTGTATGAAAAGCTACCTTAAATACATATTATCAATGAAGTGGTTTTCTACCAAACCATGCTATTTCATGCTGAAAAATGTTAATATAAATAATAGTATAAATCATTGACTCATAGACTACCAGAAGGCACATATAAAAAACCCATATCTTTATTGCACATATTTCCCATTAACTGTAATGTATTACTAATTGAAGTCCACTGAAAATTCTTGTAGACTTTATTGCTATAATGCTGTATGGCATGCCAAACCTGACTTGCATAACAAGAAGTCCTCTCCAGGAAATATTCTATTAACAATGACAATGCATTTGTCACTATGATAATGAACTCCAGGGCTGCTTGTAGACTATAAATTACCAGGGCACCCTTTGTGCTGCTCTGGCTCCATTTGTCAGGGCTTCCATTTTCAATTCCTGTTTTTTTTTTTCTTTCTCTCTTCTCTTTCTTTCTCTCTCTCTCTCTCCCTCCCTCCCTCCCTCCCTCCCTCCCTCCCTCCCTCCCTCCCTCCCTCTTCTTTCTTTCTTTCTTTCTTTCTTTCTTTCTTTCTTTCTTTCTTTCTTTCTTCTTTCTTTCTTTCTTTCTTTCTTTCTTTCTTTCTTTCTTTTTTTCTTTCCTCTTTCTTTTTCTTTCTTTTTTTGTGAATGATACCTCAACAATTTTTAGCTACATCTTTGTTCCCAAGGATTGGGCTCCAGACAGAAAACAAAATTATCAACCAATAAACAACAAACCCCTTCTAAGTATGATTCACATTTCCACCAAGGAATAACAAAAGTCTGGTATCTTAAGTCATATTGGAGGGATCTGTGAGATACAATTAGTGCCCACTAAGAACAAAATATATTTAGGTATAGACCAGAGCAACCACATACAACCAGCGTTTGCAGAACTCTCATTTTTGTGCCTTCCAATTTAATGTTCAAAACGAGAACTTGATATAAATGTCAGGCATTAAAGGTAACTACATGTGTCAAGTGTTCTCCCCCACCCATTGTATGTAAGGAATATCATGACAATTCCTTGAATTTGCGGAGAAGTGAGGAAATCTTACAGCAAAAGAAAAAGGAACGTTTGAGAAGCCATGTCGATTTGAAATAGAAATAGCCTCGACTGTGTGCATAGAAGTACCTTTGGCTTGGAAGCAAACTTCAGCAATCTGTGATTGTGTGTGTGTGTGTGTGTGTGTGTGAAAGAGTTAAAATGTCCTTTCAGCTTTTTGTGGCAAGCTGATTCCATATTCATTAGTCCTACTTACATACCTCTAAATAGAGTTGTAGATAATAACAGTTACAAATAGCCTCCCCAGTTGCCGCATTAAGGATGTACATTTATATACAGATATTAAAAATGATGAGAATGCTCAGGTTTCTATCAAGGGAAATAAGAGGCTAAATTTCTTTGAACAAAGGTTAGACAGACCATCAGATATCAAGTTCAGGGAACTTAAAAAGAAGAATAAGAATGGTTCTGATGCTCAGAATGGCCACAACTCAAATGTTAGGATTCTTTTGAGGAACAGAGTTATCGAGCTCATGCACAACCTCCATCTCTGTCGCCATAACCTTTTGGTTCATGAGATCACTAGAGGAATGGTAGAGATGGCTGGGGAAAGAACCTGGCTGTCTACAGAATAGATCATTTTATTTCCTTGATAAATAAACTCCTCCTCTGCTCAAGTTATCTTTGGGTGAACATTTACAAGGAACACAAGTATCTTCACATCGTTTGCCCATTTAGAGAGATCTACACACACATTTCTTCCCCAAATAGTCTTTATCAACTGTTTCCCACTCATGTCCTTTTCCAGTCGCTGACAATCCAGTCAGTTCATTAGCTATAGCCTATTAGTCAGTAAATAATCTCATGTCTGACCATTTCTCCTTCCAAGCAAAATATACAAACATGTGTATAGCCCAAGTTCTACCAAATTTGAAGATTTGCCTTCATCCCCCGTCTTTCTGGATTATCGCTGTAATGCTGGAACAGCCACATCTTAGTGGTACCTGGGAAGCATGCACAATCACCAGAAAACCATGCCCAAGTCATCTCTTCCTGAGCCAGCAAGTTTTAGAACACTCACTGGACTGGCTAGTTTTATGACAAGTTAATACAGCATAGAATCATCAGAGAGATGAGGGTATCCTTGAGAAAATGCCTCCATGACATCAGGCTGTAGGCAAGCCTGTAGAATGTTTTATTAATTAGTGATTTGTGTAGGAGGGTCCAGTCCTTTGTGTGTGGGGTCACCCATGGGCTGTTTGTGTTGGGTGCTATAACAAAGCAGGTTGAGCAAGCCATGAGGAGCAAACCAGTAAGCAGCACTCTCCCATGGCTTCTGCATCAGCTCTGGCCTCTAGGTTTCTGTTCCATTTGCGTTCCTATCATGATTTCCTTCAACAATGAATAATAATTTGGAAGTATAAGTCAAATAAACCCATTCTTCTCCAACTTTCTTTAGTCGTAGTGTTCCATCATAACCATGACAACTCTAACTAAGACACTCACCAAGAGGCTATAGATATATGCTTGGGACTGTAAGGAATTGTCAAGGAGTAGTAACCATAGAAATCTGGGTAATTTACTTCTTCAAGTAACTCGCTGGTGCACTCAGGACCTGTGTAGGCCCTATGATGTCTATACCACTTTCATTTCACAATGGATCGCTGCTGTGCATGCCAGATAATGCCTAGCTAATGATGGGTAGCTTAAGTAACAAGGTAATTTGGTGGCCCATTGTCAAACACTCATTTTCCATTAAGGCCCAAGTAGTAGCCGAAGAGCTGTCTCTTAAAGGGATGCAGATGATGTTAGAACCTTGCTCCAAAATCCCAAACATTTCCTCTATGATTCACCTACAGGGATGGCTAAAGGCTCCAAACAGCACCCCAATATGCCACTGACACCTCAAGTACCTTTGGATCTTCTAGATCATACAGTCTAGCCTGCACACCAGATGCACATATTGAAGAGCCTTTTCCTGCTCAAGGCTTCACTCAAAGCTTGAGGCTTTCTGAGTCAGGAATGTGCTGTCTCCAAAATCCAAATAGAGCCTCTAAGCATTGTGCTTCTTTCTTGGTGGTGGGAACATCCAGGTGCAATAAGGCATCCTCCACCTTTGAAGGACTATCTCTGTATGCTGCATACCCCTTGACTCCCAGAAACTTTACTGAGGTAGGAGTAAAAGACCCTTAAACTCATGGTGGATTTTTTCCCACCATTTGATGTCCATATGCTTTGCCAGCATGGTTGAGGTGGTTGCTGCCTCCTTCTCACTTGGCCCAATCAACATAAAGTCATCAATGGTGTGAACCAGTGTGATATTTTCTGTAAAACAGATGATCATTGTCCATCAGAATTAAATTACACGACAGGACTAGGGAGTTAGTGCAACCTTGAGGCAAAACAGTAAAGGTATACTGTTGGCTTTGCTACCTGCAAGCAAATTGCTTCTGGTGGTTTTTCTGGACAGGTACTAGAAAAAGAAATTTGCTAGATTGATAGCTGTATATACAATGTACCAGGGGATATTTTAATTTGCTCAAGTAAGAACACCACATCTGGTAGGGAAGATTAAGTTTTTGACAGTAAATTCGCATTTTCCATGATCCGTCAGTCTTCTACATTGGCCAGATAGGAAAGTTAAAAGGAGAGGTGGTGTTTGCATCTTTTAAGTCCTTGATGGTCAAACTAATTTCTGCAACCAACCAAGGATATAATACTGATTTTAGTTCACTGGTAGAGAAAAATTCTAAAAGCTTTCAATATTTCTCACTCCACAGGTTAGGAGAAACAATGTGGAAATTTTGTCAATTTCTTTGTATATTTATTCCAGTTATGCATTCTGGAACTAGGTAAATAATTAGAGAATGCATTCAGAGATCCACTGGAGGCACTGTGAGTCAGACTTCCATCAAAACCCCACTAAACACCAGCTCTCTATAAGCCCCTGTTTTAACTAGAGGGTCATGATGCTTCTTGTTGAATCAATGTTAGTTCAGAACCGGAATCCAATAGACCCTGGAGAGTCTGATTGTTTCCTTTATCTCCGTGCATGGTCACGCAGGTAAAGGGCAGTAGGTTCCTCTGGGGAAAATGCATGAAAGATTAGCATTAAAACCATTTGGTCCATTGTCACGAGGACCTGGTCACTCCTCCACTCAGTGAATTCTGTGTTTGAAAACTGGGTCATGTCTGGAAACTGGTTCATGGCCTGAGATCCCTCAAAGATAGTATTTCTTTCACTTTTTGAGATTCTTTTTCTGCTTATACAAATTGAACAAAAACGTAGCAGGCTTGTCTATTTCATTCCTGGAAACGCCATGGCTGATTAGCCAGTACCAAAGGTCTATAGCAGTCCTTCCTCCATAAAACTCCCTTTCCCTGTGCTACCCATTATGGGTCAGGCCATTATAAACATTTCCTTGTCCATTCTACCCATGATGACAGCTATGGCAAACTTGGTGATTCACTGCTTCCACCTGCCCTCCTACCCTAGGGCCCAGTTTAACCTATCACATTTGATTCATCCAATTGAGCAGCTGTGTTTCCAACCCTGAGGTCTGGCTCAAGGAAAAGAGAAATGATAGAGGCCTCCAGATGTGCTGGTGATTTAGGTTTCTGAGGTACTGTTGAGAGACAAGAGGCATAAAGAGACCAGTCTCACTTCGGCAGAAGAGGCTCTTTATTTCAAACAGTGGGAGCAGACACTCTGGAGGGACCAGGGTAGTGCCTGAGGATGGAAGGGGATACAGGAAGTTTATACAGGGGGGTTGGGGAACGAATGGAGAAGTGAGATGCAGCTGCAGGGGGTACAGGGCAGTATGCAATCTCTACTACCTCTTGGAGTCATTTGACCAGACAAGGCCATTGTATCTTTAGAAACTGCCTTGTCCCAGATATCAGGATGCCAGTCATAGTGGGCAATAGAGTTAGGCAGTGGCAGTGAGGGGAAGGGGAGGGGAAGGGCCTAGAGTTTCAACACAGGGCAGAGGATTTCAGCAAGCCACAGGGGAACAGAAACTCTCGCCTCTGGCAGAGTTTGTTCTGGGTTTGTGACCTTTTCACCACTTTCTGTCTTATAGGATTAGTGAACGGCTTGCCTTCTGAACTCCCATTGTGGAAGTTTATTTTATTTTATTTGAGACAGTGTTTCTTTATGTAAGATAGCTAGGTCTGTCCTGGAACTCACACTGTAGATCAGGCTGGCCTCGAACTCACAGAGATCTGTTTGTCTCCGACTGCTAAGTGCTGGGATTAAAGGTGTGTGCCACCACTGGAAGTTAGGTTTTACCCAGCATATTTGTTCTAGCTTTTCAGTTTCCATGAACCTTAAAATTCCTTCAACAACATCGGGTACCTCCAGTTCCTTTTTGGTAGGCGATCTTTTGACAAATGTTTTATCCAACCAATGAAACTTTGATATCATTTCTAACTGTGTGAGCATCTACATAAACAGGATCTCCATTCAGTGACCTCATATCGATAAACTCAGCCTGACCCAGTTTTATTTTCTTTCCACTGTTCTTACAAATCCCTAAAATCCATTAAAACACTTATCTCCCAGAGTTTTGCTTGAATGAGCTAGTGAATTCCCTAAGTTCTTTAGTGACGTAGTGTGCCTCCTTGTGACCTACACTTTCGGTTTCCCCTCTAGGAACTTTCTCAGTTTTAGTTTGGTTATAGATGTAGGGGCAGCTATTGGTGGGCCCTGAGAGGCAACACTATTTCTTGCCTGGCATTTCCTTCAGAGAATGTCACTGCCAGTTTGTCAGACAATGAATGACAAATACACAAAGAGAGAGAGGGGACAATATTGTAAGAGGTAAGGATGTGTATGCATATCCTATTTCCTCAGGTGAGATAAGCCCTTCAGAATCCGAGGGATCCTCCCGCTCATCACCATTGCAAGTTACAGGATTTCACCCTTACCAATCAGTACCCTTACTTTCACTTGTTTGTGAGATTGTATTTCCTTCCTCCAGACTGTCGCATGTAATGTTCCCCAGTCTCTTTCAAATTTAAGGCCTTTCTTTAAAATCAATTACTATTGCACACCAGTGGCCTTGTTTTTATAGCTGATGTTCTCTGAAACAGACTTCAACTTTCATTGTAATTTAGTCAAAATTATACTGAGGACTTGGTTTGATTTCCCTCAGTTTGAGCTCTGTGGCTGCTGAAGAGAAGATTCCCTTCTGGGGCACACTTTAGATTATGTGAATCCGGAGCCAGTTGATAATGTCACCAAGCCTATTTTTTCCTTTCACCCTGTATCGTTTTGCTCTGTATCAGTTTCTCGTTTAACAGTTTATCCAGAAATGCTAGAAGCGACCAGATATTATTGTTATTTTCCTTATTTCCCACAAATTGTCAAAAACTTATGTATAGAGTCACCGAATTCCTTGTTCCCCACACGAGGTGCATTCATTTTAGTAAGTTCTGAATAGCTCACAACATGACTTTATAGTTCTCTCCATGTTTACAGAAGAACCTTTAGTAACTGTGGATGTTAGCAAATTAGAGAATGTGTTCCAGGTACTTAATTAGATACTTTATTAGTGTGATTAGAGGCTAGTATCTCACTAGTCCAACAATGATTGTCCACATACAGAGAGGCTAAGAATCCAATAGTCATTCTTACATGTAATACATATTTTTTTAAAGAAAACTCTTAGTTTTCTGCTTAATGAATAGACCAGTCTATTATGGTTTCTTCTGGCCCTGTGTAAACATACCATGTTATGTAGATATATTTATGAGAAATAAAGGGAGATGAATGAATTGAGATGGGTTTGGCATGACCTGGAATGAAATAAAGTAACTAAAAACTTTACTAGATTTTAAGCAAAATCCCCATGAGTCATCAATATGAGTGGTTGGAGCTGTAAATCTCTCACAGTGACTAGATTCTAAGATTTTTCAGATCCTACATAAAGATCGCTACATAAATATAAGCCCAATATTCCTTTCTCTGTAGGCTGAATATTTTCTCTTATCTTATTGATGGAAAGTAGTCTAATTTACAAGCACAGGGTTACACAAACATGAAAGTAGTTACATAAATACTACCAATAATTTATCAGTGAATAGTTATCAAGGTCATCCTGTGTGCTGTAATAACCAGTTGGAAAGATCAGAGCTTTCATAGATTGTGTTTTAGTAAGGCAAATATGAAAAGGGAATAAATAACAAGATGTTAATCAGGCTTTTCTTATTTCATTGTCTTTGTATTTTACCAGCGACCCTAAAGATGAGAACGGTTGATATAAAGTGGCTCTGAATTTGAGAGTATGAGATCTTCTATACCAGACAAGGAAGAAAACTAAATAAAATTATTCTTGACATTTATGTCAAAGTACCCTTCCCCCCGCAGCTATAAAGTGTGCAAATCAAGCCAGGTGTGGGATAAAGAATGATGGGCAGAACTTTGTCAGTGAGCATCCCATTACCGTGGAACAAGTTGTTTCATCCTTAGAAATTTGAACCTTCGAAAGCAGAAGTCTGGGAAACCCAAGAACTGATCATCTTTCTCATAGCTGACAGCTTCCCAAACCTCTGCCACAAGAGCTATCACAAGCAAATCTTGTGTGCTCCAGGTGACCAGTGAGAGGGGTGGATGATTTTCTCTGTTCCAGATGCAGTCTCAGGAATACACATTAGTACCTAGATGATGTGATCCCCAAAACCACGTGTGGGAGAAAAGAGTGCAAACATACCAGGAATTTAAGAGCGTGTAATCACCCCACATATAACACATTGCTATGTGAGAAAACAGCACATTGGCTATCTTCTTGCTTGAAAGAGAATGAGCAGTTTGGGCTATAAGCCTATGAAGGCACCGGCCAGTTTACAGTCACCCTCTTCTACCCTCGCTCCAGGCTAAGGGACATGAAGTGAAACTTGTGCAATTGCGTGTGGCTGGGAGAGCCAGTGAAACTAAAAGGAATTACAAAGATCATGCTCTCAATGTCTAATGTATTCTTCCGACCCAAAGAAATGCCATGCTGGGGAGCTAAAATGTTTCAAAGAGTGTAAGTAAAAGAAATTTAAAAACAAATTTAAGAATGTTTACTGGATTAGAACTTAAGCACTTGAGAGGAGCTGGAGAAGTTATAGGATTATTCCTTGTGGAAGGATATGATTCAAGATATCAAGGCTAATGGAATGCTGATATTCTGCTTTCATGCATCAAACTGGGATGATTTGGTAGCTTTTCAAAGGAAAAAAAATAACCTTTCAGTTGTAAATAGAATAAGCTAAAGATAATGATCTAAATCAGTGAGAAGAGACTTCTCTAAGAAATATCCTTGAACCACAGATGTGAGCCTAAGAAAGAGCCAAGCACACAGAGATCTGGCAAGAATAGTCTCACCAGAGGAAATACGACCCAGAAGGCAGAACTTGTCTCCGCTTAGAAGTAGACAAGAAAGCTGCCTCACAAGATCGGCTTTTCCCCCCTTCACTCATCTCCATCTGTAGCCTCACAAATCTAGTTTTAAGCCACCTGCTCAATAACTCTCCTATTTGCAAGCCACCTTTGGAAACTGTATCTTTCCTTTCTCATCCCTTCTCAATTTCTCCCAACCTCTTTTTGCCTGCTGTCATCTCTACACACCTTATTTGTGGCTTTTGAACCTGCTACATTCAAGAGTCATATTTGACTGTTGAGACATTTTACGCCTTTATCATCCTTCTCTGGCATCTATGCACCCATAGACCTATCTCCAGACCTCTGGTTTGGGAGCTATTTCTGCCTGATCCACGTAAACAGCTGACCCACCAATTTTACCTGGTTTACCTTACTTCACATATCTCATGTTCAGTCTAAAGGAGGCCAGATTATCAGATTAGACACCTAACCAAAGAAAGAAATTAACATGCCTAATTTAAATCATAAAAAATAAAATAAAGTAAAATATGCATGGATGGCTAAGTCAGTATGTCTCCCATCAAACCTGTCTTTTACTGTAGGTATATGCCTAAGGAGAACAACCTAGATGAACTCCAGGACACAGAATTTAAAAGAAACACTAAGCTTTATCAAAGAATTCAAGGAATTAAAAAATAGCAGGAACGAACGCTTCATTGAACTTCAAGAGGACAATAAACATGTGACTGACATCCAAGAACACTAGACACATACAATTGACTGAAAAGATAAAGGTAATTTTGGATTTGAAAATGGAATTGGATAGAGATGAAAACATTGATGATAGCAGAACACATGTAAAATGAAAATGGAATTGAAAACGCCAGTATTCAGAATAGAAAATTCAGGAAAAGTACTAAAAGTAGAATGAATCAAGAAAAGACAGAATGTCAGAATTTGAAGGGAAAGTAGATGATTTAGATAAAATGAGTAAAGAATATGAAAATTTAGAAGTTGAGGCAAGGAACACTCAGGAAATGTGGCATACCACCAGAAGATCAAGTATTTAAATCATAAGCACAGAATGGAGAGAAAAATCCAAGGTCAATGACATATATCAAATCTTTAATAAGATCTTAGAAGTAACTTTCCAATGCTAAGAAATAACATAACCAAAAGAGATACAAGAAGTGTATAGGACCCTATCTAGACAAGATCAAGGAATAAAATTCCCACAGTACATCATAGTTAAAACACTAATTATATAGAACAAAGAAAAAATATTGAGAACTTCAAGAGAAGAAAAATACAAGTCACATGCAAGAGAAATCCCATGAGATTAAACCTGATTTCTCAATGGAAACTGAAAACAAGAAGAACATGGAGCAATGCATTCAAATTAAAACAGAATTTCCAACCTAGACTACTGTACTCAGCAGAATCATCTCCCATAGTTGAAGAAGAAAGACATTTTACATGAAAAATAAAACAAAAATCTGGAAAAAAATGTCCGGGGCAAAGTTTCAAGCTGAAGACAAGAATAAGCAAATCAAGAGACTCTAGAAAGAAAACCAACAATGACATAATTTAATGAAAAGCAAAGCACAGGGACAACACAAACCAATTTTAATCCACACACACTTTTCAATAATAATTCCAAATATTAATAATTTCAATTATCTAATCAAAAGATAAAAGCTGACTCATAAATACAAAATTAAAATCCATACACTGTTTTCTACATTAAATATATCTTATCTTAAAGATAGACATCGCTTTAAAGTAAAAGAATGGAAAAAAAATGATTCCACGCAAACAGGATTAGGAAGCAAGCAGGTGCTCCATCCTATTATCTGACAAAATAGACTTTAAACTGAAGTTAATCAGAAAATACAAAGAAAGGTGTTTTATACTAATAAAAACAATCAATCAGTGAAGGAAATATCACAATAACAAATATGTATACACCAAGCTCTGGTGTATCCAATCACACACACATGTACACACACACATACACACACACACACACAAACACTAATGGAAGTAAAGATACAGATTAACGCTAACTCAATAATGGTGATTCTAACTCACTTTTTCAAATAGATCATTTGGATAAAAATAATTAGAAAAACCTCAGAGCTAAATAACACCTTACATCAACTGGACACACACACACATACACACATACACAACACATAATATTGCAATCAAAAGATACAGAAAATGCAGAATATGGAAACTTCTCTAAAATAGAAAACATGCTGGGACACAAAGCAAACCTTAACATACAGAAAAGTTGTATCACATCTGATCATTTAGTAATAAAACTTAATATCAAGGATGAGAAAAATTCTAGTAACTGCATAAAACTGTAGAGATTAAACAACTCGTCACTGGATGATGAATGGGCCAAGGAAGTTAAGAAAGGAATAAAAATATTCCTGTAGTTAAGTGAAAATGAAAAGACAACGTACAATACACACACGCAAACACATGAACACACAATCAAACACATACACACACATTGAACATCTGGAGTACAGTAAAAGCAGTTTGAAGAGGGACATTTAAAGTCATAAGTGCCTACAATAAAAGATCAGAAAGAGTACAAATTAATGCAATAATGCAGCTCAAGAAATTTGGAAAACAAGAATAAACCAAACCCAAACTCAGCTGATGTCAAGAAATAACACTAAAAATAGAAATTAATTAAATAGAAACAAAACAATACAGAGAATCTAAGAGCTGGTTCTTTGAGAAGATAAAGAAGACTGACAGACAAACAAGACTGACCTAGTTAACCAAAGAAATAGAGGACCCAAATGAACACAGTCATTAATAAATGTGCACACACTAGAAGAGATCAATCATTTAAATAGTGCTTAGAAAACCGGGTGATGTCCATTTATAGGAGAATAAAATTGGACCTATATCTTGGGCCCTGAAAAAAAAAAAAAAAGCTCCAAGTGTATCAAAGACCACAAATTGAAATAGAAAGTGCTGTAACTATAAAAGAAAAACTCTCATAGTGCCAGTACATCATGAAGATTTTAGTATTGGAAAGGTCTTTCTGAATAAAAACTTTGTTTTTACAGGGATTAAGGTCATCAAGTGTTTGTTTGTTTTGTCCCTGGTCTGTTTCTTTGAATAACACCTACACACATCGCCTTGCATGGATAAAAGGGGTTCACTTCATTCTTGATGGATGGACAGTCAGTTTGTTTCTGGCTTCCTGCTGGTTACCAATACCACTGCAGGAATCTGACGTGAGATTCCCCTCTGTCTGTTGTGAATATGTTTTACTACCATTGGTTAATAAAGGAAACTGCTTTGGCCTATAGCAGAGCAGAATATAGTCAGACTGGAAAAAAAATATATATAGAGAGAGTAAGTGGAGTAAGAGAGACACCATGTAGCTGCCGAAGGAGACAGATACCAGAACTTTATCTGGCAAGCTACAACCTTGTGGTAACACACAGAATAATATAAATGGGTTAATTTAATATGTAAGAGTTAATAAGAAGCCTAAGCTAATAGATTGAGCACTGTTTTAATATAGTTTCTGTGTGATTATTTTGGGTCTGGGTGGCTGGGAAACAAAAAAATAGCCTCTGCCTACAAATTGGCATGCCAACATGGGCTGACTATGTCCATCTAAAACCTGAGAGAGCTTGGAAAGTAATTCTAGACACAAAAGAACAGAGTTTAGTGCAGCTTCTTGGTAGCTACATTTTTTTTTCCCTGATGGGCTATATTTGCTGGCAGTAAGCAGGGTTGCCAGCTGCTTTAAGAGAGAGCTTCCTGACTCAACATTGACAGTAAAGGCTGTGCAGCTTCTTTAGGGGAGAGTTTCCTGGTTTGTGCTAGCTACACAAAGAGCTCTGGCTCTTTCAGGAGGCCGAACACTTAAATGGGGTCTGTGAGCAGCATGTTACAAATTGCTTAATGGTGACATAGACCCACTGTGACCTTGGAGCTGGGGCAATGTGCATGGCTCTCAGAGGCAGTGAACATGCCTCTGCCATGTTGGATTGGGAAGAGCCAACAGGCAGGGCCATGGAGTTGGTCCTAGCAATGCCCACTTAACATTTAAAAAAAGCACTCCTGGTCAGAAAATAATTACAGATAGGCACACAATAAAGGCAAATTCAGATGGAAACGACCTCTAAATTGGTCACTGTGTTGGATAAATGTACATAAGATTAAGAGAAAGAGAGAGAAAGGAGTATAGATAGTTATAATAAGGAGTATAGACAGTTATAATACAAAAGAGTACAGACAGTCATAGATTAAAGGAGTAAAGATAATAAAATAAGTATTAAACTGGTAAAAAATAGAGTAAAAAATAAGCCACATAAAGATAGAATATAATAAAGAGAGTCTGGATTATGTATATTAATGTGTTTTCTTTGAATTTTTTGACTGTGAAACAAACTAGCAGTTTCTGCCTACAAGAACCAATTTCTGTAACTTTTCCTCTAAACTCCATGGTCATGTCTTATCATTCATGCTTCCTTCATGCCCACCCTCAAAATAAGTATGAGTAAAAATTATTTTTTCTTTTAAATACTCTATGATTTATTTTATTGTTGCCTTTTTCTCACCTCTCTGTTGGCTAATCTAGTCATTTCATGTTCTCCAAACTGTGTGAAAATAAATTATAATTACTCACTAGAGCCATCTTCCATAGAGAATTTTACCAATAGGGCAATAGTTCGGAGTGCCCAAGACGAGCCTGGAAAAGAGAAGTCTGACAGGGAAACACAAAGCCAACCAACCACCTGTCCTCAAGATGGGGACAAATTGGTATGCAACTTGCATTCCATAATTTCTAGTGTAGCCATGTTAATATAGACAGTCGGGTCTTTCCCCAGATCTCTCTTTTGCTTATTTTCTTTCTTTTGAGAAAGCAAACATCTGAGTGGTAATGGTAAGCATGCAGGCTGATGTGCATGAGAGGTGGAAAATTTGGGAATCAGCAGCACAAGAATGCAACTAACAGTCAGAGGGGCAGATGGAATCTCCAAGGAGATATGCAACTGGATAAGGTAGATTTGTAGGAACTTTGGGATCTCTGACCTCTCAAGATATAAAGTAATAATTCGGTGAAAATAGAGAGAGGAACTATCAAAAAAGTGAGATAAAGGGACAGATTGAAATCTGAAGAAATCCCACCTTTATGTCTAACATTGTAAATTATAACATGGCTCTACTAAATGTGGTTATATAAAGTTTTTGACCTGATTGTCTCTATATTATATAATTTGGGGAACGTACAAAAAATGTGTTTTTCTGTTAGAGTCTTTTAATCATTGATACCTGCAAAAGGGTGTCTTAAGAGTCTTTGCAATTCTAGGTAAGGTTATTTCATGTTAGCTGCCTAATTAACTCATGTCATCAATGGAGCTTTTTTCATTTGAATTAGTCCCAAGTCCCTATAAAATGAGAATTTTCCTCATTTGCTGAAGTCTTCCAATTACTTTCTAAGTAGAATTAGTAATCCACTAAACTTTTATTTCCAGAGAAATGAGTTCAAGTAGAGGTCATCCATGAAAATGAGTTTAATGATCTCAAGCTAGTTTAAACGCTAGATGCTAGAAAGTTCTATCTATATTGGTTTATTTCCAAAAGGGAATGAAAGATTTGGATTTTACATATTTATTTAGGAACAGATTTCAGAAAATGACTGTGCTTTCATTTAAATCTTCATAACCATCAAGTAACATATAAGAGATTAAGGTTCATGGAAGAACTGAGAATCCTAATGTAAAGAAGAAATAAGTTAGAAAGTAGATACTAAAGATTCTCTGAATGAAAGATACCGTGGACAAAAAATCTATAGGGAGGTGGGTCCATCAGGATAAAATTTTAAACTCTCAATTATCATTTCAACACCCCTTCAACTCTTTGAGTTAGGTGGCATTCTTTATTTTAATTTAGCAATGGTGCAAATGATCAAAGGAGTCAAGTACCTTGCTTGAGATGACACTTAGAGTAAACTTTAGACTACGGTGCTAATTGAATTTGGTCATTCTCAGACTCACATTCTAAGGTTCGCTATAATGGTATACAAATCTCTTCAGTGTGGTAGGGAAAACTTCAAAAAGCAAATCCTCAATTACAAAGTTAGGGTTTCAAG
The DNA here is from genome assembly GCF_950005125.1 of Chionomys nivalis. Classification (NCBI taxonomy): domain Eukaryota; kingdom Metazoa; phylum Chordata; class Mammalia; order Rodentia; family Cricetidae; genus Chionomys; species Chionomys nivalis. The sequence goes on along the minus strand of NC_080107.1, from coordinate 38,581,040 downwards.
CTATTAGTCATTCTTATCAACAGTCTATTTCATTTATCAAAACTGTAGTAAGCAGAAAATAAGAGTTGAAATTATTTTTAAGAGAGATGTTTCTGTACTAAAGGCAGTCTGCTTCAATAAGTACTGGCCTACATGGCCAGTATAGTTTTTTAGGAAAAACACTATAATTTCAGTAATTGTATATTGCTCAATATTGGGAAATTCCAGGATTGACCATTAGACCTTATGTTTTGGGGTTTTAATAATTACAATTTTATGATGAAAATATAAAGAGTGTATTTTAATAAAGCCAGAGATTGATGTATCACATTAACAGTTCATAACTCTCTCTACAACATAATCAAACTCCCAATGGTGGTGGCATTCTGGACATCTATCTATTACGGCAGTTTTCAGCCATGAGGTTCTAGAACTGTTTGTATAGTTTTCCAGACTTACTAGTGACCTCCAGCAGCTTAAACTTTGGTGTTAAACCTCATGCAAATGTCTAATCTTTGCATTCTTGAGAGTCCATTGCCTTCTGCAAATGTTATCTTCAGGTGCAAGTCCTTTCCCTTAGACAATCTATTTCGTCTCTTGGTATCCATCTCCTGTGGCCAGAATCAAGGTACTGTTTTCCTTAATTACCACGAGTCTTACAGAAAATGAGGCTACAAATAGACAGAGAAAAGTTAAGTATTGACATCTACCCACCACTAAAATCAAAACTATAGACATTGCCTAGTCAAAATATCTTGCTATATTAATATTTTATGTTGACTTTTGGAATTCCAGGTATTTATGTTTTCATTATGAACATCTACCTTTCTGTAAGTTCCTTAGAGAAATAAATTTCTGAAGTATGCTTGAAGACAAAGAGATGTGTCATTTTTACATTTTAGGGACAAAAGCAAGTTCAAGATGAATTAATGAGAACCCTCTAAGGAGAGAGTCCTGGGCTATACAATGTGATTTCATTTTGAAAATGCTAAAGAAAACAAAACTGAGTAAACCACTGTTGTTAGCTAAGTCACTATCATGTCCTCCATCTTAAATAGTATTTAAGCAAATATTTAAGCTAGAAATATTCCTGGAAGACTGACTTTGCATGTAAGTAACACAGTCTAGGCAAAGCTTACAAGACTTATATGTTAGTGGAAAAGCAATCACATGTATTCATAGCCTGGAAATTCTTACATGCCTATTTTTATCAAAGTCCTTCCTAGGAAAGTATACTTCCAAGTATCTGAGTCCTCTGTACACTGGGAGAAAAGATGTAGTTCCAAATCTCAGTGATTCAGGTCAAGTTCACCAGGGAAAACATGTGGAAAGTCATTGAACTAAAATATAAATATAGTTTGGGCCAAAATAAGTCAAAGGAAAGAGTCAGTTGATGTCATAAAGTTATACTAAGTTGTTATTATCAGAATTAAGAGGAATAGAAAGGCAATGAAAAATTGTAGCTCAAAACAAATCATACCAATGATTCTGAATATTTTTAAAGATATGCATCTGCCCAGAAGACTTTATTAAAAATTTCTATCTTGCATATCACCTTAGAACCTTCATCTGGCGATGGATCGAGGTAGAGACAGAGTCTCAATTTGGAGCAACGGTCTGAGCTCTTAAGGTCCAAATGAGGAGCAGAAGGAGGGAGAACATGAGCAAAAAATCAGGACCACGAGGGATGCACCCACCCACTGTGACAGTGGAACTGATTTATTGGGAGCCCACCAAGGCCAGCTGGTCTGGGACTGAATAAGCATGGGTTGATTCCGGACTCTCTGAGCATGGCGGTCAATGAAGACTGATGAGAAGCCAAGGACAATGGCACTAGGTTTCGATCCTAATACATGAACTGGCTTTGTGGGAGCTTAGCCTGTTTGGACGCTCACCTTTCTGGACGTAGATAGAAGGACCTTGGTCTTCCCGCAGGGCAGGGAATTTGGACTGCTCTTCAGTATCGAGAGGGAGGGGGAATGGAGTGGGGGGAGGAGAAGAGGAGTGGGGATAGGGGGAGGGAAGTGGGGGGAGGGCAATATTTGGGAGGAGGGGAGGGAAATGGGAAATGGGGAGGAGGTGGAAATTTTAATTAAAAAAGAATAAAAATAAATAAATAAGTAAAAAAAAATTTCTAGATGGGTTTATGTGGCGAATGCCATTGACTGTTTTGCTCTTTTACAATACAAAATTATGTGAGCTACTTACATGCTTTTGAAACACCACTTTCCCCTAAAGTATAATTACTCTGCAGATGGGCTAAAAGTCATTGAGGGAATATGGGTGTTTATGTCTGTTATCCATGAGTATAATCACAGCTTATCATTGTTCATATGATGCTGAGCAAGTCACTTTGTCATTACAGTTGCTGTGCTATAAGGATCTCAAATCCTACCTTTCAAAGAGTGGATAGCTACTAATTAGGTACTAACTATATGGCACCTTCCCAAAATTAGAAACTCAACATACAGAAATTATTTTCATTTCTATTGCCATACTCAGTAGAGTCTCTTTGTCAAATAGTCTCAGTATCAGTCTATGGACACTCATACCCAGACAGATGATTTAAAGACTCAGACAGATAAAACTACCAATTTAACAGAATCTGTTTTTTTTTATTTCCCTATAACTTGTAGTCAATTTGACATACTTTCTTTATAAGGAATATGGAGCATTTCTATAAGTGATTAAAATATGCAATGTAGCCTAGACAAGGTGAATAAAAAAACAGAACAAGGGTAAGATGGGAATAATCAGAAGGGATGTTTAAATGGGGAAGTAGATAGCAGGGCAACAGTAGAGGAGAGGGTAGGAGAAGGATAAGTAACAATAGGGACTTTGAAAAGGCTATAGGGAAATCCATTATTTTATAAGCTTCATATGTATACGACTGTATATTTACGCATTTACACATACATATATAATATTCATTGTAATTATTCTATATACTGGATAATGTTTTTCTTGGAACCTATAGGTTGTTAAATAAAAACAAAACAAACAAAATTTTAAGTATGCAGGCATGGGATATCCCCCTTTGGGTTGTTGGTCATTGGTCATGGGTGTCTTGGAGACGCCCCCCCCCCAAAAAAAATCCAGATTATTGCCATTGTTCTTGGTTGCTCACTAGAATGTGGTGATAAGACCCTGTTGCTTAGGATACTACATAATTTAGACAGAGGACATGGAAATATCAAGTTAACACTGACTTCAATCTTTCTCCCTACTGGCTAACATTCATAATGCCAGGAGGTGCTGGGTGAGGAAAGACTCAGCTATGAATCCTAAGAGCTACAATGTTGACTGGTGTCGTAAAACATGGCCATGGGTGTAATAGCAGAAATAATAGTATGGGGGTAACTGAAGCCTTCTGATTGAATTTAAAGTCAGTAGAAAACACATTTATGGTATCGTAAATCTACCCAAATAAACTATACTTTTTGTTATTTCAAAATTCAAACACCCCAGGGGAATACCTATTATTATTTTGCCAAGAAGACATAGTATCTAACTGCCTTATAAGTTTATATCCCTCTGCCAATAGATTAGTGCAGCTCCCAAGCCTCACTGGAGACTGTTCTTTATGCAGTATGTGGTGATTAGCACAGAAGCTCACTACTGGTTAGAGGGCAGAGAATAAGTGACTATCAAGTGCTTAGCCACAAATGAGACATCTATATCACACCCCAGTCATCAGGACTAAAGAATCATCATGGAAGTAGAAGAAAACTGAGTCATATTTGGAGGAGAACCTGGGAGAAGCATGACAGGATCACTGCACTGACGAGCCCAAAGCAACTTTGCTTGCCTACATAAGATGTGTTACATAAAATCAAGTCAGTTACCTTTCTACCATGGACAGGGAGAACCTCATGATCCCATATTCCTAGCTGAGGAGATATTGAGAGTTGATGGCTTCTGGGGTGGGGGTACCAGTTTTTAGTGTGTATAGATGGACTGTGCTCATGGCCCATGAGTATATGGACAACACAAATTGCAAAACAAAATAGAAAAAAGAAGACATGAGATTATGAAATTGGGGGTTGGGCAGACTTGAGTGGAGTTAAGAGGGAGGGGTGGGGACTGAATAGGATCAAAATACATTGTTTGTGTGCATGAAAGTCTTGGAGAATTGATAATAATGTCATATTAAAAACATATTAGAAGTTAGGACAAATAGAACTCAGAATCAGCAGGAGTATCTCTGTAATTAGCGTATTCAAGTGAAGCTTAGAAGTTATTCCTTCCCTAACACACTGCATTTTATTAAAAGCTTTTTAGAGCTCATAAACATTCTGCTGATTTCCTCAAAACATGTTCTCCTGATAGGCTGGTGTTAAACTGTGCATATGAAATGAGCCCAGCTTAATGATGTGTTAAAAGAATTTGGTTTCCAGAACTGTCTCTTTTCTTAATAATGTGTAATCATTATCTATTTAGTTTTCTTTTAACTTGTCCCATGCAGGCAATGAATTCAGTTTAATTGAATATGCTTATACAGAGTTGAAGGCACTCATTTCCACCTAGCAAGTCTCCATCTAATCCTATTGAAAGCCCTCCAGATTAAAAAACAAAAACAAATGAAGAAGCAATATAAGATATGAGTCTGATAATGTAAATGAAGTCTGACTTTCAATCTACATTTTAGTAAGTCCCGCATTAGCATTTAGGTACATTGATACAGTTGAATGGAGCCAGTGTTGGGACTCATGGCTTCTGGATCTATCTTCACCAAAAGCACATTTGGAGATGATCTAATAATCTTCTGGGTTGGAGCCAGTGATGCTGAAAGTGAGACCCATCGAGATCATCAGCTGTCTATTAAAGCTATACCTCTCTTCATATTAGGAATACTGGAGAATGTGGCCCTAATTTTCCCTAGAAAAAAAATTTCATGGAGGACAGGGAGTGAGAGAACATTCTTAAAGGTCAAAAGCAAAGGGTAGGTGATATTTTTCTATAAGGAAGGAGAATAATAGCAAAAGGTTTTATAATGGTCTTTGTAAATCACTGAGCCTCTGGGTTAAGGCATGGGCTCCATTTGATTTACTACTTCATTACCCAAGTATCCTGTGTATTTGTTTCTTAGTGCATGAATCTCATCCCTTTTACAACCAGGGATGGTACAGCAAACAAAACAAACAAAGTCTTTATTTTCTTGAGACTCATATTATGGTTAGGGGAGATTCTAAAAAACAAAAACGGCAGATGATTAGCCAATAAATATGTTACATCAGGCACAAAGATTTATGAGGTAATAAATTTAAGGAGTATTGGACATAGTGTCAGAGAATATTTCTTTTGTTAGATACTATGAGGGTCAAATTTGACACTGTTGTTAAATGCTCTGAAGTAAGTTCATTTATGTATATTTCATATGGATATAAGAGACATTGAATATTGGTTGTTCCTTAAATTGACTTAGTTGATCAAATAAATTGGGTAGAAATTTTTTGGTAGTGTTTACTTATCATTTAAAAAATCATGTTCAATTATATTATAATTGCATCTCTCCCTTCCACTCTCTCCCCCTTGTTCTCTTTCAATGGCCTCTTTTTTCAATAATTGTTATTACAATTGATAACAATTGCTATCTCTCTTCTGTCTTTTATCAAAAAACAAACAGATCTATAAGGAATAATGATAAAATATAATAAGATAAAAATAAAATTAACACTTCAGAATAAGAAAAAACAAAGAAGCAATTTCCTGCATAAAGAAGTAATTCTTATGGAGTACAAAAATACTCTAACATTGAAGACTAGTCTGGTTCACCATTTGTATGCCTTGGGCTCTCCTGATGGCTTGCAGAAAGGATGTTGATAGTGAAGTTAGGTGGATTCCCTAAATTTACACAGCTCATAAGTTAGCAAAAACTAAGAAAGGACAAACTAAAACCAAAGAGGGAAGTCCATATGCCCAGCTCAAATCCCCAAATCTCATAACTGAGAAGAAACAAAGAAAGACATTTAAATGAAAATGAAAAGACTGCACAACAAAATCTGTGGAAAATATTAAAAGCAATACTAAAAGGGAAATTTATAGCTCTAAGTGCCTACATTAAAGAATAAGAAAGAGTACACAAATGAAAGATTGAATGGTGCAACTCAATAATTTGGAAATAGAAGAATAAATCAAACCCCAGCCCAGTGAATGACAAGAAAAAAATAAAAAATCTGAGTAGAAATTAATGAAAGAAAAACAAAGAAAACAGTAAAGACAATAATAAAGCTAAGGCTGGGTTTTTGAGAAAAAAAAAACCAATATTGACAGGCCCTAGTTATAATTAGCCAATAGGAAGAAAGAGATAACTAATTTAGCAGAATTACAAATAAACAGGGAAACATTACAACAGGCACCAAAGAAATAAAACATATTAAACAGAATACTTTAAAAAACTGTACTTCATTAAGCTTGATAGTCTAAAATGGATGAGTTTCTTGATTCATCCACCCTACTAAAGTCAAACCAAGAAGAGACCAACAACCTAACTTGATCCATAATAAATAAAGAGATTGAAATAGAAATAAAAGTCATTTTGACAAAAGAAAAAAGAAAGTCCCAGGCCAAGCAGAATCCTAGAGTTTTTCCAAAGAAGTACTATAACCATTACTATAGAAATTAATTTAAAAAACCAGAAATTAAACAATAACTCAAAAACTACTTTTATGAATCCAGTATTAATCTAAAATCCAAATCAGATAAAGACACACACATCCCAAAACCAAAACTACAGATGAACATAGATGCCAAAATCCTGAAGAAAAAAAAAAAAAACTAGCAGGCCAAAACCAGACATATATCAAGATCATCTACCATGATAAAGCTTTATCCTGGAAATCCAGGGATGTTTCAACATATGTAAGTCAATAAATATAATAAATAATGTAAATGGGCATACAGACAAAAAAAATCACATGATAATTTCAATAGATGAAGAAAAAACCAGAAAACCTTTGACAAAATCCAACATGGTTTTCTGAAAAAAATTCTAAAGAGAGTTGGGCTAGAGGGACTATACCTCAACACAATACAGGCTATAAACAACAAACCCACAGCTAATCTTGTCTGCATGTGCTCAAACTGAAAGCAGCTGCATTAAATTCAGCTACGGGATAGGGTTATCCATTCCTGCCATTTTTTAATATAGTAATTAAAGCAGTAGCTAGAAAAATTGGCTAAAAAAGGAGAAAATTAAAGGAATACAAAGAGAAAAAGAAGTAAAATTACCCCCTTTTTCAGATGGTATGATGTCATACATAAGAGATTCTAACATCTCTAGTAGAAAACTTCTTGAAAAGATCAATAATTTCAGCAATGTGGCAGGGAACACATCAACTTATAAAACCCAGTGGCCTTTCCAAACATCAGCAATGAATATACTTTCAATACCATCCCTCAAATGCTCCTCAATACTAGGTGTTTCTCTCCCAAATCCCCACTAAATCCCATCTCCTGTTCCTTCTCCCCACCTGATCCTCCTTTTCTTGTCTCTCACCCAGTCTGTCCGTAAAATGTATTTCTATTTCTCAGGGAAATCCATGTGCCCTTCTCCTCCAGTACTTTCCACTATACCTAACCTCTTTTGGTCTTTGAATTGTAGATTGGTTATTATTGATTTAATGGCTAATGTTCACATATAAGTGAATACATACATATTTATCTACTTTGTTCTATATTACTTGACTCAGGATGATTTTTTTCAAGTTCCACCTATTTTCCTACAAATTTCATAATGTCATTTTTTAAACTGCTGACTAATAATCTACTGTATAAATAAATTACATTTTCTCTAGCTCAGTCAATAGAGCATGAGACTTTTAATCTCAGGGTTGTTGGGCACCATTTTGTAGATGGAGACTGCTTGTTTGTTTCCCAGCTGCCCAGACCCTAATAATGACACAGAAACTATTAATTAGAGCACTGTGTTATTAACTAACTCTTATATCTTAAATTAACCCATTTCTATTAATTTGTGAATCACCACAAGGCTGTGGCCTACCAGTAAGGTTCTGGCTGGTGGCTGGCATCTTTCTCCTTTGGCAGCTACATGACATCTCCTTGACTCTGCCTACTTTTTCTCTATATCTGTGTCCAGATTTCCTGTCTGGCTTTACTCTATTAAGCCATTGGCCAAAACAGCTTCTTTAATTACCAATGGTAATGAACCATATTCATAGCATACAGAGGGGAGTCCCACATCAAACATTCTCTTGTTGAGGGACCAAAGACAGTTTCTGTTTCTATGAATAGAGCAGCAATGAATATGATTAAATAATATCCTTGTGGAAGGACAAAGCATCCTTTGCCCAAGAGTAGTATAGCTGAATCTTGAGGTAGAAGATCTATCTTTCTGAGGAAATGACATTCTTATTTCCAAAGTGGCTCTACAAATTTGCACTCTCAACAGCAGTGGAGGAGTGTTCCCCTTATTCTACATCCTTGACCAACAGTGTGAGCTATCATTTGAATTATTGATCTTACTCATTCTGACAGGTATAAGATAGAATCTCAAAGTAGTTTTGATTTGCATTTCCCTGATGGCTAAGGATGCTGATCATTTCTTTAAGTGTTTCTCAACCATTTGAGTTTCCTCTTTTGAGAATTCTGTTTACATTTGTACTCCATTTTAAAATTGGATTATTTGCTTTTTTTGTTTTTGTTTTTCATATCTAGTTTCTTGAGTTCTTTATGTATTTTGGATATTAGTTCTTTATCAAATGAGAAGTTGTTAAAAATCTTTTTCCTTTATGTAGTTCCCAGCTCTGTCTGAATGGTGGCTTCATGGGTCTTACAGAAGCTTTTCAGTTTCATGACGTCTTATTTATTAATTGTTAATCTTGTGTCTATGCTAATGGTGTTTTGTTTACAAAGTCTTCTCCTGTGTCAATGAGTTAAAGGAAATTCCATACTTTCTTTTCTATCAGGTTCAGAGTACCTGGTTTTATATTGAGGCCTTTGATCCATTTATACTTGAGTTTTGTACAGGGTGATAAATATGGATCTATTTGCATTTTTCTACATCTGGCCATCCAATTTTATCACCTTCATTTGTTGAAGGTGCTATCTTTTCCCCAGTGTATATTTCTGGTTTCTTTATCAAAAAGCATGCATTTTTATGGGTAAGGATTTATGCCTGCATCTTCAATGTGATTCCATTGGTCACCATGTCTGTTTTAATATCAATACCATGCTTTTTTTTTAAATCACTTTTCCTCTGTAGTACAACTTGAAATTAGGAATAGTGAGACTTCCAGGAGTACTTTTATTGTTCAGGATTATTTTTAGATATCCTGGGTTTTCTCTTTTTCCATATGAAGCTGATAATTGTCTTTTTAAGATCTGTGAAGAATTATATTGAGATTTTAGTGGGGACTGCATTGAATCTGTAAGTTGCTTTTGGTAGGATGATCGTTTTTACTGTGTTAATTCTAAAGATCCATGAGAGTGGGAGATCTTTCTATCTTCTGATATCTTCTTCAATTTCTCTCTTTAATAACATTTTTATAATACAAGCCTTTCACTTGCTTGGTTAGAGTTATCCTAAGACAGTTTTTATTATTTGAGGTCAGTATGAAAAGTGTGGTGTTCCTGATTTCTTTCTTAGTCAGTTTGCTATTTGCATATATCAGGGTTACTCTTTTCTGTGAGTTAATTTTGTATCCAGCTACTTTGGTGAAAGTGTTTATCAGCTGTATGACTTCCCTGTTGAAAATTTTCAAGTCACTTATGTATACTATCATCTGCAAATACTTTGAATTTTTCCTTTCTAATTTGTATTCCCTGTCCCCCTTTCTGTTGTCTTATTGCTCCAGCTAAGACTTCAAGTATAAAGATATGGAGAGAGTTGTCTACTTTTGATATTAGAATTGTAATTGTTTCAAGTTTTTCTCCATTTAAGTTGCTATTGGCTGTGGGCTTACTGTAAACTGCAATTATTATGTTTAGATATGTCTCTTATATTCTTAATCTCTCCAGGACTTTTATCATGAAGGACTGTTGGATTTGGTCAAGGACTTTTATACATCTAATGAGATGATAATGTGGATTTGTCTTTCAGTTTATAATTATGGTAAATAATGTTTATTGATTTTTGTATATTGAACCATTCCTTCATCTTTGGGATGAAGTCTATTTGATCATGGTGGATGATCTTTTTGATGTGTTGGTATATTCATTTTATTGACTATTTTTTTAATCTATATCCATCAGGGAAATTGGTCTGTAAATTTTTCTTTATTGGATCTTTATGCCATTTGGGTATCAGGGTAGCTGTGATATCATGAAATGAATTGGGCAATGTTCTTTCTGGTTCCATCTTGTGGAATATTTTGAGGAGTACTGTAATTAAATCTTTGAAAGTCTGGTAGGATCCTACAATAAAACCAGCTGGCTCTGGGCTTTTTTTTTGGTTGACAGACTCTTAATTATTGCTTCCATTTCTTTGGTGTTTATTGGTCTGTGTAAATTGCTTATCCAACATTGATTTAACTTTGCTAAAGTGTATTAATTGAGAAAATTATTCATTTCTTTTAGTTTTTAAATTAAGTGTGTACAGGGTTTTTTGTTTGTTTGTTTGCTTTTGAGACAGGGTTCCTTTGTCCTGGAACTCACCTTGTAGACCAAACTGGCCTCAAACTCTCAAGGATTACCCTGTCACTACCACCTGGTGGTGTACAGGTATTTTAAATATGTTTTCTTGTATCTGTGTAGACTTGATTTGTGTACAAGTATGTAGTCAATTTTAGAGAAAGTTCCATGAGGCACAGAGAAGAAAGTATTGTGTGTGTGTGTGTGTGTGTGTGTGTTTAGGTAAAATTTTCTGTAAATATCCGTTAGGTCCATTTGGTTTACGATGTCTGTTATCACCAACATTTCTCTGTTCAGTTTTTGTCTGAATGAACTGTCTGTTAGTGAGAGTGTGAATTGAAGCATCCCACTTTCAATGTGCGAGGATCAATATTTAATTTAAGATGTAGTAGTGTTTCTATTAAAATCTTGGGTGTCCTTGTGTTGGAGCAAAGATGTTAATAATTAAAACATAATGGTGAATTTTTCCTTTGATGAGTACATCATATCATTCATGTCTCTTTTGATTATTTTTGGGTTGAATTTTATTTTGTTAGATCTTAATAAGGTTACACCAGTTTGCTTCTCAGGTTTATTTGCTTGAAATATCTTTTCCAACTCCTCTTTACCATGAGGTAATATCTTTCCTTGATGTTGAAGTGTGTTTCTTGTGTACAGCAGAAAGGTGGATCTGTTTTCACATCCATTTCTGTTTTTCTGTTTTTTTTTTTTTTTTTAAATTTGGGAATTGAGACCATTGATATTGTTGATTATGGTTATTTTGTTGTTGGTGGTTATGTTAGTGTGTGTGTGTGCATGTGTGTGTGTGTGTGTATGTGTTCTCTTTCTTTTGATTTTTCTGGTCTTAAATGTTTTATTTCCTGTGTTTTATGAGTATAGTTAATTAACCTTTTGTAGAAGCTTTTCTTCCAGTATCTTCAGTATGTAGAGGTTTGTGGATAAATATTGTTTAAATTTGGTTTTACCATGGAAGGTTTTATTTTCACCGTCTATGGTGATTGAACGTGTTCTTGGATATAGTAAATTCCAGCAGGGACATGAGAAATAGGCACAAAGTCCCACCCTTAGCTGGGAAGCTATTGGCATTTGACAGTTGTTTGGAAATGCAGTCAATTTTCTTGAATGGTGTGTCCTCTGGTGGACCATGCTCCTAGGTCAGTCCCAGATCAAAAAGTCAAAAGTAGTTCAACACTATATCCTATACATAATGGAGGAGAGAGAGAGAGAGAAAGAGAGAGAGAGAGAGAGAGAGAGAGAGAGAGAGAGAGAGAGAGAGAGCAGATAAGATAGTAGAGAGGATAGAATGGCAGTTGGGTAGACATCTGGATTTGGAAAAGGTGATTTGAATATAATCTTAATTAATTGTATGAATTTCTCAAAGACACAAAAATGTATTTTAAGAGGGAAGAACAATAATTACAGTTTCTACAAGGTAAATGTTGCTATTCGTCTTTAGAGAATATTCTTCAAGTCAAGGGGAAAACGGAACATGATGTGCACTTTAAAATAGAACTGTTATCTGTGAGTGGGTTGAAGCGTTATGCCCATATCTTATGCTGTTCTATAGTTTTGTCATCAAGAGTTAGTCTCTTTCCCATGTCCTTTTGAGTGTAATTGCCATGATGGTAAAAACATAATTATAAACCTAGAATTTTAAAATATATTTTGTTTCTCCAAATTATGGTAAAAGCCAATTTGGCTACTGAGAACAATTCAAAACACTGGCCAATCTCTTCCCTTGATTTCCTTGTATAAAGGAGAGATTGGCTTTCTGATGGTCTGTTGCAGTTTCTGTAATCAGTGTGGTTCTATTCTCAAATACTATCACTATGTAACTGCCAAGTAACAACTAGAATGGCAAATTATCAAACTAGACCAATATTCACTGGTGTTTTTCTTTTTTTAATGGGAAGAAGAGATTGAAATGGACTCTGCTTGCTGGTGCTATAGTCAAACTACCGTACTCTGGTCCTTGGATTCAGCTGATGATTCACTGTGATTCTTTAATGAAGGAACAAGAAATAATAGTTATTTCTCTTACCTTCTGGATTACATGGTGTTATTTGACTAGCAATGCGTCTTCAGAAATTCCTTATATAAATTAACTTACATGAAGCCTTAAAACAAAATTGTATCAAAATTTTGCAATCTCTTTCTTTTTTAACTAACAAAGTGCAAGAGTATGAGATAACCTAAAAAACAATGCTTTGCTCAAACCAACAAATACTAGATGAAATTCTGCTTCAAATAAGAAACATATGTGTGTGTAATCTAAAGCTCTGACTTTGACAAAGAAGCTACAGTAGCAAGAACAGTAAATGTGTGTCACTATCAGCCTGTCCATATATCCTAAGCAAAGAACAGGGTTTTAAGGGTGATATCCTAGGAGAGAGGAAAGCAGTTCTTTGGGAGAATTTTTATTTCATTTTGGCTTAAAGTCATTAGAATATCATCAGTAAGAGAATTCAAGAACAAAGTAATTCCAACTGATACTTTACATTATTGCTGTTTTTTCATTATAGACAGGGAAGTTTGTCCAAAAAGATTATCCAAAGTATCTTGTCAGTGGCATTTCAGAAGAGTAGAACTGGACATCATAAAACAAACTTATTGGCATTGGAAGGTTTTTCTCATGATGTTTTACTGGGACTTCCTTTTTAAAACTTGCAGGTCCTTTGCATATGTATTATGAATTTACATGGTTTTCATGTGTATGAACTTGTGTGTGTCCATGTCTATAAATGTTTCTTGTCCTTTTATTTTGGCTCTTTTTCTCCTGCATTTTGCTTTGTAATAAATTGTTTGTTTTTGTTTTACTTGATTTTAGTTTTATTGTTTAGATGCCTGTTTAGGAGAGACAGAAAGAGTGTAGTTTGGAATGAGAGGGGAACTGAGGAGGCTTTCAGAGGAGATGGAGGAGGGGATACCATAATCAAAATATACGGTAAGAAAAAAAATCTACTTTTAATAAAAGAAAGAGGAAAAAATTGCAACTAAAAGAGGAAAATGGATTTGAATGAAAGCATCTTACATGAATGAATAATGCTAATATGAAAATCCCAGTGCTGGGTGTGGGATAGCTGCCTGTGAGTTCTTAGTCTGGGAGGTCCACAGAGATGCTTAAAACAATGCAAGCTGTTCCCATTTATTTTGGTTGTCCACCACAGTCAGATACTACTTCTGAAGACACCTAGACTTCAACTGTAGAACACAGAGAAGTGAAGCTGGAATTCAGCTGGGATCTTCCTCTCTGCTAGCTAGCTTTCTTACTACCAAATGGGTTCTGGTGAGAAACGCCATCAATGGTTTGGCCCATCTGTGGATCCTGCACGTAAGTCAAGTCCAAGGGCTGACAAAACAGCTCAGTGGGTAAAAGCACTCTCTGCAGAAGCCGTGCAGCCCGAGTTTCGTCCCTGGAGCCCATGGTAAGAAGAGAACTGACTTTCAAAAGTTGTTCTCTCATTTCCACACACGCACCAGGCATAGAGCACGTAAGCCTGGGCTCACACACCTCTTTCTCTCTCCCTGCTCTTGCACACATCATAATAAACATAAAATATATAGTCACGGTGTAATAGTGGCATAGCTGTTATGCAGGCATCACCCCTTTGGAATAAGAGATTAGTCCCACTCTGGATGGAAATCATGCCTGGTCCAAAGGGCATGGTTGGGAGTTGATATGTCCCAGCAGTGAACCTACTACTGATATATTTGATAAATGGATATGTGCCAGATTGAAAGTCAACAGCAAGGCAGGAGACAGGATGAGTGGGGCTGGCAGGCAGAGAGAATAAATAGAAGAAATCTGGAAAGAGGGATCAAGGAGCAAGAAAAGAAGGGGCCAGCCACCAAGTCACACAGCTAGACATGGAATAAAAAGGAAAGAAAAGATATACAGAAATAGATAATGGTACAAGCTCAGAGGCAAAAGATAGACAGGATAATTTAAGAAAAGCTGGCTAGAAACAAGCCAAGCTAAGGCCAGGCATTTATAAGTAATAATAAGTCTCTCTGTGTTTATTTAATTGGTAGCAGGGTGGCAGCCCCCCTCCAAAAGAGTAAAAAGTAAAAACAACCAACAACAGACAGGAAGCCATTCATTCACATGTAAGCGTGATTTCATACATCAATGACTTAACTACTGCTTGTGTAATGATGACAATAATAATGACCACTTTTATAAAAACAGTCAATTTATGTTCTTTGTTTTGTTTTGTCAGGGTATTTAAAGTAATTTGTATAAAGCTCTCTTGGATTTACTAAATAAAGCCAATACAAAGGAATAATTTTACTGCCAAGAGTTAAGGAAGCATAAGTTGTTATTATAGAAAGAAACACCCAGAAAAACAAAGCTTAGCAGAGAAAAGAATAGGGTTCATTTTTTTTTTGAATCTCTAAAAATATGCCTACAAACTGAATCATGAGTCACAAGGAAAATGTTGGTTATTGTACAATGAAGGATGGTAGGATAAAATAAGCAAGGAAACTATAAACTGTTTTTAAATGATTATATAAAGAGATGCCAAGAATATCATAAAGTAAATTTCCCCAAGGGAATAATTTTGGCAGTATATTATATTTAGAAATGAACATTATTTTTCTTTTTCTAACTGTAACAGCAACACAAATGCCTGAATTGTTCCACCTGAGAATGAATTTTAGAAAGAATACAATAAATGCATGCGTCCATTCATTTGTTCTCAAACACATATATAGAAATGCCCTTCGTACTTCAGATCCAATGATAGGCATTGATATAAAAAACACATGACTCTGTATGGTCTCCCCTCAAAGAGAGTGCAGTGATACAGGATGACTCATAAGGAAATAAGGAACAGCCACTATAACATGGTGGCATGTATTATATAACTATGCATGAAAGCAGTGAGGAAATACAAAGGATAGAACTCTGGCCCACCTGGGGAAGTCTAGACAGAAGAAACAATCTGGAGCTGGGATGTGCAGCACAGGGAAGAATTGACTAAGAGGGAAAAGTGGAAATAGGCATTTACGACAAATAGGGAAATAAGAAAGATCACATCCCAGTGATTTTTCAGACATACAGTATACTAAAAAATGATAAAATTAGTGGGTAAAAGCTTGAGAAAACTTCCACAGTCTCCAAGTATCTCCTCCCAGGTATATATTCAGTATAAAAGCAGGAATAGTTATATTAAAGAATAAAACGATCTTTTATATCTTTAATCCCAGCACTTGGGAAGCAGAGGCAGGCAGATTTCAGTGAGTTCGAGGTCAGTTCCAGGACCTTAAAAAGAAACCCTGTCTCAAACTTCCCTCCAAAAAGATATTTTCCCTGGCACCTCAAATAGAATGATGCTTCATATCTTCAGACTTTTGCTCAAATATTAATTCCTCAACAAAATATCTCTGCTACAAAGACACCTTCTGCCACACTATGGTGTGATAGAGTATATTTCTGTATGTCTTTGTTCATGTCTAACCATTTTGTTTCTTTTTCTCTCTCTACAGCTGAAGTGTAGAGATTACTCATTTAGATAGTGTAATGGTTAATATCGTTTATCAATTTTACAGGTTCTAGTATGACTCAGAACTTCCAGGATGCATGTGATAAATCATATGATTAGACTAGCCTTGGGGCACGCCTATGGTGAAATGTGGTCACATTGATTGATTTAGAAGACCTGTCCTGAAAGTGTGTGGCACTATTACCTGGGCATGGGCCCTAGATGAAATAAAAAGTAGAAATCTAGCTGAGAACAATCAGTAGTTACTCTCTTCTTTCTGACTGCAAACAAAATGTGACAAGCTGCTGAAAGGTACTGCTACCTTGATTTACCTGCTTTGATTGACCATACTATTGAACAATGAGCCAAAAGAATCCCCCTTTCCTTCAATTTTTCTGTCAAGGTATTTCATCTCAGCAACAGGAAAAATCACTGAGACAAGGAGATATTAGGAATTGAGCTTAGACTCACACCCGATAAACCTGTCCTTGAAATTAAGACTTTATCCTGTTATGGAATCTCTAGTGTGCAACGAAAAGTTTGGCACCGCTATACTCAGAGACTGGTGCCTAGCCCAATTGTCACCAAATGTGTCACCCATCAGCTGATGGGAGAGGATGTGGAGATCCTTGTGTGTTGTCAAACACAAGGTGGAGCCAGGAGAACCCCACAGAAGAGCTGGAGGAAAAAATATAGAAGCCAGAAGGGCTAAGGATACCATACCCCCCCACACACACACACTCATGCACGCATACACGCAAAACCCCACAGATTCAACTAACTGGGCTCATCTGGGCTCACAGAGACTGGGTGACAAACAGGGAGCCTGTGTGTGTCTGAGCTAGGTCCTCTGCATATATGTATAGTTACGTTGCTTGGTGTTTTTATGGGGCTCCTAACAGTGGGAGTGTCTCTCACTCTTGCCTGTGCATAGGACCCTTTTCCTCCTACTAGGTTGCCTCATCCGGCCTTGATATGAGGGTTTGTGCTTAGTCTTATTGCAACTTGTTATGGCATGTTTGGTGGGTATCCCTGGGAGGCCTGCTCTTTTTTTTGGAAGGAAAATGGAGGAGGAGTTGTTCTGGGGGAAGAGGGGAGGTGGAGAACCAGTAGGAGGGGTGAAGGGAGTGGAAACTGCCCACAGTTGGGATGTAATGTATGAGGTAATGAAACAAAACAAAACAAAAGTTAAAAACTTGGTACTTAGGAAGTATTCATCACACATCTAACTGTATGTAGTTTTGTTTTGTTTTGTTTTCTTTTTTTTTTAGTTCTATCATTTTTCTTCATATTTCAGTTCCAAAGGAAAGTCAAGATTCATTGAAGCAAAAGTATCTCTGACAAAGAAAAAAAATAGAAATGCTACCTGTCTGAGCAAAGGCCAAACTTAAAAATAGTTGACCAATTGGCTGATGTTTTGGTCAGTTTATTCTTAAAAATTACCTGCCAAGTGTCTAGTTTTTTGCAGTCACAGATCAGCCACACAGTTAGTTCAGTTTGGTTTAGAAAGGAGGACACATTGGGTAGTCTAACCTGTATTTATTAAGATCTCAATGTTGTAAATATTTATTGTGGATAATTTAAAAATAGAAACTATACTTTTATAGAAAGCTCTATAGGTACTGAACTCCTGGCATTTACTTCTCCCCTTTATGATTTTCTTTTCTCAGTCAAGTACCGAGAAAGTACATTTGTTCTTGTTACTAACAAATGTAATGCCAGGCCATTCTGTAAAATATTTTTTAATCTTCATGTTTTCTAAATCCATTTCAACAGAAGCGAGAGAGACAAACGGCTCATCTGTGTTCATTCAAAATAAGTCTTCACCACCATCTTCTTTACATGTAAAAATGAATTACAGAAAAGTTTATCATAGCACAGAAAAGCAAGAATATGGTTTAGAAAAAGCTTGAAGCTGGCTTGTTTCAATGTAAATGCTTTGCAATACCAATTTCAACAATGTTTTGGTTTGGCAATCTTCCTCTTTGTCTATGCCCTGGAAACCTGTGGTGGCTGAATTTTCTGTTCATGTGATTTTTACAAACAGCTAGGTCTCTGACCACAAATTGTACTGCGGAGACAATGACAGTGGTGCCATGAGTCAGGCTTCCCTGAATTTGGAGCAAATCATGACCAAACCCTGAGCATCCTGTCATATATATTCTTTTCTGCTACTGAGAATCCATTCGGATGATGGTCCTGGTTTACTCAAGTACCAGAGAGAGGTTGTATGACACTAAATGGGTATTTTGAAGGATGGTCTAGCTCAGTGGTTCTCAAGATTCCTAATGCTATGACTCTTTATTACAGTTCTTCATGGTATGGTGAACCCAACCACAAAATTGTTTTCACTGCTACTTCATAACTCTAATTTTGCTACTGTTATAACCATAATGTAAATGTCTGATATGTAGATGGTCCTAGGTAACTCCCGTGATAAAGGTCATTCGACCCCCAGAGGAATCGTGAACCACAGATTGAAAACCACTGGTCTAGCCAGAATAGAAAGACTCATGAAGATCATTACCATAGGTTTTGCAACAGGAATATTTGCTATATGTTCATTGAAACTTTGATATGAACAAATGAACTTTAAATAAATTACACAAACTAAAAGTTGTATAGTTCTGTGCAGTTACATAAAAGGGCATCTGCATCAGGATGCTGAACTTTAGTGTGAATCTGTACACACACACACACACACATGACCCCACACAGACTCCTAAATAGGTGAACAGCTGGCATTATTTCTTTTCTCAAGCTTAAGTTCTAACATTTTTAGACAAACAATTTTAGATAAAATTTCATAAGATGGACTTTATCATTGATCTAGAACACAGGGCTCAACTCTGTGCTGGCTACTAGATAAAATACTGAGCAATAAGCAACTTAAGGGAAGAAGAATTTGTCTTCCGGTGTGAGATGATGACGTTCAGCATGGTGGAAAGCAAGGTGGCAGGGACGGGACGTTACAGGCCACACTAAATAGGCTATCAGGAAGTTGAGTGAACAAGAGATTGAGCCAGTGTATAAAACCTCAGGGCCCATCACCAGTGATGTTTATCTTCCAGAGAGGTTCTATAGTCTTGATAAACATCACCAATAGACAGGTACCAAATATACTATCACTTGCCACTTTGCAGGGCATTTTGCATTCAAACCATAGACTCATTGTTAAGAAAAGAACCATGGACTTGTAGAGACTTGTTATCTCTCTATGCCTCTATTACCTGGGGGGCTCCTCAGAGCCTCAAAGGGGATGCAGACTTCTCTCACTGCATTCCTTTGTGTCAGTCACCAATAACCAGAGGCACTCTATACCTGGGAAGCTGCTGGCCACGGTGGCCTGGGAATCAAGTTGATGATTTTCACTCTCCTTCTTTATCCCTTCATTGTAAATCCCTTAGTTTCAGCCTAGCACAGTAGCAGACTACTTTCAAGGGGACTCTTGATGTGGGATTCCCCTCTGTAGGCTGTGAATACAAATGGTTAATAAAGAAGCTGTTTTGGCCAGTGGCTTAACATAATAGGGGTAGGTGGGAAAACTAAACTCAATGCTGGGAGAAAGAAGGCGGAGGTAGGAGACGGCATGTAGCCACTGCCGGGAATAGATGAGCCAGAACCTTGCCAGTAAGCCACAGCCATGTGACAATACACAGATTAATAGAGAGGGGATAGTTCTAGATGTAAGAGCTGGCAAGCAACACACTCAGGCTATTGGCCAAACAGTATTGCAAATAATATAGTTTCTGAGGGATTATTTTGGGAGTCTGGGTGGTCGGGAAATAAACAAGCAACCTCCTCCAACAGACTCTGGTAAACCTTATGGCAGATACAGCTTTCTTTCTTCCTGTGGTTCCTTTTAGGTCTCTTTCTAACCCATCACCATTCCTTCCTTTGAGCCCCTATTACCTAGAAATACATTCTATTCAGGGAACCCAAAGGCCACTCATGGTAGGATTCAGAACCACTCCCTACCAGGCAACCCACAGCTACCACATTCTCTTAAGATTCATTAAAAATGGAAGACAAGAACATATAGCAACATATAGAATTATAATCATCCCAAACACAGGAACAGAAAGAACATGCCTAATTCTTTTTATGAGGCCACAGTTTCAAACAAAATACTAGAACACGTCCAAAAGATCATCCATCATGATCAGTTAAGCTCATCACAGAGATAAAGAGATAGTTAGATACATATAAATTGATAAATGTGATTTATTATAGATACAGACTGAAGATGATCATGTGATCATCTCATTAAATAAAAAACAGGTCTTGGATAAAATACAATATATCTTTATGATAAAAGTCCTGGAGAGAATAAGGATACAAGGGACATACTTTAACATGATGAAGGTGATTTGCAGCAAGTTCATAGACAACATCAACCTAAAGGGAGAGAAACTCAAAGCAATTCCATTAAAATCAAGTTAAGGCTGTCTACTCTCTCCATACCTATTCAATATAGTAGCAGAAACTCTTAACTAGAGCAATAGGACAACTGAAAGAGATCAAGGGGATGCAATGGTAAAGAAGAAATCAAAGTATCTTTCTTTGCAGATGACATGATGCGTATATAAATGACATTAAACAAGGTTTCTCTGTAGCTTTGGTGCCTGTCCTAGAACTAGTTCTTGTAGACCAGGCTGGCCTCGAACTCACAGAGATCCACCTGCCTCTGCCTCCCCAGCATTGGGATCAAAGGCGTTCACCACCACCGCCCAGCTACCATCAGGAAACTAATGTTGCTGATAAATACTTTCAGCAAAGAAGCAAGATATAGAATTAACATAAAAAATCAGTAACCTTTCTATATACAAATGACAAATGAACTGAAACAAAAATAATGAAATAATACCTTTCACCATACCAAAATTAAATTAAATTTTGGGTAATGCCAACCAACTGAAATAAAAACTTTAATACACTGAAGAAGGTATCAGAAGATGGAAAGATCCTCCATCCTCATGGGTCTGTGGGATTAATATAGTGAAAATGGCTATCCTACCCAAAACTATCTACAGATTCAATGACATCCACATTAACATTTCTAAGTACTTCTTCATAGATATTGAAAGGACAATTTTCAGCTTCACATGGAAACTTCCCCAAATAAACCCATGATAGTTTAAACAATTCTTAATCACAAAAACTCCTGGAGGTAGCATAATTCTCAGCCTCAAATTGTACTATAGAGGTATACTAATAAAAACCATATTGTATTAGCATAAAGTCAGATACAGTTATCAGTGGTATTGAATTCAACATCCAGAAATGAATCCAAACATCTCTGGGAAGCAGAACATGTCAGATGGGGAGAACGTGAATTAAATAATCTCAAACTAGCTCCAAATAGGGTATACTAGGTTTTCTTTATTAAAAAGGAAAACTCACGAATCCCAACGAGGAAATAGGAATGGGGTCCAACATCCAGGTGTGGCACAGGGGAAGAAGAGGGATGAATGGGCTGACCGTGGCTTTCGGTACCCAAAGTCATGCCTCAACCTAGTCCAGCCTCTCAAAGGCCATTGGCTAAAGGAGGTTCCCTATCATCTCCCCGTTTTTTTCTAAATAAGAGAGTTCCAAACCCAATATAAACCCAATATAAACTATATACAATAAAACATATCAAGTATAAAAATTAGAATTACAACCAGCCTAAACAATATTAAGCATGGAACATATGCTAAATGTTTTAATAATCATTATATCCTAAGGAGTCTAGGTCTTGCATTAGAAATGACTTGGCTAAATCATAAGAGGAAAGTAACTATGACTATCTAACCTTTAATCCCATCAAAGGCCTGAGAAAGGAAATAATATTACTTGAGTAGGCAGGAAGTGCAATCAAGCAGCTTCCAAAATGTGCAGTAGATGATAGAGACAACTGGCTACCTGGGCAATTATCCAAAGTCTCATTTGCAATGTTGAAGCCACTAACTTTGGCTAAGGCCTAGAGTAATTGACAGACCATTTTTAGAGTCAGGGAAACTTTTAAAAACTGTCTTACCCTGTCTTAGCAAGGTTTGGCAGTCTTTTTTCTTGGATCCTGCTTTAAATCACTCCTTATGATTCAGAGATTTCTGACAGTATCGGTTAAAATACCTCTTCAAGAGGGAAGACACTGAATAGAACATGCAGAATCTGAGAAAAGCAGACCTTTCCTATCCTATGCAACCTCTTCTCCCTCTCCTCACCTTCTCGACCACGTAGTCCAAGCCTACGGGGGCTTTTCTGTAAGTTAGCTCTGCTGAGTGCTTCCTAAAGAGTAAAACACGGGAAAATGTTTGTTTCGTCAGGAAATCCAGTTTTGGCTATTTCAACTCTAAAAGCCATTGCCTCACAAAGATGAAATGTCCATTATTGCCTCTAAGATGTAGGAAATTAAAAATATATCAGATTTCCTTATATTTCCAATTTCAGTCTAAATGAATCCAATTAGGTTTCATTGTGGACTCTAAAATAATCTGGGCTCATTTCCTCTTTAAATTGATTATAAATGTTGATGCTCCTAAGTAGAAGTGCAAATTAATCTAGAGGATTCAATGAAAATTTCTTTCTTAATTAAGCAATTTTAAATGAATTACTTAACAGAAATGACTACCCTAGCTCCTAAGATTGCTCAAGGTCAGACAAATGTAATCAAATAAAACATAGTGATTTTCACTTGCCATAAACCTTTGCATCTTCTTATTTCACTGTTCTGGGGTTATTACACAGGAGAGGCTTCACTCAAGTTTGATAATCTCTAGGGTCTGATATCTAGATTCTAGAAAGCAAAAAGCTTCTATAACCTAGAAGGTGAGGGCTCTCATATCACCCTGAAAGTTCATGGAAAAAGAAATCGCAGTCGTCATTAAACTAAGAAAGGAATCAAGGGTTTAGGCTGCCCCCAAATTAAATTTTCTACTGTTATACCCCACTGGTATTGCTCCAATAAACACAATCGATTTCACAGCCAGGTGGACTAGCCCTGGCAACTTTTCAGTCTCCCATATGAAGCACTTTAGTACAGGAAAAAGAAAGATCTCTAAACGAAAATATAAACAGAGAAGATTCAGTATTGTGGGTAAGCAATGGAGAAGGGTCCGAATAATCTCTAC
Organism: Chionomys nivalis; assembly: GCF_950005125.1. Classification (NCBI taxonomy): domain Eukaryota; kingdom Metazoa; phylum Chordata; class Mammalia; order Rodentia; family Cricetidae; genus Chionomys; species Chionomys nivalis. Next base: position 38,557,873 of record NC_080107.1, on the reverse strand, counting down.
ATTTCAGGCATTCCAACTGCCGCCTTGGTTTTTAATAGCTTATTTATCACTAGCAAAGGATGAGATTTCTTATCTGAGTCTCCATATTCCTGGCAGAAACCTTTTGTAATGTTTGGTTATTCTGTCTTAGAGAAAAGAAGGCAATTTCTGGCTACTTTCTAAGAAAAGATACAAAGAATATTGATAAAAATCTAAACCAGAGAAGATCATTTGAAAATGCAAACTCCTCCGTTGTCAACTATCAGACTCAGGCTAACAGAATGTTTTTCCCCCCTTAGGAAGATGTCATCTTTTCTCATTCTAATACGGCAAGTCCAGCTCAAGCTTGCCATTATCTTGGGGAGAATTATCTTCTTTCATTCAGGCAAGGCTTCTGAGGTGAAGCCCATTGATCATCCTTCAGCCAAGCTGCCATGCACACTCAATAAGCACAACCTGTTCCTGTCCCCAAAGTCAAGTGCTCAGGGGATGGCAGGGCGAACACGGAGCAACCTGACCATCTTCCTTCTTCTTCATTTAGATTTCACAGAGGCAACTACAGACAGAAATATGCTTTGCAGAGCTATTTTAATGTCTGATATTTATAATTATGGGTTTTTAAAAATCCAAACCCAGTATTTAATTTATTGTCTTGGTGAATTTGCAGAGGTGGTTGAAAGATATATGAAAAAATATTAATGATATTTTCTTATTGGACTTTTTAACCAACCGTTTTTGTCTGTAGGTACATAAATTTAACCAGACTAAGTTATATATATACCACATTCTCTTCACCCATTCTTCTGTGGAGGGACATCTAGGTTGTTCATGGCTACTACAAAGAAAGCAGCAATGAATTAATGAATGAGTGAATGAATGAAAAAATGAAAACTTAGACACTAGGGTAAAGGTTAATAACTACAATGTCGTTTATACCTGTTTGGAGAGGGAAAACCAGTTTTCTCCAGTGGAATGACATAAAGTATGCCAACCACTCCAGGCAGGGCTCATGCGCAGGAGTAGCTGACTAACAGTAATGGACTCCCCGGCTTTGTGTGTGTGTGTGCTTTTATTTGATTACAGTTGGGTGATTTTCTTCTTCTTTTTGGGGTGTTGTATTGAGTTTTTGTTTGCATTTTGAAAAAGAATTTAAAATTGGGTGGTTAGGGAGAAGGAGAGGATCTGGAAGGACTTGGGAGGGGAAAGAATATGATCAAAATACGTTTAAATTAAAAATTGTTTTAAGTAATAAAAGTTATACTAAAAATATTTTTGTGAATTTCAGATTCTATCATATATCGTTTCCATTTCAACTAACTAATATTCATGTCTCTTCCATTATTTACATATTGGCAAGATGAAATATTAGAAATAAATCTCTTATGTGGAGCAGTTTTCAATTCGTTGTGTGTTGTGATGGCGTCACATTTAGTCTGAATAATTCAGAGGACTAGAAAGCATACACAGAGACATCTATAATATTGATGTTGTTCTATGTTTAGTCTGAGTAATGGTTATAAGAATGTGTTTTGTTTACTAATATATTTACTCTTATTTGAATGATTTAGACATTATATACAATATACTTTTGTTGAAAGTGAAACAGCAAAAAACTAATCTCTAATTCATACATCAAAGTGCTTGGGTGATACATATTTGTATTTCAGTTTTTAAATTTCTGCATTACTAATTCTCCATATCTATCTTCCTGACTTTAACTTTGAGACGGAGTTTTACAATGTTGACCAGAGTGTTCTTTGTCTTCTAGGCTCATCAATCTCCCTGCCTCAGCCTCTCAAGTACATGAGACTACATTATTTTGCTGCTTGCAGTTTTATCCCTATGGAATTTAAGAAGCATAGGTTAAACATATGAGAAAGCTCATTTTGAAGGATGTCTTTACCACCCTGTGTTTCAGAAATATCTTGAACCAATGAGAAATCATTGAATTAAAAGAATCTTAAGGGCTGATGCAGTAACTTAGCAGGTAAAATCACTGATCACATAAGCCAGGGTTTGGTTCACAGAACTCACATAAAGGTAGAAGGAGAGAACCAGTTCTACAAGGTTGTCTACTGACCTCAGTACATATACTGTGGCAGAACATACCCTTCAGAGCAGTAAATAATAGTAATAAAATTAATTTAGCTAAGATTTGTGACATCACTAGGCAATGCCTTAATCTCTTTGAAAATCAAATACTTTGCCAGTATATGCACTGTATCTGTTATTGTGCCATACTATGTTTTAGTTACTATATTGCTGAAATATATCTTGTAATCGGGCACGATAATCTTTCCAGAATTGCTCTTTTTGCTTAGGAGTGTCTTGGCTCTCTAGGTCTTTTTGGTTCCATATCCTTTGCAAATCTCTTTGGCCTTAAAAAAATCAATTTAATGAATTAATTTTTATTTTATGTATATTTTAAGTATAAGTAAATATTTCTATCATTTTGAATTGTATTATACAATGAATTTTGACAAAAGTGTATATATGTAGAATCACCTTAATTAAAATTAAGACATGAATATTTAACTATTCTTTGAAAATTCCCTTGTCTTCTAAAAGTCAAGTTACCCTTCTCAACTCTGGTCATAAACAACGACTGAGTTGCTTTCTGTTTTCATAGATTAGCTGAACTACATATAACTCCTTCTTTTAGATTTGATGTATTTATTTTGTTTTTATGGGCATTTCCCTGAATGTATGTCAGAAGATGACACCAGATTCCTTTTTGCATTACAGACTCTTAGAAGCCACACTGTGGATGCTGAACCTGGGTTCTCTGGAAAAGGAGTCAGTGGCCCTGAATCACTAAAACCCCTTTCTAGAAGTCAAATAATTTGAGCTATGCACTTTATATTAATTTCTGATTGCTTTTAATTAGATTTCATGCTTTAAAGATTCATTTGTGATATTCTTTCTAGTGATACTATATTCCATCTTAAGATATATTACAGTTTTTTTAAAAGAATAACTTGATATAACTGTTCCTAGTTTTAAGAATTTTGCTTTGTTTTGCTATTTTCACATGTTATAAACATGTAGGCTACATCATGGAATTTTAGCAAGGAAAATTAAAAAGGAATATTCAAAGACTTTTAATTCAAGATATCAGAGGAAAAAGACAGGTGATTAAAACGAATAAAGCAAATTAAGATAAGATAAAACTAAGTGCAAGATAGAGGGTAATGATGACAACTGTAGCAATTTATTACTATTTTTTAAACTATCAGCTTATAGAAATGATGTTAAGAAAGTTGCAATAACAATACCTGGAGAGACAATGTACTATGGGTCAACTAATTATTCAGATCGTGCAGCTCTTTGTAACCACACAAACTCACTTATCATTTAAAGGAAAGATGAAGAAAATAAGTTGGTTTTAGATAGCCTTGTGTTTGATTCATGGTCTACTATTACTGTGATTGGCAGAGCCCAGCTCCAGCTGAGGGCAGGGTCTGACGTGTATGGATGCAAGAGCAGCAGCGGAGAAATCGGACACAGGAACCTTCTGAGTGTTGTTTCACAGGTGATGGACAGAGAGGAAGTGCCCCTCGGGATGCCTTGTCTTACTCTGACAACCTGCATCTCTCACAGGCTTTACCTATACACAAAATCATTTCCTCACAGACTTTAATCACTGATTACAGTCTTTTCACGGCACGAATTTATTCTAAAGTCTTTCATGATGACGTAAGCATACCAAAATAAAAGAAATACAATGAATAAACAGCAAATTTCATGAGGGTTAAAATTTAACATTATGGTAAAATCAATTCTTTTAATGCAATATCTTTTTTCTTAAAATCGGTGTTGTAAAGCCCTGAAGTTGGTCTTTCCGGACCAGGCCGTGCAGGAGGCGCCATCATGGGTGTTGACATCCGCCACAACAAGGACCGAAAGGTTCGGCGCAAGGAGCCCAAGAGCCAGGACATCCACCTGCGGCTGCTGGTCAAGCTGTACAGGTTTCTGGCCAGGCGAACCAACTCCACCTTCAATCAGGTTGTGCTGGAAAGGTTATTCATGAGTCGCACCAACCGGCCACCTCCGTCCCTGGCCCGGATGATCCGAAAGATGAAGCTTCCTGGCCGAGAAAACAAGACGGCTGTGGTTGTGGGGACGGTCACAGATGACGTGAGGATTCTCGATGTGCCCAAACTGAAGGTGTGTGCACTGCGGGTGAGCAGCGGGGCCCGAAGTCGCATCCTCAAGGCTGGGGGTAAGATCCTCACCTTTGACCAGCTGGCCTTGGAGTCTCCCAAGGGCCGTGGCACTGTGCTCCTGTCTGGACCTTGGAAGGGCCGAGAGGTGTACCGGCATTTCGGCAAGGCCCCAGGAACCCCACACAGCCATACCTATGTCCGCTCCAAGGGCCGGAAGTTTGAACGTGCCAGAGGCAGAAGGACCAGCCTGGATCTTACTGTTATTAAAAAGCTTTGGATGTTGAAAAAAAAAAAAAAAGCCTAAAGTTACAGAAATACTAAACAGGATGTCTCGGTCCCTTGTTTAAATTCTTTCTTTTGCATCTGACATAAGACCACCATCCTTCTCCTTGCCTTCTGAAATACTCTTCTTTATTCTTTCTACACTCAGAGAAGTCCTGGTCTGCAAGTCTGCTCAGGAAGCCAGGCAGTTCACTGAACCAAGACATTTCTCTTTGTCTCTGCCCATAAACTCCTGTTTCAATATGGTCTCTATCTTTATCACAATCCTGCAAAGGGCAGAAAAACACCCTAGAACTGCTTACTTTGCCTTCAGGAGGGTACCAAGGCTTGTCATTCATTTTATAATGAAAAATCTTTCCACTGACCATGCGTGTTCTGTGTTTCTAAGGCAAAGCATGAAAACCTTATTATTAGTTATAGTTTATCCGCTTCTAAAAATTTCCCTAAGTTTTTCTTCTTTTATGATGTTTGTTAGATCTTATGTTTCATGCTTACTAATACCACTTAAGTAATAAGTTTATAAAATATTTAATTTCTTGCATAGCTAATTTTCCTAGGGAAAGTTTTATTCTTAGTAAGATCAGCTTCCATAAGAATTGCAACATTTTTCTAGCTCTAGCCTCCAGTAAGGAGCCCTTAACGCAAGGAATCCAAACATTAAACATGTCAGAGCCATAAGCCAAGAGTTGGGCAGCAGATTCACCAAGGGCAGTGAAGGGTCTGTCGAAGTCCACTAAGCACTGAAGCTTAGTCAAGCAGTGCCTTCAAGACGCTTGACATCGCCATGTGATCTTCAACATGTTTCTTAATTTTCTGAAACTTTATTTTTTCTTAACTTTTACTTTTTAATAAAGAAATGATAATACTCATTCATCTCATACTAAAGAGGTAAAACATGAAGTAATACAGTATAAGTTATATTCAGGCAACTGAATATTCTCAATTTGTAGTTAAAAAAAAACCACTATAAATTATATTTATTCCACTTTAAACTTTGTGTAAGGACAATTATTTCCAAATAGCCTCATTTTATTAAAGTTTTAATTCATTTATTAGACAAGAAGCTGAAGCTGAGAGAAGTTGAGACTTTTGAAGAAAGCAGAAAATATAAATCACCAGCTCTACTCATATTTTATCAGGTTTTTACAAAGCATGAGTCAACAACAGCATTGACAACTTTTACTGATGTTAGAGGGTCCTCCTCATGTAGAAAGTGCCTAGGGCAGTTGTATGCATGGGATCAATTCTCGGTCGTCATCTCAGAGTCTGCCACCTGTCCTAAATGTTCATAAAAATTTTAGAGAACAGTCATTTTTGAAAAATCACTTTTTAAAAAAATCAAATGTGTCTGTCAGAAATGTGCCTACTAGACTGAACTGTATGTAAAATACAAGCCAACAAGGATCCTCACTGTGTACCAAACATTGTGTTAATGCTTGAAGCACGATTAATAAAAACTCAGGGTCAGAAATTGGGGTTCAACCTGAAGACCCTAAAAGCAAAATAGCCAGCCACTGGCTCTTACCTTGACCTCAGTCTGAAAGGGCGAAACTTCCTCCAAGAATCTCCGAATAAGATTGTCTGTCTGAGAACTATCTTCCCCCGTCTTATATTCCTCTCTAGAGTTGGGATTTAAAGCATGCACCACTAGGATTAAAGGTACACATCATTGTGGCTACTGGTATTAAATGTGTGTGTTATTGTGGTTACTGGAATTAAAAGTGTGTGTTATCATAACTTTGTCTATAAGGCTGATCAGTGGGACTGTTTTATTACTCTCAGAGCTTTAGGCAGTCTGTATTTATTAAAATACATTTGAAATGCTGAGAAAATAAAGAAAATGGCAAACTATAACCTTATAGTGTCCACAGCCTGTCAGGGTAAAAGACTTGAATAATAGATATAATCCAATGTACTAAAAAAAATAGTATGTTCTTGAAACAGGTTCATTTTAATGAAAGAAATAGGAGTTGTGTTGCTGAAGACATCTTTAAATAATGACTATAAATTTTCACCAGAAAAATAGCTCTGGAGGAGGACAGAGGGTCAGACAAAGACAGCAGGTTTAAAGATCCATAGTTAGTAGCTATTTTTTTTTTTTTTTTTACTGCAAACTAAAGACGTGAACTAGAACTAGGAATAGTTGACTTCTGACCTTGTTCCCAATAATTCCTTAAAAATCTAGCCCGCTCACTCTTTATGTTTGTTGAGAGCTTTGTGTACAAGAACCCACTCTTCTCACTTCAGGACTACGAGGGGCTTACAGAGTATGGCATCCTGGCTACTTAAATGAAGAGATGCCAGTTGCTTCCTGACTCTGAGTTCTCGTCTTTGAAAGGCAAAGAACAAAGGAAAGGATATATTTTTAGAGTCCTGTGTAAGCACAAACAGATCTGTGTATCAGCAAAGAGTCGTGGAGGCTAATGAGAAAAATTATCTCATCAGAGCAACACCCAGATGGAGGCAGGGATCCCGGAGTTTCAGTCTCCCTCATCTGGAAAAGCTATCCATCAACGTCTCTCTGTCCTTCCTGCCTTCCAAGGAGAGTACAGATTCGGTGCCTCTTATTGAGAAATGCCCACGCAGGTACAGGGTACTCTAGAAGCAGAGTAAGAAACAGGAGTCGGCTCTGCCACTTTTTCTGCTTGTGAGAGAGGGCCAAGGACTGAGGACTTCTAAGCAATTGCTAAGGAAAAGGGGAAACATACAACTTCTACACACACACTACTCTCTCACACACAGCCATAAGCACACACACATTCACACATACACATGCATAAATAATGTATATAACACATGCATACAGACATAGAAACAAACATATGTGCCATAGCACACCATATGCACATATCATGGACATGCACCATGCACATTTATGTGTATACAGTTTTACAATGTAAACATATGATGTTCACCTATACTACACATACATTTTGCATATATTCATAAACATGCACATATACCCTAAGAACGTTCAATTTCATGTCCTTTATTGATGATGCATTTTCATAAATTCTTGTATTCTTTCCCTTTAGTTAACAGTTGAGATTTTCTTCTTTTTTATATATTCTTTGAAATTTTCATGTTTGTATGCAGTATAGTTTTATGTATCTGCTCTCTGCAAGACCTCCCCCAGGACTTTGTAAAAGAATCTTACTTCAACTTCATACCCTCTTTTTATGATTACTTAAACCCAGTTGAGTATGATTAGTGCTGCCCATATGTACATGGGCATGAAGTCATCTGCTAAGGCATGGGGAACCCACTTGTAGCCATACTCCTAAAAAAAAATCTTATAGCTTCTCAGCTAAGGTTGTAAACTCAGAAATCCCTCCTCCCTTCATAATGGAATTTTTTAGCTTAGTTTATCTTATACAGGTCTTGGACCAGTAACTACTAATGCTATGAGTTCATAAATGTAACAGGCAAGTTATGTTCAGAAGACAGCTTTACATAGCACCCCTTCTTATCCTTCTGTGTGTGGGTCTCTGAAAATACCACAGTAAGCAGAACAACAATCTGCCTGAGGCAAGAAGGAAATCTGATTCAGTATGACTCAGAGCCTGGTGTTGGCTCAATCTTCCAGAGTCTGACACTGGGCAGTTTATTTTAGGCATATTTGAGTACAGTGCAACTTGGGGAAAAAAAATCCTGGTGTAGTACAATTCCATGTACTCACGAGGAGATATCACCTCAACTAAATACTTCTCAAAAGTGTATGTTACTTCTTCTATGAAGATGGTCCTTAAGATAGGCTTGTATATGTTATATCAAGGGTCTAGGGGGAGGATCTGGTACGGTCTCTGTCATCCAGGTAGCACAGAGGTCACCTAGTCTGTTGGCTATCTGTGATCCTGCTTGGGGGAGCCCCTGATTATACAGATAGCTCAGAAGCCATACAGAATATTATTCACCTCCAGGGCGCTTGTGCGAGCTTTAGAGATCTATGTATGGTTGGATCTACAGATAGAGCAGGGGTCACCCAGGCTCTTAGCCACCTCCGCTCCTGCCTTCTGGAAAAAAGCAGGCTATGCATCTCTTTTGTTGAAGAGACAGCCCTGCATGTTTAACATTTCTAATTTCTCTAATGCTTATTTTTGGGTGCAAGGACCTTTGTGCTCCCAACATTCTTGGGAATAATTTCTTTCTGCTCTTCTTCTGCAATTTCCCTTGAGGCAGGGGGATAGAGTTGACATAGATATCTCACTTAAGGATGGGCATTCAACGTTGCTCCTTTTCAGCTATCATTCACCGCTACCTACTGCAGGAAGAAGTTTCTCTGGACAAGATTTGGAGGCCCACAAATATCTAGATATTGTTGGCCTTCATCAACATATGCAGATTTGTCTGTGAGACCCAGGATTTGAGGACCCTAAAAGTGGGCTAATGCTACACCTTTCATTCAGTTCCAGTTATACACGAATGTAACAAAGAAAGCAATGATCCAAGGAATGTTGTTTGAGTTCAGAAAACATGATCAGAAAAAACCATGATTAGAAAAACCCATGTAAATAAATGCATGTAAGCACATACTACATATTACCAGCAGCCCTTTCCCAGAATTTTCACAAAGGGGTCAATTTAAACTCAATTGCCTACCATGTACTATGGGTTATATCTGGGAAAGCAGGAAAGCAAGCAAAAGGCATATCCAGATACAGGGTACTCTGAGCACTCAGCACCTCTAGTCACCAGACTGGATTCTATAGCTATGTTTTGACATCCAACAAGAATAAACATGTCTTATAAATTGAATGTAAACATTTGTCACAGGAGGCACGAAATCCCATCCCATCCCAGAACAATATGGGGAACAAAATGCACTCGAGGTAAAAGACCCTCTGCCTTTCTCCTGGAGCCTCCTCCCAGTTCCCTAAGGCATTATTTACCATGAGTCATTCTTTTAACCATGTTCTGACAGATATTAATATAAATACTCAGAAGACAATTTGATCAAATGACCATTTAGACAAATAACATCAATAAGCTATTCTCCTAGGGCCTATGATTTTCCAATCCAAGTGTTTTGAGCATAGTTTACGGCACCAGGCAGAAAATTCCTCTCATAAAACAGGCACTAAATCTAACCAAGTGAGCAGTTAGTTATCCTATAAATATTCTTACCATTATTACACCATTTGGCACAACTTGCCTAGCAGATCTATATTGTAGGATGCAGGGTCTTCCAATGTTAAGACCATCAATGCCTTTCCCCACCTAGTAGCTTAGTAGCTTACATAGAACATACATGCACACATCTATCTGTCTGTCTGTCTGTCTCTATATATCTATCTGTCTGTCTATCTACCTATCTACCCATACTCTCTATATGCGTATATAGAGAGAAGAGGCTAGGGTAGAAAGTATATGATATGTAAAAATGAGTGGGAAAATACTGGAAACTAAAGTTTAAGTGTGTATGGGGATAGGCAGGTGGAGAAAAGAGGCAAAGGGGATGAGTTAACCAACACTGAGAACATTTAGAGAAGTCTTATGTTTATTTTACATGAACCTTGACTATTTCCTACCCACCATGTATCCTCTGGTAGAGAATTGTTTGTCTTGTGTTATTGTAACTATTGTGATTGTGCTGGTTTCATTTTTTTATGCTTTGAGTCAAGTGACTACAAAATAACATAAACAAATCCATTGCTTTTGCTGTTGGGCCATCTAATATGTATGTCAGTTCACCAGCTGAAAGCCCACTCACAGAAGACTATACTCAATCATCACCTTCAGGCCAAGTTCATATCCATCTTACTTCCTTATATGAATGTCAAACTTTTCACCAGCAAGGTCACATGCTACACCACATTTAATGTCAACCCCTTTCTTAGCCATATCTTACTTTTTCCTTTCTGCCTATCCTTTTCCACATTTCTTTGTGTGAAGGTTTAATTTGAGAAATTAGCTGTCCAATGATCTAATACTATTTATAGCTAAGAAACAGGAAGATGTATACAGACTTTTGATTCCATTTATTGTTGTAGTTACATGATGCACACATGGATATATATATATATATATATATATATATATATGCTAAAATGTAGGACATTTCCTAAAAAATCATGATGTAGGGAAAAATCTAAAACTATCAAAGGTACTAAGGAGTCTCTAAGGCTTGATGGGAAGTTTTTACATAATTCAGCTTGAACATGTTCTTCATAGGAACAGAATTTTTTTTCCAACGCTAGCTTTAATCTTTAATTGAACTGACACTACAAAGAGACCATTTGAATTATATGTCAGTAGAGAGCAGCAGAAACAAACATTTTGGAAGATTTATGAAATTGTTTTATTATTTAGCTGATTGGTGTCTGTAAATGAAATCCGACAACTGTCATAGAGCAAAGTTCAGTGGCAGGACACTTACCTAGAATGTACAAGATTCTTGTTGGTTTCTATCATAACAACTATAAAATCATGCCAAAATATTTGTAAATATTGTACAGGACTGCTAAGACAGGTTTTACGTGCAGTATTGTTGTGAAAAGATTAAATAAACTATTATAATATAGTTATAGAAAATGTTAAGATAAATGATAGAGGAGAGCTAAGTAGGTGGGGAGGAGACCCAGTGAGGGTTCCTTCAAGAAAGAACTGAGTCCTTAGAATAGTAGTAGAAGTTAATCAGGTAAAAATTAAAAGTGAAGAAGTCAGACAAAAATCAGCAGAGCAGAATATTATGGATATTTTTAATTGGCCAATAAACCTGCCCCAATATGGTAGGTATATAGGTAAACAGTGTGACTGAGAACTCCTAGAAAGAACTTGTATCTGCAAAGGTCGATTAACTGATTATGACTTGAGTCTTGTGGAGAGGCTGGAAAGTTACAGGTCCAGAGGATAAATAGTTGCTTTATCTTGTCCTAGTTCTAGCCATTGGTACAGCCATTCCTTGTCCACTCTGTGGAACTACTAGCATCCTGTAATTAATAGATGAAAACCTTTGGAGTCTATTAACTTAGACCCACTGACTTCCACCAACCCCAAAACTCAAAATGTCAATAGAAAACATCTTAGACTAGAGAAAAGCCTCCCTCCCCATCTTGCTGTAGCTGAGTATCTGATAGACCCAACAATGCATTTTAAACTCGCCTTGATTCATGACTTCCTTTATTCTGTAAAATTATAAAACTCCATGAAACCACTTTCATGTTCAAACATCAAACTGGGATGTAGAAGGAGCTGTGGGCTGCGTTCCTGCCATCCAGCTCCCGGCCGCCTGGCTAGCTTATGACCTGAAATAACAACACACAAACTGTATTCTTTTAAACACTGCCTGGCCCATTATATCTAGCCTCTTCTAGGCTAATTCTCACATATTAATTTAGCCCATTTATAGTAATCTGCATAGCACCACTAAGTGCGCTTACAGGGAAAGATTCAGCATGTCTGACCTGGCGGCTGGCTGCATCGCATCTGCCTCTGAGAGGAGCTGCTCTGCATCTGAGCTCATTTCCTCTTCCTCCCAGCATTCTGTTCAGTTTACTCCACCCATCTATGTTCTAACCTATCAGGGCCAAGCAGTTTTTTTTATTAATTAACCAATGACCTTCCTCCATCACTGGGAAACCAAAATTTGTGTTTCCTTGTCAGTGTCCCTCAAAATGATTTCAGAATAAACTATCTCTTATCCCTTTTAACGTCAGACCTGTGGTTTTTGTGTTGAAAGTGCTCATGTGAAAACAATAAACTCAGTTTAAAACTTTACTGGAAACAAGGCCATTAAAATTTTACATTTTTAATATGAAGACTGTGAAAAATCTTTGCAAGAATGTAAACTTTGTTTTCACAGTAATCTTGGTGTTAGGTGTGTGGAGGATAAATTATAGTGACCTTTGCTTAAAGACAGAAGTGGAAAGGGAGTTCCTGTGTCTACCAAGCACTGGACTAGACTGGAACATTCAGTATAAGCAAAGATGCCTGTAATCCTGGTACTTGAGAGATTAAGGCAGTAAGATTCATGATCTGAAATGAGCTCTTCGCAGTATTCAGAAGCCATGCTACAACTCCAATCACTATTTTATCCCCCTAGTTTCTAATACATCACTTTCTATTTCTCTCAAATTGCCACTTCCTCTCCAAAATCACAGTTAGCTGACTTTCTTTATACTTTATTGAGAAAATAAAAGCAAATGACCACATCTAGCCTTCACCCTGCTTACAGTGAATGTCAGTTTCTGTATATTTGCAAATCCCCTACTTAGGCCAGAGGTAATTCACTGGGCTCTTGCTTACAGTGAGTCTCTCCCCAGGTACTAAGTGTCATTCCTCTTACCAATTCAACCAAATAGTTCCCACAATCTACAGACATATTTCCCTCTTACAGTGTTTTTTTTTTTCCTCTAGCATATAAACACTCTGAACATTTCCCCCTACCTTAAATATTCTCTTGCTTTAACCTACCCTCTTGGCTTGAAGACGCAGGTAGCTGTGCTTTCCCAGCATGACTTCCAGCCCATTCTTGTCATCTTGCGGCTAGATGCCAGGGACCTTAACCACCTTCCAAACTCCCATCCTCTCCCTGGTATTTGCCAGATCACATATCATTCCCCATTCTGATACAATTATGACTGTTTGCACCGGATCCATCTTCCAGGCCACACCCAGTCACACATATGTGTTCCAAGACCATCTTACTGATGACCTTATCCTATCTGTAACTTCCACAATTTCCTTTACTCTTATCTCCACAAACAGAGAGAGCCCTAAAACAGATTGGTGCCATATGACTGTACCTTTTACAAACTCCAAGTTAAGGCTAGCCTTATGTTTTCACATCAGATACTCCCAAAAGAAGTCTGTATACTCAGGTTTCATTGCACAAACATCATGAAAAGTAAAAATAGCATATATTCCCCAACCCCCCAAGTCCACCAGTCCTGTAGTAATGTTTTCCAATGACAATTATTTAGATCAACATCAGGACACAGAACCTAAAAGAACAAACATACACTTTATTAATGAATTCAAGATGGTTAAAGAATACAAAAAGTTCAATGAACACAAAGAGAACGAATTTCAGCAGAGCAAATGCCTGAGTGATGCTCAAGAAAGCACAAACATGAAGCTGAATGAAATGATAAGACAATCTAAGATTTGAAAACCAAATTTATGGAAGAGATAGAAACATTGAAGAGAACTCAAGTTGAAATGAAAATAATATTGAGTAACTCAATAACCCAATTAGAAAACTCAAAAAAGTGTAAAGAATAAGAAAGAAGATAGAATATCAAGTCTCAAAAATCAAATCAAGAAATTAAATGACACAAGCAAAAAGTGGGGGAAAACTCCAGACAGAAACATGTAGGGATTGTGCGAAAGTGTGAAAGACAAAAATTACTGGGTTATCAGCATAGATGAAGGTTAAGAGTCACAGGTTATGCCCTTTCGTGGATGGGGATGGGAGAGGAAGGGATTGGGGTTGGTTGGGAGAAGAGAATGGGGGGACTGGGAGGGAAGGATGTGGGGAAGCTCTGACTGGGATATAAAATAAATAGATGAATAAAAATAAAAAAGAAGAAAAACAAAGAAGAGAGTCAGGATAAAACATCTTTATGTCATAAAATTAAGTGATAAAAAAGGTAGGATGATATTATTGAAGTTTGTGTTTGTGTCACCTGCATCCCATGAGACAGTCATATTACCACAGGTGAAAGTTTATCATCTTACAAATGAGCTGCAATGCAAAGTGCCATCTATGCCCATGCGTATTTGTTATGACTCAGGAAATTATAGAAATTTCTGCCCAAATGGAAATGGCCTGCTTCCTGTTGTTTCAAATAACAGCTTCTGGTCATATGTGGATCTTTAGTGTGCAAAATGTACCACTCATACATGCCTAGAAATCAATGTTTTTAATAACTCAGATGCAATGTACACATCATCATTATATGGGTTTATTGACTAATTTGAAGGCTACCTTGTAGATAAGTGAGCACTTATGTTAGGCTTCTTAAAATCACCGTAGTAGCTTCAGGAATAGCATGATGATAACAACGAGATCCTCGTAATGTGTGTGTGAGTGTGGGGCCTCCCTTGAGATATCTACACATTTGTAAAAAAAAATTCTCACACTTTTATGATGTTCCCACTAGTGTTGATTCCGAAGTTGCCATTTTACAGATGTCCATGTGTGTGAGAAGGAGAAAAATCAATCAGGTTGTAAATCTCAGGGACCAGCATAGGTACTTGACTGTGATGAGTTAGGAGCCCAGATTCTTATGCTAGGATTATCTCTGATTTTTTTTTGGAGGCTATGTTTATCTTAGACTTATTTGGATGGCTGAGTGAAGGGTGAATCTTCCTTTTGAGAATCTTGTGTTCTCACTTGTGTTTTCATTGGCATGTCACCTCTTGTCTGTCCTTGGATGGATGGTCCTGCCTCAGAGAAGGAAAGGTCTAACTAAGAGCATGCAATTCAACTCATGGAGACAGAATCATTGTGTATAGAAACTGGGCAAGTGCGGTGAGCTTGTGTATCAGGATTCCCCACTTTACATTCATCCTTTGATCTTCTTGGGCATTATGTCTATTTTGTTCGTTTGTTTGTCTCTAACCATCATGTAAAATAATGCTTTTTTGCTTTTTGAGAATTTTGTATGTGCATATAGTTTCTTTTGATCAAGTCTGGCCATTTGATTAAATTGAATCACCTGAAAAAAAAAGCACAGGTTGATGACAAACACCCAGATCTACAAAAAATAGCATTTAAAAAAACTTTCCCCAAATGAAGGAAAGAAAGACATATCTTTACAGACACAAGAAACACACAGAATACCATAAACAGGACAAGAAACTCATTGAGAACTTCAAGAGTAAGCATAAGTCATATATAAAGGAAAACCTATTAGAATCATAGATTTCTTAATCGAAACCTTGAAACCCAGAAGTTCCCAAAGCAATGAACACAGATTCTAAGAGACCAAAGGATCCAACCTAGACTACAACATCCAGCATTACTGTCTGCCATAGGTAAAGGAGAAACAACAACAAAAGGCAAAACCAAACTTTGAGTGCTATAGGTAGGCTTAAAGGATTTAGATTCCTACAGTTAATCCTGGAAGCAAGACTTCATACTAAAGAGAGGAACAAACATAGTTGAATGTAGAAGGAAAACAAATGGACCTATATTTATTAAAACACAGAGTGCAACTAAGAACACAGACAGCAGAAACAATAGCAATAACAGTAACAAAACACAAATGATTTTAATCAACAACCTAAACTGACTCAGAACAAAGAGATTAGAACAGCAATAAAAACCCTTTCAAATACGAAAAGCTCAGCCTCACATGGATTCACTGAAAATCTTATCAGACTTACAAAGATGATGACCATTCAATACTTAAATTATTGCAAAATAGGAAAGAAAAAAAAGAAGAGCATTCTCAAACTTGTCCCATGAAGCTAGTATTATTCTAATAACAAAACCAGAAAAGGACAGAAGAAAAACAAAATAAAACAAAACAAAACAAAAAAACCACTACAGACCAATATCCCTAATGAACAAAGATGCAAAAGACTTTAATAAAATACTAGCAAACTGAATATAGTCATATATCAGATCATCAATATGATCAAATTAACTTCATGTAGGAGGTGCAGAGGTGGTTCAGCATAAATGTTGAATGTAATGTAAAAAATAAAAAAAAACCTGAAATAGACTTAAAGAAAAAAAATCACAAGATAATCTCAATAGATGAAAAAAATGCCTTTAAAAAATCAAGCTCGCTGTCATGACAAAAGTCCTAGAAAGTAGACTTGGAGGGTATATAGTTCAATATAATAAAGGCTATATTTGACAAATCCCCAGACAGCATTATCCTAAGTAGAGTGAACTCAAGGCAATCCCATTGAATTGAGAAATTATTTAGGGCTGTTCAGTATCCCTACTCTTTTTCAATATAATGCTCAAAACACTAACTGGAGAAATAGGGGCAACAAGTAGGAAAAAAATTCAGATACCTTATTTGCAGATGATATGATATTCTATATAAGAGATCTAAAAGATTCCACCGGAAAATTTCTAGAAATATCAACAGTTTGAGCAAAGTAGCAGAGGATCACCTCATAAAAATCAATAGGTCCTCTATTCCAATAGCAAACATGCTGAGAAGACATCACAGACACCTTTCTATTCATAATAGCCTCAAGAACTATAAAATACTCAGGAATAATCCTAGTGAAGGTGCTAGAAGACCTTTAAATCAAAACTTCAAATCTCTGAAGGAAAGGATTGAGACAGACAGTAGAAATTGAAAGGTACCCCATGTTCAAGGTTGGCAGAATTAATACTGTGAGAGTGGCCACTCTACAGAAAGCAATCTACAGATTCAGGGCAACCCCTAGTAACATTCTCACCCCCATTTTAACACGAATAGTAAAGACATACTAAAGTTTTTAGACTCAGAAAAGTACGATGATAGCTAAAGCAATTCCAAACTGGGGGCGGGGGGTGGTGCTAAAGTGGCAACTATTCCTGATTTCAGGACATGTGACAAGCTATAGTAATAGAAACAGTGTGCTGACTGCACAAAAGCAGAATGTAGCAGATCAATAGACTAAAACAGAAGATCCAAACTTGAGTACATGTAATTTTAGCCATCTGATATTCGACAAAATGGCAAATACACACACTAGGAAAAGAGAGTGTCTTCAAACATGGTGCTAGAAAACTCGAATGCCCACATGAAATCATCCCTGCATCGATCACCTTGTATAAAAATTAACTGCAAATGGATCAAGACTTCAATGTGAATTTCTGAAATTGCTTGAAGAAAACTGGGAGTGCCCTACCAAATTTTGGTATGGGAAGAAACTTCCAAAATTATACTTTATCTGTTCAGAAATTAAGGACAACAATTGAAAAGCTGGATCTCATAAAACTGCAAAGCTTTTGTATGCCTAAGAAAATAATCAATCATGAGGCCACAGAGTGGGACAGGAACTTTGTAAATTAAACATGCAACAGAGGATTGATATTCAGAATATATAAAGAGTAAAAACCTGAGTCAAGAAAATGAACTATATATTTTTAAGAAAGAGAGGATGTGTGAAAAGGGGAAACCTGTTCACTCTTGGTGGGATCACAAACTGGTTTAGCGACTCTGGAAAGCAATGTGAGGAAATCTTGAAAAGGCTAGAGATAACATCTACTATGTGACTCAGCTACATCACACTTTGGCATCTGTTAAAGGTCTTGATATTCTATTTCACAGACGCTTTCTAAACTGTGTTTATTGCCTCTATGCATAATAGTAGAAATTTGAAACAGCATATGCGCAGTTCAACTGACGACAGGATAATGAAACTGTGGTACATATGCACAATGGAAGACTTTTCTGCTATAAAGAGAAAAAAATCATAAAACTTACTGATAAATAAATGGACTCGGGAAATATTATATTGGGTGAGGTAACTCAGACTCAGAAAGACAAATGCTGCATGTTCTTTCTTATTGTGGTTCTAGCTCCAAATCATCATGTGTGAACATTCATTCACACACACACACACACACACACACACACACACACACACACACACACACAGAAACCACAAAAGTAAAAGAGGACCATGCAGTTGGAACAGAAGGTTTTGAGAAGAGAATAGCGAGGTACAAGTAACATAAAAGGGAAAATGGGAGCAAGGGATGGGACTCCTTCTAAGGATAGATGTCTGCAAGTGGTGTGCGTGGTGGAGGGTAAATTCAGAAATTTGCAGGAAAATAAGATGGAAATTCCTAGAATTATTGAAGATGAGTCATGATTCACTATCTGAATAATACTCTGTTAGGTATATGCACTATATGTTCATTATCTATTTATCAGTTTGGGGACATCTAGTCTGTTTTCATTTCTGGTAATGGTTAATAAAGAACCAACAAATATGAAATGACATGTCTTTAGTTAAGATGTAGAATCTTTTGGGTAAATGCCCAAGAAGAGTCAGCTGGATCATATGATAGCTTTTCTCTTTTTTTGAAACTCTGCAGCGATTTCTAGAATGGTGTCAGGAGTTTGCGTTCACACCAGCAGTGAATGAGTTTCCCCTTTCACTCCATCTATGCCAGTATCTGTTGTTCTTTGTTTCTTTGTTCTTGATCTTTCTGCCAGAGTAAGATGAAACCTCAAAGTAAGTGTAATTTATATTTACTTGAGGATTAAAAATGTTGAACATTGAAAAAAAAAAAACAGTCCTCAATCATTTGTATTTTATCTTTTGAGAACTCTGTGGTTAGATCCATCTTCTGTTTTCCAACTGAGTTGTTTCTTAGTGTTTACATATATTCTACATTATAACCTTTATCCGATGAGTAGTTGGTAGAGATATTTTTCCTATTCTTGGGCTACCTCTTCTCCTGCATGATGGTATTGTTTGCTACACAGAAGCGTTTTAGTTTCATACGGTCCAATTTGTCATTGCTAATCTTTGATTAACCCCCAGAATTTAGTATTGACTTGCTGAAGGCACCACGTCTTTAAATCAGAGTACATGAGCTCGATCTGGTACAGACCTGAAAGTCTCATCGATACTGGCTAGCTTTCATGGTCTATGCATAGTCCCTGAGGAGGAAAATGATCATCAGTCTCACCCACTTACAGTCACTGAAATCTCTGTGTTAGCCTGGCAAGACTAAAGGGGCACGGACATCATGGGAGTAACCAACTATGAGAGTGGAAAGTGGTGATAAAAATCCCATAATTAGCTGAAATAACTACTGGCATTTAATAATTCCTGGAAAGGGAGGAGTCAGTTTTCCATAGTGATGTGAAGTCTGGTAAATCAATCACACACCAGGCCTTACTCACAAACTAGAACTGAGGTAGAGGAGGAAAAAGAAAAAGTCAAAGTTGGGTAGAAAAGGGATGGGAGGATGGAAAGGGTGGTTATAGGAAGCATTGAAAGAGGACATTAATGTGTTCAGATACATTGCATGGCGTTGTCAAAGAAACAATGAAAATATTGTTTGAAATAAACATATACATATACTACTTTTTAAAAATGTGCTATAGAGTTGATGTTACTATAGCAACATCGTTTACTTTTGGAAGTAATGGTTAAGATATTGTAACGATTGTGTGATTTGTTAAGTAGTCTGCATTATAAAAACAGAATTTATGCAAAAACGTGTCAATGAAAACTGGATTAAAAATTTAATAATTTTAGTGGATTTAACTATTATTAAATGAGTTAAATGTGTATTGAAAATGACGATTCTGGCTTCTGGAATCTCAGAATGAAACTGTGACTGACAGCTGTTTCCTCCTGTTTTTTTTTTCTTTTTTTTATTACTTTATAAATAATACCAATCAAAATTCCCACTTCCTCCACTGCTCCCACTTCCCTTTGGCTCCCCCTCAAACTTTCCCTCCACCCCAGTCCAGTCCTAAGAGAGAGAAAGGCACTCTGCCCTGTGGGAAGTCCAAGGCCCTCCCCACTACATCCAGGCATAGGAAAGTATGCATCCAAAGAGCACAGGATCCCAAAAAGCCAGTACATGCAGTAGAGACAAATCCCAGTGCCATTGTCATTGGCCCCTCAGTGTGCCCCAACTCAGCAACTGAGAGGTGCTCCTGGTCAAGGAGCAGTTAGAGACAAACTTGGAGCAGACACACATTTTCAGGGGTGAGGGGCCAAGGCAGAATAGTTGCTCCCGGGGCAGAGAAGCCAGAGTGTGAAGAACAACTTTTCATTACAATGCTTAAAATCATAGAACTATTTTAAATGACACTACTCATGGCAAGTTCAAGTTAGGACAAAGAATTTTATGCATTGCCACATGTGGTTGAACACAGTCCTGTCAATGGTGGAAAACATTTAGAGTTGTCTTTTTAAGCTGATAGAAGGACTTGAAAGCAGATTGCAAGGCTTCTGAAAAAGTCAGCCATACTTTAGTATGTTTCTGTTTGCAGACAATATGCAAGAAATGTCTACTAATTTCCAAGTGGCATTCCTAGTTTAGCTCTCTCTTCTTTTATTTCATCTTCTTCATCCTGGTCGGCTCCTCATTCTGAATGCTGAGCCTAATTGCAAGTCTGCTGTGTTCTACCTTAGCTGTTTTGCTATGCTAGAAGCACGTTCTTTGATCAATGAACCTGTGTGTGCTGGTAATCAGTGAGTATTTTTTCTCTCTCTTTGACAGCAGAACTGAAAAGAAAGTACTACACTGATGGCTGCTAAGATAGAGGAAGGGAAATATGTGTGATTTCCAGTTAACTATGACTCCTTATACTTACAAGAGATCATACACTTTTAAGCACTCAGTGGTAGAGGTTACGTTCTTCAGACGTGACCCTGTGGACCTGTGGAAACTGCCTCTGCATAGCACTGCCATGACTCTCCAAATATTTTCATGCCTTTTCATTGAAGGGCCCTCAGAATCTGCACAGAAAACACCCAGACACCAAATTCTCAGTACAAAAGAGATGCATTAACCACCACTTGTAGGAGCAGGGCTGCCTTTGGATCGTGCAAAGACAGCAGGTGGCTCTGCAGAAGGGCTTTAAGGAGGAAAAGGGAAAGCTTGTGCTGGGATGAGTTGGTAAATCTTAATTGGGCCCGTTAGTCAGTAATGTAGTCTGGAGTAAGCTGCAATCAAATTTTGATGAATTTTGATTGCTAGACTTTAGCTTTTGGATAGTTGGACCTTTGGTGTTCAGCCTCAGGAATGAGTTAGGCATGAGAAGGTGGCCAAATTTTAAGAATGTAATCTAATGGTTTAGCAAGGGAGAGGGAATGGGGAAGAGAGCACCATGTTTACCATGCTTGGGCCTGTTAGAGAGCCCTTCAATCACATTTCTTAATTTAAAGTGGCAAGTTAAGATTACTTCTTTAATATAAACGGCGGTACTGGAATGCATATGTAGAGATTCCTGGCCTTTTGAAATATTAATTTCTTAACAGAAAGAATTTTCACCCACTCCCAGTCTGAGATATCTACAGACAATATCTGAAGTTTTCTTGCTTTTGTTTAAGACATGCTGCCTCTCACCCAATGTCTCTTTGTCCCCATCAGGTACAGCCCTTTAGTCTGCAGACAAAAATGAGCTTCTAAGTGCTGATTTGTGATCAAGAGGCAAGAAAGCTGCCTCTTAACTATTGGTAAATTTTTCTTGGAGTTACCTCTCTAAATGAGAAAAAGTATTGCTGGTGGGATTTTTCGTGTGTTGTCTTTACCCTTCCATCTCTACTCACTTTATCCTCCACTTCCCTCAGAGAATTGCGTCACAACTCTAAGATAAATGAGGCAAAGTAATAAATTGTATTAAAATGCAATATAAATAGGAGAAACAACAAACTTCCTTTTATTTAATTTTTTAAAAACTTTTATGTACTACCCCAGTTCCCCCTCCCTCACCTTCTTCCACCTCCACCTTCCCCCATTGCATCCCTCATCCACTCCTCAGTGGCCTTCCTTAGGGAGCCAACAAAGTCTGCTACACCAAGTTGAGGCAGGAAGGACCAAGCCCCTCCCCCTCAATCAATTCAACCATAGTGAATGGGCTCCAAAAAGCCTGTTAATACATCCAGGAGTGCCAGGGCCTCTCCTCTCAGCGGATCAAGTCACATAACTGTCACCCACATTCAGAGGGCCTAGTTCGGTGCCATGCAGAATCCTCAGCTGTCAGTCCAGAGTCCCTGAGCTCCCATTAGCTTGGGTCAGCTGTCTCTGTGAATTTCCTTATCATGATCTTGACCCCCTGACCCTTGCTCATATGATCAGTCCTCTTCAACTAAACTCCAGGAACTCAGTCCAGTGATTGGCTATGGATCACTGCATCTGCTTGCAACAGTTACTGGATGAAGGTTCTATGATGACAGGGTAGTTGCTAATCTGACTATTGGTGAAGCCTAGTTCAGGCACCTTCTTCACTATTGCTAGGAGACTTAGCTGGGGTCATCCTTCTGGAATCCTGGGAATTTCCCTATCACCTGGTTTCTCCCTTACTCCATAATGGCTCCCTCTAACAAGATATCTTTTTCATGACTCCCTTTCCCCGTCCCTCCCCAAACTAGGCCACCTTGAGCCCTCACCTTTCCATCCCCAATTGTCTTCCTTCTGTCCCCCTTCCCAGTTTATCTAGGAGAGCTTAGCTATTTCACTTTCCTGGGGCCTCCATGTGTGTCCCTCTTAGTGTCCTAGCTTCTCTGGGGTTGTGGGTTATAGCCTGGTTATCCTTTGCTTTTCTTCTAGTGTCCATTTATGAGTGAGAACATACCATGTTGAAACAACAAACTATCAAAGTGGAGTTCCTGAAAAAACTGGTCAATGCAATAAGCAGCCATCCAGGACTCGGCCTCATGAAGAGTTTCATTTCTATCTCTGAATGAAATCCATTTAGGTGAGTACAGAGACCGATGAAAGACATGGCTGGAGATCTTCGGGTTCTTCTGAAGGTGTAATCAATGAAATAGTTTATGAGAAAATCAATACAGAACCATGAATCCATTGTCTCTTTGAAATGGAAAAACAGGAAGAGAAAGAAACATACCTATGTTGGAATTGTTAGGCAGTCAGTCGTTTCCAGGAGACAATGGCAGAGCATGAAGGTGACCTTATGACCTGAGATCATGGAAGGAGAAGGTGATCATATCTGTCAGGTTACCCAAGAATAGGTGGGACAGATGTTGTGATTGTGTTACACATATTGCAGCCTCCCTTGTCATGCCCATGACAGATACATGTAATAAAAAAATTCTCTTTTCCACAACCCATATTTAGCTAAAAAGTTTCAACATAGTATGGTAGATGTATCATTTATTAAATGATATCAACATAGCAAAAGAAGTTTCTACTTCTCTAGGACCTGGAATATCTCAGACTCTTACATTTTAAATCACACCAGAGACGTTATAGTAAAGACTTAATTTAAGGAGTTAAGCACCTACAGCTGAACCAAAGTCTTTTACCTTGCTATAAATTTAGACATTATGTGTCTTTTTTAAATATTTTATTTATTATGTATACAGTGTTCTTCCTCCATGTATGATAGCAGGTCAGAAGAGGGCACCAGATCTCATTGTAGATGGTTGTGAACCACCATGTGGTTGCTGGGAATTGAACTCAGGATCTCTGGGAGAGCAGTCAGTGTTCTTAACCTCTGAGCCTTCTCTCCAGCCCCTGTGTCTTTATCATTTAGTTTGCTTCATACTCTACCACATTAGTTCCTGCCCCTGTAACATCCTGAAAAGACTCAGGGAACTTTTTTGATGAGAAGGTTAATAAAATGGAGCTGTCAATTATTATGGAGACAATAAAGTTTCCTTCTTTGTGTTTATTTGTGAGCATGTATTGTGTCTTCCTCATTTAGTTCTAGAATTTGAGGTATGCTAAAAGATTTCATTGCTTGAATTCTACATAATCATGACCCCTGGTCCCACCTATTCTTGGTTAACCTGTCAAATATGACCACCTTCTTTTTCCATGATCTCAAATTATAAAATCATCTTCATGTTTCTATTATTATGATATCATTTTATGCAAATCACAGAACTAATTAATGATGCCCATTCTACTAACATCTACAAACAATTTTCTTCCCAATTAAGAGAAAAAACTATGAAGACATTAACTACAATAATAAATTTGAGTGTTACTATCTTTAGATATAGCTTGCTATGAATAAGCACTATACTGTCTTACACATACCTTTAAATATCATTTTCTTTATTGTATCTCCTTCAGTTAAAAAACTCACTAAAGCTTAATCACAATGTATATCCAAACAAATCACACTTAACCAAATAATGGAGATAAATTCAGTTTTGATATTTAAATGAACTTTGAGGAGATGAGGAGGTGGCTCAGTGGTTAAAAGTCCATGCTGCTTTTCCATAAGACTCAAGTTCATCCCACTTGAATGTACTCACACTGGACCCATACCTTTACTCCAACTCCAGTGATTCTGATACCCCTTCTTGACATCCATGGGCACCTGCAAACACATGGGGGTACACACAGACATTAAAAATTTAAAACCTTACATTATAAAATAGAAAAGAAAGCTTTGAATAATGATAAACGATTTTCTAGGTCATATATATTTTCATGGGGAATCTTGTATTAACTGACCTATTAAAATAAGTTAAAATAAGTTTTTTTTTTTCCAGAAACACATTCAGGCAGTTTAGTGGTGAAAAGTGTCCACCAGCTCAGAAGGGTGTGAGAAACATTTTCAAAGATTCATAGTTTTATAGCTTTCTTTTTTATTCAGATTTGATTAAACAAACAAATCAAAGTAACAAAAAATAACAGAACTAGGAAGAAGATCTTCAGATTGTGTGTATGTATGAGGGGAGGTGGTGTGGCAAGATCTTTACATTTTCAGGAATTCAGAAACTCTTCTCTACCTCTTATCTATACCCTAATGCTCTCTGACTTCATTAAACAATCATTGGTTCGTTATCTTTTGATGAAAAGTGGGGTCAATGAGAATAAACCATCTTTCAGACAGGACATGATAAAGGAGCAACCTTAGGGTTCATATCAAGGCTACATCTAGAGCAACCTTATATACACTTAGGGAACATGTTAATATCACAAGAATATCATTTTTTTTCTTGATAATTTTCATGATTCTAGAACATTTTCTCCTACCAGATTTTTCAACTCAGCTAAGCACTTTGGGTCAACTCAGCTCCCAACTTTACCCTTTTACCTTAATACTCCCACCTACTGCTGTCTTTACTGGAAGGCTACTTTCATGCCAGCTCCTTTCCCTGTGTTCTTAGTTAGGTAATAGATCTCTTCCTATTTTGAAGTCCACAATCCATACTTGAATGCTTACTACACTCTCATTTGCTAGGCAAAGGATTCTGGGCCATCAGTGGTGGCTACTTGCTACAGAATGATGACAGTGGCCTAAAAAGCAACCTTTTTATCAGCCTGATGGAAAGTATTAACAGTACTAGATGTGGTTTGAAATATAGAAAATAAGACACAACTATCTAGCAGACTTAACTGACTCACAAATATAAAAATTAAACACACTGAAACATCAATAAAACCAATAAGATAATAGGCATGCAAGGCCTTGAAGATACTTTAATCTTTTAAAGTATGTACAAATTGTTTATTGATCTAAATAAGAGCTTCATGTTCATTTGATTTCAGTAGCATTGGGTTGCCAGTGCTTAACAATATTTACTTTATTACAAGTATGTGTCTGTCTTAGTCACTGTTCTATTGTTGTGAAGAGGCATTGTGATCAAGGCAGCTCTTAGGAAAGAAAGCATTTAATTGTGGGCTTGCTTACAGTTTGAGAGGTTTAGTGCTCTCCTCATCACAGCAGAGAGAATGAGAGCATGCAGAGAGGCCCTGGAGCAGTAGTTGAGAGCTACATTCTGGACCTTAGGCTGAGTGAAAGACATTGGGGTTGGTGCAGGCTTTTGAACCCTCAAAGCCCACCCTTAGTGATACACTTTCTCCAACAAGGCCCAAACTCCTAATCCTTGAAAATAGTGCTGTTCCCTGGTGACTAAGCATTCAAATATATGAGCCTGTGGATATATTTATTCAAACCTCTACAGTGTCTTACAAGGACATAGAATTAAGTTTTTTTTTCTTAGAAAATATGAGACAGATTTTGGCTTGGGTTCAGCCTGATACCACTTCACTGCAACTTACTCAAATATCAGATCTAAGCCAGGTCCCAAATCTAGTACCCCAGCCTAGTTGAGTGAACCCTACCATTATCATTCTGAACATCAAGGCTTGGGGCAAAACACACACCCTGCAGCCCCTCTGGCCCCTCTTGCAACCCCATGATCTCATCTTTCCAGCACAACAACCAACTTCTAAGCACAGCTCTGCCAAACAGCCCCATACACACACAGCTTGCTCCAGGGTGAAGCCTGGTAAGTCTCCCTGATCCTATCTCTTTGTACCCTGTGCAGCCATCAGCTTGAACATTAGCCCCATAATCTGTGCCCTAGTCTCGCTTTGTGAGCCCTGTTCACGTTACCCCAAAATTCTGAACTTTGACTAGGAAGCACACCCTGTAGTGTCCAGAACTTCATATAGCTACAAAACTTTATCCCTCTGTATCACATTTAATATCCAGGCCTAGCTAGCCTGTGTATACTCGGCGCTAGAGCCTAGCCTGGTGAATCTGTCTGATCCTATGTTTCTCAGCCCTAGCAATAATCAGATTTAACCTAGATCCCACATACAGTGTCCGGCCTAATCTGGTGAACTCTGTACCACCTCAAACACCCTGTGACAAGCTGATTTAGTTGTTGCCATGCGACATCTGACCCCTAGACTCATCCCAGTCCCATATATCCCATGCTGTGTTTCAGCTCTGTGTGTCTCCATAAGATGTAGATACAAAAATCAAAATTCCCAGATATTGTTGCAATAATAAAAACAATATAAATTATCAAGACAGTAAGCCCCCTTTCCAAAATGACAAGGTTTACAGAAAGAGTCCTTCAATAAATATTACTTAGATGAACCTTAGGACACAGAATTTAAAAGATCATAAACTTCATTAACAAATTCAAGGTGTTTAAAAATGCACAAAGAAACAGTTCATTGAACTCAACTCAAAGAGAATGAATTTAAAAAGAATAAACTCCTGAGATATCCAAAGGGGGAAAAACCCACAAATATAAGACTGAATGAAATGATGAACACAATCTGGTATTTGAAAAGCAAATTCAATAAAGATATAGAAACACTGAAGATAACTCGACTCAAATTAAAATGAAGACAGGACTGAAGTCAGTAACCCAACTAGAAACCCAAGAGAAACTTCATGAGTAGAATGCATCAAGTAGAATGACAGGTTATGATGTCTCAATAGAAACTTTAAAAAGCATAAAAGCCCGTACACATGCATACCAAGGTCATTGAGATCTATGAGACCATAAATGCCAGCATAAATTAATATACTCAGCAAAGGTATATGGCATAGTTGAAGGAGAAAGAAAAGCTATCCCTGTTACCGAAAGAATAAAATAATTCATGTCCAAAAACCAAACCTCAAGAGAACACTAGAAGCAATACTTCTGACTGAAGAGAGAAATAAGCACAGCCAAGAGACCACAGAAAGAAAACAATGAAGCAATAATTATTGAAACCGAGGCTATGACTAAGAACAGAAACAGAAAAATGACAATCAACATATATTTTTCAATAACAAGTGTAAATATTAACTGCCACAATCACCAATCAAAAGACATGGGCGGGTGAATGGTTAAGAAACAGAATTCATATTTCTGTTGTCTACAAGAAACTCAGCTTTAAAGACAGGCACTGTTTTAATATGAAAGGATGGAAAAAGTATTTCAGACAAATGGAACCAGGAAGTGAGCACACACTGCTGTCTCAATTCATTACAAAATAGATTCCAGATAGAAACTAATTAGAAGAGATAAGGAAGGATGCTTCATCTAATTGTGGGATGTTTGATCACTGCGTGAAGATGTGACTCTATTTTACTTCATTTGTCTAAGGCACCTTCTGATTAATTTAGTAAAGAGCTAAATGGCTAATGGCTTGGCAGGAAAAAATAGGCGGGACTTTCAGGGAGAGAAAGGAACTCGGGAAAGAATCTGAGAGGATAGGATTCTCCAGAGAGACATGGAGGAATTCGGATGTACAATATGCAGAAGAGGTAATTAGCCAAATGGCAGAACACATATTAATACAAACAAGTTAATTTAAGTTATAAGAACTAGTTGGGAACAAGTCCAAGCAAAGGCCAAGCTTTCTTAATTGATAAAAAGTCTCTAAGTCATTATTTGGAACTGGTGGTTTGAAGAAAGCACAGCAACATTATCCTAATCTAGAGAACAATAAATCAGGAAGATGTTGTAATCCCAAACTTATATACATCAAACTCTTATGCTCAAAATTTTATAAAAGCTGTACTACAGAATCAGGCATAGATTAACTCCAACTCAGTAATAGTGACTTCAATAATCCACTTTTTCTTGGTGGCCCAGATGTCCTGGATGCTTTGTGTTAAGAATTTGTTGGATTAATGTTTTCTTTGAGTAATGAAACTATTTCCTCTATAGTGTCTTCAACACCTGAGGTCTCTCTCCCATCTCTTGTATTCTGTTTGCTACGCTTGTCTCTGTAGTTCCCATTTATTTACCCAGATTTTCCATATCCAGAATTTCCTCAGTTTGTGTGTTTTTTTTATTGCCTCTATTTCAGTATTCAAATCTTGTAACATTTGCTTTACCTCTTTGATTGTTTCTTTTTGGTTTTCTTTGAGAGATTTATTAATTTTTTCATTTTTTGTTTGTTTTTTTCCTTCATTTCTTTAAAGGAGTTTTTCACTTCTACTTTAAAGATCTCCAACATCTTCATAAAGTTACATTTAAAATCATTTTCTTCTGTTTCTTCTGGGTTAGGATGATCAATTCTTCCTGTTGTATGAGCACTGGTTTCTGGTGTTACCACGCTGCTTTTTAGGTTATTGGATGAATTCTTGCATTGGTGCCTACGCATCTCTTTCTTCAATTAATGCTGGCAGTGTCTTTGCATCTTGCTCCAATCCTGGCAGTGGCTGTCTGTGTCTTTGGGAACTGTTCTTGGTCTGCTCTGTAGTGCCACTGTCTGTGTCTTGCTCATAAGTGGATACTAGCTGTAAAGCAAAGACTATTGAGCCTATAGTTCATAATCCTAGAGAAGTTAAGTAACAAGGTAAACCCTAAGAAAAACATAAAAAAAATCTACCCGGAAAGGGGAAATAGACAAGATTGCCTGACAAAATTGGGAGCATGCGGGTAAGAGGAGTAGCGAGGGTGGAAGGGGAAGACAAGGAAAGAAAGGAAGGGGGAGGAGAACTTGAAGGAATGAGATGGAGGAAGGATAGAGATGAGAGCAAGGAAAGAGATACCTTGATTGAGGAAGCCATTATGGGTCTAGCAAGAAATCTGGCACTAGAGAAATTCTCAGGAATCCACAGGATGATCCCAGCGAAGACCCTAAGCAATAAAGGAGGTGGTGCCCAAACTGGCCTTGTCATGTAGTCAGACTGGTGAATAATCTTAAATATCACCATAGAACCTTCATCCAGAGATTGATGGAAACAGAGGCAGAGACCTGCATCGGAGCACTGACTGAGCTCCCAAAGTCCTGTTGAAGAGTAAGAGTAGTGAGAATATGAGCAAAGAGGTCAAGACCACGATGGGTACGCCCACTGAAACAGTTTATCTGAGCTAATGAGAGCTCACCAACTCCAGTCAGACAGTGAAGGAAACAGCAAAGGTCCAAACTAGTCCCTCTGAATGTGGGTGATAGGTGTATGGCTGGGGCAGACTGCAGGACCACTGGTAGTGGCATCAAGATTTATCCCTACTGCTTATACTGGCTTTTTGAGAACCCATTCTCTTTGGATGGATACCTTGCTCAGTCTAGATATAGTAGGGAGGGCCCTGGACCTTCACCCAAAGCAATGTGTCTTACCCTCTTTGAGGAGTGGATAGGGTAGGAAATAGGTGAAGGGAATGGCAGGCAGGGAGAGAGTGGAAACTGGGATTGATATGTAAAATGAAAAAAGATTGTTTTCTTTTTTAAAAAAGTAAAGAAAAACAAATTTTAACAAATTCTGAAAACTTGAAATAACAAATATCCTATTTGACTGTTATGCAATAAGATTTAAAGTCTACAGTAAACACAATGATCGTAGGTATACAAACATGTGTATAAAAATAAGTTATTGCTGAATGATGAATAATGGGTCAAAGACAAAATCAAGAAGGAAAGCTAAACTTCTTGGAACTAAATGAAAATGAATGCATCACTACAAAACCTCTGGGATATACTAGAAACCTGTCAATGGGAAAAATTTATAGCTCTATGTGGTCTACATTAAAATAATGAGAAAATGTACAAATCGATGGCTTAAGGAAAAAAATTTTAATGTCAAGAAAAACCCATATCAAATAGGTGACAAAAATTAAAAATCAGAGCAGAAATATGTAAAATATAATAAAACAACACAAAGTATTAACAAATCCATGAATTTGCTCTGTAAGATGGTAAAAGAGATTAATAGACCCTTGGTCCCACATACAAAAAAAAAGAGATAGTTCAAATGAACAGAATGAACAGAGGAATATTACTAGAGCCTCCAAAGAAGAAATTCAGACCATTAAAAGGGAATATTGACAATACCTGTAACCCTTTAGGTTTGAAAACCTAAATTAAAGAGATGCATTTCTAGGTTCATTCAAACCAAATAAATAAAGATCAATAACATAAACAGATACATAGCAAATGAGGAGATTAAAACAGGGGAAAAACCCTCACAAATAAAAGAAAAACATAGCTCAGGCCCAGATGGATTCACAAAAGAAATCTATCAGAAAAATAGCAGGATAGCTTCAAAACTACAAGTCTACTATTAATACCCAGTATTACAAAACCAGGCAAAGACATAAGACATAAAAGGAACTACAGGCCAATGAACATAGATAGAGAATCTTCAATAAAATGCAAATGGAATACAGACATAAGTCACAAATACTGTGTTCATGGATTTATCTGAGAGATGAGTATGGTTCAATATACACAAGTCAATACATAAGTAAACCATATACAAACACTTAAAGACAAAACTCACATGACAATCTCAATAGAAACAGACAAAAATCTTTTAGAAAATTCAACATGCATACATTACAATAGTCTGGGAGAGTTAGGACTTGAGAGAAAAAAATCTCAACATAATAATGGTTATTTATGACAAACACATAGCTCATATCCAACATCATCTTAAATGGAGAAAAACTTGACACAGTCTCATTAGAACCAGAAAGAAGACAAGCCTGTCTACCACCACCTCCCCATTTCAATGCAGTGCTTGAAACACTAGATAGAATAACAAGGCAGGAGAAAGAAATTAAAGGGATACACATAAGAAAAGAAAAGGTAAATTAGTCCTCTTTGGAGATATGAGATTTTATTTGAGCCATCTCAAAAAGTCTACCAAGCCGGGCGATGGTGGCGCACGCCTTTAATCCCAGCACTCGGGAGGCAGAGGCAGGCGGATCTCTGTGAGCTCGAGACCAGCCTGGTCTACAGAGCTAGTTCCAGGACAGGCTCCAAAGCCACAAAGAAACCCTGCCTTGAAAAACCAAAAAAAAAAAAAAAAAAAAAAAAAAAAAAAGTCTACCAGAAAACAAGAAGCATGAATAGTTTCAGCAAATTGACTAACTTTCAGCAATTATTACCCTTTCTGTACACCAACAGCTAATGAAATGAGAAAGACATTATGGGCACACTACCATTCAGAATAGCCTCAGAGAAAATAAAATATCTAGTAATAAACCCAAACAGAAAGCTTAAAAGTTTTTATAATGAAAACTTTAAATCTCTGGTGAAAGAAATTGAGAAAGGCACCAGAAAATGGAAAGACGGTTCCCATATCTAAGGGTTAGATAAATTCATGGGAGATAGTTGGGATGACTGTAAGGGCCAGGGGACCAGAAAATGTGCTGGGAGATTGTATTTCCTAGAAACAACAGGGAAGTTATATACGTGATACCTCAACAACATGGGTGCTGAAACAATACCCAGAAAGGAACAATTCCAATAGACATACTACTGTGGAATAGAGAACTCACTTGGAGTTCCAGCCCTAGAAAATAACCACAGGTAAATAATGATGGTCAAAAGAAGGAATGAGGCAATGAGCCTCTAATTAATTATCCAAATAATTGTCCAAATAATGCACAAAAGCAACACTAAATGGACTCAGCAAGTTGGATTTACGTGTGTTTGCACACACACACAAAACTAAAGGAAAAGGAGCTCTGAATTTGGGCGGTACTGGAGGCAGGAAGGGAGAGGAAACATTGTAATTATGCTTTAATCAAAAGACACATTCTGAAAAAGAAAACATGAGACGTCCCACCTTCTCTCAAGATTTTATCAATTGTCTATAAGAAAACAAATTTATAAGAAGTTGGGATGGCCATTCCTGGTTGTCAGTTTCGCTAAAACCTGGATTTAACTAACACCCGCATGGCTGGGATACACCTGTGAGGGACTTTTCTTGCAATGAATTATTTGAAGTGAGAAGACCCATCCTTAGTCAGGATCTTTTATGGTGGGAAGATCCTCCTTAAATCTAGGCCACACTTTCGGATGGCAGCCTATATGACAGACAGGGAAGAAGGAAGTCCTTGGTCTTTGCCCCCTGCCCTTGTATTCCATTCCTTGACTGGCATGAGAGTTTTTTTTCTTCAAGATTCTACATGTACTGAAGACCAGCTGAGATATCCAGTCTCAAGGATGGAATAATTACTGCAATCTTGAAATTTACATTGGGAGATAGACATTCTTGTACTAGTTGGACCATAATCTATAATCCACTGTAGTAAATCTCATATG
This sequence comes from Chionomys nivalis, assembly GCF_950005125.1. NCBI lineage: Eukaryota > Metazoa > Chordata > Mammalia > Rodentia > Cricetidae > Chionomys > Chionomys nivalis. The sequence goes on along the minus strand of NC_080107.1, from coordinate 38,525,083 downwards.
TGTGTGCATGTGCACACACAGATCACACACACACACACGATGCATCCAGTTCTGTTTCTCTTAGACAACCCTGGCTAATGCAGAAGTTTTTCAGGTTTAACTTATAAGTCCACCAGTCTGACTCTCTGTGGGGATTTTATAAAGCTATTACTTATTATTGTTTAGCTTAATAGATGATAGCTAAATTTCTCTATCTGCTTTTATATGCACTTAATTGTTTGTTCCAGTACATAAGTAGCCTTAGAAAACTTTATGAATCAAAATTGTCAAGAACAATTATAACAGTCTTCACATTTGATAATAGACATTCATTTTTGATTGAACAGCTCAATTGTTCTTAAAGTTGTTCCTTAAAGATTATGTAGGGGATGAGAAATGATATCAAGGCATTCTCTTTGTACTCTGCTGAATTATAACACAATAACATGGGTATCTTGCATTGAATTATATGTTTTACTGTGCATGATTCTCTAGCACCATGTATTGGAAAACATTGTTCACAGAAATATACAATTATTCAAACATTGACATACTTTGTTATATTTTTTCAAAATTAATTGATCTCATTAATTAATAATAGATTAGATAGCCTTACAATGTTGTGTGGGAATGCAAATTCTCCAAACATCAGGTTTTCTTTTGTAGTTTTTGTAGAAGTTAAGACTTTAATTTCTTGATTTCTCTGAATTACTTATCTGTCTGTTTCAGATGGCTTTAGACTGTCTCTGTTTTGTGCTTTTGGTTTCAGTTCTTTAAGAAAAGGTGTCACATGCATCTCAGAGTGGTCTTAAACTTTTTAGATAGCCCAGGCTGTCACCCATTCCTGGCACTCATCCTATTTCAGTTGCCAGAGTTCTGGAACTGGAGGTATGGCCCAACACCCCAGCTTCCTTTTTCTACATTCTACTCTTAAATAAGCAGGACACTCCATTGCAAAACTGAGTACTTCAACTTTGGGTCAACTGCATAAATGCAAAGATAGCCAAAGACAGCCATTGCACTTTGGTCTACAGCAGAAATAGAAACATTCTTTACACAAATTTCCTGTTTTGTTATCTATAGCATATAGTTGAAATGGCTAATTTCCTTTGTAAATTGGGGGATTGGTTTTGTTCTTCTTTTTTTCTAAACCACACTCTCCTGCATTTTTTTTTTTAACAAAACAGAATAGAATGGGAGTTGAAGTCAGTCCATCAGGCACTCCTTTGTCCACTTAGAACTGTCAGAGGGAGTTTGTCTGTGCCCGAGGTGTGGTTTCTTCTTGTGCAAGGGCCTGGATTTATCTTGGTAAGAGGTCAGCATCACCTCTTACCCCTTTAAGCCGACTTTAACCCAGTGGGACTTGTTAAATTAAAGCAAGTATGTTTGCAATTCCAAACCTCATTTCATGCATAATTAGCAAAGCGCATGAAACTCCATCAGATAGGAAAACAAATTGACGAGGTTCAGTTCATTTATGGTTGTTGTGGATCCACATCAGGGCAAGAAACCCTTTAAGGAGAATATGATGTTTTCATTTGCATAAAGACAATTAAACTCTTTCAGAAGCAATTTTCCCATATATAAAAAGTGAGAATATAGCACCTTGGTGACACAGACATCTGTTACTTAAACAGATGCTGTCCTCTAAACTCACTCAAGCAGCCACCCTCTAAAACTAAAATTTGATGTGTGAATAGAGAAATGTGGTGGGGGAGGAGAAGAAATGATGGATTTTTGCGTCCTGGCATAATTGTGATTTAGTTAACTTTTGTGTATTTTTACTTTAGTAAAACCTGCTCCCTTATCTCTGAGTAATTCTTTTCTTCCAATTGAATTGCCACAACCTACAAGTCTACTGCTTTTTGCTGACATTCACCGCAGCCTAGCTTTAGTCTATCAAAAGACTAGATAAACTCGACTTTTTGTTTGTTATTACTTGGGAATTCACAGAGGAAGGCTCTGGCCCTGTTTAGCAGAAAAATAAAAGTTGGCTTAGCTTTTATTCTAAACAGTGCAAAGAGTCATTCCTTGGCTGATGTTTTACAGTGATTCAACACTTTCCTAAGCAGAGACTGATAAATAGCTTCAAAAGTTAGACTGATCCTTCTAAATCAGCACTTCATGAAAGGCATTACCAAAACCTATTATGCTCCTCTAATGGATAATGGAACAGTTGTATATGTTACACTTTGAAGTAAGCAGTAGGCTTTTCAATCACACGATAACCTTGAAAATGCTAAGGTATCAAACTGCTATCATGAAAACTGTACGAGAGGAGAAATAATTCAAAAAGATGACTTTGTGAATAATAATCAGAAGGCTACAACATTTTTTACCCAGAAAATGGATTTGAGGCACTGATTACTGACAAACTCTCTACCTATCAGGAAGCTACAGAATATTGAAAATACGTTTGTACTGAATTATACATTAATCTATCATCTAACATTTAATTGGTAAGATAAAAATCAGTTAAAAATAATAACAAAGATAAAATAACAAAGATGTAAAATTTTTAAGGCTACAGAATAAGACAGTCTATGTTATTTCAGAGGTTAAAATGATAAATAAAATTATTTACTATTTCCTTGTCTCAGTGAACTCTGAAGTCTTAACTCATTTCAGTCCACTATGACAAAAATGGATTGGAAAGTGCAAATGTGCTAAAAAGCAATTGAAACAGTTGTAACACGGAGAGGAGAAACAAACAAAAACAAAGCCTCTAAGGTTTTGCTCTATATCACCATTTCTCTAAAAGGCCAATTTCCTGGCTTTACTCAAGAGTAGACCACTTAGTGTCCACCTGTGGCATTTCTAGACAACAGAATCTATTGAAAATCCTGAACAGTCCATGAGAACTGTGTCCTAAGTGATTAATTATTGTGTTACCCTGGCCTGCATTTGTCACAGTGACTGACAGTGGGAGAAACTTGGAAAAAATACAGATTCTCTTTCCACTGATAACTAATGTTATGATTTTTTGCCAGCGGGTCCCGAGCAGCTTGTGGTGGGGCGGGCTGGTCCTGGCGACAGGGAGGTTCTGCCAGCTCCGGGCAGGGCCCAGCACTGCGGTGAGCGGCTGGGCAGGCAAGCGGGTGGGAGACACATGGAAAGACACATCGAACAGAATAGAATTGAATATTTATTAGTTGAATTATGGAAAGAGGGGGAAAAGGGGGGAAGGAGGAGGGAGAAGAAGGAGAAGAGGACAGAGCCAGAGAGAAAGGAGAAGGGGGAGAGAGAAAAGGGACTGCGAGAGCAGCCAAGATGGTGAGAAGAGAGGAGGGAGTGGGCGTGGCTTGTCTCTTAAAGTGAGGGAACAATCATAACAATAACGTCGTCACTATGATTAAAGAAGAAAGTTTGAAGCTGTGAGGAGAATCTTAATTTTCTCTAAAAATTAATTTTGTTATTTTATTTTTTCTAAGTCAAACCCCACCTATTATATCCTACTGTGTAATACTCAAAGGTGGCTAATTTTATTTAAATAGTTTTTTGAGCTGAATTGTAGATTATTATGACACATTCATAGCTTATTGCATAGCATAAACAATTTTTTAAAAGGTAGTATAAAACCAATTATGTCTGCCATATACTGTGATACTCTATCCAAGATGAAAAGGGCTGTCATCTAGCAGAAGGTCACCTGAATTGATTGCCTGTGACTGATGATATTAACTAAATTATCTCATGATTCTCCTTTTTTGGAACTTAGAATCCTTTTTATATTATCTAAGCTTGTGAGTGGCAGCAGAGTCTGCCAGGTGATTTCCCTTGCTGTAAGCACTATTTGAGTACTTGTGGCATAGACAAGATTATAGCAGATGACCAATGCAGATAATAGAGGTATAATTTTAAAATTTCTTGTTTATCCTGTAGCAATATTTTAGCAGATTTTACCACGTCACAGGAAGTGTAGGCCTGTGACACCACCATCTTAATGACTCTACTGACTTCAGTTTTCCTTAAATTACCCAAGCTTTCTACATAGCCACATCTCTGGTAGTTAAAAAGATAGAAGAAATTTGTGTAATCCTGTTGTAATACGAGCGGCGGGGCTGCGTCCCCGGCACCCGGCCGCCCACATGGCTAGCTTATGCCCTGAAATAATTACACGGAAACGGTATTCTTTTAATCACTGTCTGGCCCATTAGTTCCAGCCTCTTATTGGCTAGCTCTTACATATTGATCTAACCCATTTCTAATATTCTGTGTAGTACCACGAGCTGGCTTACCAGGAAAGATCTTAACCTGCGTCTGTCTGGAGTGGGAGAATCATGGCGACTCCTGACTTAGCCTCTTTCTCCCAGCATTCTCTTCTGTTTACTCCACCCACCTAAGGTTTGGCTTATCAAATGGGCTAAGGCAGTTTTCTTTATTAGTTAACCAATGAAAGCAACAGATAAAATACAAGAACCACCTCCATCATAATCCAATGAACAACAATAACAAAATAACCAAATGCAGTGGAACCGAGGAAGGTCCAGGTTGCTAGAGAAGTGTTGATTTCTCTTAAACAGAGTTTGAAATGCAACCTAGAAATAAAAGTCTCTTGATTGTCCTTGTTAATGTTGAGCTGAAGTTGAAGCTGATGAAGATATTGTTAAAATCAGGGCCTACATAGTTGAGAATTAACCAGCAAACATTGATATTGTGTGCAACACTCTCTATTACAAATTAGAGGGCTTCATCATTCTGAAGAGAGGTTGTCAAAATACCTACTGGAGATATGCTACCCACTGTTTTGCTGATAGGGACATGTTCTGCATCTGGAAAGATCTCAAGATGCTAAGGATGGATTATGGAGTCTATACTTGGGGCAATGTGAATGTACTGTAAGCAGATGTGCCGGGACACTACTAAGAATTTAAGAGACATATATTAGAAGCAACAGGTACAATTTTTCACTTGAATCACAAAATCAAAGACCTTTGCCCTTCATGGAAACACTGTGCACTTCCTGGAGGAGACAAAGTGGTCCCTTCTTAATGCCACCACAACACAATCATAAAGAGGATGATCAGAAATGATTTGACATTGATTTGTGGTAAGAAATTGGGATAGAACTTTTCAAATAACTTCAGGATGACTCAAGGATTCCTAAGAAACCAACAGATGTTGATGAATGGTTATGCCAAGCCATAGATGCTATCAAATATCAGCTTTGTGGAAAACGTCTTTAACACACTATAAAAACATCATGATTAATCTGGCAGTGGTGGTGGATGCCTTTAATTCCAGCACTTGGGAGGCAGAAGCAGGTATATCTCTGTGAGTTCAAGACCAGCCTTGTCTACAAAGTGAGTTCCAGAACAGTCAGGAATGTTTCACAGAGAAACTCTCTCTCAAAAACTAAACAAAACAAAACAAACAAGCAAACAAACAAAACCAAAACCAAAAAAATTATGACTAGAGGAATATGTGAAATGAGTTTAGCTGTCAAAAAGACAAGTGCTAACAAATTGCAAGCTTTTTTTTGTGTGTGTGTTAAGTATGATGTGAATCGGTGTCTGAAAGTTTGTATTTTATTATATATATAGATATCTCTCTCTCTCTCTCTCTCTCTCTCTCTATATATATATATATATATATATATATATATATGGACAAATTGAACCCTTCTCCACAGTGATTCAAACCCAGCAACTGGCTCGGATACAGTTCAAAGCCACACCCATTGAGAGATACCCCACCTATTACATTTAGGCTGGATGGTTGCTGATGTTCATATTCTCCCAGGATTGAGTAATTTATATTATAAAAAAAGAGTAGTATTTAACTTTCTTCTAACCAGAGACTGACTGACTTTTGTGATGCTATGGGTTGAATGAAGGGACTTATTCATTGGAGGCAAGGGCTCTACCAACTGAACTATACTGTTCAGTCTTCATGGTTATTTAAATAAAACTAAAAGCAGAAATAAGCATAAATTTTCCAGAAACCATTTCTCTCTCATTTTCAAAATTTCATTGCTTTCAGGTTAAAAAAAAAACTTATTTTGACCAAAGAAGACAACGTATTATAGAGTATTTACATGTCTCCATAGCTCATTCATATTCTACTCCATGGTCCTCAACCACTGATCCAACCTCACTGGCTTACTGGTGATTATATCTAGCATAGTGTCTCCAGATTTCTCATGTCTTGTCACTAAAATTCTCTTCTATATTCTTTTTATTTAAATTCTCTCTATTCCCCGTAGTCCAGGGACACCAGAAAGAGGTTGAGTCTCTTTTATAAAATAAACCATATACTTCTCCTCATTTATTGCCTTTTAAAAGGTGATTTCATTTCATTTCAGTTTTTATCAGTGTGACGACTGATCTTGGTTTTCAAATTAACTACATCTATAATCAACTGAAACTGCTGGGCATACCTTTGAGGAATTTTCTTGATTGTATTATTTGTGGTAAAAAGTCTTTTTTTCTTATTTATTTATTTATCTATCTAGCTATCTATCTATTTATTTATTTATTTTTACTTAAAAATTTCCACCTCCTCCCCTCCTCCCATTTCCTTCCCCCTCCCCCTCCCTCTCCAGTCCAAAGAGCAGTCAGGGTTCCCTGCCCTGTGGGAAGTCCAAGGTCCTCGCCCCTCCATCCAGGTCTAGAAAGTTGAGGATCCAAACAGACTAGGTTCCCACAAAGCCAATACATGCAGTAGGATCAAAACCCAGTGCCTTTGTCCTTGGCTTCTCAGTCAGCCCTCATTGTTTGCCACGTTCAGAGAGTCCGGTTTTATCCCATGTTTTTCAGTCACAGTCCAGCTGGCCTTGGTGAGCTCCCAATAGATCAGCCCACTGTCTCAGTGGGTGGGAGCACCCCTCACGTTCCTGACTTCCCTTGCTCATGTTCTCCCCCCTTCTGCTCCTCATTTGGACCTTGGGAGCTCAGTCCAGTGCTCCAATGTGGGTCTCTGTCTCTATCTCCATCCATCGCCAGATGAAGGTTCTATGGTGATATGCAAGATATTCATCAGAGTGGCTATAGTATAGGGCCAGTTCAGGAGCCCTCTCCTCAGCTGCTCAAGGAACAAGCTGGGGACATCTCATTGGACACCTGGGAACCCCTTTAGAGTCCAGTCTCTTGCCAATCCTCAAATGGCTCCCTTAATTAAGATAGATACTTCCCTGCTCCCATATCCACTCCTCTTCCATCCCAACTGTAGATGATATGATAGTGTACATTAGTGACCCCCAAACCTCTACCAAAGAATTCCTACAGCTGATCAATAACTTCAGTGAAGTGGCAGGCTACAAGATCAACTCAAAAAAATCAGTAGCCTTCCTATACACAAAGGATAGAGAAGCAGAGAAGGAATTCAGAGAAACGTCACCTTTTACGATAGCCACAAATAGCATAAAGTATCTTGGGCTAACTCTAACCAAGGAAGTGAAAGATATATTTGACAAGAACTTTAAGGCATTGAAGAAAGAAATTGAAGAGGACACCAGAAAATGAAAAGACCGCCCATGCTCTTGGATGGGTAGGATCAACATAGTAAAAATGGCAATTCTACCAAAGGCAATCTATAAATTCAACACAATCCCCATTAAAATCCCAACAAAATTTTTCACAGACCTTGAGAGAACAATAATCAACTTTATTTGGAAAAAAAAAAACATTTTTCCTTCTTTTAATTCATATCCCAAATAGGTAACATGAAGTGAACAATTTTGAACTTTCTTTTTAGAGACTCAGTAGCGTAATTGAGCCAAGGTTTCTAAGAGACCCCAAGTAGCTTTTAAACAGTCCTCTTTGTACTTGACAGCTAGCAACAAGCCACCTATGTGCTGAAGTAAGGTAACTTTTGGGTACGCACTGCAAAAATGACATAAGTACTGCTTTGGGGTGGAGGGTTGTTAAAGATGGTTGAGAAAACATTTGAATCCTTAAAGTAATCAGGTCCAGGTCAAGTCTGTTCCAAGTTCAGGACTGGCCCATTCCAATGCAAAGATGAGTTGGCTTAATTTTGACAGAGGAATGGAGAAAAATTCATCTTTTTAATCCAGTGCAGTTTAGAATCTATAGTATAGACTTTTTTGTTTGTTTGTTTGTTTCAAGACAGGGTTTCTCTATAGCCTTTGAAGCCTGTCCTGTAAATAGCTCTTGTAGACCAGGCTGGCCGCGAACTCACAGAGATCTACCTGCCTCTGCTTCCTAAGTGCTGGGATTAAAGATGTGTGCCACCACCACCTGGCCTATATTGTAGACTTTATGCTCAGGTGGCAGTATGTTAAGCAGAAATGAAAGGTTAGTGACAATTGGAAGGATGATTTCCACCCATTTTTCACTTGTCTTAAATCTTGTACTGGTCTGGGTTCCAGACTTTAGAACTGGTAAAGGGGAGTATTCCATGTTGACAGGCATGGAGTGAGTATGCCTGCCTTGGGGAAGTATGAGATGTAGGTTTAATTTCTCTTTGGCTTCTGGGATGATAGGGTATTTGTTTTGGTAGGATGGACATATAACGAGTTATATGGCGCCACTATAACTGGTGCTATGTATTTGGCTAGACCTGGAGGATTATCTTCAGCTCATGTGGAAACATCCTGGATGAATAGTTTCTTTAATACCCTCTGGGAAGTTTAAGTTGGGCTCTGGGGGAGTAGGTACTCTTTACTTATTGGGAAGGTTAGGGTTAGAGCCTTAGCTGGGCTCTCCAGTTGTAGTGTAGATGCATCCCTTGAAAAGGAAATGGTGGTCTGGAGCTTATTTAAAAGGTACCTACCCAACAAGGAGAAAGAGCATTCAGGGATGACAATGACGGAGTGTGTTACTGTTTCTTGTCCCAAATTGACAGTCTGTTCTATAGTCCATTTGTATTTTTTAATTTCCTCTCTTGCCTCTTGCACCTCCACTGTTTGATTAGTGAGGGATCCCAGGGCTTTCTTCCATACTGAATGAGAAGCCCCAGTGTTGACCAGGAAGTTTATAGGTTGGCCTCTGATTGAGAAGGTCACCACAGGCTTCCAGAGTGCAGTTTGAAGGAGCCCTGGACCCACTATTTACCTAGGGCTAGGACTGACCTTTGCAGGGGAGGTCTTATCTACTTCTTTTGGGATCATTTGTTCTTCTAGTGTCCCAGTTATTTGTAGTAACTACACTGATCTCTTTGGAGGGTTTTCTCCTCTTCCTCTTCCTCTTCCTCCTTCTTTTCTCTTCTCTTCTCTTCTCTTCTCTTCTCTTCTCTTCTCTTCTCTTCTCTTCTCTTCTCTTCTCTTCTCTTCTCTTCTCTTCTCTTCAAAAGGCCAGTAGACAAATTTGAAGGAGCTGCTGACTTGTGCCATCACAGCGGCTTGGCTCATTTTCCTTGCCAATAAGTCTTCTTTGCAGTCTCTGTTGTCAAACACCTTTTGGGTTATTTTTAGCAATTCTGACATACTCTTTCCTGTAAAAACCATCAGTTTTCTGGATTTTATTACAAATATTTGGGGCCAAGTAAGTAGCAAAGTTTGGTTAATCACCTCGAGGTTTGCTGGATCCTTTCAATATTGGATTATATAAATGATAGGATTCCAGGAGATACCTGAAAAATGCTGAAAGTGATTGATTCATCTGAGCCCTATTTTATATCTGTTACCTTGAATAAAAAAGTAATGGGCTTCTGACCTGTCCATTTTAATCCCTTCAATAAAGCCTGGTGGTACTCAACCTGGTTACTGCCTGCCTTCTTCTGTCCTGTAGTCCCATTCAGGTCTTCATTTGGTCAGTAAACAATTGATAGTGTCTGCCCTTTGATTATGAGTCATGTTATTCATTCCAGGAAATGCTTTTGCCACTTCTGCCAGGATTCGTGTCCTCTCTCCTGAAATGAAGAGGGTGCAGAGAATATTCTGGCAATAATCTCAAGTAGGGAGATGGTTGAAGAAAACAGAGTCAACTCAAGAGAATAAGGAGCTAGGGTCTGTGCTGAAAGGGGGATATGGTTGTTCCAATTTTATAAGTCAGTGGTGGAAAAAGGAGCATAGACATATCAATTATTGGGGGAAACTTTGGCATAAGGAAGGACAGGGGCTTTTGTTGTCTTCATGGATGTTTCAGAGGGACCATAAGAGAGTTCCTGGTGATGTGGGGTGGGAAGATGACATAGGGTGGATAGGGTGAGCCAATGTACAATGGGGAAGAGGAGGTAGTGGAGTGGGGTAGTTGAGATAAGGGTTGGTGTTGAGGTTGTGGCTGAGGAGGAGATATGGGAGAAGTGAGGGATAGTGGTGATATATGGGGGAAGGAGGCAGTCTTTTGGATATTCCTGTTAAATGGGGAGTTTATGAGTCTTTGCTTTTTTTTTTTTTTTTCTTTCGAGATAGGATTTCTCTGTAGCATTGGTGCCCATCCCAGAACTAGCTCTTGTAGACCAGGCTGGTCTCGAACTCCCAGAGATCTGCCGGCCTCTGCCTCCCGAGTGCTGGGATTAAAGGCGTGCGCCACCACCGCCCGGCGTTTATGAGTCTTTTATAAAGCTCCCTGAGAGGACCTTATTTTGAAGAACAAGCCTTGACCACCTTACCCATTTTGGACCATGCAGACCTTTATCTATAGAGGCAGATTTGAGATTGGTTCTGAGGCATGACAAGATGTATCCAATCTGGTCAGAGTAGCTGTGGCTATCCATGCTACTTGAGAATCAAACATACCCTCTGATTGCCATCTGACTCCCCAAATGGGCCATTCCAATTCACAGAAAGTGTGGAGACTACCTTTGGTGATAGAATAGTCATAATTCTGCTTGACTGTTGGAGGTACATTTTGTAAAAATTTTTCAAGATACAGTTGAAAGGACTGTCAGGGTTACTAGTCTTATTTCTCATTCTGCCCTTTCATTCAGTTATCCCAAGTCCAGGCCAAGGAAGACTTATGAAAAAGTACATAACAGACAAACAAAACACATAAGAAGGCTCACAGAATCAAGTGGGTAATGCAGCATCTTGCTAGAGCCCTAAATAGGTGTTTATGTGTCTCATCAGACACCTCACTTCCCCCAAATGGAATTCCTAATTTAACCAGAATCAGATGTCATGGAAACAAAATTATGACTTACCTAAGAAGACCTTAAGCGGGCACTAACTGGTTCTTTTTGGTGTGAATTTTTGTTCCAGTGGTATCAAACTGAAAGCATACTTGGGAGCTTTGGGGCACCTTCAAGGTGCACCCTTATGAGAAGTGGAGCTTTGGTCCTGGAGTTTCAGAGCTAAGATCCAGCTTTTAGAATTTGGTAGTGGTCTTATCTCACTGGGGCCTCCAAAATGTTAATTTCACAGAGGTAAAAAAAAAATACCAAACACAAATTTTGACCAAATTAAAGCAAGCTTTTTATTGTGTACACTGGAAAGCCCGCCAGCAGCTGTCTCATCCAATACAGAAATCAGGAGAAGAACAGGAAGTCAATTTTTCATTCCTCTTTTATAAAGCAAAACCACAAAGCACCTGCAAGCATGGTTGCAGAAATGGAATGAAATGGTTAGGAAAATAGGGGCTAGAACAATGGTAAAAGAACATTTCTAAGAACAAAGGGTTTATGATTAGCTGCTAGGTAAAAGTCAGTCAGACATGTAGGTTGTTTTCCAGGAAACAGAAACTTAAATTTTACAGTAAACAGAAATCTAACTGAACAATGGCTCCTGGTTACAGAATGGAGTTGGGCTAGTTTCTCACTTGCAAGGGCCCCCAAGGCTGCAAAAATTATTTTCCTGTATCCATGTGACATTTCTGGTACTTGGGAATTATTATATAGTTTTAATACCTAACTAACTGACAAAATAAGGCTTCATATTTTTTTTTAAATATTTATTTATTATGTATACAATATTCTGTCTGTGTGTATGCCTAAAGGCCAGAAGAGGGCGCCAGACCTCTTTACAGATGGTTGTGAGCCACCATGTGGTTGCTGGGAATTGAACTCAGGACCTTTGGAAGAGCAGGCAATGCTCTTAACCACTGAGCCATCTCTCCAGCCCCCAAGGCTTCATATTGATTGAGATTTTCTTGGAAGTATTCTGAAGTAGGCAGAGAAAAAGAACTATTTTTATCTCTATTTTGTTGATAAGGATGAGATTCAGAATGGGTAAAGGACTTCTCCAAGGTTAGAGAACTGTTAACTTCAAGGCAGTACAATATTATGATTGGCCCTTGAAATGTTTAGCTCCTAACGAAAACTTCTTTGTTTCAGTACACCTTACAAAATGGTTAAAATTTTTCTCAAAATCCAGACTCAATGTGCATTGTTAAAGTATGTTCTGCTGTTTTTATACAGGTATGAAGGACAGCTTAGACTGTTGGACTTGTATGTATCTACATCAGGGGTCTTAAGAAGAATGCCTCTACCATTTTCTATCCATTTTTAAAGATTTAGAAGTAATGATTGTCATGTTGATAAAGATGTCATAAAGATAAATAACTGGCACTTAGTTATTAGGGACAAGAGGTGTTGCAAAAATTTTAGTGGATATTACATTCATATTCAGTGAAGAATTCCTAAAATCTGTATTTGTATTAAGTATCTTAGTGAACATGATTTATGAGGAGATCTGGTTTTAATAAGGTAAATAAAGAGCTTAGCTCCATTTTGCATTTATATGTTGTATATTTTTCTGTGATATTAGTAACTCGATTTTTTGTGTGGCTCCAAAATAAATCCAGGAAAAAATTTAAATTTTGTCAGAAATATATAAACTATATGCCTTTTGAGAAAAGAAATTATATAATTTTACTTTGACTTCATAATCTTGTCTCCAAATTGATTGCAGAAGGAAATTCACTGTACAGCTGTAAGAGATTGACCCTTGTTCTTCTTTAATTTGATAATTTTGATGGTTGACAAACACAGGCTTTACTGATTACATATTAGATATTATTCTGGAAAAATAATTAATTTTATAACATCTTGTTTTATTTCTAAAGAACCTAGATTTGTTGTAAAGTAATTGGTGAGGAAAATTTCTTTATTGTGTTACTGGGTCCACTGTATGGCAAGGAAGATTTTAAAATGATAACACTTCAGTTGGTCATTCACAAAGTCAGTTTCTCTTTCTTTATATTCTTAGAAAACATGTAAAATTATGTCTAAGTAAGACTTTTTCTCAGGATTCATTTCAGCCTCTATCACAGCTACTGTATATTTAAGCTTCCATTTCATCTACTGCACTTTCTCCCTGAACTTCCCAATGTCAATTTTTTTTTTGTGGAATAAAACTATTAGGCTGCATATTTAACGTCATAAAATTAAACACATCTGATAGAAAGAGATATGAATAAGTGATTTTATAGTTGATTAAGAAGAAAAAGGAGAGCTTTCATATTTATATTATTGGTGTGAATTACTTTTAAAAGTACATTGTTGGTGGGTTCATTTAAATAAACTTTGCAAGGTATCAGCATTGTACTGATGGTGAAAATAAGCTAAAGAGCATCACCTGTTCTCCAAGCTGCAGCAAAGCTGAATATTTGGTCATTGAATGTAAAGGCTATAAAGGGATAAGTGGTCATTTCAGAGGATCTCATGAAAGTAAAACTTGAAATCAGTTCATTTTTTGTACAGGATGGTTATCAGGTTCTCAGTGGGTGACAAATTATTAAGCATCTTATCAATTTCTTAGATCCATTTCTTTTACAACTAGGTTTTTACAAATTTTTAGATTTCTTTAATGATCATAGCTTTGGAATTAGTTTGAAAAGCTATGCTTACCATAAATGGGAAAAGATCGAAGCTATCACTGTGGAAAAACTAATCTATTTCAAATGCATCAAGATTTTCTAGGAAGATTAAAAAGTAAAATTAAAACAAAACAAAAAATATGTGATTATGATATGTAACTCCCAGTGGTTACAATTTGGTAGCTGTTGTGGCTCAGGTGCCAAACTGTGTGTTTCATATTGCTTTTGATGAATTTTCTATCTTATGGATTAATAAATAAGATCATTCTAGAATTTATGTGAAGTCATTTAGTTGGTTTATGTTAAGGTGCTCTCAGATATTTAATATATTTTGTTTAAATAAAAATACCAATAATTATATTGTTAAACATAAGCAAGTCTACTTGCTGTAGACAAAGGGGGAGAGATAGTTTATAACTGACCCCATCTGTGACACAGTAGAAAGTTGATGCATGAATATTTTTTGGAATAATAAATGAAGCTTAGATTTATTACAACTTTATTGGCTATTACTAGACTGAGGCTTAGATCTTACAAAGCACAATATTTCAGCTATAGGGAAAGTTAATGAGGATTTGGTTTTAAAATGTGTTGGCTAGCTTTCTTTAGTTATGACCAAATTATCAAAGAGACAGTTAAAGGGAGAAATTATTTTTCTTTTGGCTTATGGTTTCAGAGCTTTCAATTCATAGTCCTTGCTTCAGTGGGAAGGTAAGAACATTATGATAGCAAGAACATATGGCTGCAGACTAAGAGGAATTGGTGACCAGGCATGACATTGAAAGCAATTTTTTCCACAGATCCCTAGATAGGCACAATCTCCTAAAGCTTCCCCTGTCTCCCCCAAAACAAATGGAAACAAAACCTTCAATATATGAGCCTGGCAAAATCCAACACTGCTTCCTGATAAAAGTCAGGGAGAGAGTAGGGATACAAGGAACATACCAAAACATAATAAAAGCAATTTATACCAAGTTGATAGCTAACATCAAATTAAATAGAGAGAAACTTAAAGCAATTCTACTAAAATCAGGAGCAAGACAAGGCTGTATACTTTCTCCATATATATTCAACATAATACTTGAAGTTCTAGTTAGAGCAATAAGACAACTAATAGAAATGAAGGTGTTGCAGATAGGAAAGGAAGAAGTCAAAGTATGGCTAATTACAGATGGTATAATAGTGTATATAAGTAGCCACCACTACTCTACCAGGGAACTCCTACAATTGCTAAACACCTTCAGAAAAGTAGCTGGATACAAAATAAAAAATAAAATCAGTAACCCTCCTCTACAAAAATGAAAAACGTGCTCTAAAAGAAATTAGGGGAAAAACACACTTAACAATAACTACAAAGGATGGAAAATATTTTGATGTAACCCTAACCAAGAAAGTGAAAGACCTGTATGATAAGAACTTCAAGTTTTGAAGAAGGAAATTGAAGAAGATATCAGAAGACAGAGAGATCTCCCATGCCCATGGATTGGTAGGATTAACAGTAAAAATGGTAATCTTCCTAAAAGCAATCTACAGATTTCTTATGCCTGATTTATTCCTGAAGCTGATCACCAAAGTACAACTATCAAAATATCAAGGTTCAACAATAAGAACCCCATTTGACTAATCTAATTAACATGCCCAGCCCACCCTAGCTCATTCTAACACAGACCTCCCCTTTTTTACCCTCTTAAAATTGACACCCACAAAGCTATTTGCTGCAGTTTCTGCCTGATTCTGACCAGCCACCTTGTCTCTTTGTCTTATTTAATAAAGGATCTCTTTGCATTTGGAAATTGGTGTTTGGTTGTGGTCTGTGCCTAATCTAGGGTCCAAAGGGGAGCGCCCTGAGGTGCATAGGACCCTTCACTAACATTGCTTCTTTTTGGTTGCTGTGGTTCCACTTGTGGATAACTGTTTCTGTGACTGAAGTATAACAACCAGAATTTGGTTTTCATACTTAAAAGTTCATCCCATGAAAGGCTTGGTGCTTCATTGGAATTCTGAATACCCAGTGTAATTGGCAGCTGACTAATCAAGACTTTCTATTGACTTAAACCTCTGTCAAAGTAGTCTTTTCTGGTGTATACTCCACAACTCTAGTGTTCCAGGCACTAGGGTTTATCTCTAGTCTGTGTGTTGAATATTGTCTGCTTCAACAGTATCTACTGATTAGTAATATGTGGCTATAAAACATACACCTGTTAAGAACTGATTGGTTTAGGGAGTAATCAGACTCTAATACTACTGTGTATGCTAACATGTTAGTTATTTGGGATGGAGTGGAAATAAAAAGAAAAAGTAAGCAAACATAATGATTAGTGTCAAGGTTTTAGATAAAAAGCAGAGGAGATAGCAATACATAGGGTTAAGAATCATAAGCAAAGGAAAAAATAAGATGGAGATGTGGGGTTTTTTGGGTAATGCTGAACTAAAAAGAAGGATATAAACTCAGGTATCATAAACCACGTTAAATTCTGGGCTTTGGAAGCTGTAACAGTAAGGAAAAAGAGAGAGGAAGAAGAAAAGACTAAACGAAAAAAATAGAAGCTGAAAGGAAAGAGAGATAGAGACACAGAAAGAGGAAGGAAGGAGAGGGAGGGGAGAGCGCACAAGAGAGCAAGCAGAAAGTAACAAAAGGCAACTCTGGTTAAAGTAGTTGAGCCAGCATCATCTCAGTTTGGGTTCTGCAAGGTGATCTGAAGACCTCATTGCTTTAAGGGACAAAAAGGGTCCCAGGAGATGATGACTCATACTCTGGGTACCGTCTCAACAGCACCAATATTTACCTTCATCGTGGTATAGTCTGTCCTGTGTGACTGCTCTTCCTGGAGTCTAACATGACTTCAAGTTTAGAGAGGTGATCAGAAACCTTTAGTCACACTTGAGGTAAGACGGACTAAGATGCTGCATTGAGCTGATTGTGAGGTGCTTTGGCTACTCTTGTCTTTGTGTCATAGCCTTGAAAAGAAGTAAGAGATTACTTAGCACTTGTTTCTAGAGTGATGGTCACACCTATGCAATCAGGTAGAATACTCAAGTAAAAAGGTGGGGTGGGGGACAAAAATTGAAGGTAGTGATGCCAGATTTTCATTCTCTTTTTAGAGGCCCAAGTGAGGAGCCACTGCTTTTTAGAAAAAAAATCAGCTTTTTCTAACACCTCTTATTCAACTAGGCAAAGGCTTGAGTCAGAAGCAGATCCAAAGCTCACTGTCTAACATGCTAAGTGCAAAACCTAAGACAAGTTCTTTTTCTCATTTCTTCTACTGAGCTTATAGTTTTGCTATTAAAATAAGGATTATTATAGCATTCACAACAAATAGCACTGGTGAGAGAAAACACTTAACTCTCAGTTCAGTAACTCAGTAACAGTACACGCTCTCAAATTCTTGCTAAGGCATGAGGAACTCAAGTGTGTATTCACTTTCATCTTATGCCGTTAGTTTTAGACAAATAGAAAAATTCACTCTATTGGTACTGAAAGACATCCTACATAATTCAGACAATTTAGGAGAACAGGATGTTCAGATCTGCAGGTAAAAATTAAATCATGATTCACAATTAGAGAATGAAATCTTGTGGAAAAAACATTAACATCTATACAAGAAAAATGAGCTATTAACATTGAAAAATGTCACTATATTTTCAATTCCATTAAAATCTGCAATGAACAAACACATTTATTTCTATGCCATATGTCTTATAGTAAGTAAAGGTAAAAACAAACAAACAAACAAAAAATCACAAATGAATAAAACAGTTGTACAGTTTTACACACTCTGGGACTCCAGGCTGTGACAGCAATGTTGAAATAACTTTCCTAAGAAGTACAGTCTTATCTGTCTTCAAGACTTGAAATATTAAAGAAATTACTTATAAAACAGAAGAGAATGCCCTGTGGGAATATATCCTGGGAACTGCACAGGTAGATGGGAAGTAGTAATTTCCAATCCTCCTTGAAAATAGAAACTGATTCTGTTCTGTTATCATCCATACGGAATTAAGTTTAATTATACAGTTCTTATCTCCATAATTATCAGGGAATTGGATATTTAAAAACCCTCATTTAAAGATAGGTACTGATTATTCTGAATATTCTTTTAAATGATAATGAATAACATTGTAAAAGTTCATATTAATCACCACACTTATTCTTTGTTAGCCCACCTATACTTTGCACAATCATCTCCAAACACTGGAGCAGGACGCATACACAAATATTCCTACAAGTACAAAGCCATCTTGCCCAGTCCAGGATTCTGAGTCCCTTGAAATGTTTTTGATGTCCAGAAGAAAACCAGAGGAAGAGAGCCAAGAAACCTGTGAAATTTGATAATATATAGTCTGAATAATCCCCTATAAATGTATCTGTTTTTCACTACCTGAATCTACAAATATGCTATTTCATGTGGCAAAGGGATTTGTAGATATGCTTAAGGTTATAAACCCTAAGGAGGCACAGTACCCGACATTATCTAAGTGGATCCAAATTTATTTTGTACAACCATAAAAGGAAAGATCCCTTTTTCCTTTTAGTTGGGGTGTGGGGACAGAAGTGGCAACATTAAAAGGACTCAGCCTGGTAGCTGTCTTTGAAGAACAGAGCAAGATAGCCTGTCTCTACATGCAGGAAGAGAGGCTGACTCTTCCTTGAAGACTCCAGATATTAAATGAGTAGGGTTCTGTTCACAGCCTGTTTTTAACTGAGAGAAACACAAAACTTCTATCTATATAACTGAAAAAGAATGAATCTGTCATGTTTAAAGCACTATTTTCTAACAACATGTCATGGCATGAAAATCCAATCATTCAAGAGGACTTTGGAATGTATTAATATTTTTTTCTAGCTCTCAATTTGTTTGTCTGATCATATTGCAACTCTGATTGTCATATATTTGCTCTGTTTGCCCTTGTATGTACTGAATCTGAAGATCTGGTTTTGTTCCAGATTTTTTTCAGAGTCCTAACAACGAAGCAGGTAATCACTAGCTTTTCTTCAGGAATTATACTCTCTCAGTAACAGCAGTAATAAATTCAGGGATCCTTCTTCGAGTGGATCATGATATATTACATGTAGTCTGATAATTTTTTGATATACTTCTTTATTTCACTATACAAGCAATTGGGAGAGGTATTGCTTCCCTGACTTCTTTCTCAGTATGTTTGCCATGTTTATATATATAAATGCTACTGATTATTGTATATGTGTTAGTCACTGTTCTATAGTGAAGACACACTGTGTTGGTTTGAATAATAATGGTCCCCAGCGTTTCATGTATTTGAATGCTTAGCCATCAGGGAATGGCACTACTTGAAAATAATTAGAAAGTGTGGCCTTGTTGGAGGAAGTATGATATGAGATTCTCCTCTGTATGCTGTGAATACCATTGGTTAATAAAGGAGCTGTCTTGGGCCTATACAGGGCAGAATAGAGATAGGTGGGGGAAAACTATACTGAATGCTGGGAGAAAGAGGGCGGAGTCAAGGAGAAGCCATGCTGAACCTTGCTGGTAAGCCACAGCCACGTGACAATACACAGATTAATAAAAATGGGCTAAATTAAGATGTAAGATCTAGCCAATAAGAAACTAGAGCTAATAGGCCAAACAGTGATTTAATTAATACAGTTTCTCTCTGGTTATTCTGAGTCTGGGCAGCTGAGAATGAACAAGCAGTCCTACTACAGAAGTATGTCACTAGAAGTGGGCTTCAAGGTTTCAAAGCTCAAACTAGGCCCAGTATCATTTTCTCTCTGACTGCTTGGGGATCAGGAGGTAGCTCTCAGATACTTTTTCAACACCTTGCCTTTCATCTGCCAAGCTCTCTGCCATGATAATAATGAACTAATCCTCTGAAACTGTAAGCAAGCCCCTAATTAACTGCTTTGTTTTATAAAAGTTGCCTTGGTCATCGTGTCTCTCCTCAGCAAAAGAACAGTGACCAAGATAAACATATGACCAAGGTAACTTTAACCCTGTGAAATAACAGCTTAGAGGTAGAAAAGACATATTGTGGGCCATTATTTCAGAAGTTTCAGTTAATGGCAATCTTACTCCATTACTCTGGATTTATGGTGACTCAGGACAGCATGACAGCAAGCGTGTGATGGGGAAAAATTGTTCACATCATGGAGGCTAAGAATCAGAGAGAGGCAGATAGGAGTGGATGAGAGAAAATATATCCTTGAAATACATATGTCCAATGACCTCGTTCTTAAGCCAGCCCCTACTTCTTAAGTTTCTACCACTTTTCCCCAAATGCCGTTAAATTATGATTCTGTCAGTAGATTCATCCATGGGAGAAGTTATAAACTCCATGATCAAATAACTTTCTGGAACCTCCATTATCTTCCAACCAAATCATCAACATTTTAGCTTTCACAAGTGACTGTGGAGGTGACAGATTCTACATCCAAGTTTCAATAACAGCAGAGTGTCTAAATATACTAGCAAATAATATCAACACAATGAATTTAGAATGTACTGTGAATAAGGACATATGAAAGGAGAAATACAGTTATTAAGTTAGCCATAATGCTGAAAGAAGGCATACTAAATATAGTACTGGAGTTCAAGAAAGTAAATATGTCATAAATATAAGTATTTACTCCCAGAAAGGTCTACAAAAGGGTTAATCAGTGTGAGCATTTATGTAAGTTGTGGATTAACTAAAAATTGGAAGGTTCCTCCTGGAGCTCTTAAAATGTCTTTCAAGTTTAGAATGAGTTGAGAAAGAATTGAAGAGGATGCATCTCAAATTCCCTTTAATCTCTCATGGCAAAAATTGCAAAAGAGTCATCCAGAGTATTACACTTGCAAAAAAATGGCTAATCAGATGTTTATGCAACCATCCCATTTCATCAATTTAATAATTTAACACAATAATGATAACATCATTGCAACAGCAGTTCTAAACATTTGCTTAACATTTCTTTGTTATCCTATACTCTTCTGTGTTGTGTTAATTACTCTTTTTTACTGTTTGTTTTAATTTTAATAATTTGGGTAAGTGTTTTAAGTAGAGAACTGTGTAAAAACTTACTTTGCTTCAACTATCCATTGCTAACAGAAAGAGTTAATGCAGTTTATAAGGCTTACTATGGACAATCATTTTGATTTGGACTGCTTTCCTAAAAAACTTGTCATGTCTATGTGATTGCACACCTGGAAGATCTTCTGCTGACTAATGGTGAAATCATAGCATACTTGGTGTTTTCCAGTGCCAACAAATGGTTCAATCCATATCAGATACAGTCATAAGAGTCTTAAATCTTGTGTGTAATCATAGGGTTTCACAAAGGATCTTCTGACCTCTTCAAAAATATGTTGTAACAGTTATCAAACTAGTAGATGAAAAGCCTAACAATTAACTTAGAAAACATTAACTGAGAAAAGAAGGACACTCTAGTCCACACTGGATTTTGGCAACAAAAATAACACTTAATCTTTTTGGAGAAATAAATTATGAGGCCTGAAACACATATAAAGACCTATGCGTGATGGGATGAGCTAGAATGAAATATCAAATAAGAAATATTTTTTATTTTGACCCAAGCAGTGAATAGATATATCATCAACTGGATTGAGGTCATGGGAGCTATATTAGACTGGATTAGTAGCAACGCACAAATAAGACAGTGATACTTAATGAACCCACACTTACTGCTGCTATATCCATAATTGAGAAATTCTTTTTAAAAACATATAATTGGGGTTGGAAAGGTGGCTCAACAGTTAAGAACACTTGCTGCACAGTAATAAGAATCCCAATGCTCATTATACCAGTTCATATTCAAGTATCTATCTAACAGTCTGAACATCTGTAACTATAGTCCTGAGGTGCAGAGACAGTAGGAGCTAGCTTAGATTCAGCCTAGCTTAGGAACTGTTTCTCAGAGAATACCTACCAACCTTTTCTGATTTCTATGTGTGAGCACAGGCGTGTGTGCACATGCACATGCACACGCACACAAACGCACACACACAAACACACACATACCATCCAAATATACACCCCTGCCAACACTCAAATTAATAACTTTTTCTTAAGAATATGGGAGAATGCTAAGAAAGAAATCAGACCTGAGTTCTAATAATGTCCATTGGCACTTCCTTAGTGGAAGTGCTTATATCCTTCCAAACATTATTCAAAATACGTATTTCATACCAGTTTTTAACTTAGTTTGGAAATTGTATGGTCTAAGTGAAGTGCATTGTTTGTCTGAGGTAGGAAAAAAAAAAGCCCCAATGATTTTGATAGCTCCTCAGACAGATATGGGGGATGATGGAACTGTCCTCACTCCTAGCTGAAATGTTGACCTACTTGGTATAGGTAGCTTGTGTGCAGGTAACCACAGCTTTTGTAGGTTTATGAGTGCATTAGGTTCTACAATGTTCAAAAAAAGATACAAAACCCCCTTTCTACAGTCTTCCCGAACCTCAGCCTTTTACCGTCTTGCTTCTGAGCTTTGGAGAAAGTTTGACATAGATCACCAATTGTGGTTGAGAGCTGAATATTTACTTGTTCCCTGAGTTTGAAGCTTCAGCATTTCCTGCCATCCACTTTACAAACACACTTCTCTGATGTAGTCTGAGAGCTGAAATAATATATAGGTAAAGAGTAAAGAGATGTTGATTTATAGGGCAGTTTGATGCTATTCCCACTTAGCAAAATAATAGCAGTTGGTTCATCTTTGGGGACAATAAACTCCCAAACCATAGTTTTTGACCATGTTTGCAGTACCAGATATCTGTTGACTCTGGTAGATAAGGCATTAAATCCAATCAGAAAACATGCCAATTCCCATAACATGCATGCTATTTCACTTATGGATATATATTGCCATGAAAGTGGTCATCATAACCCATGGGGTTTATAGATGGGTAAGACTGGATGGCTTTTCTCCCCAGAACCTGCACAGGACCTATTAGTACTATGAAAGCTAGTTAACAGAACAGAAACTTCCTGGTCAACACTAATTTGTTTTTTCCATATTCTGTGATTAAAGTTTGTGATGTCTTTAGCAATAGGGTCTTTTTTTTTTTTTTTTTTGGTTTTTCGAGACAGGGTTTCTCTGTGGCTTTGGAGCCTGTCCTGGAACTAGCTCTGTAGACCAGGCTGGTCTCTAACTCACAGAGATCCGCCTGCCTCTGCCTCCCAAGTGCTGGGATTAAAGGCATGTGCCACCATCGCCCGGCTAGCAATAGGGTCTTACCATTAAGTTCTGGTGGGCAATAAATGCAGTAACAGTAGTCGGTATTGTTTGGGGGATATACTGGACACCCTTGTCCAACAGTGGTGGACCACCAAGTTTTAATGTGTAATCAAGAGTAATAACAATGGCCTATATCACTTTGGAGATCTTCTTAGTCAACAATGTGAAGTATCGCACACACACTTAGTATTATGTTTTTTTTTTTTTTTTTTTTTTTGGTAACCTATGGCTTCTGAGAGGTTCAGTATTCATTGTATAGGGAATATTGGGTAATATATTGGTAATACCCAGTCAAACTTCTATCTATCTATCTATCTATCTATCTATCTATCTATCTATCTATCTATCTACCATCTATCACCTATCTATATCTATAGGTGTGTGTGTGTGTGTGTGTGTGTGTGTGTGTGTGTGAAGCAGGTCTCAACATTGGTTTATTGAACATTCTTGACATTAGTTATCTGTCTCCCGTCCCTCCATCATACCATCACTCTGCTCACTTCAAACTATGTTTGTTGAATGTGTAGTTGGAGAATACTTTTTCCAATTCTGTGGGCTCTCCAACACTCAACTGATAGTGTTTTTCCATACAGAACTTTTGATTTTATAAAATCCTATCTGTCAATTGTTTTATTAGTTCCTGAACTATAGAAGTCCTATTAAGAAAGTCCATAAGTGTGTCTAAAGTGCTGATAATGCTTATTTTGGGGGAGGGATTGTATGTGTGTGTGTGTGCATAAACTCAGGGATATTTTTTCTACTTTATCTTGTAGGAGTCTAAGTATTTTTTTTTTTTTTGGATTTTCGAGACAGGGTTTCTCCGTAGCTTTCGGTTCCTGTCCTGGAATTAGCTCTTGTACACCAGGCTGGCCTCGAACTCACAGAGATCCTCCCGAGTGCTGGGATTAAAGGCGTGCGCCACCACCACCCGGCTTAAGTATCAAGTATTATGGTAAGTTCCTTGATCCATTTCTAGCTAAGTCTTATTCAGGGTGAGAGACAAAGGTCTAATTTAGTTTTTCTCTGTGCTGAAATTCAGGTTTCCCAGAACAAAATTTGAAGACCTTGACTCTTTCGTCTCCAATGTATGTTTATTTATTTATTTTTGTCAAAAGTATCACATAGCTGTGTCTGTATGACAAACATTTAGGTCCCTTGCTGTATTACATTGATCTATGCTTTGTTTTGTGTCAATTCCAAGTTATTTTTAATTACATGCCTCAGTGGTATAATTTAAAATCAGATATGGTGGTATTTGCTATATTACTTTTTTATTTAAGGTTGATTTCAATATCTTTAGTCTTTTGTGCCTTCATATACATTTTTGACATTTTTCTTTGTCTATGAAGAATAATCCTAGAATTTTGATTGAACTGTAATGAAAGTATATTTTTCTATTTAGGATGGCCTTAATCCTGAGATTAATTCTTCTAATCTATGAGCATCAGATATGTTTCTACTATCTTCCTTAATTTCTTTCTTCAGCATCTTAAAGTTTTCATTATAGAGGTAATTATTTTTCTTAGTAATAATTGTTCTTAATAAATAACTCATTTATTGGTATTGTTTGATAAACTATTTTGGGATTGCTTGATAATCAGTGTTATGCATGATCACACAACAGACAGAAACACACAAACACACAGGGACAATATATAGAAGGACAGATTAAGAAGACACAGGGAACATGAAGTAGAGAATTCAAATTTGTTTTTTGTTTGGTTAAATGGCACCAAAGGGAAGTGTTTTTATTTCATTCCTTAATGTGGCATCAGCATATTGGTGACTAGGAATTTTTTATTAATGCATTAAAAATGACCATACTTCAGGATATGTACTTGTATTTAGTTTGTTAATATTTTGGTGAGAGTTTTTGCAACTATGTTCATCATGAATATTGATTTGTAGGCTTTTTCATGTGCGTATAAGCCTATGTGTATAGAGATGATCCCAGTTGGTGAAAGAAAGGCTTGAAGATGGAGTGGGAAGAGAAAAAGAGACTTACCCAGCAAAATGGCTCACAAAGAAAAAGAATTGTGAGCTGTGGGTCTGGAATAGGCTTGTGGTCTTGCAGACAACAGGGGGTAGATTGACGGGAGCAGTTTGCTTATATATTGCCACTTGCAACAAGCAGATCGTTAGCTTTAGGAATTGAACAAATTCTATTCAGTGGTTTATCTACAGCTCCCGCTACACATTTGATAGATTCTATATAATACATAGGTTAACAAACAAAGCTGGAGAATATAAGAACACAGCCCACAGAATCAACTATCTGGGCTCACAGTGGCTCACTGAGACTGAAGCTACAATACAAACCCTATGTAGGTTTTATCTAGGTCCTCTGCCTATATGTTATGGTTGTGTAGCTTGGTGTTCTTCTGGCATTCCTAAGAGTGGGAGTGGAGGTATCTCTGATGATTATGTCTGTGCTTGGAACCCTTTTCCTCCCACTGGGTTGCCTAGTCCAGCCTTGATTTGAAGGATTGTGCCCAGCCTTATTGTAATTTCTTATGCCACGTTTGGTTGATATCCCCAAGAGGCCTGCTCTATTTTTTTGTAAGTGAAATGGAGGAGGAGTGGATCTGGGGGACAGAGAAGGTAGAGGGTGCACTGGGAGGAGTGGAGGTAGGTAAAACTGTGGTCATGAAGTGATGTATGTAAAGAATAAAAACAACAACAAAGAAAACACTCCCCCAAACCCTGGGGAATATGCTATTTTATAAAAGGACCTATACTCTAATATTATTTTATAATATCATAAAAGTATATACATGGTTATAAACACACACTCCTATTTACCTATCTTTTGGCATGTAGAATATTAAAAATGATGTTTATTTTATTTACTAATACTAAGATCCTCTTTAGAACCTAGGAGGAAGAATAACAGAAATAGTTTTGTCACAATTTTGCTCGCTGTTAAATGGATAATTGCTATATTGTTACAGTAATTATCTGGCGATCCTTTCCTACCATGAGTTAATTATGTTCTACATACATTTAATTTATCAATATTATCACCAATATTCAAAAAAATGACTTTTCTAGTGTCTCCCCATGTGGATGTCTCCTTAAGAATTTTGTGTTAATTATTTTGTTGACATGTACAAGCAAACACTTCAGAAATGATCCAGCTCTAAATTATTGGTCACATCTCAGTGGAGAAAATGCACTGAGGCTTTTGAGTTTTAGTTCCAGCATGAAGTTACAGTTTAAAGATCTGGCACCAAGCTAGAGCAAAAAAGTAAATAGGAGCATGCCTGCTTCATTCTGGACATGATCTTGGCAATATTTAATTTGGTTAGCTCCCCATACCCTAAAGAACTCTAAATGTCTTTTTCCCCCATCCTATAGGACCTGACTCAGAATATCCTTGATGACATTTTCAGAGGCCAGTTTGCTAAGCTTAAATTATTATACACAGCTCTCAAAGCAAAACAGGCTCTGCCTGAAGGACTAAAGTATTACAGGAATGCTTGGGAAACATTTGTAGCCTTGGTTTGCTTTGCAGTGGTTTTGGTCTTTAGTTTTGATTGCATTGTTTTGCTGAAACATGAAGGGCATTTGGAAGTCAAGGAAACACATAGGATTCGTTTACAACATTCCCTAAGGCAACATCTTAATGTCAGAAGCGAATTATAACAACCTACATTGCGGGTGACATACATTATAATTCAAAGCCAGAAAAACTACATCAAGGTTGGTCTTAGTATTACATAAAAAGAGGCTTTTAGCAATCTTTTCCCACCAGATGAAGACCTTTTTGGATGAAAACAGCATCAGCAGAAGGTAATTGAAGAAAATACGTGTCTCTTATAACACATGGAAACATTTTTTCCCTTAGGCTTCTCCCAGTGTTCAACTATTTTACAAAAAGTTTTCTGTAATTCACAGACAAGGTGGAATGATTTCTTTCCAGTATTATAGCAACTTTTAAAAACCTGGAGAATAAGCACATCTAGAGTTGGAACTGATCTTCTTCTTATAGATGTATCCAAACTAACACTGTTGAATAATTAACATTCCTGAACTGTATAATCTCCTGTAGGTGAAAGGAGTGATGGTGTTTATTCATTGTCATTTATGATGTCGTTTTTTCAAGCTACATCAAAACCCCAGCTGTGTCTCAAATAAGAAGAAATAGCAACAATGTGTATTCAATATGTCTGCTGTTGCACTTTGGTTTTTCTCCCTATTCTATAATAATAGTCTTGACCGCATTAAAATCTATCATCACCAAATTGAAAGATGCAAATTGAAAGAATAAATAGAAATTCTAAAATCATTTCACCCAAATATTTTTGAATCTGCACAGACATTGATAAAATATAATTGGATTATTTTAATTCAGAATATTCTTATATAAACATTCAGCATTAATAAACAAAAACTGTTTTCCCATAGTGGCAAGACTCACTTTCATCCTAGTCTGGACCTGCTTAGTTTAAAAAGTTTTCAAGTTATTTAGTAATTGAACATTAAAAAACTTTATTCAAGAAACAAAGTAATACATCAGCTTCAAAGTGCGGTTTTTAATCGTTAGTGTCAGCGTGAGGAAATTTGGAATCACCATAGTAATAAACTTCTTGTTGAGTCTACATAAAGTACGTTTTAGAAAAATTAACTAGAGCATCGTGAGTCACCCCGCACGTGGGTGCTGCAATCCCAGGGACTGACATTACAGCTTCATTAAAGGAGAAAGCAAGGTGGGCACCAGCTCAGCTCTTCTCGTTTTTCTGACAGCAGATACAGTGTGACCTGATCTTCTTGCTTCCTCCCAGCTGTCCTAACTTTCCTAACCCGGTGGAACCGCTCTGAAGCCGTGAAACAAAATAAGCATTTCCTTTCGTGAAGGATTTGTGTTATGTCGGGTACTTTATCACAGCAAAAAGAAACGTACTGCAAGCGCGACACAGTTTTCTACCATCTCAGTGAATTGGTACACCGTAGCACTAGGAAGACACAGGGCAGACAATGGTACATGTTTTAGCGACAGCTTTTCCCAGGCTGAAACATTTCACACCATATAACAGCTCTTCTGCTTATATGCTAACAACATGATCTAAATGTCTTTAAAACAGAATGTTCCTCAAATGATAACTACAATAATACATTTGCAATTTTTTTTGTAAAGAATTTGGGTTTCTCGTCGGGCAGTGGTGGTGCACACCTTTAATACCAACACTCAGGAGGCAGAGAAGATGGATTTTTGAGTTCAAGGCCAGCCTAATCTATGGAGTGAGTTCCAGAACAGAGAAACCAAGTCTTGAAAAATAAACAAACAAACAAACAAAAGGTTGGGTTTCATAGATAATTAAAAATACACAATTTAAATGTCTTATGCTTGCTCTAACTCATATATATATATAGTGGCAAAATGCCCTGTGTCACAGTGGCTCTCTATATATTAGTCTTATACTTTGAAGCAACAAAATGAAAAGTATTTACTATTTCAACCATACACAGAAATCAGAAGCTAGTTAAATATTTAGTATTATAACAGGAGGCTGCTGCTTGCTGGTTCCCACCACCCGGCTAGCTTAGCCCTAAAATAATTAAACATAAAATGTATTCATTAAATCACTGTTTGGCCCATTAGCTCTAACTTCTTATTGGCTAACTCTTACATCTTAATTTAACCTATTTCTATTAATCTGTATATCGCCACATGGCAGTGGCTTACCTGCAAAGATTCAGCATGTCTTACTCTGGTGGCCGCTCCATGGTGGCTCTTTCTCTCTGCCTTCCTTCTCCTAGCATTCTTCCTAGCTTCTCCCACCTACCTAACTTCTGCCCTATCAACAGGCCCAGGCAGTTTTTTTTATTCATTAACCAATGAAAGCAACACATAGACAGAAAAACCTCCCACACCATAGTATAGCTGAAAACTTGTTGGCAACCTGTAATTCTAATTGGAAAATGACCTTAACTGGAAGCTGATGAGCAATGGTTGTTTTGCAATTGTTCTGGCCTTTGCAAATGTGGAAACATAATGCATGGTTATTCATCTCAGTTTCTCAGGCGAGGGTTGGAAGAGCCTGCTTTTCTGCAGGGCTGATGTAGACCAGCATTAGAATAGATGCTTCTCACCAGTCAGTTGAAGAAGTAATAATCTTTCTATTCAGTTCCCAGCACAACTTCCTTTTCTGGAATTTCCTTCCCTTCCCACAACCCCCAGTCAGGAAAAAAGTGAATTTAAGCACATGAGAATTTATGCTTTACATTCCTATATTTTGCTGTTTATTTTATTATCATTAAAATGAAGTACATTTATATTTGTGTTGTAGAAACTGTGTTTTCTGTGTCTGCGTAATACACTGCTATAGAAAATGAACAAGTATTGAGTTGTGAAAATTTGTCTCTTAGTGCATTTTTACATCTGTTTGTGTTCACTTTATCTGTGCATGTGTAGTTAATAGAAGGAGAGATGTTTTAAAATGTCATTATTCTAGATTAGAATCCACATATTGATTCCAAAACTTGTATTTAAAAAAAGTGGTTGCTAATAAAAAACACACTTAACGCAAGTTTATACTAGTTGGGAAACCATATAACCTATAAAGTCAGTATGACATATTTGTAAGGTAAGCAAATTTTTCAACCTATATTTGGTTAATTCAGTGGAATAAAGTCACTTCCAATTAACATGGCAGCATTTTGTTATTTTAAATATGTTTTCTACATTTTCCTTTCCAGAGAAAAGTATGTAAAAAAGTATTGGTACAGTTACCAAGTCAACATATAAGTAATTTAAAACCTCCTTGCATTATTTATGAGGATATCTTGTCTTATATAATGTTTCAATTCATAGTTGCAATGATCTGGAAGTCTTATGACACAGAGCAAGGGAGCAGAGTAGGGAGGCCTCAACACTAATGGTGCTGTGTTTTCCTTATTTATATTCCTAGGACAGAACTTACTTCGTTAAATAGCAGACACTAGTGTCAAATGTTCACGTATTTTTCTTTTATGCAAATATCATAAGCATGATTTTCAATATGAAGTCAAGAATCTTATCTGGGATTTCTGTTTTCAGGCTACCTCATGTCATTTAACTATATAAATACATATGGGACATGGCAGCAGAACCACACATACTGGAATGAATCTTCTTTATGGAAGGGAGACTCCAAATCTACAGTAACTCTCCATTGGGAAATTCAAATAAAACCTTTCTAAATTCTGACCTGGGCTTGTGGTAGAATCCTGTAATGTTACCTGCTCAGGAGGCTGAGGCAGCTCAATGCCTGCTGGGCTTACTGAACAAGTTCAAAATCAGCCTGGACAACCGAGGAAGACTCTGCGTCCATTGAATTTTTAAAAGAATATAAAAAGTATGAGAACATAGCTCAGTAGAGGAACACTTGCTGAGTACATGAAAGGTTTATGCTCAACTCTAGGACCAATTAAAAATAACTAAAAAAATAAAATGAGGAGATTTCTATAACACCCAAGAGTTGTCTACTGCCTCCCTGCACCAAGCAATCATTGACTTGTTTTCAATCATTACAGATTCATTTGATATAAAATTTTATATAAGTGAAATCAGACAATGTATATTTTTAAAGTCTATTTTATTATTTTGTGTGTTTGAGTGTCTTGCCTCATGTAAGTACGTGCATCATGAGTGTGCCTGGTGCCTGCAGAGGTCAGTAGAAGGCATTGCACCCCCAGGACTGGAGTTACAGACAGTTTTGAGCCACTGTGACTGTTGGAAATCACACCAGGATCCTCTACAAGAGCAACAAGTGCTCTTAACCACCAAGCAAACTCTCCAGCTTCTGGTATTTATTCTTAAAAATATGACGCTTTGCTCATTCAGTACCAACATAATCATTGTGGCTTATTCATATTAAGCATGAAGTCCTTTTGATTATCCTACTGTAAGTATATCTCATTTTATTTATTAACTATTTATTGACAGGCAATTAATTATTATATATTAGGTAAGCGTTATTATCCATTATATACTTCCCCCTGTACAACTTAACTAATGACTCAACTCCCTTACTTAGTTATTCACATTTACTTCTTTCTCCAACAAGATAAATATAATATTTTGTAGTTATATCAATATTCAGCATTTGTATTTCTTTGCACACAGTACTGTTCATTGCTGATCAGAATCGTGGGAATGATTTATTTTGCTTTCTCATATAACTTATTAATAGTTTCCTGGATTTTCCCATGTGTTCTTTGTATGTATGGTATATGTGTTCATGTATGTTCACACACGTGCCTGCAGATAGGAATACATATGTGTGCATATGTGTGGAGCCCAGAAATAAAAATTAGATGTTTTCCTTAGTCTTTTTTACTTTTTTTTTGATACAGTGTGTTTCATTTACCCTGAAGATCATAAATTCACCTAGACTAGCTAACCCACCAGCTCCAGGGATGTTTATGGCTTGCCCTCACTACCCCTCGCACCCCAGTGCTGGGTTATTACACCCAGTCACATGTTATCACACCCAGACACATGTTATTACACCCAGACATATGTTATTACACCTGGGTTTTTTACATGAATGCTGAGGATCTGAACTAAGACCTTTCTGCTTGAGTGTGAGGCACTTTGCTGACTGAGCTACCTTCCAAACTCTGTATTTGTTGGTCCTTATGTAAACCTATAATTCTGTCTTAGTATTCAGAAACCACTCAATATCATTTTGCAAAAGATAAAACAGGCTAAGTTATCTTTCATTTCCACCTTATTATAGTGCAAAAAAAAAGGAAATAAAAAAGAAAGGAAAGAAGGAAGGAAGGAAGGAAGGAAGGAAGGAAAGAAGGAAGGAAGGAAGGAAGGAAAGAAAGAAAGAAGGAAGAAAGGAAGAAACAAAGATCCCTCTTAGAGATTTATCCATGACTGAAACCAGGGTACTTGCTGTCTAGGCCTTGAACAACTGGAAATATACTGCCATTGCTGTAAGAATTTCCTTCCTGCCGGTGCGAACCAAGACATTACATCCATGCTTTTTACTGTTGCCTATACTGTGGTAAAACAAATCCAGTATGTCTCTAATGTGAATACAGGTGAGAAGAATAGCTTTTTATTTATACACCTGAAAACTCTTTATTTCAATCAACTTGCCTTGAAGAGAAAGGATCACTGAGATTTTTTTTTTTAATCTTGTGAGAGACACTCTCCTGTTGTCTTGTAATTTCCAATGTTGCCAGCACAACAGTGCTGTGGGATTTCCCTCTGTATGCTGTGAATACCATTGGTTAATAAAGAATCTGCCTTGGATGTATTGCATCACTGAATAAGGCAAGGCAGCTCCTTTAAGAGAAGGCTTACTGGCTCAGCATAAGAAACGGTGGATTCCTGATTTGTGCTGCCAGCACGAACTCTGCTCTTTCAGGAGGCCAAGCACTTGAATGGGGTCTGTGAGCAGACTGTTACAAATTGCTTAATGGTGATATAGACCCACTGTGACTCTGGAGCTGGGGCAATGTATATGACTCTCAACATGCCTGTGCTATGTTGAACTGGGCAGAGCCAACAGGCAGTGCTGTGGAGTTGGTCCTAGCCATGCCCATTTAGCATTTAAAAAGAAATGCTCTCCGGGTCATAAAATTATTACAGATATCCAGTAAAGACAAATTCTGATGGAAAAGAACTCTAAATCACGGTATTAGGTAAATGTACGTAGACTTGGAAGAGAGAAGAAAAACAATATAGAGAGTTATAAAAGAAGTCATTCATTTAAAAAAAATGAAACAAAACCATATGTATGTTTATATAAATATATAAAACATACAATTTATATAATATATATGAAAACATGCATATAAAAACATCTGAAAAGTCAATATACTTAACCATATTGTCAATAATGAGCTATTTTTTCCAGATAAGCAGCAGCAATTAGAACAGAATATAATCTACAGCTTAATATTTCTAAATTTATTTCTACTATCTTTTCAAAAACTAAAACAAGAGCAAAACAAATCTGTTATTTTTGCTAAAGCAAGTGATGAAAAATATGAGCAAAACAGAAAACCAAATGATTTTTGTCCATAATGGTACAAAAGACTCTGCAAAATATTAGGGACAATAGATATTTGAACAACTACTTTTTTTCTTGGATGCTGACAAAAGAGGACAAGCATATTAAAGCACATGATGACATTTGGTACAAGTAAAATACTGCTCTCATTGTAAATATTGAAGGAAGGAAACATAATATATCTCCCAGAGTTTAGAAACATTCATATTTTAATAATATTAACTTTAGTATATTCATAAATAAAAAAATCTTGTATTTGTTTTAATGTAATTATTTTAAGAAATGGATTTTCTTTATGGAATCATAAACTCAGCTCTTACAGAAGCTAACAAAGTTTATAAAATTGAATATAAGAAAATAGAGACTGTTAAATTGCAGAATTGCATAGGTTATTAAAAGCACATGTGCTGATTAGTTTTTCTCAACTTGACCGAAACTAGAGTTCATCTTGAAGGAGGGAACCTCAGTTGAGGAACTCTTTGATCGTATTGAGCTGTAGGAATGTCAGTCAAGAGCATTCTGTTGATTAATGATTGATGTGGGAGAATCTAACCCACTGTGGGAGGTACCATGCTTGGCCAGGTAGTCTTGACTTGTAAAGTAAGCAAATAAGTAATTCATGGGAACAAGTCAATAGGCATTGTTGCTCCAAGTTTCTAGTCTTGGAGCTAGGTTTGACCTCTAGTTTCCTAACCCTGAGGACATTTTATTTTGGGCTGTAAAGGTAAAGTAAACCTTTCCTTCCCAAGATGTTTTTGGTCATGGAAGCAGAAAGTAAACTAGGGCAGAACTTAAAATTAAAAACATATTAATAACTACATGGAGGCAATTGTGGTGGTTTGGATAAGAATCACCCCCATAGGCTCACGTATTTAAGTGCTTAGGGAGTTATACTATTTGAAATGATTAGGAAGTGTGGTATTGTTGGAAGAAGTGTGTCTCTGGGGTACACTTTGAAGTTTCAGAACGTCAAACTAGACCCAGTGGCTCTCTCTTCCTTCTAACTCCGAATCTGAATGTAGAACACTCAACTACTTCTGCATGAGGTCTGTCCATGATGACAGTGGACTAAACCTCTGAAACTATAAGCAAGCCCCAGTTACATGTTTTCTTTTATAGAAGTTGCCACAGTCACGGTATCTCTTCAGAGCAACTAAGACAGTAAGAAGCAAAAAGTTCAGCAGGGTGTATTGATTGGGTTAAAATTCTAGCTTCTTAGGAGACTGAGACAGGGAATCAAAAATTCACGTATTGTCAGGGCCATTGGATGAGTTCAAGGCTACATTGGGCCATTCAACAAGGTCCTGCTTCAAAATTAATTAAATGTATACAAAGCACTGTGACTGTAATTCAATGATAGAGTACCTGCCTAGCTTGTGTGGGCTCCTAGATTTAACAACACTTTATTGTAATTTAAAAATCAAAAATCAGTCCACAAGTCTAATTTCTATTTTATGAATGGGCGGGAGAGTTCTCAGATGCTAATAGCCAAAAGCAACAGCATATACATCCTCCACCTCATTCTCCATCCAAACCTGCCGAACTTCCTGTTGAGGTTTTGCATGTCTTTTCCTCTCCAAATTATTTTTCCTTTTGTAGCTGCTTTTTGCTGTCTGTTATTGCCCTCCCTGAGCTCCTTCTTGTCTAAATCATCCTATAAACTTTAAATCTAGCTGGATACTAGAATTTTGGTTTCAGTTTCAGAACCTTTGATAGTTGTCTTACCTATGAAATAGACAATGCTGCTTATCTATTGATCATGGTCTTCTTCCATGAGGCTGTTTGCTTTCCGGCCTTATTTCTTGGGATATTAACTCTTTCAGTGTCCCAGATCTTCAAGGTTCCCTTCCAGAAAACCTACAAGAACAGGCTGTTTATTCTATCTTGCTCTCCAGTGCTTCTTCTTAAATATTCATTGAATATTGCATATGTTTAAAAATATGAGGTGAATTTAAACTTTGGCATTAATATGAAAGCAACTGAGTTCAAGGATTGCTCTTTATCAATTAAAATATAAAAATAAATAATGGTCACAATTGCTTATGTCTTGTTTTTCTTTTTAATGACATAAAAATAGAGTCTGTATACAAAAGGCACATTTGTCTGTATTAGACAGATGACTCTAAGTGTTTGATTCTAGTATATGACTGATGAAAAAGATAAATAAGAAATAGGTCCAGAAGTTGTTTTCCAGTTGACCATAGTTCATTTTTTACTTCTAAGAGCATTTCAATTATTCCTAGTTCTTCTCTACTACACAAATTTGGTATATAAATTCTTGTTTTGTCATTCACATGTTATATACTTTCTTAATTCTTAAGATAAAATCTTGCAAAGAGAGTAAATACACATTTCCTTTACACTTGTCATGGACTTTCCCAAGAAATTCACGATTAAACACCAGTAAAATATGAAATATGACACATAAACTTCACTCAATGTTAATTAAATACAAAGGAAGAATATTCTGGGAATTTCAAGTTTTGACCTAAATTTTATACTGACGTTGGAGAATTTCTTTCTATCTTTTTCTAATATTCTTGTATAGAAAATCATGTAAAATCATTTAATGTTTGTGGTGGTTTGAATAAAAATGACCCCCATTGACTCATAGAGAGTGGGATTATTGGAGAAAAGGCCTTGGTGGAGGAAGTGTCTCTGGCCGTGGGTTCTGAAGTTTCAGATGCTCAATTGAGGCTCAGCATCACTCTCTCATCCTGTTGCCTGCCAATCTAGAAGTAGCACTCACAACTCCTTCTCTAGTATCATGTCTGCCTGCCTGCGTGCTGCCATGCTTCCTGCCACGACAATAGTGGACCAATTCTCGGAAACTGTAAGCCAGCCTCAACTAAATGTTTTCCTTCCTAAGAGTTGCTGTGTTCATAGTGTCTCTTCATAGTCATAAAACCCGAAGACAATACTTCTAGAAACAAAATCTGACTGTCTGTAAAACATATTTTAGAGCACAAACCAATTTTGCTATAGTAATACCTTGTCAATGTTTCCAGACAGAAGACAAATGTTGTTAGTGGTTTCCTGTTTCTTGACATTGTAAAGGTTTGGAGTTCACAAAATTACTCTTCTTTTCATGTCAAAACAGAAAGCTGATGATACATTTTTAAAAGCTGAAGTGATTTTTAAAAATCTGGTTGCAATGATAGAAAACCTAAGTATGTTGAGTTATAAATAAGGACAAAAGCTATTGACATTTTTTTAAGTAACTATATTTTTTATGACAAAAGCATTTTTTCAAAAAAAAAAAGTCCTAAAAAAAACCTTTAAAGCTCGTTGATGTACTTGGTCTCTAATCTCCATGACAGGAGACTAAAACTAGAACTGTCTGAAATCTGTGAACATGTTGGAGTTCATTGGCTGACACACTAAATGAATGGCAGAGCTATCGATCCACGTGCAACAAAACTGGGCAGTATATGAAATTATGCTGCAGGGTCGCTGCTTTTTTCTTTATGCCTGTTCTAGATGTCTTTCCTATTCCCCAGGCTTCCTTAACCCAGTCACTCCAAGTTTTCATACTACTGTCCTTTATAGCAGATATATAATAACTTGTTTTAAGGCAAGAATTTTATGTACTACAACAATGAGGTAATCAGAATTTATTGAAAGGACGCAAAGGGAAAAACCACAAGCAAAATTCATAACTTAGTTTTTTTATTCAATTTGAGTTGATTTTCACATAGGATGAGAAATAGAAATCTATTTTTTGTTTCCACGTTTTTCACAGAAGCATTTGTTGAAAAAAACTGCATTTTCTCCAATGTTTGTGTTTACACTTCTTGTGATGTAGCTGTATGTGACTGCAGCTGTATGAGTTTATTTCTGGATCTTCCCACTAGTCAAATGGTCTACATGTCTGATTATTTTGTCATTTTGTAATGATAGTATAATTTGAGATTGGGTATTGTGAAATCTCAAGCATTGTTCATTCTGAGAAGGGTACTTTAGACATCCATTGTTTTTTGTGGGTTTTCATATAAATTTTAGGACTCCTTTTTTCCAGTTCTATGAAAAAAAATCATTGGAATTTTGTTTTGGATCTGTAAGTCACTCTTTATAATATAGCTATTTACAAAATGTTAATTCTGCCAAATTTTCCCTTTTTTTTCTTCAGTTTACTTCTTTGGCATCTTTAAATATTTATAGTATAGGCCTTTTATTTCTTTGGGTAGGTTTTGTTGTTCTGGGTATTTTTTTAAAAGTTATTATGAATGGAATCATTTTCCTAATTTCCTTATCAGCAAGTTCTTTATTTTATTTATTTGAAAATTTTATTCATATATACTCTTAAAAATGATCATATCTACCCCCCTATTTTAGTCCTTCAATGTGAGGGTCCCTGAAGGTTTTATACATGGAAGAAAACCCCAAAGAGATAAAAATGTGCAGATTGAACAGTACACGTTGACTTTGTCAACCTTGATCAGGTAACGGGCAGTTTATTCTCAATGTACTTAAACCCAGTATAATTTGAAAAAAAAAAAAAAACTTTCCTTGTGTAATACAATCCCCTATGCACAAAGAGGTATTATATTGAAACTTAACTCAGGGTACATGGCATTTCCTTCAAGAAGATGGGTTGTAAAGGTAGGTTACCTTTACTAGCTTAAGAGCCTAAGAGTCAGTCCTGTTCTCAGCCATTCAGAGAGCATAGAGACCATCTCAGCTGTTAGCCACCCCTGGTCCTGATTGTGGGAGCTTGAGAGACCCTCTGGCTATCAGGGTATTTAGATTACTAGCCAGCTACAGTCTTTGTTGCAAGAGCTTGATGTGGCCTGGCCCATAGATAACACAACTCACCAGACTGTTAATTAATTTCCAGATCTCATCTTTCTGAATGGAAGAACAGATTTCTCATCTTTCCTATTGGACAGACAATCCTATGTGCTTAACTTTCGGGTTTCTATGGAGATCTGTGAGTACAAGGACCTCTGTGCTCTGCTCCCAACACTTCAATTCCACCAGACCTGTCAAATATGTCCCCTTCCCACCTCCATACACACTTCTTTAGAGAACTCACACAGTCAGGTTAGTACAGTTCATATGTGCATCATTGTGGGACCATCCACTGGAACATGGGAAACCTATCAGTTGCCACACCATTAATGATAAATGATTCTCTCTAACCCAACTGCCAAGAACTACTCAGTAAAGGGAGTGATCTCGAAGGTTAGCCTCCATTTATGCCAGAATTGGGGCGGGCTTGTTTCTGTACAGGTCATGTGCAGGTTACTGAGCATGCCACATAATGCCAGTAAGACAGCATCTCATGCTTCTCCCATTCCTCTTCGACACAACCCCAATCGAAATTCCTATGACTTTCTTCACAGAATATGCTTTCTAGTGCTTTTGAGCTTGGCTTGCTGTTATTTTAGAAATATGAACTTCTTTATTAGGTTATGTATTAGAAATATATATGATTTATTTTTAAAGGTAGATGAGCTACAACTTTCCTTTTAGAACTGTCTTAGTGATGTAAAGCCTAGTGATTCTGTTCAGTTGTCCTGTTACTTTTATTTAATTGAAAATAATTCTTAAATTTTCTCATCAATTTTCTCAGTTATATTCTGTTCATCAAGGGCATTTTATTTAGTTTTCAAGGATTTGCTTAGGATATACAGTGTTTATTGCTTTTGAAACCTCTGTGATCCAGTAAGCTACAGTTTATTATTCTTTGTATTTCTTAAGACTTTCTTTATGGTCTATGATGTAATCAATTTTCCAGAAGTTTTTCTGGGTGTCCGTGAAGAGTACGTATCCACATTGGTGAATGGATAGGTGTCCATTAACTGTAATTAGCCTACAAAATGTTTTAGATCTGAGATTTATAATTTTTAGTGTAAAAAACCCTCATATTTAACCATAGTTCACCACTTTGAGAGTGGTGTTGAACCTTCATGCAATCACCTTATGATTCATGGCAGTATAAATGAGACCTCAGAGAACTGGACAGCCTTAATATACTACTTACTTTTTTGGTTTCTATTACCAAACACCCAATAAGAAGTAACTTATGACAAGAAAGGCTTATTTGGGCACATGGTTCAGAAAATTCAAACTATTTTCATAAAGAAAACATGATAGTGGGTTGGTAAAAACACTTATCACATTGAATTTGTAGTCATAAAACACTAAGATAAATGCATGTGCTCAGCTGGCTTCTTCCTTTTTTCCTTTTATATTCAATCTGGGACCTTTGTCCACGGGTGGGTGCTGCTCACATTCACGATGAGTCTTCCCTCTTGGGTTAATTCTTTCTGGAAATACCCTCACAGACATACCAGGATTGAGAATTATTACTTAAGCACGTAACAGGAAAGCAAGCCCAGAGTCACTGCTAGAGAATGGTTTGGAAAATTGATCAGCAATACTACTTCGTCAGAAGTGCAGGACATAAAGCCATCCAGAGAAAATTTAGGACCAAGAAGAACTG
The DNA here is from genome assembly GCF_950005125.1 of Chionomys nivalis. Classification (NCBI taxonomy): domain Eukaryota; kingdom Metazoa; phylum Chordata; class Mammalia; order Rodentia; family Cricetidae; genus Chionomys; species Chionomys nivalis. Next base: position 38,485,777 of record NC_080107.1, on the reverse strand, counting down.
AGAGATGTGTAAGGAATTGTAAGCTACCACCAAAGAAGAAAGCACAGTCTGTTCATTTAATCAATCAAAACTTTAATCAATTTCCAATACAAACTAGCACCATCCAGTACCCTTGTAATCTAATTGTAGAAAATGTAAGAGGATGAGGAAATATTTATTTTAAAATCACAGTCATACACATACTAATATGTATCAATACAAATATGTATGAATTAGTACTGAACAGGAATACATTTAGCTGAAATTTAAAGAAAGAGTGGTATAAAAAAGAGGAGATGATACAAATTCCCAACATGTTGGGAGCAGACTTAATAGATGAGAAAACATGAAAATGTATCAGCTAAATGAGAGTTAGAGATGATTGTTAAAATAATTAAGCTGTCTGAAAGGAGAAATAATATTGAATTTCAAATTCTATCTTTTTTAGTTTGCTTTCTGTTGCTGTAAGAGAATATTGGAGGCTGAATGAGTTATAGGTCAGAGTCATTTATTTAGCGACAATAGTTGGCAATCATCTCCTCCATGTCATAACATGACAGAATATTGGAGAGACAAGTGAACACCTGTAGGAGTCAGAGACAGTTGCTGAATAACTATCTCCTCGTGTAGTAATGAATTCATTCATGAAAGAGAGATGATAGATAGATAGATAGATAGATAGATAGATAGATAGATAGATAGATGATAGTTAGAGGATAGATAGATGATAGATAGATAGATGATAGATAGATGATGGATAAATTGGTAGATAGATAAGTAGATGATAGACAGACAGATGGACGATAGAGAGATGATAGATAGATAGATAGATAGATAGATAGATAGATAGATAGATAGATGATAGATGATGGATAAATTGGTAGATAGATAAGTAGATGATAGACAGACAGATGGACGATAGAGAGATGATAGATAGATAGATAGATAGATAGATAGATAGATAGATAGATAGATAGACAGATATGCAGATACTCACTCCTCTTAATGACCTAATCATCTCTTAAAGGTCGTCCCTAACAATACTGTCGCTAAAGAAACCAAATTCCAACATATTATAACAGGGAATATACTATATTAAACCATAGAAATTAGTTTGTTCCTGTCCTACATTAAAAATAAAGTCTTCAAATATAAGAATCAAACCCACTCCTTTGATCAATCGTCACTCAGTGCTGATTTCAGTGTCAGTGAAATTTCTATAATTCCTTTTTCTAATCCAGTTGGTGAATTTCTTTTTGTGGCAAGTATAGCACACTGCCTCATACAGATTCTTCTCGTTAAAACATGAAACATTTACCCCTCCCTTGCCAAACACAGCAGGAAGCTAATGCTTTTTTCGTGTAACAAGTCAGTCCAATATCTTTCATACTTAAATGATTTTTCTGCCTCTTCTTCATGTAGATACCTCTGAATTCAATTAGCATTGTCACTTTTAATCATCTGTGGTTGAAGCTCAACCACTTTCCATTTAAAGAGTTTTATTAATGAGATTCGTATGGTCTTGCTGCACTGACGACATGCTGTGCCTGTAAGACAGCACATTAGCTGTTATTACGCAGCTGGCATTTATTAAAGGTTGTATATTACAATAACCTTAATCATAAATTATGCAACATTGCCTGGGAATGTGCTCTTGGATTTTCTTGATACTATACCTAGATGTTTCTGGTATATAGAATATGTAGGCTATGCCCAGATGCAAAAGGCACCTTGGATTATGCATCTTATCTTAAACCACATCAGTTCCATGTTTGGCTTTGGAGTCAAGGGTCAAAGGTCCTGGGGACCCCAGGTCCAGAAGAGTCTGCATTTCACTGCAATGCCAAGTGTACTTAGAAGGTGAAGATCACATGGACCTTAGGACAGACAGCTCTGTCCTACCGAGCCTATCATCACTCAGTTAGGGCTTGTGAATAAAACAATAGGGAAGCTGAAAAATATTCAAAGGCAGAGAATGTACAGAAAGTTTATATATTTCAGCCAGAAATACAAGGCAGACAGGAATTTAAACATTGTGTGTATGAAATACAATCTTCTAATAAGAAACAAAGAGCACATAAGATATTAGAAAGTACAGATTTTACATTTTCAGTAGCAATTATTGATTTGACATTGAGAAAACTATATCATTCTAATGGGCCTCTTGCTCAGGATGGCCCTTGCCAAAAATAATACAAATAAGGAACCTACCAAGCAGCTATAGCTGATTATCACATGTTATCTCATTTTGAGAACTGGAATCTGGAAAATAAAATGTGTAATAAGAGGTACAGAAGACCATGAGAAATGTGTTCTTCTGTTGGAATGATGTGCTCTGTGCAGAGGCATTGGCAGAGTCACCATTAAATGCTGACTATAAGGGAGCCACACTGAAAGAAGTTACAATTGCATAGCTTTATTGACAACTAGCCCTAGGAAAGAGAGATTCAAATCATTCTAGCAAGTTTCATAAAGCCAAGGTAAATCAACTCAACATAGTTAAGAAGTGGTCATTTTAATGATTATAGTAGATTGTAAAGAATTTTAATGTCTAATTTCTTGAGTTATTTATATATTTTAGAGAACAGTCCTTTGTCTGATGTAGGGTTGGTGAAGATCTTTTCCCATTCAGTAGGATGCCTTTTTGTCTTATTGACTGTGTCTTTTGCTTTACAGAAGCTTCTCAGTTTCAGGAGGTCCTATTTATTTATTGTTGCTCTCAGTGTGTGTGCTACTGGGGTTATATTTAGGAAGTGGTCTCCTGTGCCCATGCATTAAAGACTACTTCTCACTTTATCTTCTATCAGGTTCAGTGTGGTCGGACTTATAGTGAGGTCTTCAATCCATTTGGACTTGAGTTTTCAATTTTGCATGTAAATGAATGGAATTAGAAAACACTATCCTGAGTGAGGTAACCCAGACCCAAAAAGAGGAATATGGTATGTACTCATTCATAAGCAGATACTAGCTATAAACAAAAGACATTGAGTCCATAGTTCATGATCCTAGAGAAGCTAAGTAATAAGGGTATTCCAAAGAAAAATATATATAGACCCACCTGAAAATTGTAAACAAACAAGATTGCCTGACAATAGCATAGGGGTGGAGAAGAGAGGGTAGAAGAGGAAGAGTAGGGGAGAAGGGGAGGGTTGAGGAGAATTTAGGGGAATGGGATAGTCGAGATGGAGGAAGCACAGAGATGAGATTGGGGAAAGAGATATCTTGATTGAGGAAGCCATTATAGGGTTATCAGAAACCAGGCTCAAGAGAAATTCCCAGGAATCTACAAGGATGACCCCACCTAAGACCCTAAGCAATAGAGGAGAGGGGGCCTGATCTTGACTTGCTCTGTAATCAGACTGAGGATTATCTTAAATATCACCGTAGAACCTTCACCCAGCAACTGATGGAACCAGAGGCAGAGACCCACATTGGAGCAATGAACTGAGCTCCCAAAGTACAGTTGAAGAGTGGAAGGAATGAGAATATGAGCAAAGAAGTCAAGACCATGATGGGTTTACCCACTAAAACAGTTTACCTGAGCTAATAAGAGCTCACCAATTCCAGCCAGACTGGGAAGGAACAAGCATAGGTCCAAACTAGTCCCTCTGAATGGGTTTGACAGTTGCATGGCTTGGTCAGACTGAGGGGTCAATGGCAGTAGCACCAGGGTTTATCCTTACTGCATGTACTGGCTTTTTCAGATCCTAGTCTCTTTGGATGTATACCTTACTCAGCCTAAATATAGCAGGGAGGGCCTTGGACCTTCCACAAAGCAATGTGCCTTACCCTCTCGGAAGAGTGGATAAGGGTGGAGAGGAAGGGTGTGTGGTGGGAACGGGCGGAGGGGAAGGAGTGGGAACTTGGATTGGTATTTTTTTAAATCTAATGAATTAAAAAAAGAAAGAAGTAGGATTCTGTGGGAGACCAAATGCCAAAAAACCTAAACATTGCCTGAAACAAAATAGAATCTCAAGCAGTTGTTGATCTCAGATTTTTTTCCTCAAAGCTTCAGAGGGAAAAAAATGTTTAAATTAAGTTTGTTGCAGCTGGTCTGTCAGAAATCTACCAATTGCTGCAGCTATCAGAGCAATTTTAAGAAGTCACAGAAGGTAATTAAAAGCCTTAATAGTTCTTGTGATTAGACTGACATTTCAATGCCTCTAGAAGTTTTATTGTGCCAATAACCTATCTCCCATGCCTCCAAAAGAAATACAACTGACATCAGTAATTACCCAAATATTCTACAGGTAACATGTGCCACATACAAATCTGTTCTAAATTAGGGAAAGAATGTTTCTCTGTGTATTCAATGTAATACATCTTAGGTAGAAACTTCTGTTTTTAACTTTGTTATATCTTCTTATATCATTGTATTTGATTAATTTTGAGAACATGGCCTATTGATGGATCATATGTGAAAAACATCACACTACATAGCATAATCAATTCTAATTTCCATATGGTTATGCAAGAATTTGGTCCTTTGAAGAACAGGAACATATTTTGATTTCATTATTATATAATGATGATTTATTAGAGGACATTGATTTAATATAGGCATTTATAGTGAGAGAATTTTGTCTTCCTCAAGCTTCTGCCCTGATTCAGGATCAGATTACAGATGTGTTTTGGGCAATTAATAAAAAGTTTTAAGATGGTAAAATTTAGGAAGCTGGGATGTATTAAGAACTGACAATTTGAGAACATGTCCAAATCCAGAATTTAGTTCAGGTCCATCTTCTGCATTTGAGGAGTTGTGCCAGTCTATTTCATGTGCAATATGCGCGTCCATGAGACTAAGCATGAGTGTATTCCAACAATATTTTAAATGATATGTGAAGGTATGAATTCATCATAGAGATGTTGTCAACAATAAGAAGTTATAACATTTATATCAAGTTTATAGTCAATCTAAATAGAAGAAGTCTCAAAGAATTTTCACTAAAAATCAGGAACAAGAACAGAATGTCCACCCTTTTCACACATAGTCAATGTAGTACTTCATGTCCTAGAGCAATAAGAGAACTCAGGGGGGTCAAGAGCATGCAATAGAAAAAGGAAAAAACAACAAAGCATCTTCTTTATAAGGGATGTGATAGTGCACATAAACGACCCTAAGAACTTCACCTTTCTATCTTTTGGTTTAGCAATCCTTTATTGCATCCTAAAGAAGTAGAGATAAGCGTTTCACTTTTTTTTCTACGCTGAGTGTACAGGTGTTGTGTAGTTGTGTCATATGTCTAAAACTGTCCTTATATTATTTGGTTGTTTTCATGTTGTTTGTGTTAAAAGGATTTTTAACGAACTGCGGTCACTTCAGCTCTCTTTTTAAATTTATTTTTGTTAAGTGCTAAAATTAGTTTTGCTAACTTGGTATCAAATTAAAATATATGTGCAGATTCAAATTTAAATAATTGATCAGATATTAAAGCCTGATAAGCGTGTACTACTTCATAAATTTGGACACTCCAGACATCTTAAAATCTATTAACTTAGGTACTTGGGTATTTATAAAGCTTAAAAATGCTAATTGATTAAATAAAGCACTATGTTTTAGAGTTATATTTTATTAGACTATAAATTTATTATTATATACATAGATTTTAATGAAGATTTCCTTACAAAACAGATTCTAAATATATACTTATATAAAATTTTATCTTAATTGGTAACAAAGCTTATGAACTTGTCAAAATATTTCTTTTTCTTTTTCTTTTTTTTTTTTTGAGACAGGGTTTTGTAGCATAGAAGTTTCTGTCCTGCTGGGTCCCACAGCCAGTCATTCCCAAAGAAACACATAGAGTCTTACATTAATTATAAACTGTTTGACTTCTTAGTTCAGGATTATTATTAATTAGCTCTTATAACTTACATTAACCCATAATTCTTATCTATGTTTGGCCATGTGGCTTGATACCTTTTCTCAGTAAAGAATTCTCCTCTTGCTTCCTCTGTGTCTCAGTGGCAACTGGGTCTCTGCCTTTCCTCTTCCCGGAATTCTCCTAGTCTGGTTGCCTTACCTATACTTCCTGCCTTGGTATTAGCCAATCAGCATTTTATTAAACCAATAAGAATGACAAACATTTACAGTGTGTATTTATTGCCACGACTCTGTGGAGTTTCTAGGCCTATGTCACCACCAATAAGTCTGATGCTGGCTGCTCATAAACATCATTTATGTGTTTGGTGACAGAGCCTCTTAAAAGAGCTGTGAAGTTTTTGCTGCTAATGCTGAATCAGGAAGCCTAGCATAGAGGAGCTGCACCTCTGCTTGCCACCAGGTATCAGAGCCTAAAGGAGTGAAGACAGTTACCAAGAAGCTGTACTCTGTTCTTGTCTGTCTAGAATCCTTTTTTTTTTTTTAAAGCTTTCTAAGGTTTTATATGGAAATTCTTTCCAAACGTTGGGTGCCATAGCATGGAAGTTTCTGTCCAACCTGGTCCTACAGCTGTTCAATCACAGAGAAACACACAGAGGCTTATATTAATTATAAACAATTTGGCTCTTAGCTCAGGCCTATTATTAACTATCTCTTACAACTTAAGTTAACCCATAATTCTTATCTATGTTTAGCCTCATGGTTTGGCACCTTTTCTCAGTAAGGCATTCTCATCTTGCTTCTGTGTTTGCATGGCAACTGCCTCTCTGCCTTTTCTCTTCCCAGAATTCTCCTAGTTTGATTGCTCACCTATACTTGCTGCCTGGCTACTGGCCAGACAGTATTCTGTTAAACCAATATGAGTGACAGATCTTTACAGTGTACAAGAACATTATCCCACAGCAGAATTTCTCTTGTAACATTGGCTGTACTGGAATTCACTTTGTGCTCCAACTAGCCTTGAACTCAGAAATCTGTCTGCCTCTTCCTCCCAATTGCTAGTAGTAACTGCCAAGCTTCAAAATATTCTTAATGTAAACTGTTAAAAGTAAGGGTGTGTCTATATAAATTGTGTATGAAGGATGAGCTATATATAAATTAAGAGATATTTGCTTACTAAGATCTTTGTGTTGTTCCTGAGTGAAAAATGCTGTTAGGAGAGGCTGTTTGTTGGTTCCTGGCCACTTAGCCCCAAAATAATCACACAGAAACTGTATTAATTGAATCACTGCTTGGCCTAATGGCTCTAGCTTCTTGTTGGATAACTCTTACATATTAATTTAACCCATCTCTATTAATCTTCTCTCTCTCTTTCCCTCTCTTATCCCCTCACATAGCTCAGAGACCTGTCTACTCTGGACTTTGGCTAAGCTCCCCTTTGACTGACAATAAACTTTCTCCTCCACCATACCTAGGAACAATCACATCCTTCCTTTTTATTATTTTTTTTCTGATGTGGAATTCCCCTCTGTATGCTGTGAATATGGTTGGTTAATTAATAAAGAACTGTCTTGGGCCTGTGCAGGGAATAGAGATAGGTGGAGAAAACTAAACTGAATGCTGGGAGAAAGAAAGAAGAGTTAAGAACAGCCGTGGAGCTGCCACTGGAAACAGATGCACTGAAACTTTGCTGGCAGGCCATGTCCTCGTGGAGATGCACAGATTAATGGAGAGTTTTCTTTAGCTACTGCAGTGTGATTATGTATTTATATAAGCTGTCTACATGTGCTTATGTTTTTTTCCTTTTTGTTGTAAGGTAATGAGTGCTAAATTAGCTGAGAAGTAAATACTTATGTAAACTAATGTTAATTTGGCCCAGATTCATTTAAGCTTATAGTAAATCAACATTTTAAGGATCAAAATACTAAAATACAAAACATATAAATAAATGTAGCTATATAGGTAACACAAACAGAAAAGGATGATGGTCCTAAATGCTTATTTGTAACACCTGAGTTTTTAAATTAGAAAAAAAAACCTGTTTTTAAGAAAAAGATAAACATAGTAGTGCATTTTTGGTAGGTTGTTGTCTCTTTGATTCTTATGCTAATTATGGCTTTACAACATGGTCCCTATTGATTGAGGCTATTAAATAACTTTAAGAGATGATTACTGCTATTGCAGGATATGCTATTTCCTATTAAATAATTGTTCTCATTTGAGATGTTGCAGACTTTTATTACAAAGGGAATAAAAAGATTTAAGAAAATAGTTTATGTCTGTGATTTCATGTGAGTACAAATATTTTAAAGATATTTGGACCACCACTTTGCCTCTCAAATAAAAACGACCAAACAAACAAAACATCGAATGAGTTCTTCAAGATCCTTATTTTAACTAGGCCCATGTAACAGCAAAGCCTAAATTTTTTAAAGCTGACATTTTCAAAACATGTTTAGAAGCTTAAACAGATAATCAAAGAGATTACAGATAATGTCCTTTAGTTAATACATATTTATATATAATATATAATAAAGTACTAAATGCCCAACTCTGTTCTGCTCTGGATGCCTTATCCTGTTTTGGATTCCTCAAAAGCACTAATAAAAAGGAAATGCTTTTTCTGCCCAAAAATCATTTCAAGAAATCTATCATAATAAATTAAATCTTTAACAAGGAATTAAATTTGTTTAAGAGCAAAAAATAATATGCACTTTGCATTTATAACTTTAGATATATAGGATACCATACTTTTTGTATTTTGCACACAGTCTTTGGAGCTTTCATTTAAACTTTTTTCATTAAAACTGATTTCTAAACTTTGTAATAATAATAAAAATAATAATGTTAAAGTGGTGGCACATGTCTTTAATTCCAGCACTCCGGAGGCAGGGACAGGTGGATCTCTGTGAGTTTGATCTACAAAGCAAGTTCCAGGACAGTCAAGAGAGTTTGTTATACAGAGAAACCCTGTCTCTAAAAAAAACAAACAAAAATAATAATATTAAAGTTTGTTTTAAAAGGTTACTTAAAATCAATAAGTTAAAAATAACAAAAATTATAAAAAATTTTTAAAGGTTAATTCAATGCCCTGAGAGAAAATTAATGTTTGATTTTTTACAGTACATTTTTAAGTATTGACATGTTTGTATACTTTTACTAAATGGACATTTCAAGCCTATGATTTAAAATTTAATCATTATGATTAAATTTTAGTTTTTTGTGATTTCCTATTAGACAAAGCCTTTGTTTTTTGATGGTGACATCACCTTAACCATTAAAAGTATCTATTTTGAGAGTGATACCTACTTAGAATATTCCTAAAAAATTGCATAGTGATTGTAAAGCTTCTTTTAATTAACAAATATTTGAATGTTTATAAAATTTGGTATATTAGATAAACAAAAACACACCAAACTGTAAAAGACTTTTAACTACGATAACTAATGTTTAAAATTAGCTACAAAATCTTCTTTAAAGTAACCAAAATTAGATAATTTCATCAACTAAAAGCCTAAAGAATATATCAAAGACCCCATTCTGATTTAAAAATCAGGGGTGTAGCCGGGCGGTAGTGGCGCACGCCTTTAATCCCAGCACTCGGGAGGCAGAGGCAGGCGGATCTCTGTGAGTTCGAGACCAGCCTGGTCTACAAGAGCTAGTTCCAGGATAGGCTCCAAAACCACAGAGAAACCCTGTCTCGAAAAACCAAAAAAAAAAAAAAAAAAAAAAAAAAAAAAAAAAAAAAAAAAAAAAAAAAATCAGGGGTGTATTCTGGTACTTCTAACTCAAGGAACATGGGATGTGGCATAATCTAAATCTGTGATTCCAGGCTATAGTCACTCAATGTCTACAGAATAACTATTGCTTATTGAATGAAAAAAAGAAATAAATGGAAAGGAAAAGCACACAGCTGCTCCTAGGTAAGGTGGAGGAGAAAGTTTATAGTAGTTATGTGGGAGAGCATAGCCAGAGGCAGAGACACGTGAGAAAGTCCAGAGTGGACAGGACTAGGCTGAGCTGGGTCACGTGGGAGAGAGAAGGAAGGGAAGGGAGAGGAAAGAGAGAAGAAACCGGGTACAACAGCCAGGAGGCAAAAGGTACAAAAATGGGATGGGTAACCAAAAAGTCTAGATTATATACAGAAGAGTCTCTGGGGGAAGGGCAGCCCAGCATCTGGCTTGGAGGGTTCAGGGAAGAGGGAGGGGTTTGCAAGCTACACCCTGTAACAGGTCAGGACTGAGGAATGCTGGGAGAACCTGGAGGCTAGGCTTTCTTTAATATGTTAAACAGGCACCTCAGCCATTTGTCCTGGATTTGAAACCTAGAACTTATTCTCTTTAAGATGAAAGCTGATGGTAGATAATATTTTATCTCAGAAGATGCCATGAATCAAATGGTAGTAACTTTCTATAATGTGATAAAAAGGACTGGAAATCACGCTAGGTATATATTATTAATAATGGTCAAAAGACCATAGAAAGTGGGGGGAAGGGATGATTTTCCTGGGAGTTATGGAAAGAACACAGGGCCCCAGAGAGACATAAAAGGTAAAAGTAAATATTTTAGAGCTGTGTGGTGGATAATGGCCTAGCCAAGCTGTTTAAGGGGTGTAAGGCATAGCTTTCTATGAGTATAAAAAAATGCCCACCCTTAACAAACTGGTTCTTAAAACTGAACTGAAAATTTGTGATGATCAATTTTTATTGCCAATTTGAATAACCTAAAAATAACTAGAAGACTAGGTAATCATTTCTTTTGGTGTGTTTGTAAGGATTTTCCAAGGGCAGTTAGATCATGGGAGCTCTAAAACATTGGATGGGATGGTAATATGATGGCATGATTTTTAGGTGAAGCATCTTTCTGCTCTGGTGGCTACATGGCATCTCACTGACTCTGCCTGCTTTCTCCCAGCATTCAGTTTAGTTTTTGGCGCCTAACTCTATTCTGCCCTATCACAGGCCAAAGCATCTTCTTTATTCATTAACCAATAAAAGCAACAGATATACAGGACTTCCCACAGCATTTTTGTCTGTCAGATATTTTGTTAAAGAAGGAGAAAGTATCTAAAACAAAATATAAAGTACTTTTCAAAAGATACATAATATGTTAATAAATGGAGGAGAGTAACAGCAATGACAGCACAAACTATTTTGGGACAAAGTTGGCATCACTGGCTAACATCCAAAGATTATCTGTAGTGAAATTCTGTAAAATGCTAAAATAAAATGAAAACATAAAACGTGATAGTGGCCTTCACTGGGCAACTGCTTTTCCTGGATGTCTCTCGACGCCTGTCAAAGGTCAGCTCTCAAAACTTTGGGGGTAAAATGAGCCTTAGAGTATTTCCCATCCTCTAAGACCCATAGGTACGATCTTTATTTGAGAATCTATTTTTTCCTTTTTCATTCCATTATCTTGCACTTTGGATTTTGCTTCCTTCCTGGAATCTTCCTTCTCATTTCAACATTGTGATCTTCCTAGACATGCATTCTGTCTCAGGAAAAAAATGTTGCTCAGATGACAGTTTTTTCCCTACACATTAGGATCCAGGATTCTCTTCCCGTGTTCTCTCTCTAGATTCCGTTCCACTGTACTTCTGTCTGTCAAGGAGGATTCCAGATAATGGCAACAATAAATTTCATTTTATTCTTTTAAAAATACTTTCATTTTTCACATCTAAGTGTTATTTTTCTACTTGGGACACAGACACAAACCTTGCAGTGGTTCAGGCAATATAACTTGAAGAAACAAAAAAGGTTCTTGTTTTAGGAGAGTTTGATATTTCTGTAAGTTTGTCTCACGTTCAAGATGTTTTTAATCCCCACCCAGTATCTAGCAGTCTTGTTTATTGAATATTATTGGGATATTTTTGGTTTTGCTCACTTTGAAATCTAGTTTTCAAAAGTTAAAGTCCCTGGTTGTTGGATTATAGTCCAAGAGTGGAGCTGTGTGAGGAGAGGTCTGAGTATTTGTGAGAAAACTGCAGGAAAACAAGAGTCTTGTGACCTCTGTTACTTCTAAACATGGGTTCGCTCTTGGCATAGCCTTTTATGTCCCTCCCATGTGTAATAAATAGGAGTGGGTTTACTTCAGATTATCCATTAATTTACTTTTGTTTTTAAAAAATGTGTCCCAGTGCAGCCTGTCCTTGAGTTTGTATACAATTTGAACTCATATGATTTTTGGTAACATGGCCTTGCTCAACCCTCAGAACATAAGTTGACTATTGCATGAGTCTAGTCAACCTTATTTCTAGGCTTCAGTCTCCCAGGTCCCATTGCCTCTAGAGTGGTGACATCAAGGCCTGTCATGGGGACAGATGCTTTATTCATTCTTTTAAATTTTAAGATTAACATAAACTTTAAAATAAAGCCTCTCTAGTCTTTGGAAAGGTAATGGGAGCATTGTATGCACAAAACAGTAAAACTTTATGAAAAGTTGTAGTTTTCAGAAATTCATTTAGTTCTTATAATATCAAGTTACCACCCTTTCCTGTTGAAGCCAGACTATGTCTATAAAAAAATAGCCAAGTAACTAACAGGGTTTTGTGGGGGAAAACAAAGTTTGATTTCCATAGTTAGCGTCACAAAGCCAGAGGGAATACTAATAGTTTCTCAGGAGAGTAATTCAATTGAATGGAGGTAGAACTAAATTCCTAATTCAATCTAGTTATATTCCAGATAAATTTCACTTGGCCATTAACTTGTTTCCCAAAGTCTGTCATAAAGAGCTAGCCTTGTGAGCTTTCTTAAGTGATTAAAAAGAGGGCCATATATATTGACATTTTGAAAATTGTACATATGATATCAACTTAATATAATACAGTCACTGAGAAGTCTGACAAACAGACCAGACCTGACCCCTTAGTTTAACACACTGGTATTTCTAAAAAATTATGGACAATATTATATTTTTATATAGTGATTGATTACTTAATAGACTTCTATCATTGTTGGAGAAGGAGGATGCTTTTTGATTCCCAGTTGCCTGGCTAGCTTAGACCCAAATTATCACATAGAAATTGTATTAATTAAATCACTGCTTGGCCCATTAGCTCTAGCTTCTTATTGGCTAGCTCTTAAATTAATTTAACCCACTTTTATTAATCTTATATTGCCACATAGCTGTGGCTTACTGGGTAAAGTTCCTATCATCTAGTCTATCTCCGGTGGCTCCATGGCTTTTCTCTTATTCTGCTCTTCTTTCTCCCAGCATACAGCCTAGCGTTCCCCACCTAGTTCTATTCTACCCTGCCATAGGCTCAAAGTAGTTCTGTATTCATTAACAAATAAAAGCAACACATAGACAGAGGGACTTCCCACACCATATCATTCCGAAGAACTATTTCTCAACAGTTTATCTTGTTTAATTATAATCTGAGAGCTACAAGCATATTAGTACATTTTACAGGTAACTTAACTGATTTATTAGTTTAATAGTCAAGTCTTACATTTGTTTTACTTAAATAGACACCTTGGGAAGATATTCAGTTTTCCAATTTTAGAATTATATACTATGGATTTGCTTCTTTCATCACATCTTATTGATTTATTTTGCTAGTAAAGGCTTTGCCAATTCCATGTTCACTTTGATAGTCATCATTTCTTAACCACTCACTATGCATCAGTATTATGTATTATGTTCAATTCAAGCATAACCCCCATAGCATTGGGGCAAATGGGAATTATAATTCTCATTTTTTAGGTGAAAAACATGACAATGAATGGTTATGTATCTTTCTTAATGTAGAAGAATAAAAACAAAACAAAGAAAGAAACAAAACCCAAGCTCACTTAAAATTTTGAGACAAAGAACCTCTTTGAGATTGAAAGTTTTTCCGCACTGACTGCTGTGGTCTCTTAGAGTTTCTAGATCACTTATTCAGAACCTTCTGTTTTTTATAGTCTCCATTGACAAGTCAGATGTTACTCTAGCAAATCTGGCTTAATATGGCATTTGGTCTTTGTCCCTTGAAGCTTTTAATATTCTTTCTGTGTTCCATATGTTAAGTGTATTGATTATTATGTGCCTAGGGGACTTTCTTGGTCCAGTCTATTTGATATTCTGAATGTTTCTTATACTTAATAGGCCTTTCCTTCTTAGGTGGGACAAATTTTCTTCTATGAGTTTGTTGAAAGTATTTTCTGTGTCTTTACCTGGGTTTCTAGTCCATTCTCTATTCCAACAAATCGTACATTTGTTCTTTTCATAGTGTCCCAGATTTCCTGCATGTTTTGTGACTAGATTTATTTATATTTAACATTTACTTTGACTATAGTGTTGATTTCTTCTATATTGTCTTTAATGCCTAAGATTCTTTCTTCCATCTCTGGTAATCTCTTGGTGAGGCTTGCCTCTGAGTTTCCTGGTTGAGTTTCTATACTATTCATCTTCAGCTTTCCTTCAGTTTTGGCTTTCTTTCTTGATTCTATTTTCACTTACAAATCTTGAACTGTTTTCTTAATTTCATTCCACAGTTTGTGTTTTTATATGTTTCTTTAAGGAGTTTATTAATTTCCTCTTTAAAGGCCTCTAATATATTCTTAAATGCTATTTTGAAGTTCTTGCCTTGTGCTTCAGTTATATCACACTTCTCAGGAACTACTGTAGTGGGTTGCTGGGCTTTAGTGCAGAAACATTGTTCCAGCTCTTACCGATTTAGTTTTTATACTGGCATCTATGCATGTGAGTTTGGGATGATTGTAATTGTAGGTGCTTTTATCTAGTCTTGACTTTGTTGGGTGGGTGTTCTATGCCATGGCTTCTTTTGCCTTTTCTGGTTCTTAGAGTGTGGTGGCTGTGGAATTGATTTGTAGGGAATGCTTCTTATATCCCGCCATGTGTGGTCAAATGTGTTTCTTGGTATTGGGAAAGTGCACTTAGAGATGGAGATGGAATAAAGGGGGGACGGGGACAGTGAGGGGTCCACAGGAATGAGGGCAGCAGGATGTTCTACTAGGATCTGCTTAATCCCCTGGAAATTCTGTGGAGAGGCAGAAGAGGCCACAGCTGAGCTAATCGTAGGCTATAGAACTGGGCATGAGACTGGGAAACTGGGTTTGAAAGGGAGAGGGGAGAGGGAATGTCTGAAGACTGTTTTCCTGCCCTACTTGCTTTCCTGCTCAGTGTGGACTACTGGTTTCCAGGGATTGCTTGTGGAAGACAGTGCCTTAGACAAGGGTTGGGGTTAGGGTGGGTCAGGGAGACTGTCAGAAAAGACTGAAGGTTTGAAGATGGTTGGTGAGTTCTCAGGGAAGGCTTATGGGAGTTGACAGCTGAGACAGAGGAGTGGGGTGGTGAGGGAGCCTATAGAAGTCTGTGTCATCTGCTGGAAATTAGGCCAAGCGGAAGGGTAAGCCATAGCCCATGGTCTGCAACAAAGCTGAGCATGAGATTGGACTTAGTCTGATTTTTAAGTTTCATTTATGGGTAGCATTATTATATTATATTATATTATATTTAAGGGAAAAAGATTTCAAAAATAAATCAGAACAGATCACACAATGCTTTTCTACATTTTCTTGTCTGCTACTTTTAAGATATAGCTGAAATGTGCTGTCCTTGACTTCTTCAGATGCTAATCCCTGTTCTACCAGCTGTTTTTGTCTGTGATAATAGCAGTTGTTACTTGATGATTCAGGTTAAGTGGCTCTGCCTTTCCCAAAACACTAACAACCGTGATCTCTACAATTGGTTCTCAAAAAATATTAGCATACAGAATAAATAACTCATTAAACAAATAATGTTTAAATTATTTCTTTCTCATCTAATATACTCCCATCTACTTTCTGAAATTTTTGAAATTCACGTTGAGTTACTTCCACAATCTGGCAAGTTGTTTCTGTGATTGATTCATGTTACTCTGGCATTTCACTATTTGGAAGAGTCGATGCCATCAGCAAGTTTAGAGATATCCCTGTGTACTCCATTTTTGGAATCACATCTGAAAATATTCTCTGAAAACAATTCTTAAAAGATTTCTCAATTACACTTCTTATATCTGGGCAGTTAATCACTCAGTGTTTCAAGGTCGAAATCTCAGTCCCAAGGATGCCTAATTTTCTAACCTTGTGTCTGATTATTGCTTAACTTAAATATTAGGCTTGGTAAAAGAAGTACAATTGTTGTGATATATTCCTTTATACCATGTGTAGATATGTTACTGTGACTGGTTTAATGAAAAGCTGAATGGCCATTTGCTAGGCAGGAGATGGAGCAGGGACTCCCATACCCAAAGCACTAGGAGGAAGAAAGGCCGAGTCACCCAGCAGATGGAGAGAAAGCAGGATGGGTAGTACAGAGTAAAAGTAACCAAGTTATGTAAAAGAACATAGATTAAAAGATATGGTTAACTCATAAGAACTAGTTAGGAATGAACCTAAGCTTTCACAATTAGTAAGAAGTCTCTGTCATTTTTTTTTTTGAGCTGGTGGCCCAGAAAAAAACTTCATTTACAAATGGCATTTTTGGGCTGCCAGCTCACAAAAAATTGAAGCCTGCTACATCAAATAATTCCACAATCTTTCTTTCATGTTTATGGAGAATTATGGGTAAGTTTAGAGTTTACTATTCTGTGTTTGTCTATAGTTTAGGTTCTAGGTGCTTCTGTGTAGATACTGAAAAATACTAGCTTTCTTGGGAAGGTAATGACGTGATATCAGATCAGTAAAATCTACCTGGTGGTGGATATGGATTCTAATAGTTACTTTAACCTATCTGTTTAATGACAGTTTTGACCCTTTTGTCTTACTGTGTGAGTTATCATAGTTATTTTTAATTCTAATTCCTTACATTTTTCATCAAGCTCCTAATATACAATATACTCAAATACATGTGCATACACATATAGGAACATACATACACATCAGAGTCCATAATGACAATCTGAGTCACAGTTAGGTCTGCTTTTTACTATAAAAATTTGACCCCTTTTCATAGTCACTTCTCTAAACCCTGTTATTATTTATTTATTATTGAGCTATCTTCAGCAATATTTTACTATCCATGTAAGCTACAGCCAGTAGAGCCTAGTAAACTGCAAATGTAGAAAGGCAGTGAATCCCTTCTTATTTTGAATCTTTTAAATTGCCTTTGCACATCAACTAAAAACTCCACATTTATATCCTGTAATAGTTCTCAAATAGTATTGATTCTCACTGGAAGAATTTTAGTTTTGTTTTTAGTTGCTGTAGTTATGGTATTCACTATTTTTGATTTTGATCTGGGTTAAGTTATATTTACTTTGAATGCTTGATTTTTACTCTTCTCTCACTCTCTCTGTATGTGTGTGTCTATGTATGTATGTGTATCTGTGTGTGTATATATATGTGTATGTGTTCGTGTGTGTGGTGTAGCTATGCGAGTGTGGAAGTGCACATACAAACAGAGCAGAATACAGTTCTTCCTCTACAGCTCTCCATATCACCTGATTCAGGGTCTCACTGATCGAGACATTATGCATTTTGGCTAGCTGGCAGTGAATCCTCAGAATCTGCCTGTGTCTGCCTCTGATGTTGCAGAAACAGACATGCACAGATGCTCTGCTTTTTGCCAGAGTACTTGGGATTTGATTTCAAGTCCTTATTTTTGCCGAGAAAATATTTTTTAGCTACTAGGCTACTTCTCGGGCCCCCTTTCTAACTTTTAGAATAAAAAATCTTTGATAATGCATGCTTACAATAATCTTCATCCCTGCACTTTTCCAAAATGAACCCATGGGTGTCATGATTTTTCACTGAGTCACGGGTGGGAGGATATTACATAGAATATCGTGTAATATCTAAATCTTAACTAAAGTGTTTTAGCCTCTTATTAGATTTCCTCTTACTCAACAATTAATAACTGAAACTTGGATGAGTCCTTTAAATTTTCTATCTTGAATCTTCCCATGTAAATACAAGTTCTTGTGTATATTGTTATGAAAACTTCCTGGCAGGTATTTGAGTTTGGATAGCCTTGTGCTAATCAGTGTCTCATCCTCTAATTCCATATGCACTGGTTCCTAGGGTTGCTCTGGTGCTGTCAAAGAATTACATAAATTCTCTTTCCCAGTTCCATTTCACAATTGTTTTATTCCCATTTTGAAGGGAAAAGCAGAGATCTCACTAATCCCAGTCACAACTCTGAGTGTGTGTGTGTGTGTGTGTCCCCAAAGGTACCTAGGATTCAAGATGAAATTCTAGGGTCAAAACACCATTGCTATCTATAGCATAAAAGCCAGAAAGAAACAGATACCCCTTTCCTCTTCGTCCTTGTTTTAAATATCACATGCTCAGGCAAACATCCAGTAGAAACATCAGTTCATACTGCTATATTTTGAATTCTGTTAAGTGAATTAGAAAGAAATTAAGTATTGCTTGCATTTTAGCCATCTTTCTTCTTCTCTAACTCAAGACTTAGCAAATAACTCATCATGTTTAATAGAGTATCTCAGAAGAGCAAAGAACTGGAGCATAGGAGAAAAGAACAAGGATAGCAGTACTCTAATCACCCAAGGAAGACTTAATAGGGCCTGTCTGTCTGTCTGTCTGTCTGTCTATCCATCCATACATCTATCCACCCACCCACCCATCCACCCACATGTCCGTCCATCAATCCAAACACCTACCTTCATCATCATCATCATCATCATCATCATCATCATCATCATCATCATCACTTGTTTACTCATCTATCCATTAATTTAGAATATTTACAATGAGGAAGTACTACAATAAAACAATATGTTGAAAAAATAGGAAGAGTCCTCTCTGTGTAAAACTTCCTTAATAATAAGAAACAGTCTGGTCAACACCTTCTCCCACATATCACTTTTTAACTTAATTTAACATGATTCCTATTTCTTTGCCCATTATGAACAACATACCTTTGAGTAAAAGAAACATAAAATGAAGCAAATGACATTAACTTTTCGTGAGCAAATAATCAGACTTAGGAAAAAATGTTATTTTCCTTAATAGCTGGACATTACAAAACCATGTTTATATATTAATGTGGGGCCTGTTGTCTCAGACTCATGTCACTTTTTGATCATATGTTTATCTTCACAAATTGTATATTTTATTTATCTTAAATTGATGGAGATTATATAATGGACTTAATCATAATCATCACATTCAACAATAATTTATAAATCAATTATAATTTTGCTAAAATTTTAGAAGTCTAATTTTTCTTTTGGTTTATAGTTTTTGCAAAGTAGATGAACAATATTCTTTAAAGGAGAATATTTCCTTCTCTATAGGTAAAGAAAAAATGCTACCTAATATCAGCTTGTGACAAAATATCTTAAGCTTTAAAGAGCAGCTATATTTGATTAGGATTATTCACGTATATGTATCATATAATTCTAAAAAATTGTACTTTGTGTTAATTGTTATAGCACTAAATACAATTGCTTCTAAATCTCAATAATTCAGGGACATCCTTCTTTCTGTCATTCTTTTGTCTTTTTAAGGTCTAAAAAGACCCATGAAAACCAAATTCATCACCAAATATATGGCTTCATTAACCAGTGAAAATGTTCTAAAATTAACTTGTTACATTTTAACTTTTCTTAATTTTAGTTCCCTAAGTATTTAAAGAGTCTGTATTATAATATAAAAACTTAATTAACATTTACTGTTGACTTTTATAGAATAGTTACTTTGTTATAATTCCAAGGACTTGAAGAACTTGGTAAATCAGATAAATAAATTCCAGTACAAGGTAGAGATACTAACCCTTTGCTTTTAATAATTTTAGACTCTATGACCCTGTATATAATAAAAATACTGAGCATAAGTATATGTTTTAGGTATACAGTGGACAACTTCATATAATTCATTGATATTATTATAATAAACTAGTTCTTCTGGGGTTGTTTACATAACCAATTTAGAGTATCATGTACTTTTCCCTACTAAGATGAAAAATAAGAATAGAATTGATATGTAATTTTATTTACATAGAAATAATTAATCCTTATTAGTAAGTATACTAATTTACAATAATCATGCATTGCACACTCAGAAGTTTTTAAATAAAATTTTTATTTTTATGCAAAGTTATTATTAATATAATTGTTTTTGTTATTTTGGCCAGTGACATACATCTTTCATCTGATAAAATTTTTCACTCAATTTTAACCTGGCTGAGGGAATAATTCAGTGGTAGAATATTTGGTTTGCATGCACAAAGCCTGAATTCATTCTCCAACATCAATCAATCAATCAATCAATCAATCAATAATCAATCAATAAATAAAACAAAAACCCTAAAAGTGAAAATAAAGAGCTAAATTAAATTAAAAAATCTACCAAGATTTAAAATGGTAACATTTTAAATTATTTTAATTTCAAAGAGTTGATTGTGTCTACTTCCAAGGAGAGGAAGCAACCAACAGTCCTACCCAGCTATGATACCTATGAACCACAGCAATGGCTAGAACAACACAATAACCCTAAGGGTACAGTAATGGTACACAAGCCTTGACAGTAACCAACATCTTTCTAGTTCGATGGGCTTAACCTTCCTAAATGGGTGACCCTTTAATAGAGTTCTTCATGTTGCAGTGACCCCCAACCATAAGATTATTTCGTTGCTACTTCATAACTATAATTTTGCTACTATTGTGAATCATAATATAATGTAAATGTCTGTGCTTTCCAGTAGTCTTAGGCAACCCCTGTGAAAGGGTTGCTCAACTCCCCAAAGAAGTCAGGAACCATGGGATGAGAACCACTGCTCTAATTGGTCTGTTGTAATGAGAGCGGCGGGGCTGTGTCCCCAGCACCCGGCCGCCCGCATGGCTAGCTTATGCCCCGAAATAATTACACGGAAACCGTATTCTTTTAATCACTGCCTGGCCCATTAGTTCCAGCCTCTTATTGGCTAGCTCTTACATATTGATCTAACCCATTTCTAATATTCTGTGTAGCACCATTAGCTGGCTTACCAGGAAAGATCTTAACCTGCATCTGTCTGGAGTGGGAGAATCATGGCGACTCCTGACTCAGCTTCTTTCTCCCAGCATTCTGTCTGTTTACTCCACCCACCTAAGGGCTGGCCTATAAATGGGCCAAGGCAGTTTCTTTATTAAATGAAAGTAACTCCTCCATCATTTCCCCTTTTTCTGTTTAAACAAAAAAGAAAGGCTTTCACTTTAACATAGTAAGATTACATATAGCAAAACAGTTATCAAGCAAGAATTACAGTTACAATATTTACATCTATTTTATCTCTTATCATAACTAAGGAAAACTATAACTATCTATCCATTCTTCAACTCCATCAAAGACTCCAGAAGGATATAATATTACCTAAGCAAACAAGAAATCCAAAACTCTAGAAATGACAGAGACATTTCGCTGCCTGGACAATCACCCTAAGTTCTTTTGTACCGTTGGGGCATCCATCTTCGGCCTACAGGCCCATAGTATCCAGCAGACATTTCCATCAAGCAGGAAATTCCAAAGACAGTTCAGGCACTTTTTACTGTGTCCTGCAGAATGTCTCGCAGACTCTTTTATGAGTCAGGAACCCCGAAAGACCATCTCACCTTTAGGCAAGTTCAGCAGTCCTCTCTGTGGGTTCTTTGTGTCCAGTTTATGCAACAGTCCATGCAAGAGCAGTTTCTTGCCCAAATGGCTAACCAACTCCATAAGAAGCCTCTTCGATGCCCATCTTCTTCTTGAAGTAGATTGGTGCTGCCAGGAGCAGACGTATCTCACTATAACAGTCCTAAGTTATTAAAACATTTAAATGCCATATTCTGTAGCCTTTGAAAGATATGAAGAATGCCTATCTAACTGAAATATATCTATGCTCATCTAGAAAATCTAACTAACACGACTACAAGCTTTACTATTATATATGATTATCCATTAGCAACCTATATTTCCTAATTATACATTACATTTTTACAATCACAATACCTTAATCAAGATCAGAAATACATATACATATAGCAAAATTGACCTTAAAATCTATACCAACGCAAATTATTCATATCTATATCATATCCCCCTTTAAATGTAAAAGAACATTTATAAACAATATTTGGGAACATGGGCGCAGTTTTTTTCTCCAAACTGCTTCCTCTGAATGGGGGCGTCGTTAATGGTATAATCTCTGTGTCAGGGTCATCTCAGTTGGCAGTTGAGTGAAGTAATTTTTTGAGGGTGTTCACAGTAACCTTTCAGGAGGGCGTGGTCTATCGTACCATATCGGGATAGATGCAATCCACAGAGTCTCATCCTCTGTGAAAACAAAAGAAGACCCTCTCCAAAGCATCATATCCTTAGACCCATATTCTGAAATCATAATACCCTTATATCCACTCTGGTTTAGCTTGGCAGCCCATATAATGAAATGTCTCTCTGCATTTAGCTCCTTTACAGTCAAAAATTTTAAAGAAAACACAATAATACAAAGAATCCAGACTCTCTGTGAATTTTCCATTTTTATGTGGCTTATTTTTCTTTATTTCTTTTAATCTATAACTATCTGTACTCTGTCTCTTTAAAGACTTTATCCCCCTTTTTTAAGGGCATTAACTTTATTCTCTCTCTCTATATATATATATTTTCTCTCTCTCAAGCCTACGTACATTCATCCAACACTGTGACCCATAGAGGTCTTTTATGTCTGAATCTGTTTTATTGTGAATCTGTAATTTTTTTACTATCCAGGAGCACTTTGTTTTGCGCTTTTAAATCGCTAAGCGCTTAAGAATCTAAGCTGTGACATTCCTAGGTCAAAAACAGGTACTGCCTGCTTGCCCCGCCCAGTCCAACATGGCGGAGCTGCTCGTGCCTCTGATCCTTGCACATTTCACCAGTAGCGTGGTGGAGCTGCTTGTGCCTCTGAGCCGCAGCACAAAATGACTTCCTTTTAGGCACACAGTGAGTCTAGTTGCCATCAAACAAATCGTAGCACTTTACTCCAAATGCTCCATTCAAAAGCTCTGTCTCCGGCAAGAGCCAGACAGAGATCGTGATGGCGGCATAGCCCAGAAAGCCGGCATTTTAAAACAGCCAGTTTTTTCCTGTTGCTGAGTCAGGACAATTTCTTTGCCCCACACAACCCACAAACAGCAAAAAGCTGTCTTAAATTCTCTCTGTGTCCTTTTTAAGCCCTCTCAGGTTTTACGTGGAGTTCACTAGCACGTTGGGTGCCACTCTGTTGTAATAGGAGCGGCAGGGCTGCGTCCCCACTCAGCTCCCGGCTAGCTTTACCCGAAATAATTACACGAAAACCGTATTCTTTTAATCACTGCCTGGCCCATTAGTTCCAGCCTCTTATTGGCTAGCTCTTACATATTGATCTAACCCATTTCTAATATTCTGTGTAGCACCATTAGCTGGCTTACCAGGAAAGATCTTAACCTGCATTTGTCTGGAGTGGGAGAATCATGGCGACTCCTGACTCAGCTTCTTTCTCCCAGCATTCTGTCTGTTTACTCCACCCACCTAAGGGCTGGCCTATAAATGGGCCAAGGCAGTTTCTTTATTAAATGAAAGTAACTCCTCCATCATTGGTCTTAACATCATTCCAACAAGAAAGAAATAATAGCTTGTACTGGACACCTAGCAACTACCCAGAGCTAGTGAAATCATGTTCCTTAGTGGATGACCTCCAACTGTCATTTTACTAAGTCATAAATAATCACTAACTACCTTGTAAATATTTATCCTTGTAAACATAGATAAGTGTAAGTCTCACTCCTTATCAAGAGAGCTTCTCTTTGAAACAGATAGAGACCACAACAGAAAACTCACAACCTATCAAAATGAAGAATTATGGAACCCGTGCCCAGCTGATAAATCTGCAAAACACTCCTTCACCTGTGTCTTAGGAAACATTGCCAAAAAGGAAGCAAAAGAGTCAGAGGGTAAGGGAATTTGCTGTAAGACTGTGTCTCTTAGTAACGTCAGAACCTCCACCCATAAAGTCTCACAGATATGATGACCCGAACATAAACTGAACAAGCAAAACACTGGTGGACAAAGTCAAAGGCTTCAAACCTACACAGGAACTGTAGGCACCTGAGTAAAGTTGAGACTAGGAGAGGCAGCCCTGCCCTAGAGGAGAGCACACCAATTGGTTGCTCATTGCCTAATGGTCAGCTCTGAAAAAACTACTTACAAGCAATACTATTCAAACTGAGCAGGTTATATTTAGGAATATCTATGTACACTTACATCTATGCATGCAACAACAATTAATGAAAAGGGAGGTCATGTATTTGAAGGAGAGCTGGAGGGACATATGGGAGGGTTTGGAGGGCAGATAGGAATGGGAAAGTGTAATGATATTATACTTTCAAATTTTTTAAATGAGGAAAATAAATAAATTAAGAACACATTGTTCTTTGAGAGGACCTTAGTTGAATTCTCAGAACCCACATGGAGGGGCTCACTGCTGCCTGTAACTCCTGCTCCAGAAAGAGTTGATGCTCCTGGCTCCTAAAGCCACTGGCTCTCATATGTGGTATCTCACATACAGACTCACGCACATAATCACAAAAATAAAATAAATGTGGACAAAAACTTCCATGTAAAAGCATACTTCTGTCAAGGTAATTATCTGAAAAATTAATTGAAGTAATCGATACAAGAGAAAAAATGAACAATATTAACATTTCACTGTTTTTTCTCGGTACATAATTTGGTTACTCACATCATATTTAGGTACTAATAAAATATGAATTAAAGGATTTTAATATTTAGTTTTATTCTGTCATTGTACAAGGAAGCCAAAGCTATATTATTTAAAAGCAATAAAGGATGTTTAAAGTATTTTCTTAAAGCTGTGAAAGTGTTATATACATTTTTCCAAATTCTTTTTAAGGACAAAGATGAAAAATGTGTATGTGCTAATACAAAAACTTGCTTTTATCAGTAGTATAACATGTGAAATTAAATACATAAAATTGTTATGGGTAGGAAGTGCTATATTTTAATTACATTTAGTTGATGGATAGTTCATATTTTACATGATAGTAACAGGCATTTGAGGTCAGCAATGTCTCTCTCTCCCTTTCTTTCTGTGTGCGCGTGAGCACTCACACACACACACACACACAATGCTAATGCATCTTGACTTGATATGATGCTTTACCAATAAAGGTATTTGGGCCATGTAATACTGTTTCAGATTTAATGCTTTATGCTTCAAAAAATGTTAACTTCAAAGTAATCTTTAAAAAAGACAACAACTGAAGGGAAAAACTGCATTCTGAATGAAAATGCCAAATCTCCAAGTCACAGCTTGAATCAATTAAAAAAAAAAGTCAATAGATTCTATTGTACTTCTTTTGGGTACCAGAATGTGCCAGGCATCAGAATAGCAGTCATCAATTAAATTTGTCCCTAGATATATTGCCTGAACTATTTAAAATTTACAATGCCAGTAGATTTTTTAGTTAGCAATTGTTTTAATCTCATTTCACATATCAAGACTTAATTTTGATTGTACAGCAGTATAGTCAGCCATAATTTGTTTCCATTTCATGGAATTATTACTGACTGTTTATAAACTACCATTAGCATCCTTCCTATGCCTACAAAATCTTAATTATGTTGCTATCAGTTTCAAATTCATAAAAACAATACAGTTCACAAGACTGCATACTTAAGATATATGTAGACTAATATTGCTTTCATTGTCTCTTTTCAAAAAACTACACAATAAAATGGCACAACATTATTTCTGAAAACATGTATTCTTCTTTGGTGTCTCTGCAGTTCTCAATCTAGCCAATGTCAGAGTATTTAATATGGCCCATTTTTCATAGAGAATAGTAGTCCCATTTACTGTGCTGAGATTGATAACACAGTATGCTATCAATCCCAAAAGCTCTGACGCAGGTCATGGACCTCTACCAGAAGATTTGTTTCTGGGCTATCAATCTTACCACTCCCCACTGTCTCAGAGCTCTAAATCAGAAGGCATGATAGGTCTCCACTTTTGTATTCCTGCATCAGCAGTCTGCTTAGGCATAGCCATCACTCACTAGCAATGCTCACTGCACTTACAACAAATACCAAACAACTTTCCTCATCTTAAGGCCAAGTATGAAATCCTGCTATATTATATCATTTAGGAATTGCTGGGTCAGAAGAAACCATTTCGTTGCAAGCCTTTGGAATAATTACAAAGTTCACAGGATCATTGTTAGATTTTGATAATGGAGGACAAATATAACAGGTATCCAAATGGAAGCAATATATTTCAACAATTACTAAAATGATTGATCAGCAATACTAGACTTTTTTCCTCTAGAAAAAGAAATGTTCTAGAATTGGTATATGTTCAATACTAATTTTATTTATTCATTTTACAAATGTTGGTTCAACCGGATGAATTTCTATAAAGGTCTGCCTCCGTTACAACAATGCCACAGGCTGGGAAGAGCTGAGCCAAGTCCTCCCAGCTGGCAAGACCTTCACTTCCACTTGCTTTTCCAGGTTCACAAATGCATATTGTCTCAATATGATTGTAAATCCTTTCGTTCAGATACTGTTAGCTAGACAAACACAGTAGTAATTCACTTCAACTGCAATCTTTCCATTACATGTAGAGCAAGGAGTCACATCAGTAGTTGGGTAAGTTATCTTTATTAGATATAGAGCTAGAGGCGCTGTGCTAGGGCCAGAAGTGATGAACAAGGAATTCCAAATCAAATGGCTTCAGTGCTTAAAATGAACCAAATTACCAGATATTGAAAAGTTGCATCTCTTAATAATACTCATTTGGACAATAGAGAGGAAGCGTGTCTCTCAGACAAACAGGCAGATGAAAAAACTCCCAAACAAAAGATGAGTCTTAGGTTCTTGATCACATTTGTAGTGGCAGGTTTGAGTTCCATCTCATGGAGTGAGCTTTAAATCTAAACAAAGAAATGGATTCTTACTCCCAGACCATTTGTTCTGTTATTTCACTGGTGTATCTTATGGGCGGATCCCTGTTGAAGCTCATAGAATATGAAGCTAGGTGATGCTGATGGTTAGGTTTCTCCTCCAGTATCATGCAGAGTACATTCCAGCACTTTGAGTACTATTCAATAGGAACAAAGCTTCTAGTTTGTAACTGACCCAAGTTTCTCATGTTTAAGGATATAAATAAGTTGCATCTTTAGCAAGTTATGAGAGTAATCAATAACCTTGGCAATAGCCTCTGATGTTTGGCATGGGATTGTCTATGAATCCCTTTGGCCAATGGCTCAGCAAGATATAACCTATTTGTGGCATTGAAGGTTTTAATTGGTAGCCTAAGCTATTTAGTTGGATCATTATCTCCTCCATTATATGTTGACTCCATTTCACTCCTTACATATATGTTAGGAAGCTTCCACAGCAGCAGGTTCCCATGCTGTCTTTCCAAAGAACTGTAACGTTCATTATCTCAGTCCATGTTCTCTCCTTTTACCTTGATCTCCCATCTCCCTTTCCAGTCAGTGCTTTTCTTCATTCCCCTTTATTATCTCTTTATAACATTAAACTCTATTTTCCCTTTGTTAGAAGATTCTCTTGTCTTCTGATATCTCGCCAGCTACTTACCTCTGTGGTGACTCAGACTCAGACACACATATTCAAAGTACAAAAGCTAACATCCACATATAAGGAAGCATGCAGTATTTGTCTCTTGGTATCTGGTATTAGTATTACAGTTTCTAGCTCTTTTTTTACCTATAAATTTCATAATTCATATCCATAACAGCTGAATAATATGCTATTATGCAAGTGTACTACAGTTTCATTATCTATTCATCAGTTGATGAGTATCTAGGCTAATTCCAATTCTTGGCTATTGTAAATAGAGCCGCAAGGAACATGGCTGTCCCAGAGGCTCTGTAATAAGATGTGGTCATTTGGGTATATGCTCCAAAGTGTTATAACTGGACCTTGTAGATTCACTTTTGACTTTTGAGGAAGCTCCACACTGATTTCCAGAGTAACTGTTTACATGTCCATCAACAATGAATGAGTATCCCCTTTCCTTGCACGTCTATCAACAATGAATGAGTATTCCCCTTTCCTTGTATGCTCATCATTACGTGCTGTCATTTGTTTTATAAATCTTGGCCAACCTGACAAATGTAAAATGACATATCAAAGTAGTTTTAATTTTCATTTTCCTTATGGCTAAGGATATTATATTGTACATTTTTTAAAAAATGTTTTTAGTATTTAAAACATTTTTAAAATTTAAATATATTTTGCTCATATATTCTTTCCCTTCCTCAAATACTTCGCTACCCATTCTATTTGCTTTCTCTAGTTCTTTTCTGTATACCTATCCTCTGTGATTCTATGGATTATAGATTTGTTATCATTGACTTCACAGCTAAAATCCACATATAAGCTAATACGTATCTTTTTTGTCTTTCTGGGTCTCAGATACCGCACTAGGATGATTTTTTTTAAAAATAGTTCTATTCACTTGCCTGAAAATTTCACGACGTCTCATTTTTTAATGGCTGGATAATACTTGATTGTGCAAATACACCAATTTTCTTTGTCCATTTTTCTACTGAAGGACATCTAGGTTGTTTCTAACATCCAGCTATTGTGAATGAAGCAGCAAGAAACATAGTTGAGCAAATGTTTCTGTGGTAGGATGAAGGTTCTTTTGTATTAATGTCCACAAGTGGTATAGCTGGATCTTGAGGTGGATCGATTTCCATCTTCCCAAAGAACCACCACACTGATTTCCATAGTGATTGTATGAGTTAGCAATTCCATCAATCTATGAGTGTTTCTCTTATTCCACATCCTTGCATCCACATCACTTGTTTGGCTAATTTTAGTCATTCGGGCAGGTGTAAGAATGAAATCTCAGTGTAGTTTTGATTTGCAATTCCCTGACAGCTAAGTATGTTGAAAATTTCTTTGTGTTTCTCAGTGATTTGACTTTCCTCTATTGAGAATTCTCTCTACCCCATTTTAAAATTGAGTTATTTGTTTTCTTAATGTCTAGTTTCTTGAGTTCTTTATATATTTTGGATATTAACCTTCTTTCAGAAGCGGAGTTGATAAAATTCGATCCCCACTCTGTAGGATGTTGTGGCTGAATGACCATATTCTTTGCCATTCAGAATCTTTCAGTTTCACAAGGTACCATTTATAAATTGTTGATCTTAGTGTCTGTGCTAACAGTGTTCTATTCAGAAAGTCTATTTCTGTGCTAATGAGTGCAAGGATATTCCCCCTTTCTCTTCTATCAGGTTCAGTATGTTTGTTTTTTGTTGACATGGCTCAGAACATCTGGATTTGGATTTTGCTCTCTGGCTAATGAAATCCTGTATCAGGAGAAATCAATCAGTTGTTCCTCCTTTATGGGATCAGAACAAGTACACTTTTTACTACTTAGCTAAGGACTTGTAGGAATAAAATGAATAAATTCAAAACAGATGTAAAGATACAAGAAATTATCTGTTACAGAATATAAAACTCATTCCTTTCTTTTTCACTTTCTATAGAAGAGATATGTGGAGAGTCCCCAGTATCCGTTTCCAGACATGGACTCTATAGCAGTATCTCTCCTGTGGTGTGACCTTGAGGTGTGTTTGCTGGATAGTTCCATGGTTTTCACTCTTCTGCAAGAGGAAATGTATCTTTACTGTTCATCTCTGAAGTTTATGAGGATGATAACTGTAACCTATTTGCCCATAATAGTCTTCGATGGCTGACACACACTGAAAACTGTTCTGTTTGCTTAGGAACTAGGAGTAGCTAAGACTCTCACTTCTGAAACATGCAAGGGCTGGAACATTACCTTGTTCTTCCCCTGTAATTATGATACTTGCTGTGTAAATTAAATGAGTGCTATCTAGGCCAGTGGCTATTTGATTGGTGGTAGGATAGTCACATAGATTCACGTCTAAAGAGAGTCAGAAAGCTAAACATTGTCAGAAAAACAACACAATGCAGAATAGAATGAAGAGGAGAGCAAAGATAAAGAGATAAGGAGGGGAGGGTATGGCTGCAACCCAAGAAAAAGAATGCAGATTGAAAAGAAACATTTTTAAAATATCACAAGGGGGGGGGGGAAATAGCAAAACTATCTTAATACATTTTTTGTTAGCATTATCCAGAAAAATGTGTTTGTTTCGATTGTTTCCCTTCAAATCTAAGTGTCATCCATCTTTTATACAAACTGAAAGAACTAACTTTCCGTGAGTCATCATTCCAAAGGTACTTTCTTTTTTAAACCTGATTCTCCCTGTGCTTTAGCAGCTACGATTTATTGCATCTCTTTCCTGTGCATCTAAGAGCAGTTTCTGTCCTCACAAACATTGCCTTGAAATTGATTGCGTACCTTTGAGTGGCCATCTCTGTGGACTGTCAGTGCTGCCAGTGCAGGTGTCAGCCATCCATAATTACACCAAATGAGCAGTTTTCAGGTGAAAAGCACAACCGATGTGCAATGGAATTATGATGTGGATGCCTGTAATGGGTTTCATTTTTGCAGTGCCAGAATTGGGTAACTTCCAATACAATTCAAGTACTGTCTCATGATGACACACACAAAAACTGGGATATTGAAGGAGTCTTTGAATACACTATGTACTTCTATATTTTCTATAGTTTATAAAATAAATATTTAGCATCTTAGGAATAATGTGGAGCATTAAAAAAAGTGTTCATTCATAATATTGTACAGCAAAGCTATTTATTAACTCAAGAGGGTGCTTTTCTCTTTTCCATAGTTAGTTACAAGGAGAAGAAAATAAGAGCGTAACTTAATTTACACTGTGCAACTTTCTGAAAGAACGTTCTACTTAAGAGTTTTAAACTCAGATTCTGAGTTGAGCTTCAAAACTGCAGGAAATCTCAGTGGTTGGGGAACACACCATGAAAAACAAAATAAAAGGATTTCATTGAATTTGTAGGAAATTCCAAAAGGAATGTGAAATATAGAAGTAAATGGACAGTTGGTGACTCTCCATGGGAGGGAGTTTTACTTGAGGGCTATGAGATACTGAGTATGTATAAAAAGTATTATTTTGATGAATCACAACTGAATTGTCTCTAGTAGTTTTAATGTATATTTATATTTTCTTCTCCCTGTTCTTTTGTTTGTTTCCTCTGTTTTTGTTTTTTTGCTTATTTTTTTTTCAAGACAGGGTTTCTTTATATATCTTTGGCTGTCCTGGAACTCACTATGTAGACCAGGCTGGTCTCAAATATGAAGATGAGCGTGCCTCTGCTTCCCAAGTGTTGATATTAAAGATGGGTACCACCACTGCCCTGTATTCTCCCTGCTCTAAGTATATTTCTTTTTTCAGTCCAGAGCTCTCTTTGTAAGTCTCCAAGGAGCTGTCTAGCATGAGTGATGACTATCAATAGTGAAAATCAGTACACAAGTCTCCAAGCAGTTCCTATTGTTTCTTATAGAAAAGCATTTCCCCTAAAGATGATGGTAGAAGGTTGGCAGTGAGTACAAAAGCCTTGAAAATGATATCTCATAGACAGAATATATGGATAAAGAATTGGAACTGTCTCCCAGGCATCTCCAGATCTATCATGAGCAGCACAGACATTAAGTCATGAGAGATCCACATTAATGAATGGCAACACTCTGGTAATGGAGAGAGAAGGTGATAAATATATTTCCATAGCAAAAGAAGGAGTTGGCAAAGGATAGCACCCCTCCAGACTTTTGGATCTGCAGGGGTCACAATCAACCAGAAACCACCTGGTGCCTCTGCCAGGGTGGTCAGGCACCATCATACCAAGTATTGTCTGAGGTCTCTAAGCCTGGGCATTGAAAAGGGAAAAGGCAACAGCTCAGCACCATCCCTTATGACTGGGGTGGACAGTACTCAACCAAGCACCACCTTTGATCCAACCAAGAGCCCTAGCATTAGGCAGTTGGACACCATTGTGGTGAGAGAGTACAGAGTGGGGAGGTGGAATAGAGGGAGGGGTGAAAAGGTTTATGGGCTGGAGAGAGAGAGAAGCAGATGTGACCAGAGAGGTGAGGGTTGTGAGGAACGGACTGATAGGAATGGAGTCCAGGGAGATGCCTGGGCCTGGGATATGACAAAGGGCCAGGTCTTGATCTGCAGTACTAAAGCAACTGAGAGGGCCTGAGTTAATGTCTGTGGTTCCTGTTGCCTCAGAGGGCAGTGTAGGGGCCTGTGGTTTGGGCCACCACCTGAGTTCACTTTGATGTCTGATGATTATGCGTCCCTGGGGGCCATGTTAATATTAGTGGTCTGCACATTAACCTAGGGCCATCGTGAAAACCTGGCCCAGGTTGCTTCCAAGGACCATGTCTGGGTCTATGGTCCTGCTGTAGCCAGGGTCAGTGTTGATGTCATTGGTCCATACTGCCACTAGGACCCCTGTAGATGCCCAGGGTTTGTGCCACAACCTGTGACCATATTGGTGTCCCATGGCTATGCCCCTGCCAGTACCAGGTGGATTTGGTTGGCCAGAGTGGTCAACTAGGGTCATGGTAAAGTCTAAGCCAGCGCTGTGGCAGAGGGCTATGACTGGGACCATGGCATCTAGGGTCTGTGTTGATATCTGTGGCTCCTGAGACCATTTAAGACTGTGATGCTGATGGGATCTAGGCTGCCCCGCAGGGCCATGCTTCTGTGGGGGCCACGCAGGTTCTTATGACCTACAGAGCCACCTGGGAACATAGTGACATCTGAGCCCAGGCTGCTTCCTAAAAACATATCTAGGTCCGTGGTCCAACCAAAGCCAGGGTCTGTATTATTGATGTCTGTGGCACATATTGCGACCAAAGGCTGCTGCATAGACATCTGGGGTCTGGGCCAAAACCTGGAACCATGAGGGCATCTGAAGACCCTGCTGCCACCAGGAACATCCTGGTGTGAGTGGCCTGCGCTATCACCTGGGGTCCTGGCATTGCCTGGGCCATGGATGTTGCAGAACGGCATGTCTGGGTCTGTGACCCTACAGCAGCTGGGGTTGAGTTGATGTCTGGAGCTCCTGTTATTACCAAGGGCCATGCAAAGGACAAGTGTCTGGTGAGCCACTTTGGAGCATGTCTGTGTCCAAGGACCATGCCGTGCCTGGGGCCATGTCGATCTGGGTGGCAAGTACTGCCATTTGGAGCCATGGAGGTATATAGGACCAGGTCACTGCGTGGAGCCATGTCTGGGTCCATGGACCTGTAGAGACCATGGTCTGGGTAGTGTTCATGGCTCCAGTTGCTACCAAGGCTCTGCAGATACCTGGGGGTCTGGCCAACCATCTGGGACTATGGGGGGGGGGCATGCTGTCAGAGCGGTGCTGATCTGAGGGTCCTTTGTTGTCACTGAGGCTGTGGTGGAATCTGGGTCCAAGATGCTGCTGAGGGTCATGTTGGAGTATGTAGTCCTGCTGCAGCTGGGATCTGTGGTTATGTTCACGCCCCATGTTAGTACAGGGGTCATTGGGACCATGCTGTACTGACGAAGTCCTGCCCTTCACTGTCCCTGGGATGGCTGGTCCTGCTCCTCACTGGATATGGCAGCAGGAAAGCTGGCTCTACCCCTTAGGAGAGAGTTCACTTCCATACTCAGAAAGTATGACCTCACCCTCATCATAGGCGTGCACCTTACCTGGGGAGCGCACTAGAGTTGACCCTGTGATGGGGACAAAGGTAAGCTGACCCTGAGAGCTCAGGAGCATGAGAACTGACCCTGCCCTTTCTCATCTGCCATGTGGATGCGTGGGTGAGGGTAAGATGCCATCCTCCTCTCACCTATTACCACCTGTGGCAGGTGAGAGAGCTGGCCCTGGGGTCACAAGACCAGGAGAGCTAGCCCTGACCCTCACCAGCTGCAGTGCATGAAAAAGTAGCCTCCCCTTCCCATCTGAGCAGCACACCAGAGCTGACCCTGTTTTGGGTTGCAGGTGAGCTAGGCCTGCGGGTGTGAGAGCAACAGAGCTGACCCTGCTCCTCCCTTGTCTGCCATGCTATGGCAAATGTCCTCCCCGCTCTGCCCCTTGCTACCTGTTGCAGGTGAAAGAATTGGCCTGTGATCATGAGAGTGAGAGAACTAGTCCTGCCATACACCAGCTGCAGTTCACAGAAGAGCGGGCCCTGACCCTCTCTGGGCTGCGCACTAGGGCTGACCCTGCTGTCTGGTTAGCAGGTGAGCCGGCCCTGTGAGTGCGAAGCAAGAGAGCCGACCACGCCCCATCTTGTATGCTCCCTACAGTAATTGGGAGAGAAGGCCCTGCACCTTGCCTGGGCTAAACAGTAGAGCTGGCCCTGGCAATTTGAGTGATGTGGACTGGATCCGAGAACCTAAGAGAAGAACTAGCCCTGCTCCTTGCTGCAGGCTGCAGTGGGTGAGCTAGCCAAAGCAGGGCTAGAGGGCTCATCCGGGTAGTGAACGTGAGGGAAAGCTAGAGGGTTGATCATCCCAGCTACCACCCAGGCCCAGAACCAGGGCTATGACTTGGGCTACCTCAACATCCACTGAATCTGTGACATCCACTGAATCTGTGAACTGTTGGAACACGTGAAGAGGACGAATTTACAGATCGAAACATCAGGATCTCCATGACACAGGACAATAACAGAATACCCAAGAGAAGCCCCTAGAGAGAGCCCATTATCAGTGAGAGGTGCAGCACGCCTCGAGCCATTACTCATGGTAATTAACACTTGCAAGTAAAGGTGAACAGACTAAAGAGTAAACTGTGTTTCAGTGGGCCACACTACAGCTTCCACAAGATTCTTTCTTTATTTTTTTGTTTTGTTTCTTTGTTTTGTTTGGTTTTTGGTTTTTCATTTAAATTTGATTTTATGGCAGGAGGAGTTTGCAAGGGCAGAGGGCAGATGTGAGGGGACAAAAAGATGAGTGGAATGGGAATATATGATGTGAAATCCACAAAGAATCAATATAAGTAAAAAAAAAACTATAAGGAATTGACTACTTCCTGGTTTTAATTACTGTTAAACATCCATCAATAGCATGAGGGGTTTCTTGAATTCAGAATATCTTGCTAAGCTACACATGCAATAGGAAATATTCCTCATGTAGTACCTTAGTAGATTATATGCATATTTTCTCATTCAATCAACGTGAATTAGATTACCTAGCGTCAACTAGCATCAAACATGTTGAGAGCTCAGGGGAGATCTACGTGTTTAGAAGAGTTTGATAGTGTGTCATATTATTAATATTGAGATTAAAACTAAGTTACTGAAAACTCAAAAGATAAGACTTGGGTAATTTTGAATTGATAGTACAAATAAAAATTAAAGTATTCTTTACATCCTCCAGAGGCTAAATATCTGATAAAAGCTAAACTAAGTCAAAGAAAATAACCTTTACAAAACCTAGCAATTGTTACCCACTGTCCTACCTGAAGCTAATTCAAATCACTTGTCTGAAGTGAAAAAAGAAAACCAATGAAAAAAAGATAGGATCTTACAAAATTAAATCTCCAAGATGCAATTTAGCACCCAATTTAGCCATTCCATTATGAAGCACATTCATCTAATTAAAAGCAGGAAGCTGACCTGTCTAGAACTTTACTAAGTAATCATAAAATGCGCTTTCCTAAAGTGTCATGCAATTTACTGTAAAATATTCTCAAACTGACTGGGAAGGTTCCTTTTAGAAGGTTTTAAAGTCGTACACTCTTCACTCACTTCTCAAGTAGCCATACAAAGGCATCCGAGGACAGTCTGGTGGCAAGGAGCACAGGGCCAATAAGCCCAGAGTGTTAGGGAACTGTAAAGCTGGGAGAGGCGCCTGGGGGAAAGGTCAGTCTGCTGCAGGAGCCTGTGTACTGCTTCTTACCAATGTCCGGCTTGCTTCAGCTTTGCGTTCTCTCTTCTAGCTACCACAGTTATATGGGACTAATGACATAAGCCAGAAGCGAGCTTCTATAGATTCAAGTAACAGAAACTGAAATTAACTAATGGAACATGATACCTAGATGGGCGGTGCGTCCACATGTTTTCTAGTTGATTCTGTCCTGTTCTTTATCTTGTGCAGTAATTTCCAGCCCAGGACCATCTAGGAGCCACACTCCATTGCTTTCTTAGTAAGTATGCCCAGTGACATAAACCAAGCTGTCTTTTCTTCAACTAAGGCCCAGCACGGAGCTGCACTAGGGAGCTTTCTTGTTCTTCACCCATGTAAAAACACTCCATCACTAAGCCTCTCAAGAGATACCAGTAATCACTAAAATTCAGTCATTTCATATCCTCTAGACCAAAATCCATACAGAGGGTCTGAGGAACTGAGCAACAAATTCCTTCTATCAGCTCTGAAATCAACCAAATTTGGGCAATACTAAAAATCAGAAATAATGTCCCGTTTAACTTAAACAGGCCAGAAATTCATACCAGACACACAATCCATGAATTAATGCCACATGCCCAGAACCCATTGAAAATCAAACAACATGAAAAACCATGATGATATTCCCTCAAAGACCATGAGTTGAAGTTATCTTCAATGGGAATTAGCTAGATGAGCCCAAATAAACAGAATTCAAAAGAAAAATTATAAACAGGATCAAAGTATTCAAGGCATATAAAGAATACACAAACACCTGAAAGAATTTGAAGAGGAGAGGAAGAAACTTTCGAGTGAACTCCAAGAAACTAGAAATGGCTCAGTAAAACGATAAAAAAACAATTCAGGATTTTAAAAGGGACTTCAATGGAAATAGAAATACTGACAAAACTAAAGCTGATACTAAGAACAGGGATTTTATACAGATAATAATAGGCACACAGAACACCAAATAGACGTAGCATACAAAAATACAAATTATACCCCATTATAGTTAAATCACTGACTTAGTTACCTTTCTTTTGCTGTGATAGGACATCATGACCAAGAAACTTACAGGAGAATTAATTTATTTCAGGCTTATTAATTCAGAGGGTAAGAGTCCATTACCATCATGGCAGGGAACATGGCAGCAGGAAGGCATTGTGCTGGAGTAATAACTAAGAGCTCATATCTTAAGACACAACCATGAGCAGAGAAAACTCACTGGGAATGGAATGGGCCTTTGAAACCTCAAAACCCACCCCAGTGCCATACCTCCTCCAACAAAGCCATGCTTTCTATCCTTCCACAACAATTTCATCAACTGGAGACCAAACATTCAAATATGAATGTTCATGGTACCATTCTCATTCAAAGCACCACAATCACTAACTGTTGAGAAAAATGAAAGAGTACTGAAAGCTGCAAGCAAAATGATACAAGTCAGACACACAGGAAACCAATCAGAATAACATCTGATTTTTCAGTGGAAACTCTAAAAATCAAAAGAACTTGGATCAATGTACTCCAAGTTCTAAAAGACTGGAGACACCAACTCAGACAATTCAATCCACAAAACATTATCTGCCATAGTTGAAGGATAAAGAAAAACCTTTCATGGTATAAGTATGCTAATAGTTCTTGTCCACTAAGTCAGCTTTACTGACAACATCAGAAGCAATATTTCAGACTTAAGAGATGAAAAAGTACATACAATAGACTATGGAAAGAAAATAAATAAAACTGATAAATAATATAAACCAGAACTAAGAACACAAACCACAAAAAGAGAACACAGTTAAACCAACACACAAATTCTCAAGAACTTTGAATATTAATGCTCTCAACTTTGTAATAAATAGAAACAGGATAGGTAAATGGATTAAGAAATAAAATCCATCTCTTTGCTTTCTATCAATCATAGGTATCACCTTATAGAATGTCTTAGTTAGAGTTTCTATTACGGTGAAGAGACACTATGTGTTAGATGTCATGGCAATTAACATAGAGGCCTGAGAACTTGACTTTAGTTTTTCCCAAGGAAAGATCCAAGGTTAAAGAGGCAACTGTGATGTCATAAGGAAACCCTATCAGAACTCAGGAGAGAGCATACCAGTACAACTAGTCTAACACTGTGAGTCAGAGAAGTCTTCCCTGAGGAGGTATCATTGGAGCTACACAATGAGAAAAATAAAAAAGAGAAAATTAACTGAGAAAATAGAAAAAAGTTCTTGTGCTGTGAAAATAATTAACCATGGATGCTGAGATCCAGAGAAGGGAAGAAGTCTGCAGGATGAATTTGAATAGTTTGAGCAGACCAAACAATGGAAATCCACAGGGACCATCTGAAAGACTGTTTTCTTTGTCCTAAGTAAATAAGATGGTTAAAAAAATCAAAAGAGGGCTACTGGTATTTCAAAGTTCACTCTAAATCCTGGTTAACCTTAATTGCCGGTTGTGTTACAAACAAGAGACATCTGAGAGAAGCCTCCAAGGAGAAAATTGCCTATGTCAGATTGCCTGAATGCATGTGTATAGAAGAGTGTTCTAATTAGTAATTAGTGTGCCCAGCCTACTGTAGGCCATATCTGCTCTGGGCAGATGGACCTGGCACGTATAAGAAAATGAGCTAAGAAGCATGGGCCTATAATGCAAGCCAATGAGAAGGCGAGCTAGGAAGCAGCATCCTTTATTATCCATCCTGGACTTCCTTTGTTGTGAGTTTCCTAACTGTAGATAATGCTGCAGGGAATATCAGGCAACCCTGCCTTCAGGCTCCCTCCTTAAGTTCCTGCTCTGACTTCTTTCAATGATGGACAGTACCCTGAGGTGTAAGATGAAATAAACACTTTACTGTTCTATGCTGCTTTTGGTCAGAGTATTTTATCACAACATAAAGCAAATTAGAACACTCACAGGGAAGGAACCAGAGATAAGTGGAAGAGAGTTAAGAGAATAATTAATTCAAGTGGCTGGGAGTGACATGGTGTTAGCTGCAGAAATGGAGCTTGTCAAGGGTGATCCTTTCACTTTAACTTTTTCCCCTACATTGTAATTTATATAGAGAGAAGAAACAAGCATTGGACAGAAGAAAGGACTAATGAATTAAAATGTTACCAAAACACGCTAAAAACAAGCATGAAGTCAAGAATGTTGAACATGGTAGTGCACGTCTCTATACTAGCACCTGGGAAGCTGAAGGAAGAGCACTGAGAGTTCTAGGCCACCCTGGTCTACAAAACCCCTGCCTCAAAACAATATGAAAGCATTTGTTATGTAGATAAAATATGTAATAGATGCTCCATATTCACTTTCTTTTACTCACTATTGGTGTCAGCAGTGAACCCACAGAAATACAGCTAATTACTGCCATCCTCAGCATCCTAAGGGCAGCATCCTGTAGGGCAGCGGTTCTCAACATGTGGGCTCTGATCCCTCCGAGGTCTAATGACCTTATTTCACAGGGTTCACCTAAGACCATCGGCATATTGAAGGCGTAAATCACAAACAATCCCACATCAGTTTGCAATTATGACCAATAGAGAAGCTATTTATTTAAAGGGGAAAAACTTACAGATCACCGTCCCAGACAACAGCTCAATCAGGAAGGGAGTCTAGTTGCCGGAAGAGGAGCCGGAAGCCAGAGTGAGAGCAGAGGGAAGTGGCCGCATTTTTAAAGGGAGAGAAACCACCCCCCCAGTGAGCTGGTATCTCAGCGACTATTGGCTGAAGGAGTGGAAGGAGCTCCCGCGACAGCATATCAGATTTTATATTACTAATTATAACAGTTACATCATTGCAGTTATGGAGTAGCAACAAAAATAATCTCATGGTTGGGTCACAACAGCATGTGGAACCGTATTAAGGGATTGCAGCAGTAGGAAGGCTGAGAGCCATTGAGTTTTAGCTATCATACTCAAATCAAAGGAGGATTTCTGGATTCAAGACTGAAAGAATTTCAGGACTATACAGTTTATGGACAGATTTAGAAATTCCAATAAAGATATTTAAATTTAATTCTAGGTACAGGGTTGAATAGTGTGGCAAAAAAGACACATCCAAATGGGAGCATATACTTCCCAAGGAAGAGTAGTGGAAAGTAAGGTGACTTAAATATGGGTTTGGGCTCTTGGAGGAAAAGGAAGTAATTTTTTTTTTAAGATTAGGCATACATACTATTTTTAGTGACTCTCAGGCGACATGTCAAAAAGTTGCTAAGAGCTTCTACATCTTTCTCCCTTTCATTTAATAAGTGAGGTGAGGTGCTCTGGAAATGTCTTGGATAGTACAAGACCACAAATATCTTGGATTGGAACAATAATCCAATAGCATGAAACCAGAAACCACTAAGAGTTTAGTAAGTAAATGTCCAGTTCGTATAGTTAACTAGTTTTTAATATCTGTTTTACACAGGCTAGAGTAATTTGGGAAGAAGGAATCTCAACTGAGAAAATATCCCTCACAGAGAACTGATTTACAGGTAAGGTTGTGATCCAGTTTCCTCATTGATAATTGATGTGGGAAGACCCAGCTATCTGTGGGCAGTGTCATGTATGGGCTGGTGGTATTAGCATATACACATGTGTGCAACAAATATAATCCAATACAAGAGGCTATCAACTTCGGATGGTGTTGGAAGGGTTTGAATACACGGTAACTGGGAGGGTCTAGATTAAGAAAAGGGAGTGGATAAGTGATATAATTTTATTTCAGTTAAAACAATTGAAAATATTTTTAAAAGAAAATACAGAAATAATTGAGCAAGCTTGAGGACCAAGCCAATAAGCAGCATTCCCCCATGACCTGTGCATCATTTCTGGTGTCTAGGTTTCTGCACTGTTTTGAGTTCCTGCCCTAACTTCCCCAGTATTGTGATGTTGAACTATAAGCTGAAACAAACCCTGTCTTCCCTAAGTTGCTTTTGGTCACGATGTTTTATCATGGCAATGGAACCCCAACTAAGACAGTGTGGTTTCTGGTGAGATTCTTAGATAATTTCAAATTTACGGCTGTCAATTCTTGTTTCTCTGCTGGTCAGAGGTTAAAACTGCATTCGAGGGCTCATTTCCTCTCACGTCCTTCTTTTTCTGCCTTTCTATCTTACCTCAGAGGACACTGCCATGGATAGTATTATGTGGGCGCTTAGCATAAATAATCAACATTTAACAACACCCTAATATATATTATTAAGAACGAGAGTAACAAAGCATATTTATAATTCTTTTCAATTCAAGAAGTGCTAGTCCCCTTATAATTCCATACTGAATACGTAGTACTGTTTTAAGAGTTTCTCTAAGCATTTAGCTTCAGGTGAATTACACTGATTGCATGTGATACAGATTCCAGATTGGAAAGAATAATCTTAATGGATTGAAACAGAAGTTCTAATTTTCCTTCTGTTACCTAACTGCTGCACAATTAATAATACACATGTTCAAGAGATTGTATTAAATATTCACTCAAAGTGTCAGTATGGTCAGTAAAATGTATTTCTTAAATTGTGTGTGTAAAGGGAAAGCAAGTTACCGATCCTTTTCAAAATGCCTTTTTGTTTCTATGTTATAAGGAAATTCAAATAGTGTGTGGCTCAGCTTTCAATGCAATGGTTACATTAGAACCACTTAGAACAACTCTCAGGAAGAATTTTAATTACAGTAGAAATGTTGGCTTACAAAAAACTGTCATTGTTACCATTTTTTTATCCACTAGTAAAGAGTGAAGCATTATTAATAAAACAATCTAATATCTTGGTATGGTTTATTATTTAAGGTTTAAAATCAAAATAAATACGACTTCATATGGTAAACCCTAGGTAGAGTTTACCATGCTG
This sequence comes from Chionomys nivalis, assembly GCF_950005125.1. Classification (NCBI taxonomy): domain Eukaryota; kingdom Metazoa; phylum Chordata; class Mammalia; order Rodentia; family Cricetidae; genus Chionomys; species Chionomys nivalis. The sequence goes on along the minus strand of NC_080107.1, from coordinate 38,444,395 downwards.
AATGTGCATGAATTACGTATCTGTACAAGGCATTCAGCCAGGAGTGTATTGTTAGTAAATCGAATGACATAAATATAAAACCACTCCAATACCTTACTTGATGGGACTGGAGCTACTGCCCCATGTAAAACAATATTAACACAGGACATATGAAAAGCATTGTACGTTTTGAATAATGTTTCTATGTGTGACTGTTTGAAATGGCCCACTGAGTGCAAGATTACTAAAAGTTAAAGTAACGAGGACTAAGAACTCCAAGTAGGTCATTTACCACTTTAGCCAAACACTTTCTGGTTGGATACCAAGTATGTTGAGATTTTACTTGGGAATTAAAAAATTAAGATTGGAGTTCTGTCTTTCCATTAAATCATAATCTACCAGGTAATTTACATGCACAGTCATAAGAGTGCAAAACACTGTAAGAGCACAAGGCCTCTAATAAAACTGGCCTGCTTTATTGTCCTTAAGGTGTAATGAGTCTTTCTCTGTCCCACCAGCCAGTTCCCAAATAACAACATGGAGACATCTTGTTAATTACAAAAGCTCTGCCTATAGCTTAGGCTTGTTTCTAACTAGCTCTTATAACTTAAAATTAACCCATAATTTTTATTAATTTATTGTCTACCATTTGATGTTACCTCTCTTTCACCATGTACCTCCTATTTCCTCTCAGTGTCTCCTGGCCCCTTGATAAATTACCCCTCCTCTTTTCTCTTCCCAGAAATCCTACCTATACTGCCTTCTTAGTTATTAACTTGTCAGCTTTTTATTGCACCAATCACAGCAAATATACCTTCATATAGTGGACAAATATCCCACAACACAAAGGCTCAGAGAAACTACTTGCGATGAAGTTTTGTGATGTATGAAACTCTCCACATCTATCTGTTGGAGGAGTTAAGTAGGCTTCATACAACAATCTATTTGCCTGAAGTTAACTTGCCATAGACTATATGAACTTAAATGTCATCTAGACAAAAATCAGTCTTCTCAAAAAAAGTTGTAAAAGCTTGAGTGTTTTTCATAGGGTAACATGTAATGATAGTAGTTGCACAAATATTAATGTATTTCTTTTAATATCATATGCACAAACAGTATAATCATATATATTACAGTAAAAATTGTTTTTTATTAATACAGGTGTATATATATATATATATGTATGTAGCGACTGTATAAGTGACTTCTAACAGATTTTCTCATAACCTTCAATCAATTGTCAATTACACAGTATTGCAATAAACTACCTTTGGACCTAAGGCAATAATCTGCCAAAAGAGTGTTTGATATGGTAACCTCTGTGAAGCAGGTGAGTTATTTTAAGCAGTATTGAGAAGAATGGCCATTAATGATCAGACTTTTATGATGAGAAAATCTCGCTTCTTCTTAGCTAACTTATGCTCATTAACAAGGGATCATATTTTCTGTAGTGTATATTAGTGTAACTAGTTTAAGGAACTCACATTTGTACAATTCAGGAGCTTACAAAATGCTATCATCTTCTATCTCATTCAAAATGGAGTAAGTAAAAAATAGTTATTTGACACCGAGGAGGCAAGAGATTAGATAGCCTTGGCAGAATGAGCTTTGAGACTTGATAGAACTTAATATGATTCTTTTATATCAAGAAATTATTAGGCCCAACCATCAGTATGGACTATTTTTTTTTTTGCTAAGTCTAATCCCCATTCTGATATTTCCTTGTGGGCTACAGAAATGATAAAGGAAAAAATCTTTGACTCTCTCTCTGTGCAAACCATAGACTTACATTATATTTTATTCATACAGTAAGCTGTCTCTGAGGAAACATGAAATTGTTGGAAAGGCAGAGAGCAAATTGGATTTTAGACTGGTGCAGAAGGCTAATTTCAGGAATCTCTCAAAGTGAAAACAAAGAACAGACACATCCTCATGAAAAGCAATAAGGCAGACAAGTATATATGAAGCTTGTACAATTACAGCAGGATGTGTAGGAAAACAATCTTTCTCAGAAAGTAAAAGGTAATTGCACATTACTTTCTGTTTAATATAACTCTTCTTGCTAAAGCTTCAATGTATTTTTTTTTACCTTTCTTCTCACTATATTAACACTCTATTTTCCCTAGGTTATCACACATACAGGATATTCTTAGGCAGAACAAGAAGTCATAATAGTGATATGATATTTCTAGGAAATAAATCAATCATTGAAATGCATAGCTTTAAAATTTGGAAGTTCCGATTCCTGAGGACATTGGGCTGAGCCTTTGCCTTCACGTTTTTCTCCACACTCTCCTGTTCAGCAGCTTTGATTTCGAGTGGCAGCTACTTTGAACCACATAAACCCATAAAGGGGAAATCTTGTTTTCCCTCTACACACTGACCAGTCAACTTCAGTTAATTAATTCATGTAGTAGAGTTTTCTGGAAAGTAATATATGGTGAGAGTCAAAAGTCATTTGTGCCAAATTTACATCACTTATCCTACTCCTGATTCAGTGTTCTAAGTTTCTTCAATTATTCTTTATGAATACCCATTAGAAGAACTACTTCAGCTTTTTCTGAACTGAAGTTTTGTGCAGTTTTGTTAAATTATTATTTTCAGTATTGTCTTATTCAAAGTAATCTCTCTAGCAAGTTATTTACAGTGATTCTACCTGTAATTAATGTTTCACATTTGTTCTATCATGTAAACTTAATTTACTTATTCACTCAATAAGGAAAAGAATCCTGTGTGCATATCTGGAATACACTTCTCAATAGAAAAGAAGGTTTGACAAACAGTATGAGAGTTAAAAACCTTCTGTGTTTTGATAGATGCTGACAGCATCTTGGGGTTTTCGTTACTGTTGTTGATAGTTTGTTTAATTTTCTTAGCTGATGACTTATTGTGTTTTCCTATTCAGTATCTTTTATTCTATTTTTATTATTGAATTAAATTTTTAAATTTTAATCTATTTTGATCACATTCTTCCCCTCCCCGTAGTCCTTCCTTATCATCTTCCCTGACTTTAAGTAATTTCTCAAAAACAAACAAAACACAGGACAACAACAAAACCACCCAGAACTAAGAAACAAAATACCACACAAAATAGAAACAGAAACAAAAACAAACCACTAAGCTGTAACCAAATAAAAGAACACACACACACACACACACACACAAATGTAGAGTCCATTATATGTTGAACAACTGTTCCTGAACATGAGACCTTCCATGGAGTGGTTGATATACCCAGTATCACTCTGTGGAGAAAACTCATTTTCCCTCTCCCAGCAGGTTTAAGTGACAGTTCAGTTGTTAACCCTTACCCTAGAGACTAAGTTTTCATTCATTCATTCATTCATTCATAAGACTTCAACAAAATAAAATATAATGAGATAAAACAAAAGCTATCACATCAAAGTTGGACAAGACAAAACAACAGAAGAAAAGGAGCCCAAGAGAAGACACAAGAGTCAGAGAAACTTCTTTCCCATACTCAGAAATCCCACAAAAACACTAAAATGGAAGCCATAATGTAAGTGCAAAGGACCTGGTGAAGACCTGTGCAGGCTCTGTGCATGCTGCTTCAGTCTCTGAATTCATACAGGCTTTGGTGAAGTTGATTTAACGGGAATTGTTTTCTTGCTGTCCTCCAGCCCCTCTTGCTCTTACCTTGTTCCTGTCTCCTATTCTGAAGGGTTCCCTGAGCTCTGAGGAGAGGGATCTGATGGAGACACCCCATTTAGAGCTGAGTGTTAAAAGCTCTCTTACAGTCTCTGTAATGTCTGGCTGGGGGTCTCTATATTTGTTCCCATCTGCTGCAGTAGGAAGCTTCCTCTGATAATGGCTGAACAAAACAGTGGTCTCTGAGTTGAGCAGAATATTATTATGAGTTATTTCATCATTACATTTTTTTTAGACCAGTATTACTTGGTTTTATCCTAGGTCCCTGAGCTATATAGTTTCAAGCAATGACCAGCAACTCAGTTAGATGAAACCTGATCCCAGGACTGGAAGCTTCAGTTGATGATAAGAGATGCACAATTGGGACTCTATCTCTCCCATAATTTAATGATTCTATTTAGATTGCCTACATATATGTATATACAGGAAATTTGTAGTGCATTAGGTTTTCATACTACCCATTACAAGTCCTTTAATTTTAGGTGTCTCTTAAATATTCCCTCCCACAATCCCTTTTACCCTCCCCTCCCCACTTGATCCTACCATTCCACCCCTTCCATACATATCTACACATTCTATTTCCCTTTTCTAAAGCAATCTATGTTTTCCTCCAGTCCCTTACTTTATACCAACCCTCTGTTGTACTATAGATTACAGCTTGGTTATCATTTATTTAACAACTGCTACCCACATATAAGCAAATACATTTTGTATTTGTCTTTCTGGGTCTGGGATACCTCAATCAGCATGATTTTTTTTCTAGTTCCATCCATTTGCCTGAAAATTTCATGTTGTCATTTTTAACAGCTTAGTAGTACTCCAATGTGTAAATCTACCACATTTTCCTTATCTATTCTTCTTTTGAGAGACATCTAGGTTGTTTCCAAATTCTGGCTATTATGAATTGAGTAGCAATGAACATCGTTAATCAAACATCTCCGTGGTAGGATGAAGTATCCTGTGATGGTTTGCAGAAGTATAGCCCCATAAGCTCATTTGTTTGAATGCCTAGTCATCAGGGAACTGCACTACTTTAGAGGTGTGGTCTTGTTGGAGTAGATGTGTCCTTGTTGGAGGAAGTGTGTCATTGGGGGTAGGCTTAGATATTTACAAAGTCCAAGCCAGTCCCAGTAGCTCTCGCTTTCCCTGCTGCTTGTGGATCCACATGTAGAACTCTTGGCTACTTCTCCAGTACCACGTCTGCCCGCATGCCACCATGCTCTCCACAGTGATAACAATGGAATAAGCCTCTGAATCTGTAAGTCAGCCCCAATATTTAATTTAATCATTTAGATTTCTTTTATAATGTGTCATAGTCATGCTCTCTCTTCACAGTAATAGAACACGGACTAAGACACATCCTTTGAATATATGCTGGATATTGAGATGAGCCGCTTCCTTTCTTCCTGAGAAACCACAAGGTTGATTTCCATATTGGCTATTTGAGTTTTCATACCTATTTGCAATGGGTGAGTGTTCCTCTTACTCCACATCCTCTCCAGCATGAGCTGTCACTTGTTTTGTTGATTTTAGCCATTCTTACAGGTATAAAATGAAGTTTTAAAATCATTTTAATTTGCCTTTTCCTAATGACCAAGACTGCTGAACATTTCTTAGTATTTATCAACCATTTCAGTTTCATCTATCGAGAAGTTTGTGTTTTTGTGTGCCCCATTTTAATTAGGCTATCTGTTTGCTTTCTTGATATCCTGGTTTATGGAACCCTTTTATATTTTAGATATCAGTCCTCTACCAGATGTGTGTTAGTGAAATATTTTTCCACTCTGTAGGCTACTACTTTGTATAAATGATGGTGTCTTTTGCCATGGAGAAGCTTCTCAGTTTTGACAGGTCAATTTATTATTTTTAATCATAATGCCTATGATAATAGTGTTCTATTCAGAGAGCCTTTTTCTATGCCAATGAGTTCAGGGATATTCCTCACTTTTTTTTCTAGCCAGTTAAGTGTATCCGGGTCTCTATTAGGCTTTCATCCATTTGTAGTTGAATTTTGTGCAAGGTGATAAGTATGGATCTACTTAATTATTTTACATGCAGTCATCCAGTCTGACAAGCACTATTTCTTGGAGATGGTATCTTTTTCCCAGTGTGTATTTCTTAATCAAAGACTAGGTTTCCAGCTTGGTGATGGTGGTGCATGCCTTTAATTCCAACAGTCAAGGAGGCAGAGGCAAGCAGATCTCTGTGGGTTTGAGGCCAACCTCATCTACAGAGTGAGTTCCAGAACAGCCAGAGTCACACAAAGAAACCCTGTTTTGAAAACAAAACAAAATAAATAAAACAAAGGAAGCAAGGAAGGAAGAAAGAGAGAGAGAGAGAGAGAAGAAAGAAAGAAAGAAAGAAAGAAAGAAAGAAAGAAAGAAAGAGAAAAAGAAAAAGAAAAAAATTGGGTTACCATAGGTCTGTGGATTAATGTCTGGGTCTTCAGTGCAATTCCATTGATCAACATGTTTGATTTTATGCCAATACCATGTTTTTATTACTCTATATCTGTAGTACAATTTGAAAATAGAGATGGTGATACCTCCAGTTGTTCTTTTATTATTCAACATTGTTTTAACTATCCTTTTTGTGTGTATGTGTGTTTTCATAAGAAGTTGAAAATTTTTATTTCAAGGTCTGTGAAAAATTGTGTTAGACTTTAATGGAGATTACAGTGAAACTGTAAATTACTTTTGTAAGATGGACATTTAATACTACATTAATCTTATCAATTGTTGATTATGGAATATCTTTCCATCTTCTGATATTTTCAATAACTTTCTTCAGAGGCTTAAAATTTTTTATCATATAAGCCTTTCACTTGCTAAGTTAGAGTTACAACAAAGTATTTTATTATTTGAGTCTACTGTGAAAGGTGATGTTTTCCTGAGTTCTTTCTCAGTCTGTTTGTCACTTGTATATAGGAGGCTTGCTGTTTTTGTGAATTAATTTTGTATCCAGCTACTATGCTGAAAGTGTTTATCTGCTGTGGAAGTTTCCCAGTGGAATTTTTCTTGTTACTTATGTTTACTATCATATTTTCTGCAAATAATGGTCCTTTGATTCCTTTTCTTTCAATTTGCATTGACTTAATCTTCTTCAGTTGTCTTATTAGAGCATCACAAAGCTTTTCACTCTCTCCATACTTACTCAATATAGTATTTGCTTTGTGTTGCTCCTGGTTTTGGTAAAATTGTTTTGAGTTTGTCTCCATTTGAGTTGATGTTAACAATGAACTGGATATAAATTACATATGTTATGTTGATGAATGTCTCTTCTATCCCTATTCTTTCTAGGACTTTAATCATGAAGGGGCATTGGATTTTGCCTGTCAGTTCATAGGGAGTGCCTGCTGAAGTTGGGGAGCCAATATTGAGCATCTTAAAGGAAAGTGGTAACATCACAGTTGCCTCAGAATGAGACACACAGGAAGTCTTGTTGGACTTTTTTGGATATGTCTAAGTAATCACTGTCACCTGAAGAGCTGAGAAACTGTAGAATATTACGGTAGAGGGCTACTGCTTACATCAACAAGTCCTAGGCAGGGTAATACATCTGTACTGCTTCACAAACTGATCATCTAAGTTTAAAGCAGCATCTTTAACAGGGCACCTGTCCTAGAAACTTACACTGAGACACTCAGGATGATTGTAATAGAAATAAATTCGGACCAGCACATCATGCTCAATTCAAGAGATTTATGCAGTTGATTTCTGAAGTGAGGTTTGCTGATGTTTCATTATGGAAAACATCCTATGGGTTTTGCTGTGCTAAGTCTAAATGTATGTTTTGATCCAGCTCCAGTTTTAAGTCACTGCTCAGAAGGACAGTGTGGAATGTCAGTGTGATGAAATGCTGGCTATAGGAAATAAGTTCAAGGGTTCCACACTTCTAAATCATAAGAAACCATTTTTACTGCTCTGAGTGTGCTTCCATTGACAAGCCAGGGGATTCCAAAATGAAATGGCAAAGAATCCCACTTTGTGGTTTTATACATTGAATTATGTCTTAAAGAATTGCCCATCTCTTCAAAAAAGGAAGAAAGAAAGAAAGAAAGAAAGAAAGAAAGAAAGAAAGAAGACGTAGCATTTTGTTTTGTGTCTATTGAATGTATTTGTCTTCTCACAGATACATTCATCAAAACTGGGTAAGATTGTTTTGTAATCCACTCCTCAACTAAGTTTGTCTCTATCCAGGAATAAATTTGTTTTGAATTCTTTTCTTTTAATACTAGTAAAAAAAAAACTGTTTAAAATAAATTTTGAAGACCAGTTAGCAGAGTGTTACAAATCCTACAGCACTGTAGATTAAGCTCCGTTATTTAATAAAGTGTGTTTAATGACATAATCATCTTGGGCATTGTGGCACCTGCCTATAATCCCAGTATTTAGGGGCTGGGAGCAAGAGCATTAACAATTAAAATTTACTAGTATGAAATTGCACGCTAGCCTCGGCTATGTGAATCCTGTCTCAACAAAGGTGGCAGGCCTGGTAAGGTTAAGAATACATACTACTTCTGTATTCCTACTGATAAAAAGAGACTTAAAATCTAGTCAGTTTTAAGGAAGGCCCTTTAAGTAATAAGTAATTCTGTCCTTGTCTTTGAGAAAAAATTAACAGTGCTCTTACAGCTGGGCATGGTGGTACAGGTCTTTAAACCCAGCACTCGGGAGGTAGAAGCAGGTAGATCTCTGTGAGTTTGAGGCCAGCCTGGTTTCGAGGCCAGCTTGGTCTACAGTGCTAGTGTCAGGACAGTCAGAACTACAGAGAAAAACCCTCTCAATCAAACAAAACAAAACAAACAACTAAACGAAGAACAAAAAAGAATGTGCTGGCTGGAGGCCCAAAATGCCAGAAGTATTTGAGAACTGTAGTTTCTATTTGTCCATCTGTCTGCCTGTCTATCTCTCTCTCAGCTGTATTCTTTTTTTATTTTTACACAAATGCATGGACGATCTATTATGAAAGTGTTACCAAAATGCCAATCCCAATGCTATCCTTTTTGATGAGGAGCTTTGGAATGGGATGTCTGGATTTTCAAGGTGGAAATGGATTATATTTGTTAGAGTCTCAGTCATGATACTATTTATCTCTCGACTTTTTATATAAAATTACTATAGTACTTTCATTTCTTCTCATTTACAGGCAATTCACACACAGACCTTCCTGCTGCAGTTTATGTAGGAACCCTATTTTATCCTTCAAGACATGAAAATCAGCACGATTGGAAAATCCAAGCCCTTCTCTGTCTCAGTGCCAGTCCATTTCCCCAATGATTTGAGGGTATTGACTCTTGAGGGGGTAATATTCCTGAGATTATCTGCCTTCAATCCATTGGAAGGAGAACCCCCTCTCATGGTGAGCTTTGAACTTCACCTCCCTTTTCTCTGTTACTACCAGAAGGGTAACTATAACTCTTCTTTTATAGGACCTTAAATAGTATATGAAAAGGCGAAGATACCAGGACTTTGTTAGGGTACATTAGGGAAACGTACATTCTCCTGGCCAGAATAATGGAATCCAGGAGTTCCACCTCTGGCCTTGGGTGAAGACTTCCTGATCTGCTCCAAAGATTTAAAAATTATATACTATTTTGTCCTCCCGTAAAAGTTAATTTGCCTCACTTTTCAATCCCCCGGTCAAAGAACACCCCTCAGGAAGGCTGATTCACATGAATACTTGCCAAGATGATACAAAAACTATTACCCTTGTAATATGACAGTATGCTAATACTTCTCAGAAACCCCTCCCCCCATGCAGGTATTTGCACTTCCTCTGCAATGCAGGTAAATCTGCCTGCATTTATGAGTTCTACTCTAAAAGCATAACTTCTCCTGTTTTTCTATCTTTTCCTGATACTGACCAAAACTTGAACATGCTTTCCTTGACACTGGGTTTCTTCACATATTCTCTGAAGACCCACCTCCCCCTTTCTACCGCCTAACTGCTTGCTGACCTCTACTGATGAACTTGCCAGCGTTCTTTTACCTTAGCTCAAAAGGCATGGTTTTCTCTCTTCTTTTCCATATCTCTCCACCAGGCAGCTGCTGAGACTTAGAAGTTGTTGACCCCATTTTTCTCTCAAACGCTAATAAAATGGTCCTGGATATTCCTTCTGCATCAGTTTTAAAATTACTTTATTAGTGAAACTAAAGAACACTAAAAATGGAACTCTAATTCTCTTGGTAACATTACCATAACAGGTTTTCAAGCAAGTTTTGCTCCTCTCCAAGGTCAAACCAACAACTATGAAACAAGAAAAAGAGCACAAATAAGATGATTCACCAAAGTCTTTAGGCTTTTTTTTGATACCTCTAAGATAGCATACAGCACAGATTTCTCTTTTTCTTTATATTTTCACTATATCTGTGAGAGTTTTGCCCATATTCAATTTCCCTTCCCCAACTCTTCCCAGATCCATTCCGACTCCTACCTAATCCAATTTTGTGTCTTATTAAAGAAAATCAAGACCAACTTTTATTGCCCAAATATACTTAGGTATGCGGCCTTCACTGGAGCATAGTCTACTAGTCAAAGTAATAATAATTGCCAGCAGCTCTACCATTAGGAGTGAAGCTTTGTGCCCAGATCCCATCTTTATAATGGAATTTGGTCTGGATTGGGCTTGCACAGGCTCTGTGATAACTTGGCAAAAACATTCTATTAGGTACTAGCAGTACAAATATCCCTTTGTTGTTATTTTAACACTAATTTATATGCAATACATATACATTTATTCTAATATTTATTGTTCTTACCTTTCAGTTTTTACATCTGTTGATATTTTTATCAGTATGACTACCACTCAAATCACTGTATAGGATATTTATACCACATAAGAAGTTTTATCATTTCTCTTTCAGTGCAATCTTATTTTCAGAAAATGTGTGTGTGTGTGTGTGTGTGTGTGTATTCATGATAGGCATCTTTTGGCAGATATAGGTATTGGTACTATCTCCTTGCAGACTGAGATTATGTGGCTATATAAGAATGGCCCCCATAGGCTCATAGATTTGAATGTGTGGTCAGCAGAGAGAGGAACTATTAGGAGGTGTGGCCTCGTTGGAGTGGGTGTGGCATTGTTGGAGGAAGTGTGTCACTGTGGTTGGGCTATGAGATTTCAAAGGTCCAAGGCAGGTCAAGTTGTTTTTTCTCTTCCTGCTGTCTTTGGATCTGGATGTAAAATTCTTAGCTACTACATTTGACTGTGTGCTATCATGCTCACCACCATGAGGATAACAGACTAAACCTCTGAAACTATAAGCAAGCCCCAGTTAAATTCTTTCTTTTGTAGGAGTTACCTTGGCTGATATGCCTTTTCATAGCAATAGAACATTGACTAAGACAGACTACTTATTTACTTGTTTTAAAAATGGTCATGTCAAAATTTTAGACTTCCTTTTTTCAGACTTCAGTTTTTCTTTTATGTTTCATTTTCCTTATGTTTTATTTTAAAAATCTTTACCTATTACCAAATCAGAGATTGCATCTTGGTCTTTCCCTTACAGAAGTTATAGTTATGTCTTTAATTTATTTAATAATCTACTACAAGTTAATTCTACATATCATGTAACATGAAAGTTGGGGTTAATTTCTTTAACAGAAATTCCTATTGTCTAAGAACTTTTTGTTGAAAAGACTTCACTCTGCAATTGAATAATCTTAATACCTTTGTCGAAAATCAGTGTTAACATGAGCCTTGTTGTGATCTAGCTGCTCTCACTCCCCCTGACTGACAGTGGAACTTCCTTGTGTTTTGTAATTGACAAGGCAGTTTGTGTTCTTTCTGGCTGGTGGTTTTCCACAGAAGCAGTAGAGGTATAAAAGGCTTTAGCCTAAGACAAAATAAAGGTTACTGTTCTTCCACCTGAAAAGAAGGCTCCCTGTCTCAATCCTGGCACCCCCTCCCCCAGTTTTGGTATCCAGGCTGCACTGGCACAGCAAGCCTCCCCTAGAATGCTACATGTTATTACAGAAACTGGAGTCCCTTGTCATTGTTCTTAGTCTTGCACATTAAACAAAAAAAAGGCTGAACTCATAAACAAACCTGATGACCACTTTATTAGAGTTTAAAAGAAAAACCCAAGCGCATGCAATCTGTAAATCACAGTAGCGACCTAAAGGAGGAAGATGCAGAAATAGAGGAACGAAAGCCACAAACTTGGAGTTAGGCATGTAAGTAAATTAAGCAGCCATGTGGCAAAAAGAAAGGTAGTTTTAGAGAAACAATGAAAAAAAGGGAAAAACAAAAAAGAAAAAAAATCAAATACCAGAGAATCCAAAATAAACAACAACAACAAAAAAAGGGGTGGGGGGAAACATACCAACATCCTCATGGAAATTCCATCAATTAAACAGAGAGCAAGAATTCTAGAAATAGAAAATATGCTATATCATTACATAATAATTATCCTTCTCATCTTACCAGCATAGTGAAGGCAATAAAACTTCAGGGTTAGTCTCCTAGCCAGGTGAGTGACTAACCCATCTGAATTAGCTCTTAAGGGAGAGATGAGAAAGTCTGTCTACATTGCCTCTCCTGATTGGTGTGGGAACAACTGAAACAGAGAATCAGGGAACTCTGGGCAGCTGAGTACTTGAGAGAGATTTGCACAACAAAGCTCATTCTATTACTATAGCTCCTTTGATAACAGTTAGGGGTTTACAGTTGGTAGAGAAGCCTGCTTCACAGTCCAGCAGGTCAAGGTTTTATAAAGTACAATAATGTCAATTGTCTTCAGAAAACATTGGAAGCATAAGAACATCATTTATCCTATTTTCTAGAAATTGAGAAAGGTTGTAGGTATTCCTGTGTTCCTTCTCACATTGGTTGACATTCCAAATTCCCTTCCTGAGAAATAGTAATATCAAATGTCCTCATGCCATGTCACAAATTAATTATATCGTCACACAAACTAAATTCAAATATCAACATGTTCCCCTTTGTAATTTTATCTTTTAAGATACTCAAAGAGCATATAATTATATATAGGGAAAACAAGGCTGCCAACAGAATGCTGAACATGAAGAAGAACAGGGAAGTGGCAGAGAACAATAGCAGATAGAGGCTGCCACCACACAGGAACTTCTGAAATTTTTTCAGAATTTCCTGTTGCTTCCTAATGCTTTTCAGTGACTGATACATTATGTTCATCCAATAATTTCAAAATTTAAAGTATAAAGTTTTCATAACTTGATCACAAGGGGAAACTGGAAAAACTGTTCCCCCATCATATTTCAGTAGAAACTATCAAAGGGATGATTTTGTTTATTTCACAATAGTTAAAATGTTGAGTTATACAAAGCCAATGAAAGATAACTGGAGGTGTTGTCAGTTTTAATTTACATCAAAATACATAAAATTACAAAACACTGTAATAAATGAGTACACAATTAACTTTTTCCCCAGAGAGTGTAGAAGCCAAGATGAATGCAGAGATGCAAGAGAGAGAGAGAGAGAGAGAGAGAGAGAGAGAGAGAACAATGACATGCACTTACTTAAGTATAGCCTGTGAAGAAACTGAGAATTTTGCTTTCTTAAATTTTTATGGTGTATTTTTATAATAACCAAATTAATTTAATATATCTTTTATACTAAGTAGTTTATCTATTACACAGAATACCATTACAGACAGAACAATAAGACTTGTTTCTACATGGGGATATTTATCAGAATAAGAAGATATGTGATTAATCTTTCCCATAGTTTTTGTAATAACTCTATCTTAGTTATGTTTTCTATTGCTATAGGAGAACACCATGACCAAAAAGCAAGCTGTAGAGAAAAGGATTTATTTGGATTACACTTTCCCACTTTAATCCATCATTAAAGGAAGCCAGGACGGGGACCCAAACAGGGCAGGGATCTGGATGCAGGGGCTGGTGCAGTGACCATGGAGGGGTACTTCTTGCTGGCTTGCTCATCATGGCTTATAGATCTCAGCACCACCAGCCCAGGGATGACACCACCCATAATGGGTTGGGTCATCCCCCATCAATTATTAATTAAGAAAATATTTTATAGCCAGTTCTTATGGAGGAATTTTCTCAACTGAGGTTCCCTACTTTCAGACAACTTTAACTTTTATCAAGCTGACATAAACTAGTGAGCACAGTCTCATTCAACTATTTCCAAATGATTAAAACTTAACAATGTTAGCAAAGACATAGATGATTATCTTGATTCAACAAAAATCTTAAGTCAGTTTTTACTGCCATGAATTGATCATGATGTTAGACTCCAACTCTGGAATGGTAACTCCTCAGGAGGGTCGTCCCAAGAAACCACTCACTAGTCCGGTTGATGCAAAAGCAAGAGAAGCTTATTCTCATTTGTGCAAATGGGCTCCTCAGCCAGGTGAGGGAGAGAAGCCCCGACTAGCTATTACAAGCTACTTTTAAAGGCAAAAAAACACATATTCAGGGAGAGGGTACAGTGGGTTGTTTGTCAAACACAGGGATTGACTCATTTTAAGGGCATTTACTATGATTGGTTATGTCAAAGGAGGGACGGGCAGTTGCTGGGTCAGGCAAAGGACAGGGAAGCACCTGCAGGCTGTTGGAAAACACCTAACGTTTTAGTCAACAGGCAGGGTGGGTCACGACTAGTTCACTAATACATGTTTTCTCTATTTCGAAAAACATGTTTTCTTCAGTGATAACCTTAGGAATTCATGAATCCTAATCCTCAGGTCTCATTGCAAAAATAAACACAATATTAAAGATCAGTCAGTCTATTTCCTCCCAAAGTCACCAATACTGTAGAAACATTGTCAATAAGAATTTCATAGCTGGTATGCAGAACAAGGAATTAAATACAAAAAAATTCATCAAACAAGGCAAGAAATTTAAAGAAGACACAAAATAACTGCTCAATAGAACAAAGGAAAAAGAATGTAAGCGGAATAAATTCCTGAGTGATGACAAGAAAACACAAACCTAAAGCTGACAAAAATGGCAAAGTCAATCCTGTACTTGAGGATAGACTTAAATAAAGAGACAGAAACATTGATGAGGGCTCAAACTAAAATGAAGATGGGATTTAAAAATGAGTAAGTCAATAGAAAACTCTAAGGATACCTTTACAAACAGATTGGATCAAGTAGAAGATAGAATAGCAGGATTCATAAAAGCAAAGCATATGAAAATTTCTTTAAAGATACAGGAAGGGAATATAAAGAAAATGTGAGACACCATGAAAAAACCAAGCATTTAAATTATAGACATACATAAGAGATAAAAATCCCAAGTCAATGACATCTACCAGATCTTTACCAAGATCAGAGAAGAAGACATCCACAAGGGAAAGACAGACCCATATAGAAATCAGCTCTGTAGGCAGAGGCTGCTCATTCATTTCCTGGCCACCCAGACTTGAATAATCACATAGAAACTAGATTAATTACAATACTGTTTGGTTAATGACTCAGACATATTTCTAGCTAGCTCTTACATCTTGAATTAACCCATTTCCATTAATCTGTGTATCACCACAAGGCTGTGACTTACTGGAAAAGTACTGGCAGCATCCTTCTCCTTCAGCACCTATGTCACCTTTACTCTGCCTACTGTATGTAGATATCTCTTCTAGTTTGGCTATATTCTGCTCTGCCATAGGCCAAAGAAATGTTATTCATTAACCAACAGGAGCAACCCATACTCAGAAGGGCATCTCACATCACAGAATACCAAATTGGCAAGGCCAGAAAAGAAACACCCCACAAGAAATACAGTTAAACCACTAAGTATACACATTAAAGACATATCAAAAATTAAAGCAAACACACACACAAAGGCAAATCCATGAGAGCCCCTAGAACTAAATGAAAATGAAAAGATAACATGACAAAAACCTGTTGTTTTTTAAATACATTACATTAAAATACATTTTTAAATACAATTCTATTTATAGTTCTCCATATGTATATTAAGAAATGACATATTAATCCCAGTACTCAGGAGGAAGAGGCAGGCAGATATCTGTGAGTTCAAGGCCAATCTTGTCTATCTACTAAGTGAATTCCAGGACAGCCAGAGCTGTTACACAGAGAAAACCTGTCTTGAAAAATTAGCAGCAGCAACAACAAAAAGAGATTACAGTACAATCTAAAGAATTAATGATGCAATTAAATATTTAATTGGGGTGAGTCACTTACAGTTTCAGAGGTTTAGTCCATTATCATCATGGTGGAAGATATGGTGCCATGCAGGCAGACATTGTGCTGGAGAAACAGCTGAGAGTCCTTCATCTTGTAGGCAACAGAAAATTGACTGAAAGTCACACTGAGGGAAGCTTGAGGAAAAGAGACCTCAAAGTCCGCCCCCACAATGACATACTTCCTCTAACAAGACTACACCTACTTTAATAAGGCCACACCTCTCAATAGCACCATTCTCTATAAACTCATGGGGCCAATTACATTGAAACCACCACAACTATGCATACTTTCAGAACAGCCACCCAAAGGGAACTTTGTTGGAAAAGTCTGTCCTGAAGCCCATTCAGGCCTGCTGAATCAGTGACCTGGTTGGTTCTAGGTGAGCCCTCTGTACTAACAAGCTCGAGAGATGATTTGTTCTATAGTCAAGATTAAGAACACTTTAATAGACCCATTCAAAAATTCTTTCCATAAAGAAAATGGCACTTTTGGGCTTCTACTTAATTTTACTCTTTATATCCACTCATTATTTTAAAACCTTTGAGCTATGTGTAAAACTATCATCCTCACTGACCTTTGATTGTTCCCTACTTTTCAGCCCCAAATAAACTTTACTTCAGAATTTCTCTATTTACTTTCTTGAACAGTTTACATCCCCAATGAGAATAGGATATTTGATAAAGTGTAAAATTAAGGGATTTTTTTTGGAAAGCTAGAAACCTAACTAATGTTTACATATAAGCCTTGTATAGTTAACAGTGCATTTTTATTTTATATTGAACAGAAATTTAGAAAGGCTTTCCACAAAAAAAATATGCTAAAATAGAATGCACTCCATCTTATTTTACACGGACAACTTATATGAATCAAAATATGTGCTCCAGTTTAAAAGGAAATTAAATCAATCTGCACTGATACCCAATTAAGGAACTAAAAGACCTTATTTAAATAGGTAAGGCTGAGAGTGAGTCTTTTAAACTTTAAACAATTCTCCACTTCTTTTCCTGTGATTTTTGTGTGTGTATAGTTTGTGTGTATTGACCAGTGTGTTGTCTGCCAGTTCTGTGTGTCAGTTCCTATTATCTCTTCCAAACTAAGGGCTTTATTATTGAACAGCACAGAAAACATGGATGGAAAAGGAATGGGGTAACTTTTCTAGAGAAAGCTATAACAAAGTTTTACAATGGAAGGAAATATTTTTCTGAACCTTAACTATCGTAGAACAGCGCACAAATATTATCTATCTATATTTGCATGTTGGTTCCAATATTGATTGGGTGTTTGTTTTCAATGGTTGCTTTCAACTTGTTGGTTTCTTTTGGTAAATGATCACCACAGTACATATGTATATGCACTTAAATTTTCCTGGTACAGAAGCATTAATACATCATTTAAGATCAATGCTATGCATTTAATATAGATTTATAAACTGATTACAATGGAAATTCAAGGCATAGTAAAGTTGTATACACTGTACTCTTAAAAGTAAGTTAAACTTTAACAGGCTGGGTCCACAGTAGGGTAGCAGATTGAACACATAGTTTTAAATTATCTCAAGGCATTTTAATGATATTGCAAGGTCTTGCAAGAGATGTTTTCAGAAAAATGTATTACCATATTATCCAATAATTCTCTCTAAATCCAGTAGCTTTGAATAGAGTCAGGTTAAATCAGAACTTAAAAAATGATCAATTAAGTTTTTAATAATTATTCCTTTCAGAAGAATTTTCATTACTATTGCTTAAGATGCAGGTTTTAAGTACTACCATTACTTATAGAAAAGCTGGAGGGAATCAGTGCATTTAATTTCAAGTAATATATAACAAGGAAACACCCTTAAAAATATCACTTGTGTGTTGCAGAATTTTCTTTACACTATAAAGATGTGTCTCTGATTAAGGTGTCTTCTGATTGGTTTAATAAAAAGATTATAACTAGGTAGGAAAGATATGTGGGCCATTCAGGAAGAGACAGAGAGAACTCAAGATGAATCTAGGCACTGGAGAGATGCCCAAGAGTTGCAGAAGAGTCAGACACACAGCATGGATAGAAATAAAAGCCACATGGTTGAATCTAGATTAATAAAAATATGAGTTAATTTAAATTATAAGAGCTAGTTGATATTGTGATCTGGCTGCCCTCACTCCCTCTGATGGACAGCTAAACTTCCTTGTAATCAACAAGGATGTTTGTGTTCCTTATGGCCGGTGGTTTTCGTTTCCAGTACACGATGCCCTGATCATGACCTCTGGTTGCTCAGCGTGTCTCTGACCAGCTACCTAAACTTATAAAAGGCTTTTACTTGGGGAAAAAATGTTGTTCTTCCTTCAGCATTGAAGCCTCTGTGTCTCAATCCCAGCACCCTCCATCCCCCCGCCAGTTTTGGTATCCAAACCGCGCTGGCGTGGCAAGTTGAAAACCATAAGCTAAAGGTCAAGCTTTCATAATTAATAGTAAGTCTTGGTGTCATTATTTGTGAGCTGGTGGCTCAAAAAAATCCACCTACACTGTGTTGGGTAAATATTTCTTCTTTGATAGCACAATGGCAACTTAATACCCACTATGTGGGAAAATTAATCACTGTTCTTTGATTGCTGTTACTGTTATATTTCCTATCTATATGAAAAAAAATCCAAAGAACTGTTCATTTCTTCAGCATACTCTTCAGGAAATAAGACATACATTATGAAAAAATTGGATCTTTAAAGAATTATGTCAGCAGTTAAATTATAAGCCTACACAGAGATTAAATTCCTTGATTTCTTTGTTGTGTTTTAATATATGCAACATTTTAACACTGAGCAATATTAAAATTTTGATATCAAGTTCCTATAAACTTTATAGTTCATACTGGATCCCTGTAGGCTTAAGTCAAGGCCCATTATACAACACTGAGAGGAGATAATAATTCTGAAAAGCTATACAATGTCCAAACAGAAAAATGTAATGCTGTGATAGTTTATAGCAATGAGAAATATATGTAAATAAGTAGATAATGGAATTGAAATGATATACAAAGATTATTTTAAAAATTACTTTTCTGAAACATTACTGTCTTATGATCCTATTGCTGTAACAAAACTAGCATGGTAAAAAATACTTGGGAAGGCAAGGGTTTATTTCAGCCTACAATTCTCAGGTCACATTCCATCACTGAGGGAAGTCAGGATAAGAATTCATGGCAGGAATCTAGAGGTACAAACTGAAGCAGAAGCCATAGAAGAAACGCTGCTTACTGGCTTACTCAGCTGCTGTCTTTTACAGCTCAGGACCATCAACCGAGCTGTGGTACCATTTACATTGGGCTGGGCCCTTCCTTTCCAAATTAGTCATAAGTCGAGAAAATGCCAACATGCTTGCCTACAGGCAATCTGGAAGGAGGCATTTTCTCAAATGAAGGTGCCTTTACTCAGAGAAATATAATTTGTGTCAAGTTGACAAAAAATAAAAACAATAACAATAACAAAAGACAACTAGCTCGAGGATGTTTGGAAACTTTGCACCATGATAAAAAATATTGAGAAGATGCTATTTCCCACATCTTCCCTTTGAAAATTTGGTTCAAAACTATATTGACACATGAAATTTCCTCACCAAATGAAAGAAAAAAGAAAGAACCAAGATTTTATATTTTAATTAACACCTAGTCTTCTTTGCAAAAAAGGCAACACTTGTCAGAAGAGGTTTTTTTAAAACAATTATTTGGAATATGTTAGGCCCATTATATTACTGTTATTAAGAGAATATCTCTGTTACTAAGAGAATATACACCATTGAAAATTAAGTAGGAGAAAAGACTAGTTTTGAGCTGAGTCCCAAATAAGAACTTTCTCTATTTTACCTATCAAAATGGGATCTGAATACATTATCTCAAGTACATGTTTCTGGAGCATCATAGAATACAAAACACAAGTAATTTTGATTGAAAAGTCAAGCCACAAAGTAGAGAAATGTGGAGACCGAGAACAGTCAGCACCAGTTTCACAAACACTATTCACAGTATGTGGCCAATCATATTTATTTACGGTCACAATCCATTAGCAAATGATTTATCATTTCCAGGGGTGAGGAGAGATAACACAGCTCATAACATGCTTACCATGCTACTATGAGGTCCTGGATCTAACCGCCCAAACAAATGTAAATTTTAAAAAAAGTCTCATGTGGTGGTATGAACTTTTAAATTTAGCAGTCAGAAGATGGAAACAAGTGAATCCTCAGGGTTTGCTGAACAGCCACATAGCATACATAATACACAAGTTCAAGGCCAATGACACCATCTCAAAAGCAAAAATAGATCCTGCAAACTCAACTGTATCCCACTGCCAGCCTTACTGTGTATTCCCAGGAACCCCAGTTCTAATCAATATTCATTCCAATATCCCACACACACACCAAGACCAGCAGAACCATTCTCTAACAGGGAATTCATAGATGCTGTACTTGGCTGGGACCCAGTCATGCTACCCGTGTCTTCTTCCCATCCTCCATTCTAATACCTTGAAAGCACTCTTAGACCCACCACGGACGCAGGACCATGACTCTGTTTCTCTTTCTAGTACACATCCATCTCCTCGGGACTCGTCGCCATCCATGTCCAGAGTCAGAGATTCATGTAGTTCTGCTTCTGCGACCCTTCATGGAGCTGAATACCTAGTCCTACTGAAGAAAACCCAGAGGCGTTCCTTTTCCTTCTAGCCTATCCCTGACTTTAAACTGTACCAGGATGGGACTGTTTGAAGTTTGGAATCAGAGATCAGAATCACAGAACTGGAACTACACTGAGTCTGAAACCAAATTCCAGAGTGAAGACAAAACCCAAAAAACCAAGTATCGGTCTTCTGGTCCACAATATGTCAGGTTGGGATAATGGTAACCAAAGAAAGAAGAATCCATTAAACAAAGGCAAGACCAGATATCTACCACAAGAAACACCACAAATACATAATTCCATGCACCTAGATCCCAACAAAAAGAAAAACACAAACATGTGCAAACAAAAAAAAATATGTTTTTGCTACACCCTACGTAGTGGGTCCTGATAAAAACAATTTAACTGAAGGAAAGGGCAAGAACTCCAGGAAAGTAATAAATAATATATTCAAGGACCTTAAAGAGGATAGGAATGAATGCCTTAATGATGACCATGAAAATGCAAACAGTTGAATGAAATAATAAAAATAATCCAAGAAATGAAATTCAACTCTAACAAAAAACTAGAACTGCTGAAGAAAAGCCAAACTTGAAACGAAAAACTTAGGAGATCAAACAAAAAGCTCTCCCCTGTCCTTACCCACCAGGGTGAACTCTCTAGCACCGCCCTGGCTAGTTAACTCCTTGTAGTGATGAGCAAGAGGCAGGGCCAGTTCTCCTGCTTTCAGGCCAACAAGGTGAGCTCTCTCACACCTACACTGTCAAGGCCAGCTCTACTGTGTTGCCCAGGAGAGGTGCAGGAACCTCTGAGTGATGCAGCTGATAAGGGGCAAGGACAGTTCTCCTGCTCTTACGACCTCTGGGCAGGGTATCCCGTGTTCACCTTCTCCAGCTAGTTCACCTGTGCCCAGTCAATAGTGTCAGCTCTACTGTGCTGCCCAGCCATGCTGCATGGCCCACTTTCCCGCAAGCTGCAAGTGGAAATGGGGAGGCTCACCTCCCTTGTGTGTTGCAGGTAGCAAGTGGTGAGGAGTAAGAGGGGCCATCTCGCTTGCCCACACCACCATGTGAAAGACAATTCGTGGGGAACAGCTCTCCCACATTACAACATTTGGGCTGATTCACCTACACCCCTACCGACAAGGTTGTCTCTATTTGCTACCCAGGCAGGGTGCAGGACCTGCTTTCCTGAGTGTTGTAGCTGGTAATAGGCAGGGTCAGCTTTCTTGCCAGCTGGAGGTGGTAGGGGAAAAGAGGGAGGGCATCTTTTTCTCACTCCCAATATCACACTAAGGATGAGGGAGGTGATACCAGCTATGTCCCTCCCATGGCCTCGGGACTGTCTCACCTGTGCCCCTGTCTACAGGGTCAACTCTACTGGGCTGTACAGGGGATGCACAGGGCGAATTCTCCTGAGTGCTATAGCTGGTGATGGTTTGGGTCAGGTTCTGCACCTGCTGCAGGTGGTGAGGGGCAAAGAGAGGAGGGCATCTTTCCCACGTCCACACCACCACATGGCAGATGAGAGAGGAATGTGACCTGTTCTCCCATTCTTGTGCTCTCAGAGACAGCTCAGCCAAGCCCCTGATAACAGGATCAACTCTCTTACACTGGCTAGGTGAGATATGGCATCCTCTCTCCTGAGTGCTTCAGCGGGTGATGGGCAGGACCCGTTCTCCCTAGCGTTGCAGTCAGTGAAGGGCAGGGCAAACTAGGCACAGCCCTATTCTCTCCGCCTTGGGTGGAATCAGAAGCCATGGCTGTTAGCACAGATAGCAGCTGCATCAGAGCTATAAATCTAGGCATGGGCACTAACAGCAGGCTGGGTCCAGACATCACCATGGCCCTGGGTGACAGCCAAGCCACGCAGCTCAACCCACTCCCCACTGATTTCACCTCTTCAGATATGCCCGTCAACATGAGCCGCTCTATCTCTCCTTCTCTCCCATACCACACCACACTATGTGCTTGTTCATCATAGAAGTGTCCATCTGCATCTGCTCTGTATTTTCTCCTCAGAGTCCAGGGAAGACCAACCCAGGCCTACATGGTTCTTCTTGTCATGCTCAGTCTGTCATGGCACCCGGAAGAACCGTGCTTCCTCCTTGGAGCCCAGGACTATCCCACCCCAGGCCTGTGTGGGGGTCTCCTTGTCCCACTCACTTCATCACTGGCCCGTTGGTGTCTAAGTGTGGCATCCACATTGTCAAAACCACATGTGAAAGTAGAAAGAATGAAAATGAATTGGTGAATAAGACGAAGGTTGTTGTCATAACACAGTTCTTTCCTCTTATCTATTTCAAGTTTATTTTTGTTGTTTCTAATTTTGGTTTTGCAGGCAAGGTGTCACTTTGTTGACCATTTTGGCCTAGACATTGCGAAAGGTCAGGCCTGGAGAAGTGTCTCAGCAACTAAGAATACCGGCTGCTCTTTTAGAGGACCTAGGCTTGATTCTTAACATTTACATAGGGTTCGCAGCCATTTAAAATTAGAGAGTTGGCTTGCATTCATGCTTTTTGGTAGTGGTTGAGAGGATCAAAGATAGCTGATTTTTAATGTGAAAATGGTATTTTAAATTTATTTAGTTTGGAATATAAAATGACCATTGCATTTGCAAAAATTTATCCCTTACTATTGAATAATGCAATCTATTAGAAAGTCATGCATTGCATTGTGTACCTGGTCTCCCAAGGAGGCCAAGAAGTAGGATTGTGATTCAGATGATAGGCTGATCAATGTAATGAGTTCTTCACTTTTAAAACAAATTAAATAAAGTAGTCCAAAGTTCCATTTTACCTGCTACTCTGTTTAGTTTGCTATTACTTTTGATAAACAGCTCTAATATTTGTGCCATTGCTCTGAACTGATATTTTATGTCTTCAAGTTGATGTTTAAGATTTCTAAAAGTCTTGATCAGATATGGTTTCAAAATAAATACTGGTGGCAACATTTCTTAAGCTTTTGAAAATGATTTCCTGTTTTTTAAATTAAGATTTAAGTCTACATAATAAAACTATTAAAGATACCTCTCATGCTCTGATGTACAGAAGTAAATGTTGAAAAAGTTGAAATTTAGAGTGTTTGCAAGTTGAAGCGTTTTTAAATATTTATTATATATTTATATATGCATATATTTATATGTGTTCTTCTCTCTCTCCTCTCTCTCTCTCTCTCTCTCTCTCTCTCTCTCTCTCTGTGTGTGTGTGTGTGTGTGTGTGTGTGTACTTGTCCATATTCATGTATCCACATACATGAACACTCACACGTGGCACAGTGGGCATATAGATGTTGAAAGACAACTTTCAGAAGCTGGTCTTCTCCTTCCATCGCATGTGTTTGTGAGAGCAAACTCAGGTTGTTAAAGCTGGCAGCAAACTCACTGATCCACCTCACCAGACTTGCAACTTGAATTCTAGGTGCATTTTCTGAATCACTTGGTGGAAGACATGACCACAGTTCACTCTGTAGAATCATCCCTCTGGCAGTTTACTAGCACTTCTTGGTTGTTCACTAAATCCTCACTATAAACACACAATTTCCTAGGTAGTATTTTTATCATTTTTACTGATTACATCTCCAAATTTTTTCCAAAAATGATACCATCACAGTTGAGATTAAAGATGGGTTTTGCAGGTAATGGTGATGGTCACTAACAAACCTCTTCTTACAATCTCTCCCATCGTACTAACTTTGAAAAACAAATGAATTTAAATTCCCCAACTCTATTCCATTTATTTTCATAAATCACATTATATTGAAACAAAACATCTGTGTTATTTTTTCTTGCCTAGTTCTGGATTACATCTCATAAGGATGACAATCAACAGGCTGTGGAATGGTATGTTTATAGCAATATGGTATAACTAACTTAACCAAGATCAGAGAGGAATTGAAATCTCTCTTTCTCTTGATTCAATTTTCAAGCTGAAAGCTCAAATGGAATTGCATTGCTTTATGGCCTTTTAAAGTGATTATTGAGCCCAAAAGATGTTCTCCAGTTCTGCAGGATCAGTGAGCAACATTTATAAAGTGCTGCATCTAATTAGCAAACCCATTTCAGCTAGACTCTTTAAATTGTTCTATTGTTGGTTAAATTGTGCTTGACAGCAGTAGATTCCATTTTATAACGTAATTTGGTGAAATATATGATTGTAGGTTCCTCTAAAGCAGAATCTCTAATTTAACATAACTTCGGCAGACAGAGCCATTATGAAGTCTGGGTATTTAATATATTTTGGAAGAAATTTATGTTCTTTATAATATGTTTACAGTAACAGGTCAAAAAGAATTTGTTATGGCCTGGTTTGTAGTAGAAATAGGCTCAAATGCAAATCGACTCTATAATTTTGACAGCTCAACAAATGGAAAAATAAAAATAGATTGTTTGATAATAAAGATTTAGAGGCGAAAGTGATGATCAATGATCATCCAGTTCAAATTCTAACTGAGTCTATACCTCTCTGCTATGTAACTAGGGACTAGCCATTTTACATTTTAAAATGTTCTATAACCTAACATATAATTATGTGGGATGTTCTTCTGTATATTTGTTGTTTTTATTGGTTGACAAATAAAGCTGTTTTGGCCAATGGCTTAGCAGAGTAAAGCCAGGTAGAAATCTGAACAGATATATATAGAGAGAGTAGGCAGAGTCAAAGAAAACCACATAGCCTCTGAAGGAGAAAAATGCAAGAAGATTACCAGTGGCGATACATAGATTAATAGAAATGTGTTAAGATGTAAGAGCTTTCTAGGAATATGCCTGAGCCATTGCCAAACAGTGTTGCAATATAGTTTCTGTGTGAGTATTTGGGTCTGGGTGACTGGAAAATGAAAGTGCAGTCTCCATTTACAAATGGCATCCAAACTTTTGGCAAGAATTTCTGTATAAAAACTGAGAAAGTTAAAAAAAAGATTCTAGACAGACAAGAATACAGTCAGTCACTGCGTCTTGGTAACCGTCTTTTCTTAGGTAGGCTCTGTTTGCTGGTAGTTAGCAGAAGCATAGCTCCCTTAAGAGGGACTTCCGACTCAAAGTTAGCAGCAAAAACCTAGCAGCTCTTTTAAGAGTCTCTGCCACAAAACGCTTAAATAGTGTTTATGAGCAGCCAGTATCAGGCTTCTTGAATAGTGGTTTGGACCTTGAAACCCCATAGAGTTGTTGCAATAAACATGGCTCTTGCCAGGACTTTTGCCATAAAGCTACACTCTCAGAAACCTAAGGAATGGGATGGAGTTATTTGCCAAAGCTGCAGCTTTAGTCCTAGCTGTGGTGTTTAGCAGATTAAAGACTCATGTGCTCAGAAAAATATAGAGATATAAAGGCAGATTCAGATGGAAAACAAAACAAGACAAATTTCTAAATGGTTTACATTGAGTTTAAAAATATATGTAGGCTTGGGAAAGAAAAGAAAAAAAGCAAAGGGGATGGAGAAAGTCCTTAGAAAAAGAAATAGAGAAGCTGGGTGTGGTTGCACATGTCTTTCATCCCAATACTTGGGAGGCAGAGTCCTCTGTGAGTTTGAGGCCAGCCTGGTCTACAGAGTGAGATCCGTGAAAGCGAAATATACACAGAGAAACCCTGTCTCATAAAACCAAAAATGAAAAAATAAAAATTAAAAAAATAGGGTTAAAGATGTCACATAAAGATGGAAAATACATAGAAAGTCTGGACACTGCATGTTATTATGTTATCTTTGAATTGTTTGACTGCTGAGGAAGGAGCCACGGCTACTAAAAGACATTTAATTATAATTATAAATGCTGCTGAATTAATCTAACCTATGTACTTTGAAAATGTCTTGACTTCAAAATTTAAGTTTAAAGATATGTTACTTTGGAGAAGAGGGTTTTGCTTTTGTTTCCACAGGAAATGAGAGTCTGTGGATTCATTCTGGGTTAAGAAAAGTAAGGTTTGATCAAGGAAGACCCCCCCCCCAAAATCTCCAATAGGAGTGGATAGCCTAGATGATCCAACATTTCAGAATACCTCTGTTGCAGTTTCCTCTGACTTCTACATCCAGAACAGCTTCAAGAGTGCTGGCTGAGGTGATCCAGTCTTACAGAATATTCCAGTCAGAACTTGACTATAATCATAAATTTTCTTTGTGTTCCCATAAGATTACCAATGCCCCCAATCAGCAGGAAGTAGCCTAAAAATCTATGACCACATCCCCAAAAATGATTATGAAGGTTTGTCTTTGTTTAGGGTGTTAGTTACAAGTTGTTATGAACCATGATCCGAAAAAAATCTAAACAAAAGAAATTAGATTAGGGTCTTTTTTTGAAAAAAGAAGCAAAGGGGATCTGCTGTGGGATAATGTTTTGTATAGTGTAAAGTTATGATACTTGTATTGGTTTGATAAAATGCTGATTGGCCAGTACCCAGGCAGGAAGTATAAGTGGGGCAACCAGACTCAGAATGCTAGGAAGAGGAAAGGCAGAGTCTGTTACCAGCCAGATACAGAGGAAGCAAGATGAGACTGCCTCACTCATAAAAGATATTAAACCATGTGCTTAAACATAGACAAGAATGGTGGATTAATTTAAGTTGCAAGAACTAGTTAACAATAAGACTGAGCTAATAGGTCAAACAGTTTGTAATTAATATAAGCCTCTGTGTGTTTCTTTGGGGCTGAATGGTTATAGGAACAGCTGGACAGAAACTTCTGTCTACAGAATTATATGCTCATAGGGATCCTACTGCATCTTAAATCATGAGAGAGACAAAACATTCTCATAGTAAAGCCTTATCTTCTAACCAGAAACTGTATTGGGTTAAACCTCATTTTTACTATTTACTCCTTGGGAAACTGGACACAGTTCATAATACCATTTTGCTTCACTGTTTTTTATTCATAAGCTAGATTTACAAAAATATTAAGTAAATATGCATGCACTGGTTAATTATTTTTTTCAACTTGACCTAAGCTAGACTCATCTGGGAAGACTAAATCTCAAATGAAAAGACACTTTCATCAGATTACCTATAGTCAAGTCAGTGGGTCTTTTCTTTTTTTAAACTGCATCCACATTGTCCTTGCTCATGGTATAGTCAAGAAAGTGTGCAAGCTTCTAAGCAAGCAACTCTATTTTCAGAAAGTAGGGCCATTTGTTTTTCTTGAGCACTGAATTTCTATCAAAGCTAGAGTTACTTGTCACCTGAAAGTTATAAGGAAGAAATTGGACTATAGAGCATATTGTGTAAAGTACTAAGCGCCTTCTGTATATCAGTATGTTTTCTATTTCTACATATATTGCTTCAAAATAATTTTGTTAATTTAAAAGTTTGTATAAAGGGTATAAGACTTTGTAAAAATCTTTTAGATATTGTCATGTCTTCTAACAAGTGATGTTCACATGAAAACCTTGCTTATATCACAGATTTGAAATTAACATGAGAAAAGAAACAGAAAATTAAAAGTAACTCTAAAGTTATAAAGTAAAAAATGTTATAAAATTGTGATAGTTGGTAGTGATAAGACAATTCAGGGTCTAGAATATATATTTCTTATGTAGTAGTTTCTTTTTAGAACATTCACATATATATTCTAGGCAAGTAAACTGTATCTGATTTGCTAGATTTTTTATAACTTTTACTTTTGTATATAATTTCCCCAAGTTTGGATTGAGTTCATAGAGGGCAATAACCAAGTCTTCCTGTTAGAATATGTCCACAAAAGCAGATATTTAAACAACATCATCAAAGATTTGGAAGACAAAATCAGATGGGTCTCTGTGAGTTCAAGGCTACCTTGAGCTATGCAAGATCAATTTAGAAACAAATCCAGGTGGTGGTGGCTCACACCTTTAATCCCAGTCCTAGGTATTCACTCGCCTTTAATCCCAGTACTAGAGGGAATATAAAATGGGAGGAGAGAGAGAGACATAGACTGTTTAAATTGCCCTGCTTTGGTAGAGGTAAGTCTCTAGTCTCTTGGCTGCCTTGTTTTCTGGTTTTCGTGTTGAATAACAAGTTCTGTCTCTGGGGTTTATTATTCATGCTACAAAGTTTGTCTTGAAATACATACTAATTTAAGTGTTAATGCTTTGTTAGAGTTCTCAGACACATAAATATTCATACTCAAAGACATCATTGTTTCAGAGGCATTTATATTTTATTATAGTATGACAAAAGCCCTAGAGAGATTAGGGATACAGGGACATACCTAAACAATAAAGGTAATTTACAGCAATCCTATAGCCAACATCAAATTAAATGAAGAGAAAATCACAGAAATTCCACTAAAATCAGGGATGAGACAAGACTGAACATTCTCACTGTATCTTTTCAATATAGTACTGGAAGCTCTAGCTACAGCAATAAGATAACTGAAGAAGATCAAAGGGATACACTTTGGAAATTACTCAGCTTTCTTTGTCAAAAAAAATGACATGTGAAATTTCTAGATAAATGGAAGGAATTAGGAAGAAAAATCAACCTGAGTGAAGTAATCCAGACACAGAAAGATAAATATGCTATATGTTCCCTTTTTTTTTTTTTTTTTTTTTTTTTTTTTTTTCTTTGAATTTTTTTTTTTTTTTTTTATTTTTTATTCTTTTTTAATTAAAATTTCCACCTGCTCCCCGTTTCCCATTTCCCTCCCCTCCTCCCAAATATTGCCCCCTCCCCCCACTCCCCTCCCCCTATCCCCACTCCTCTTCTCCTCCCCCCACACCATTCCCCCTCCCTCTCGATACTGAAGAGCAGTCCAAATTCTCTGCCCTGCGGGAAGACGAAGGTCTTCTATCTACGTCCAGGAAGGTGAGCTTCTAAACAGGCTAAGCTCCCACAAAGCCAGTTCATGTATTAGGATTGAAACCTAGTGCCATTGTCCTTGGCTTCTCATCAGTCTTCGTTGACCGCCATGCTCAGAGAGTCCGGAATCAACCCATGCTTATTCAGTCCCAGACCAGCTGGCCTTGGTGGGCTCCTAATAAATCAGTTCCACTGTCACAGTGGGTGGGTGCATCCCTCGTGGTCCTGATTTTTTGCTCTTGTTCTCCCTCCTTCTGCTCCTCATTTGGACCTTAAGAGCTCAGACCGTTGCTCCAAATTGAGACTCTGTCTCTACCTTGATCCATCGCCAGATGAAGGTTCTAAGGTGATATGCAAGATATTCATCAGTATAGGATAGGGTCATTTCAGGTTCCCTCTCCTTAGTTGCCCAAGGTACCAGCTGGGGACATATTCCTGGACACCTGCGAACCCCTCTAGAGTCAAGTCTCTTGCCAACCCTAAGATGGCTCCCTTAGATAGGATATATACTTCGCTGCTCCCGTATCCATCCTTCCTATATCCCAACCATCCCAATCCCCCGAGCTCCTCCCATCCTCCCCTTCTCATATTTCTCATCCCATTTCCCCTTTGCCCCATGCCACCTCACCCGCAAGTTCCCATTTTTTGCCCTGCAATCTTGTCTACTTCCCCCTCTCCATGCGGATGACTATATGATTTTCTTTGGGTTCACTTTCTTATTTAACTTCTATAGGATCGCACATTATATGCTTAATGTCTTTTACTTATGGCTAGAAACCGATTATGAGTGAGTACATCCCATGTTCCTCTTTTTGGGTCTGGGATACCTCACTCAGGATAGTGTTTTCTATTTCCATCCATTTGCACGCAAAATTCGAGAAGTCATTGTTTTTTACTGCTGAGTAGTACTCTAATATGTATATATTCCACACTTTCTTCATCCATTCCTCCATTGAAGGGCATCTAGGTTGTTTCCAGGTTTTGGCTATTACAAACAATGCTGCTATGAACATAGTTGAACAGATACTTTTGTCATTTGATGTGGCATCTCTTGGGTATATTCCCAATAGTGGTATTACTGGATCTTGGGGTAGGTTGATCCCTAATTTCCTGAGAAATCGCCACACTGATTTCCAAAGTGGTTGCACAAGTTTGCATTCCCACCAGCAATGAATGAGTGTGCCTCTTTCTCCACAACCTCTCCAGCAAAGGCTATCATTGGTGTTTTTGATTTTAGCCATTCTGACAGGTGTAAGATGGTATCTCAAAGTTGTTTTAATTTGCATTTCCCTTATCGCTAAGGAGGTTGAGCATGACCTTAGGTGTCTTTTGGCCATTTGAATTTCTTCTGTTGAGAATTCTCTGTTCAGATCAGTGCCCCATTTTTTTATTGGGTTCATTAGCATTTTAAAGTTTAGTTTCTTGAGTTCTTTATATATTTTGGTGATCAGACCTTTGTCTGTTGCAGGGTTGGTGAAGATCTTCTCCCAGTCAGTGGGTTGCCTTTTTGTCTTAGTGACAGTGTCCTTTGCTTTACAGAAGCTACTCAGTTTCAGGAGGTCCCATTTATTCAATGTTGCCCTTAATGTCTGTGCTGCTGGGGATAAACGTAGGAAGTGATCTCCTGTACCCATATGTTGTAGAGTACTTCCAACTTTTTCTTCTATCAGGTTCAGTGTGTTCAGACTAATATTGAGGTCTTTAATCCATTTGGACTTGAGTTTTGTGCATGGTGATAGATATGGATCTATTTTCATTCTTCTACACGTTGACAACCAGTTCTGCCAGCACCATTTGTTGAAGATGCTCTCTTTTTTCCATTGAATACTTTTAGCTCCTTTATCAAAAATTAGGTGTTCATAAGTTTGTGGGTTAAAATCAGGGTCTTCTACTCGGTTCCATTGATCGACTTCTCTGTTTTTATGCCAATACCAAGCTGTTTTCAATACTGAGGCTCTGTAATAGAGTTTGAGGTCAGGGATGGTAATGCCTCCAGACGATCCTTTATTATATAAGATTGTTTTGGCTATCCTGGGTTTTTTGTTTCTCCATATAAAGTTGATTATTGTCCTCTCAAGATCTGTGAAGAATTTTGATGGGATTTTAATGGGGATTGCATTGAATCTATAAATTGCCCTTGGTAGAATTGCCATTTTTACTATGTTGATCCTCCCTATCCAAGAGCAAGGGAGATCCTTCCATTTTCTGGTATCCTCCTCAATTTCTTTCTTCATTGACTTAAAGTTCTTGTCAAATAGATCCTTTACTTCCTTGGTTAGGGTTACCCCAAGATATTTTATGCTATTTGTGGCTATCGTGAAGGGTGATGCTTCTCTGATTTCCATCTCTGCTTCCTTATCCTTTGTGTATAGGAGGGCAACTGATTTTTTGGAATTGATCTTGTATCCTGCAACGCTACTAAAGGTGTTTATCAGCTGAAGGAGTTCTTTGCTGGAGTTTTTGGGGTCGCTTATGTACACTATCATATCGTCTGCAAATAATGAAAGTTTAACTTCTTCCTTTCCGATTTGAATCCCTTTGATCCCCTTATGTTGTCTTATTGCTATTGCTAGAATTTCAAGCACTATATTAAAGAGGTATGGAGAGAGTGGACAACCTTGTCGTGTTCCTGATTTTAGTGGAATAGCTTTGAGTTTCTCTCCATTTAATTTGATGTTAGCTGACGGCTTGCTATAAATAGCTTTTATTATATTTAGGAACGACCCTTGTATTCCTAATCTCTCTAAGACCTTTATCATAAAGGGATGTTGAATTTTGTCAAATGCTTTTTCCGCATCTAATGAAATGATCATATGGTTTTTTTCTTTCAGATTATTTATATGATGGATTACATTGATAGCTTTTCGTATGTTGAACCAGCCCTGCATCTCTGGGATGAAGCCTACTTGATCATAATGGATAATTTTTCTAATGTGTTCTTGGATTCGGTTTGCCAGTATTTTATTGAGTATTTTTGCGTCGATGTTCATGAGTGAGATTGGCCTGTAGTTCTCTTTCTTGGTTGTGTCTTTGTGTGGTTTTGGTATCAGAGTAACTTCAGCTTCATAAAAGGAATTTGGCAATGACTTCTCTGTTTCAATATTGTGAAATACATTAAGGAGTATAGGTATTAGGTCTTCTTGGAAGTTCTGGTAGAATTCTGCATTAAAGCCGTCTGGACCTGGGCTTTTTTTGGTGGGAAGGTTTTTTATAACAACTTCTAATTCTTCGCGACTAACGGGTCTATTTAGATTGTTCACCTGGTCCTGGTTTAACTTTGGTATATGGTACTTATCTAAAAAAGTGTCCATTTCTTTTACATTTTCCAATTTTGTGGCATACAGGTTTTTGTAGTAAGATCTAATGATTCTCTGAATTTCGTCTGTGTCTGTGGTTATGTCTCCCTTTTCGTTTCTGATTTTGTTAATTTGCGTATTCTCTCTCCGCCGTTTGATTAGTTTGGATAGGGGTTTATCAATCTTATTGATTTTCTCCAAGAACCAGCTTTTTGTTTCATTGATTCTTTGGATTGTTTTCTGTGTTTCTATTTTGTTGATTTCAGCCCTCAATTTGATTATTTCCAGTCTTCTACTTCTCCTAGGTGAGTCTGCTTCTTTTCTTTCTAAAGCTTTAAGGTGGGCTATTAGGTCTCCAATGTGTGCTTTCTCCGTTTTCTTTATGTGGGCACTTAATGCTATGAACTTTCCTCTTAGCACTGCTTTCATAGTGTCCCATAGGTTTGAGTATGATGAGTCTTCGTTTTCATTGAATTCAAGAAAGACTTTAATTTCTTTCTTTATTTCTTCCTTGATCCAGGTGTGGTTCAGTAGTTGACTGTCCAATTTCCATGAGTTCATAGGCTTTCTGGGGATAGCATTGTTGTTGAATTCTAACTTTAATCCATGGTGATCTGATAAGACACAGGTGGTTACCGATATTTTTTTGTAACTGTGTAAGTTTGCTTTGTTACCGAGTATGTGGTCTATTTTCGAGAAGGTTCCATGAGCTGCAGAGAAGAAGGTATATTCTTTCTTATTTGAGTGGAATGTTCTATAGATGTCTGTTAAGTCCATTTGATTCATTACCTCCCTTAATCCTCTTATTTCTCTGTTAGGTTTCTGTCTGATTGACCTGTCCATTGGTGAGAGAGGAGTGTTGAAATCTCCTACTATTAGTGTGTGTGGTTTGATGACTGCCTTGAGTTTTAGTAACGTTTCTTTTACATAAGTGGGTGCTTTTATATTAGGGGCATAGATATTCAGGATTGAGACTTCATCCTGGTGAATTGTTCCTGTTATGAGTAAAAAATGTCCATCTCCATCTCTTTTGATTGATTTTAGTTTGAAGTCAACTTTCTTAGAAATTAGTATGGCCACACCTGCTTGTTTCTTAGGTCCGTTTGCTTGATAAACCTTTTCCCAGCCCTTTACTCTGAGTAGATGTCTGTCTTTGTGGTTGAGGTGTGTTTCTTGTAAGCAGCAGAATGTTGGATCCTGTTTTCGTATCCAATCTCTTAGCCTGTGCCTCTTTATAGGTGAGTTGAGTCCATTGATATTAAGTGATATTAATGACCAGTGGTTGTTAACTCCAGTCATTTTTCCTTTCTTTCCTTCTTTCCTTTGGTAGTAGAGTTTGTGTGTTTCCCTTCTTCAAGTTGTGCTGGTGAAGGGTCATTAGATGTCTGAGTTATTGTGGGCATTGTTGGACTCCTTGGTTTGTGATTTTCCTTCAATTACTTTCTGAAGGGCTGGATTTGTGGCTACGTATTGTTTAAATTTGTTTTTATCCTGGAAAATTTTGTTTTCTCCATTTATAGTGAACGAAAGCTTGGCTGGGTATAGAAGTCTGGGCTTGCATCCATGGTCTCGTAGTTTCTGCAGTATATCTATCCAGGACCTTCTGGCTTTCATGGTTTCCATAGAGAAATCAGGTGTAAGTCTGATAGGTTTACCTTTATAGGTAACTTGACCTTTTTCCTTTGCAGCTCTTAATATTCTTTCTTTATTCTGTATGTTTTGTGTTTTGATTATTATATGACGAGGAGATGTTTTTTTTTGATCCAGTCGATTTGGTGTTCTGTATGCTTCTTGGACCTTCAAAGGAATATCTTTCTTAAGGTTGGGAAAGTTTTCTTCTATAATTTTATTAAATATATTTTCTGGACCATTGAGCTGTAGATCTTCTCCTTCTTCTATCCCTATTATTCTTAGGTTTGGTCTTTTTATTGTGTCCCAGATTTCCTGAATGTTTTGTGATGAGAATTTGTTGGTTATGCTGTTTTCTTTGATGAGAGTGTTTATTTTCTCTATGGTATCTTCAGTGTCTGAGATTCTTTCTTCTATCTCTTGTAATCTGTTGGTGGTACTTGTCTCTGTAGTTCCTGTTCGTTTATTCAAATTTTCCATCTCCATCCTTCCCTCGGTTTGTGTTTTCTTTATTACTTCCACTTCATTCTTCAAGTCTTGAACCGTTTCCCTTACCTGTTTGATTACTTTTTCTTGTTTCTCTTGGTTTTCTTGGGTATCTTTGAGAGATTTATTCATTTCCTCTACCTTTTTGTTTGTAATCTCTAATTGGTTGTGGCAGTTTTTCACCTCCTGTTTAAGGTCCTCTATTATTTTCATAAAATTCACTTTTGAGTCGAATTCTTCTAATTCTTCTGGATTAGGGTGTACACTTCTCATTTCGGGATTCCTGGATCCTGGTGATGTCACGTTGCCTTTCAAGTTGTTGGGGGAATTCTTGCATTGGCGCCTGCCCATCTTTTCCTTCAAATGGAGCCAGGAGAGGCCTGATGTCTTGGACCAGTCTTTGCTGTGACTAACTCTCTAGGTGTATCTCCTCAGTGTAGGGGCAGGAACCGTTCTCTTCCAGGTGAACTCCTCAACACCAAAACATGGATGCGTGGTATTCCAATGACCCGCGTAAAGAAGGCCGAATGCAAGGGGTCGGGCGGGGTCAAGTAGAACACAGGCGACACTGCAGTACAAGCTGGAGGTGCCTGCGCTCCCTTTCGGGGGTTGCTGAGGCCTGCCCGCTAGGCAGGCACTCACTGCTCTGGTTGGGTATCCTTAGTGTAGGGGCGTTTGTGCTCTCTACCGGGACCGTCCGCCCCAGGATAGTACACACTCACCCGTCCCGATGAAACTTCTGGCACCTACACAGGAACTCCTGGATGCCCCAATGAGCCAGGGACTAAGGGAAGTAGGGCGCAGGCAGAGCAGGTCCAGGAGATCACAGCAGAGACTGCAGCCCCAGCAGCAGGGGCCCGCTTTCCCTGGCGGGGACCTTGAGGCCTGCCCTCTAGTCAGGCACTCACTGGTCTGGGCTGGTAGCCTTAGTGAAAGGGCAGGAAACTGTTCCACAGCTAAGGACCTTGCAGACAAGGCAGGCTTGGGGGTGGGGGTGGGGGCGGGTGTGTAGGAGAGAAAGCCTTGCAGCAGGAGCTGGGGGAGGGGTGTTTGTGCTCTCTACCGGGACAGTGCGCCCCAGGATAGCACACACTCACCCATCCAGATGGGACTTCTCAGCACCTATGCAGGGATTCCTGGTGGCCCCAATGAGCCAGGGACCAAGGGAAATAGGGGGCAGGGAGAGCAGGTCCAGGAGATCACAGCAGAGACTGCAGACCAAGCAGCAGGGGCCCGCTTTCCCTGGCGGGGACCTTGAGGCCTGCCCTCTAGTCAGGCCCTCACTACTCTGGGTTGGTAGCCTCAGTGAAAGGGCAGGAAACTGTTCCACAGTAAAGGACCTTGCAGACAAGGCAGGCTTGGGGGTGGGGGTGGGGGGCGGGTGTGTAGGAAAGAAAGCCTTGCAGCAGGAGCTGGGGGGGGGGCGTTTGTGCTCTCTACCGGGACAGTGCGCCCCAGGATAGCACACACTCACCCATCCAGATGGGACTTCTCAGCACCTATGCAGGGATTCCTGGTGGCCCCAATGAGCCAGGGACCAAGGGAAATAGGGGGCAGGGAGAGCAGGTCCAGGAGATCACAAGCAGAGACTGCAACCCCAGCAGCAGGGGCCTGCTTCCCCTGGCGGGGACCTTGAGGCCTGCCCTCTAGTCAGGCACTCACTGGTCTGGGCTGGTAGCCTTAGTGAAAGGGCAGGAAACTGTTCCACAGCTAAGGACCTTGCAGACAAGGCAGGCTTGGGGGTGGGGGTGGGGGCGGGTGTGTAGGAGAGAAAGCTTTGCAGCAGGAGCTGGGGGAGGGGCGTTTGTGCTCTCTACCGGGACCGTCTGCCCCAGGATAGCACACACTCACCCGTCCCGATGAAACTTCTCGGCACCTACACAGGAACTCCTGGATGCCCCAATGAGCCAGGGACAAAGGGAAGTAGGGCGCAGGCAGAGCAGGTCCAGGAGATCACAGCAGAGACTGCAGCCCCAGCAGCAGGGGCCCGCTTTCCCTGGCGGGGACCTTGAGGCCTGCCCTCTAGTCAGGCCCTCACTACTCTGGGTTGGTAGCCTCAGTGAAAGGGCAGGAAACTGTTCCACAGTAAAGGACCTTGCAGACAAGGCAGGCTTGGGGGTGGGGGTGGGGGCGGGTGTGTAGGAGAGAAAGCTTTGCAGCAGGAGCTGGGGGAGGGGCGTTTGTGCTCTCTACCGGGACCGTCTGCCCCAGGATAGCACACACTCACCCGCCCGATGAAACTTCTCGGCACCTACACAGGAACTCCTGGATGCCCCAATGAGCCAGGGACAAAGGGAAGTAGGGCGCAGGCAGAGCAGGTCCAGGAGATCACAGCAGAGACTGCAGCCCCAGCAGCGGGGGCCCGCTTTCCCTGGCGGGGACCTTGAGGCCTGCCCTCTAGTCAGGCCCTCACTACTCTGGGTTGGTAGCCTCAGTCTATATGTTCCCTTATAAGCAGATATTAGCCATTAAATAAAGGGTAAGCGTCAATCCACAGACGCAGAGAGGTTAGGCAAAGAGGAGGATCTCTCTAGAAGGGAAAACAAATAGATTTTATGGGCACACGGGACAGGAGACAAGGGTGGGTGGATTAGATTAGGGGGACATGGGGTGGAGGAAGAGAGTGCAAAAAAAAAGGAAAAAGAAAAAAGGATTTTTTTGACTTATTCTTATGGTCCTTTCATACATTCTTATGACTAACAATTATCAGGCAAACAAAGTGTTACTGTGGTCTTTTTCACATTAGAGAGCTGAGGTCAAAATAACTTTTTAAAAAAGGAAACACAATTAATAGATGGTTAAGTAATCACATTAAAGCAACTAGACACCAAAGGCTAATACCTTTTCAGCACTTCAGCCTGATTTTTTTCCATCAAAGCATTACACATCTTCTCTTCCAATCAAGTCCCCCTCCCTCGTCAGCCCTAAGAGCAATCAGGGTTCCCTGCCCTGTGGGAAGTCCAAGGACCACCCACCTCCATCCAGGTCTAGTAAGGTGAGCATCCAAACTGCCTAGGCTCCCACAAAGCCAGTACGTGCAGTAGGATCAAAATCCATTGCCATTGTTCTTGAGTTCTCAGTAGTCCTCATTGTCCGCTATGTTCAGCGAGTCCGGTTTTATCCCGTGCTTTTTCAGATCCAGGCCAGCTGGCCTTGGTGAGTTCCTGATAGATCATCCCCATTGTCTCAGTATGTGGGTGCACCCCTCGCCGTCCTCAGTTCCTTGCTCGTGCTCTCTCTCCTTCTGCTACTGATTTGGACCTTGGGATTTCAGTCCGGTGCTCCATGTTTGTCTCTGTCTCTGTCTCCTTTCATCGCCTGATGAAGGTTAATATCCAGGAGGATGACTATATGTTTTTCTTTGGGTTCACCTTCTCATTTAGCTTCTCTAGGACCACGAATTATAGGCTCAATGTCTTTTATTTATGGCTAGAAACCAATTATGAGTGAGTATTTGGGTTATTTTGTTTTGTTTTAGTATTTTTTATTAAATTTTTTTAATTAAAAATTTCTGCCTCCTCGCCGCCTCCCTTTTCCCTCCCCCTCCCCCCACTCCCCACACCCCACTCCTCTTTTTGAAGCAGATAAAAACCATCTGTATGTCATTTCTGGTACTTTCCTTTGCTGTCCCAAATTAATTAAATAACAGGTTTTGTCTGGCTGCAGAGCACTGAACTTTGGACGTCTGCATTTGCTCATAAATTAAAAGGGCAGCTTTAGAGTTTTCTTATAATTCTGTACTTGATACATATAGAGAGTAAAGAAAACAGAAAAAAATGGAAGAAATAAAGCCAACCTTTACGAAAGCTTTTAGTTAGTACACCTCTCTTTGTTTGAAAATGACCTTGACTGCATCTTTCATGCTTCCTTGCTTCCAGTGTAAGATGCATAATTCATACAGCAATCAATTAGTTGACTGGATAGCCTGTTACAAGATGAAATATTCCATATAAATCATTGTTGGCAAAGTTGCTAGAACAATTAATAAAGTAGGAAATCTATGGGAATCACTTCATAGGTAACAGAGGTTCATTAAAAGCTAATCAGTTTCCTAAATCACTCGGAAAGAAATTGAACACAAAGAAAATACAGGGTATCATTTAATCACTATGTCTTGTAACCAGTTTGAGCAAAATGATATTATTTGTTGTTTTTTATAAACAAGAACAAATGCCTAATGTAATTGGCTCATTTATTTGGTTTAAGACTTTGAATAATGCTATCATTCTATGAATCAAAAGTACAGCTACTAAAAAAGAATTCACCGCGTGAAGCATTTATAATCTAGTCATGGTACCCTTATACCTAAGTCTCACCAGTCCTTCGAATCCAGAAGATGGACTATGAGCAACTTCAAGATGCAACTCAACTCGATACTGATTAGTAGAGTGTCAAATGCTTTGTTAATTGCTTCCATATGGATCTATATTCTAAGGTGCTGGAGAGACTCAGCTTGCCTATTTCTTAGAAAAAACCAAAAAAGCACTCTTTTATATGCAAAGAATTCACATAGAATAAAAAGTAGGTATCTTTATAAGTTATCTGTTTTTATAGACTATGCATGCAACTTTTATATATATGGGTTAAATATATAAAACAGATGTAAAAATAGAATACAGAAGAAATTGGCAGAGTGGGGGGCCTTTGTGAAGAGAAGCAGGAAGACAGGGAAAAGGGGGGATTTAATCCTACATATAGACACCTTCCTTAGCTTTGAAGCCTTTTTTCAATTTGTTATGCTTCCAAAAACAATGACAGTAATTAGCTATTTAGTGTCAGTTACAAAGAAGTAGACAATTCAAAATCTGCCTTTCATATTGATTTTATTTTTTCTAAATTTATGTTAAACAATCCATCATTTGCCTACTGATATGAAATATTATTTCATTATGAACTAAATCACTATGTAAGTATTAGTCTGTTTCAGGGCTCAAAAATATAGTTTAAGGCCAAAGAAATAGTGTTTTGTATATTTTGAAATTAATGAGTTAGGAAAAGTTGAAATCTCATTTATGATTATTACAGTGTCTCAAACTTGAAAACACACATAAATCACCTAAAGAATTTTATTTGCTTTCAGATTTGGATACACTAGGTCCAAGTTAAAGCTGATAAGGTACTGAACTCATTTGATGGTCTTTGGAATATCATTTGTATATCACGGGATTGGCCTTAGTGTTTCAGCCCTTTGAATTCAACTGGAATTTCAAAAGTATTCTTGCCCGTGATGCACCCTCCATATTCTTACTTAATTTCTATGGAGGGCAGCTTGTTTATCTATTTATTTTTCTGTTGCCTTGTTTTCAGATCTACTTAGATTGCTGCAATGTATGCCAAGTTTTACTGGTATAATGCAGTGATTCTAAACTTATTTCAACATTGGCCTTCGCTGTGGAACCTTAAAAATATGTTAACGTCTATCTCAGGCCATATTAAACAAATAGAAATTTCTGGATGTGGAACCATGCATGCAGACATTTAAAATCATTCCTTATCATTAGTATGTACAATTAAGCTTGTGACCCTGTTGTATAGATGAAGAGGAGAAGTATAATTTATAAAGGATTGGACAAAATACAAACCAAGCTGTTAGTAAATCTCCTCCTATGTAGTTTTGTAACATATTAACAATATAGTATAAGTATATGCACAAATACAATATGAAATATGTGTAAATAAAGAAACATACATCTTCTTATGCATTTACAAACACAATGTGGAAAGAGATAATAATAACTAGAAAACTTGGTCCAAAGGGCCTGCACTGCCACTTGGGACCATGGTAACATCCAGGTCAGAGCTGCTGCCTAGGACTATGAGTGGGTACCACAGCCAGGGTCTATATTGATATCTGTGGCAGCAAAGGTAGATTACTGGGGTCTGAGCCACAACATGTGGTCACAAGGGCATCCGAGGGTCATGCTGGCACCGGGGACATCCTTATCAGAGTGACCTATGCTATCATGCAGGACCATGGTGTCATACGGGACAGGGCTGCTGCAGACGGCCATGTCTAAGTCTGTGGTCCTATAGCAACCAGAGTCTGAGTTGATGTTTATGGCTCCTGTTGTCACCAAGGGCCATGCCAAAGACCAAAATTTGGTTGGTCACCTTTCACTATGTCAGTGTTTGATGACCAGGCCATGCCTGGAGCCATACTGGGTGGTCAGTGCTGCCATGTGGAACCAAGGAAATATCCAGGCACCAACTGCTGCCTAGGTTGGGTCTGTGGCCCTGCAGAGGCCAAGATCTGGGTGGTGTCTATGGTTTCAGAGCTCTGTGGATACCCAGGGTCTAGCCAGTCACCTAGGACCATGTTGATGACTGGGGGCTATGCTGTCAGGGCTGTGCTAATCTGTGGGTCCTTTGCTGCCACTGGGACGGTGGTGGCATCTGGGTCTGAGGTACTGCCAAAGGCCATGTCTGGGTCTGTGGTCCTGCTGCAGCTAGGGTCTATGGTATGTCCACGACCAGTGTTATCATGGGGATCACTGGAACCACAATGTGTTGAGCCAGCCCAGTTCATTATTGACTCAGACGTCTGGCCCTGCCCCTTGATGGATAGTGCAGCTGGTGAGCTGGCCCTACCCCTCAGGGGGAGAGCTCAACCAGAACTCTGGAAAGATGGCCTCACTCCTCACCATGGGCATGCACTTCACCTAAAAAGCAAATTAGGGCTGTCCCTGTGGTCGGGGACATGGGTACGCCAACCCTGAGGTCATGAGACAGGAGAGTTGACCCTGTTCCCCCACATTTGCCATGGATGGTAGCATGGGTAAGGAAAATATGCTGACCCCGTTCACCAGTTACTGCCTGTGACAGGTGAGAGAGCTGACCCTGGGGTCACAAGAGTAGGAGAGCTAGTACTGACCCTCATCAGCTGCAGTGTACAAAAAAGCAGCCTCTGCTTCCTGTCTGTACAGTATACTAGAGATGACCCTGTTTGTGGGGAGGGGAGTATAGGTGAGCCAGCCCTGAGGGTGTGAGAGCAGTAGAGCTGTCCCGGCTGTCCCCATCTCCATCCAGTGACATGAGTGAGGAAAAGATAATTACCCCCTGTGCCTCTTGCTAGCTGTGGCGGGTGAGAGAGCTGGCCCTGGGGTCACAAGAGTGAGAGAACTAGCCCTGCCTATGCCAGCTACAGTACACAGGAGAACAGGCCCTGGCCCGACATTAGAGGAAGTTCTAATGTGCTTCCTAGGTGAGGTGCACGCCTATGGTGAGAAACTAGAGATGACCCTGTTGTCTGGGTAGCAGGTGAGCCAGCCCTGAGGGCATGAAGGCAGGAGAGTTGACACCACCACTCCCTCCTGTGCCCCCTACAGCAATTGGCAGATAGGGCCCTGTACCTTGCCTGGGCAAACCATTAGACCTGGTCCTGGCAATATGAGTGATGGGGACCGGATCTGAGTGCACATGAACAAGAGAACTGTCCCTGCTCCTTGCTGTAGGCTGCATTGGGCGATCTAGCTGAGGCAGTGCTGGAGAGATCTTCTGGGTAGTGAGCATGAAGGAAGCTACTGACCTACTATCCTGGCTGCCATCCAGGCCCAGAACCAGGGCTATAAGTTGGCCTACCCCAACATCTACCGGATCTATGAACTGTTGGAGCATATGAAGCAGATAAACATACAGATCCAAGATAGCAAGATCTCCGTGACGCAGGACAACTGGTCCTTCTGTCTACGTGTTGCTTTCATTGGTTAATAAAGAACTTCTTTGAGCCTATGGCAGGGAAGAACAGGGAAAGCTAGGCTGTATGCTGGGAGGAAGAAAGGCGGAGTCGGAGAAAGATGTCATGGAACCACCAGAGACAGACGCTGGGAATTTTACCTGGTAAGCCACAGTCTCGTGGCAATACACAAACTAATAGAAATGGGTTAAACTAATATGTAAGAGTTAGCTGGTAAGAAGCTAGAACGAATGGGCCAAACAGTGATTTAATTAATACAGTTTCTGTGTGATTATTTTGGTTCTGGGTGGCCCTCCTGCAATAAGGAGCCCCAGTAAGAGTCCAATACTGTTGGCGTTGCTGAAACCCAAGGCCTTGAACCAGACTCATGGCAATGAACACTTGCAAGTAAAGTTGAACAGACTAAAGGTCAAAGTGTGTGTCTCAATGGGCCACACTATAACTTTCATGACAGAATTCTTCTTTTTTTTTAATATTTATTTATTTATTATGTATACAATATTCTTCTATTCTTCTTTT
Source organism: Chionomys nivalis (assembly GCF_950005125.1). Taxonomy (NCBI): domain Eukaryota; kingdom Metazoa; phylum Chordata; class Mammalia; order Rodentia; family Cricetidae; genus Chionomys; species Chionomys nivalis. The sequence continues at coordinate 38,401,552 of NC_080107.1, read as the reverse complement.
ATTTTTGTTTTGTTTAACTTTTTCTTTTAAATTTGGTTTTGTTTTAGATGGGGGTTGCAAGGGCAGAGGGTGAATGCAAGACATAAGTGGGATCAGAATCATGATGTGAGATCCACAAACAATCAATAAAAGTAAAAAAAAATGGAAAAATTATAAAACTCAGAATATTCTATTATAATTTTGTATGGTTGATCAATTATTGTATGGTTTTAAAATCAATTTACAATTTCTTAATAATGGAAATACATTGAAGCTAGGTGATTCCTGTAAGTATTCTCACTATAAAATTTCAAATTACAGTGTATATTGCCAAAAATTAGAATCTTTGTGTGAACATAAGATATTTAATATGAAGCCGGGCGGTGGTGGCGCACGCCTTTAATCCCAGCACTCGGGAGGCAGAGGCAGGCGGATCTCTGTGAGTTCGAGACCAGCCTGGTCTACAAGAGCTAGTTCCAGGACAGGCTCCAAAACCACAGAGAAACCTTGTCTCGAAAAACCAAAAAAAAAAAAAAAAAAAAAAAAAAAGATATTTAATATGAAACACAAATTTGAAATTTGTAAATTATTAAAATGTAATCATCATATGAATAATCTGGATATTTATCCAAAAGAAATCAAAATGAGTTCTTCAGCAAATATACATCTTGTATCTTTTATGGCATTATTTGGTAATAGCTAATAGGTATCAACAACTTAAATGTCTGCTGACAAAAAATAAAGAAAATATGGTATATTTATGTAGTGGGATATTGTTTGATCATAAAGAAGCATGAAATGTAGTGGCATATGGTGTCACATAAATATAATCCCAGCTCTTTGGGGATACTAAGGAATGAATATCATGAATTTGAAGTTATACTAGGAAATATAGAAATATGCCATGCAAGCTAGTTACTTTCATCATTGATTTGAAAAGTTCCTGATTAAATCAATCTAATGAAAGAAGGAAAGGTTGATTTTAACTTTCAGTTTTAGGGTAAATCTATCATAGGGGTGATTGGGGATGGCAGCAGGACTTTGAGGCAGCTGGGCATACTAAGTCCACAGTCGAGAACTAAAGAGAAATATATGCTTGTGTTCAGATAGCTTCATCACTTTTATTCAGTCTGGGTCTCTAGCAAATGGAGGTTACATACAATTAGGTTGGCTCTACTTATCTGAATTGACCTAATCTTGAAAATCGCAAGCATGCCCAGAGATTTAACTCCAATGTGACTGTGGATTCTTTCAAGTTTAACAATATAAAGAATCACACAGTGAAAAATGAACAGAAGATTGTAGGGTAGAGACTGTTCTGTGAGGCCTACTTAAGAAGGAAGTAAGAATATAAACTCTTTCCAAAGAAAGATATAAAGAGAAAGCTTCAGAAATTGATGAAAAAGTGGAAGGATACTCAAAACAAACAGAACTAAAGAAACAGATAGAGAAGCAAGCATAATACAGCACTGGCCACACAGTTACATGCATTAGATACAACATTCTTCCAAAACAATTTGTGTATTAGACTTCAGACTTTGGCACTAGGATGTTCTATAAGAAGATCATGCCCCAAATCTAGAAGAGATATTTGTACCTGAAGATAAAACAAAACAAAACAAAACATAACAAGAACACTGATATATTTCCTGTATTTCTAGTTTCTCTAGGACTTTTATCATACAGAGATGTGGGATCTTATCATAGACCTTCCATGTGTTTAATAAGCTGATCATGTACCTTCTGTACTAGAGACTACTTATATGCTGAATTACATTTATTGATACATATAATGAACCATCTCTGTATCTCTGGGATTAAAACAACTTGACCATGGTAGATAATCTTTTTCATTTCAAATGAAACTACTTAAAATTCAAATGCCTGAACTCGATTTGCAAGTTTTTAATTGAGAATTTTTGTATCTGTGTCCATCGGAGATAGCGGATGGCAATTTTAGCTTTAGTTGGGTGTTATGCTTTCATTATAAGAGTGAAGCAAAGTACCAGGGTACAAAATTACCACACAAAACTTAGTAGCTTTCCTACATGCAAATAACACAGTAATAAAACTGTGAAATCAAGGAAACAATGCCCTTTATAATTGACTCAAATAAAAATTTACTGCAGTAAATCTAACTAAGAAAGTATGAGACTAATAAATTTTAAGACAATTAAAAAGGAAATGGAAGAAAATACAAGAAGATCCTATTCTCTTTGATGTATATCTTGTTCAGTCTAGATGTAGTAGGGAGGGTCCTGGACCTTCCACAAAGCAAAGTGCCTGACCCTCTCTGGGAGGGTATGTGGAGGGAATGGGAGGAGGAAAGGGAGTGGGAAATTGAATTGGTATTTTCTTTAAAAAAAAAGTCCAATTAAAAAAAGAATAAAGAAAAGACATCCATGTTTACGGACTGGCAGGATTAGTATTATTAAATTGGCCATCCTACCAAAGCAATCTACAGAGTCAACATATCCCCATCAAAATTCCAACATGATTCTTCTCAGAAATTGAAAAGACACCTGTGAATTTTATAAGGAAACACAAGCCAGGATATCTAAGACAATCCTGAACAATAGAAGAATTATTGGTGGTACCTTACCATCCCAAAATTCAAATTATACTACAGAGCTGTAGAAATAAAAACAGCATGGTATTTACATAGAAACAGACACTTTGATCAATGGAATAGAATTAAGAACTTACATAGAAACTTCTACAGTCACTTGCTATTTGACAATATATTCAAGAGCACACACTGCAGAAAAGAGAGTCTCTTCAAAAAATTGTGTCAGTAAAACTTGATCTTACCTGGGTAAGAATGAAACTAGATTCTTTTCTCTTACCTTGAACAAAACTCAAATCCAAATGGACCAAAGATCTTAAGAACAACTGATATCCTGTATCTAGTAGGCAAAAATGTAGTGAGTATGCTTGAAATCCTTTGCCCAGAAAAGGACTTTCTGCACAGGATCTCACAATCTCAGGCATTAAGGTCAATAATTACTATATGGAACCTCATAAAACCAAAAACTTTTCTGCAGGAAAGGACATCGTTATTCAAGGGGAAAAACAGAGAATGGAAAAAAAATAATTGTCCACTATACATCTGACGGAAGGTAATACCAATAATATACAAAGAGCTAAAATTGACATAAGCATCAAGGAAACAAATAAGCCAACTAAAAAATGGAACATGAAATTTAATAACGAGTTTTCATAAGATGAAAGACAAATAGCTGAGAAACATTTAACAAGATGTTTGACATCCTTAACAGTCATGAAAATACAATTTAAGACTACTTTGAGACATCATCTTATTCTTATTGGATAACTATCATTAATAAAGTAAATGATGAAAATGCTGGTGTAGGATGGGAAAGAGGAACACATATTTACCACTGGTAGAAGTGCAAAGTGGTTCAACCACTATCAGTGTGGAGGTTCCTCAAAAACTTAAAACACTCTTGCACATTATGATGGCCACTCTTGGTTCTCAACATAACTTTTGAGAAGAAACTCAGGACAAAAGGCTGAGGTACCCATCAACATACATCAAATCTGACCACCTGACTCTCGCCGCATTTAAACTACCTGTTAAAGAGTCCTGGCACTTCTCACCTTCACCTCCTACCTTAAACCTCTCTTCCCCCTCAGCTTCCCTTCCCCAGCTTCTCTTTTTCCTGTATATTCCCACCATTTTAGCCACATGATCCCTTGGTTCTCTTGGTTCTTCATTTGGTCCTCTACTTTATTCCGGTCCCCCCTTTCTTTCCTATCTTGTTCTCCCCGCTCTTTCTCCTCTCGTAGTTTGGTCTATTCTGCGGTCCATGTTTACTCTGTACCCTTTCAGATGTCTTTTGTTGTTTTTGCCCTCATATATGCAATAAAATCCTCCTAGGGACATTCATATTCTCCTTTTCATTTAGTCCCTTCTTGGGTCAACTAAAACCCAAACAGCTGGGCGTACCTGTGAGAGATTTTTGTTAATTTAGTCATTTAAGTTTGGGAGATCAACCTACATCTAGGTCAGATAGTCTGGTGATATCTCACATAAACAAACAAAAAAACACAAGAATAGGAAAGTTTCTGCTTGCTTGCAGCAAGCAGTTCTTCTTCAGCAAGTTTGTCTTCCTGTTTTGGAGGATTCCAATACAGACTAAAGACCAGTTATGACATCCACCCTTGTGGATCAAACAACTACTAACTTTTTGGCCTTTCTGGCAGGAGACAGCCATTGTTGGACTAACTGTTTTTAAGTCATTCTAAAAAAATCCCATATATATAAAATATTTATATTTATATATATTATATATATATATATAATTGCCCTATTTATTCTGTTCCTCTAGAGAACCTTTATTAATATAGAAATACACCCAAACTATATCTTATTATATGATTCCTTATCTTTCATGTTCATTGCTACTCTATTCACAATAGCCAGGAAATAGAAATCGCATAGATGTCCATAAAATGAAGAATGAATAATAAAAATGTGGTATATTTATCTAATGAGAAACATGAAATTATGATTTTTTTCAGGTAAATGCAATGAGCTGGAGACAATTTTTCTGAATAAGATAATCCTAAATCAAAAAATTAAAGATCTTGTGTTTTTTTTTTTCATTTGCAGTTGTTACCTTTGAATCCCCAGATACATTTGTTTTTATGGATACTCACAGAGCTTAGAAAATTAATAAGTGGCTATGGGATAGGTTTGTTCAAAGGATGGGAGATAGAAAGCAGTGGTATGAAATTTTAAGAGTGATTACTGGTATAGGGAGGATTGATTGAGCTGGGGGATGGGAGATCAGGGTAGAGATGTGAAAATGGAGAAATTAATAACTCTAAATTCCCTTTAACAAGTAATTTCATATGGAAACCTACCTACTACTGAAAAGGCTTCTAATATATATTGATACACAGTTATTTAGTCATAGTTTGATAGATTATAGATTAATATAAGAAAGATAGACAGATGGCTAGATAATACATATATTAAGAGGATTTTGTTGTTTTTTATTTTTACTTTTTGGTTGTTTGAGACAGGGTTTCTCTATGTATCCCTGGATATCTTGGAACTCACTCTGTAAACCTCTAACTCAGAGATCCACCTGCCTCTGCCTTCAAGTGTTGGAATTTATGTAACGAGTCACCGTCACATGGCATTAAAATGGCTTTTTATTAAGAGTTAAAATGTAGTTAGCCTACAATGATCCTACTAGACACAACAGGATAACAAATACACAGTCTAGTGTGAGAAAGACATAATTGTACATTCCTATTTATTGCTGTTCTTTTTATAATGATAGAAAAATGAAATCAATGTTTATGTCCATCAGTTGATAAATAAATAATTAAAATGAGGAAAATATTCACAAAAGAATTTCACTCAGGCACAAAGAAAAATGAAATTTGTTACAGAATGGTTGGAACTACAAAATACTATATAACTAAGGTAACCCAGGTTCAGAAACATAAATACCTGTCCCTTCTCATATCAGGATTCTAGGTTCTAATATGTGTTTTAATAAGAGAACCGAACCACAGAAGTAAAACTTTGCTTTACTTGGACAGCAAATGCTGGTTACCCAGGAATGAGAAATCAGATGATTAAGAAGAAGCCAGTGCTTGGTGTAGTGGTACATGTCTCATTTGGCCTTTTTTCTTATACACAACTCAGGATTACCTACCAAGGGTTGGAAATGCCCGCAAGTTCCCTGTTTCACTGTTGGTGAAAGTGCAGCCTGAAAGGACACTCAGCATGCCAGAGGTGTCAGGACTGTGGGAGGAAGAACCTGGACAGTGGCAGATGTGGAGTAGAGCCAGTGTGAGCCTATAAGACAAGCTGTGTGCAGTACAGGCAGACAACAGAACCTGAAAAGTGGGACTACCCAAATTCTTTCAAATTTTTCAAACACTGAGCTTTTAGTTATACTATGTTATGTATTGTGATACTAAAATGAGATCTTGAGGATACAAAAGAGAAAAACGGTTATGTTTTAATAATGATGTATTTGAATATCAAGTTGACAAGAGGTCAATTGTGTTGGGCAGCTTTACAAAAGCTATAATCAACTGAGAAGAGAGAACCTCAGTTGAGTAATTTTCTTCATCATATTGGACTTTGGGTATACCTGTGGGGTATTTTCTTGACTAATGCTTGGTGTAAGAGAGTGGAAGCCCTATGTGGGCAGTGCCACCATTGGGAAGGTGGTTCAGAATTGTATGTAAAAGCAAGCATTATAGAAACATTAAAATCAAGACAGTAAGCAGTTTTACTCCGTGTTTCATGACTCTGATCCTCCTTGAGTTTCTGCCATGACATCTGTCAATGGTGTACTATGATAATCATACATAATCCAAATAAACTCTTTCTCCCCAATATGGAAGTTGTTAGTGTTTTATCACAGTAACATCAAGTCAAACTAAGACAATATATGTATCAATAACTAAAGGACAGGTTATGAATTTGAGAAGGTGAGGGGAGAGAGAACAGGAGAGGACTTGAAGAAAGGAAATGAGGATGGAAATGATATAAAGATGACCTGAATGGATGAAAATTTCAAAATAAAGATTAAAGGGAATTTAATGTTTAAAAAAGGTGAAAAATTAGATACATTTTGGTGAAATACAGATAATCGTTATAATATACCTTCAAGTCTTATCCCCACCAAAAGACCTTAAAACTCCAGAAGACATACAAAATTTTATAAATACATGACCTACCAAAATTAAACCAAGAGACTATGAGCCTTTAAAGATATTTTTTTAAAATATAAGATTAAAACAGTAATAAAAAACCTTCTAACCTAAAGGACTAGTTGGGTCCTCTGCAGAGTCCTTCAAATATTTAAAGAAAAAGTTTGACTATATCATAAAATGGAATGTAAAGGGACCCACCAAATCTATTCTAAAATGTCAGTTATACTTTGATAACAATCCTGGATAGATTCATAACAAAGAAAGAAACTGTAGACTAATTTCCTCAACATACAGGTACAGAAATTATGGTTAAAATTCTTACATATTGAATCCAAAACACACTGAAATATTGCATCATGGAAAAACTGGTTTCAAAGAAGGTACAAAAAGGGTTCAACACACACAAAGCAATAAATTTCATCAACACATAAATAAATGTAAGTAGAGAAAGCCCATGATTATCTCAATCAGTGCATAAATGTTGTTCAGAAAAGTTCAAAATCCTTTTACAACAAGAGTCCTGAGGAAACTAGGAATAGAAAAAACAAATTTCTATACAATATATGGACAATACATAGCCAACATTATTATAACTGAAGAAAACAGAACTTGTCCTCTAATATCAGGAATGAGGCAAGGTTGTCTATTTTTAAACTTTTATTCAATATAGTGATTAATGTCTAAGTTATTGCAGTAAAAGAAGTAAACAATAATAAGAATAAAAGTGGGGAAAGAAGATGTCAAATTATGTCTATTCACAGACAACATGCACATATACTTAGAAGCTGGTGAAGATTCCTGTGGAGGTTTGAATGAGAATGCCTCTATAGACTCCTATATATATAAACACTTGGTCCATAGTTCATGGAACTGTTTGAGAAGGATTAGGAGTGTTACTCTTGAAAAGGGTACGTTTTATATTTTATAAAAAGCCCATACTTTTTCCATTTAGGGTGTTCTCTCTTTCTCAGTCTCCCTCACCCTCTCCTTCCCTTCCTTACCCCAACTTCCTACTTGTGGTTAGGGTTGTAAACTCTCAGCTACTGCTCTAGCACCATCCCTGCCTGCCAGCTTCAATAATCCTATAAAGATGGCTATGAATTCTAACTCTCTGGAATCATAAACCCCAGATTAATGCTTTCCTTTATATGTTGCCTTGGTCATGATATCTATTCATGTCCATAGAAAAGTAACTAAAACAACTCCACTGGAGAATTCCAATATATTATAACCAATTTAGCAAAGTAACAGGATACAGAATCAACATATAAATTATTATTTTGCCATGTACCAACAAAAATCTAAACAAATCAAGAAAAATGTCCAATTTACAACAGTTTCAAAAAAGGAAACTGTCACAATAAACCAAAACAAAATGGTGAAAGATAATTACAATGAAAACATTAAGACTTACCTGAAAGAAACTGAAGATGATGAAAGATGGTAATTCCTTTGATCTTGTGAATTAGTATTGTGAAATGAATGCAGTACCAAAAATAACCCCTAGAGATTCTATGCAAGCAACACCAAAATACGAATGGCATTCTTCAGAGAAATGAAGAAATTATGCTGAAGTCATGTGTAAGCATAAATTGTTCTAAAATAATATCAAAACCCTAACAGAAAAGTCAAATGCTACAAGTGTCAAAATACCTGATCACAAACTATATTACAAGTTTTAGCAACAAAACGAACAAGGTTCTGGTAACAAAAGTAAGTGAACAAATAGAAACGAAGGAAGGAAGGAAGGAAGGAAGGAAGGAAGGAAGGAAGGAAGGAAGGAAAAAGAGAAAAAGAAAAACCCATTTACATGAATGGAGTAACATAAAGGACTCATATACTGTAGAACATTGGTTCTTATCCCATGGGTCGTGACCCCTATGGGGGGTTAAATGACCCTTTTTTTAGGGGTCACTTAAGACTATCAGAAAACACAGATATTTGCATTATAATTCATCACAATGGCAAAATTACAATTACAATGTAGTAATGAAAATAATTTTATGAATGGGGAGTCGCCATAACATGAGGAGCTGCATTAAAGGATTGCAACATTAAAAGGGTTGAGAACCACTGCTTTAGAACATAATTTATAACAAACCTGAATACTGTAAACAGATATTGAACATAACTCAAGGTTAAATGAGGATGGAATTTAGAAATTTAGCAACATTAAGCAACCCCACTTCCTAACAATGATCTCTAAATACCACATACAGCATAAAACCAGGTCATGCCACATAGGCTATCGAATGGCTTAGCCTGAGGCAACCTGAAATCCTTTATTTGACACAGTACCAATGGAGAAAGTCCACGTGTCCAGGTCTTTTGCAAAAACACAAACTGTATGGTAGTGTAACACACTGCATCTGCCCCCACTCCACCGATCCTATAGAACTGTTCTCCAGTGAGAATTACTAGATGAATCCTAGGACAACGACCTTAAAAGAACAATCATGAACTTTCTTGAGACAGGGTTCCACGGAGTCATTCTATCTGGCCTGGAACTTGTTATGTAGACCAGACTTTCTCCAAAGTTACAGAGATGATCCTACCTTTGCCTTCCAAGTGCTGGCATTAAAGATACACACAAACATTGTGCAGAGGCAATCATAAACTTCATTGAAGATTTCAAAGCATTTACAGAAGGCACAAACAAACAGTTTAATTGACTTAAAGAGACTGGGAGAATGGCAATAAATGCCTGATGATGCATAAGAAAACACAAATGGTGGCAGGATGCAAAACATCTGAAATGGTATTCTGTTGTGATGGAGGTGGGTCTTGTATTAAACTTTTGCTTTCATTGGTTAATTAATAGAAAAACTACCTAGGCCCATTTGATAGGCCAACCCTTAGGTGGGTGGAGTAAACAGAACAGAATGCTGGGAGAAAGGAGCCAAGTGAGTCGCCATGATTCTCCCACTCCAGACAGACGCAGGTTAAGATCTTTCCTGGTAAGCCAGCTCATGGTTGTAGTAATAAGAGGCGATGGGACTGAGTCCCCGGCACCCGGCCGCCTGCATGGCTAGCTTATGCCCCGAAATAATTACACGGAAACTGTATTCTTTTAATCACTGCCTGGCCCATTAGTTCCGGCCTCTTATTGGCTAGCTCTTACATATTGATCTAACCCATTTCTAATATTCTGTGTAGCCCACGAGCTGGCTTACCAGGAAAGATCTTAACCTGCGTCTGTCTGGAGAGAGAGAATCATGGCGACCCCCGACTCGGCTTCTTTCTCCCAGCATCCTGTTCTGTCTACTCCACCCACCTAAGGGCTGGCCTATAAATGGGCCAAGGCAGTTTCTTTATTAAATGAAAGTAATTTCTCCATCATTTCCCCTTTTTTGTTTAAACAAAAAAGAAAGGCTTTAACTTTAACATAGTAAAATTACATATAACAAAATGGTTATCAAGCAAGAATTACAGTTACAATATTTATATCTATTTTATCTCTTATCATAACTAAGGAAAACTATAACTAACCATTCTTCAACTCCATCAAAGACTCCAGAAGGATATAATATTACCTAAGTAAACAAGAAATAAGAAACTTCAAACTCTAGAAATGACAGAGACATCTGGCTGCCTGGACAGTCACCCAAAGTTCTTTTGTACCGTTGGGGCATCCATCTTCGGCCTACAGGCCCATAGTATCCAGCAGACATTTTCATGAAGCAGGAAATTCCAAAGACAGTTCAGTCACTTTCTGCTGTGTCCTGCAGAATGTCTCGCAGACTTTTTCATGAATCAGGAACCCCGAAAATCCATCTCACCTTTAGGCAAGTTCAGCAGTCCTCTTTCTGCGGGTTCTCTGTGTCCAGTTTATGCAACAGTCCAGGCAAGAGCAGTTTCTTGCCCAAATGGCTATCAAACTCCTTAAGGAGCCTCTTCGGTGCCCATCTTCCTCTTGAAGTAGATTGGTGCTGCCAGGAGCAGATGTGTCTCATTATCATGAAAAGCCCTAAATTATTAAAACATTTAAAATGGCATATTCTGTAGTCTTTGAAAGATATGAAGAATGCCTATCTAACTGAAATATATCTCTATATATCTAGAAAATCTAACTAACATGACTATAAGCTTGACTATTATTGATGATTGTCCATTAACAAGCTATATTTCTTAATTATACATTACATTTTAAATGAACTATACAATCACAATACAGTAATCAAGATCAGAAATACATATACATATAACAAAATTGACCTTAAAATCTATACAAATGCAAATTATTCATATCTATATCATATCCCCCTTTAAATGTAAAAGAATATTCATAAACAATATTTGGGAATATGGGCGCAGTTTTTTTCTCTCCAAACTGCTTCCTGCTGAATGGGGGCGCTGTATTCAGATCTTTCATGGTGTAACCTGTGTGTCAGGGTCATCTCGGTTGGCAGTTGAGTGAAGTAATTTTCTGAAGGTGTTCACAGCAACCTTTCAGGAGGGCGTGGTCTATCATACCATATCGGGATAGACGCAATCCAAAGAGTCTCATCCTCTGTGAAAACAAAAGAAAACCCTCTCCAAAGCATCATATCCTTAGATCCATATTCTGAAATCATAATACCCTTGTATCCATTTTGGTTTAGCTTGGCAGCCCATATAATGAAATGTCTCTCTGCAGTTAGCTCCTTTACAGTCAAAAATTTTAAAGAAAACACAATAATACAAAGAATCCAGACTCTCTGTGAATTTTCCATTTCTACGTGGCTTATTTTTCTTTATTTCTTTTAATCTACAACTATCTGTACTCTGTCTCTTTAAGGACTTTATCCCCCCTTTTTTAAGGGCATTAACTTTATTCTCTCTATATATTTTTTCTCTCTCAAGCCTACGTACATTCATCCTACACTGTGACCCATAGAGGTCTTTTATGTCTGAATCTGTTTTATTGTGAATCTGTAATTTTTTTTTACTATCCAGGAGCATTTCTTAAAATGTTAAGCACTTTTTAAAAACCTAAGTTGCACCATCTAGAGGTATTACGGTACTGCCTGTGTCCTGCCCAGTGGAAACCTTAACTGCGCTGTTATTACAGTAATTACGGTAGTTCCTGCCTGAGACCAGCACAGTTCAACATGGTGGAGCTGAGCCCTCCTGCCTCAGAACCATTTGGTGCCCCTGAGCCACACACAGTTCCAGGCACACAGCAGTCCACATTGCCATCAAGCAAGCCTTAGTAGCACTTTACTCCAAATGCTCCATTCAAAAACTCTGTCTCCTGCAGGAGCCAGACAGAGATCGCAATGGCGGCACAGCCCAGAAAGCCGGCATTTTAAAACAGCCAGTTTTTTCCTCTTGCTGAGTCAGGACAATTTCTTTGCCGCACGCAACCCACAAACAGCAAAAATCTGTCTTAAATTCTCTCTGTGTCCTTTTTAAGCCCTCTCAGGTTTTACGTGGAGTTCATTAGCACGTTGGGTGCCACTCTGTTGTAATAAGAGGCGATGGGACTGAGTCCCCGGCACCCGGCCGCCCGCATGGCTAGCTTATGCCCCGAAATAATTACACGGAAACTGTATTCTTTTAATCACTGCCTGGCCCATTAGTTCCGGCCTCTTATTGGCTAGCTCTTACATATTGATCTAACCCATTTCTAATATTCTGTGTAGCCCACGAGCTGGCTTACCAGGAAAGATCTTAACCTGCGTCTGTCTGGAGAGAGAGAATCATGGCGACCCCCGACTCGGCTTCTTTCTCCCAGCATCCTGTTCTGTCTACTCCACCCACCTAAGGGCTGGCCTATAAATGGGCCAAGGCAGTTTCTTTATTAAATGAAAGTAACTTCTCCATCACATGGTACTACACAAAATATTAGAAATGGGTTAGATCAATATGTAAGAGCTATCCAATAAGAGGCTGGAACTAATGGGCTAGGCAGTGTTCAAAAGAATACAGTTTCCGTGTAATTATTTTGGGGCATAAGCCATGCGGGCGGCGGGGTGCCGGGGACGCAGCCCCGCCGCTTTTATTACAACACTGTTGTGTCCTCAGAAGGCCTATATTTTGTTTCCCTCTGTTGTTTGTTTGCTTATTTTCTTGCCTGTAAAGTGAAAGTAGGATTTTGGAAGCAAATTTTGGAGGAAAGAAACAAATGTATGTCAGTATGCCGGCACATACATTTTTTTTTAAAAAGATCTAGCTCTCCCCTAGACACCATAAGCTATCCACCAAAAGGTCCAATACATATACTCATGCACACACTGACTGCTCAGAACATTTTAAAAAGAGCACATAAATTTGGGAGGGACAGTGGTGTTGAGTGTATAGCAAGAGTTGGAGTACAGGGAATGGAGGATATATTTGACCAAAGCATATTATATGCATGTCTGAAATTCTCAAACAATGAATATTAATATATTATTTGTGGTACCAAAAATACTTGTAGGCAGACTTTTCTTTCCCACCAGCCAGTTCCCAAATAACCACTCAAAGACTTGTTTTTAATTATAAATGCTTGACTGATAGCTTAGACTTATTACTAACTAGCTCTTACAACTTAACCCATATTTCTTATCTACCCTCTGCTATGTGGTATGCCTTCTTTTAGCATGACATATTCATCTCCTGCTTCATCTGAGTCTTTCTCACAACTCCTTAGGCTCTGCACTTCTTCCCAGCATGCTCCCAGCCTGACTTTCCAGTCCAATCTCTTCCTGCCCGGGTATAGGCCAGTCAGTTCTTTATTAACCAATAAGAGTAATACATTTGACAGGGTACAAAGATCATTCCACAGCAAATACTTATCCTTAAAATGTTAATATGGGGCTTCCCTCATATAGTACCAATACATAGTCCCTTACATCCTCAGAACAAATCTATTATTCTACTGGATTCTATCCGAGAAAAACAGCTTTGAGTGCCACAGTAAATAACTGCAGTGATTCTTTTCGATATACTCCTCTTCTACCTTACTGAGAATTAAAATAATACTGTATCACCAAAATATTTACTTTCTTGGACAATGTATCTTCTATAAACAATCAAATAACAAATTAATTTAAAGGTTCTCAATTGCCCTGTTGTTATTTTACAAATAAATTTATTCTTATCTGATTTTGTGACATAAAAATCATATATGCAATATGAATTTTATGAAGAAAAAGGTAACTGCTAGCAGGCATTTGAATACTGTAGCATCTGTTATGTTTACACTCTGCAAGACAAATTTCATAAAGCTTCATTGGATTTTATGCAACATTCTTCACTAATTATTGAAGAGTGATAGCTGTGGTAATTGCCATTTCATTAGAGAGAACTAAAAAAAGCTACAGTTTTCTTACATTACAACACTTTCACATGGTAACTAATTTATAATATGTGTTTATGTATCTTTTCTTGATGCTTTCCTTCTCTCTGCTCTACTTTTCCATGTTCTTCTACTGTTGGATAAAGAAAGAAGGCACTCCACGATGAAATTTTAAGCCCACGTTGAAGCAGTCTAGTCTCTTCTGATGGACTGTGTTTATGTATCGTGTACCTAACTTTATATGAAGGGAATAAATATTCTTTCAATCACAAATTTGAAGACTGTGCTTGTGCTTATGAATTGGCATATATTTTATATGTATAGGCATGCATTTAAATGAGCATTGCGAACTTTTAAAACAAACCTTTTTTTGATAATAATAAGGAAAACAGTTTATGTCTTTGATGAATATTCTTAATTTAATCATTTCTTTAGTTTTTTGAGATTATAATCCAATTAAATTATTGCTTCCTTCCCTTTTATCTCTCCAGATCCTTCAATATATCCCTTCTTTCTTTCTTGTAAATTCTTGGTAGTTCTCATTAATTGTTATTACAAATTCTTTAATACATAAAAAAAACCTTTCATTTCATATGTTACTTGCATGTATATGCTTTTTAGAGCTGGAAATTTGAATATAAATAGGTTAATTGTGTGCCCTTCCCTAGGGAATATTATTTCTCATTCTATTTTTAATCTCTCTCTTAACTACTCTTCAGTTCCATCTTAAAAACTTCCAAAGTAAACAGTTATTTAACATATTAAGAATGTGGTGCTAGGCTGGGCGGTGGTGGCTCACGCCTTTTATCCCAGCACTTGGGAGGCAGAGGCAGGCGGATCTCTGTGAGTTCGAGGCCAGCCTGGGCTACAAGAGCTAGTTCCAGGATAGGAACCAAAAGCTACAGAGAAACCCTGTCTCAAAAAATCCAAAAAAAAAAAAAAAAAAAAAAAAGAATCTGGTGCTATATTGAATGCTATTTTAAAGATAAACCTTATACAACTATTTTTCATTCATGTAAGCACCATATCTGGTAGGTGAAATCGTCTTCACTTTATGGATAAAAAAATCACATCCCAGAGAAATCCAATAATTTGCGCAATGATATTTCCTCATGCTGTATCTGAGGGTACTGTGTATTGTTACCCAGCATGTATATTGTATGACTCCATGTAATATTATTTAATTGACTTATTACATATCTGGTCCTCATTGGTGTGGTGTTATCCAGTGCTACAGTTCCATATATTTCTTGAAAGTCTATTCATTTTCTGCCAGCATGTTTCTATACTCTTAAATTATTTGTATGAAAGCGTCAAATGTAAACAGGAGCTGGGAAAAGAAAGTTATGAGAGCTGACTTTTGTATTGCTCTCCGTGGAATAAAACAACTGATGATCCTATGTAATTGTTTTACATGAGATAATTCTTACAGCATTCCTACTTATACTTCCATTTGTTTTGCTATGTCAAAAAATCATATGCTGTTCTAATCCTCAAACTTATGTGTTAATGGTATTGGAAACTGCATATGAAAGGAAATTAAATTTAGATTAAGCTATGAGAGTGAGGCCCTATAATGGCATTAGTGGCTAATATAGAAGGAAGACCATATCTGGCTTGTCTCATAATATGATGTCTTCCATTATGACATGGTGCTGCTAGTAGTAATAGATGCAAAGAAAATGCCAACGTTCTTGAACTTACAGACTTTACAAGTGTAAACCAAATCAATTCCTATCTTTTGTGTTTCCTGATCACATTCATTCTTACAACAAAGTAAAATAAACAGGTGTCCTTGCATATAATAATTTAAGATAGTTTGTGTTTCACCTAAGTTTAAACTTAATGCTTGTCATAGGCTACATTTATCATACATACATTATATATATATATATACATATATTTATAGCACTTCTCTGTTACCTATGTAGGGAGGTGTAAATTATCTTTTCACACTTCTCATAATCATAAACAAATATGCAAATTGAAACTCATTTAAAAATAAAGTGTGTTTCTTAGCAGTTTAACCTACTTATATGCTTCTCAATTTATTTAAAATTAGATATCTACAATTAAATACATGCATAATGTGCTTTCCAAAGAAGAGACATTTGTGTGGTGAACATCTGCAATGACATGGTTAAATGAACAAAGACAATTTGAAGGCGTTTGTTGCCCTAATTCCTAGCAAGTTGACAGACAGTGCCCCAAACTACAGATCCATAATGAACTAATAAGCTAATTAGAGCAAAACAAGTCTTTGCCAAATAACTTCATAAAGAGAACTGTAAGTATGTTTGAACAGCACTCATGAGTATTCCTCAGTAAATGTGCAAAATCACTGTGTGAAAAGTGTTAAGTATTGGCACTCTTTGGAGTATAGTTCTCTCATTAGTACTTAGGACTCTGAGGTTTGGAATGAAGGGAGGTGGAATTTTCCCTGGAAGTATGTGAGCCACCAAGAAGCTCCTTGCTAAGTTTCTGCTCAGAATCGTCCATCTACAACTATATTGCTTAGATCTTCATTTGCAGCCCTTACTCAAGATAAGTTTCCAGGGATCTATGTTATCAACAATTTCACTAAGCCATTGTCCTATTAAATTTCTGAAAGTTCTCTTTACTGGAAAATCCCTTTCCATCAGTTAAAGATAGTAGAACAAGTTTATGATGTTAATCTAACAACCTCTGTAGAGACACTAAAATTTGCTAATTAGCAAACTCATTATGATATGCTAATGGAACTTGTGAATCTTAAAGTTGTCAATGAGAAACAGAAAACTAGTCTCATAAATAAGCACTAGTAATTAAGAATGAAGAAACATTTAGCAAAATATTCTATATGAGATTGTTTGCAGAGTTTCTTTGCTCACATTTAATCATTTAATTTATTGAATTTATATAAACATAATATTCAATAATTGAAAATTAAAGATAACATCTTTATACAGATAAAATTAGAGCCATAGTAGAACATGTCTAAACAACTTAGGACCCCTGACGCTCTGTAAATAAATAAAAAGTTTCCAAACTCGCAGAAAAAAATCCTCCACTTTGCCTCTTCCTTTGTTTTAGTTTTGAGTTTAATTTACAAATCATTGAGAAATAAAAACTTCTGCAATACAATCATATAAAACTTGATTTATATATTTCTTATGTATTTTATTATTCACAGCTAGAATGATAAAAATAAGAATGTGTTTGAAGTTATTGGTACTGTTAGGAAGCAATGCTGAATTTTTTTCCTGGATTTTTATTCTTGCTTATTTTAAAGAAAACTTAAGTAAAAGTGTAGATTTTTATGTCAAAACATAAAAATATCTAAATCTGTAACAAGACACGGAAATTTTGTTTCTTTAATTTTGTTGTTTGAAAATTTCACAATGTATACAATATATTTTCATCATATCTACCCTTACTCCACCCCTTCTTCTTCCCAGCTCTGATAATGCATTTCTTTGCCTGGCCTATGGAAAAGCTTAAAGATATAAAAATCTTTAAGATCAAGAAGCAACTATTAGAGCTATGTTTATTTCAACTTACTAGTATTTAATTCAATCTGCCTTTTCAATATTTCTAAAAATAATTTTGATTTAATTGATTCTCAATTTTAAATATTATTTAAAAATTACAAATATTCAATACTACCTTTTATAATTAAAAATAGGTTATTTTTATAGACAATATATTCTGGTTAAGGGTTCTCCCTCTTCTCCCTACTCTCAATTTCTCCCCACAAATCCTCTCATCTAAATTTATACTCTCTGTCTCTCATTAGAAAACAAAGAAGCATGAATAAAAAATATAAGATAAAAGACAAAAAATGGAATATGAAAAAATAACTAAACAAGCAAAGGAGTCAAAGAAAAAAAAAAGAAACACATATAGACCCAGAGACACATGAGTTTATCACAGGAATCCCTTAAAACCCAAAAGTGGAAATCATACTATATACACAAGAACCTATAAGGTAAACAAAACAGAGTCGGGTGAGAAAGAACCTAGGAATAGCGTGGGTTTTTGAAACCTCAAATCCTGCCTCCAGTAACACACTTTTTTTCCCACAATGCCATGTCTCCTTACCCTTTCCAAACAGTACTACCAACTGTGGACCTTGTATTTAAACATATGAACCATGTAGGCCATTCAAATCATAATATCATACTTGGAAATAGAATGTGACTCAGGGTTAGGTCGCAAGGATACTGACTTTGCTTGTAAAGAGTAAATTTCTGCATCAGTCTAACACTATGGAAATTTGTGACTTTGGTGATGTCATTTATCATCAGGGAGTCTGAAATTAGGAAAATGGAGAGATTTTCCAAGTAACTAAAAAATGTAATTAATTTTTTAAGTTACTTTTTTATTGCTGTGAAGAGATACCATGAGAAAGGCAACTAATAAAGCATTTAGTTGGGGTCTTTCTTACAGTTTCAGAGAGTAAATCCATGACTATCATGGCAGGGGAAAAGGCTGCAAGAAGGCAAGCGTGGAAGTTGTACAATAGCTGAGAGTTTACATATGATCCACTAGTGTGTGTGAAGGAGAGAGAGAGAGAGAGAGAGAGAGAGAGAGAGAGAGAGAGAGAGAGAGAGAGAGAGAGAGAGAGAGAGAGAGAGAGAGAGAGCTCAGTCCTGTATTGGACTTCTGAAACCTCAAAGCCCACCTCCTAATCCTCCCCAGAGCAGCTCCATCAGGGGTTTAAATACATGCACCTATGAGGGTCATTCTCATTCAAACCATCACAGAGAAATAATTATGTAAAATGCTGTGATTTATCTTCCTAAATGAGTCTCATCTGGATAATAAAGGAATAATATATTTTACCTTGAACATTCCCACTGTGTACAGAATTTCTTCTGAGTTATCACTTGCTGGGAGTTAGATGCCACAGATTCTGGGATGTCACAGATTCTGTTTTTAAACTGGACTCTGAATGTGGCTGACAATGGGGGCTGACTGAGAAGCCACTGATAAAGGCACTGGGACTTGTTTCTATTGCTTGTACTGGCTTTTTTGGGAACCTAGTCTATTTGGATGCAAAGCTTCCTAGGCCTGGATGTAGTGGGGAGGGCCTTGGACTTCCCACAGGGCAGAGTTCCCTGCCCTCTCTTAAGGAGGGAGGGGGAGGGAGGAGGGTGAGTGGGGGAGAAAAATGGGAGGAGGGGAGGAAGTGTAAATTTTTAAATGGAAAAAAAAAAAGAAATTGCATAGATATCAACTGGCACCATCGTGTGTGTACCCTCTCTTCTTTTATAACTAATAATTAAGTCAGGGCATATGTGAGGATATTTTTAACGAGTCTACTAAAAATAATCTTTACAGTCATGTTTTAAGGCCTCATAAGCAATACTCAAACCCCAAAATAAAAGTCATATACCCTGCCTTAAAAAAAGAAAGAAAGAAATTGTAAAGGGACTTCCTAAGTTTACTTCTCAATCCCCTTTTCTCTCTATAGCCTATGCCCCCTTCCTTCAACCTCAGGTGCAGTGTTTTAATGACTTTCACAGGCACAAGAAGGTGGGCTCCTTGTTACAGAAGACTATTCCCAGGATCTCCATGTACTCTGATATGGCATGCTCAGCAGCTTCAGTTCTGCACATCACAGAGTCAGCAATTCCTTGCTTGAACTGTACAGTGACAATGGAGCATGTAGACACACATCTGTCTATACACACGTGCTCATATCTATGCGTACATGCACATACATCCATATAGTCAGGTGTTCTGGGTCTGAAAACTGAATCAAATCTTAGAAATTCGTTCACAGACTGAGATTTTTTCTTGTAATGAATGAGTGTAATGTTTTTTTCTTGTAATGAAAGAATGTAGCCTTTCTTTAATCTGTTTGAGTTTTCTCTGGTTGTACAGATCAATAGAAACACACTAGGCTTCTAATCTGTTTCATGCCTAGAAACACTGTGACTGATCAGGCAGTCCATATATGGTTCATGTAAGTCATCTTACCATAAAATTACCATAAAAATCACTTTACCTGTGCTACCCATTACAGGTCATGCATGGTGTTATGAGCATGGCTTTACCTATGCAACCCATGACAGTAACTATGATCACACTGCCTATGGAGATTCTCAATGTGGTCAATTGAATAGATCTTCTCTTTTAAATTTTTACTACTAAAACAACGATAACATTTACATTCAAGTTACAAGTTATTTGTCTTTTTCACTTCATGCCGTTCAATATTTCCAGTCCTCCTCCAGTGTGAGTAATAGTTACAGGTCATCTCATCATTTGGACATAGTTAAGAGTGTATACTCAGCTATACAGATACTCTCAGCTAGTATTCCAAGTGACAGAGAAACTCACATGATATATTTTGATATATGGGCTCTCTAAGTTGCTAGGTCTGTAGAATAGCCCCCTTTTCCAGCATGTCTGAACAGCTGTAGGGACAGGATTTATTTTACAGATTGGATAGATAACTTGAAGCTGGAACAGAGGAAAGTTAATATTGTAACTGGAAATTGGAAGGATGGCCCCATAAAGAGTATATTGAGGACATCAAAGCCATTGATTTGAATTTGAATAGTAGGCTAGAATTCTTAGAGAAGTAAGGAAAATACTTAGGGTTTAAACTTATTGTGGGGTGCACCCACATACTGAGACAATGGGGATGATCTTTCGGGAACTCACCAAGGCCAGCTGGACTGGGTCTAAAAAAGCATGGGATAAAACCGGACTCGCTGAACATAGCGGACAATGAGGACTGCTGAGAAGTCAAGAACAATGGCACTGGATTTTGACTCTACTGCACGTACTGGCTTTGTGGGAGCCTAGGCAGTTTGGATGCTCACCTTACTAGACCTGGAAGGAGGCGGGAGGTCCTTGGACTTCCCAAAGGGCAGGGAACCCTGACTGCTCTTCGGGCTGACGAGGGAGGGGGACTTGGTTGGGGAAGGGGGAAGGAAATGGGAGGCGGTGGTGGGGAGGAGGCAGAAATCTTAAATAAATAAATAAATAAATAAATAAATAAATAAATAACTTATTGTCAAAACCAACTAACTCAGTAACTTAAAAGTGGGGATAAGGATAAGGCATTGCTATTTCACATTTCTTGTAATGACTGTAACAAGCAACCAAGATGAAGAACCTCTAGACTAGACAACAGTGGCCATCTTGACAAAGATTTATGTAGTCAGGGGCTGGAGAAAGGGCTCAGTGGTTAAGAGCACTGCCTGTTCTTCCAAAGGTCCTGAGTTCAATTCCCAGCAACCACATGGTGGCTCACAACCATCCATAATGAAGTCTGGTGCCCTCTTCTGGCCTGCAGACATACATGCAGACAGAATATTGTATACATAATAAATAAATACTTAAAAAAGATTTATGTAGTATACAACATAAAATATCTGACAGTTGCCAGACATGAGTGGAAATATTAAAGCAGAACATAGGAATAACATATTGTCTTTGGATTTCCTTTCAAAACATTGGCATTCCATAAAATTCCTAAAAATTTCACATAACCCACTGAGCCAAAATTATCTAAGGGCCTCTACCTCGAGGTCTGTAGGACAGAGAAAAGCCTGGCTCGAGTTTGAAGGACAGTCTCAAAGCTACTGAGTGGGGATGAGACAGCAAAATCTAGGTAGACACCCCTCCAGCCAGAGGAAGTGCTTGGCTGTCTCTCATTGGCTGGAGGTACCCCCACATCACATGATGCCAATTAACCTATATAAGCTGATGCTCATAGTAATAAACTGAGTTCCTGCTTTGACTTGACTCCCTATCGCGTCTGATTGTCCTGTATTGTGGGTCTGTAAAATGAGCAGATAGCACACCACTTTTTTCTGGGGAATAAAGCTAAGGAAGCCTGGCACATCCAAAAGGAGAAATTGTTTTATCATGGAAGAAACTGTGAGTGTCTATGAGTTGCTCCATAGCCTCCGTAATTATATTTACAGCATTATGCTGAAAAAATTAACACACTTACTCTGTTACCCACTAATTTGGGAGCTCCTTGATTGTAAAGTGTGGGGAATAGAAAAAGTACCTAGTGAATAAAGTCCAGAATGAATACAAACTGATGGCATGGGCATGTACATTTTCCCTCATTCTTCACTCATTCTTACTTTACTTCTACGTAGCAGGAACAGAAGTCACTTCACTTTCTCCAATTATAGACAGTGCAACCTACAGAATAAAATGAGCCCTTTCCTTCCCAATTTTTTTTTTTGGTCATAGTGTTTTTTATTATTATTATTATTATTATTACAGCAACAGAAAAGCAAACTAGAATAGTTGCTTTATCATTTTTAAACTAATGATTTGTTTAGGGAGGACCGATAAATACATTGTGATAAGTCTTATTCATAGAGATAAATGGATATGTAAAAAGTAAAGTTTAATGGTATGTAGTATAAACATTCTATATGGAAGTAACTAAATTACACACAGACCTTTTAAACAAATTGTTATGATCTTTACATTTCAAATGAGAGTGCTGAATCAAAGAAGCTAACTTTCCCACCATTTCTTCTCTAGTTACATGGCTGATAAAGGGTTTGAACTTGTGGGAACTTTTAACTTTTGAAATTAGAGTTAGCTTTGATTTAACTTTTCTATGTAACTACATCATGGCTGTTATGTCGTACATTAGTAACTTCTCCAGTGGATTAGAAAAAATACTTATAAAGGTTATTTAAGGAAGAAATACTTTATTCTAGCTCACAAGTTAAAAAGATACAAAAAGGAAATGCTGGGGAAGAACCGAATGGGCCTCAGATTAATCAGAAAGTGATGGGTTACCCACTAGAATTCGCACTACTCCTGCACCATTGTGTGTATCTAGTCGGGCCAGTTGCAGTTTTCCCGGCTTCACAAATGGGTGAAATTGAGGACTACCTTTCTCCTCCAAGTGAACATGCATAACACTTTGAAAGTTAGCCAGTAGGTATGAAACTTTGGCCATTGTCTGTGGCTCTAATATGTAGCATCTGTATCAATTGAGGCTTACTGTCAAATACTGGACAATAGCTGCAATGTTTGAGGGTCTAAGGGACCCCACTAGTTAATAACTCAAATGAGGTAACCCATTCTCAGCACTTGTTTTTGTTTTGTTTCTTTGTTGGTTTATTTTGTTTCTGTGTCTATGTTTTGGGTGCTTTTTTCATAAATACACTCCTCTGACTCAAGACAGAACGGATATTTTCATACATTTACCTTCTCCTTCTTTTATTTGTTTTTCTTTCACTTAATACCCAGGTCTGTCAAATATCTCTCTTTTGCCAAGGAGGAAATTAAAAGTTCAACTTTTGCATAAAGCACATGGGTATTTTTAAACTAAATTCCAAAGCGATGATTTCACAATAATGATTAATCACTTGGGTTTGAGTTAAATTTAGCACCTTGAAATACATGCTTGGAATTTCCCTCCTTCTCACAACAGGCTATTTCATGGGTCATTTGGCATCCAGTGAATTAGGAGATTCCACATCTTTGCGTAGAGACATAGCCGATGAGAGTAGTCCAGCTAGGCACATCTCAGGCACCCTCAGGGACTGTCTCAGAGTAACTTCCAGGCAGCATCTGATGAGCTTTGCCATGCTCAGAAATTGGATTAGCTTCTTCCAGTGTTACACAGAAATGCAGTCATACTCGATTTATGCTGAAGCATATGACCACTTCTGCACAGTTTTTTTCGGTTTCATTCAGGTTTTATGTATATAAACAGTCTGTTATTTTCAGTGAGTTGTAAACAAGGGACTTAATATACCACAGAGTAGCCATATTAGTCGGCATTTGGACTTCTCTTGCCGGTGACTGTGATATTACTAAATATGGCTGCTGGTGGTGGTGCACACCTTTTAATCCCAGCTCTCGTGAGGCAGAAGCAGGAGAATCTCTGTGAGTTTGAGACCAGCCTGGTGTATTTTAACACTTTTGATATTGTATTTCATGATTCCTTTTCCTTTCAAATTACATAATCAACATTGAGAAGGAAAATGTAGCACTTCAAGCATGCTGGCTTTTCCCACAAACTCATTTGTATCATTTCCTGAGACAATAGCAAGGTGTGTGTGTGTGTGTGTGTACGTAAATATATAAAAAAAAAACAGACAAAAAGGATCATGAAGTGAACTGTGATTTAAAAAATCCACAACTACAGTTTGAGATAAAAAAAAAAAAAGTCAGATTTGGACCAGGATCTCTCCCTGATGCATGAGCTAGCTTGTTGGAGCCCATCCCCTATGGCGAGATGATATGTTCAGTCTTCTCACAGTGGGGAAGGGGCTTGGCCCTATCCAACTTAATGTGCTAGACTTTGTTAACTCCCCATGGGAGCCCTTACCCTTGGGAGGAGTGGATGGGCGGTGGGCTAGAGAGGGATATGGGAAGGGGTTGGGAGGAGGAGGAGAGGGAGAACTATGGTTGGAATGTAAAATGAAATTCAAAAAATATTTAATAGGTCACAGTTCATGTCACTGTCATAGCAGGAGTTGTCCAGCTTTTCAATGCAATTTATTTGTGACTTGAATCAACTGAAACTTGGTAGGAGGATGTTGGACCTTGAAGAGCTGACAGTACCCACTTTCAAACTGTTGGTCCTTTTAATTTTCATGGGGAAGAACAAAAAGGTAATTTAAAAATATTTCTTTTATTTTTTAAATTATAGCATAATTACATCTATTTTCCTTCCCCTTGCCCCTCCTTGCTCTTTTTCTAACTCATGGACACTTTTAAAAAATTATTGTTTTAAGAATATGTGTATAGATGTATATATGTATGGATATATTCTTAAAGTAACCTGTGTTACATGATTAGTGACATATATAGTGGTCTACTTGATAAAGACCATGACCAAAAGCAACTCAAAGAAGAAAGGGTTCATTTCATCTTGCAATTTTCAGGTCACAATCTATCATTGAGAGAAGACAGGGCAAGAACTCAAGGTAGGAACTTGGAAGCAGAAGCCAGATAGGAGTGCATGATAGTGATCTGCTCTCAATGGCTGGCTCAACCTGTTTTCTTATAGTACGCAGTACCATTTGGCCAGATGTGTTACCACTAACAGTGACCCAGATTCTTCCATATCAACCAAGAATTAAATTAATGCCTCACAGATTTTTCTACAGACCAATGTAATGGAGGAAAATCCCCAATTCAGATTCCTTCTTTCTTATGTCATATTGACAAACAAAACAAAACAAAAACAATCAGGACAACGGACCCCTTCTTATCTTGACATACAAACATATCACTCTTAAACCATAACCTCTACTTTCTTGTTATCCCCATAAAGTCATGTTAATATTAATATGGTAATATAGAGCATTCCAAAATTTATGTCCTAATATTGAAAGACTCTTAAATGTGGGCTGCTATAAAATAAAAAATAAATTACATATTTTCTTACTGAAAGAGGAAAGAATCAGGGCAGAGTTGTATTCAAAACAAATCAAAACCAAAGTCTACCAGTGTAAAGCCCAGCGTCATATGGCTGGGTTTCAAAATCTTTCTTCTAGATTCCAAAGAGCTTGGGCAGCTCCATATCTCTGGCTCTGCCATCCGTAGCATATCTAATGCCTCATAGGCTCGGGCTAGATCCACTGCATAGCTTCAGCTCTCCTTGGTAGTTTGTTCAATGGTACTAGCATCTCCAACAGCCTGGGTTCTTCGCTACAACTTGGCTTTACCATCAGCAATAGCCTCTCCAGGGCTCTCTTTAGGAACTATGATCACACTAGATGGTTCCAAGTCTCAACTTCTCTCCGTGAGCAATTCAGTCCTGGAGCTTCTATTGCCACTGAAGCTTCACCCTTTACCAGTGACTTCACATGGCCTCTCACAGTGCCAAGCCTTGGATCCTCTTAGTGATCCCTTCATGCCATCAGTACCAGTACTGCCTGGGAGATGCTTACACACTTCTAAGTTCAGCAGCCAGCATGAGTTGTAGCCATGGACCCCCTCAACCACAGTTTCTATGTAATGACCCTAAAAATCACTTCACAGATGTTACCTCAAAAATGCTGGTCTCTTCTTAATCACAGATGATTCTTCAGCCCCACCTGAGGTATTGATTGTCCCAGAAAAGCAAAGGTGTCATTCATTGTAGCAGTTTCTGTATCTTGTTAGTCACAGCCACTTCTTCTGTCCCAGATGACACTAAGTCAAAATACCAACTGGCCCCAATTGACTCTCAAACTTCCCTCACTAACTCCATAATCAAATCCTCCACTGTCAGCATTATCTTCCAAGTTCACACAGAACAACTCACAGAGTTCTGAACCCTCAACGACTTTTCCAACCCAAAGTTCAAATGTCATCCACAGTCTTACCAAAACACAGGGTCAGACCCGTCACAACAATATCCCATACGGGTCACACCAATGTCTGTCTTAGGTTTTTATTTTTGATAAACAAATGTTCCCTAGGTAACACTCTGTCACTAAGATAAGTCAAAGACGGAGTGGAAGGTAAGAAGCCAGAAAAAGGAACTGAAGCAGAAGCCATGGAGGACTGTTGCTTTCTGGCTTATTTTCTATGGCTTGCTCAACCTGCCTTTTTTATGATATCCAAGACTATCTGCCCAGAGGTGGTATCACCCACAGCGACATGGGCTTTTCTACCTTAATTAGCAATCAAGAAAAAGCAGCAGTGACCTGTCTATGGGCCAATTTAATGGATTGAAATTCCTTCAGGATATGTCTATCTTGTATCAAGTTGACAAAAAACAAACAACAATAGCAACCAGGATTTATAATATTTTTGCTACATCAAAAAATTATATTTTTGCTACATCAAAAGGGGAGCACAAATAGAAATCAAGTATTAGCCCAGCCTGGTGCACTATGCAAACTGCAATCGTGAATTACATTATTCCTTTTTTAAAACTGCCGCTGCTGCATCTCTTTTGTGGTGCTCAATACCCAGGTTACAAACTCTCAGGCCATTTACTCATTTGCTCATTCATTCCCTCGCTAACTTACCCATCAATTAATTATTGACCATGTCCATAAATTACATATTATTCTGCATGCTGAGTATCTGAAATAAAAAACAAATGAAACAGCTATTGAGTTTTATATATAACTAATCACAGCACTAATTATATTCTGAATACATAATGATTCAAAAATGTTTCTTTTATTGATTAACTCTTAGAGACAACTGCATTTATAAGTAACTGAGTAAGTAGTGATTTATAATTTGAATCTCAGAATTTAAAAGACAGTCATTTCATCCAGCGCCTACTGCTTTCCCTCTAGACCAAGCTGCTGCTTCTTTCAGAAAAGTTTTTTTTTTCTAGCAAACATCTTTAAGATTGAAGGAAATACCTTCCTTGTTATCTCTCAGATAATTTGTAAGATTAACTTGGACATCTCAATCATAGGTATTATAGTTTGTGATGCTTAGCTAATAAAAATAAGAGGGAATCACTTTATAACTCAGGTACCTGAGGAGGGGAGATGGCCCAGTGGGTAATGCACTTGCTGCAAATGAATGTCAACCTGCGTTAAAAATCCCAGTACTAGACGGGTGGTGATGGTGCATGCTTTTAATCCCAGCACTCGGGAGGCAAAGGCAGGCAGATCTCTGTGAGTCGATTCGAGGCTAGCCTGGTCTACAAGAGCTAGTTCCAGGACAGGCTCCAAAGCTTCAGAGAAACCCTGTCTCAAAAAACAAAAACAAACAAACAAACCCAGTACTCACATAAATCTGAGTACAGCAACATATATCTATAATTTCAGTGTTTCTATGTTTAGATACAAGGCAGGGGAAAGATACCTGCGAGCTCAGAAAACAACAAAGATAATCTTTCTCAAACGAAGTAGAAGATAAAATCTGACTGCTGAGGTTGTCCTCAGACCTACTCACAAGAGACATCACAAAAGAACACACACATGCGTGCACACACATTTAAAATATCAAGAATCTGTAAAAAGAGGTCCATATATCATGAAATTATACTCAAAATGATCAATATTTCTCACTGATATTAGTATACCTCTAATGGCTGTGAGTCAAGCTGATAGCATTTGCATTTGATTTAGACAAGATATCTTAGGATAAATAAACCTTTGGTTCCGTGAGCATGGGATCTCTTTCCATCTTCTGATAGCTACAGCAAGTTTTTCATCACGCAAGCCTTTCACTTGCTTGGTTAGAGCCACTCCAAGATATATTATTTGAGACTTTTTTGAAAGGTGGTGTTTTTCTGATTTCTTTTTCAGTCCATTTGTATATAGGAGGGCTAATTATTTTTCATAGTTAGACTTATATCTATTTATTTTCTTGATAGAATTTATCAGCTATAAGAGTACCCTGATGGAAATTTTGGTCACTTTTGTATATTATCATACCATTTGCATTATTTGACTTCTTTGTTTTCAATTTTCATACCCTTGATCTTCTTCAGCAGTCTTACTGATCTAGTTCAGACTTCAAGTACTGTATTGAATAGAGATGGAGAGAGTGGATAACCTTGTCATGTTCCTGATTTTAGTGGAATTACTTTTAATTTCTCTCCATTTAATTTGATGTTGGCTATGGCTTGTTGTAACCTGTCTTTAATATGTGTATGTGTGTCTCTTGTACCCATAATCTCTCCAGGACTTTAATCAAGAAGGAGTGTTAGATTTTGCCAAAGGCTTTTTCTGCATCTAACGAGATGATCATGTGGATTTTTTTCTTTTAGTTTGTTTATGTGGTGGATAATATTTATTGATTTTTGTCTATTGACCCATCCTTGCATCTGCGGGATGATGCCACTGTTGATCATGGTTGATGATCTTTCTTGATGTGTTCCTGGATTCAGATTGTAAGCATTTTACTGAGTATTTTTGAATCTATGTTCATAAAGGAAGTTGGTATCTTTCTTTGTTGGGTCTTTGTGTGGTTTGGGTATTAGGATGACTATGCCTCATAAAATGAATTGGGAAATGTTTCTTCTGTTTAATTTTATGGAAAAATTTGAGTAGTATCTGTGTTTACTCTTCTTTGAAAGTCTGGTAGAATTCTTCCTTAAGGTCATTTGGCCTTGGCCTTTTTTCTTTTTCTTTTTGGATTTTTCGAGACAGGGTTTCTCTGCAGCTTTTTGGTTCCTGTCCTGGAACTAGCTCTTGTAGAGCAGGCTGGCCTCGAACTCAGAGATCCGCCTGCCTCTGCCTCCCCGAGTGCTGGGATTAAAGGCATGTGCCACCGCCGCCCGGCCGGCCTTGGACTTTTTTGTTAGGGATATTTTTAATTACTGCTTTTATTTCTCTAGGGGTTATAAGTTTATTTAAATTGCTTATCTGGCCTTGATTTGAGGTTGGTAGGTGGATAATTATCCATTTCTTTTAGGCTTTCCAATTTGGTGTTCCCTTATGATTCTCTGGTTCGGATGAGTAGAGAAAAGGAAGATAGAGAGAATGCAGGGAGAGTCAGCTGGAATTGAAGGGCATTTGAGGGGTGAGATGGAAACCCAGTGCCATATAAGCTTCCTAAATCATATGAAGGTGATTCTAACATCCTAACAGTGCCTCATAAAAATGGTGGATACAAGCCCCAACTACCCATCTCTTGGCACCAAATTCAGCTTCCAGTAGCAGTACTGGATTGCATTCAAGTGAGTTTTGGCCAAAGGGGTCACATGGAAATACCCCCAAAACCCAGGCTGATGAAAAAACAATAGGTTGCTCCCCACAAACTGAGAGCAGGGAGGCTCCTTTGACAAGGTCAGTACCCATAAGTCATTGAACATGAAGAAGTAAAGGTGGTGCCTCCATGGAGCTGTCAGCCCTATATTCAAGTGCATTCAGAGAGGTAAGGTATTCTGCCAGCTACCCAAGGAGAAATGAAAAAAAAAAAAAAACCAACCTAGCCATAAAACCTTTGACCTACAACCTGTCCTCCTTGAAAGATATGCCTGAGCAAAAGTGGCCCAGAAATTGTGGGAGTAGACAAGCAATGTCTGATTTGACTTAAGTCTTATTCCATGAGATGGAATACATACCCAATACTGCTTTCAAAAACCAGAAACTAGATAGTCTAGAGACCTAGGGTAAAACAAAACACTACCGATCAATTAAGTGACTCCTAATAATATTCTGCTATACTCATAGATTGGTGCCTTACTCAACCATCATCAGAGAAGCCTCCTCCTATAGGAGATAGGAACAGATGCAGAGACTCACAGTCAGATATTATATGTAGAGAGAGTCCTTGGAACACACAGCTCTAAATGGGATGCTTCTACTAAATCCCTTCCCTCAGAATGCAGGAACTC
This sequence comes from Chionomys nivalis, assembly GCF_950005125.1. Taxonomy (NCBI): domain Eukaryota; kingdom Metazoa; phylum Chordata; class Mammalia; order Rodentia; family Cricetidae; genus Chionomys; species Chionomys nivalis. The sequence continues at coordinate 38,371,373 of NC_080107.1, read as the reverse complement.
CTGTGAAAGAGGAGGCAGAAAGAGTGTAAGAGCCAGAGAGAACAGAAGACACCATGAGAACAAGGCCCTCTGAATCAACTAAGAAGGCTCATATGAACTCACAGAGACTGAAGTAGTGAGCACAGCACCTACATGGGTCTGCACCAGGTCCTCAGCACATATACTATAGCTTTCAGCTTAGTATTTTTATGGGACTTCCGACTGTGTGAATGAGTGTGTCTCTGATTTTTGTGCCTGCTCTTGAGGGTGATTTCTTACTGTTGGGTTGCCTTGTCCAGCCTCTATGTGATGATTTTTGCTTTATTTTATTATATTTTATTTTGTCATGAAACGAACAAAAAGTGATAAGAATTTGGGCCCTCTAAACATCCTGTCATGGATGAAGAAGGGTCTAGCAAGGCCCCACCCTGAGCTATCTATCTATCTATCTATCTATCTATCTATCTATCTATCTATCTACCTACCTACCTATCTATCTATCTATCAATGATTGTTTGGGAGTAAGAGAAACATTTCTTCAGTGGTGTAACAACTGGTAAAGTGTCCATGTACCAATAACCCTTCACTCTTTAAAATGATAAGGCCCTGAGTTAAGGAACTGGCATGGACAATAAATCACACTCCACTTTAAACATCACTGTAAATTGAATAAAATTTTATAGAAAGATGATGAAAATAAGAATGAAGCAAAAGTCTAGTGATAATATCAATTATTTGATATTTTCTTTGATTTGATTAAAATTAGAAATGTATAATATCATTCCTTGCTAGTTATGGGACCAATGGTTTTCTTTAAATTAGCTGTGATAGTCAGGAAGAGAATTTTCCACAGGAGCAAGGGGCAGAGGAGGCTGTTTACTCTCTGTAAAATATCACTGAAGCCATAAGTTACTGCTAGTTTTATTCCTGTGTCTTGTTCAAGTTAGTGCAAAAGAACAGAAAAAACAAAAACAACCAACCAAGCAAACAAACAAAAAACCCAATTTTCTTAATAATATGTAATTTTCAGGATTTAACTCATTTAGGTATCACTCTACCTGTAAAGTAGGTACAATTCATATTCTGATTTTTTAGATGAGACAGTGAGATCCAGAGAAACTAAGTTAGTCATGTTAACACATCGGCTGAATAGTAAAATAAGTGTCAACTGATGAAGTTTGGTCTCAGGGTCCCGGCCTTCTGGGCATCAAGCCTGTTACTGTTTTTTTCTAGATGGTAATTGTCTTAAAGTTTCTATTACTGTGACAAAACACCATGACCATAAAGCAAGTTGGAGGGTGAAAGGATTTATTTGGCTTACACTTCCACATAGCTATTCACCACTGAAGTCAGGACTGGAACTCCAATAGGGCAGGATTCTGGAGACAGGAGCTGATGCAGAGGCCATGGAGGGGTGCTGCTTTCTGGCCTTCTCCTCATGCTTTCCCAGCCTGCTAACCAATTGAATTCAGGACCACCAACCCAGGAATGGCACCACCTACAATGGCTGGACCTCCCCCCATCAATCACAAATTGAGAAAATTCCTTACAGCTGGAAGCATTTCCTCAACTGAGGCTCCTTTCTCTCTGATGACTCTAGCTTGTGTCAAGTTGACTCAAAATCAGCCAGGACAGTCACTATAGTTGAAATTCAACTGATGATTTGCAAACATAAATCTGATGAAATAAGCTGTAATTTCAAAAGTGGTCACCTTCAACTTCACAGAATGCCAGACAGTCAAAAGAAAAGCGGAGTTTTTCTGAGGAACTTTCCATCAACTAAGAAACAATTGCCTTCAAATAGAAAGCAAATAAGCATCCTTGTTAGAAGGTCTAATTCAGATACAGATTACATTTCATTCAAAAATGAAGTGACAGCCTAAGATTTCAGACTATTTTACTAATTTAACGAGGCATTTAGTAATGATGCAACTTTTAAAATATCAAATAGTGTTCCTGATATTTTTCTCTCTGAAGATTCCTTCAGCAATAAAGGCATCAAATCAGAATTAATTAGAAAGATGCTGGAGTTGTACACATTTGAGAAGATAACTGATTTTTCAAATAAATGTGTACACTCACGAGTTTGCACACACACACTCTTTTCAGAACAACTTATCTACCACAGTCACCTGGATGGGACTTGAACTCTTATATTTCAGCCCACTGTGCATAACAGATATAGAAGATAACCCCAAACAAGCATTTCGTGATATGTGTGTTGTGTGGTTAGTTTTGAAATCTGTAAAAAATAAAAATGTTTATAATAAGAATCATGGTATAAGGGAGGTAAAAACTGCAGCAGTATTTCAATAAAGCACGTCTAGCAAAAGTACATCTTTTATTCGGAGGATTTATTTGTTCAGAAAGCGGTAATTTTCATTTTAAACAAATGTGAAATTTCAACTATTTTTAGTGGTACAAAATTTTTGCAACCTTTGACTCAGCACCTCCTACTAAATACATCCTTTCAAAAGCGTGACACGCTGAAGGTCTGTCTGTTTTATTCAAACCAGCAATTAGAACCAGATGTCGCTGCACTTTATATTTAGACAGCACATTTCAATATAAAAAAAGAAAGAACACTCATGAAGGACAGGGAGAATCATTTATAAATGCAATTAAAGAATATTGTTTAGGCTTCTTCTCACTAATTTACCTGATTGCAAAGTAAAATTAAATGAATTCATATTTTAATGTGAAATTGGGCAGATGAGTAATGAATTTTTTTTAACTGTTTGCATGAGGAAAGAGAGGACGTCATGTCTACAACTGTTGTGTCAGATACATTTCTTGGTTAGTGTTAAACTTTTGCTGCACTATCTTCTATCTACTTTGTGAGCCAAATTTTAATTAATTTTAATGAAAACATAATGACGTCTTATCGAAGAACAACTTGAAATTAACCATATGCTATTTACAATAGTAAAGCTTGCAACATGGACATCAATGTCAAATACCATATGTTTCACCTCTAGTTTTAAATGTCTTTTTTTAGTTAGGAAAACAGTAGAAAAGAAATGTTCCTCCAGCCAACAATGCTTAAAGCATTCTGTATACTGGAGAAATGACTTGGCATGAAACACAAAATAAAAGTCATTCTTAAAGTTTGGTTGGAGTAGTTAAGCATTTAAAGACATTTCCACAGCAGTGAGATTTCTCAAATATGGTATTTGTGCTGACTAATACCGAATGGACCTTTTCAGAATGGATGCCAGTGGCTGGTGGCAGAGGGGGAGCTTGCTAACTTATATCAGAGAATCCTGCAGTGGTCTACTAACCTCTTGTCATAACAAATACACGAGATTGAGACATTCAGAGGTTTAGAAGGGATCATGTGAGTATTTGCTCACATAGTGGCAAATAGGCCTGCGTTCCATGGATATATGCCCCAAAGGCACTATTATATTCAAACACTCATCGGAAGACAAGGTTAGTAATTTTGCGTCTTTAATTACTTTGTTCATAATTCAAGTGCTCAATAAATCTTATAGCATTCTTTAGAGTTGCTATCCTGGGTGGGTTTCTTGTGGTAAAACACTTTGACCAAAAGCAACTTGTGGAGAAAAAAGTTTTATATCAGGGTACATTTCAGGTCACAGTACATAATTCAGGGATCTCAGGGGAGGAACTCGAGTAGGAATTGAAACAAAAACCATGTAAAAATGTTTTTTTTTTCTTTCCTCTCTTGCCTACTATGGCTTACTGAACTACTCTTCTTATATAGTCCAGACAGTACTATTTAGGCATACTATCCCCATCAGGGGTCTGGACCCTCTGATATCAATTAGCAATTAAGGAAATACCTCAACAAACATGCCCACAAGGCAATTTGACTGAGGCAACTCTCTGAGATTCTTTACAATAACTCTGCCATTTAATGTGAACTTAGAGTAAATAAACAGAGAAAGTTAACTCATCGACCTCAACAATCAATGGTTCCCATGCTGCTCTAAGGCAAACACTTACATATGGTTGAAATTTTGCATAAGTTGTGGTTATTTTCCTTTGTGTTTTCAAAAATGTGAAAATAATGATAACTATTATTTATGTAGAGTTTGTCAGATGACAGATAGTGCTCTATAAATGTACATATGTTTTCCCAATTAATCGCCATCATGTTTCTATGAGGAGTGATTATTTCTAGCTCATTTTTCCACATGAAAATATGGAGGATATAGAGGATCATTTGCTAATTTTTGGAGGGGCTTATAGCTATTAATAAATAAAGCCAAGATTCATTCAAACTCCACTTAATTTCAGAGACCTAAATTTTCCCTGAACTAAGGGTACCACAGAGGGAAGTAAAGACAGGTTACATAATGGAAGACAAACAGCAGCATGTGGCTAAAATGAGGTGGAGTTGGGGGATACTCAGGTGATAAAGGGGTGATCAGGTGCGGTGGTAAGAAGATAGAGATGAAGGGATGCAGTAGGACAGGGTTCACCACAACGAAAGGTCACATAAACAATTACTACTTAACTTGCCAGGTCCAAAACATAAAACATTTGGAAGGCAAGTATCTTACATTGCTAGATACTGCTCCTAGAAGCAAAGGGTAATTTAAAAAAAAAAAATCTCCTGCCAATTGTGAGATACATCCTTTAAAGAATTATTGGTAACAGAAGTCCCAAATTTATACAGGCTTTTGCCATAGCTAAAGACAGAACATACTTTGAATGAATGAGATAGAAAAAGACGAAGACGAAACTGCACTGGATGGGTCTTCCCTGCTGGGCAGCTTTCATAATGCTGGAAGGTACTATGCAGGCTGCAGATGGGATGTGTTCCACACATCTTGTACCCTACAGGGGAACCTATTGTGGCTGCTTAGCTAAAGTGCCATAGCATCAAACTATCATACAAATATGATGCCAGCTGTTGGAATCAATGATGGCTTCATGGCTGGAAACTATCAATGGAGCCATCGACGGGAAAGTTCAGAGAGTACTTACATTCAGGAAATTAAGTCTTGGTCTGCTTTCATGTTTAAACTTGACTTATGAGAGGCAACCAGGAAGATGCACTGGAAACAAACTTTTAGTAGATGCTCCATATAAGTCAAAGTTCGTGTTTACAGAAAGAAACAACCAATCCAATTATAGGAAAGGTCTCTATGATGGGCATGTCACGCTTTATTTGAAGTATGTATACATTAACTTGAATTAGATCCAAGGAACTGTCAGAATTAAAAGCCCCACCACATAAAGAAAAACATTTGAGTAACTAGCAATTTTTTAAAAAAAAAATATGATTGATTATATAATGATACCAGATCAAAGTGAATTTTCTGGTTTTAATGACGGCATTATGATGATGTATGATAGAAACACTGCGGTACTGTAGGGAAATGATGTGTCCTATTTGCAACTGTTAAATATTTCAGAAAGAAAAAATGTGAAGGAAGGCCTGAGGAATCCGAGAGACATACACAAAAACTGGGGCAAAACCGAGTAGCGTGCGGGTCAAGTTATAGAGCCATTTTCACTAGGGCTTTTGTAGTTTCTCTAAGTTTGAGGTTATTTTTACATAAAATTTTATTCTAACAAGGCTTTCCCAACAAACCGCAAAGCAACTTCTTAAGGGGGTTGATTATGTCCTGGTAACTATTTAAGCCCGGTCCTGAGAGAGTTGGGACAAGCTCTCTGCTCTCCATAACCTGGCTCCCGGCCAGCGTCATTAACGTCATGGTAAGCCTCCTAGCCGGAATCATTAATGTCACAGCAATCCTCCTGGCCAGCATCATTAATGTAATAGCAGTCGTCCAGATGAGGTGAAACGGCTCCAGAAATCTCCGCGAAGTGAAAGCAGTTCAATTGGAAAGCAAGCTTCATTTCTCCTCATTATTCCTCTGACAGAAAGCAGGAGCTAGGGTGGTTTTCTCTCTGCCTTTTGTCATGCTAACCCAATTAATGGCCTTGATCTTCATGTTGCGCATATAGGTTTTGTTTTCATTAGCTGTATAAATTCACATCACATTTCCTGTGTAAGCACAGTAACATCTATCGTCAAAATAACTTCCTTCAATCGCAATGCGATGCATCTAGGCTAAATTTCCAAAGTCTTGTTTGGAATTTAATTCACCAGAAATTAATAGTAATGCCATGGTATTAATATTTGTAATATTTTTTAAAAAATCGTTTTAAGTCTGTTAAGGATTTGATATTGAAAACCCATTGAAGTGATGATGATCATGATAATTTGAGGGAATCAGCAGCTATGTGTTTCCGTATTTCAATATTATGAGACATTATCTAGTAGTAAAATATCCTTAAATCAAAAAACCTTACACACATTCTCTATGTATCTATTGATGGACTCTTTCACTTCTATTTCATCTTGAATACAGAAAATGAAATATCCATTTTGTGTTTTCCTCCCACTTCACAAGGACGACTGCGATAGCACTGGTAGAACTGGACAATTAGCTTTGTTCACATAGGGCCAGTTCCTCTCCCTCTGTGAGGAACAAGTATATTGGGTTTATTCCTCTCTGATCCTGCTCCAAGGGGTAAGCACACTGGGGGCAGTACAGGTGTTTTCTAGAAGTAGTTCAGAAGACCTGGGTAATAATCACAGTTATTCTCTTTCTGATTCAATTCTTAACAGAAAGATAGAGGATAACTGTGATCATTATTGGAAATCCAAATGCTCTTTCCAGAAAAAAGAATGCACTGTAATGCCATCCCTGAGTTGTCCAACAGAAGACCAGCCTTCAAAAATCCCAACCATATTACCCAGTCTTATAGCCTAGATTTTATACTTTCAAGCTTATGAAATTTCTTTTTTCATATTCATATTATACTGAAGATTGAAAAAACCCTAAACTTCTGCTAGAGATATGTAGAGAGCCGTGTGGAGTCACACCTGATGGCTATGTGTAGAGAGCTGCGTGGAGTCGCACCTGATGGTGCTGGCTCCCGCCCTCCGTGATCCCGAAAGCGAGTGCTCTCTGTGATAATCAACTCCTAATATCAACTAGGCCTGATTTATCACGCAATGATTGTCAGCTGCTTGCATATGCGTAGACCTATGAGCAGTGCCCACTTGGCAATCCGGAATTGGTAGCCCATGCCTACTTAAGGGCTGGGAGAGGTTTGCCCTGGGAGAGAGGAAAAGAGAGAGAGAAAAAGAGAGAGAGGAAGAGAGTGAGAGTGAGTGAGTGAGAAAGAGAGAGAGAGAGAGAGAGAGAGAGAGAGAGAGAGAGAGAGAAATATTGTAAAAAGGTCCTGAATAAAACTGCTTAGCAAAAAGAGCTCCGGTGTTGTGGGACAAGGAGGACCGCGACAGAGATAGGCAATTAATAAAGCATTCACATTTCAAAATACAGAGTGCCCACTCACTTCGTGACTGATGGCTATATGGTCATTAGATTCAACGGTGACCATTAAAAATTTTAGTTCTTGGTCCCAGCACTTGGGAGGCAGAGGCAGGTAGATATCTGTGAGTTCGAGGCCAGCCTGGTCTACGAGAGCTACTCCAGGACAGCTAGGACTATTATACAGAGAAACCCTGTCTCAAAAAACATAACGAGAGGGAGAGAGAGAGAGAGAGAGAGAGAGAGAGAGAGAGAGAGAGAGAGAGAGAGAGAGAAAGAGAGAGACAGAGAGAGACAGAGAGAGAGACAGAGAGAGAGACAGAGAGAGAGACAGAGAAAGAGAAAGAGAAATTTTTAGTTCTGCCAAGGGAAGATGGAGACCATCATAAAAATCCATAGCTGGTCAAAATGCAGAGGACACCTGACCACGTGGCATCCATCTAAAATTGATACACCTATATGACAACCCTTACACCTTGGTCCATGAAATATCAGAGCAGAGGGGCTGAAAGATTGTAAAAAATGTCATTCTTTTCTTCTCAGAGAGCGTGGTTTGAACTTCTGAAATCATACAACACACTCTGCCCACAGCATCATGGAGAAGGTCCTGATTGATGAAGTCAGCAAGTAAAGAAATTAGACCAAAAAAAAAAAAAAAAAAAAAAAAAGAAATGGTCAAAAGGGCAATGGGGCTGCATCTCAGGTGCTCGGCTTGGGATAGATCTATTCAGTGAAGTGAGCTGAGCCATAGGAATTACATCTGCCACTAGAGACATTTGAGAGGCTGAGTGTTACTAAGAGAGTAAAAAATTTTCTTCAAATTTGTATTATGATGAAAGGAGACTAGCCTGGTAATGCTTCTAATATAATGGCAACAAAATCAATAAATATGAAATTAACCCAGAGCACTAAATTTTGGTAACCCCATTAGAATTTTAAATTAAGTTGAAATTTGATTTTTTTTTCTGTTGAGAGAACTATTTACTATATTATTTTCCTTAAGGAAACATTAGGAGCATTCTCCATCCTTTGACTGTACCAAAATTAATCCTGACTGACTTATAGTTTTCATGTTTTTTTCTTTCTTTGTGCACAAATTAATCTAAGCATCATCATTAAGTTTGAACTAGAAAAAAATCATAGTTAAGTGTTTAAAAGAGAGAATATTTAATGTATGGAATAGGTCTCCAGATAATATGAGAACTTAAAAACATGGTAAAATTAGGGGTAGCCAGTAGGGGGTAGTCTCTACTATGAAATTCCAGTGATGAGGGGAAGTTCCAACCACCATAGCTGCTGGAAGGCCATCAGTCACTCTCTGGGTCAGAGAAGGGATCCGCCTTTATCTACCTTTATTTTCCCCATCTCTAACACCTTCCATTTGCTAACCCTGAGAAAGAATCAGCTGGTTCAGTAGCTCAGGGCTGTGCACCTCTTGTACCCCATGCTACCCAGTAATACAAACTAGAAAAGGAAAGAAAAGTCACCTTCAAGAGAGGTCGACCTGTAGTCAGACACGAAGCTTGAAGATCAGAGACAGGAGAGGGGCCCAATGCCAGGGACTCTGACAAATCTTTCCCAAGAGAGTTCCAGTCAGCATAAGTAATATTATTCAGAAATCAAAGGCCCCAGAGTCTCAAAGGCTATCGTATGCTTTCTAAAGCGGAACACAAAATACACAAAGAGCACACTATTGTTTCTCATTTCTTTCTCCCAAAACATAAAAAGTAAAACCACTAGGGATTACATTTTCAATTTTTCAGATAATCCAGATTGCATTTATGCTGTTTCCCTCATCCCTCTTACCTGGAAACACTGTTCATCACATGACATTTCAGAACGATTGTTTCCACTCTGGTATTCCTGACATGTTCCCTTTCTTCACTACTCTAAAACTGGAATAGGGGGAGAAAAAAAGAAAAAAACCCTGCCAAACTGAAAACTAAAACAGCAACAACCTGTTTAGCACTGAGAATGCCAAGACCAGTAAGTCAGAATTGATTATTAATTACAGCTTTATGGAAAAGAGTTTATAAAATAAATAGAAAATTTAAAAATGTAGGCTCTCTTTTTTTCTTTCTTTACGATACTGATTCATTCATTACACGGCCAACTTAAGCGTTTTCCAAATCTTTCCATTCTATTTCCTTTTTCCAATTTAATTAAAATACAACTACATCATTGCCTTGCTCCTTCTCCTCTCTCTACCCTTCCCGGGCTCCTTCCATCTGTCTTTTAAATTCCAGACTCCTCTTCAACCATTGTTATATAGAGCTATAAATCATTAAATACATAAAGCAACCTGCTATCTCCATTCAATGTTGCTTGCACGGAAATGTTTTGGGGACACTTTGATCACTCTATATTGGATAACCAATTTGGAGGCTTATCCCTGGGAAAGCCTAATTCTCTCTCTCGAAACAGTTATGGGCTGTAACTCCTCAGCTGAAGGCGGGGCCTGTGAGATTTCCCTCATCTACACTGGGATGTCAGTTGTTAGGGGAATTATGAAATTCTTATTTAGGTATCCATGTTGTTAAGATTATATAGGTATAGTTTCCCTATCATAGCTAGAAGCAACAATCTCACAGCCGACTTCCCGGTCTTCCATCTTCTACAGTCCTCACTGTTCTTCTGCTGGGTATGACTCTTGCAGAATCTCTGACATAAGGGAACCTATTGCTCTTCTAGAGGATCTGAGTTCAGTCCCTAGTACCCATGTTGAGGAGCTTGCAACAGCCTGTAACTCCAGCTTCAGGCTTCATGTGGATATGTGTGTGTGTGTAAGTAGTTAATATACATGTGTAGATAAGTGTTTCTTTTGTGGAATAATAAGTTCATCTGGCATCTCTATTTCTGGTTTTTGAGAAACCTGCAGGCTGTTTCCAAAGTGGCTGCATTATTTTACATACTCACCAAGGGTGTATCAAAGTTCTTGTTCTCTATATTTATGATAGCGTTTGTTTTTATTTGTGTTCTTAATCATGATCATTCTGACTGGGTTAAGATGGAATTGTAAAATTATTTTAATTTGATTTTCCTGGTGTCTGAAGATACAGTGCACTTTAAAAAACATGTCTTAGACATTTGTATTTCTTTTGACAATTTTCTGTTCAATGCAATAGCCTATTTTTCATGAAGTTATTTATTCTATTAATATTTAAAAATTTTTGTATATTCTACACAGAAATTCTTTGTCAGACAAATAGCTGGAATTTTTCTCCTATTCAGTGGGAGGTCTATTAATTTCCTAAATATTTTTGAAGTGTTTGTCAATAAGATATTTTCCTAATTTCATTCTCAGCAATTTTTTATTGATCATACAAAGACCACTGTGCTTTATGTGCTTGTTTTACAAGACAAATATTTACTGAAAATGCTTATCAGATTCAAAAGTTTTCAGGTGGAATCTATATGATCTTCTAATGCAGAATCACGTCATCTTCAAATAGAAATAGTTTAACTTCTCTCTATCCAATTTTCATCTACTCTGTATTTCTCTTGTTTTATTACTCTAAATATTCAAGTGCTATGTTGTACAAGAGCTGAGAGAGTAAACATCCTATGTCATTACAGATTTTAGAATAAATGATCTCAATGTTCTCATTTAATATGCCATTGGTCATCTATGTTTCATATTGCATGTTTTGTTTGTTCTTAACTTTCTTCAGAAGTTTTGTCATAAAAGAATTTTGGACTTTGTCGAGTGCCCTTTTTATATCTATTTAGATATTTAATCCTTAAACCTATTAATATGATGTTTATTGACTCGATGATGTTGAACCAAACTTTTCATCCCTGAGAAGAAAGCACTTTCCAACTTCCTTCATGTTTTGCTGGCAAATCCCACCTCTCAGATTCTTCCCCAAGTTCCTCTCTTTCCCCCAAAGTCCCACCTATCTTCTCCTGGCTAGCTATTGGCCATTCAGCTCTTTATTAAATCAACCAGAGGGTACATTATGCAGGTCTAAAGCAGACATATTCACGCAATGTGCTCAAACATCTCGCAGGACACACCAACACAAACCAAGGAGGACAGTAAGACAGGCAACACCCAACCATCACACTCTGAAAATCCAGAGAGGAAACAGAAACCAAGGGATAAAAGACAGTCTCTTTGTCATCTGTCTACAGGAGGGCTCCTGATTTTTATTTTTTAAGCTAATCCAGCCACTTTGGTAAAAGTGTTTATCAGCTAGAGGAGTTTCCTAGTAGAACTTTTTATGACACTTACATAAGCTATCTTATCATCTGCGAGTAATAATATACTGACTTCTTCATTTCCAATTTGTATACCCTTGATCTCCTTTACTTGTCTTTTTCTCTACCAAAATCTTGAAGTACTGTATTGAATAGATTGACAAGAGTGGATGATCTTGTCTTGGTTCTTGATTTCAGTGGAATTTCTTTGTTTCTCTCCATTTAATTTGATGTTGGCTATAGGCTTGGTGTAAATTACCTTTATTATGTTTAGTTATATTCTTGTATTCCTAATCTCTCCAGGAGTTTATCATTAAGGACTGCTGGATTTTGTCAAAGGACTTTTCTACGTCTAATGAGATGATCACATGTTTTTTCTTCCAGTCTGTATCAATCCTATATTACACTTATTGGTTTTCATATATTGAACCATCTGTCCCTTTATCCCTGGGATGAAACCTACTTGATCATAGCAGAAGATCCTGGGTTCTGTTTACAAGTAGCATATTGAGTATTTTTGCATCTGTACTCTGAATGGAAATTGTTCTATTTATCTTTCTTTGTTGAAATCTCATGTGGTTTGGGTATGGTTCTATTTTGTGAAATAATTTGAGGAGTATTGCTATTAACTCTTCTTTGAAAGTCTGATAGAATCCTATGCTAAAACCATCTGACCCTGGGCTTTTTTGGTTAGGAGACTTTTGATGGCTGTTTCTATTTCTCTAAGGGTTATAGGCCTATTTAAATTGTTAATCTGACCTTGATTTAACTTTGGTAAGTGTTAGCTATCAAGAAAATCATATATTTCTTTTAGACTTTGCAGTTTGTTTGAAGTTCAAGTTTTTAAATTATAACCTTATGACTCTCCGGATTACCTTTGTTTTCATTTCTAATTTTGTTAATTTGGATATTCTCTCTGTCTTTTAGTGAGTTTGGGTAAAGGTTTGCCTACCTTGTTGATTTTCTCAAAGAATCAATTCTTTGTTTCACTGATTCTTTGTATTGTTCTCTTTGTTCATATTTTATTATTTTCAGTCCTCAGTTTGATATTTCTTGCTATCTACTCATCTTGGGTGTGCTTAGTTCTTTTTGTTCCAGAGCTTTCAAATATACTGTTAAGTTGCTAATATGAAATCTCTCCAGTTGTTTTTTATAGGTACTTAATGCTATAAACTTTCCTCTTAGCAGAATTTTTATCAAGTCCCATAAATTAAGGTATGCTCTATATACATTTTCATTGAATTCTAGATAGTCTCTGATTTCTTTATTTCCGTCTTGACCCATTTTTTCATACAGAAGAGAGTTGTTCAGGTTCCATGAGTTTGTAAGCTTTCTGTTGTTTCTATCATTCAGCTTTAATCCATGGTGGTCTGATTGAATGCAGTAAGTTATTTCAATTTTTTTTGTATCTGTCGAGACTTGCTTTGTGCCCTAGTATGTGGTCAATTTTAGAGAAAGTTCCATGAGGTGTTCTTTAGCATTTGGGTGAAATAATCTATAAATATGTTTTTAGGTTCATTTGGTTTAAAACTTCAGTTAGCTTCAGTGTTTCCCTGTTTCATTTTTGTCTGGATGATAAGAGTGGGGTATTGAAGCAACCTACGATAAGTGTGTGATGGTCAATATGTGATTCAAGCTGTAGTTGTGTTTCTTTTACAAACTTGGGTGCCCTTGTGTTTGGGGCATAGATGTTCTGAAATGTCCTATTAGTGGATTTTTCTTTTGATGAATATGTAGTGTCTTTAGTTATCTTTTTTGATTAGTTTTGGTTTGAAGTCTCCTTTATTAGACATTAAAATGGATATGCCAGCTTGCTTAGAATATGCTTTTCTAACCTTTACCATGAGGTAATATCTATTCTTATTGTTGAGGTGTTTTTTTTTTTTTTTTGGTAGAGGGATAGATTATGTTTTTGCATCCTATTAGTTTTTGTCCATTTATTGGGGAATTGAGACTATTTGGTATTGAGAGATATCAATGACCTATGAATATTGATCCTGTTATTTTGTTGTCCATGCTGATGGGTGGCCTTTGAACTGGGTTTTTTCCTCCTTCTATACCTATTACTCTTATGTTTGGTCTTTTCATAGGTTCCCAGATTTCCTCGATGTTTTGTATCAGAAGATTTTAGATTTAACAATTTTTGACAGCTGTATTCATTTCTTCTATCATATCTTCAAAGCCTGAGATTCTCTCTTACGTATCTTGTATTCTGTTGTGAAATTTGCCTCTGTAGTTCTTGTTTAGATTCCTAATTTTTTCATTTTCAGGATTCTCTCAGTTTGTGTTTTACTTGTTGATTCTATTTTCAATTTTATGTCTTGAATAGTTTTATTTATTTTCCTACATTGTTTGCATTTTCTGGATTTTTTAAAAAAATATATACTTAGTTATTTCCTCTTGAAGGACCTCTATAATATCATAAATGTTGTTTTAAGGTCTTGATTTTGTGCTTCAGCTATGTTGGGATAATCAGGGTCTGCAGTGTTAGGACAGCTGGGCTCTAGTTGAGACATGCTGCCCTGGCTGATGTTAATTTCTGTCTTTCTTTTTTTTTATGTTTGCAACTAGGCATCAAGGTTTGGGATGATTAAAAGGCTAGGTTTTTGATTTTTGGGTTTGTCTTTGTTGGGTGTCTTCTGTTTCCTCTCTGGGTTTTGGAGAATGTAATGGCTGTGTGTTTTCCTGGCCTGTTCAGGTAGTGTATTCATGGGGAACAATCTGTTGGGGATGAGGCCAAAAAGGAAAGGGAGATCAGAGCAGTTTTCCAGCCAGAGAGCTGGGTTTGTGACAGGTGAGACTGGATCTCAAGAGCAGCAAGCCTGCTTGTTGCCCTGGAGTAGTGGCTTGGGTTAGCAGGGAATGCCTGCTGGAGTAGGGGTTTGGAACTAAGTAACAAGTGGATGGAGGGAGGTTTGGAGGGAATTGTTTGTGGGGTCCACAGGTGATGTAAGCAGGGATGAGGGAAGGCTTTAGATGGTATTATGTTATAGGCATTCGGTGGAGACTGGGGAATTAGGTCTAGGGTAACAGTGAGAGATACCTGTGGATGGTTTTCCTGATTTTCTGGCAGGCATGGCCTGTGGTTTAGCTGGGGGTGCGTGCTAGAGTTGGGGGCTAGGATACAGTGATGAGTGAGGGAAAAGGCATTAGAAGGCAATGGTCTGGGATGCACAGGAATGGCCTGCAGCTGATTTTCCATTGCCGTGCTAGGGACAACCCTGGGGGGATTAGATCCGGAAGAACAGACCTACCTGGCCTTCTGGCAAGTATGGCCTGTGGTGTTATTGTTTTTTTTTTTACTGTTGTGTCTTTTTCTGGTTTTTGTATCTGAGTTACACTTGTATTACAGAATGATTTTGGCAGAGTTCTTCAATTTTCTATTTTATTTAATGTTTAGTGATGTGTCAATATTACATGAATTTATACCTCCCCAAATAGATACTTTTCAGAAAATTATTTTTACAAAGCAAAAGTGAGAACATCAGCACAGCCAGTAATAAAGACCATTCCTTATATTAAAGAGGAGTATCAACTTACACTAACCCACTTTAATATAGTCAGTAGCTCCACCTAGCCAGCTTTAATTTAAGTAATATTAAAATTAAAATCCTCTGAAAAGTATCTTTGCCCCTATTCTTCTTGCCATTCAGTAATATCTATGTGGGTGTAACTATGGGTAGATGCTATAAAGATGATGAAATATTTTAATAGATTTTTTTTGGTTTCATGATTAACTGATGAAAAACTGAAGTGTTACCCTTCTTAAATGTAATCAAGAAAAGATTAGTTTTGATTAGCCATTGAATAAGTCCAGAAACATAATCAGATACTTGCCTGTTTTGTCAACCTCTGATTTAGAATCTTTATTGCAGATGAATGGCCTTAATCTACTAACAAATAGGATACCTGATTTAAGTAGAATGTGAACAAAATGGTTTGCTTTGAAAAGTTTTCATATGTCTTATGCAAATATATGAGCTAAAATCACCCTAATGATCTATTACATACAGATGATATAAATTTGATATGGGAAAAAATTCGGTGCTCTAATGTAAACCATTTACATACAATTCCTCCCCTCTCTCTATCATTACACTTTGTTCCCAACTTAAAGTGACTTCAGCAACAGCAATGACAACACTGATTCACTTAAGATTCCAGTATGTGCATGAGTATAGTATCTTCTACTGGAGCATGGGTAGTCTTAGGGACTTATCCCTAAAATAAACTGACTCTACCTCCCCGGAACCCATAAATTTCTAATAGCTCATCAGCTAGGGTTGGGATTTCGTGAGCCTCTCCTTGATCCATTCTACAATTTGGGTTAGCTTAATCTTGCATGGTTCTTATCCATGCATTCCAGCCATGTAAGTTCATGTGAATAACTGTGCTGTTGTGTTTAGCAAATACTGTTTCGCTACAGGTATCCATTCTTTCTGGCTCTTGTAATGTTCTCTGCTTTCATAATGATCCCTGAGTCTTGAGAAGAGAGAGTATAGTACAGACATCCCATTTAAAGCAGAGCACACACTCAGTGTCTTACTCTGAATTTTAGTTTGTTACTGATCTCTGTACTGTCATCTACTGCAAAAAGAAGATTTTCTAATGAGGGTTGGGAGATGCACTAATCTATAGGTGTAAAAGTAAAGACCTAGGGGGCTGTTTATTGCTTAGCAAAATAATAGTACCAGGTTATCACTTGAGGCCCATGACAACCAACTACAGGTTTTGAATAAGGAAACGATGCAAGGCATGTGTTCCCTCTAGTGCAGCAGGTTTTAAATCCAATCATAAAGTGTTTGCTTACTCCCACATTTGTGCTACCAGTGGGCATATTTGGCAAATTCAGTTGTTACCATGAGATAAAAATAATTTCAGCTTCATTCTATAGTATTTTTATTATCCTGTAATATTTTCAATGTTGGTTTATATCTAGCTCTTTCCAATTTTCCTCAGGACTTTTTCATTCAACGTGTTTATTCCAGTTCCTCTTCTGTGAGCCACTCATACTAGAGTCTTCCTACCTGTCCCCAGATTTATCATCTAAGGAAATACTGAATTAAATCTTATTATTCCATATTGCCTACTGATAAACCCACTACCAGTCACAAAGATGTTTTTTGATTCTTTGGTTTGCTGTTCAAACTCTAGTTCTCTCCATTTTTTATCCATGAGTCAGGGTTGAGCCTCTAATAGATACCAGTCTTCTGAGTGTAGATTTAGTGCCAGGATCACATCCACTCTTAATTCCATAGTATAGTATGGTGAACTTCTTTACTAATAACCACTCAGTTGTAAACTTAAAATTTCAATAATGCAAGAAATATGCAATGTGTACTTGTAGGAGAAATTATTTGATGTGGGGGTGTTCTAATAGTTCTTCAGAATACAGTTAATATATTCAAAATAGTTCATTAGTAGCACAGCTTTTAAAATTACAGCAAACCTGTCATTTCTTTAGAACTGTTCAATTTTATATAAGTAGATAGTGAATCACTAAAATTACTATAGAAAAAGAAGCAAGGTTTAAATGTTCTCTTTTATTATAGCCTTGGGGAAAGACAAGGGAGAGAACAGACAGTAGATTCTGTCCAATTTTCCTGAGATATGCATTTCAAATGACCTTTACCCATGTGATTCGTAAGTACTCTCCACATATATATGAGTGAATATATTTTTGCTAATCATACTTACTTAACTGCATGCACTAACTCATTCAAAGTCCTCTAATATCTGCTCTCACAAGACATAGAATAGGTTCAGGGCTTACACATTTTAACACCCATGGCCTTCATTCATATCTTCCCCAATAAAACCTATGCTGAGTTAGCAATTTGTTATTGTAGCTATGGAAAATGACAACTGGAGAAAAGAAATTCATGATTTCATGACCTGTCCCCATCAATGTCCAAAGATACTAAAACAAGTCAATGAACTTGTGACAGTGTGAGAAAGGAGATTCTAAGAATATTATACCCAGGAGAAAGAACCTACAAAACTAGGAGTTCAGAAGCTTGAATATGTCTCTCGGTTCAGCAAGGCTAAGTGAGCTGGAAGGACTTGCCCCACCCACAGCACTTGAAAATTCAAATCTCAGTAGCATATTAATTTTGATGATATGAATATATTCTGTGAATCTTAACAGAATACATTTTTGAGTTGAAAGTCTTATCATTAATTACTATTTATCCTCAAAGACAATCTAATTTTAATTGCTTAAATGGTTCTCTGATGGACTGGAGAAGTAGATCAGTAAGTAAAGGGCTTGTCACACAAGCATGTGGTCCTGCGTTCCATCACAATAATCCATAAATATATATGGGTGTATTCTCTCTCCACAAGTTCAGTGATCATCAAGGATGTAGGACTGGAAAGATTATAAAAGGCAAAGGTGGTATATGACTGCAAGGAAACAGTGTTTTCAAGACACAACCTAGAGATACTATGTCAGCCGACACAGCACCTATGTAAGCTAAAACCAGAAAAAAAAATCACACCATGGAGGGAGGCATGAAGTTTCTCTCCCAGCTATGTGCATTTTTCTTTAAGGTAGATCCTGCTAGGTTCATCACTCTCCTTCCATCATCCATATCCAAAAGAGTTATGGGCAACATGAATTAGACTTTATGGGTTTAAAAAAAAGATAAAAAAGCATCGTGGAGTTGGGTAGGTAGAGTAGGTAGGTAGGAGTGGATTGGGCAGGTATTGAGGGTAAATATGACAAATAGGGTCTATGAAAATTTTGAAGAATTAATAAAAATATTATTATAAAACATGGTTTTGGGAAAATATGACTGTAATTTGAACATTGAGAAGATGGAGACAGGTAGGTTTCTCGGGCTCACCAGTCAGGCAGCCTACACTACTCCTCAAGACCTATAGGCTCCAGTTAGAGAATTTTTTTGACAAAACAAAGTTAACAGCTCCTGAGAAACAATACCTAATGTTAAACTTTGGCCTCCGCATATATGCACACACACATACATACACACATATACACGCACACATACATACACACATATACATACACACACCATTTTTCAGTGTTTGTTGTAGGCAAATATGGCCATACGATTAAGCTTTGACCAACAAGATGGAACTTTTTTATATAGAAACATATTTTATGCTTGCAGCAACCAGTCCTAAAAGAAAATACAGATGTATCATTAATTTCTTCTTCATGCATTCCTCTATTCTCCTGTCTGAAATATCACAGCACTTGTTTGGATAAAGAAAATGAGGCTAGCATTGTAGCATTATTAGATCACTGAGATAAGATATTTACTTCATTAAACAGAGCTCCCATATCATACTAAAAAACAGAAAAGTGTTTTAATTTATATGCCTAATATTTACATTGAGAGAGATTAGGATTTGGTGGGCACATGTTGAGATTTATAAATTCTTACATCCTGGAACAAGAAATTACAGGACTACATGAACAGTGTAAAAGCAAAATTATCTTATTAAGGAAGAAATCACTCTCAGGCAAAGAGATAGGCTAGACCTTAGAAGAGTCAGAAACTTCTGGCTCCACAATCAGAAAAGGTTTGTGACATTTTTTTTGGACCACTTGCATATCACACCCTTTTTCTGAGCATGCTCCACTTTGCTAGCTGTAGTCCTAGGTAACAGGGGAGGAGTCTTTTACATCTCTTCCATTTATTTCTTTCACATATCAGCATAAGGAAGGAAAGAAATCCGAAGTATTACTCATTTTTCTATAGCTTACATCACTTTTTAGACCTTTACAACTTGTATTTAGACACCTTCAAACACTTTCTAAAACCTTCACAACCTATCTGTGCTTTCACACGCTCACACCTTTTCAATTTATTTACTTATTTACTATGAGACAGAGATGGTTGATTACTGAGAGCAGTTAATGAAAAACAAGTTTCTTTAAATAGTAAAGTAAGAGCACAAAATTACTTTGTAATGTGCTTTATGAGCTTATTCCGTAAAGAATGAAGTCTATTAGTGATGGAGGAAGGTCATAGGTTAGAACATAGGTGGGTGGAGTAAACAGAACAGAATGCTGGGAGGAAGAAGAAGTGAGCTCAGATGCCATGCCGCTCATCTCCAGGGCAGACGCAATGGAGAAAGCTGCCAGGTCAGACATGCTGAATCTTTCCTGGTAAGACTGGTGCTACACAGATTACTAAAGACAGTCTAGGCAAGATGTGAGAATTAGCCATTAAGAGGCTAGAACTAATGGGCCAAGCAGTGTTTAAAAGAGTACAGTTTGTGTGTTGTTATTTCCGGGCATAAGCTAGCCAGGTGACCGGGAGCTGGGTGGCAGGAACGCAGCCCGCATCTCCCACAACATATTAGCAAGAAGAACTGTGTTTGTCTTTCTCAACAAGAGATCTAGTAGCTATAGAAAAAGCAAGGCCTGATTTTTGCATATGAAATGAACTAACATGGCAACAGCCTTGCAGAAGGAGCTAGTTTGCTTGCCATTGACAAACAGAGAAAAATATAGCTAACTGTCAACTCAGGAATTATAGTCCAAATAGCCTATGTATTAAGTAAAATGACAGAGACTTATTGTTACCTGGGTGGTCACTCTAGACACCTGTGGTCTGGATGGCTTCATTGGGGGCAGAAGTACAGAGTAGAATCAGTCTTTGTCTTCCAGGACCAAAGGATCTGAGAGACTTTCTTATTGTGAAGGAGGAACTTGGGTAACTGGTGTACATAGTCTAGCCTAGGCAAAGTTGGGCAATCAATTCTCTAGTGTCCTGCTTGTTCACAGTTTGAGCATGATCCAAGCAGTGGGTACAGCATGGGACAGTCTCACCCAGAGGTTAGCATTACCACAATCCAGGTAGAGTCTTCTTCTTTGGAGACCTAAGATTTGGCACTGGGAGCTATCATTTCTGTCTGTCATGGGAAACTTTTTCTTCAAGTATTTTAAATCTCATATTCAGCAGGTCTCTGATAAGTTTGAAGATCATCTATTAACAATACCCAAGTTAAACAACTTTTGCTTGTCTTTAGTTATTTGTTTTAGGCTTAACCTTGAAAACACACACAAGAAGTTAAATAAATCTTGTCATACATAAGTGTTTACACATTAGTAGCTTTTATAAGATTGGAATTTTATAGCTTTACTTTTGTGAAGTTTGAGCCTTAAAACATTGAGCCTGGATACCCCAATGTTGCAGATAGACCTTGGGTGACTATCCAGGCAGACAGATGTCTCTGTCATTTCTACAGTTTTAGAAGTGACTTGTACTGTACTTCCTGTTTCCTCAGACACTCTTATATTCTTGTAGGGTCTTCAAGGAAGTTGAAGAATACATAGTTATAGTTAAAGTTTTTCTTAGTTATGAGAGAAAGTAAATTATGTACAAAACTTTGGACTCACAAAGATAAGATAAATAATGGAGTATTTTCTTTGAATTTGCCAAAAACAAATGGATAGAACATTGTCAATGTAATCTTTACTTGACATCTGTTTTTATTCTATCTTTTAGCACCAAAATAAAACTTTAAACCATAAATGGAGTTCATAGAGAGACTGGGAACTTTACAAAACCATAAATACAGTCCACAAAAAAAATATTAATTTTTTTTTATTCTTTCATGGTACACCATTATAAAATAAAACAATTTCTTGTATGGCTCTGTTAACCAAATAACTAAAACTTAACAAACTAAATAAAGACAAAGAGACTGGACAAAAAGATAAAACTTAATAAAGTTATCAAAAACAAAGAGGCTAGATACATCTCCAGTCAGTTACTGTTAACCTGAGAAGACATTAGGAACTTATAAACCTTATTTATCAACTCTACTTTATCAAACATACGTTCTTTCTTACCTAAATTTTTAGAAGCCTTGTATTGAATAGTTTTTGAGACATAACTATTTATATATACACCTCTAAGTCAGGTACTGTGACCCTGAGTATATCTTTAAAACCTTAGGAATTTATCATTGTACAAAAACCTGTTTTAATCCAAAATATTAAAGGACTGCTGTTGTCTTTCTCTGAAAAGTAGACACAATGATAAACCAAGGACTCAGTAGGACCTAAGAAGTTATATAAGTGCTGCCTTTCTTGCTTTATAGCATTTAGTCATCTTCAAATGGTGATGAAGTCACACGCCATGTAACATTTTTTTAACCTTAGTAAAGATGGCTGTCAGCCATATTTTTGCTTTCATCCTAATGGAGGAGGGTCACATGGTTGCTATTTTAAAACATTTGTTTTCCTAAACAAGAGTTGAATTCAAGTTACATATACAGTAAGTCAATCTGTTCTTTAAACAAGACTTGAATTATATACATAATATGTTGTAGCGATTAATATTATCCATATGTAGATTTTTTTAAACTATAAGCCTTTTACTACAAGTTTTAAACTAACTTTTTGCTACAGATTTTACAGATATTCTAACCACACCCAAGGAGATCTTAAAAACCCCAAGATAAAGAGTGTTTAAATAATGTCTTTAAAGAGTTTCTGAAAGTAGAGTCAGATAAATCAAAGATATGAAAATTTTTCAAGAACTGAAAAACCTCAGAGCTAAGAAAGCTTTGGAAGTGTAGGTCAGAGCAAGTTTAGACATAAAAGATTTGAGATCATTTGTTTGCACAGTGACAGAAGTTGTTACCATAAAAGAGATTCTGAAAATCAAGTATACCATTTTTTTGGCCATGAGTTGTACTCATGCCAAGCCATTTGCAGTATGACAGCAAGAATTTAATAAAATTTCTGAGTCTGTGGAGGAAGGGAGAAAGGGTCACAAAATAACTTACACAGCAGGGAGTTTCTGTAAGCTCCAGAGGGTGTAGATAGGGAGAACTGCCACATAGTGGGTGCTCTCCAGCACAGAAGGGGCTCCAGGAGCCAGAGAGAGGACACATACTGAGTAGGCAAGGATAGGTAAATGTTTAGAGCAGATGGAGGGAAAAAGTGGGTGGCAGAAGCCAGCAGAAACAAATGATCTATACATACCTTCAGAAAGTCAAATCAGCAGCTTGGTCCAGAGGATGAGTCCTTTGGATAAGAACTCATATATGACAATTGTTATAATTTAAAAACAGTGCCAAACATTGTAGTTTAGCAGTGACAAGGACGAGTCGCACTTTTCAATAAACTCTCATGTTGGGGGTTTATTGCTGAAAACAGGAGAGGGTTGGAAGGGAGAGGTGCAAAAAGCCTGCCTGCCACTTCAGAGGAGTGACAAGAAAAGGAGGGGGAACAGGAAGAGCTCTCTTTTAAAGGGGGCTTAGTCCATGCTCACAGAGACTGTGCAAGACACTGAGGCAGGTTAGCCTTATGCCTGAAATGCTAGCAAGTGCATGCTGTTAGGGAGTGGTTGTAGTTGGTGATGTATTTTGCTACATTCGCAAGGGCAGGTCAGCATAATACCTTAATGCTAACATCAATTCCATGGTTTTGTAGGAGCCAGTCATGATAATCTAAATATGAACAGATCACCCAAAGGAAGTTCTTTACCTCCAACCATTATCACCTGCCAGAGTAGGACTCAGCCATCGACAAGTTTAATGGAAGCCTGAATCTCAGTAGTTTACCCTGAAGCAATATCTGGTTGCAGGAAAGACCATAAACTAAGATTACCTGAGCACCACCCAAGAACAGACCATCCAAAGGAAATGCCTAATGTTCCAGCCACTGTAGATAGAATCACCTGCCAGTACACACTCACCAGGACACCCCTAGACAAATTTCAGCCAATCAGAGGTTGTGAACATCAGAAACCTCTCACTCCCACCTTAACTACTATAAAATCCCAACTCTAACTGAGCTCGGGGCTCTCCGTTTATTCCAATACATTGGATATGCAGAGACAGAGTTTGCAAACTTGCATAAAATAAAGATTCTTTGCTTTTACATACAAGACTCGGTATCCTTGTTGGCTTCTAGGGGACTTCGTGGATTTGGGCACAACATTTGGGGGCTCATCTGGCATCCCCCAAGGCCACTGGAACTACCACCCATAGAGCCTTCAACCAGCCCGTAAGTTTTCTGAGTTATGTTTCATGTCTCATGTCTGTGTCTCATGTCTTTCTGTAAGTGGGCCCAGGAACTGTAAGAGCCTGTAGACAATCTAGGTGGGCACATGAAGAGATCACAGGAAGGGTACCTGGAGGAGACGTCCCCAGGGCCCTTCTACAGAGGGTGGTTCCCTCTGGTGAGACACGAGGGTAGCAGTCTCAGTTTTGTAGAGAGACACGCGGGTAGCAGTCTCAGTTCTGTATAGAGATATGCAGGATACATGTCTCGGTTTGGTAGATAGATGGGCAGGTCGTACCTGCAAAATAGTTTGAGGTTGTCTTCTTTGGTTTGGTTTGGTGCCTGTTCATTGTCCTGTGTGTCTGTGTGTTACTGTGTTTTTGGTTTTTTTTTTTTTTGTCCTGACTTACACTGACACCGATGATATAGGACAGACTCAAATCACAACTTTTTTTACTTTGATATTGGGATAACATACAGGACTTCAGAGATAGGGCCATAAGCAAAGGGGTATATTTTCCTAAAATGGATAAGACAAATAACCTCTATCCGCTGTCTTAAATATTTCATGAAAAGGAGTCAGCCTTGGCCCCAAGCACGAGGCTGCAGGGCAGTGTGCTTGTGTGGATGGGTGGCTGAACTATGCAGCTTTGTTGTTGCAATGTAGCAAGGCTGCCAGCCACAGTTGTAGGGGGCAGATGTACCCCAATAGGATTTCAAACACAGAACAGAGAAACTGGGGTTAATTGCTATGGCTGGAGAGGTTAACAATCTTTTCCCCCCATGCTGCATACCATCCTGCTCCATCCCATGCTGGTGGATAAGTTCCCTCCACCAGCCCTGGGCGCTGCATGCCTCAACTTCTGCTCAAACTTGACCAAGGTTTGGCTCCTTGGATCAAGGACTCTGGCTATAGGTGTTGCTGCAATGGCCACTTTGTGACTCTATAGCCACATTTCCCTCCCCCAGAGCTGCTCTGATCATTCAGATCCAATGTGTTATAAATATCTGTCATCATATATATGGGTTACAAATTATTATTGGTTAATGTATGAAAAAAAAACGTACTGTTGGTCTCAAATGCTTCACGCTGGTACAGGATTTTATGAGATACAAATTTAAAGGTTTTTTGTTATAGTATATGCATGTTTCTGTTCTTGTTTAAAATATTGTAGCCATACAATATATCATATGCAACAGAAAGAAACCACAAGAAAGACTTCCGTAAGAGTTTTTGTGTTGTCTAAAAAAGTTATAAAAGGTCAAAAGGGATGTAAACTATGTTTGCTGTGGTTTCTCATAATGCAAATACTAAATATGTTTGTTTTGTTAAAGAGTTTGTCTGTGTAAGTTTTCTTGCAAGCGTGGAGCTGAGACAGAAACGGTCTGGCTATTTTTGCTGTCTCTGCCGCCATCACTGCTGAGGCCACATTTACGGGCCTGACTTCAGAAATTTATCACTGGCCGGGCGGTGGTGGCGCACGCCTTTAATCCCAGCACTTGGGAGGCAGAGGCAGGCGGATCTCTGTGAGTTCGAGACCAGCCTGGTCTACAAGAGATAGTTCCAGGACAGGCTCCAAAACAACAGAGAAACCCTGTCTCGAAAAACCAAAAAAAAAAAGAAATTTATCACTGAGCTCTGATTACTAAATTTGGGTTAGAAAAAAATCAGATGACTTTTTGGTATAAATAATGTTAAAACTTCTATATGCTGTTTTTTTATTGAACATCTGGCTCTAGAATTGGATTATGACTCTTTCTTTGTTAGATCCATGTTTTATTTTAAACATGGGTAATTTTAAAGAAACCATAAGACATCATTCCATTTTAAATTTTGGATTGCTATTTTACTAGAGTTAAAAAAGTGAATGCCACACTATTTCACTGTCATCTTGATTAAAGGTGACCACGTGGAGTGGGCCTAACAAATCTCCAAGATAGTTTGGATTGGGAGAGATTTTTGCATGATGACTCATGTCCCTTTCAAAAAACAAGGTTTAAAATATATATTATAGGATTTAAAGTATTAATGCTGCAGCTCAATGTTTTTATACTCAAATGTACCTTGCTCTGCCAGCTAGACTTTGTTAATTTAAGAGTCACCCAGGTGATAATGGTTATAAAGACATAAAGGGATCATAGGAAACAACTGAGGTTTACAAATGTATGGCAGGACTAGAGTCCCAAAGAATGTGCAGTTGCAACAATGGACATTAATAGTTTTAGGGATGCCAGTGCCAGGTGATAGTCATCAGAAGTACTAGCTACAGTAAAATGGAGCAGACTAAGATCTAAAAGACAGGTTATACATATGCTCTCAAGGGTGGGACCAAAGAAGTATTTTATTTTTGATATTCCTGATACTGCAGAAAGACATTTAAGAAATTTTAATTTTTTAGAAAAAAAATTAAATAAGTTTATAAGGCTATGAGACATCTGTGCTATAAAATGTTTTATATTATGTTTATATTGTTAATATTTGAACTTAAAATGAAAGGCTAAAAATTAGGGTCAGAGACATAAACACCAAAAGCTAACCAGAAACGGAAATGTGTATTTCTTGTGATGCAGAAGACAATGACTTAAGCAGTTTGATAGAGGGATTGGAACAGCGTCCAAATCCATGAATCTCAATCTTTTGGAGCTTGTACAGGGGTAGTCTGGGACCACTTGCAGGTCAGATGTTTTTTACTTGAGATTCACAACACAGGCAAAACTGCACTTGTAAAATAACAACAGGAAAAATTCTGTAATGGGAGGATCACTCTAACATGGAAAACTATATTAAAAGGTAAAAGCATTAAAATATTAACTAATGGTTTAAAAATATATTTCCTTGTTCAAGGTCTCTTCAGGCTTAAAAATGTATGCTTAGCCTCCTTGTCTTTGCTAACTTTGTTGGGTTTAAGCTATTTGGATAAACTGAGTCATAAATTTTGGCATTGATACTAAGAGGTTTGGACCTCCTCTTCTGGGGAAAGAATGTTGTTTCTATGTCAATCACTCCGGGGTAATTAGAGATTCCATGGCCTTGTTAATGATAGAGAACAGAACACTCACAGGAAAGCTGGATGAAAACTTGCTCAACTAGTCTCTATTGTGCCCAAGTTGAGATCCCCAGAAAGACCACCAATGAAATCCAGTCAAGTCCAGAATGCAAAAGCAAGGTTTACTCAACACATTCTCAAGCCAGCCTGGGGGCTTGACCACTGCCCGATGCAGTGCAGTAGGGAAGAGACCCCCTCATCATTTGGGGTTGACATTATATAGGCAAAAAACCGCAAGCCAGGTTTACTCAGGATCAAGGGGATTAGTTTTGCTGAGTACAGGCTATGGACTACTTCTATATATTCTCTTTCTCTTTTAAGCAGCTACTTCTGCTTCTGTGCATTTCCCCCTGCCCTCCCCCTGAGTAGTTTTTTCTGCTCCTGTCTAGACCACAAAGCTGGGTATTGACGGGGGCTAGCTGCTAGGGGCAGTTGGTCTG
Source organism: Chionomys nivalis (assembly GCF_950005125.1). Taxonomy (NCBI): domain Eukaryota; kingdom Metazoa; phylum Chordata; class Mammalia; order Rodentia; family Cricetidae; genus Chionomys; species Chionomys nivalis. The sequence continues at coordinate 38,344,393 of NC_080107.1, read as the reverse complement.
AACTTTTACGAAGGTTCCTGTTTCCAGCTAATTCTTGATGCTTCAAAGTTTCTTAAAGTTTTCTATGTCCTTACAGTCTCTTTGGTTAACAACCTTACTTTCAGCTCTAACAGGCTCCTAATGATCTTGCTTCTTCATATCAACACACAGATGGCTTTTGTTTGAGAACCAGTCAATACTGTTCGACTGATGGTATTGAGGTTCCAGTATCACCCCCTTGAGCCCCTGGACAGACAGGACCCATGATTGAGTCCTGTCATTGGTACTTGTAAATGGGGGGAAATGTAGGGCCCAGGGCTGCTTTCACAGGTTAACTGGGACACACCTGCCAAGATGGGTTCTATAGACCAGCAGATCAACTGATATATAAGTTGATATAGATCAACTGTGTCTCAGTTCGCCCTAGGACAATGCTAGCTCTTAGACTCCCTCCTGTTCCCATTTTACTCTGGGACTGTTCCTTGCCTCTGCAGGAGACAGCATTAACAGCTAGATGTAAACTTGTTCTGTGTTTACCCTCGGAATGACTAATGCAGTATCTTTATTAGCTTTAATTCAAAATCATTACAGAGTGTGGAGTTCTAGTCTTGCAAAAGCTGCTAACTTATTATAGACTGTTAGGAAATACAAGTCAGTCATCTTTAAAGTACTGATATAATTAGTTACAGGAATAGCCTTATTTAGTTCCCTGTATATGTTTTCAAAGTTAAAGTTAAAACAAATAATGAGAAACATAGTTTTCTAATTAGACATTCTTAGGCAGCCCTCATACTTCAGAGATCTGTGGAATACGGCAATTAAAATAATGACTAGAAAGTTTATTATACTAGACAGAGACTCCGAGATCTTAGCAGTAACCCAAGGTCTCCAAAGAAGTTTATGAGACACTATGATGTCTCCACCTGGATTACGATGATGCTGATCACTGGGCGAGTTGCCCCAGTGCAACACCTACTGTCAGGACCCGGTTCAGATTGTGGACAAACATCACGACCTTGGAGAATTGATTGCACCACTTTTGCCTAGACAAAATAAGGTCAGTCTTTACCATGTTCCTCTTCCACAAATAAAAGAAAAAATTCATGGGCCTGGCTTCAACAGTAATGCTGCGGCCAGTGCAGCCCGGATAGCCAAGACTGGCAGGGGGTGCCGGGATTGAGACATGGAAGCTTCTTTTCAGGTGGAAGAACAGCAACCTTTATTTTGCCCAGCAACCTTTTATACCTCTACTCCTTCTGTGGAGACCCACCGGCCAGAAAGAACATAAACATCCTTGTCAATTACAGACCACAAGGAAGTTCTGCTGTCAGGGGGAGTGAGGGCAGCTGGATCACAACAAGTAAGACTGCTGTTCTGGATATTTCTGCCTCCAGTGCTATGGAAACTTGGGTATGACTAACTGTATATGGACTCTGGTCCCTGTCATTTTTAATAGATTCAGAAACTATTTGGTCTCCTTCTGAGATCTCCGATAGTATTAATGGCTAGGGCAGTTATAATGTCAGTTTAACAGCAAAAGATATCCAGATTCTTCCACAAAGCTATAGCCAACTTGTTAACTCATTATAAAGCTACCATACATGGTTCTCTGGACAGCAGAAAAATATACATGCTTCTAACCAAATTCTGTAGTTTTTGAAAGGACTCAGATGTATGAGTCTATTCCTTCTGTTTACAGATGCCTGTTATCTGCTCTTTTTCTACAATATGGGTTTTTCTTTAAGTAAATAAAATTTAATTTCTATTCCTAGTTTAAACTTATCTCAATAGGTTTCCACTTGGCTGGCAGATGCTATCTAAGCATCAGCTGCTGACTACAACCTGCTCTGAATGGCAGCAAGCCATGGACTTCCTGAGAGCTGCTGTGGGCCAATCCAGCTGATATAAACATTCCCTGTCCCTTCAACAGAGTCTGATGAGTGTCATATTGCCTGAATTTTCTCCCTACCTTTGGCTAGCCTTTCAACCTCCTTGGGCCCTGATAAAAATGCCCCAATGTCACCTGGAAGTAGTTGCAGAAAGGAACACATTTTCCCATGTTCCTTGCCCAGAATAGGTTGAAAGCTGAGACAAAGGGGAACTCCCTGGCATGAGGGACAAAATAGTTACCTATGGTGCCTGTTGATATGCCAGAAAAATAGGTCCAAAGTAGTCAATTAATGGGTTTAACTTAATTAGTTCTTAAGTCCCAATAATACCTTCTTAAAACTATGGACAAGCAGGACCCAAGATTTGGTCCTGTTATTGCTGCTTGTGAAGGGGGAAATGTAGGAGCCAGCCATGATAGGCTAAATATGAACAGAAACACCCAAAGGAAGTTCTTTACTTCCAACCATTATCGCCTGCCAGAGTAGGACTCAGCCATCAATAAGTTTATTGGAAGCCTGAGTCTCAGTAGTTTACCCTGAAGCAATATCTGGTTTCAGAAAGGACCATAAACTAAGATTACCTGAGTACCACCCAAGAACAGATCATCAAAAAAAAAAAAAAAAAAAAGCCTAATGTTCCAACTGCTGTAGATAGGATCACCTGCCAGCACACACTCACCAGGACACCCCTAGACAAATTTCAGTCAATCAGGGGTCCTGAACATCAGAAACCCCTCACCTCCACCTTTACTACTATAAAAACCCAACTCTAACTGAGCTTGGGACTCTCCTTTTATTCCAATACATTGGACTTGCAGAGATGTAACATGAAGGGGGGCCTGTTTGTTGGGGTTTTGTTTGTCCCGCCCAGTACCCCACAACTGTTTAACCCCAAAGAAAATCACACATAGGTCTCCCTAAATTATAAGATGATCGGGCCATTAGCTCTAGCCTCTCACTGGCTAACTCTCACATATTGATTAACCCATTTTTCTGATATATGTTAGCCATGTGGCTCAGTACCTTTTTCAGTGGGACAGATCACATCCTGCTGCTTAGGTGATCTGGGCAGGAGTGGGAAGAATCAACTTCCTCCTTCCCAGAATTCTCCTGTTCTCATGAGATCATTTCTACTTCCTGTCTGGTTTTCCCACCTATACTTCCTGCCTGGCCAATCAGCGTTTATTTAAAACATGATTGACAGATTACAGACAATTCTCCTGCATCAAGGAGAGACCGAGTTTGCAAACTTGCATAAAATAAAGGCACTTTGCTTTTACATACGGAACTCCGTCTCCTTGTTGGCTTTTGAGGGATTTTGCAGATTTGGCATAACAGTTTCAGCACCAGGTGAATGAAAAAAAATGAGTACATGACTGATCCTAGGTATCAGCTGAGAAAAGGTTTCCTGTGGATATGAGGGGGAATTCAGCAAGAGGCAATGATTCAGGCTGAGAATTCAGACTGTACATGGCTAGCAGACTGAACTGAGCCATGAGTCTGGATAGTAAGAGAGGAAAAGAAGAAAGAGGGGCTCCAGAAGGTCAGGAGTAAGTCTGGAGACCAAGAGGCCAAAATAAATTTAATTTAATTTTTTAAAAATCCAAGGAAAATCATTTTTCAAAGTAGTAAATAGATATCTCTCAAGAGTCAAAATTCATGTTACTGACTGGTTTGGTCAGCCTGAGCAAACTAAATTTGAAAGATTGTCAGATATAATAGTTTGATTATGATTTGTACCCTGGATTTACAGGAGTTTAATCCCTAAAGTCACCTGTAGATGCTATTAAGAACTTTAATCCTACTGTGTTTAGAGGTAGAGATAACATCACTGTATTACAGAGTTCAAGGCCACAGAAAAAGACCACGGACTCACCACAATTCAAATTATAATTAAATGAATTTATTAATTACTGTTATCATGGCAACAGCCTTAAAGCTAAACCAAAGGCATATCACCCAGAAGAGGCTAGGGGAAGGGTTTTTAAATGTAGGGGCCACAACTATCTCATTTCTATGGAATTTGTGACTGATTGAGAACTTTTACTGCCCTCAGCTTCTCTCACCCCAAGTTACACAACAATAAGCAGATTCACAAAAGTCAGAGAAGTTAATTACCTCACAGCCATCACATCATTCATTCGTGCTTCTCTCAGAAGTAACACAGTTCTGTGGAGAATGAAGGCTGCTAGGAGCTCATCTTTTAGGAATTCAGTGCAAGGGTCAATGGGTACAAAAGGGATTGGGTTTGGTTGCTTGGTGCAACCATCACAACTAGGGTAGAGACAAGTTAAACACTCTTAGATTAAAAACCAAGATATCTAAGATGCATAAAAGTGCTTGCTTTCATTATTACATGGTGTAGTCCCAGCGCACCATGAAGTTTGGACCTTGAACCTCAGGAATTATGAGTACCAAGTATCTTCATTCTAGAGTGCCTAGGGAATTTTGTTAAAGAAGGAAACAAGCAAACAAACTGGTAATACAGTAAGTACCTTCTACTTTTTCAAGCCTTTACTAAATCTTTACCACCTTTCTCATCCTATCTTTTCCTTCTTTTCATGTATTCCTTGCTTGCCATTTCTTTTTAGATGTTATTTGTTTGGAGAACAAAGCTCACAGTCATTTTCAAAGAGATCTGTCCTGCGTGCTGCTGTTTTGTCAACCTGACACAACAATTGTCAAAGAAAAAAGTTAAATTTTTTTCCAGTATCACTAACTGTAGCTAGACTTACCTAAATTAAGGGGAAAGAAGAAGAAAAGGGAGAGAAAGAAAAGAGGGGAGAAAGTTGTAGCGTCTGCATTTTATCCCTAAAACTATAGATAACTTTTTCAAAGTTATTTTAAAGAGCCAGAGCTTTTATAAGTACAATCTAGAGACTGAAATAGGTCAAATATTTTCCTAAGTTTGGTGCACACTGAAGTACCAGGACACAACGAGGGGCAACAGGAAACTTGATTTGATTCTGTTCAAATTTCAGAAAGATATCAGTAACAATCACAAGAGCCTTTCTAGTGAGTAATGGCAGTTCCCACTCAAATCATTACCTTTGTCTTTCTCAAATTCTTTAAAATCATCACTGTGGGGCTGAGAAGTTTTTAGAAAACAAAACAAAAGGCTGTTTTTGTTAACTTTTTAAACATTAACAAAGAAAATGAGCTTCCAGCTAGCATTGGTTTGGAAGTAGAAAGTGGAATCTTTTACTTCACCCAAGTGAATTCAGTGTATTCCAGAGAGTGTCCTGGTTTGGTCTTGTGGCTGTTGTTGTTTTTCAACTTGAAATAAACTAGAGTTATCTGGTAAAAAAAACAATGATAATTGGGGGAAAATGCTTCTGTCAAACTACCTGAAGGCAAGGCACTTTCTGTCCTGCAATCAATCAAGGGTACTTTCTTGATTATAATTCTGCCCCTGGGCAGGTGGTCAGTAAAAAGGTAAGAAAACAGGCTGAGCAAACCATGTAGAGGAAGCCAGCAATTAGAGTTTCTTCCTAGCCTCTGCTTTAATTCCCTCTTCCAGGTTCCGACTTTGGATTCCCGCCTGCCTTTCCCCTATAATGAACTATAAACTGTAATTTGACAGAAGCCCTTTCTTCCCCAAGCTGCTTTTGATAGTGGTGTTTGTTCACTGCAGTAAAAGCATAGCTAAACACACACACACAGGTTATAGTAAAATCTGGGAATATTATGAGTATATTTTATAAGTGCTTGAAAATTAAGACCATTAATGTTTTAATATGTAATATTGTAAGGTATTTTCTTCATTTCTAAAGAAATAACTCTGGAGAATTGGGGATTTATTTTTTTTATGCATTTTCTGAGTCAGTGATATAAAATTACCGGATCTTTAAGTAATATGAAATAGTTTTATAGTTTAACACTTGAAAAACAGCGCTCACCAAACACCTGAGTAACTGAGGCATTTTCTATACCGTAAACCTTAATCTTAAATTGTAAAATCAGCGACTGGCATTGAAACACTTTTTGTATCTCTAGTTCTAGCAAGTCTCCTCATTAGTACGTGAAAAGTTGAAGGAAAACTAATTTTGCAACCTCTTGAAAATATTTCTAAGATCTAGGAAGCGAGTATTGAGAATATTTTCCTGAAAACAGTAGTTGAAGAAAACGTCTTCAGGGGATTGTTATCTATCCAAGAGCTTTACAAGAAGAAACATATAATGAATTAGATGTATATTTTATCAACAAAGAAAAAATACATTTTGAAGGGAACAGAATTGTTTAATCCTTGGGTTATGACAATGCATTAACATGAGAGCCATTTACTGTTCACATCTTCTCAAAATAGGAATCGTTGTTCTTCTACACCTGTGTAGTATATTCTGTTGAAAATTTATATCTGCTCTGTATTTAGAGACAAAGTTGGTTTTGTGTTGTCAGTTGTTGGAAATAAGTTCAAGGCTGCCAAGAAAGAGGCATGCCAACTGAAACGTTCTGAACTAGGCATATTTTAATCTTGAGCTCAGAAGAGCAAACATACCATGGTGACAAGAGTGCTTTCATTTATTCTAACTCAGGGGTAGCTGTCTTTACCCCATTGCCTGGAGTATGGCCTCACAGTCTTTTTCAACTGGCTCCTCTAGAAAGAAGTGTCCCATAGGAAATGAAGGGGGGAAGGGAAGAGTCATGGTTCAAGGCCATCATATTCCTAGAGTAGAGCACTCAGACTTCGTATTTACCAATGTCACACTGAGAAGGAAGGATAAAAACATTTCAAAATGAAAATTTTACAAGATGGGGAAGATAAAAAGATTTTAATCCGTTATCCTCAACACGTTTTATAGTAATTGATAAAAAAGACTTATACCAACTATTTCTTAAACAATGTAAAACAACTCTCATCTCAAAGGTGAGGGAGATAGTTTATTGTTAAGTCAAAACCAGAGTGACCTGAGCTCAGGAACACAAGTTTGGACTTCTCCAAATTCCATCTTCTAACGAGGAAGCAGTTCTGACTGACTGGAGTACCCGGTAGGCAGACAGAGAAGAAGAGGGGTTTCACATGACTAGGCAGTAAAAATGGTGAGCTTTCAAGAAGGCTGCTTCCTTCCCACCCTCCTTATTGGAGACAAAAGCTGACAGATTGAAGCAAAGTCTTTGTAGGGTAATTTTTTTTTCTCTCACCAATAGGCCTTCAAAACTTGTGGAAGAGCTCAGCAAGTTTGAGGCCAGATTAGGACATGTCTATGCAACAGTTGTGGACCAATCTCTCTTCAAACTGACGAGCCCTCAGTTAGGGAACACTCTTCAGACTTAAAATTCTCGAGAAGAGACTAGATTGTTTGTTTGTTTGTTTTTTTCTTCTTCTGTTTTAGTTCCCCTTATCCCCTGCCCCTAACCTGCAGAGGGTCATTTTCTCTGGGTTGTCTTCTGCATGTGTTTCTTCACCCACACTAAATGTTAATTCTGTCTGTTGCTGTTCAGTGCTGTTGTAGATTCCTCTGCTGCTATGCTGCACCCAAGGTTTTTCCTGACTTTTAATTTTTTGATTGGCAGAGAAAACTAACCAGATCAAGACCCCTAGATTGTATCATTTTCATAAAGTGTTTAATGTTATTGAGCAAAGAAACTCACGAATCAAGACACTGTTGCAAACAGCAGAGAGGTGGAGTTCGGCAAAGCAGAGACACCTCAGCTACAGGTCTCAGGTGTTCCCTCGTACCATGCTTACCTTTCAAGTTGATGGAAGCTAGTATTCTGCTAAGTTAATACATTACAAAGGGTTTTCATCTGTTAACCACAGGATGCTACCCCCAACACAGGAGTGGGTAGAAAATGGCTATCCAGTAGGCTGAAGATAGGCCAAGATAACAAGTAATGAGGGACCCGCGGCATCCCAGCCTCTCTCCACATCAGTGCACCTCCAGTCAGACAACTAGCCTTGGCAGACAAAGCTCCTTTCCACAGATTCTCACTCAGAGTGGAAAGCATACCGATAACCCAGGTGAAAACTTTATTTTTTTAACAGCTATTAGTGTTCTGTATAATAAATATAAATGTGATGCGTACAAATTTGTCTCAATCGACATATTGATATGTATTTATTAGTAATATATTTCTTATAGATCATCACATAATGAAAGGAATTGTATTTTAGATAGTTTCCTCAAGTCAGTAAAACCATCTTTTTCATCTCTCCTAGACGGGAAAACAACCAATTTCCAATCAACACTATCAGCAAAATTCTAGGAAAGAGAAAGAAGAGGAATAAAAAGATTTACCATCTGCCCTTTTATTCAACACCTTCTCTGTGAGGCCAAGACTGTGCGGCCCAAGCAACAGTCTGAGACCTTAGCTAAATAGCAATTCAAGAGGGCTATTCCTACATCTCCTAGGGTGAACAAGTCTTATTCACATAAAGAAATCTGTACGTCCTCTCTCAGCCATGATGTGAACCATGGATGTCAACCACACCAAAACCATGATGAAAAGTGTAGACTTTGCTGTAGATTGTAATGTTCATTAATTTTGTAATACATCATGAGGTAGTGTTAAAATATTGAAGTTTATAAATACGAGCTCCTGTTAGCATGTATTAAATTTTGTTAGAATATTTATAACTTATTGCTTTTAACATTAGTTGTCAAGCCACTTTATAGAATTAGGTATAATTTTAATGAAGAGAGATTTCAGAGTGTTCTAAAAGTCCTTCACTCTTTTCTAAAACTGTTATTAAGGAAACAGTGTGAAGTCAAGGATCCTAACACAGCCCTAAGCTCACAGCTCAGTTACGAAAACAGAAGAAGGATTTGCATACAGCATTTTATTATTCAGGAGGTAGATCCCTTGGACTCAGGAAACAAAGTGCTGTCAGTACCATCATTCTGCTGCCAGAGTCACTACTTATGTGTGGTGCAATGAGGAAGAAGGTGCTGGGACCAGGGTGGGAGAAACTTTCTCAGGCAGCTCTAATGTTCCCTAAAGTAAAACTCGCAAACAGTAAGTTCCTTAAAGGCAGGAATTTCATTTAATCTCTCTATGTTGATATCCCCAACATAGTTTTAGCACATTATATCACAAACATAGACAACTATACACTGTCAGGTTTTGCTGAGTAACAATAAATTCACAAGGCATAATAGTTCAATGGCAACATTTTGCAAGATAATCCCACTTGTTTGATAACCTGACTAAAAGAAACACAAATTCATTTGTTCTAATCTTAATAAATAATATTTACTCATCACACAGCCACCTACCACATAGTGTGCACATGTGTCTTTCTGTGTCTGTAGTATGTGTGTGTGCGTCTTAAAAAGGGGAATATCAAGGCTTAAGAAAGTTTCATCAGAGTTTCTAGAGGTTTCAGCAGTAAGCTTATAGAAATCTAAATAGAATCTATAGTCATTAGTTAATTGTGGTGGTTTGAATAAGAATGGCCTCCAATAGGATCATATATTTGAATCCGTAGTCACTAGGGAGTAGCACTACTTGTGAGGGATTAGGTATGGTATTATAGGAGTAGCCATAGCCTCGTGTTAAAGGAACTATATCACTGCAGGTGGACTTTGGGATGTCAAAAGCCTAAGCCAATCCCAGCACCTCTTTTCTCCTGCTGCCTGCAGATCTGAATGTAGAACTCTTAGCTTCTGCTCAAGCACCATGTCTGCCTATGTGCTACCATGCTCTCTGCCATGGAGAAAATGGACTAAACCTCAGAAAATATAAGCAAGTGTAGTAAGAGGCTACTTGTTCATTTCCTGGCTACCCAGACTTCCAAAATCACCACACAGAAACTCTATTAATTAAAGCATTGCCTGGCCTCTTAGCGCTAGATTCTTTTTGGCTAGCTCTTGCATATTAAATTAACCCATTTCTATATATTTTACCATGAGGCTCATGGCCTACTGGCAAGGTTTCAGCTGGCAGCTCGCATCTTGCCCCTCTGGTGGCTATGGCTACATGATGTCTCTTGACTCCACCTTTTTTCTATCAGCATTCAGTTTAGTTTTCCCTGCCTACGTCTACTCTGTCCTATCACAGGCCAATGCAGATTCTTTATTCATTAACCAATAAAAGCAACACATAGACAGAAGGACTTCCTACATCAAGCAAGGCCCAATTGAATGCTTTCTTTTATACAAGCTTTCTTGGTCATGATGTCTCTTCACAGCAATAGAACACTAAGACAATAAGGAACCTAAACCAATTTCTGAGAAGCAACAGGAGAAGGGGGTAGTGGTACTGAATGTCACAGGTTAGAAATCACAGCCATAGTGCTGAGTCTATTTCTAGAAAGGTCAGGAGATGGCTAAATAAGGAACAGGTAGATGGATGGACTATAGATATAGATGACTGAGCTGGAAGATGGACAGAAGGAAGTTAAGTAGTAGGCTTATCAACAGTGGTGACTGAGTTGAACTAAAGTCCCAGGGACAATGGGAAATTCTTTGCCTGCCCTTAATATATGGGCTGTCAAATGGCAGGTCAGTAGGGGTTATTGCCATCATCTCCACCTCTTTATGGTGTCCAGGTAAGTGTATTATAGCCTTTCCTCAATCTGGAGATCCAATAACTTCCTGAGCTTTCTTTTCCTGATAAAATTTTAATTAGCTCGAAACCTGCCTTGTCTGCAAGGTCCTTAGCTGTGGAACAGTTTCCTGCCATTTCACTAAGGCTACCAACCCAGAGCAGTGAGTCCCTGACCAGAGGGCAGACCTCAAGGTCCCCGCCAGGGAAAGCGGGCCCCTGCTGCTGGGGCTGCAGTCTCTGCTGTGATCTGCTGGACCTGCTCTGCCTGCGCCCTACTTCCATTAGTCCCTGGCTCATTGGGGCATCCAGGAGTTCCTGTGTAGGTGCCGAGAAGTTTCATCGGGACGGGTGAGTGTGTGCTATCCTGGGGCGGACTGTCCCGGTAGAGAGCACAACCCCCCCCCCCCAGCTCCTGCTGCAGGGCTTGCGCTCCTACACACCCGCCCCCACCCCCACCCCCAAACCTGCCTTGTCTGCAAGGTCCTTAGCTGTGGAACAGTTTCCTGCCATTTCACTAAGGCTACCAACCCAGAGCAGTGAGTTCTTGACTAGAGGGCAGGCCTCAAGGTCCCCGCCAGCGAAAGCTGGCCCCTGCTGCTGGGGCTGCAGTCTCTGATGTGATCTGCTGGACCTGCTCTGCCTGCGCCCTACTTCCATTAGTCCCTGGCTCATTGGGGCATCCAGGAGTTCCTGTGTAGGTGCCAAGAAGTTTCATCGGGACGGGAAAAGATGGGCAGGCGCCAATGCAAGAATTCCCCCAACAACTTGAAAGGCAACGTGACATCACCAGGATCCAGGAATCCCGAAATGAGAAGTCTAAACCCTAATACAGAAGAATTAGAAGAATTCGACTCAAAAGTGAATTTTATGAAAATAATAGAGGACCTTAAACAGGAGGTGAAAAACTGCCACAACCAATTAGAGATTACAAACAAAAAGGTAGAGGAAATGAATAAATATCTCAAAGATACCCAAGAAAACCAAGAGAAACAAGAAAAAGTAATCAAACAGGTAAGGGAAACGGTTCAAGACTTGAAGAACGAAGTGGAAGTAATAAAGAAAACACAAACCGAGGGAAGGATGGAGATGGAAAATTTGAATAAACGAACAGGAACTACAGAGACAAGTACCACCAACAGATTACAAGAGATAGAAGAAAGAATCTCAGACACTGAAGATACCATAGAGAAAATAAACACTCTCATCAAAGAAAACAGCATAACCAACAAATTCTCATCACAAAACATTCAGGAAATCTGGGACACAATAAAAAGACCAAACCTAAGAATAATAGGGATAGAAGAAGGAGAAGAAGTACAGCTCAATGGTCCAGAAAATATATTTAATAAAATTATAGAAGAAAACTTTCCCAACCTTAAGAAAGATATTCCTTTGAAGGTCCAAGAAGCATACAGAACACCAAATCGACTGGATCAAAAAAAAACATCTCCTCGTCATATAATAATCAAAACACAAAACATACAGAATAAAGAAAGAATATTAAGAGCTGCAAAGGAAAAAGGTCAAGTTACCTATAAAGGTAAACCTATCAGACTTACACCTGATTTCTCTATGGAAACCATGAAAGCCAGAAGGTCCTGGATAGATATACTGCAGAAACTACGAGACCATGGATGCAAGCCCAGACTACTATACCCAGCCAAGCTTTCGTTCACTATAAATGGAGAAAACAAAGTTTTCCAGGATAAAAACAAATTTAAACAATATGTAGCCACAAATCCAGCCCTTCAGAAAGTAATTGAAGGAAAATCACAAACCAAGGAGTCCAACAATGCCCACAATAACTCAGACATCTAAAGACCCTTCACCAGCACAACTTGAAGAAGGGAAACACACAAACTCTACTACCAAAGGAAAGAAAGAAAGAAAGGAAAAATGACCGGAGTTAACAACCACTGGTCATTAATATCACTTAATATCAATGGACTCAACTCACCTATAAAGAGGCACAGGCTAAGAGATTGGATACGAAAACAGGATCCAACATTCTGCTGCTTACAAGAAACACACCTCAACCACAAAGACAGACATCTACTCAGAGTAAAGGGCTGGGAAAAGGTTTATCAAGCAAACGGACCTAAGAAACAAGCAGGTGTGGCCATACTAATTTCTAAGAAAGTTGACTTCAAACTAAAATCAATCAAAAGAGATGGAGATGGACATTTTTTACTCATAACAGGAACAATTCACCAGGATGAAATCTCAATCCTGAATATATATGCCCCTAATATAAAAGCACCCACTTATGTAAAAGAAACGTTACTAAAACTCAAGGCAGTCATCAAACCACACACACTAATAGTAGGAGATTTCAACACTCCTCTCTCACCAATGGACAGGTCAATCAAACAGAAACCTAACAGAGAAATAAGAGGATTAAGGGAGGTAATGAATCAAATGGACTTAACAGACATCTATAGAACATTCCACCCAAATAGGAAAGAATATACCTTCTTCTCTGCAGCTCATGGAACCTTCTCGAAAATAGACCACATACTCGGTAACAAAGCAAACTTACACAGTTACAAAAAAATATCGGTAACCACCTGTGTCTTATCAGATCACCATGGATTAAAGTTAGAATTCAACAACAAGGCTATCCCCAGAAAGCCTATGAACTCATGGAAACTGGACAGTCAACTACTGAACCTCACCTGGATCAAGGAAGAAATAAAGAAAGAAATTAAAGTCTTTCTTGAATTCAATGAAAACGAAGACTCAACATACTCAAACCTATGGGACACTATGAAAGCAGTGCTAAGAGGAAAATTCATAGCATTAAGTGCCCACTTAAAGAAAACGGAGAAAGCACACATTGGAGACTTAATAGCCCACCTGAAAGCTTTAGAAAAAAAAGAAGCAGACTCACCTAGGAGAAGTAGAAGACTGGAAATAATCAAATTGAGGGCTGAAATCAACAAAATAGAAACACAGAAAACAATCCAAAGAATCAATGAAACAAAAAGCTGGTTCATGGAGAAAATCAATAAGATTGATAAACCCCTATCCAAACTAATCAAACGGCGGAGAGAGAATACGCAAATTAACAAAATCAGAAACGAAAAGGGAGACATAACCACAGACTCAGAGGAAATTCAGAGAATCATTAGATCTTACTACAAAAATCTGTATGCCACAAAATTGGAAAATGTTATAGAAATGGACACTTTTTTAGATAAGTACCATATACCAAAGTTAAACCAGGACCAGGTGAACAATCTAAATAGACCTGTTAGTCGCGAAGAATTAGAAGTTGTTATAAAAAACCTCCCCACCAAAAAAAGCCCAGGTCCAGATGGCTTCAATGCAGAATTCTACCAGAACTTCCAAGAAGACCTAATACCTATACTCCTTAATGTATTTCACAATATTGAAACAGAGAAGTCATTGCCAAATTCCTTTTATGAAGCTGAAGTTACTCTGATACCAAAACCACACAAAGACACAACCAAGAAAGAGAACTACAGGCCAATCTCACTCATGAACATCGACGCAAAAATACTCAATAAAATACTGGCAAACCGAATCCAAGAACACATCAGAAAAATTATCCATTATGATCAAGTAGGCTTCATCCCAGAGATGCAGGGCTGGTTCAACATACGAAAATCTATCAATGTAATCCATCATATAAATAAACTGAAAGAAAAAAACCATATGATCATTTCATTAGATGCTGAAAAAGCATTTGACAAAATTCAACATCCCTTTATGATAAAGGTCTTAGAGAGATTAGGAATACAAGGGTCGTTCCTAACTATAATAAAAGCTATTTATAGCAAGCCGTCAGCTAACATCAAATTAAATGGAGAGAAACTCAAAGCTATTCCACTAAAATCAGGAACACGACAAGGTTGTCCACTCTCTCCATACCTCTTTAATATAGTGCTTGAAATTCTAGCAATAGCAATAAGACAACATAAGGGGATCAAAGGGATTCAAATCGGAAAGGAAGAAGTTAAACTTTCATTATTTGCAGACGATATGATAGTGTACATAAGCGACCCCAAAAACTCCAGCAAAGAACTCCTTCAGCTGATAAACACCTTTAGTAGCGTTGCAGGATACAAGATCAATTCCAAAAAATCAGTTGCCCTCCTATACACAAAGGATAAGGAAGCAGAGATGGAAATCAGAGAAGCATCACCCTTCACGATAGCCACAAATAGCATAAAATATCTTGGGGTAACCCTAACCAAGGAAGTAAAGGATCTATTTGACAAGAACTTTAAGTCAATGAAGAAAGAAATTGAGGAGGATACCAGAAAATGGAAGGATCTCCCTTGCTCTTGGATAGGGAGGATCAACATAGTAAAAATGGCAATTCTACCAAGGGCAATTTATAGATTCAATGCAATCCCCATTAAAATCCCATCAAAATTCTTCACAGATCTTGAGAGGACAATAATCAACTTTATATGGAGAAACAAAAAACCCAGGATAGCCAAAACAATCTTATATAATAAAGGATCGTCTGGAGGCATTACCATCCCTGACCTCAAACTCTATTACAGAGCCTCAGTATTGAAAACAGTTTGGTATTGGCATAAAAACAGAGAAGTCGACCAATGGAACCGAGTAGAAGACCCTGATTTTAACCCACAAACTTATGAACACCTAATTTTTGATAAAGGAGCTAAAAGTATTCAATGGAAAAAAGAGAGCATCTTCAACAAATGGTGCTGGCAGAACTGGTTGTCAACGTGTAGAAGAATGAAAATAGATCCGTATCTATCACCATGCACAAAACTCAAGTCCAAATGGATTAAAGACCTCAATATTAGTCTGAACACACTGAACCTGATAGAAGAAAAAGTTGGAAGTACTCTACAACATATGGGTACAGGAGATCACTTCCTACGTTTATCCCCAGCAGCACAGACATTAAGGGCAACATTGAATAAATGGGACCTCCTGAAACTGAGTAGCTTCTGTAAAGCAAAGGACACTGTCACTAAGACAAAAAGGCAACCCACTGACTGGGAGAAGATCTTCACCAACCCTGCAACAGACAAAGGTCTGATCACCAAAATATATAAAGAACTCAAGAAACTAAACTTTAAAATGCTAATGAACCCAATAAAAAAATGGGGCACTGATCTGAACAGAGAATTCTCAACAGAAGAAATTCAAATGGCCAAAAGACACCTAAGGTCATGCTCAACCTCCTTAGCGATAAGGGAAATGCAAATTAAAACAACTTTGAGATACCATCTTACACCTGTCAGAATGGCTAAAATCAAGAACACCAATGATAGCCTTTGCTGGAGAGGTTGTGGAGAAAGAGGCACACTCATTCATTGCTGGTGGGAATGCAAACTTGTGCAACCACTTTGGAAATCAGTGTGGCGATTTCTCAGGAAATTTGGGATCAACCTACCCCAAGATCCAGTAATACCACTATTGGGAATATACCCAAGAGATGCCACATCAAATGACAAAAGTATCTGTTCAACTATGTTCATAGCAGCATTGTTTGTAATAGCCAAAACCTGGAAACAACCTAGATGCCCTTCAATGGAGGAATGGATGAAGAAAGTGTGGAATATATACATATTAGAGTACTACTCAGCAGTAAAAAACAATGACTTCTCGAATTTTGCGTGCAAATGGATGGAAATAGAAAACACTATCCTGAGTGAGGTATCCCAGACTCAAAAAGAGGAACATGGGATGTACTCACTCATAATCGGTTTCTAGCCATAAAATAAAAGACATTAAGCATATAATGTGTGATCCTATAGAAGCTAAATAAGAAAGTGAACCCAAAGAAAATCATATAGTCATCCGCATGGAGAGGGGGAAGTAGACAAGATTCCAGGGCAAAAACTGGGAACTTGCGGGTGAGGTGGCATGGGGCAAAGGGGAAATGGGATGAGAAATATGAGAAGGGGAGGATGGGAGGAGTTCGGAGGATTGGGATGGTTGGGATATAGGAAGGATGGATACGGGAGCAGCGAAGTATATATCCTATCTAAGGGAGCCATCTTAGGGTTGGCAAGAGACTTGACTCTTGAGGGGTTCGCAGGTGTCCAGGAATATGTCCCCAGCTGGTACCTTGGGCAACTAAGGAGAGGGAACCTGAAATGACCCTATCCTATACTGATGAATATCTTGCATATCACCTTAGAACCTTCATCTGGCGATGGATCGAGGTAGAGACAGAGTCTCAATTTGGAGCAACGGTCTGAGCTCTTAAGGTCCAAATGAGGAGCAGAAGGAGGGAGAACATGAGCAAAAAATCATGACCACGAGGGATGCACCCACCCACTGTGACAGTGGAACTGATTTATTGGGAGCCCACCAAGGCCAGCTGGTCTGGGACTGAATAAGCATGGGTTGATTCTGGACTCTCTGAGCATGGCGGTCAATGAAGACTGATGAGAAGCCAAGGACAATGGCACTAGGTTTCGATCCTAATACATGAACTGGCTTTGTGGGAGCTTAACCTGTTTGGACGCTCACCTTTCTGGACGTAGATAGAAGGACCTTGGTCTTCCCGCAGGGCAGGGAATTTGGACTGCTCTTCAGTAACGAGAGGGAGGGGGAATGGAGTGGGGGGAGGAGAAGAGGAGTGGGGATAGGGGGAGGGAAGTGGGGGGAGGGCAATATTTGGGAGGAGGGGAGGGAAATGGGAAATGGGGAGCAGGTGGAAATTTTAATTAAAAAAGAATAAAAATAAATAAATAAGTAAAAAAAAATTTTAATTAGCTCATCTGCCTCTACAGTACTAATTTACTCCAATAAATTTGAAGGGTAACACACTTTTTACTTGCTCAAAAATATGTCATTTATCAATTACTGCATTAATGGTACTAGATTTATAGTTCTCTTCACATGCCCTCCAAGTCATCTACTATCCTCAAAATGGGATCAAAAATTACTTATAAAATGCTATCTTTCAAAGAATGGCACAGGTAAGAAAAAAAGTTGCTGTTTACACAACTTGGAGTAATTTAGAGCAAGGAACAACCTACTCTCGATGTGTTAAGTGACATCATAATCACCATGTGAATTATTAGATGATCAAAAAAATTTTTCAAAAAATTATATTTTTGTTTTCACAAAACATCTTGAGTACCTAGTATGCATCAGTTAATATTTCAACACATTATAAAATAGAAGATAGCTGCAATTATCCATTTCTAAATTAAATGCATAAGCAATAAGAAAAGACCTTTATGAGTATGAGAATAAATGCTATAAGGAATCTTTTTTTAGCTCAGTGTCTATACAAAAGAACCACACAAAAATATTACCATAATAGTTCAGGGTAACTGAATTCTGTCTTCTAGATGACAGCAATTCCAGAAATTTCCTTAAGGGTGTTCATTGCATTGCCTTGTGTATTAGGCTAGGTCTGAAGGAAGCTAAAAAGAGAAGGAAATACATTTAAGAAAGCTCTGAGTCTCAGCTTTGTATAAGAGTCACAAAGTGCCTGCACATTATTGAGAAAGAACATCTCCCTAAATTTTCCACTTCATATGGCCCTTAATTTCCATACTGGTAGAGACCTCAATAGGTAGTAGTAAATGAACTACCTTAGAAATGTTGAGAATAGTATTATTAGTATGGTTAGCAGTGTGTGTGTGTGTGTGTGTGTGTGTGTGTGTGTGTGTTTGTGTCTCTCTGTGTGTGTAATAGGGTAATACATCTGGATTTTCAGCATTTAAATAGAAACTGCTTGTACTTATCTGGCTGAATAGTAGCCTACATAATTTATGTCACCAAGTATTTGGGAATATGGTCATATTTGTCAATAAGGCCTTTGTAGATGCTACCAAAGTAAGCCATTGTATTAACAGATTAGAACAGTGGTTCTCAACCTTCTTAATCAACCTTGTGATCCTTTAATACAGTGCCTCATGTTGTGGTGATCCCCAACTATAAGCATTTGTTACTACTTCATAGCTGCAATTTTGCTGCTGCTTTGAATAGGAATCCAAGTAGTTTTAGAGGATAGAGGTTTGATAAGGGGTAGAGACCCATAGATTGAAAACTACTAAGTTAAAAATTATTGCTTATAAAAAAGGAAAATTTGATTCCAATGCTATGCATTTCCACTTGTCTCTCAGACTGAAGGCAAGGGATGGCAACAGCCACTCTGAAGAGATTCTGGTCCCCATGGGCACAGTGAAGTGAGAGAAGAATTGAGTGACAATGCAAACATAGTGGCAAAGGCATGGCTGTGGGCACAACTAAACATCTGGGATTAAGCCAAAGCATGTGGAGACCAGGCAGTTATGCCATGGTGAACCTGAGACTCTTAGCACTGGTGTATGAGGTGCCCTTAGAGGCACGGACCACCCTCTACCAGGCCCAGTAGGACTAGAGAAGCCATGCTGGGTCAACTTCCCCTGCTGAGTCCTTGATGTGGCGTTCAAGGGCCTCTTGTGGATCTGCACTATTGTAACATCAGTGACGAGTTTCTCCACATCCCTGAGACTCTCCATGTATTTGAGCTCCACTGTATATGCTCTGAGGCCAATAAGAGGTTGCTCAACCAGAAGTATAAACTTGTCAGTTTGTGCTCACTGATGTTCAGGTGGACCAGGCACTATAAGAGATGTTACAGAAGGAGGAAAAGGATAGGCCCCTGCTGAGTGAGGCAGATTCACTAGTGCAGACAGAGGTGGACAGATGAATCCCAAATCTCCAAGCTCAGGCAGATTAATGGCCCAGGATGGTACAGTTGGTGAGAAGGATGGAGATAAATGACACTCAGTGCCCTTCTTGCTCTGTCTGTCCCACTAC
Organism: Chionomys nivalis; assembly: GCF_950005125.1. Lineage (NCBI taxonomy): Eukaryota > Metazoa > Chordata > Mammalia > Rodentia > Cricetidae > Chionomys > Chionomys nivalis. Next base: position 38,325,260 of record NC_080107.1, on the reverse strand, counting down.
TGAAACTAATTGAAAGCCTGGTCATGGGGATGGATAAGAGCTGAAGAGCTTGACCTTATAAATACTCAACTCTGCCAGAATTATTAGTAAGGAGCCTGTGAAGCCTGTGATAGCTGGAGATGTACTTCAGACCTAGAGCACTTGCCTAGCATGCCTGGGTTGCTGGCTTCCATTTCTAGCACTGCAAAAGCAGAGCAAAAATGAACTTTTGGTTTTGGGGGGTTTGTTTATTTAATTGATTTTTGAGACTAGGACTTCCATATAGCCCACAATGGCTCTGAATTCTCCTTCCTTAGCTCCATTGCACCATAGTATGGCCAATCCATGCATAAGCCCTGCTCATGGGTCCACAAAGACATACTAATTACCAGGAACCCAAGATCCTAAGACCATCATTCATATTTTTTTGTTTTGTTTGTTTGTTCATTTTTGGAGTGTGTGTGTGTGTGTGTGTGTGTGTGTGTGTGAATTTTTGAAGCAAGATCTGGCTTCAGTCTAGATAGCATTCATGAGCAAAAGTAATCCTTGGAACTGGAAAGATAGTTCAACATGGAAGAGTACTGGCTGCTCTTCCCTTCCAGAGAACCCTGGTTCAATTTCCTACACCCAGATATTGACTCACAACCATCTGTAACTTTAGTTCCAAGGAACCCAACATTCTCTTCTCGATTTTTTGGTTTCCAGGCAGGCATGTGGCACAAACATTCAAGCATGTAACATTTAAACACTGATCTTTCAAAATAGCCTTCCAAAGTTGGGACATCATGTCCAACCTCAGAATTTTATTTTTCAGTTGGAGTTGTGTTGTCAGAGGTTTCTGTCCTGCCCAGTTCCCACAGTCGTTAAGTCCCAAAGATATCTCACAGAAGTCTACCTTAGTTATAACTGATTGACCCATTAGCTCAGGTATTTTTTTAAATTAACTCTTATAATTAATATTAGCCCATTATCTATGTTAGCCATGTGGCTCAGTACCTTTTTCAGTGATGCAGTCACATCTTGCTTCTTCTGTGGCCAGGTCAGGACTGCAGAGGAATGGGCTTCCTTCTTCCCAGAATTCTCCTGTTCTCATTAACCCACCTCTACTTCCTGTCTGGTTGTCCTGCCTATACTTCCTGCCTGGCTACTGGCCAATTAGCATTTATTTAAAATATAATTGACAGAATATAGACCATTGTCCCATACCTGAGTTGAACTGTGTTTGTTTAGATTTTTGTTTGTTTTGGTGCATTTTCTCTTTCTTTCTTTCTTTCTTTCTTTCTTTCTTTCTTTCTTTCTTTCTTTCTTTCTTTCTCTCTCTCTCTCTCTCTCTCTCTCTCTCTCTCTCTCTCTCTCTCTCTTTCTTTCTTTCTTTCTTTCTTTTGTTTGTTTTAAGAAGGCAGGTTCTTTCTATATAATACTAACTTTCCTGAAACTGCCTATGAAGAAGAGTCTGGCCATGAATTCACAGAGATCTATCTTCCTCTGAAATGTGATTTTTTTGGGGGGTGGGGGGAGGAGTGTGTTTTTCTGAGAAATGCTCTCACAGCCCAGAACAGCTTCAAATCCACTATATAGGAAAGGATAGCTAAATGACCCTATTGCCTGCACTTCCACAATGGTAGGTTGTAAAAAGTTAAGGCCGATCAGGTCAAGAGGAGCCAATCTGAAGTCCGCCTGGCTCTGTCAGAGGTCCTGATCATGTCTAGTCAATGAGGGGCAACCACTCAATGCCAATGGCTAGAGCACCTGGGTGCTGGGAGGGTGTATAAGTTTTTACCCATTGTTAAATAAATGAGTCTGCAGTACCCCTTTCCCTGGATTCCCAGCATCTATGTCCATTGATGTCACACCTTCTCACCTACTCTCTGGAGGAAGACGTTAGGGCCTAGTTACAATGGGCGAAATGTTTCTCTTGTATGGGGTATAATTGTTAGGCACTTTTGTTTTGTGCTAGACATTAAACCCAGGATCTTGTTGATACTAGGCAAGAACTGTAGACTCAGCCATCTTGGTTTTCTGTTTTGTTTCATTAGGGTTTTTCATAATCTGCTTATGTAGTCCTTGAGAAGCTTTTACCTCTTAACTAGTAACATTGTATATTTCTATCAGTGCAGAATATTGATATGGAGGTAAGCATATTTTACCTTATATATGTCTGAAAGCAATTAGAAGCATGGTGGAAGACTTGAGCATATTCTAATCCCAAAGCCTGTGTACTGGAGGAGCGCCCTGGGAACAGGTCTGTGGAAAGGAGCAGGGTGGGGCACATATGTTGGACCGTGCAAGGTTCTGATAATACCTTTCAAGTTAAAATATTAGGAAATCAAGACACCTATGTCAGGTGGCCTGTGGCTACTTAATAAAAGCATGGGATCAAACAGTCATCCTTGTCATGGGTTTGGTTTTGGTGCCAGCACTTCACATAGACTACGGATGTGCTGTACACTGAGCTACCCCCAATCACGATGGTATGTGCTTGTGTGTTTTGTTCTTTCAGTCATTATCAGATGCACTGAACATATGGTAGTTCTTTTTGGTTTGATTTTTTGAGGCAAGGTTTCCCCGCGTAGCTCTGTCTGTTCTGGAACTAAGAGATCCACCTGTCCATTCTACCTGAGTGCTGAGATTAAATGTATGTACCACCAAGAAAAAAAAAGGAGAAGAAAGAAAGAGAGGGGGTGGTAGGATGCACAGAGAGAGAGAGAGAGAGAGAGAGAGAGAGAGAGAGAGAGAGAGAGAATTTGGGCCCAGAGATGTAGACATATAAAGGAGGAGACCATGTGAAGAGAAGGGTAAGATTAGAGCGATGCATTACAAAGGCAAGAACAGTCAACAACTACCAGAGGCTCCACCAAGCCAGAAGTCACTTTCTAAGAGTCTCTCAAGGAAACAGGGATCTGCTGACACCTTAATTATAAACTTCTAGCCTCTAAAACAGTGAGCCAATAACTTCATATTTGTACCCATTTTGTGCCAATCTATTTAGACAGTACTGTAAAATTAAATCACTGTCTCACAATTACATGAGATCCTTTGGGGAAGGAAGGAGGAGTGTGAGCTGTATTTTGATGATTTCCTAGGATAATTATACCCCTGAGTTCCAAACAATGAATTTACAAAGAAGTTTGGTCTATTCTAAAACATGAGCTGGCTATAATTTGTCACAACCTGAGATGATCTAAACCTGGAAGCAGAAACAGTTTAGCATAATTTATCATCTGCTTTCATTGTATTCTGAATTGATGATGAGAAAATATTCTACTTCTATAAGTCAAATGTTCTTTCATTGAGATAGACAGAAATACCTAATCAATGCTGGTAAAATTGATCCATAAATTCAACATATAGTTTATAATATTTCCTTAGCCCCGATCAACTAGGAGTGAATTAGACAAAAAAATCCCTCCCTATGCATCTGGCCACAAGTTGGTAATTCTGAGAAAATTCAGAGACAGCTTCATTTTGTAAAGGAATCCACTCCCATATTCTTAAAATAAAGGAAGTTGCAAGGCTGCACTCCTAAAATGATTAGTGACCTTGCTTGTGTTCTCTTCTTGCCTATGAGTCAAGTAGTACTCTTAGAGGTAATTCTCCCATCTAAAGATATGAGTGATTTTTAAAAAATATTTCCTGGTACCTCTTACTTCTCTAGGAAAGAAACACAAAATAAAAATGTTTATGCCATGAAAGAGCTGAACATATTCTTCAGAATTCAGAGACCTAAATTATTCATGCACTGAAAAAAATTAAGAGTAAAAGGTGACAAGGCTATATACTTTAATCTCTGTCACTAAATAAAATATCAGCTCTTAATGTATTAATCCTCAGCTCCTATTATAACCAGTTTTGTAGGAAGCATATGTAAAATAACAAACAAAAGGGAAAGAAAGCAGCTATGAGACAATTGCTATAGCAAATGATATTTGAAATGAAACACATAAAATGCACACTATTTTGCTATATTCTTAAAGAGATAAAGAGCAGAAATGAACTGAAGAGATCTGATAATCAATGCCACCTTGCCCTGAAGGCATATGCAAGTATAATCTGAGAAACAAAATCCAAGAAAATAGAGCTTCTAAATTGGAAAGACATTGAGCAACAAACTAGCAAAAACAAATACTCTAATGTAGTTTATATCAGAAAATTCTTAAGAGTTATTTTTCACAGTCTGTATGGCTAAGCAATGTAAAGGAACTATCTATCTATCATCTATCTATCTATCTATCTATCTATCTATCTATTATCTATCTATCATCTATCTATCTATCTATCTGATATGTGGAATGTATGTGATGTAATATAATGTGAGATATATGTTATAAAATGTGAGATATATATGATATAATGGTGGGGAGTCTCCTTCAGCCAATGGCCTTTGAGAGGCTGGACCAGGTGGGACGTGGCTTTGGGTACCAAAATGCCTTGGTCTGCCCACCTGCCTCTCTTATTCCTGCATTCACCACACCTGGATGTTGGACTCAGTTCCTATTTCCTCACTGTGATTTGTGAGTTTCCCTTTCAATAAGGAAAAACCTTAGTATACCATATTTAGAGCTAGTATGGGATTATCTGATTTGTGTTCTCCCATCTGACGTGTTCTGCTTCAATCTAATATGTAAATATATATGTGTATACACACACAGAGACATATATATATATATATATATATATATATATATATATATATATATATATATTCAATCTTTCCTGTCACTGAAGCCTTTATAATCAGCACAATTCAATATGACATCATAACTTGTAAGAAATGCTTGCTGTAATCCATTTAAATGGATACTAATTGGGAAAGCCCCATGGACAAAGAAAGGCTGTAAACAATACATATTTCAACATGTTGTATCAGAATTTGGACTTAAATTACCAAAAGGAAAATAAAAATGATCTACCATAGTCTTTTCCTTTCATTTGGCATTATGAAGTCATGGTGTATGTTAGAGCAAAGAAAATGCTGAGTAAAAAATGAAAACTTGAGGAGGACAATTCTACCCTACATACATGCATCCATAAAAATCACTTGCTGCAACCTCAGTTCTTGGAATGTGGAGCAATGAAAATCAGGAGTTTGAGGCCCTCCTGGATCATAGGAAACCCTGGCTCAAAAACCCAAACAAAACAAAACAAAATGGGGGCTTCTGAGTCTTAATCTTTGAAGTTCTGAAGTTCTGAATATCACGGAAAGCATGAGCTTCGAAAACACACAAATAACTTTGGCTCTGAACTATATTTGGGCAGAGCACCTAACTTCTCAGATGTGTATTCTGGAAAGTGGGCCCAATGATAATCATGTGATAGTCCATCATGAGCCAGAATTGAGATAATGCTAACAAAACACAAACACTTGTCATATAGTAAAGGCAGTTTATTCCACGTGCAATTATAACATAAGAGTTGAAAAGTGTGCTTACTGATGACTTCTTCAGCACAGGAGCCTAGCACAGAAAAGAGCTCATATGATAGGCAGTAACAAGAGCATTGACTTGTGTATTTTCCAGTGGGGAGAAAGAAAATAAAAAGGTGAGGAAATGGCCATATTTTAAGTTTTATTTCCAAACTTAATTCTATGTCAATAATATGCTCAGAGCAGAAAAATTTAATTTAATTGGTATTTCCTGTGTGTACCTGACATATAATTTGTTACAAATCCAGTGCTGCCTTTTGAAAAGAGAATTAGGGAAAGAATAAATTCAAACATACAGTAACAGAATATGGAACCTTTTAAATGGTCTATTATAAAAGAGAACGAATTTAAGTGTAAATGTTTTAAAAGCCTGGATTCCCCACATATTGACCTCATATATTTAAGGATGCTCCATTTGATATTTGATAGGTGTATTTTCACATTAGAGACGCTGCATGGTGTTTGTCCACAAACTGGGAGAAAAAAAGCTACCTTTAGGGAGTGCAGATGTTAGCAGTTACTGTGTAAATGCAATGTGTTATTTAACAGTCATAACACATAATGGTAAAGGGAGCAGTGGTGTACCTACTTCAGAGGAACTTCTACAACTCATACTTCAATGATGGAGGAAGGTCATTTGTCAATAAACAAACTGCCTTGGCCCATTTGATAGGCCATCCCTTAGGTGGGTGGAGTAGACAGAATAGAATGCTGGGAGGAGGAAGAAGTGAGCTCAGATGCGAGGCCGCTGCTCTCCAGGCAGACATGATGAAGCTCCGACCCAGGATGGATGTAGGCTAGAATCTTCCTGGTAAGCACACCTCAAGGTGCTACACACATTAATAGAAATGGACCAGGCAGTGTTTAAAAGAATACAGTTTGTGTGTTGTTATTTTGGGACATGAGCTAGCCAGGCAGCCCAGGGGCTGGGTGGCAGGAACGCCAGCCCGCAGCTCCCACAAATGGTGCCCAGCTCCTTCAACACTTCAACACTTTCAATAATGCAGCAGGATACAAGATTAACTCAAAAAAGCAGTATTCCTCCTTTACACAGATGATAAATGGGGCTGAGAAAGAAATCAGAGAAACATCACCCTTTACAATAGCTACAATAGCCACAAATAGCATAAAAATATTTTGAGGTAACTCTAACCAAATTATTAGAAGACTTGTATAACAAGAACTTTAAATCTTTGAAAAAAGAAATTGAAAAGATCTCCCATGCTCTTGGGAATATAGAATTACAATAGTAAAAATGGCTATCTTACCAAAAGCAATCGCCAGATTCAATGCAATGTCCATCAAAATCCTGGGAAAATTCTTCACAGACCTCAAAAGAACCCTACTCAACTTTACGTGGAAAAGCAAAAAAACCCAGAATAGCAGAAAAATCCTTTACAATAAGAGAACTTCTGGAGGCATCACAATCCCTGACTTCAAACTCTACTACAGACTTACAGTACTGAAAACAGCCTGGTATTGACATAAAAACAGACAGGAGGACCAATGGAACTAAATCGAAGACCCGGATATTAATTCTTATACCTTCAAACACCTGATTTTTGACAAATGAAAAGTCCAAGTTTAATGAACAAATCTTCCCCAGGTGATTCTCAAGGAAAAAAAGGAGAGAAATCACACCACTGCTCTGAAGGAGGGGGGCTTAAATAGTCCATATGCATGATCTTTGAAAGAGTTTATTTGGTGTCTATGTCCCAATTACACGACATCATTGTGGGAAGTCAAATCAGTATCTCAAAGCACTAGCAGAGGCAGAATCTTTGGAAGAAATCTTGCTTGCTCTCAAGGCTTAAGCTTAGTTATCTTTGTAATACCTACCATGATCATTAAACATAAAAACATAAGGGTTTTACCAACTTCAGTGACTTGGGCCCCCACAGACTTTCCTTCTGATAAAGGCATTTTCTCAGTTGAGTGTTCTTCTTCCCAAATGGCCCAAGTTTGCATCAGGTTGACAAAATACTAACAAACACAACATTTAGTATTTACGTCGTGCCTCTACATGCATTAGGAAGTAAAAAATTTAAGATATACTACAGTAGCACTTGTCTTTCATAATCTTTACTTAAACAACAGAACTCTACTTTTCTTATAGTGATTGAAGGGCCTTCCAGTATTGGGTTACCTTACATACTAGGAGCATATGACCCAGGCTCATCCAGTGGAAGGGTCTATTATCTAGTGGTTTATTAATAAACACGTGATTCCATTCAGACCAACGGAACTTTTTTTTGATAATCTTTTAGTTCGATAAAGGAAAGTTTGTATTTTCTTTGTAAAAGTACTAGGAATTATGAGCTACAGTTCCTTGTGAATGTAAACATGTCTGAAGGCTTAGGGAGAGAACTACTCTATATAAAAGAATGTGTTGCACTAGAGAGGCAAAACAGAACAAAGTCTACCTTCAAGAAGAGCTGTTCACCCTGCTTCATCATGTGCTTTTTTCTTAGAACAACTATGCTAAAGAGTTATGCCTTAAAGTAATACTGTTGAAGAGAAAACAGGCATTCGGGAGTTTGTAATACTTAGTCCAAGCCCCTAAGATCCAGGATCCTGCAATTTATCCTAAAGTTTTATAAAGTACGCAACAGTCAACTGGTTTCATCAGTCAGTTCACACTGCCAACTTTCATAGGTGGTTTATCTTTTTATCTTGAAGTTTCTTTATTTACAACGTTGCAGAATGATCGGAGACAGATTATTTCACTTCACAGAGAATTACAGTGTCTGTTTGACGGATGAGGAAGTAAAGGGGTGAAGGACTTCTCTACATACTAGTGGAACAGAATTCTCAAAAACAGAATTTAAAATTTAAGCATTCCACTTAGGTAAGAAGTCAGTGGATTTTCCGCAAGATATACTATACCCTATCTATTAGTCTCTAGATTCAGGCTGGGCTTTCAAAGGGCTTTCTTCTCCACCCGCTTGTTGTGGATTAGAGGATTTCCTCTTCCTCCCTATCTGTGTAAAGCCTGCAGTGTAATTCACTGTTGGGAACCTATTGTATTCATTAATGACACATTAATGAGTTTGCATTATCTAGTTTAATCCTCAACAACTTGTAAAGTAAAAAGTGTAATTATTTCTGTTTGACAACTGAATGAAAAGATTCAAGGTGAGATTATAGAGTTCGCCTTGGCTATAAGGCTAATTGTTTAGAAGCCACACCCAACTCTGCTTCTCCCATTCCGACTCTGCCCCGCCCACCATCTGCAGCTCCTCCCCTGGAACAGTTTAAGACTGACTACTGGCTATTTAAGGTCTGCCAGGTGTTCTCCCTCCTGCCTTCCTGAGAGTCACCCGGAACTTGCTTTCCTCCGCTGTGTTTAGTAAATCTGGATTTATTAATTCGGTTTGATTTAGCTTATTACATCGGTGGAGAAACCTAATAACTGGGGATCCAATACCGTCATTAGTAAATAGAAGAGTGTGACTTCACAGCGTTTGAACTGTTCTTTTGCCTACCTACTCATCATGTGTACTGATATGGAAACTCCTGCATGCATTTTTATATTATCTATGTATTTGGGTACCCTTTCAAATCCCATCTCCAATGTCTTGGATCTGCATCTCTTGTTGAATAATTTAAGTAATACATCCTTTGTGTATGTAATCTGGTTTTGCTTCATTCTTCCCACTTTGGTTTCAATTTTTATGCATATCACCAATGCGACTAAAGCTAAACTGGTATTCATTTTATCTGCTCAGTTAAAATCGTAAGCACTTGCTTTAGCTCACAATATAAAAACGATGGGCCAGTTTGCTCATAAAAAATAAGTTTTGGTAAAATAAAAAATTGAAAAGTAAGATTTGAGATGCAACAGTTATGGATACCACCCAGAAGAACTCAGTTGATGGGGAAGCTCAGCCAATCACATCTGGCTAGGGTGTGGCCGCCTGGAGCCCGGGTACAAAAACAGGGGTAGATAGGTGCGTGCTCTCTCTACGAGGTGCTCACCGGACCATTTTGGATTTCAGACCTTCCACTCTTTGTAGTGTGAGTTCCCCCTTTTCCAATTATTAAATTATATCTGTTGCTCTTGAGCTGGTCTGGTTATTTATCGTCAACACTTGGATAACAGATTGGTATTTGTGAGTTATTGTTTTTAGACAATTATATTGGTATCGATTCTTGTATATTGATACAAAGTTAAATTATATTGAATATTGTATGCATGTATGCTTCTACCTCTGTTTAAAACATTGTTTATGCTGGGCGGTGGTGGCGCACGCCTTTAACCCCAGCACTCGGGAGGCAGAGGCAGGCGGATCTCTGTGAGTTCGAGGCCGGCCTGGTCTACAAGAGCTAGTTCCGGGACAGGCACCAAAGCTACAGAGAAACCCTGTCTCAAAAAACCAAAATAAATAAATAAATAAATAAATAAATATAAATAAATAAAACATTGTTTATGTATTGACATATATATTTACCATATTATAGTGTACACTACTACCTCTGATCAAGATACTTACACATTGTTTACATTTGAAGGTCATTGTTCTTATGTATTGCACAGTTGTTTATTGTCTTAGTCTTTAAGTTCTATAGGTATTGAAAATTATAGATCAATAGTCATCTATATTTGTCATATTTATAATTAGGCTAATCAGTTTTTCTAGATCCTTTCATCCTTGAACTACCACCAACCCAGAGATCAAGCTCAGGTCGACACCCAATGCTCGAATCTAGTCAATGCTCCCACCATATCCAGTGCCACAGCCTAGTCTGTGTTCACACAATCATTATTCTCCAGGCTTCTGACATAACTTCTACATTCTACAACCTATAGGTTGTGACACTGAGTCACATCCTTCACATTAGACAGGCTCACCATGTCCACCTGACTTCATTACACCAATGTCATATCCTACTTGAGGCCCAACCTGGCCCACATGGCTACCTGTACACTGTCCCAGTGTGCTGTGTCCATATCATACATGGACCTAACAGAAGAAATCCATATTCCCAGATCTCAATGCAAAAATAGAAACAATGTGAAATACCAAGATTGCATTTTCCCTCAAAAAATCTACCAATCTTACAGAAATGTTCTCTAATGAGAATTATGAACAGGGATCACAAGACACAGAATTGAAAAGATCAAAAACTTCATGAAAAAATTGAAGGAACTCAAAGAACACACACACACACACACACAGAGAGAGAGAGAGAGAGAGAGAGAGAGAGAGAGAGAGAGAGAGAGAGAGAGAGAGACTGGTCAAGTAATTTAAGGAGAATTAGCAAAAAGAGAATAAAAGTCACTTAGGGTACCCAAGAAAACACAAACATCACATGTTCTTTCTCAGCTGAGGTTTTAGCTCCAACTCTACAGATGTGAATATATAACCTGGAGTAACAGTAGAATTCAGGAAGCAAAAGGGGGTTGTTCTGGGGATAAAAGGCAATAGAGAGGAATAACAGGGTATGACTGACATGAAAGGGGACAAGGGAGAGGGAAGTCTAGTTAAGGAGGGGGAAAGAAAGAAATACAGAAGGAGGAAAAGGGCAAAATAACAATAGAGATATCTGAAAGGTCATAAAGAATCATAATACTAACTAGCTAAAACCATCTATGGTATATGTAAGTAGATGTATAAAACACACATATATAGTTTAATAGAGGTTTTCTTATCTGAACATCAGCTCAATGCTTCCCTCAAGAGTCATAAACCATATAATAATATGCACACAGTTTAATAAAGGTTTTCTCCTCTGAAAATCAGCTTGATGCTTCCCTCAAGAGTCATAAACTATCTAATAAAACTCCCAGTATTAGCCATAAAAAAAAAAAACCCAACACTTTTGGGCTGTTGGCCAGAGTTATGCAAGCTCTCACCCTTGGCTACATCCAAGAGATAGAAGATAAGTTCCCAATAGTGAAGACACCCCCCCCCCCAGAAAACTAGGTTTTATGGTACTAGAAGGTGTCATGCAAACATCCAAAAGAGGGAAGCAATCAATAACCCTACCCAGCTATGAAGCCTATAAACCATAACAACAACCAGAATAACACAATAACTTTCACAGGAAAGCCATGGAACACATACCTTGGGGATAACTTCCAACTTTATTTAGACTTAAGACCCATTCAACAGGAGAGGGAAGCCATGAATGGTACTGTGAACCATGCCAACTACCCAGTGCCAATGAAGAGATGGACCTTGGAGGAGACCCTAAAACTACCACTTTATTTAATTAGCATTATAATCCCTAACTATATCTTAAATATTAGTCCACAGATAAATGTAGTTCTCATCCTTTATCAAGGAAATTTCTCTTTCCAACAAATGCAGAACATTATAGAAAATCACGTCCAGTAAAATGGCAGAATTGTGGAACCCAGTCACAACTGATACATAAGGAAATTATATACTTAAGCCTCAGGGATCATTGCAAAAGAGCAGGCAGAAATACTCTATGAGCCAAAGAAAAAGAAGGCATGATATTAGATATATTCATTTTAATATATATTATATATGTATGTGCATGTGAAATTAAAGAAAGAAATAGAGGGCATAGATTTGAAAGAGAACAAGGAGATGTTTATAAAAGATTTTGGAGAGACAAAGGGGAATGAGGAAATTATTTAACTATATTATATGTCAAAATATAAAAAATAATAAAAAGAGAAAAACAGAAGGGTGAATAAAATGATGAAGACAATTTAAGACTTAAAACCTTGGATTCAATTAAAAAAATGAAAACTCAATGAAGATGAAATTGAAAAACTCAATAAAAACACTAGAAAATTCAAGGGAAATTCTTACAAGTAGAATGGATGGAGCAGAAGATAGAATGTGGAATCTTAAATATAAAGCAGAGAAATTAGACAACAAAAGCAAATAGGAAAAAGACACAGAGAAAGACAAAGAATTTTCATAAACTTTGAGACACTCTGGAAAGACCAAATCTTCAAATTATAGGCATAGATGAGGGAGAAAAATCCAGATCAATGATGGAGACCAAAACTTACCCAAATTAAGGAAATATACATCCACACAGAAACTAGAAGAACAGAGAACAGACAGACAAAACAAGAAATTAAGTGCCCCATGGCATAACCTAGCTAAAACATTAAATATGTGTAACAAGAAAAGTGTTTTGAAAGCTATGAGGAAAAAGAAAACTCACATATAAAGGAGATTTCATAAGAATTAGGACTGCTGAGAAGTCAAGAACAATGGCACTGGGTTTTGATCCTACTGCACGTACTGGCTTTGTGGGAGCCTTGGATGCTCACCTTACTAGACCTGGAAGGAGGTGGGAGGTCCTTGGACTTCCCACAGGGCAGGGAACCCTGACTGTTCTTCTGGCTGCTGAGGGAGGGGGACTTGATTGGGGGAGGGGAGGGAAATGGGAGGTGGTGGCAGGGAGGAGGCAGAAGTCTTTAATAAATAAATAAATAAATAAAAATGAGGCAGTTATTATAAGATAATCCCTTGGGGTGAGGAGAATGTCATAAATTATGCCTATGTGTTAGTAATAATATAGTGGGCATAGGATATCAGCACAGGGGACAGAATGAGTCCATATGACAGCACAGACAGATGTCATAGGCTCCTCTGCCCCCTCCAACACCAAACCTACCGAGAGGGAGAATATTTGATCCTTATTGGAAGGCAACAACATATTCACTTAAAACTAAGTATTATATTTGGGGCTTAGATGACAGGATTAAAGGGAACCCATGACAGCTGAAAACATCGCCCTTAATTCCCTGAAGGTTTCTGGGACTCACACAAGAGTGAAAAGCTTACTATTCCATGCCTCATTCTGAGGGCAACTCAGAAGAGGACTCCTCCTTATCTTGTGGTGATTCGTTCCCTAGTGGTTAATTCTGAAACCAAAGGCAGGGCAGGATTGGTTTGGGTTTGGTTTGGTTTTGTCTTTTAACATTTTGATATATAACTCTCATTAAAAGGACAAAAAAATGACAGCATGGAAAAAAAAAAAGAATTACAACAAAATTCAGTGAGAACTTTGAAAGACACAGAGCCTGAATCAATGTGCTCCAAATTCCAAAAGACTAGGACTGCCAAACTAGATAAGTACATCTAGCCAAATTACCTGTCATAATTGACCGAGAAAAATAACTTCTATAAGATAAGCAATTTTTAAAAATTCATGGTCACCAAAACACCACTAAAGAGAATCTTAGAAGCAATACTTGAAACTACAGAGAAAAATAAGGCCAGCAAAGGCACTTTAGAAACAAAGCAAATGAAACTATAATTAGTAAAAGCCAAACCACAATTAAGAATGCATGCACACACCCAAAAGATCAACAAAATAGCTACAATCAGCATAGACTTTTTAATAATAACTTTGAATATTAATTATGTCAATTCTCTAATCAAAACATGTAGACTGTTAGAATGTATCAAGAAAAAATATTTCTCTGTTGTCTATAAGAAATTCAGTTTAGCTTTAGGCAGAAGGGGAAATTGTGATTGAGATATAAAATTAATAAATTAATTAAGTAAATAGATAAAATAAAGATAGACACCACTTTAACATAAAAGAATGTGGGAAAAGTACTCCATTCAAATGAGGCCAGCAAGCAAGCATGCTTAGTTTTCCTAAACTAATTGTAAGAGACAAAAAACATTTCATTCTAATCAACGGAAAATAATAACTAAGAATCCATTATAATAATAAATATGAGCCAAATTCTAGTAAGCAGCATTTAATGAATATCATACTACTAAAATTATAGAACAGATTAATATCAGCCTAATAATAGTGATTTCAGCACACCACTTTCTTTAATACAGAGGTCACTTGAACAAAATATAGGGAAACATCAGAATTAAATGACATCACACATCAAATGAACTTAAAAGAATATTCCACTCTAAACCCACAGAATAGACATTCTACTAAGCAGACAATGGAAGATTCTCTAGAATAGAATCCTAAGGCATTAAAAAACTTAATATATTTTTTAAAAAATGAAATGATTCCATGTATCCATTCTGATGATGATATAATAAATCTTAACATAACAGCAAACAAGTGTCTAGTAAGTACAAAATCTCACAGAGATTAAACAATTTATTGATAAACAATGAATGGATCAAAGAAAAATAAAGAAATAAAAGTTTTCTGAAGCAAAGTGAAAATAAAAACACAATACAACAAAAAACATTGGGATACATTAAATCAGTTTTACTAGGGATATTCATAGCTCTAAGTGCCGAACTAAGAAAATGAAAAAGAAGACAACAAATGGCTTAATAAGGCCACTCAAACAGTTTGAAACATAAAAAACAAGTAAAATACAAATCCAATAGGAAATAGCAAAAAGATAAAAATTAATAAAATAGAAACAGAATAAATTAGTTGAAGAATTGGTTCATTGAGAAGAAAAATAAGATGGACAGATTCTTGTATCAATGAATCGGAAGAAAGAGCCAAAATCACAGAATCGAAAATGAGCAAGGAAATGTTATAATGTACACTAAACTTTGAGAGTATTGGCCAGGTGATGATAGTACACACCTTTAATCCCAGCACTAGGGAGGCAGAGACAGAAAATCTCTGTGAATTTGAGACCAACATGGTCTAAAGAATGAATTCCAGGTCAGCGAGGGCTACTTAGAAAAGCCCTACCTTGAAAAACCCTAAATAAATAAATAAATATTCAGAATATTATGAGAATGCTTTAACAATTAATACCCTGTAAGTGGGAAAACCTGAAAGAAATATATGAAATTCTAAAATAACCCAAACGACCAAAGTTAAACCAAGAAGAGACCAAGAACCTAAACAGACCCATAACAAATATGGAGATTGAAAGTGTAGTAAAAGCATTCTGACAGAAAAAGAAGGAAGGAAGGAAGGAAGGAAGGAAGGAAGGAAGGAAGGAAGGAAGGAAAGAAGGAGTTGCAAGCCCAGACTCAAACAGCAAAATTCTATTCAATATTCAAAGATGACCTATAGCCAGTCTTTGAAATAGAGAGAGAAGGAGCACTTCCACAACCTTCTAAGAAGCTATCATTGTTTTCATACCAAAACCATGTTGAGATACAATGACAACAACAACAACAACAACAAAACCAAAATAGTACATGACAATATGTCTGATGAACAGACTCTAATATGTTTAAAATACTTACAAACCTAACACAGATATAGAAGAAAACATTATATACCATAACCAAGTTGACTTTTCCTAAAAGTGCAGGCATAGTTCAACATCTGCAGGTCTGTATGTGTAAGAAATCACATACATGGGCTTAAAAAACAAAATCATAGGATTATCTCTATGACCTAAGGAATACCTTTGACAAAATCTATAATGCCTTCATGATAAAAATTCTAGTGAGAGTAGCACTGAGGTAACATACCTCGAAATAATGAAAGGCTATATATGAGAAACCCAGAGCCAACATCATCCTAAGTAGACAAACATTTGAAGCAATTTCATGAAATTGGGAATGAGACTGGGTTGTCCTCAATATAGTGCTCAAGGCATAGCAAAAACAACAAAACAACAAGAAGAAATTAAAGGAGAATAAATAGAAACAGAACTTTAATTATCACTATTTGCAAATGTTATGGTATTATATAGAAGAAATTCCAAAAACCTTGTAATAAAACTTCTAGGAATAATCAAAAGTTTTGAGAAGTCGTGAGACGCATAATTAACTTACAAAACTTAATATGTTTTTGTACACAAAGAACAAGCATGCAATAAAGAGAAATAATACCTTGTACAGAAAACCTAGCACTAGTTAGGAAATAAGTCTTAGAAGAGGACCTATTACCTCTACATTACTAAACATAATAATTTCTAACTGCATTATAAATAATTTAAACATACTTATCCTTATAAGGATATTATGGTATTGTCTCATATTAGGTTGCATACCAAATTGCCAGGAATCTTGGCCAAAGGGAACGAAAAGACAAATGCTTTAATAATGACAGCATCTATTGACTTGCTAGAACAAGCTACATAAGCCCTTTCCTGAATTACCAGTCTTTCAATGCAAACACCTATACAGGTCTTGTGCAACCTGTGCACCGCTCACCCCTCTGGGGCCCTTTCAGAGGGCAGGATTAACTTCCATGACCTGCTGCCTAACACCATTTGGCAGATAGATGTCTCTCACTGTGCGCCCTTTGGCAACCTGGCCGTGGCATCAGGATTTATCCCTACTGCATGTACTGGCTTTTTGAGAACCTATTCTCTTTGGATGATACCTTGCTCAGCCTAGATATAGAAGGGAGGGCTTTTGACCTTCCCCCAAAGCACTGTGCCTTACCCTCTCTGACAATTGGATGAGGGTGGGATGGGAGGGAATGGGAGGAGGGGAGGGAGTGGGAACTTGGATTGGTATGTAAAATGAAAAAAAGATAGTTTGTTTTCTTTTAAAAAAAAATACATTCAGAAAAAGGGGGGAAAAGCTCAGGGAAAACTGTAGAAAGAGTGGCAGAAGTACATTAGGAGCCAGAGAACCAGGAAAGCTGCTGTAAGAACAGGTCTCCTAGAAATGATAGGAAAGGTTCATCCATGAGACTTCAACAATATCGCTGCCTAAACAAGACTTAAAGAAGTACAACACTAATGGACAAGCAAACAGGAAAGGGAGAATATCATAGGTCTCCACTCACCAACAAAGAACTACTGGCTACTAAGGAATACTGAAAGCAGGAGAAATAGTCTTGTTTAGGAATAAGGCCCCTAATGGGATATCCAATACCAGTTAGGTCAGTCTTGAAGACATATTCATGCAAGTAACATTAAATGAAGCCAGCAGTGTGTGTGTGTGTGTGTACAATAGCAAAGAAATAAATATTATGATTTTTGAGAGGAAGCAACAAGAAATATTGGAAAAGAGAAAAGATGAAATGGTAAAATAATACTCTAATTTTAAAAATAAGAGAAAAAATATTAAGAGACTGTCGTATATTATAGATTATATTATTCATTATATACATAATGAATAACTGCATTATATACATAATGAATAACTGCAATGTTTATCATGAATTGGGCCTTGATTGAAATTAAAATTAAATTAATCAAAAGACTGAAGCAAATAGTAATTTGGTTAAGAGTCTTGTACCAATGCCAGTGTCTTAGTTTAACTCACAATATATGTAATATTGCATGTTGATTATAAAAGAATAAAAGTAAAGGAAATACAGGAAAATTTTCTACTATATTTAAATATCTAACTTTTGAAAATATAAAAGTATTTCAAATAACATAAGAGCCAGAAATATGATGTCTTCTAGAGATGACAGGGAACACACACCCATGAAATCTCAATATACATCTGCCTAAACAAGACCTGCATAATGACAAACCAGTTGACATATCACCATGAAAGGAGAAACTTTCACAAGGGCTCTCTATGAAAAAACTCCTATCAATAGCCTCTGATAGGAAGAAGATAGTGTTCTTTCACGATGGACTTCCTGTTAGGTTATCAACTGAAGATGTCATGAATTTTAGGGTGACATGGGAAGATTTGAAAGTGTAGATGGAGTGGAAATGACATAAATATAGTACTTACTCATCAATATAATTTTAAAAAAATAATTTTAAAAAATGAGAAAAAAAAAAAAAGAACACTAATGTAGAATTTAGACCAGAATCTTTCCAGAAGGCTAACATTGTTATGCCCCCTAGGTTGCTTTTATTTCATCTAAGTTTATCAGAATTGCCTTTGATTTTGCAATGAATTGTCTCTCTTACAACATCATGCATATTTGTATCTACTCGCATGCAGGGAACTAATACTTTTATTATGCTTGGTTGTTATCTCTTAGAAGCCTGTGTTTGGTTCGTTCGTTTGTTTTCTGAGACATGGTTTCTCTGTGTAGCTCTGGCTGTCCTGGAACGCTCTCTGTAGACCAGTCTGAAGTTGAATTTATCTGCCTCTGTCTCCTTGAGTGTTGGAATTAAAGATGTGCAGTACCACTGACCAGTCTATCTTTTTTCTTCTATCATTTTTTATGAGAGTAGAAAAGGAGTGGATCCAAAGAGGAGGAAAGGTGAGGAAGAACATGAAGGAGTAGAGGGAGGAAAAACTATATTCAGAATATACTGTATGAGAAAAGAATACTTTCAATAAAAGAAAAATAATAAGAAAAAAAAACAAACATAAAAAAAATATATGATCCATTCCCTATTTCTTCAACTGAACTCCATGTTCTCAGCCCAAGGCTGGGCTGTGAGTCACTGCATCTTCTTCCATCAGTTACTTGATATAGGTTTTATGATTATAATTAGGGTAGTCAGTTATCTGACTAAAGGGGAAGGCCCTTTCAGCACTCTCCCCATTATTGCCAGGAGTCTTAGCTGGGCTTATTCTTGTAGATTCCTGAGAATTTCTCTAACACTAGGTTTCGCCCTAACCCCATAATGGCTTCCTCTATTGAGATATCTCCTTCATTGCTTTCCAACTCCATCCCTCCTCCAACACAATCTTCTTGGTCCCTCATGTTCTCATCACTTATCTCCTCCCTTCTATCTTCCCGCTCCAGTTTACCCAGGAGATCTTAGCTATTTTTCTTCCTAGGGCCCTGCATGTGTGTCCCTCTTAAGCTTCTCCTTTTTGCCTAGCTTCTCTGGGATTGTGGATTGTAGCTTTGGTATGCTTTGTTTTTCATCTCATATCGACTTATGAGTGAATTCATACCATGTTTGTCTTTCTGACTCTGGGATACCTCACTCAGGATGTTTTTTTTTTCTAGTTCCAGCCATTTGCTAAAAATTTCGAGATGTCACTTATTTTTTACTGTTAAGTAATACTTCATGTGTAAATGTACCACATTTTATTTATCCATTCTTTTGTTGATAAGAGCACAATGGAGAAAACCACAGAGACAGCTGAACCGAGCTAGTGAGGGCTTAGGGACTATGGACTGACAGCTGGGGAACTTGCATGGGACCAAACTAGACCCTCTGAATGTGAATGACAGCTATGTTGCTTGATCTGTTGTAGGGTGGGGGCAGCTGGCAGTGGCACCAGTACCCTGGCAGTGGTCCCCAGGTGCATGAATTGGCTTTTGGAGCCAACTACATATGGTGGGATACCTTGTGCATCCTTGATACAGGGGGTTGGGATTTGGTCCTGCCTCAAGTTGATATGCCAGACTTTGTTGACTGTCCAAGGAAGACCTTACCCGCTCTGAGGAGTGAATGAGAGATGAAATGGGAGGGAGGGGAAATTGAGGTTGGTGTGCAAAATAAAAAGCAAATTTTTAAATAAAAAGTATAAAAAATGAACTAAAAATTGCTGCAAAAGAAGTTAGAGGTATTGAGAATTGGATAAAGTGAATGTCATAAGAACATCACAGGATGTTGTAAACAGAAAAATTTACATAGAGAATCCTGTAAAGTGGGACCATGCAAATAGTGAAGATAGTGGACATGAGATCTTCCAACTCTGTAACATATGGGCCTGCTTGTCGGGGTTTCTGTCCTGCCTGGTACCCCACAGCTGACAAGTCCCAAAGAAAATCACACAGAGGTCTCCATAAGTTATAAACTGATTGGCCCATTAGCTCAGGCTTTGTATTAGCTCTTATAACTTACATTAGCCCATTATTCTAGTATATGTTAGCCACATGGCTCAGTACCTTTTTCAGCGGGGCAGATCACATCCTGCTTCTTTGGTGATCTGGGCAGGACTGCGAGAAGAGCTTCTTTCTTCCCAGAATACTCCTGTTCTCATTGCCCTACCTTTACTTCCTGTCTGGTTGTCCCACTTATACTTCCTCCCTGGCCAATCAGCATTTATTTAAAACATGATTGACAGAATACAGACAATTGTCCAGCACCACAACTCCATAGTACATTCCTAATCTTCTGCATATTTCTGTCCTCATTTTCATTAGCCTTCTTCTGAATTGTCCTCCACATTAGGAGTTTTTACTTCCTGTAAGTGAGTTTATGCCATTAGGCTAATCTGTCATATAAAATTTTTGTGAAGAGATACATGTGAAAGAACACTCCCATCTACACCAATGAGTTCTTACTTTATCTCACATTACAATAGTGAAACTTCCAATGGCTGACTTACTATAATGGTTGGGAAGGTTATCATCTCTCATCATCTTTTTAATAATGTGTATATAAGCACAATGGTGCCTTTTTTCTACTTAAGAAAAATATCTATATAATTGAAATCAATTCTGAGAACTGTGCACAGTAAATAACCATTCCTGCAGGTTAAAGGTTCTCTCTTTCTTGAACCTACATTATCAAGAAACCATTGAGATACTACCACCAAAAGCAAAAGGTCTACAGGTCTATGATTTTGGTAATAATCACTCATGGGTTTACTCGTAGCATTTTTCAACATATTTCAAAATACAAGTAACTTGTTTTCTTATTTAACGTCTATCATAGTCATGAAAAGTATTATTGTAGTTTACATCAATAAAATGGGAGTTATTATTCATGTCACTTCAAAACCTTTTATTTTTAATTCAAGATGATTAAGATGGAACTCTCCATCTAATCTTGAATTAGTGTAAATTGTCTATATTTAGCATAAAACTTCATTAGATGTAGCTTTTCTATTCTAAATTAAAATTTTAATAACTTCATAAACTGAATTTACATTTGACTTATTTTAGATTCTTGCCCACCTTTAATAAGTATTCTTATCAAATTTATTATCAGATTAATAAATTCTTATTAAGATTTATTATTTATTATTATTTATATCAATATTCTTATTAAGAATTTATTAATCTGATGTTAAGAAGTCTAAGTACCTATTTAGAGTCTGCAAAAGGCAACATGATAGCAGTATTCTTTACTTTCTAATGTAGAAAAGCTTACTGTGGCTGCAAAAAGGTTAATGAATTCAAAGTTATGTTGGAGGAGATCGCTTGTTGGGTCCTGGCTGCCTGGCTACCTTAGACCCGAAATAATCACACAGAAACTGTGTTAATTAAATCACTGCTAGCATTTAATCTAAAATTTTAGATATTATCAATTCACAAACTTTGCATTTTCTAAGGCCTACTACTAAAATTTCTTAGCTCTTTTGTTGTCAATCTATTAATTTTATGATTTGAGAAAAGACTTTTAATGCTTTAATTAAGAATTGTCTAGTGATCTCAAGAAAAATTTTCTTGGAATCACATATGTGTGTGTTTTTATACATATACAGACAAATATGTCTATGTCTGTATATGTAATGTGTATCAGTGTGTATATACTGAATTTACTTCAGTTACCATTAAGGTTTTCTTA
Organism: Chionomys nivalis; assembly: GCF_950005125.1. Lineage (NCBI taxonomy): Eukaryota > Metazoa > Chordata > Mammalia > Rodentia > Cricetidae > Chionomys > Chionomys nivalis. The sequence continues at coordinate 38,303,613 of NC_080107.1, read as the reverse complement.
GAAAGAATACACATATTCTCAAGCTAACCTTCATTTTCTAAATATAGATACTTAATCATCTGGAGTTGTCTTAAGAAGATTGCCTGTTACTAAGTAATTATGTTCATTTCATAAGAATTCATTTGTAAGAAAATGTTGCTGTTGTAAAAGATCAACTATAAACATCTTTCATGGTAATGCAAAGCTGAATGACAAAGCAGCCAAGCCCTACCTTGTAATTCAGTCTCTCTGAGACCTTCCATCTTTCCTCAGGGGAAATGAGTGAGCAATATGCCAAAGCACACAGAAAATACTACTTTTTATTATTAGTGCAGACATCATTTGCTTGCATTCATGCAATAAATATTTTATTTAAAATTCTTATTTAATAATATGACCTTTTCTTTCCAAATGGCTTTTATTTTATCCTGTCTACTTCCCCAGATTAAATTTAAATTACCTGTAAAACTTAATAATTTAGGTCCAGATCTTAAATATAGCAGGTACTCAGGAAATATTTACCTAATTAGTCTGATTCCTTTCAACTTTTCATTATGACCTGCTTCTAACAACTTACGTTTTCTAACTGTGGTGTGTTCTAGTTATTTAATGGTCCCAGTTTACACCAAAAAGGTCAATATCCTGAAGCTTCATATTCTTCTTTGAGACAAGTACAATTTGACAGCATTATAAAAGGTAATTAATGAGCACTTACAGTTTGAAATTTTTATCTTTATTTAAGTCCCATCTCTAAGTTCTAATCATAAAAGCCCCACAATATGCGTAAAAGCTTTTATTATTTAGATATGAAGAAACCTATGCTCCCCCTACTGGTTCTTAGGGGAAAGATAATCTAAAATCCTTTTCAGTCACAGGGATGTTCAGGACAATGAGTGGGCTTTCCACCACAGGAACATTATAGTATTGAAGATAGTGTGTTGTGATCGCATTTCTGTTCGCCCTGAATTGATTTAAAACAATGAAAGAGCACCCACGCTTGCCATATGTGTAAGAGAAGGAATGTCTGAAATTTACCTAAAACATAATAATTTAGTTTCAGATCTTAAATATAGCAAGTACTCAGGAAAATTTATTACTAAAAAAAGAAAAGGAAAGAAAGAAACTGAGGAGAATGAAATGGTAAGATCACAAAACAAAATGTCATAGTTTTTTGAAGATATGAAAATATAAAATAATGATAATTTTTCATAAAAGTAGCTTTAACTCTGTAGATTCAAAATACTGTATGCAGTGCATTCTGCATATGTAACATAGACACTTAACAGCCGTGATAAATCCTTAACGTTAATTAGCCACAAAGCTGTTCTAATGCAGAATCACCACAATGCTGCTGAAACGCTCTATAATTCCTATAAAAAACAATCTCATGGCCACTTCTGTTTACAGTTAGATTCATAGCTGCGTCAACAAACACCTCTTTTGTCTGGAATCACAAGCAGGTGCCAATATCGCATTCAATCTTTGTAACTCTATAAGGCACTGTGGTCTTTCCCATTTCATTTATTTCCCATTTCCCATTTAATTTTTAAATGAGGAAATTAAATTTTATTAAATTAAGACAGTACAGTTTTTCAAATAAGATTACTATTTAGGTTTATGCTTCAACATCCAGTATAATTTAGTCAAAAAAATCAACAACACCAACACAACCACAAGAGCTAACTTGCTTGGAAATTTTAGGACTTTTGTCCAAAATGTCAAAATAATGTAGTGTCATGTACATGTATAAATACATGAGGTATTTATATAAACTTTTGACAGGACTGCTTTATGGTATGGTGACAGGGAAGGTTTTTATTGCAGATAGGAGAAAGACAATAGCCAGTGGCATCTGGAAGAATCTAGAAAATAGTGAGAAAGAAGTAGATTGAATGAATATGGACCACACAGTGGGCCTGACTGGGAGTTGGGGGAGAATAGCAGGGAACAAAGAAGGGAGGGAAGCTCATGAGCTGGAGAGAATTTTGGGTAGAGGAACTGATGGGAGCGGTGAGGATGCTGGTGTGGACCTTGAACTATATAAGAACTATATAACAGGCCCTTGTGATGCTGGAGGAGCCTGGGGCTACTAGTAGCCTTATGTTCCTTCTGGCAGACTTAAGGGAAATGATTCCTTTGGGTAGAAGGAAACTAGTTTCACATGTTTGTGAAGAATCCTGGCTTTTATCTAACTACCAGAAATCTTCTTATAGTCCAGATGTAGTATGGACTGCCTTTTGGAGTTTGGGGAATTGGAGTTTCATTTGGACATAACAATATTAAGCTTAGTTTCATGAGCTAGAAATAAATTTAAAAGAAAAGTTTACTTGATAATTTATATAAGGTGTGTTATATACCTTAATTATATTTATTTTGTGTATATTTAAATAAAAAATATATAGTTTCCTTGTTTGGAAACAAATCTTAAATCTTACATTTTGGAATGCTTTTGGCTCTGATAAAATAGATCTCTTCTTCCTTACAACATTTTCATTTGCTTACCAAATTTGGCAGAAGTCAAAAATTCTTGAGGATATGTTTTATATCAATTGTTTCCACTGCAGTCCTGAACATTCGTGACCCATTTACAAGACAAAATTGACAAGAACTGAAGTCTAATGAACCCTTCTTTCATAATCAGATGTAAGCTTTCTGTTTATACTCAACATATCTTTTCATCATGTTTTCAAATGGAATGTGCTGAAATATTTGCCTTCCAATGACATGAAATAACATGAGATATGACAGTTAAAATATTTATGCACAGCAATAGATAATATATGATTGAAATTAAAAGACAATTTACAGATTGTAAGTTTGGGCTATATTATCTCATTTTTTCTGTAGTATGTATCGCAAGGGCCATTCTAAGTTTCTACAGGAAATATAAAAACTGTCAAATATCTCTGATCTTTGTCTGCACAATCCCAAAATAAACAAAATGTTCAGAAGAAACACACTTTAGCAATAAGAACACTCTCATAACATACTACATGTTATGAGAGGGCTCTCATAATTGCCCAACTTTCTATCTGTATTCATCATTTGCCAGGATGTTTATTTCACTCAGAAATACCAGGTTTGCAGTAACAGTAATTCACAAAATTTTACTTTTAAACAAATATTTCTGAGTTCTTTGAAAAATAACAACTTGGTTAAGTTTTACATTAATTCCCAGTGTTCTGTGAGAGGCTATTATGAGTAGCATATGTCAATGAATATAGATCTGATTGTCTTCAATCACACTATCTCCAGTTGTCTCAAACCAAAAAGCATAAGAATTACCATACAAGCAATGAAACTGTGTTGAAGTGGTTCTGATTTTGTTTTGCATTTGAATGAAATCAAGTTAAGTCCAGGTTGGTTGACTCATAGATGACAGAGCAAAGTGCTAGTCATGGTACAATTTACTTATTATTATACAGTGTATTATTATAAAGGCATTGCAAGAATTTGAAGTGTAAGCCAGTGTGACAATATATACAGCCAGGGCTGCCACTGAAGGTACTCTGAGATCTTTTTCATGGCCTTGAAGAAGTACTTATAGGAAATGGAGTACAGGAAACAACTGAACAGAGTCCTCATAGCAGTAGAGAAGATCTGCCTTCATGGGACAAGCACACTGACATCAGCACCTTGCACAGTCCATCCTTTCTTAGAGAGCAGATGGTGTGTTTTGAAAAGAAATAGAAGATTTATCACTCTCAGGTGTAAATAAAGATATATTTTAGACAGATACTGTACTTTCATTTTCCAGCTGCCTAGAACCATAACTTTATGGTACTAGAACAAAAACTTTATTAATTACAACACTGTTTGTCCAATGGCTCAGGCATATTCCTAGATAGCTCTTATATCTTAAATTTACCCATTTCTTTTTAATCTGTGTATAGTCATGAGGCTACGGCTTACCAGTAAGGTTCTAGTGTCTTTCTCCTTCAGCAGCTACATGGTTTCTGCCAGACTCTGCCTTCTTTCTCCTTGTATTTAGTTTAGTTTTCCTGCCTACCTATATTCTGCCCTGCCATAGGTCAAAGCAGCTTCTTTATTAATCATTGGGAATAAAACATAATATGGAGGGGAATCCCACATCAATATACTATTAATGGAATAATAAAGAAAAATCCTCCACCCCTTGAGAATGGTTAGGAAAAAAAGGGTGGGTCCAGCTCTAGGCTTGATATTACTGTCCAACATGTGCATTCTTTTGGTGGAGGACTAAAAAACTCTCCTGTGCCAAGTCTTCAAAATCTTCACGCTCTCTCTTTTGTCACCTGTAAATGGAGACTGCCTTTATGTCTCCTGTCTGCCCAGACCCAAATTATCCCACAGAAACTATACTAATTACAACACTTTGTTCAATGGTACAGGCATATTCCTAAGTAGCTATTACATCTTAAATTATCCCATTTCTATTAATTTATGTATCTCCATGAGGTTGTGACTTACCTATGGTAAGGTTCTGGGATCATTCTCCTTTGGCAGCTACATGCTATCTGCCTGACTCTGCCTTCTTTCTCCCTGCATTCAGTTTAGTTTTCCCACTTAGGTATATTCTGCCCTGTCATAGGCCAAAGCAACTTCTTTATTAACCAATGATAGCATACAGAGGGGAATTCCATGTCAGCCACCAACATACAATTATCAAAAGATTTAACAATTTTGCTTCCAGGTATTTGTTCAAGACAAATGCAAACTTATATCCTCACAAAATATATACACAATATATGATAGTTGAAGTATTCACCAATCTTATTACAGGGGAAGGAGAGTTTGGACCACCTCTCCACTATTGCTAGGAGTCTTAGCTGGGGTTGTTCTTGTGGATTCTTCAGAATTTCCCTAGCACTAGGTTTCTCCCAAGCCCCGTAGTAGCTCTTTCTATCACAATCTCTCTTTCTTTATTCTCCCACTCTTTCCCTCTTCCCATTTTACCATTCCATTCCCTCATATTCTCATCTCCCATACCTTTCTTTTTACTGCCCCGATAACCTCAGTTTATCCAAGAGATCTCACCTAATTCCCCTTCCTAGGGCGATCCATGTGTCCCTCTTAGGTTCTTGCTTTTACCTAACTTCTCTGGAGCTGGTTATCCTTACTTTACATCTAATAACCACATGCTGTGTTTGTCTTTCTGAGTCTGGGTTACCTCATTCTAAATGCTTTTTTCTAGATCCATCCACTTGCTTCCAAATTTAATGATGTCATTTTTTACAGCTGAGCAATACTCCATTGTGTAAATGTAGCACATTTTCTCTATCCATTCTTAAGTTTTGGGGCATCTAGGTTATTAACAGGTTCTGGCTATTATGAATAATGCTGCTATGAACATTGTTGGGTAACTGTGTTTTGGGTATGATTAAGTATCTTTTTGGTATATGCCTAAGAGTGCTATCTCTAGATGTTGAGGTATATTGATTCCCAATTTTCTGAATGTCACCATACTGATTTCCAGAATGACTGCACAAGTTTGCACTCCTATCAGAAGTGGAGAAGTGTTCCCCTGACTCCACATCCTCTCCAACATAAGTTGTCCCCAGTATTTTTGATCTTGCCCTTCTGACAGGTGTAAGGTGGTATCTCAGAGTTGTTTTGATCATTTGATCATTTCCCTGATAACTAAGGATGTTAAACAATTACTTAAATGTCTTTAGGCCATCTGAGATTCATCTTTTAGGAATTCTCAGTTTAGGTCTGTGCACCATATTTAAATTGGGTTATTTGGCGTTTTGATGTCTAGTTTCTTGAGTTTTTTTAAATATATATTTTGGAAAGCAGTGCTCAGTTAGATGTGGAGTTGGTGAAGACCTTTTCCCAGGGAGGTTGGTTACTCACCTCTTGGTCTGCTTTGTGTAATTGCAGTCTGTGTCTCCTGATTTTGATTTTTTTTTCACTTTTTTTTTAATTTATTTATTAAAGATTTCTGCCTTCTCCCTGCCACCACCTCCTATCAATGTAATCCACCATATAAATAAACTGATTTTGATTTTATAGGTGATTGCAGTTAATAGATTCAATGAATCTCAGGAAAGACTTAGAACTTTGGACTTTTAAACATTGTTGAGACTGTGATAGACCATGGAACTTTTGAAATTTGATTAAATGCATTTTGTATTATGTTGTGATTACAAGCCTATGGGGGCCACAGAGTGGAATGTAGTGGTTTGATTAGGTATGGCTCTCATAAACTCATGTGTTTGAACACTTGGCCTATAGGTAATGGCACAATTAATAGATGTTGTCTTGTTGGAGGAAATGTACCACTGTGCAGATCAACTTTGAGGTCTCACATGTTGATTGATGCTATACTCTAATCTTTGCTATCATGGTAGTTACATGCTTACATACATTAGACAAAACTGTTTAAACCTTATTTTATTTGAATTATTCCACAGTAAACCTTGCAAAAAAGAACTTAATCTACATATTTCTCTTCACTTGTGTCAGTCTGAATACTTTTGAAAGAGTATTAGTTCACTTCAGCAGCCTTGATAAAGTACTTAGCAAACACCATGCCACGCTGTAAGGAAGAAGGACAGCCTTCCACATATACAGAAAGAAATGATACTTTCCTAAATAGCTCCTCGTTTTTCTTGTTGCTTCAGTAATGATCCAAAATCAATACTGAAATATTCACTGTCATGTAGCAATGAATTGCATCACGTTAGAACCTGGTGACTACCACTTAAAAAGTATTTAGAGAAGATGTTTATGTAAAAAATAATGAACACTGAAAATAATGAAGTGCTTAACTCAAGAAGCAAATATAAAACATAAGGTAAATAAAATAAAGAAAACACAAAACAACACATTAGAAACTATTTGGTAAAGTAAATTTAGTAGATTAAGTCAGTAGATCACTTTATAACACAGGTCCATTTCTGGGCCTTTGACATACAATATGCATTGTTAATCACCAAGAGTTTATAAGATGAATCCTTTCTTAAGCTAAACTAAATTTGACCACTAAATCATTTTGTGTGTTTTTATTTATGAGATTAATCTTTTAAGTAGAATAAAAATTAGGGGAAAAACTAGTCAATTTCTTTAAACTTTTTGTATGAACTTTTTCTGAAAAGAAGTAAATAATCACCTGTTTACCCCAGATAGGGGCACCTATGACAAACCAAAGTAAGAATTTCACCAAAGTCCATCTTGGTTAATCAACAAACTTATTTAAGTCTACCCACAGTAGGCTGTACCCTACAAGCCTACACTCTAGACAATTTAGCCACCACGCAACAGCTTCTGAACCCCTCTGATCCAGATTAACCTCAATGCCAGCCTGATCCTAGAAAACTCAGATTTCTATCCTTACTTAAGCACCAAGATGAAGGGGTAGCCTTGGTCATCAGGTCTCTCATCTTGGACTGATCCTCTAAGATGAACCTTGCAAATATAGGCTCCAACTGCAGCAAACACCAAGCTAGTTGTCTGGTCCTAGGCTCTTGGGCAGTTTGCTGAAACTGATCTTCAAGGCGCCTTGCAGAACAAGGAAGGATTCTGCAGTTCCAGGCTCTGGCTATACTTTTTTTTTTTTTTTTTTTTTTGGTTTTTCGGGACAGGGTTTCTCTGTGGCTTTGGAGCCTGTCCTGGAACTAGCTCTTGTAGACCAGGCTGGTCTCGAACTCACAGAGATCCGCCTGCCTCTGCCTCCCGAGTGCGCCACCACCGCCCGGCGGCTCTGGCTATACTTAATGGACTCTTTCTCTGGGGGCTGTGTTCGTACTTAAACATCATCATTTCTGTATTCCACACTGGTGCCAACAACAAGCAGGTAGACATGGGCTTGCTATCAATTACCAATGGGTTCTAAATATTACAAAATCAAGTTAGTGGCATGCCTTCTACAGGTCAAATGTTTTGAAAGTCCAAGGCTTTATTTCACTTCCACTAGGTTAGTTACAGGCATTACAGAAAGTACAAATGAAAAATATCTATATGGAAACAGTATACAGAAAATATGTATGGAAAAATTTAGAGGTCCTCAAATAATAAAACATAAAACTATCAAATGATACAGTAATCTTATCATCTTAATCTTCAGACAAAGATCCAAGGAATTCATTTGTATATTTTGCAGTCTAGAAATATGCAGTCTCATTTTCAATGAAAGATTACCACAATAGTTAAGATGTGAAAAACTTGAATATCCATTAGTGTCTAAAACAGTAAAGAAAATGTAGTATATTTGCATGATGGAAAACTTTTGTGTCTTAGGAAGGAAAGTCTGCCATTAATAACAACATGAATGGTACTAGAGTACATGTTATTATTAGCATTACGTGTCAACATGATAGAATCTAAAATCAACTGGGAGATGGATCTCAGTGAATAACTATGAGGGATTATCTTGATTGTAGTATTTAAGGTGCAAAGACACAGCTACTATAGATGAGTCCATTCCCTGGGCAAAGATCATGTGCTATCTAAACTGGAGACAGTGAGCTAAACATTGGCATTTTTTGTTCTTTTCTTCTAACTGAGGACATAAAGTGACCCGGCTGCTTCAAGTTCCTTTTGCTTTCACTTTCCTGCCATGCTAGATTGTACCTTAAACTACGGGCTGAAATGAACAATTTCTTCCCTAAATTTCTCTTATGAGGGCATCATAGCAGCAGGAGACACTAGAACATATACCAAGTAATGAAAGAAGAGAAAACATGATCTCAGCATGAGCCATAAATTGTTTAATTATAAATTAAATTTATATAAAATCTGATTGTGGTCAGATAGCAAGCATCTGAGCATCTGCACAGCCACCTAAATCATGAACTATGCAGCACATATTAAGTGGGAAAATGAAGTCTCCACCCATCTCCGTGGAGGGCAGTGCCCTCCTAATAGGTGCCTCTAACTAGCTGATGGTAGACTGATGTGGGATGTCTCCCCTCTATATGCAGTGAATACGTTTTATTACAATTGGTTAATAAAGAAGCCGATTTGACCAATAGTCAGGAAGAATAGAGCCAGGCAGGAAATCCAAACAAAGATACAGGGGGAAAGAAGGTGGAGTGAGAGAGACACAAGCAGCCATTGTGGAAGCAAAATGTGTGGTAACAAACCATGAGCCTTCTGGTAAATATAGATTATTAGAAATGGGTCAGTTTATATGTAGAGCTGGTCAGTAAGAAGCTTGGGCCATTTTCCAACCAGTTTATAACCAATATTGAGCCTCAGAATGGTTATTTGGGACCTAAAAGGTGAGAGAGAAGCCTCCAATTACAATAGATCAATTATAAAGATATGACTAAGATATCTGTTTTCTGTTTTCTTTCTAGTGAGTGGTTTGGTGAAAGAAAATGTACTTACTATGAAGGATCTATTATCTTTCATTCAGATCAACTCTCATCCAGTCTCTTTAAATCACTGATTTTAGGATTTCATTAAAAAAAAAAATTTCTTAGGAATTTCTTAAAGGAATTGGCTGCATATCATCAAGCTAGAGAGAGTTGAGACATGGAAACAGACCAACTCTTCTTTTGCTAGCAAAGTGTCTCTTGCTAAGATGTTTCAGCTTATTAATTATCAGCTTGTAAAGTTTATCCTCACTGTCCCAGAATCTTTAGAGACAAAGTTAAGCCAATACAATGCCAAAGCCTCAGGTAGAAAAGCCATCAAAATATAGGGTATTTCAGAAAAGCTGAAATAACAAATGTTAAAATGGCAGAGGAAAGAAAGTATGTAAAGAAATTGGCTGGGTTCTCCCATTTCTCAGGACAAGAACACTCTGTAAAGAAAGAAAAAGCACTGAGAGTTTGAAACAAAAGAAATTTATACTCAAAGACAGCTTCTACTAAATAATAGATATTTGTTCAGAGAAACAAAGCAAAACTCAAAAAAAAACCTGAAGTTTTGAAATTGATTCAGAAGCTACAAGAAGCAAAAGCTAAAGGTGAAGCTGGGGCACTCAGGAATCAAGAATAGAATCTAAAGAACATGAAGAGAGAGATCTGCTATCAAAAACTCAAAACTGAACTTCCAGCAAGGAGTAAGGGATGAATACATCACTGGAACTAATAACCTGCTGAAAGAGAAACAGAAGAATAAAGAAAACACTTCATCTGCAAAAGAACCTCACAGTTATTCATTCAAAAATGGAAACACTGAGGAAAGCTGAATGCAAGAAACTGAACTACAGCTTGTCTGTCAAAGCCCTCTCCTGACTTCTTCCAATTCAAAACAAAAACTTTTGCCAAATGAAAAGATGAAAGAGAGAATATGGGAACTTCAGACACAAAGTAAACTCCTCAAACAGCAACTGGAGATTAGGATAAAAAGTCCTAGATCATATAACTCAGGCACCTCCTGAGCTTTTTTTTTTTTCCCAAAAAGAATTACTGAAAACAGAAAATGCTATAGGGCTTTAAGCACAAGACACTTGAAACTCATTTGCAAGCGTGGTAGAAAAGAGTTGCAGAGTGAAACTGAACTCTTTACACAGCTAAAGGTCCAGGTATTAGGATATGATCTTGTGATAAAAGGTTAACTATTCTGGTTTGTGGTATAAAACACAACTAAAACAAACTCAAAGAGCCGTGGAGAAGCAAACCAAAGCAGTTTGACATCATTCTCTGAGTGGCCTGTTAAGTGGCAAGATGGTGTCTCACAATCCCAATACCTGTGGATGTTTCTTTAATGCAGCCTTTGAACAGAAAAAGGTTGTGGCAGGTGGAGTCAAGTCAAGGGTCCCAGCTTGTGTAAATGCAGTGACAGAGGCTAGCTCTGTAGAGCCTTGAGTTTGCAGCCAGCACCAAGGCTATAACCAGAGGCAGAATGGTTGGAAAAGTTGTTCAGAAATTACTACTATGAATCTGTAGCCTGCAGAATCCATCATCAGTTTAATCACTAGAGTTCTCAGATGCATAGTTTCCAGTTCCATGGATAGACATTTTTCTACAAAGGACACGGTTGTCCCTTGGCAGCCTCTTTGTGGGCATAATGAAGGTAGAAAAGTTTAATGTGTCCAAAGCATTCTTGGCAACTTGAAGCCACACAAAACCTCTTTTTCCACATGCCTCTTCTCCACATTCTATCCACAACAGAGATAACAGAAGGTCTGGGCAGAGTAGACATTGCTTCCTTTAGCACTTGTCCTGCTGGAAGAACAGTGCAGCCTTCAGCTGTTCCACCTAAGCACAGCTTTTCTGGTCCTTCTACTTCCAGTGCTCCAGAGAAGAATGCCAATTTTTATCACAGAAAGACTGAAACTCAAAATGGAAGGGAATTTTCATATATAGACAAGCAGTCTTTAAATGCTTTAAGGAATATGAATCATGTTTCAGATGTGTTTGAAGTCATGTAGCCTACTTTTGGACCAGTATGTCCAACAAGTCTCCAGATGTTGTAATAGGAGGAGTGGGGCTACGTCCCCGGCACCCAGCCGCCCGCATGGCTAGCTTATGCCCCGAAATAATTACACAGAAACTGTAGTCTTTTAAACACTGCTTGGCCCATTAGTTTTAACCTCTTATTGGCTAGCTCTTACATATTGATCTAACCCATTTCTGATATTCTGTGTAGCCCTACGAGGTGGCTTACCAGGGAGATCTTAACTTGCATCTGTGTCAGGTGAGAGAATCATGGCGACTGCCTGATTCGGCTTCTTTCTCCCAGCACTCTATTCTGTTTACTCCGCCTATCTTAATTCTACCCTATCAGAGGCCAAGCAGTTTTTTTATTAATTAACCAATGAAAGCAACAGATAGAAAGATGACCCACCTCCATCATTTTCCCTTTTTCTGTTTAAACAAAAAAGGAAGGCTTTTATTTTAACATAGTAAAATTACATAAAACAGTTATCAAGCAAAAATTACAGTTACAATATTTATATCTATTTTATACTTTATCATGACTAAGGAAAACTATAACTATCTATCCATTCTTCAACTCCGTCAAAGATCTGGGCATCCATCTTCAGCCTACAGGCCCATAGTTTTCAGCAGACATTTCCATGAAGCAGGAAAATTTTAAAGACAGTTTAGTCACTTTCTGCTGTGTCCTACAGAATGTCTCGTAGACTCTTTTATGAATCAGGAACCCCGAAAGACCATCTCACCTTTAGGCAAGTTCAGCAGTCCTTTTTTTGCAGGTTCTTTGTGTCCAGTTTATGTAACAGTCTAGGCATGAGCAGTTTCATGCCCAAATGGCTATCAAACTCCATAAGGAGCATCTTTGATGCCCATCATCCTCTTGAAGTAGATTGGTGCTGCCAGGAGCAGACGTGTCTCATTGTCATGAAAAGTCCTAAGTTATTAAAATATTAAATGCCATGTTCTGTAGTCTTTGAAAGATATGAAGAATGCCTAATTGAAAAATATCTCCATATATCTAGAAAATCTAACTAATGTGACTACAAGCTTGACTATTATTTATGATTATCCATTAGCAACCTATATTTTCTAATTATAATTTACATTTTTAAATGAACTACACAATCACAATACCTTAATCAAGATCAGAAATACATATACATATAACAAAATCGACCTTAAAATCTATACCAATGTAAATTATTTATATCTATATCATATCCCCCTTTAAATGTAAAAGAATATTCATAAACAATATTTGGGAATATGGGCACAGTTTTTCTCCAAACTGCTTCCTGCTGAATGGGGGCGCTGTATTCAGATCTTTCATGGTGTAACCTGTGTGTCAGGGTCATCTCAGTCGGCAGTTGAATGAAGTAATTTTCTGAAGGTGTTCACAGCAACCTTTCAGGAGGGCGTGGTCTATCATACCATATTGGGATAGACACAATCCACAGAGTCTCATCCTCAGGAAAGGTCTTAACCTGCGTCTGTCTGGAGTGGGAGAATCATGGCAACTACCTGACTCGGCTTCTTTTTCCCAGCATTTTGTTCTGTTTACTCCGCCTATCTAATTTTCTGTCCTATCAGGGCCAAGCAGTTTTCTTTATTGATTAACCAATGAAAGCAACAGATATATGCAAGACCCACCTCCATCATCCAGATGAGGCAGAAGCCCATGGGGAACTATCTCACTTGGCAAGGAAGGACCAGTGCACTTTGGGACAGCACAGAATCCTGTTGGGACTGTGCGTGTCTTCTCTATTATAATGATTGATGATTCTGTTGGTGGTTTTAGTTTAGTCAATCATGCATGGGACAGATATGATCATTCCTAGAAACCACATTTGTTTTTCTCAAATACTTTCCCTTAAAATTCTTTGGGAGCTGATGCTTCTCAGGTTTCTTCTCTGGGGATGACAGTTATCACTTCAGATCTTTGGAACTGTTCGAATTCAGTGCTGACAGGATTGGATGCAAATCATCCCTATTTCTGTATGTTTTGAATGGGATTGTTGTTCTTCAAAATGTGTGCCTATGCCAATCACTTTTTAGTTCTGTAAAGACAGGATGTGCCTGGCTCAATATTTGGCAAGCTAACAAAATGATGTATTATTTTTTACTTTAAGAAGTTCTAATCTAAAATTTTGGAGGAAACATATTTGGTATATTTGTTTTTGTGGGAGATTAACATTGGAGGATGCAAAAAACTTGTTTATTATTATGGAGAAATGTTCATTTTGATGTATAAATAAAGACAGCTTGAACTTTTCTGTTATCAAAATTGTCAATAAAACTCTGTATATACTTAAAAAAGAGTTATCACCACAAAAAGTAAGTATAGAAGTATGTTAATTAGTTTATTTCAGCCATTCCATTAAATACACTTTTTTCAAAACATGTTATTATACACATACATATAGGTGCATATATCAACACAATATATACTTATACATTCATATACACATATATGTACATTTATGTGTGTGTAAGCATACATGCATACATGCATATAAACATATATATGTACATCCAACCAAAATAAAAAAAGATGAAAAGAATTTTTAAAATTCTTAAAACAAGAATTTTAAAAATTAACAGCTGCATTGTATACAAAGCTTCCACAAATAAAAAAATAAAAGACACCACTAAATTGATAAAAAGAGAATTATTCAAAGATGCCTATTTATAGGAGATAAGCATCAATTGTATTTATTTATTTTAAAATCAGTGTGTGTGTGTGTGTGTGTGTGTGTAGTTGAGGCTCATGCTAATCAATGACTCTACCACTGAGCTGTTGACCCAGACTCTAGTTTCTTTCTTAGAGAAAAAAGGTATGCATGCCAATTTCCTTCATGGCAATCCGAAACACTTAACAGGCATTTGAAAGCAAGAAGACTTCAAATATGTTGGATTTGATAGGTTTCCACACAGCCTAGCCAACATGTAAATCACAAGTAAATATCACTGGTCTTCAGTAATAAAGGCAAGCCTACAATTATTGTTTTCCAAATCCCAAGTTATTTATCATTACATCTGTGTCAGCAAGCTATCAAATAAATTGAATGGTTCCATTTTAACTAAGATAATTTTAAATTGTTTACGAAACTAACCCACAAAACAATTTTTAACTTGACACTGCTTCTTCTTAGGAAAAGATAATTGGTATCTAAGTAATGCAGAGTATATTTTCATGTAAGCATGACTTGTTTAAATGGAAATCAATATAAAAACTGTTCACTTTCCCATCAAAATTGTTTGAACACACTGAAAGACTCGGTAATATTGAGCAAAAGGCTTCAAGAAAGCACCATCAATAGTCAGTGCTGAGTTCCTTTTCTAATGAGGTGAGAAGAAACCAAAAGTGGCTAATAATCCCACAAACTGCTCCTAATCAAACCATTTCAACAATGCTAATTATGGACTAAGAGGATTGTACTGTGAAATAGGAATACACATAAAACCATTGCTTTTGTCCTTATTGTGTTGTATAAAACTCATTTTCTAAAGCTAAATGGAGCTCAAAATATAGTGTTTCCTTTTACAGAAATTGCTTTAAGACCTATCAGTGTGAGTAGGTTTAAACGGAGATGAAATTTAAAGTCTCAACAGCTCATTCAGAGTTGGGTAGCATTAATTTCATAATTTGAATAAACTCTGTCATATGTTAAACAAGTGATTGAGCTTTAATTATTGTTACAATAAGTTCTTTTATTATAGAGTATAGTTCTGGATGGTTTTATTTCAACTTGACACAAAGTCCTTTGGGAAGAGGAAACTTTACTTCAAAAAAATGCTCCCATATGATGACCCTTGGACAAGTCTATGGTATATTTTCTTAAGTAATGACTGATATGGTAGGGCCTAGATCATTGTGGGTCCTATCCCTGAACAGGTAGGACAATAGCAAAGCAGTTAGAGCTTGCCAGTAAGCTGTGTTCCTTCGTGGTTGTGCTTCAGTTCCTATCTCTAGGTTCCTGACTTGAGTTCCTTGCCCAGACTTCTTTCAATGATGTTCTGTGATGTAAAATCAGATGAGATAAACCCTTTCCTCTCCGAGTTGCTTTTGGTCATGATGGTCTTTCTGAGCAATAGAAATCCTAACTCGGAGAGATGCTTTTTCATAAATTCCAACCCAAAGAAATTAGCTACACCAATGAAAACACAGGTAATAGATAATCCCACACCAGTAAATCCCAAAAAAGGGAAACACACACCCAAAAACATAACAAGAATTAACAATCACTGGTCATTAATATCCCTTAATACCAATGGGACTCAATTTACCTATAAGGAGATACAGGCTAATAGATGAATATGAAAAATCCATAAATTCAAAAATTCTGCTGCTGCAAAAGAAGAAACACACCTCAACTTCAAAGACGGACATTGCCTCAAAGTAAAGGGTTGGGAAAAGACTTTCCAATCAAATGAACCTAAGAAGCAAGCTGGTGTAGCTCTCCTATCTAACAAACTAGACTTCAAACTAAAGAGATAGAGAACAGCATTTCATATTCACCACAGGAAAATTCCACCAAGATGAAGTCTCAATTCTGAACAAGTATGCCCCTAATACAAGGGTACCCACATTTGTAAAAAAAAATTACTAAAACTTAAATCACACATTAAATCATACACAATAATAGTAGGAGACTTCAATACTTCACTCTCACCAATGGGCAGGTGTGCCAGACAGAAACTTAACAGAGAAATAAGGGAACTAACAGATAATATGACTCAAATGGGCTTAACAGACATCTATAGAACATTCCACCCAAACACACACACACACACACACACACACACACACAAAATATATATATATACCTAAAATTGACCACATACTTGGTCAGAAAGCAAATCTCAACAGATAAAAAGTGGAATAAAACCCTGTATCTTGTCTAACCTCTTTGGTTTAAAGTTAGAATTCAACTAAAACAACACAAATTACAGAAAGCCTACAAACTCATGGGAACTGAATAATTCTCAACTGAAACGTCGCTGGGTCAAGGAAGAAATAAAAAAAAATTGAAGACTTCATAGAATTCAATGAAAATAAATGCGTAACATACCTAAATAGGTGGGACACTATGAAAGCAGTGCTAAGAGGGAGGTTTATAGCACTAAATGCCTATATAAAGAATTTGGAGATATCTCACACCAGTGACTTAACAGCACTGAAAGTCCTAGAACAAAAAGAATCAGAACCACTCAGGAGAAGTAGATGCCAGGAAATAATCAAATTGAGGACTGAAATCAATAAAATAGAAACAAAGAGAACAGTATCAAAATCAACGAAACAAAGAATTGGCTTTGTAGAAAATCAACAAAGTAAACAAATTCTTATTCAAGCTAATGAAAAGGCAGAGAAAGAATAGCCAAATTAATAAAATCAGAAATGAAAAGGACCATAACAACAGACACTGAGGAAATCCAGAGATTCATCAGGTCATACTTGAAAAACCTGAACTCCAAAAAATTGGAAAATTTAAAAGAAATGAACAATTTTGTGGCTAGATATCATATACCAAAATTAAATCAAGACCAGATAAAAATTTTAAATAGACCTATAAACCCCAAGGAAATAGAAGCAGTCATTAATAGTCTCCCCACAAAAAAAGCCCAGAATCAGATGGTTTCAGGGCAGAATTCTACCAGAATATCAAAGAAGAGCTATTAAAAAAAAACCTCCTCAAATTTTTCTGCACAACTAAACAGAAGAAACATTGTCAAACTCCTTTTATGAGGCTACATATCCAGATACCCAATCCATGCAAAGATACAACAAAGACAAAAGTTACAGTTCAATCTTCCTCATGAATACTGATGCAAAAATAGTCAATAAAATACTGACAAACTGAATCCAAGAGCACATCAAAAAAATCATCCACCGTGATCAATTAGGTTTCGTTCCAGTGGAGCAGGGATCATTCAAAACAGGAAAATCTGTCAATGTAATCTGCCATATAAACAAACTGAAAAAATAAAACTATGTAATCATCTGACACCCCTTCATGATAAAGGTCTTGGAGAGATCAGGAATACCAACATAATAAAGGCAATTTACGCCAAGATGACAGCCAACACCAAATTAAATAGAGATAAATTCAAAGCAATTCTACAAAAATCAGGAACAAGACTGTCCACTCTCTCCATATCTATTTAATATAGAACACAAAGAACTAGCTAGAGCAATAAGACAACAAAAGGAGATCAGGGGATACAAATTGGAAGGGAAGAAATCAAACTTTTGCTATTTGTAGATGCTGTAACAGTATATTTAAGTGGCCCCAGAAATTCTATCAGGCAGCTCCTAAAGCTGATAAACTCCTTTAGTAATGTGCCAGAATACAAGATTAACTAAAAAACATCTGTAGCCCTTTTATATACAAATGATAAATGGGCCAGGAAAGAAATCAGAGATACAAAACCCTTTACAATAGTCATAAATAATATAAAACATCTTGTGGTAACCCTAACCAAATAAGTGAAAGACCTATGTAACAAGAACTTTAAGTCTTTGAAGAAAGAAATTGAAGAAGATATCAGAAAATGAAAAGAGCTCCCATGCTCTTGGATACGTAGGATCAACATAATAAAAATGACAATCTTACCAAAAGCAATCTACAGATTCAATGTGATCCCCATAAAAATCCCAGCACAATTCTTCACAGACCTTGTAAGAGCAATACTCAAGTTCATATGGAAAAAGAAAACAAACAAATAAACAAAAAGCAGAGAATAGATAAAACGGTCCTGTACAATAAAGGAACTTCTGGAGGCATCACCATCCCTGAATTCAAACTCTACTATAGAGCTATGGTACTAAAAACATCTTGTTATTTACCTAAAGAACAGGCAGGGGGACCAATGGAATTGAATCAAAGACCCTGACATTAATCTACACACCTATGAACACCTGGTTTTTGAAAAAGAAGCCAAAACTGTACAATGAAAAAAAGAAAGCATCTTCAAAAAATGGTACTGGCTCAGCTGGATGTCAACATGCAGAAGAATGCAAATAGATTCATATTCATCACCATGCACAAATCTGAAGTCCAAGTGAATCAAGGGCCTCAATATAAACCCATTTACACTGAATCTCATAGAAAATAAAGTGGGAAGTGGGCATGAACACATTAGCACCAGAAACCATTTTCTAAATATAACACCAGTAGCACAGACTCTAAGAGCAACAATCAATAAATGGGACCTCCAAAAATGGAAAAACTTCTGTAAGGCAAAGGACAGGGTAAATAAGACAGAATAATAGCCTACAGAATGGTAAAAGATCTTCACCAATCCCACATCAGACAGAGGACTGATCTCCAAAATATATAAAGAACTCAAGAAACTAAATATCAAAATACCAAATAAGCCAATTAAAAATGGGGTACAGATCTAAACAGAGAATTCTTACCAGAAGACTCTCAAATGGCAAAAAGACATTTAAGGAATTGTTCAACGTTCCTAGTTATCAGGAAAATGCAAATCAAATGACTCTGAGATACCATCTTACACCTGTCAGAATGATTAAGACCAAAAACACTGAGGACAGAATATGTTGAAGAGGATGTTGAATAAGGGGAACAGTCCTCCACTGCTGGTTTTAGTGTAAACTTGTACAGCTACTTTGAAAATCAGTATAGCATTTTGTCAGAAAATTGGGAGTCAATCTACCACAAGACCCAGCTATATCACTTTTGGGCATCTACTAAAAGGATGCTCAATCACACTACAAGAACACTTGTAAACAGCAGCATTATTTGTAATAGCCAGAATCTGGAAAGAACCTAGATGCCCCTCAACCCAAGAGTGGATAAAGAAAATGTGGTACATTTACACAATGGAGTATTACTCAGCTGTAAAAAACAATGACAACATGAAATCTGCATACAGATGGTTGGAACTTGAAAAAACAATCCCGAGTGAGGTAACCAGGACCCATAAAGACAAACATGGTATATACTCACTCATAAGTAGATATTAGATAACAACGTACTAAACCTATGGACTGTAAACCAACAATTAATTAATTAACAATTAATTGTAAATCCAATTAATTTTGTTTCCTTTATAAAAGTTTCCATGGTCTTCACCTAAGACAATACATACACACACACACACACACACACATTCACACTCAAGGAAGATCATAGGCTTTCCTAATGATATTAATCGCATGTTATTCCATTTGTGCCATTAATATTCTATTGTAGTATTTTCTATTCGAATAATATTTGATGTTGGAAGGATGAGTATAGATGATCTCAGATTCTAGATAAGGAAAACTGTACCAAAGGATATGAACTGTGCCATGGAAGGCCAAATGAGAGCTAAGTCAAGACTAGACATACACTATGTTATAACTCAAAAATGCAAGTGTAAGCTGGGCCACACCTATAACTCCAGTACTTGGAAGAGAGAGGTGGGAATTCACTGTCATCCCTTACTATGGCTCAAAAATGCTGAAAGAAAGAATGAAAAGAAAAGAAAAGAAAAGAAAAAAAAGACTGAATAATTGTAAAAACTAAGTTTTCGATTTCTTTCTTTTATGTTTCTGAAATAGGGAATCTCACTATATTGTCCAGGTTAACGTTAAACTCACTGCCCTCATGCCTCAACATCTGAGATTACTGGAGACTCTAACAACAATCAAATATGGTTCATTTTCTCCTATAAAGAACTTAAGTTGAGCTTCACAAATTTAAATTCACTTTATACTATAATTCTAGAAATACAGTAGACACCTGTGACACTAAGCGTCTCTCAAGCTAGGTGACTGGGGAACAGTCAAGTGTTTTAACCTAGATGTGAACACAGGCATCTTTACAGATCCTCAAAAGACCATAGATTTCTTGTTTTTCTTCTCTTCAGTCAGTGACTATTTACTGTTCTTTCTGCTGCCTTTGTCCTAGACAGCAGTAGACAAGCGTATGTTCACTGCTGTTTGCAAAGGTATTGTGTTATTCAAGAAGACCATCTCCCAGAAGCAGTGGCTCCTGCCATTCACAAATCACAGATCCCCATTCCTTGTTTGACAGGTCCAATTTAAGGCATTCCTACAGGTTTCTTAATCATCTCATTCTTCCCCTGTCCTCACTATCTCTTCTTGATTTATGTTATATCACATTGTCATTTTTATGGTGGAGCCCATTGGTATTGGTGTGTTGTATGCATGTGTGCATATCTATGTATGTGCAATACGTAAGACTGTATATACAGATCCTTGTCATGACCCATAAAATTAACATATTATATGATATGGATATATCTGGATATAATTCTCAGTCCATAACTTACGTTTTGCAAGAAGTATAGCATATGTCTTTTTTTGTAACTGAGCTTACTTTCCTTTTTAAGTCCTCTTTCTGCTGCAGTGATAAAAAATTCCATGTTAATCAGTTTATGCCCACCATCCTTCTACTAGCAGGATTATACCAATGTTATAGAGGTTCACACTGTGCCACAAGGTTGGAGAAATGCTTCAAAAATGTCTTCTAATAACTCACTCCAAATCTTTACTAAACTCATTTTCATCACTCAGTCATGAAGTTGGGATTAATCAAACCACACCAATAGCATTCTTTCTCGTGCTGTCAGATGCAATCAGCCTTCTCTAAATTAATTCATTTCTCTTCTGCCTTCCAAATCCATGCCCTTTCTATCAGGTCTATCTGTGGCAACATCTCTACTGTGACTAGCTTTGGAGCTTTGTACTCTACATTGTCCCAGCACCTTGTAATCTGCTCCATTATAATGATCACTCTGAAAACCTTTTCCTGGGATGGTGCAAGCTTTTTCTGCTATGACCTTGACTGACTTAATACTAGATGCCCCCGTTCTGTATGGAATCTTTGAAATGTCTTTCATCCTATCTGCCTTCTCAATTGTTGGATTGCAATGTTTTCAACATGCCCGAATTTACTTGATTTCCCCGACAGGTCTCATAACTCCTGTTTCTACTTCATTGATACATTAGACCTTAGAATATACAGACAAGTTTTCAAGGCCCCTTTAGCCTTGTCCTCTTTCTTTCTGCAACTCAACAGAGTGTGATTCATCACTGTAGCTCAGTGTTTGTTTACTTCCCATCTGCCTCTATTTATCTTACACAACTGAAACTGGGAGATACGTTTCACTAATACACACATAATATTTCACAAAATACAAAAAGGAAAAAAATGTATGTTATAATAAATAGAGGTATTCTAATGTATGTATTTAATCATCACCATCCTATAACACATCCATGAAATTGAACATGTACACAGCTTTGAGGACCACACAACTCCCAGCATTGAAGGATAAGAATTTAAGTAAGACTATTTCCCCCACTCTTAGCATCCCTTAGTTCCCTGCAGTCTTTTGTGTTGGGTTGAGGCATCCTGACATCTCTCCCCACACATGTCTATTGTTGTCGTTATTCAGCTCACGTGAGACAATCATGATGGTAAGACCTTACGGTAACAACAAAGACTGGGAAAATAGTTCCTAATTTTGAAAGAGAGCAAGGAAGTGTCAGAACTTGGTTCAAGAATGGAGTCATATGAAAAGAATTCTGAGTGCTAATGAGAAAACAAGACAAAAGTCTCGTGATCTCAGTTTCTCCAAAACAAAGAATTGGTTTTAGAATGTGTTTCTGTGCTCTTCCCAGGTGTAGTGGATAAGAGTGAGTTTACTTCAGAGTATTTATTACAACTAGATACTGTTATTTATTTATATGCCTCTACGAAAAACCACTTTTTTTTCACATGCAGCTTGCCTGCCACATATGACTTTCCCTTGTGATTGGACACTTTACCCATGTGACTCTTCTTAACCCTCTGAATACAAATTGATGTTCTGAATAAAGTTGGCTATTGCATGGAAATTTAGTCCACTTCATTTATTGGCTCCATTCATCTAGGTCCCACTACCTATAACGTGGGGACAAGAAGAAGGGCATATGGAAAGATTTGGAGGGAGGAAAGGGAAGTGATAAATGATGTATATGTATATTACATTATATACACATGCATCATAATATCAAAAAAGAAATAAAAAAATGACTTAAAACATTTTTACAACTACATGCCAAATTCTTCATTTAATTGTAAGTCAGAACCAACAAACCATTTTGAGTATTCAAACTTATTGCCTCAAGGCACCCTGAAAAAACCTGTAGAGTCTAATCCATTTTTTAGATAAAGAAGTTGTGCTTCAGAGAGGTTAAATAGATTTGCTGAAGATTTGCAGATAATTTTACAGCAAATTATTCCAATTAAAAACCCAAATGCACACAGTCAGTTGTTCCTTTCCCCACTGGACCTGTCTCATTGGCTGGTGGCAAATGATACACATCTGTATGACATTACCATCACATGAGAATATTCATGAGAGCTTATGCATAGCCATCTCCAAAACCAAGCAATGTGTCTGTGGGCTTGGGTTGTAACTGCTTCTTGGCTGTTTTCAGATTCCCCACTTCCTCCACCCATCTGCTGCCTTTCCACCTTTTCCACTCTCTGTCAGCTTCCTGAATTATAGATGCATTTAGCAAGCCATACAAGAGTGAGGAAGGAGGGGGCCTTGAGCAGGGAGTGAATCACAAAGAACTACTGGGAAGTGTATGGAAGACGTTGAATTATTGAGATGTGGCCTGAATAAAGGCATGCACCACCACCACCTGGCATATATATAGTGTTCTGCCTGCATAACAGAAGAGGGCACCAGATCTCATTATAGATGGTTGTGAGCCAACACGTGGTTTCTGGGAATTGAATTCAGGACTTCTGGAAGAGCAGCCAGTGTTTCTAACCTCTGAGTCATCTCTCCAACTCCCTCGTTTTTCTTTAATTGTTCTAATATACAAATGTTTAAATCAATAATGATAGACTAATAGGTATGTATAAAATATATATCTTCATAAAAACATAAATACAATCTCCAAGTCTGTTTAATGATACTTTTATGTGTATGTTTTCAGAGCTGACCATTGATCATGAACAATCAGTTGGAGTGTTTTTTCCCGGGGAAGACTTTTTATTCCTCTCTCTACATTCCTCAGCTGTTAGTAGTTGTCTGTTTGTGTTGAGGTCTCATGTTCTTCACTCCACCCATGTTAGCTTATCTATTGGAGTCCTTTTTTGCTCATATTGGTAAAATTTATGGGTATTGCTTTTGATATATTTAGGAGATATAATCTTAAAATCAACTCCCCTTTCCTCTGGCTCTTTCTATCTTTCTGTCTGAGCCTTTAAGAGTTCTATTTTAGATATATCCATTGAGACTGAGTTCCACAACTCTGTACTTGTATTGGTTATGGTTTTCTGAAATACACATCATTAAGAGAAGTTTTCTTAATGAAGAGTGAGAATCATGTCTGTGGATATAAGGTCAGCTATATAAAATGCAGTTAGACATTATGTTGGCTTAGTAAAATAGGAGTTGTAGAATCTGCTTCAAGATCCATGACACAATTGCCCTGCATAGTTGGCAAGGTTCCAGCACTAGCATGATTTCCTTCTTGTTGAATGTTTTGTAAATCCAATTAGAGAGCTGTTGGTCCCCAAAAACGTATGTATTCCACTACCTTCACACTTAGGATTACTGTGCCAAGCTGATGTTGTGGTTCAGAGACACCATAGTTGGGTAGTACTGTTGGTTGCTTCCCTCATTTGGAAGTTTGAATAGTGCTCCTTCTGGTACCATGAAATCAGTACTCATGGAAGACTTTTTAAAATCTGTGCCAATTGAGGGACCTCCTCCCCGTGTCTGAAACCTGTAATATCTACAACAACCTCTAGGAAGCAACCAAGGTTGCAATAGCAGTAGCCTAATGTTTTAGGCATCTCTAGGATACCTCTAATGAACAGATCGAAAAAAAAAAAAAAAAGGCTTTTTGTAGCTGGCACTGGGTTTTTGTTAGCGTATGGCTATACTCCATTCTCATTGTTAGTCAAAATGAGAACATTTTAACTAAATTGTATATGTATATTTATTTATATGCCAACTTAATGTGAAATCTAGGTATTTTAGTAATAGTAAATAGTATGACTCTTTATGACCTTTTCAGACGTCCTTACTGTTATTTTGCCTTTCTCTATACTTTTTTTAAATTTATCTCCTTCTGTCCTATCTAATTAGGACGCCCTATTTTTCTTATTTACCCCTTCAGATCACTTTTACCATGCTATTAGATCTTCCTCTCTATTGCTCCCTATATTTTTGTTTCAATTTCATTAGTTTCTACACCAGTTGTTTTAAATAATATCTTAACTATCTAATATTTTCACAAATTCATTAAATGTATTTTATTCAAGTCTATCTACCAATACCTCCATGCAACTACTTTCATTTCCTGCCACATCATATCCTCAACAACTTCATGTCTTTTTTGTTATTTATAATATCTGAGTCCATATTCATGAGTTTAATGTCATCCACTGGGATATGGACAAACTCTCAATGGTCATTTTCCTAAATGAGAGTGATTCTTCTCTATCAACATTCATCAACTGCCAATAGTGCGTCTACCAAAGGTGAAGCCTTTGGGATCCTTCCTCAGTGGTGCTTACATTCTGACTGTTTCAATCTTGTGCAGGAAAGCACAGCTGCTAAGAACTGATGAATTCTGCTAGCATGATCTGTCCACAAGTAAGCATTCCACAGCACTCTTTCCCATTGTCCAGCTCTTACATTCTTTCCTCTTCCTTGGGTGGGGGAAGATTGATCTAGATGACCCATTCATAACAATTACAGCTACTTATACTTAGTATGATGATCAATTATGAGCCTCTTTATTAAGCACTGACCCACTGCAAAAAAACAAACATCTTGAACCAATCTTGAGAATAGGAGAAAATCTATGTGAATTAAATATTTAGATGCTTTATATTAAACACTCAATTAAAAACTTAAACATTAAATATTAATTAAATGCTAAAATATTTAGGAGTAAGCTTAACGGCATAATTTTTTAGTAAAAACAAATAAATAAGCAGGAAACTACATAGTAGATTAGACCCTAGGGCTTATGATCTTGGACTTTTGACCAAGTTTACAATACTAGGTAGAAAATCCCTCCTGTATAGCTGGCTTCATATCCAATCAGAAAGTGGTTGGTTGCCCCCATAACTACCATGCTAGCATTGCACCTGTGGGCATTTCTTACAAGTTCATTTGACTGATGGAATGTTCCCAGATACATTAAGAAATAAGTTGATTCAGTAAGGACCCTGGGATTGCTCTAGGCCTTTATAGACTTTGCCGAGGCCCACAGTGATATATGATCTACACAAAATAAGAGAAACACTAACAGATCTCAACACATAGACCACTATGTAGATGATGTTTACAAAATATGAACTTGTGGGGGTCATACAGGGTAGAGGTGAGAATCTCTGGTAGAGACTGACTATGTCAGCCTGAATCAGACTTTAGTGAGTCTAATGCCAGGTGATTCATTGTCAGTCTATTTAAATCACAATAAAATTTGAGAAAAAGTTTCCAGGCAACAGTCAGTCCAATCAGTTCAATTCCAGGTACACAATAAAGCTACACAGAAACTCTATTACAGAGTACATGTGACCATGAGGGTGGGTTCTATAGCTAAAAGACCTAGACTCTACTGATGTCTCTGACTGATAGCATAGAGGTCATCAGGCCAAAAGGAACATGTGACGACCCTGTTAATGATGGATAATGGTCTAGGGAAGGAAAAGTCTGCGATAGTCATTCCAGGGAATTTGGGTGAGGTCTGCCTCTATAGCACAGGTGGGTGAGATCTGCCTCCACAGATAGCAAAATGGTCACCAGGTCCACAAAATCCACCCTCAGCTTTCTGGATGGAATGCAGGCATTTGATTTCTATCACCCCTGCATGATTAACATTCCTAGTTCTCTTAGTGCTTCTTTGTGAGTACAAGAACCTCTGTGCCCCAACATGAACTAAATCAATAGAGAATGAGAAAAAGAAAAGAAGTAGGTAAGGGGACCTATTCAAAAGCAAATATGACAAGATTTATATTAAGACACAGTTTCTACAGACGAAATGAATAGAATGGGAAATCCAGTGCTTCTGAGTCTCTGGGAAACATTAAAGCCCTAAACTGCAGTTCATGGAAGATATAAATAATAAAATGGTTCAGGGGAAAGACCAAACTTTTCCCCATTACCCAAACGCCTGAGTGACTTGTGTACATTTTTCTCCCATAATAAAGTATAATAGAAATGGAGACTGTTCATCCAGCTCACACAGTTCTGCCTGTCTTCAAACAAGCAATCACTTCTTACATAGGAAGAGAGACTTTGATGCTGTACTTTCCTTAAGTTGTCCAGGCTCCTATAAGTCACCCCAATAAACTCAGTGGTTCACCAAACTAGACTTAGGTGAAATTATTTCTTTGTTCTTTCATTGGTACCCATTTGGGGATAAGTAGACATTTATTCCTATCCTCCCAGGAAATATTCACACACATGAAAATTAAGTCCATGAAATATTAAATGAATATGTTAGGTTATACAATGGCAGAGACAAGGGTAGTTCAAAATCCCATTCTTTGGGCTTCAAAATTATAGATATGCATTTTAAAAATCTTACTTGTCTACTGAAAAAAAATTATATGTACATTCTCAAAATGTTGTCTTTCTATGTTTTTACCTAGTACTAAGAATGGCATTAATATACACAAATCTGTAATAAGGTCAGTATGTATTTAGCTTTGTGTTATGTCTGTGAAAGTTTCTTTTCCTTTTTATTCAACTAAAGTGGGATTCATAAGCTTGCAATGAATTGAACCTAGAATATTCAAGGGACTCTACTTATAATGCACATGTTCTCCAATATAAATCAGCTATTATTCCTTATCAGGGAAAGATCAGGGCCTCATAAAAGTGTTGGCAGAAACTTATTATTTATATGTGCCTTTTATATGACACAAAGATGCAATCAGATACACATGCACACATCAATGGAGTAATGGCTGATAACAGTTAAAAATACTAAATACTAATACATATTAAAAAGTAAAAGATCTTGCATGTCAATTAAAAGTCAGCAACAAAGGCTAGTCCTAAAAATCAAAAAAAAAGTCACTTATTGTAAGCATATTGGCAATTTATAGAAATGAACAAATAGGCTGTGGAAGTGCTTGCTTTTAATCCTAGCACTTGGAAGGCACAGGCAGGAGAAACTCAGTGAGTTTGAAGGCAGCCTGGTCTACCAAGCATGTTCCAGGTCAGGCAGGATGGTTACACAGAGAAACCAAGTCTCAAAAAATTAAAAACCAACCAAACCAAAACAACAACAACAAAAAACCCAAACAAATAATTTCAGAGGTATACTCGGAAAAGGCCACAGAGAGGCAGGTGCCAGAACTTGGTAGAAAGAAGCAGACACAGGCTTTATTAGGCCAGTCCTATGCGATGAGGTTTTTTTCTTCCCTACCTTTATACAACTTCCTTTGAGAGTCTAAATTTGGACAAGAACTACTGTTAGTTCATGCATTTACCACTTACACAGGCATCTAAGGGACAGGAAATATTTGATTGTCTCTTATAAAGCTTCAACCCATGGGGAAAAAGTAATTCCCCAAAGGGAATAATGATGCTTTAACTAGGAGAAAGGAAATATATTCTGGGACTGATAAAAAATTAATCTTACAGGTGACTGTCTTCAGTAGGTTTTTATAGGGGAAAAGACTTCCTTCAGATAAACTTAGAAAGCATACACTGACATAAGCTTTGAGATTATTGCAGTTATTTATTACAGACACTAATTTTAGAGAGTTATCGGTATACGATGTTTGATATGATTTTTATTGCTGTAATATTACTTATAATTACTTTTTTCTTATTAACCTTGTTATTTAAAAATGACATGAGCAACACAATATAGTTTATTATAAACTACAGTTCCTTTCATTATTTGCATTAGAAAACGTTATGCCTTCTGCTATAGTTAGATAATGTAGTTCCTAAGTGTTCAGAGATGCATAGGAAGCAATGCCTGAATGGGGGATATTATCTTGCAGTACAATATGCTTACCTCACAGCTTAGTTTTACCATGACTGATGGATTTTTGCAATCCTGACAATGACGTACAGTCAGGAATGCCATCAGTCAATCATTACATAGCAATTCTCAGACAAGTTCACACTAAAAATTCAAGACAAAACAGCAGGTGTTTGGAAAGTATAAAGACAGAAATTATAGCCATTTGTTTCAAATATCATACTGCTTTCTGCAATTGCAATGCAGGCATTTGATAAGTATTTGGAATCTATAAGTGATTTTAAAATGGAATAACGCTGTAGTGTTACTGTTTGTCTCTGCCTTTATTCCAGAAAGGAAACATAGAGGTGAAATTTGGAACTCACTGGCAAACATGTGCAATTTATCATAACAGTTAGTTAGTCCTCTATAAACTTAGTTTAGACTTACAGAACTTAGAGAGTTCTTCCTGTCCAGCCTCTAAATAGTACTTCTCATGCTGTTCAGTGGTTTAGAGTTCAGGTTAATGAGTTGGTACTCAAAATTGAGTGGAAACATTTATCAAAAGAAAGTGTGAAAAGAGTTTCTTTCTTTCTTTCTTTCTTTCTTTCTTTCTTTCTTTCTTTCTTTCTTTCTTTCTTTCTTTCTTTCTTTCTTTCTTTCTTTCTTTCGTTTTATTATAGCAGATGACCAAGGATTAAAGCAGGAGAAAATTTAAAAATCTGAGCTACTTCTCTGATTTTTGTTTACTTTAAAAATACTCAGAGTCTGAGAATTTATAGCAATGGAAGGGTCTATTTCTTTGTGTATTTCTTGTTTAGTTTTAAAAACCTAACTTGCCGAGTCTTTAGAAGTCAACTAGTAAAATCCTGCTTCCTAGAGAAGAATGCCACACAGGCCTTCTCAAAGGGCTACTTCATTTTCCTCAATAACAAAACACACTTCATAGGTGGCTTCCTAGGGATGTGATAAAGCCAAAGATTAGAAAAACTGCTTACAAAAGATTCATCTAGTCTCTTCTTCAAGGGATGTTTTCTTTACCTTAACACAATCCACTTTAAGCTCCTTTCAAGGCCATACATTTTTTTTTCGTCAGGCTGAATCACTCACACTTTGTCACAAGTGGCTTCTGATTTTAGTTCTGAGTCAGCTTCACAATCATTTGCTGTGCAAATTCTTAGGCTCCCTTCCAGACAGAGTGAATCAGAATTCCTAGAAAATTCACATTGTACATAAGCATCCAATGATTTATTTGAATCCTTGAACCATTCCTTAAGAGAAGAGAATAAAAGGCTTTTGTGGACTAATCTACATTTAAACACACTAGCATAAAATCTCATTTATCAAAAACTATAACAATCCCACAGCTATTTGAAAGTTATAAAGCATTGCACACACACACACACACACACACCTAGTACTGTGATACTACATCATATGATGGAGGTTGACTGCTCAGGGAGCAATAGTATATGTTGAGGAAGTGCTCAGTAGCAAAGACCCAGCGTCAGAACTCAAGGGGTTATGTGTGGAGGCAAGCTCTGCAAAATGTTATCTTCATTTTATCCCAAGAATGTGAAGAATGCTCCAATTCTACTGACACTTAAAATCAAGCTTACTCTATAATAGATGACTAATTTTTGAGAGGATTTGGGAATTCTGAGTCTAGTATCCTAATGTAGATTTAACTTCAATGGTCTTCAATCAATACTCTAGTTTCTGTTTTAAGAATTCAAGATAGATCTGTGAGTTCGAGACCAGCCTGGTCTACAAGAGCTAGTTCCAGGACAGGCTCCAAAACCACAGAGAAACCCTGTCTCAAAAACAAAGCAAAAAAAAAAAAAAAATCAAAAAAAAAAAAAGAATTCAAGATAGAATTTATCCTAGGACCCAAGTCTCTGGATTTGTCCTTGTCCCTGCATCTGTGCCCCCTTCCGCTACTTTTACTATAGCTTTAAAATATCACCTGAACCCTGGTGTTCGCTATATTTTCTAGTTTGATTATTTTTACCTAATGTATAGATTTATATCCAATGCCTATGACAACACTGCTTGTGTTTCAGGCAGACATCTCAGGAGAAATATATCTGATCCTAAGCTTTCATCTTTCTCCAAATAAGCTCTTACTCTTGCAAATATGCTTCTCATTAACGGAAAAGCTTTCTTTTGAATTGCTCAAGCTAAAAACTTTGAAACTGTTATAGTTTATTTTTCATCCCAATTGTAATACCTCAAGGGTTCTTGAATCCATCTTCAGAATCCATCTTCAAAATACATCCAGAATTTACTCCACTTCAAACCACTTCTGTAACTATCAACTAGTCTAAAGAACCATAATCTCTCCCATGAAATGTTGATTAGGATGACCTTCTACCTGGTTTCTCTGGTTCCATCCTGCCTCAGTCTAGTCCATTCTTCCCCAAACCCTGGGAGTAACCTGAAATGTTAAAATTATCTTTAAAACTAACACTGACTACTAAGCCCAGGGACTAGAGAGATGATTCAGTGGTTAAAGGGACTTACAACTCTTTCAGAAGACCCAAGTTCATTTCCTGACACCCACACACCAGCTTACAAATTCGTATTACTCCAGCTCTAGGGGATCCAGTGCCATTTTCTAGGCTCAGAAGGTTCCTGTACATGCAAACACACACTCAGGTCCACACATGCTGCAGGAGCTCATTCTGCTCCTTCAGCCAATAGCCTTTAAGATACCAGCCCATTGGGGCGTGGTCTCTTATACTTTTAAAAAAAAACAGCAGGTACAGGGAGCTCTTTCTCTTGCTTCTGGCTCCCATTCTGGCTTCTAGACTCTTTGTTTCCTGTTTGCAATGAGAGGACTGTTGTTTGAGATGGTAATCTGTAAGTTTTTCCCCTCAAATAAATAATCTTTTTATTATCTATAATTCTTAAGTGGTGTGGGATTGTTTGTGGCTTCACACACACAAAAATTAAATAAATAAATAAATGTTCTTTATCTTTAAAAATCAATAAAAACTAAGCCCAAAAGATAACACTCTATGGCTCTAAATTCCCCAATCATTTCACTTAGAGTAGGAATCAAAGACTATGCAAGGATCTGTGTAGATCTGATTGTAAAGCTTTGCAATCTACTGTTTTGCCTCCACTTTATTCTGTCCCAAAGACACTGGCTCTGGACTCTCAAAGATATCATTAGAGTGCAGATTTAAGACCTTTGCATAGACTTTCTCCAAATATTCTCATATACTCTTTCACTTTCTTCAAATTATTGTTTAAAGGGTCACCTACTAAGAAATTAGCTGTCCAATCACTGTCTAGTCCCCAAAGAGTTGCTTCCCTGTCTGACTTACTTTTTCTCATATGTGCCATTACTTTTCACATGTTCTACAATTTACCCTTTTGTTTTGCCCATTGCCACAGAATATAAACTCATTAGAGCAGTAATTTTTGTTCTTCTCCTTCCCTTCTTTTATTTGTGATGCTTTCTTTTTATTTGCTACTGCTCTTTTCCAGTACCTAGAATAACAACTACAAAAAGCCTTTGCAATAAACATTTTTCAAATTAATCTGCTAGTGATGAAAGAAGCACAGTTGTCGCCATGTCCCAGTAGATTTGACCATTTGCCTTTCCATCACTTGTAAAATGTGATTCACGATACTTTTTTATGATCTGAAATTAAAGACTTGATCATAGATGCACAGACACACAATGGTGCTCGGAGGCATTGTCTTTGTACGTTGTTAGAAACTGAACTGCGGTGGCTGTTACAGTCACACTCCCTGTTATCTGTGATAAACGCCGAGCTCTAGTAAGAAACTGCTGTGAAGGGAGCTGAGATCATACTAGCGCATGTCAGCGTGATACAGAAAATTTCTCTGTTAGTTTCATCCTCATGTCTTTTTGCTACTTTGGGCAAGTCAAGCAGTGCTAACTATGTGCATTTAGGATTATGTATTTTGCAAACTGCAATACTTAAAGGGATGTTAAAATTTAAGATTTCTGTTGAGGTTTATGTTCCAGGAATGATAGTATGACTTGACAATTTTAACAAAAGTATTTAAGGATCTAAGCAATTTACCTAAATCTGGTTTTGTCAGACTTCTAAAGTATGACTTCAAAGAAGTCGCTTAATCTTTATGCCTCAGTTCCTTAGTTATCTTATTTGCCAAGTAGAGATTTCCCATTCCTTACTGAATAATTGTGAAGATTTCATAAGGCAAAAGTTGTACTTTTAAATTTGCAAATACCCTACACATGTATCATCTTTTTTAAGTATGCTTGTGCATTCATTTTATTTTACTTTTTAATTTTTAAAATTTCATATAAGTTCTCTACTGACATCTTTTCCACCCTCCCTCCTACCTTCAACTTTTCTTATGTCCCCATCCCTCTCAAATTTGTGTCTTCTTGTTCTATAATTATAATATATACATGCATATGTGCATTATAACCATTTAGTATATTTCATGTGTATATGTGTTTAGGGCTGACCACCTGGAAGGGGCTCATCTCTAAAAAGGCCGAATCTCCCTTTATCAGCAGCCATTGATTATCTATAGCTCTTGGGTGACCTTGTAAAATTTCCACCATCCATTTTGGCATGTTGACTGGTGCAATTATACAGGCATTGTTAGGTTATCATATTGTTGAGTTTTCATAGATTCAGCATTCCTGTTATGTCTAAAAGAAACTATCTCCCACAGGCATCATGTTTATTTGGTTCTTATAATCTTTATGCTTCTTCTTCCTTGATAATGTTTGATGCTTAGGTGTAGAGGGTAGATTTTAGATATACCAACGAGGGCTAGGCATCCCTGGATCACTTCTTCTCTGAATTTTATCTTATTATGAATCTCTGTAGTAGGCTCCATTTGCAGCAAAAAAAAAGTTTATTTGTTGAGAAGAGCTACAATTATCTGTATGTATAAAGATAAGTACTTAAATTATTAGAAATGTATTTGGTTAAAAAAATCATAATAGTAGGCTCTCCCCTCAGGGCAATGACCTCTTTAATCATGGGTAGTGAAGTTTACAAGACCAGCATTAGTTCCCTTTCAATGAAGAGTCTTAGATTTAATGCCAGCATTGCACCATTTTGAATGTATATAAGGTCTAGTAATTGCTATGGTTCACAGGCTTTACAGATGGTTTGGTCATTGGTTGATTTTCTCCTTTGACATATTTCATAGCACCTTTTGATATGACAAGAGCTATCCCTCAGGGAGGAGGCTTTCAGATCAGTACCAACTCCATTCCTCCAAGTATTGTAGTGTCCTCAGCAAAAAACAAACAAACAAAGGAAAAGGCAGAACCTTCAAATTCATGGAGGCATTGAAGGGCAATGGCAATGGCATATATATATGTTGGGATACTCTTGGCCCTGCCTAACAACCCAAAGAGAAATTTCTTTTGCCTGGTACTGCCGTCTTGTGAGACATAGATAGCTATAGGGAGAGCATTATCTCTTCATGAGGTAAACTCCATTTAAACTATATATTACATATGCATTTTAAAGTAATCTTAGAAAATAATGCTTGTTTTTCATTCAAGTTAGGAATATGTACTTCTCTTCCCTTCCTGTCCCATAAACTATCCTCTCTCTCCCCTCTCCAGTTAAGTTCCTTCACCATTTGGCCCTCTCCCACTTCATTGCACCGACGTCTTGCTATTCTCTCAGCAGAGTTCCTTTCTTCCCATTCCCCATGGTCCTTTCTATTTTCCATGTATCTCAGTTACTCCTAGGCAAAAATCCATCCTTTGATGTAAGATTCTCCTCTGCATGATATGAATATGCTTTATTACCATTGGTTAGTAAAAGTGCTGTTTCGGCTGATGGCAGGGAAGAACATAGGCAGGTGGAAAAACTAAACTGAATGAAGGGAGAAAGAAGGCAGAGTCAGGCAGACACCATGTATCCGCCTAAGAAACAAGAGGTAACAAACCATGACTCTCATGATAAAATATAAAATAATAGAAGTGGGTTAATTTAAGATGTAAGAGTTAGTTAATAAGAAGCCTGAGCTAATAGGTCAAAAAATATGTAATTAATATTAAGCCTCAGAATGATTATTTCAGAAGTAGCTATAGGAGCTAGTCAGTGGGACTGGTGTGTGGAGAGAAACCGGTCCAGGGGACCCAGCGAAATGGAGAATATTTGTAGCTACAATCCTTTTAAGTCATTAATTAATAATGTGTTAGATGCTGAAAGTGACAACAAATTAAATGTTATCTTTGTAAATTAGTTTACCTAATGAGACATGACATGAAATAAGGAAACACTCAAGGAAAAAGGCTGTTGACGAGGAGAAAAGTCCAGGCCTATCCCATCCGGTGTTGAATCCAATTACTCTCATGAGTTCCCAGTAGGCATTTATGTTCACCATGGGGACATTCTGAGTGGATGGAGCAGAGAATTTCCTTCAGGAATTTGAAGTTACCAAAGACAAATTCACTGTAAACTTAGGAACTGGGAGTTTTACAAACTATCCAGTTACTGTTTTAGGCCTAGCATTTGTGGCGTGTGGCGAATGAGTTGTGATGAGAGCACAGGAAATGTTCTAAGTACTATACTTGCTCCTAGCAAGTGTTGGGATAGATTACAATTCAGATACTTTTCCCCTTTGGCTCCATACACATTGACAACATTCTTAGTATTGGGATAGATTACAATTCAGATACTTTTCCCCTTTGGCTCCATACACATTGACAACATTCTTAGTATTGGGATAGATTACAATTCAGATACTTTTCCCCTTTGGCTCCATACACATTGACAACATTCTTATTTTCTTTTTCCACAACACAGGGCTCAGGAATCACTGCTGATCCAATAAGACACACATTCATTTTGATACTAAACTAGACAGGGCTGAGTCTGTACAGAGATCCTAACAAACAAGGGAATGGATCATTTTTCTAAGCTAGTAAATCTAATTGCTGTATGGTATTCCAAGAAGGGAAGCCACAGATGTTCATTAATGGGTGGAAGAAAAGATATAAGAATAACCATCATAAGATTATTATTGAAAAACCATGTTGGATTAAATTTACATTCCTACAATAGGTATACATACGTAAGTAAGTGTATATAAAAATAGGTACACACGTTAGTTAATGAAAGGCAGGAGGCCTAATGAAAGTCATATGAGTCTCTAAAAGTTGGTTCATTTTGTTATCGGATTAGAGAACTCAGATTTGGGACCTGATCAACACAGATAATGATATAGATACTATGTCTTACTCCGTCTATGTGGCACAGACACAGAAATGAAGCAAATTCATACTCTATATTATGCCCACTCTCATTTAGTCAAGGGAGCATCAATGCATCCTACAAAGGAATCATAATCTGCATTTGAAATGCAGGCCTGTTCTTGGAAGGTAAGCATAATTTGTATTTGAAACACAAGTCTATTCTTGGAAGGTAAGTATCTTATGAATACAGTAATTGTTTAAAGAAAGAAAAAGCAAAGTGGTTATAAGGTTATGTAAGCCCAGAGAGATTCTATAACAGAAATGAGGAATGACCTCTTCTAAATATCCATTAGATATCCTTCAACCTTACAGTCATCAGATCATCCTCATTTATGCCCCTGATTCTGACCCCGCCAATGACTGAAAGATGTTTAACTCATATATGAAGGATTTTCTTCTACATGATATAGTTAGGATGCATAATAACCAGGCCCTACACTATCCTGGTACTGTAAAGGTATACTTCGGGAATTCTATACAAGGTTTTCCATAATGACAATTTTCCAACAATAGTTCACAGTTATATGCTTAATTATCTTGTACTCGTTAGTATACTCAAATTTTAATATCTCATAATGTACTTTAGGGTAATACTGTGTCTCAGTGTCTCAGTTATTTAATAGATTCCTGGTACATGCAATATCATTTTTGCCCCAAACTATTCGGTGTGAAACAGCTTTCAGTAGCCCTAAGCTACTTTTTTTTATTGAACTACTCATCAAGAGCACCTATAAATGGTTTTCTAGAACAAACAAATGCTTTAAAAATATCTGCCTGTACATATATTTATTTATGTTTTATATTTCTTCCAACATATTCTCTCCCTCTCTCTGTCTCTCTCTGTCTCTGTCTCTCTCTCGTGCTTTCATTTGAGATTTTTCTCCAAATTTTAAGTTACCCATTTCCTTAACAATTTTTCTCCTTAATGTTTATTTTAAGGCTGGGCTCAGCAGTCCTCCAAAACTGCCCTTTCTCCAGCTTTAATGGACATAAATATGGCAAAATTACTGATATTTTATTTAGGAAGCAACAAAAATGGTTCTTTAAACAACATACTTTTGCATTCCAAATACTTCAACTTATGTCTTTGTTTTCTCTATTAGTATTCTACATAAGGTTGTTTGTAAAATAAATAGGAGTAGCTTAAGAGCACTGGAACGAGCTCGCAAGGTCCCAATGAGGAGCAGAAGGAGGGAGAACATGAGCAAGGAAGTCAGGACCGTGAGGGGCGCACCCACCCCCTGAGACAGTGGAGCTGATCTATTGGGAGCTCACCAAAACCAGCTGGATTGTGACTGAAAAAGAATGGGATAAAACCGGACTCTCTGAACATGGCGGACAAGGAGGGCTGATGAGAAGCCAAGGACAATGGCACTGGGTTTTGATCCTACTTCATGTTCTGGCTTTGTGGGAGCCTAGCCAGTTTGGATGCTTACCTTCCTACACCTGGATGGAGGAGGGAGGACTTTGGACTTTCCACAGGGCAGGGAACCCTGACTGCTCTTCAGACTGGAGAGGGAGGGGGAGAGAAGTGGGGGGGGGAGAAAGGAGGGGGAGGGGGAGGGAAATGGGAGGCTGGAAGGCGGCGGAAATTTTTTTTTCAATAAATAAAAAAAGAATAAAAAAGAATAAGTAACGTTGCCCCACTGGCACTAAGAGGAAGTTAATATTTCATTTTGATTCGTTCTTCTTTCTTGTTGACAAACTATGCACCAGTACCAGTGATGTTGATAAGTAAAAGTACTTTGGGGCAAAAATATTTTTAAATATTTAGAGCTCCACAGTGATTAAAGCCATGTACTCTCAATACTTATGGTGCAATACAGCAAAAACAGTTAACTCAGATTTTTCTTTGTAGCTCTGCTGTTAAGCACACACAAGAATACTTGTCATTAACAAAGATTTGCATTCTAGTATTAGAGAAGCACATATGCATGCAGCTCGACTCTTCAGACTGGAGTAATTAGCTCGCATTGCAGCTGGACTCAAGGGATGTGGAGCAGTCAGGAGCAGCTGCAAATTTTCCAAGAAATACAGAGCCATATGTCTCTGGGACTGGGCTGGAGGCTGCAGCTTTAGATAAGAATGTGAGAAGGGAATGTGTATATTTCTAAAGCTAACTGCTAACGTGAATAAAGCTGGACCGCATTCTTCCCAAGCTGTTTAGGGTAGAGCTTGACATAGTGGGAAAATTGGTTGCTAAACTTTAGAAGTTGCTTTCTAGTGACTAAGGGACACAATATCCAGAAATTGGGAACTGTCATATTAACTGTTCAGATTTACTAGAACTTCCATTATTTGTATGGTTACAATGTAAAACTCTCATGAGTTTCTGGCAAAAGAGAGAAAAAAAAAAAAAAAAGGCCAGAGTGAAAATAAAAGCAACAAGAGTTAGAACATGGTGGACGAGGGGGATGAGCTGTGGACATTCCATGGTGAAGAGCCGGATTTCCTCCGAGGACATTCAAACTGAAGCAGGAAATCACGTGTAAATAAGAAAAACAATAAATTGCCAGGTGTGGTGGTGCACGCCTTTAATCCCAGCAATCGGGAGGCAGAGGCAGGCGGATCTCTGGAGTTAGAGGCCAGCCTGGTGTACAAGAGCTAGTTCCAGGACAGGCACCAAAGCTACAGAGAAACCCTGTCTCGAAAAACGAAAAAAAAAAAAAAGAAAAATAATAAATTAACCAATTAGATTATTTATCGTTTGTAGGAAGAATGTGGTATTTTTATAAAAATCATAACTGTTCACAGTAAAACAATTTAAACTAAGGGGGTTTCCAAAATAAACTAATAAAAGTTTATTCAACATCAGAAGAAAAGAGACTATGTCCAGGTCACTTGAGGAGTATTATAGCTATCAATAGGGACCAATCAGCAAGCTTTTTCTAAGTTTTTTTTTTTTTTCTTTTCTATCTTTAGGATTCCAAGAGAGAAAGGATAAAGGGTTGTGGAAAAATCACCATCTGTCATCATTTGGCTTTAATTAAAAGGAATAACCCCAAATGATCTGACGGACCCTGTTTCCATTCACTGAAAGGCCTTTGCAGGGAACTGATCTTTCCAGAAAAATGGAGAAACTGTGGTTTATAACTTCACCAGAATTGAGAGTTCTCCACTCTACAGATTTTGAACTGGCCTACCCAGTTTCCAAAGCCAAGTGAGCCAGTAAAAATAAAGAAATACTCAAGAATATGTTAGGTATCTTCTCTCTTTTTTTCCAGTTATTTTCATTTGTTTTTCTGTACAACCTTTCTCAGGCAACTAATGCATGCCATATACTTCATCAACTAGAAAGCAGAGGACTATAAAACAAGAAACAAGCAATTCAACTGAAAAGAGAAAGTGAATTCGAGAATTACAACTGAATGCCTGAGAGAGCAGTCATGGATCATATTCAAGAGGATACCTAATATTTGTGGAGAAAAACTAATTGTATAATGAATGCTACCATGCATTATATTAGTATAAGTTAGTAGCTTGAGAAAATGACAAAAGCAAGACCCCTTTAAGAACAGTATTTACAGAAGTACTCAATGCCTCACAGAAAGCTT
Source organism: Chionomys nivalis (assembly GCF_950005125.1). NCBI lineage: Eukaryota > Metazoa > Chordata > Mammalia > Rodentia > Cricetidae > Chionomys > Chionomys nivalis. Next base: position 38,264,556 of record NC_080107.1, on the reverse strand, counting down.
ACAAGCAGTTTAATGGACAAAGATGTTTTTTCCGTAGTTCAGGAAGCAGGAATACCAATGACCCTACTCCATGTTCTTGTGAAGCATAATAGAAAGATAGGGAAAATCTTAGGGGTATGAAAAGGGAGAGGAAAACCCTCAACCAGGAATCTTGCTGAAGACTGTCCGATAAAGAAGAAAGAATTTAGTATAATTAACAATTGTTTAAGGACTTTGTTCTCTTTCCAGTTTAAACCTGCAGTTTTCTAAGAATCTCAAGAGAAACACCTTGCCTCTTTCACAACTTTAATTGTCTCTGGTTTTACTTTAGCAAAGTATAACTCCACCCAAGGCATTGCCAGAGCCACAGAGAGATTATAATCTCAATAATCAAAAGAAGGTGAAAAGAGGGGGCGTTTTATAACCTTGTGATATATATATATGTATATATATACATATACATATATATATATAAAATAACTTGAGAGCCACCAAAGTGGTATATATGGCTAGTACTAAAATGAGTAATTTTGACAGCTTTGAGGAGCCTCTGTCCACGTGTTCACTTACTTTGCATTACTTTGTCTCAGAAAAATCCGTATCCATGATCGCAGTACATACTGTGCTCTCCTTAATCATCTATTTTTCCTCTTAGCTCTTATACTTAAGTCTGTATTAAAGTACCCTTAATAAAATCTTCAACTCTACTTCAATGGGAGAATGGGAGAATGTAACATGATTACATGATTCAGAGGCAAATATTGGGATTTAACCTCAAGGTCAAAAAAGCATACCTGCCAGCCACTGACTCTTACCTCTACCTCAGTCTGAAATGACAATCCTGCCTCCAGGAATCTCAGAATGAGACTGTGTCTGGGAGCTGTCTTCTCCTCTCTTACATGGGATTAAAGGCATACACCACTACCACCTGGTTTCTATGGCAAACTAGTGTGGCTACTGGGATTAAAGGTGTGTGTCACCACTGCCTGGTCTGTAAGGCTGACCAGTGGGGCTGTTTACTCTCTGATCTTCAGACAAGATATATTTATTAAAATACAAATGAAGTATCACTACAGGGATTGGCTTGCAGTTCTTTTCTATGCTAACGTTATAGTTCTGCTTTGTTCTGAGTCCATGTCCCTATAAGATTAGATGAATTCCCCAGACTGCGGAAAGGGACATTATAGAGCTATGCTTGTCCCCTCACTGCCTACACCTGCACATGCCATAATCAAATCCTCTAGATGAATATTTTCCTCCTTACAAAGGACAAGGTACTGGAAGTCTGAACCACAAATGCCTCTCTGTGTTTTTTGGTATATTATAGAAAACAAATTTCTAAACACAAATGAAGAAAAGGCATTGCCGCGCCAGCATGGCAATTGTAGTTCTTCTGAGCAAGGGACGTCAGGATTAACACACAACACAACTTCAGGTTCTGCAGACAAGCCTTTATTCCACTTTCTCACACAGTATATATAGCCCTCAGCAGGGGAGGCTGAGCCAGCAAAAACAAGAAGCTCATCACCATAGGGGTAAGCATCTTTAGAAACATCGCTGAAAACAACAGATTGTTTTGTTCTTCTTTTTGCTCTTGTTTTTGGAACAACCAAGCACAAGAGTGCAAAACAGATCAAGTGGGGGTGCGAAGGCCTGTCCTCTAGGGACCCAACAAGGCATAACAGAAAGGAAAATATTCTCTTCTTCTTTTTAATTTTTTTCTCCTCCTCCACCTTCTCTTCATCTTCTTCCTCCTTTTTTACTGATTTTTTTTTTTAAGTTGAGATAAGGTCTCATGTACCCCAGGCTAGCTGTGGATTCTAGTTCTCTACTTCTTAAGTGCTTGGATTATAGGTATGAATGATTAAAGCAAGCTTGAAAACTAATTCTCACCGGCTAAAGAAGATCCAAACTTGTGGTTAGAAACAGTTACTGGAAACTGGAAAAGCACTATAAAAGTGATATAAGATGCCAGTCAGTCATGACAATCTTGATACTAGTCCTCAGATCTATTAAATCAAACTATTGAGACGTCAGCATCATAGTTTTTGATCAACTGGGTCAAAAGCTGGTTCGAAAACATTTTAAAATGTTGCCTCTGAATTGGACCTGGTGGAAAGAAAAACCTTCTGAAGGCCTAGGGAGTGCAAACTGCCCCAGGTATGGAGACCTCAGCAACAAATTCTTTTTTAGCTCAGGAAGATATTTGAGGTTTAATGAAAAAGTCATATTCTAGAGCTGGAGAGACAAGTTATTTAGATAGAAAAAACAATTTCATAGAGCAACTGAGTGATAATTTCAAGGGGATTTATGAATATCTTCATTCCCATCACACTTGAAACTTTTAGGATAAACTAGAGACTCAGTACTATCATAGCCTGTTTATTATTCCTTAAACCAAATATCACAGAATAGGGTAGCTATAATATCTAAGGATTTCTTTGTACAGTTCTAAAATCTAGTAATTCCAAATATAAGGGCCCAACTTACTCTGGTGATGGAATTTCTGCTGCATCATGGCCAGGCTAAACGCTCCACTCCACACAGTGTGACAGTGTATTTCAGGTCAGGTCTCGCTCTTGTCTTATAAAGTCACTGGTCTAATAATGGGATGAACTTACCTAAATCTAATTATCTGCCAAATACCATAAATACACAACTTTAGAGATTAAGCTTATAACATGAAATTTGAGGGACATGGTCAAATAATAATAAATATATTATTTTGGTGCATTTTCATTAAAACAATGAAAGAAATGCATGGGAATTTACTTCAAGGGGAAAAAAGCATTGTACCAGTTAGGCAGACCAACACCTGAAACATGCTATACCATAGCAAATTGCATTAGTAAGAAAGAGAAGCTAATATCATATTGTAAAGAACAAGATAATATCAGGAAATTAAGCAACTAGCTCAAGCAGGAAATCCATTGTCTCAAAGTCAAAATATGTAGCAGCTGAAGGGCAATGGCTGGAAGAGAATAGCATCATGAATCTTTGTGACACTGATTACAACTATCTACACAATAAGTTTCTTGCTAGATTCTCAAAAGTCCACAGAAAGGTTGGTGTAAGCCAGATGGAACTAGAAAAACAGCTTAATGAAATGCAACTGAGGAATATTTCAGTCCAGAAAAGAGAGATCATGCCTTATATAGATAAGTATGTCAGAAAACAGACTTACATGTTCTAAGAGCTTGGCATACAATGCCAATTATAAGTCAGGAAAAGCAATTCTATATTCTATATGTAATGATAATAAAACTAACTACTTCCTTACCTTTTCAGGTTCTGTTAGAGACCTATAGTAAGCCTTGTCCAGCATAAGAAAGACAGTAGTATGGAATTTGGGAGGACAAAGTAGAAAATGAGTTCTCTAAGGCCAATAAGAGCATATGTGTACCTACATAAAGAGAAAGAGCATTTGAAAGCTGTGACAGAGATCAAAGAGCTCAAGGAACTTTTCTAAGTGAGGAAACAGGTGTTTAATGGGGATTTTTGTGGAAGTTCTATGCTATAAACTTCCAAGAACAACGCTCATGAGCTAACTAGTGAAAAGAACCTTCACACTTACAGATACTCATTCCGAATGATAAGAACACAATCGCAGGAATAGTTTTTGAAACCTACTGGAGAGTCAGGAGAATAATAACCAAGAAAGGGATATGAATAGTCTATTTACTTTTTCCTGTAGAGCCTTAAAATATCCCAATTTTTGTTATTTATTATTATCTTTACCAACTCATAACATGATTTATTATTTTTATTCCATATGTTGAAAGTTTTTGATTTTTCACTTTTAGGAAACATTTCACAGTTTCTCTTTGTTGTGTCTGAAAATACAGCATCAATCAATTTTCATATTTTAGAATCAATTTGATGTGCAATAAAGTTTGTTTTTAACATCACCACTAAAATGATGTGAGATTAGATATGATGACTGATACAGCTGCTAAATGATGAAGTTGTACGGTAATGGTGAAGTCAGAGCCTGTTTAGCACAGAGGACAGTAAGTTTATAATGTTTAGAAAAACACCCAATTTAAAACACTGTGATACAATAAGAAGATCATCCACCATGAGTAAGTAGTCTCCATCCAAGAGATGCAGAGATAGTTTAACATATGAAAATCTGTCAATGTAATCCACCATATAAACAAACTAAAAAAGAAAAACCAAATGATCAACTCACTAGATGCTTGAAAAGATTTGACAAAATTCAACACCCCCTTATGATAAGAGTCTTAGATCAGAGATACAAGGAATACACCTAAACATAATAAAGGCAATATACAACAAGTTGATAACTGACATCAAATTAGATGGAGAGAAACTCAAAGCAATATCACTGAAATCAGGGACAAGAGTAGACTATCCACTGTCTCAATATCTATTCAAGATAGTATTCAAATTTCTAGCTAGAGCATATAATAAGACAAGAAAAAGAGATCAAGGGGATATGCACCAGAAAGGAAAAAGTCAAAGTATCATCATTTGCAGATGATATGATAGCAAACTTAGGAAATCACAAAAATTCTATCAGGGAACACTTACAGCTGATACATATCTTCAGGAATGTGGCTGTATGTAAGATTACCTCAAAAAAGTAGCCGTCTTCTATACAAACAATAAATGAATTGAAAGACAAATCAGGGAAACAACATCCTTCACAAAAAGCCACAAATAATATAAACTACCTTGTTGTAACTCTCACCAAGCAAGTGGAGGACTGTATAACAAGAACTTCAAGTCTTTGAAGAAAGAAACTGGAAAGGATATCAAAAGATGAAAAGATTTCCCATGCTCATGGATTGGTAGGATGAACATAGTAAAAATGGCCATCTTACCAAAAGTAATCTACAGATTCAATGTGACCTCCATCAAAATTCCAACATAATTCTTTACAGATCTTGAAAGAACAATACTCAGCTTCATAAAATCCTATGCAATAAGAGAACTTATGAAGGTATCCCCAATTTCAAGCTCTAATATAGAGCTATAGCAATATGAACCACATAGTATTGCTATAAAACACAGACAGGTTGATCAATGAAATCAAATTAAAAACCAGATATTAATCCACATACCTAAGGATAACTGAGTTTTGACAAAGAAGACAAACTATACAATGGAAAAAAGAAAGCATCTTAGGCAAATGGTGTTGGTCTAATGGGATGCTAGTATGTAGAAGAATGCAAATACAAACTTTACTTGTATCTCAGTCACCGTTCTATTGCTGTGAAGAGACACAAAACCTAGGCAACTCTTATAAAAGGAATCATTTAATTGAAGGCTTGCTTATAGTTTCAAAAGCTTATCATCATGGTGGGAGCATGGTAGCACTCAAGAGTATGGAGACACAGTTGAGAGCTATATTCTGGTCCTCAGATAGAACAAGAACCTGGCTCTTATTGGAGACTGCTCATTTACTTCCAGGCCGCTAAGACTCCCGAAATAATAACACAGAAACTGTATTAATTAAATCATTGCCTGGCCTATTGGAACTAGCTTCTTATTGGCTATCTCTTACACCGTAAATTAACCCATTTCTATTTTATATTTTACCATGAGACTCATGGCCTATCAGCAAGGCTCTGGCTGGTGACTCACATCTTTCTCCTCTGGTGGCTACATGGCATCTCCCTGCCTCTGCCTACTCTCTTCCTTCTCTATCTGCTTGGAACTCCTAACTTTCCTTATTCTGCTAAGGCATTGGCTGAAACAGTTTTATTCATTAACCAATAAAAGCAACACATAAACAGAAGGACTTCCCACACCACTTGGCCATGCCTTGGAATTTTGAAACTTCAAAGCCTACGCCCAGTGACACTTGCTCCCACAAGACCACACCTTCTAATCCTTCTAACCCTATCAAACAGTTTCACCCCTTTCACGACTGAACATTCAAATATTTGAGCCTATGGGGACCATTCTTACTGAACCACCACAACTTGCTAAACAAAACAGGGTGACTTGAAGAAATATCTGAAACAAAGGGACATTGCCTGTAACAACCTGCTAATCGCCACTCACAGTTCTCTAAAATCTTGCCTGCTTTCCTGCCTTACCTTGTGGTTTTAGAGTATGAGAATACAAATTGAGCCTGGGGTTGAAGCCTTCCAGGAGCTTTCCTGGATTCAGGCCACCAGTGACATCTCCTTTCTTCTATTCTCTTTGTTGTCAGAGTGTTTATTTCAAAAAGATTCTCACAACACTGGGATACAATTTAATATTTTATGATATTAAGCATTTAACTCTTCACAATAACAGCCATGGGCAAAGATACTTATGAATTAAATTTCTGACTCCACTTGTAGGTTTCCATATCATCCTTATTTTTGAACAAGGTAATTTTGTCTTTAAAGTTTTTAGGAAATGTAGATATCTTGAAATCAATGTCTTGAAATAAAAATTTCAAAAGTGCTGGTGATAGTAGTTTAACAACACATTCCTATAATTTCCATATGATTTGTTACATTAAAATCTCATTTGGCTGGAAAATAGCTCAAAGCCATAGCAAATATTTGCCTAGTATAATTACGACCTAGTTCCAATCCCCACAATCACAAAAATAACAAAAGAAAACCACTAGCTTATTTTTATTTTTTTAAAGAAATAAGAACTTTAAACATCTCTAGATTAAATGTCCTTGCAGCTGGTGTCCATATTTCTTTATTTATGGAAACATTTATCATAGTTAAGCTTCCATCAACAACCTGATTAAAGAATTACTCAATGATGTATACCTTGTGTGTGTCTATGAGAGATGCAAATGAGAAGAGAAGAGCTACCCCATATGTGGATGGCACTATTCTATATGCTGTAGAGTCATAGGCTGAATAAAAAGAAAGAAAAAGCCAGCTGAGTGCTCACATGTCCACTCTCTGCTTCTTGATTTGTCCAGGTGTGAGCAAATTCCTCCCTCCACAGCTGTTGAGCTGTTCCTGCCACCTTTCTCATGAATTGTGTCTCCCTAAACACAATGGACAATGTCTGTCAAAAAATGAGCCCATATAAACGTTTTACCCCTCAATTGCTTCTCGCAGGCTGAGGAGACAGTTTAACTTGCAGTGACAAAGACATGAGATTGAAGTCCAGAACCCATAGTCCTCAAGTGTGGTGGTCTATGCTGGTAATCTCGGGGCTAGGATAGCTGACCAGCTGATCTACTAGGAAAGTTACAGGCCAATAAGAAATCCAATGCTCCCACAAAAGGTGGGTAGCGTTTAAGGACGATGATGTTATCCCCTGATCTCTGCATGCACACAATTATGCATACTCATGTGTACATATACATATATATGTGTGTATATGTGTATATACATATATATACACACACAAGACAAAAAATGCTTATTAGAAATTTAGATACAGTAACAAAACTAATTAATTTATTATTTTGCTTGTTCTATAATAAAATACAGAGTATTACAAAGATTAAAACAATAAGAATTCTCTGGGTGGTGATAGCATATATCTTTAATCCCAGCACTCTGGAGACAGAGGCAGGAAGATCTCTGTGAGTTCAAGGCCAGCCTGGTCTACAAGAAGTAGTTCCAGGACAGGCTGCAAAGCTACAGAGAAATTCTGTCTTGAAAAACCACAACTAAAAACAACAACAACAAATCTAGTAAGAATCAACTGTATTTTATTATTTTTCTTTCTATTTAATTGTCCTGTTATATATCCCAGACAAGTTTTAAACTTGAGATATTTGTGATTCATCATCCTGAGTTTGAAAATTATAGGTGTATACCAGGACATTCTAGGTGCTCAGTAATTCATATTTAGATTCTTATGTTAGTTAAAATGTAAGTTATAGATTTGTTGGTCTGGGCTACATATAAGAAACAAAACCAAATCTTACAGGTTTGACACACAAAATATTGATGTTTGATACTCAAAGGCTGTTGTGGGTGAAAATTAGTCTCCAGGCAAATACTGCTCATTTAGAGAATCAATAAATCTAGCCTGAATGTTTCTATCATTTTCTAACAGTTTATAGAACATAAATGTATTAATTGTTTCAAAAATACTGATTAAGAAGATACTATAGAAGTAGATAAAATTTGATTGTGATTTTTATTTTTTATCATCAGATTCAAGGATTTGCATATCATGTCTTTCCTTTTTTTAGAAAATAAATTAAAACAAAAACTGTAACATCAAGGCTACACAAGGCACTCCAACAGAGGAAAAGACCCCAAGATCAAGCACAAGAATCAGAGACCCACACATTTACATACACAGGAGTCCCATAAAAATACTATACTAAAAGCTGTAACTGGTTTTAGCATAACAGGTGTAGATCTGTGTAAACCATGTGCTTGATACTTCAAAATAAGCCTTGCTCAGATGTTTCAAAGGATGTGGTACTCCTGGTGTACTTCATCCCTTCTGGTTCTTATACTATTTCTGCCTCCTCTTCTGCAGGGTTCCCTGAGCTATGATGGAGGGATTTAATGGAGACATCCCATTTAGAACACTGTGTTCTAAGAACTATTCTGTGTATTCTCTGGCTGTGGATCTAAGCATCTCTCCCTGTCTGCTACAAGACGAAACTTTTTTGATGATTCCTGAATAAGGCACTGATCTACGAGTGTAGAGAATTATTTTTTGTAGACCATTAGTGTTTGGTTATACCCTAGGTCTCTGAGCAAAATAGCCTATGGTTTTTGGTCAATAAAACACTGATAGTGTTTTGTTCCATCTCAATGAGTTGGTCTTAAGTAAAATCAGACATTAGATAGCTAATCCAACAAGTTCCACTTCACCATTACCCTAGCATTTCTAGCAGGAAGGACAGGTAGATTGTAGGTCAAAGATTTTATGACTGGTTTGATGTTTATATTTCTCCTTTGAGAGTCTGCAGAATATCTTCCCACACAAAGTCCACTAGAACATAGGGATGAGGCTCAATGCAGGCAACAACTTAACTTCTCCATGTTCAATGGGTTGTGTGGGTGTGGTCATCAACAATGGGGCCCAGCTATCAGTTTGCAGACAGCAGCTCACTATCCTGACATCAGCTTGGGTCATTTGGGGATTTCCAGGAGACCTCCTTGGCCCCAAACCCAATTGAACCACAAGCCCCTCTGGACACTGGAAGTCTAGATTGGTGACAAGACATGGCTGTTTGGAAGCTTATCTACACCATTATTAGGAGACATTATGATTGTTTTCATAAATTTTAGGAAGTTTCCATTTCACTAGGTTTCCATACCATCCTTCAAATATCTCTCAATTTCATCTTTCTCTCCCCACATTCTATCCCTCAACTTTATTTCCCCTACCTCTCTCTACCTTATCCTCTGTGGTGGTTTGAAAGAAAATGACCCTCCCAAGAGTGGCACTCTTGGGAGATGTAGTCTTGTTGGAGGAAGTATGTCACTCTGAAAGCAGGCTTTGAGATGTCCTTTTCTCAAGTGTCCCTCATTGTGACAGTTGATTTCCTATTATCTGCAAAGTATAGCACTCCCAGCTCCAGCACATGTCTGCCTACATGCTGCCATTCTCCCCATCATGATCATAATGGACAGAACCTCTGAAACTGTGAGACACCTTGTGTTTTGTTTATAGAGCTGTCGTGGTCATGATGTCTCCTCACAGCTGTAAAACATAACTAAGACATCCTCATGTTCCCATTACTTTCCAATGCCTCCAGTCCACCCATCAAATCTACCATATTTCCCTGTCACTGGGAAAGTGTCACAATTTTGATATTAGCACCTCAGAATCTATGAAATCAAAGTACTAAGATGTCAGCAAACTTATCCAACCACTATGGAAATCAGTATGGCAGTTTCTAAGAAAATTGGGAATCAATCTACTGCAAGACCCAGAAATACCACCCTTAGGCATATACCCAAAGGATGCTCAACTATACTACAAGGACATTTGTTCAACTGTGTTCATAGCAGCATTATTTGTAATAACCAGAACCTGGAAACAACCTAGATGACCCTCAACCGAAGAATGGATAGGGAAAATATGGTACTACTCATCGGTAGAAAGCAATGACATCTTGAAGTTTGCATGAAAATGGATGGAACTAGAAAAAAAACATCATGAATGAGGTAACCCAGACCCAGAAAGATGAGCATGGTATGTATCCACTCATAGGTAAATACTAGCTGTAAAGCAAAGGATAAGGAGTCCATGACCCAAGAGAAACTAAGAAACAAGGAGAACCCTAAGAGAAATATACACAGATCCCCCTGGGAAGGAGAAATGGACAAAATCTCCTTTAAAAATTGGGAGCATAGGCCGGGCGATGGTGGCGCACGCCTTTAATCCCAGCACTCGGGAGGCAGAGGCAGGCGGATCTCTGTGAGTTCGAGGCCAGCCTGGTCTACAAGAGCTAGTTCCGGGACAGGCACCAAAGCTACAGAGAAACCCTGTCTTGAAAAACCAAAAAAAAAAAAAAAAAATTGGGAGCATGGGGTGGAGAGAGAAGGGAAGGCAGAAAGGGAGGAGGAAGGGAGAAGAGGAGGGGGAGGTGAACTAGAGGGAACAGGATGATTGAGATGAGATAGAGGAAGGACAGAGATAGAGGATAAGGAAAGAGATATTGACTGAGAAACCCATTATGGGGCTATCAAGAAACCTAGCACTAGAAAATTCCCAGAAATCCATAAGAATGACCCTAGCTAAGACCCTAAGCAATAGTGGAGAGGGTGCCTGAATTGGTTGCCCTGTAGTCAGATTGATGACTATCTTAAACGTCATCATAGAACCTACATCCAGCAACTGAGCTAATGAAAGCCTTCCAACTACGACCTGGCAGCAAGGAAACCAGCACAGAACCAAACTAGGCCCTCTGAATGTGGGTGACAGTTGTATGGCTGGGGCAGACAGTGGGGCCACTGGCCTTGAGACTAGGATTTATCCCTACTGCTTGTTATGGCTTTTTGGCACCCGTTCTCTCTGGAGGGATACCTTGCTTAGCCTAGATACAGTGGAGAGAGCCTTGGCCCTGCCTCAAAGCAATGTGCTAGACTTCCCATGGAAAGCTTTACCCTCTCTGAGAAGTAGGAGGGAGTGTGAAAGGGGGAAAGGTGGAGGGAGTAGGAGGAAGGAAAAGAGTTGGAAATGGATTTGGCATGAAAAAAGATAGGTTTTAAAATATATTAAAATAAATAAAAAAAATAAAAAACAAAGCCTCTTCTGAAATGCATGCAATCTCTTATAAATAATCCCCTGTAAAATCAAAATGAAAACACAGATCACATACTTACAACATATAATGGCATAGGATATACAGTTCAAAAGGGAAGAAAAAGATTATAGTGAGGAAATAATGGACCAAAGTAATTTCGAAAAGCAGTTAGGTAACTCCAAACTCTGCATCTCCATGTCTGATGTCAAAGCACTCTTTAGATCTTGAATTCCTTTCAGCTTTGTTGACTGTGATACACTTCTCTCTTTTGGGCTGCTCCCATTCCCTGTTTGCAGCTCTCCTTTGCAGACATCCCACAATTCTGGCACTTTCAATATCCTGAGGTCTCCAACATAATACAGGCCTTACTTACATAGCTTCATAAAAGGTCTCTCCGTGGATGGACTCCCCTGCCACATTTGGTACAAGGAATCTACTGCATGAGTGAAAAACTCTAAAGAACGCGGGGATTAGCAACCGGAGGAAGCCTTTATACTTTTAAACAGATAGGAGGGAGAAGCTGATCTTTCCAGAGCTCATGACTGAGGAGGTAGTATTTCTGGATCTAATGGCTAATTCTCTAGTGGGCCTGTTCTATAAGAGACACAGTTGTTACAGGGAACCGTGCCAAAGACAGGAAGAGAGGAGGAAAATACACTGGTTTCTCTCCCTCTGCAGTCACCTGACATGTTCCCTGTTGACACAACACAGCAGGCATCTAGCTGACATAGGTCTCTACATAAGAGTGGAGATAAGGGACAGAGGAGGTGAAGACAGTAAGGCAAATAAGCACCAGTCCTACACACAGATGCCCATGGAAGGAAGGAAGATGCAAATTGGCTTAAAGCATCAAGTAAATATTCAGGAATATAGTTATGTTTTCTTCCAAGGTAAGAAGATATCTTTAGTCTGTCATAGATCAAACAAATAAATAAAATAAAAATCAAACAGAAAATAAAACACATTTGGAAATGAAGCACAGTAAGACTTCATGTAAACATGCAACTCTTTTAGTGGTAAGTGGCTAGAATGAAAATAAATACTCTATGTGCATATGTATATATATATGTGTACTTAAATATACTTCTTAAGAAGTTAGGAGTGGTGAAATAGGATGTTTACTACATATTGAGGCCAGAATAGACTATTGAGTGGTATTGTTTCAAAAAGGGGGGGGGGAGGATTATACAGAGAAAATAACTTTTTAGAAATTATGAGATTTTTATTGTATCTGTTTTCACACAGTAAACCAAAAAGTCAAAATAGAGGCAATGATTTTGAATTCTTCACAATGAAAATTACCAATATGGTAATTAACATATTACACAATGAAAATGAAATGACTTACTCCCTTTCCAGTTTGAATTATAGATTACATCAGAAAAGAATTTCAAAAACATTATTATATACCGCCATTCCCTTTTAAAGCTTCATACCATTTCATTCTATTTCCCTTCCTGGAATCCCTTCCCCTATGGTCCCTTAGTAATTCCCTGGCTTTTGTGGGTATTGCAAATCGAGCACATATATCTGAAGATTCAAGGCTAACATCTACAAATGAGAAAAAAAAATGGGAAGGAAGTATTTATGAGGGACTATAGGCAGCCATGGCTAACACTAAAGAGATTTTGAAAAATATCTTCATGTGAAAACCTACTTTAGAAAGCTTCCCAAAATTATACAAATATACTTATAAAAAGAGTTAAATGGACTTATCCTATAACAGGGCAACAACACTCCTTCTATGTGGGGTCCCTTTTTTCCTTATGGTCCATTGGCCACCAGCCCACAAGGACAAAGTGGCAGAATTAGTGACAGGTAGCTTTGTATGATCCTGTGAACATGAAGAAACAGCCTTCTAGGAGACATCTTCAGTGAGGCAGCTCAGCTTTACTCCAGATTATAGGGATATACAGGATTGGGGATGATAGCTGGGAAATCACCTAGTTTGCATTAAGTGGCATGCTCCTATCATATAACTTGGTTAGTAGCAGCATGGCCCTATCAAAATAGCTAGAGCATATCACCTAATTACCATATTGGACGCAGGGGAAGAGCGCTTGGATGGAACTGTGTCAAGGCTGGTTAGAGAGCAGGAAGCCCTCTGCCAAAGGAAAGCAGTCCTTCATGTTGCCAACAGGGCCTCCCAATACTTTTAGATACTAGAACCTAGCAAATAATAAACTCAGTAACAGAAGCATGCCACTTCTTTTGGAGTTGTTGGCAAGTGATGTCACATAGACCGTCAAATATTAACAATTAATTGCCAATGTTCTTGGTTATTCCCAAGAACTTGACAGTAAGGCCCTATTGCTGAAGGCATCACATACTTGAGTCACAGAAAATAAAGTCAGAAAAATCAAGTCGGTACTCACCTTGAAGATTCATCCCTAGTTGCTAGCTTTCATAGTACCGGAATGTGTTATGCTTGCTACCAAAGGAGAAAAAACAATCATCAGTCTTATCCAGTTGTAAATCCTGTGAGATAAATCAATAACTCATTTGCAAGGCATGTTTATTTGTGCAATCATGTCACAAATGTTATAGGAGTAATCAAGGATGTCTAGCAACATTATTATGTCAAGAACCCATGGATAGATATGTCATAGATCTTAGGGGGAACCTACTACTATTACTATGGTAGCTGGACACCATATTAAGCCTATAATATTATACACATAGATACGGGAATTTGTCAATTTCATTAGAGAAACTCTTTTTTGCTGTAGATGATGACACAGAGACCTGGAACTGATCAAAGTGCAGAGGAGAAAAGACTATTGAATACTTAGTTCTAAATGGAATATCTGTATCACACTCCTCTTTCCCAAGGCTTGGTGATCACTGCAAAAGAGGAGCAGAAAGATTCTAAGAGCTACAGGCAGTGGATGACTAAGGAAATGATGTTTTACGGACATAGTAGAGTGTATGTGGAGACTGCTCGTTCATTTTCTTGCCACCCAGACCTGATTAATAACACAGAAACTATATTAATTACAACACTATTTGGCCAATAGCATAGGTATATTTCTAGCTACCTCTTACATCTTAAATTAAACCATTTCTCTCAATCTGTGTATTTCCACAAGGCTGTGGCCCACTGCAAGGTGCTGGCTGGCAGCTGGTGTCCTTCACCTTCGAGCAGCTACATGGCATCTCTCTGACTCCACCTACTTTCTCTCTATATCTCTGTTCATATTTCCTGCCTGGCTTTATTCTACAAAGCCATTGGCTGAAACAGCTTCTTTAATAACCAATGGTAATAAACCATATTCATAGCATACAGAGAAGAAACCCACATCATATTTCTTTTTCTATATAAATAAAAAGAAAGGTTTTAACTTGAACATAGAAAAATTACATACAACAAAAGCAGTATCAAGCAAGAATTACAGTTACAATATTTATATTTACTTTATCTTTTATCATAACTAAGGAAAACTATAATCACAACTATTTATTATTCAACTCCATCAAAGACCCCAGAAGGATATAAAATTATGTAAGTTAACACGAAGTATATTGTAAGCAACTTCTAAAACTCTAGAATTGACAGAGACATCTCACTGTCTGGACAGTCACCCAATGTTCTTCTGTAAGATTGGGGCATTCATCTTCAGCCTACAGGCCCATAGTACTCAGTAGACTTTTCCATGGTACAGGAAATTGGAAAGACTATTTTACCTTTATTGTCAGTTTGTCAGTCACTTTCTTCTGTATCCTGCAAAGTGTCTGGTAAACTCTTTCATGAAACAGGAACCCTGAAAGACTGTCTCACCTTTAGGCAAGTTCAGTAGCCATTTTTCTGTGGGTACTACATGTCCAGTTCATACACCATATCATCAAGCAGTCCAGACAAGAGCAGTTTCTTGCCCAAATGGTTAACCAACTCTATAAGGAGCCTCTTTGATGCCTATCATCCTCTTGAAGTAGACTGATGCTGTCAGGAGCAGGTGTGTCTCATCGTTGAGAAAAGTTTAAGTTCTTAAAACATTTAAATGTCATATTCTGCAAGTCTTTGAAAGGTTTGAAGAATACCTATCCATCTGAAATATATCTCTGTACATCTAGAAAACCTAACTAACATTACTATAAGCTTGACTATTACAGATGACTATCTATTTACCTATATTTCTTAATTATACATTTTAAATGAGCTGCACAAACACAATACCTTAATTAAGAGCAGAAATATATATAAAACAAAATTGACTGTATATTTGTATCAATAAACCAAGATCCATACCAATACAAAGTATTCATCTCTATAGCATATCCCCATTTAAATGTAAACAAATATTTATAAACAATCATTTAGGGAATTTTGGCATTGTTCTCTGGACTACTTCCTGCTGATTGGGGGTTTATTAATCAGGTCTTCCACGGGGTATATTGTATGGTAGGTTCACCTCAGCCAGCAGTCCTGAAGCTGGATGTTGAACCATCTTGGCCATTGCTTTAGGGGGTCTTGTTTGATCAAATCATATTAGTCAGTAAGTTTAACAGTTTAACAACAATCCCGAAGCTCAAGATTTTACTCTCAGCCATCCATTTATAGTCCATATGCCTTCTAACATAGGAACTATTCTAATTTCTGAAGGGAAATCTCTGGCTGACTAATACCAGACTTCTTAAACATTGGACCTCATGTTGGAAGTACCGAAAATCGCCTTCGAGATCTGTCAAAACCTAAACTCAGCCACCTATTTACCAGAAGAGAAAGGAGAACTTATCCACTCTTGGGAGGATATCCTGATGGATAGCTATGCAGTTCACCCTGCTCTCTCATATCAACCATTAGAAACCCCTGCCTTAGTCCTCTATACACATGGAAGCTCTTTTGTAAAAGAAGGAATATGGGATGCAGGATATGCAACAGTCACTGACTTTGAGGTACTCAAGTCTATTCCTAGAAACTTGAAGTTGTAAGTCACAAACAATCCCACACTAGTTTGGTATTACGATTAATAGAATGGTTATTTATTTAAAGGGGAAAAACTTACAGATCACTGTCCCAGACAAAAGCCCTCTGCATGATCAGGAAAGGAGTCTAGAAGCTGGAAGCCAGAAGCAAGAGAGCTAGCACAGGGCTCCTGCTAATTTTTAAAAGCAAATCAGACCACGCCCAAGTGGGCTGGTATCTTAAAGTCTATTGGCTGAAGGAGCAGAAGCAGCTCTTGGCAGCAGAAACTCAAGGATAGATTAGCTGAGACGACAGCCCTCACTGGAGCTTTAGAATTGTCCCATAGACACAGAGTCAATAATTACACAGACTCTAAATATGTCTTCTTCATCCTTTATGCTCATGTCACTGTCTGGAAAGGACATTAGGAAGTCCTCCTAACTGCTGCTGGGATCCGTGTAAAATATTATCAAGAAATTCTAAGGCTTCTGGATGCAGACCTTTTACTCATCCAAGTATCTGCGGTCCACTTTCTGGGTATCAGGGAAAGAATGACCCGGTGACAAGGGGAAATAGGATGAGAATTCTGAGGCCAAGAGATATGCATTGGGACATCTTGAATATCCCATCCTCTGCAAAGAGCTCCTGCTGCCTTCAGAAAAATCCAAGTATTGCTCTGAGGAGATGACCTTTGCCCTTAAAACAGGGTGTTGTCTAGAACCCTACCCTCTGCCCAGGGATGGTGGATAATATCCAAGGGCCAACTATTATTGGCAAAGGCCCTACAATTGAAAAATCTTAAAGTCTTTATATCATATGTATCACCTGGAATAAGAAAACACACTTATTTGGGCAAAGAAAATGTTTACAGGACAAGAGAGGCAGTTCAATAGGTAGTATAAGGTGTGAAATGCGAAAAAAGAAAGTTTTCAAACAGATTCCTGCAGTCCCCATGTACATAGAGACAAGGCACTTACCCTGAGGAAGAGTGGCAACTGGGATCCACTCCATCAGTCCTAGACGGATCTGGTGCACTACCTTGCTGGTCATACAGTTACAGTTTACCTCACTAAACAAAGTTTATGTTCATCATGACGTCGAGGAACTTTTTCCACTAATCTTGCCTCTTAATGTTTCCATGAGGTATATAATAGAGAAAACTCAATGACTGACTTCTAAATTTAAAATGGTTGACGGAAGGCTTCTTGAACTTCTTAACTAGCCAAATGTCCTTCTCCAAGGTGTACACATCTTTCAGTAGGTAATGGTGGCAGAGAAATCTTCATTGTCATTGTTACCTATGACACATTCTGCTAAGAATACTTGGGATGATTTTCTTGCCTGTTCTCTTCCCCTCATAAGGGCAAAACTGTCCCAGCTATTTTTCTAACTGTGCTCTCAGTAGGAATTATAGTACTACAAAGTATCCCTTTTTGTATGTTACAGATGGTGTCCCACTCCTATGGCAAGTTCCAAATATACACATCATCACCAAATGGCTGTCTTATAGTCTGGATCCTAACCATCAGTTAAGTTTTATCTTGGTTCCTTACATAGATTCTCCTCTGAGTCACTCTGACTGCTGCCCCCACATTGTCAACCCGTTGTCAGTTCAAAGCAGCTAAGCAATCATTGCCTCCCAAACTGTTAGGCACAGCTAGGGTGATCTCTGAGAGACGGTAATGAGAGACCAGAGGTTAGACAGCCTTTCTGGTAGGTAGAAAGATAGGCATAGAGGCCTTGACTAGATTATAAACATGCCAAACTTCCAAATTGGCCAGTTTCTTCCTCATTATCTTGACTTGAGACATAAGTCTTGAAGCTTTTATCTCCCACCAGTAAGCCCCCTGTTGATGGACTGTCAATAAGTTCAGGGCCTGTCACACTACAGTTGTGAACCAATCAACCAGCCCATTTGTCTTCAAACTAACCAACCTCCAAAGTAAGAAAGTCTTAAAAATACCCAGCCCTCGAGAAAAGACTGGATTTTGGCTTTCCAAGCCTCTCCGTTTTTTCAAAAGGTCTTTTTCTTTCTACATCCCTGTTTCCTCACCTCTCAATAACTGTCTTCCCGTAACCGCTGATTGTTTGTGGTGCATGAGATTTCTGTTGTCACCTGGGTATTCTGTTAACAAGAGGTAGATCTGTGATAGTTAAATTTGTCATCCTGGTAGGTCTCAGACTGACTACAAAGAAGGGACCTAACAGTCAACATTCATCATTCTGCTTCTGCACAGCGGTTGCAATGTGATCAGCTGTCCCTAGCCTCCGTCACCATGTCTTCATTGCCATGATTTACTGTATCATCCAACCATGAGCAAGTAAAATTAAATTACCCCGACTGCTGCCTTGTTTTTACATTGTTTTCTTCTAGTATTTTGTTGTAGGAACAAGACGAGTAACCAATGTAAGTTTGCCAATTAAAATGTCCTGGTGTCATCCATTTCTCTAAACTCTAAATGGCTAAATAGATGAAGCGTTAACCACTGTATCCCACATTTGCTAAATTTTAATTCATTTTGGTTCAATCTCCAGTTGTTGACTGGTCTCGTAGAAAGAGACTTCTCTCTTGTATGAAAAAGTTCCCTTCAATCCCTCCAACATAAAGAGGGATTTATCTTCAACGATTTACCCACACTGATTCAGTTTTCAGTTATTAGTACTCACTGAGTTTGGGGCTCAGAATGGGAGGTAAGCAAACGTTACACCCCGGTGCATCCTAAAAGGCACTGGGCCCTCATGTTTTCTTATTAGGTGGCACTTCCTGAGTTAGGAGGCATCCGGGGAAGCTTTCTACTAGGAGGTGCGAGGGCGAGGGTAGCAGCAAACCGCCTAACACTTTCAAGCCTGAAGCTCAGCAGCAGGCAAACCCGCCGCCGGAAGTTCCCAGCCTCAGAACAGGAAGGGCTCTTCGGCGCACGCGCCCCGGTGACTAGCGGGCCGGAAACTGGACGCCCGAGCCCGAAGGCCGGGCGGGGGCTCGGGCTAAGCGCAGCCTCTGGCGGTGGCCGGGCGTGTTTACGGTGGGCGAGAAGTTTAGCAGCCTGTGAGAGCGAGGAGGGCGGCCGGGAGGAGGATGCGGCTTGGCCGGGGCGCCCGCTTCAGGAGCTCGCCGCCGCCTCAGCCTCGGCCCCCGGCGAGGGTCCGCCCGCCGCCCCGCGTGTCCGGGTAGGTGCTGCTGCCGCTGCCCGATCCCGGGCCGGCTCCGCTCGCCGCGCCAGCCGCCGCCGATGCGGCCGGTGCCCTCCGGCCCTGTCCCCGGGGCCCTCCCTCTGGCGCTTCTGCTTCCTCGGGACGTCCCTGGCCCTCCCGGAGCCCGCGGCTGTACCCCAGGTCCCCTTTTGCTCGCGTCTGACTTCCCTCCTCACCTGCATCCACGCAGCTATGCCTTTATGCCTTTCCCTTCCAAGCAAGCGGGTGCACCCCTCTGCCGTCTTTCCCTGTCCCCCTCACCCCTAGCAGGGGTATTGTAAACTGTCGTTCCTGTTAGCTCATTTCAGGGCGTCTTTTCAGTTCTCCAGACCACAGGAGTGTGCGTCTCCAACCACATACTTGTCCCTAACTGCTCTTATTTTACCGGGACTTGACAGGCTAATCCCGTGATTCAGGGTCTAATTTTTAAATATCGACAGTTTGTCTTCCCCTTTTTTTTTCTTTGGCTGCTGTCTTCTTCCTAATTCTTCCTCTTCTTAAGTATAATGTATGTTTGTGTGCTAACTCAAGGGAAAGGGATGTTAGAATTTTCTCCCTCGAAAAAATTAAAGGTCCTTGTAGAAATAAAAGCCGTCTCCTCTATTTCCAGGACTGATTACTATGGTTAAGCTGTCTGCCCGTTCTTCCCACGTTTCTGACATTTCATCTACATCAGAATAATTCTGGGCTTAGTTTGCCCCGTTAGGAGGCTTTTCTTATTTTCTTCTGCAATTGGAACCCACTGTTTATTGTGCTGGAAACCGAAGTAGCAAAAGGCTTATAACTCCCAAAATCACCCCACCCCCCGGATAATAAGAGTGGCAGAATATTTTAGATTATTATTCCTTCATTCTTAAGAGAAGGGTTGCCTCATGGTTAGGCGCTCAGAGAGTGTAGTTGAATTGCCAAACTCCCTACCCTTGTTCTGGGTTTGAGAAAGTCATTTAACTCCTCCAGCCTTTAGTATAAAGGAGATGGTGATAAAACTCTTCGGCGGTAGTAGTGCTTGCCGAAGTTAATGCACCTAAAGTACTTGGAAGTGCCTGGGAAATGGTACTTGTATCGTCACTTCTGAGCCCCACTTGATGGGATTGTTGGTAAGTTCATGGTAGGAAAGGAATGTAAGAATTGAGAGTTGCCCCAGGTGATGGTGTGGTACGCCTTTATTTCCAGCACCCAGGGAGGCAGAGGCAGGTGGATCTCTGTGAGTTCAAGACCAGCCTGGTCTAGAGAATGAGTTCCAGGACAGCCACAGCAGCTACACAGAGAATCTCTGTCTCGAAAAACAAACAAGGAAAAAAAACAAACAAAAAAAGAAAAGAGAGTTGCTTAATGTTTTTACTTAAGATTTTTTGATGTATGTATGATTTGTACAGCATTATTATGTGAATTAATATTTCTTTAAAAACTCTTGGTTTTAACATTACATTTCCTATTTTTGCACAGGAAAATTGGGGCGCCTATTTTATATATCTGTTTGGGATGTGTACAATTTTAGTGTTTCGAGAACAAATGAAGTGATGTACCAGATTTTTCATAATGAGAGAATTACATGATGACTTTAGTGCTATAAGTTAAACACTCAGAGCTGGGTTGGTAGTCTTCTTCATGACTTTGCATGCGGTAAGGCTCTGCCTTCATTTAGAAGAATGGCAGCTCTTGTCATTGCACCTGTTTCATGCATTCATATTCCCAGACTTCTGCCTGACTACTAAATTTACTCACCTCGAAGTTGTGACATTTTTTTCTGTATTTGTTTACCTTCTGTGAACTATCATGTAAGATATTTTTGATTCACTTCATTATTCTAAGTTATAAAAATTTAAACTATTTGCCCTTTTAATTACACAAAAATATATATGAACTTGTATTAGTTTCTTTCGTGTTTCTGGGATAAAATGCCATTACCAAAAGCAACATAATGAATTTATTTTAGTGTATAGTCTGAGAGGGAGAGTCCATACTGGTGGGGAAGGTATCATTGGAGGCAGTGTGAGCAAGAAGGCAAGATAATGCATATCTACCTCACACAGAAACCAGAGAGAGCAAGAGTAGGCATAACAAGTCTTTTTCTGTCCCGCCAGCCACCTCAACCTGTAGCTTAGGCTTGTTCCTAACTAGCTCTTACAGCTCAGCGTAACCCATTTTTAAATCTACGTTCTACCATGTGGCTTTTTACCTTCATTCTGTACCTCCGACTTGTCCTGAGTCTCCTGGCGTGTACTCTGTGTTCTTAGATTCATCCCCAGTTCCTCTCTTTGCCTGGACATCTGGCTTATCCACCCTGCCTAGCTATTGGTCGTTTAGCTTTTTATTAAACAATCACAATAACACATTGTTTTACAGTGTAGTCAAATATCTTGCAACAGGTTGGAAATGGGGCAAGGCTAGAAACTCCCAAAGCCATTCCCCAATGATGTGCTTCCTTCAGCAAGACTTGAACCACCTATATATTCCATAGTTCCCAAAACAGTACTACCAGCTGGACCCAGCGTCAAACACATGAACCCAACGGGGACATTTCTCATTCAAATCAGCACAGTACATAACTTGAAATGAAAATATTCTCCCAGGTAGAGCCTGAAATGGTCTAGTATTACCTATGGAATGTGCGTTATGCTCTGGGTGACACGGCTTTGCTAAAGCCATGCCTTGGCCTAGGACAGTCCTAAGTTTTGCACATGCAGATTCTCTCTCCTACTTTGTCTTTAGTTGTTGCTAGTATTAGTGTCCTGGTTTGCTCACATTTGCATTTGTTCTTTGGCTTTAAGATAATGTAGGCAGCACAACTGGAAGAAAAATAACCGACATAGAATCTGACTTTTAAAGCTTTGAAACAGAGAGAAGGGAGAACATTGGCATGCAGTGTCTGTTTCTTGCTTAGCACTATTTATTTTCTAAAGTTTCAGTCCTTTAAAAATGTCTAATGAGCGTCAATTGTGTGCCACTCATTGGAAAACACTGAAGCCCTTGGCCATGGTCCCAGCGAAAATCAAAATTTTAATACTATAATGTCTTGCAGAGTATATAGTGAATTACTCATCTCTGAAGCACCTTTCATGGTACTAGCTGTATACCACTCTTGAGAACAATTACTTCTGAGAACGAAATAATTATTGCAGTCAGATTTTGGGGTTTTAATTTCTGTAGAGAATTGGATAAGGAATGCTCTGTTAGAGAATAATGATGATGATGATGATGATGACCACCTCTCTGCCACCACCCTCTAGGGTGGCACTGACAGATGGCAGTAAGTAAGCAGATCCATTGAATTGAGGACTGGTAGTCATGTTAAAGATAATGATCAGTGACTTATGTTTATAGAACACTGTGTCATACACAAACTCATATTATTTTTTATTTTTTGGTTTTTCGAGACAGGGTTTCTCTGTAACTTTGGTGCCGGTCCCAGAACTAGCTCTTGTAGACCAGGCTGGCCTCGAACTCACAGAGATCCGCCTGCCTCTGCCTCCCGAGTGCTGGGATTAAAGGCATGCGCCACCACCGCCCGGCCGAACTCATATTATTTAGACCGGGACTACCATTCCCTTTTTGCAAAATAGGAACTTGAAACAATATTGTTTCTGCAGTTGAGTAAGCTATGCAGTGACAACGAATGACTTGGAGTCTGTTACTCTTTGCTACCAGCCCTTTGGGCTGGCTACCGTAGGTAAGCTTCTCACCTTTCGGAATATCTCACTTAGTTTTAAAAATTGGCTCTAGATGCTGAGGTTTCCTTTAGGTTGTTAGGGAAGTAAAGCAGTGCTGTGTAGAGAGCACTTGGGACAGTTTATCTGAGGCCGTATGTGTGACCAGATATGGAAGGCATTTGTGTTTGATTGTCTTGCTCTTTGTCTTGTTTCAGCAACACAATGGAATGAATGTCTTTGTATGTCAGATGGCTGTTAAAGTTTTTAAAAGTTTGTGGTTTAAAAGTTTTTAAAAGTAGTTGTATTAGTTCAGAGAACATGCTTGGAATGGCTTTGAATACAGCTGTAAGCATCATTTGGTTTGAGCATTCAGCTCAGTGTTAGAGTTGTGTACGTCTAAGATGCTACTTTCTAGTCCAAGTACTTGGAGATAAAGTAATTTGAACAAGAAATGATTTGGGGTGGCAACATTAGAGTTGAAGTAGCTTTTATTTTTCAAATATTTGAAAGACAAAATTGAGAGGACTCAGTTATAGACTAGATTTGGGATCTCCGAGAGGAGAAGGCTGGCTCCGGAAGGGTGTAGCCTGAGAGGCAAGTATCCATGACTAGTAGTATGATTGCCACTGTGCAGTGCCTGCAGAGGACGGAAGATGGTCTTGGCTTTCCTGGCAGTGGAGTTACATATGGTTGTGAGCCACCATGTCAGTGCTGGAAACTGAACCCAGGTCCTCTGCAAGAGCAGCACATGTGCCTAACCTCAGCCATCTCTGCAGACCCCAGGAAACAAATTGGAATGCAGCTGAGAAGTCAGTTAAAACTACAGAATACACTTTGGCTTTAGCAACATGCAGATAATTTTGACATTGTCAGTCAGTCCGCCCCTAAATTATTTGATGATTAAATTCTGTTTTAATTGCCAAGGTTACCACTATAAACATAAGGGGGGATCTATAATGTGAGCCATAGTTTCCTTCCTGAGCTCAGGCCCATTTTTTTTTTAAAGTGACATTTGGATTCTATACATATCTGCACTCTCTACCCCTTAGTAATTTAAAGTCATTTTTAGAAGACTCAGCATCAGCTACAAGGTCCAGATTTAGGTGTGCAGTTAAGAATTTGGAGTGTAGATGGTGGACAGGTAGAAGCATATTTGTTACTCTGGTGTGAATAGTGCTGTCAAAGCAGTTTGTTGGAGTTGCCTTGGAAAAAGAGTGGTGTTGGGCCAGAGTGTTTATCGGCCATTGAACTTAGGTGGAGTCGGTAGCATAGTAGCTGAGAAGGGTAAAGAAATCCTTCAGCTGTTTTGACAGCATGTCTAGGCAGAGATTATTAACGCTGTAGCTGGCAAAGCCTTGGTTGAGCACGGTCCCAGTCAAGGAAAACAGTGATGTGAAGGAAAAAGGACTTAAGATGTATCTTTCATTGTTTTGAGGTAATCTCTTTTGGTAGGTCAGGCCTGCCTTGGACTTTAGTCTCTCGTGCAGAGAATGAATATGTTCAATCATTGCATGCCCAGTAAAATGGGTTTTAAATTGTTTTTACAGCCTTCACTCCCACTGTGTGTGTGTGTGTGTGTGTGTGTGTGTGTACACATATGTACTTGCCACTGTGCATATGTAGAGGTGAGGACATTGAGGGAGTGATTTCCTTCCTTCCACATAGGTTCCAGGGATTGCACTCAGGTCGTTAGGCTTGGTTGTAGGTACACTAAACTGCTGAGCCTGCTCATAGAAACATGGAAGTACTGTCTTTAAAATGAGAGAGAGACTCTATATAATGTGTACTGGAACGCTGTGTTATTCTAATATAAGGAAGTCTCCATAAATTTTGTTATAAAGTTGTGACTTTTGAAATTTTTTTTGCAATTTATTATCACCCTTAATATCTGCTGCTCCTGTGTTCTTCCTGCTTTTTAGTTCTGTAGGTCATAGTAAATAACAATTGGGCTTTTCATATGTTCTGGAGTTGTTGTTGTCATTATTTCTTAATTACTGGAATAATATCTGAATTGTGTAACATAATTATATGCAACTGAACTTTCCATAGCTAAAACTACCAAATTTAAAACTTAAGGGACTAGATGTGGTGGCATCTCAGCCAAGAGGCTGAGATAGGAAGATTGTCAGTCCCAGGTACTCAGGGACTAGGTAGTAAAGCAGTTTCTCTAAATACATAAAGCAGTATTGTCTTCAGAGCATTGTCTCAAATTGTGCTTGTCATAGGTTGCATGCATCCCTACTTTGAAAGTGTGGTAATAGCACCTTTAATAACACCTGTAGAACAATAACATATTATAAAACGTTTTCCCCCACCTTTGGGAGAATAAGTAGCTGAGGGGAAGGAAGCCTGTGAACTGGGGGAGATTATGGGAAGAGCTGGGATGCTAGCGTGGACTTTGAAATGTGTAGCAGGTACTTGTGATGCTGAGGGAACCTGGAGGGCAGCAGAGGTGTGGTATGCCATAGCCATTTGTCCCTTTTGGCAGTGATAACTTTAATGGGTCCTTTGGTAGAGGGAACTGGCTTCACAAGTTCCTGAGGAATGCTGGCTTTTGTCTTGCCACCAGGAAATGGAATTTCTTTGGACCTGACAATTTACTGTTGGTTATAATTTTTCTACATTGTTTTGGGGAATTTTCTGTTTATGACAGATACTTATTTGTACTTTTCTTGTAGTGTTCTGATTTGGTTTAGTATTAAGGCTATGATAGGTTGGATCTTCCAACAGTGTGTAGAGAATCGTTATAATTTCTTTTTTATTATTTCTTTTATTTTAAGATTATAATATAATTACATCATTTCTTTCCTCTCCCTTTAAACCCCTTTTTTCTTTGTTGTTACATGAATACACACACATTCTTGTGCGCACGCACACAGACACACACACTCTTAAATATAATCTGCCCAGCTGTGTATAATGTTACTTGTATGTATGTTTCGGGGCTGGCCATTTGATAGTGGATAGTCAGTTGGTCTCCCTCTGGAAGACTTTTCTCCTACTTTCAGCATTATCTACAGTTGTGTGTACAGGCTGAGGCCTTGTGGTCTTTTCCCTGTATGCTTAACCGTGGCAGTTGTTGTGCCTGCACAGCTCATGTTTAGACTTCATGAGCACAGCTGCTGACCTTATGGGAGAGAATTTCACATCAAACTCCCTGAGTTTGCTAGCTTTTATAATCTTTCTGCTCCATCTTTTACAATGTTTCTGAGCCTTGAGTGTTCAGTATACATGTAGTTTGTTTCTTAAAATATCATTTTAGTCTGCACTTCATTTTTGACTCCACAAATATATAAGAGGTCAACTATATACTCATTCATTGTTAATAACTTTTTTAATTTTTTTTTTTTGGTTTTTTAATATAGGGTTTCTCTGTAGCTTTGGAGCCTATCCTGGAATTAGCTCTTGTACACCAGGCTGGCCTTGAACTCACAGAAATCCGCTTACCTCTGCCTCCTGAGTGCTGGGATTAAATACATGTGCCACCACTGCCTGGCCAATAACTTTCTTTTTAAAGGTTGTTTTGGTACATCCACAAATTTTAATAAGTTGTCTTTTAATTTCATTTAATTTAGTGTATTTAGCAATGTGTTAATATCCAGGTGTTTTGAGATTTCTCAGCCATCTCTTTGATTTGTAGTTTAATTCCACTGTGGTTTATGAGTAGTATATATAATTTATGCATTTGTAACCTTATAATAGTGAGCTGTAATTCTAGTTCTTAGATATTCTGCCACATTAGCTTTATATCATATCTTATTTTTTAGCTATCCTGATTGCTATAAAATGATACTGCATTATGAATAGGTTTTCTTGAAATAAACATGACTTCTTTCCTTGACATACTCAGGGAAAATGGAACAGAGACCTGTGTAGTCTCACAAAATCTGCAAGATGGTCTCAGTTGACCAGATGCAGAATATGAAGCAGATTTAAATGCTGTTTGAGGAAAATAAGATTCTTAAAAATGATAACTTCCCAATATAATTTATTAGCGTTTGGCAGATGATACATGTCTGTGTAACTTACTACACATGGAACAACTTTTCAAATCTGTAAGCAAGTCAAGTTTTTAGGCACTTACTGAGTTAATCTGCGATATTGCTACAGCTGTAATTACACAGCAGTGTAATATACTGACTGGTGACCTACTACCTAGGTTGTGATTGTCTCTTTTGTTCTTCTGTAAATTTTCTTACATTTTAAGAAGAGAAACACTGTCTACATGAGTTTACTGTTTCCAGAACTGGAAATGACCAAATATTGAGAAATTAAATTTCACTTTGGGATCATAACATGCTTATTTTAATATTTAATTTTTTGTTATATGTATGTTTAAAACTTACATTTCACTGAAGGTTACTAGGTTTTATTTTTCATTATTGAGTTATGGAATTAAAGTCACAAATAAAATATTTCTTACAATGTATCTTTTGATTGTGACTATTGTAGTTAAAGTCTTACTAATTTAATATTTTATTCTTTGATAATTTCATACATTCATGCAGTGTACTTTACTTATATTCACCCCACTTTGCTCAGTGGTCCCCTGCTTAAGCTTCTCTGAGGAGGTCTGGGAGCTGTATTGATCTGTTGCTATAGAGATACATATTCAGAGGGCAATTTGGTGCTGTGCCCATTTCGAAAGAAAGTTGTGTCAATTAGGGTTATCATTGCTGTGATGAAACACAATGATCAAAGCAGCTTGGGGAGGAAAGTGTTTATTTGACTTACATATCACAGTCCATTGAGGGAAGCCAAGGCAGGAACTCAGACTGGGAGGGCAGAAACATGGAGACAGGAGCTGTTGCAAGGGGGTCATAAGTTGTTGCTGTTAAATGGCTTGCTCTTCATGGCTTGCTTAACTTGCTTTTTTTACAGAACTCAGGAAACCATCTCAGGGGTGTCCCTACCCACAGTGCCCTACGGGACTGTCTGTTTAGAGCCAGATCTTCTGGAGGAATTTTCTTAATTAAGGTTCTCTCCTTTCAGAAGACTATAGCTTGTGTCAAGTTGACATAATACTAGCCAGCACATAAGTTCATTCCTAGAGCCCATGAGCTCTCCTGCCATGAGCTCTTGACCAGATTTACAGTACCAGGTATGCATTTTCTCCTTTGTAGCTGTTCATAAATTGAATCAGAAAAAAGCTGAATATTATAAGCTTACCTTAAAATATTTATGTCACTATTGCATCATGTACATATCATGCCAGGCAGGTAGTTATTTTAGCTGCTTGGCTTCACAGATAGGTAAGATTATTGATATTTCTCTTTCAACAGCATGCATAGTTGTAAATGGCAGTTCCTCTGCTCTCTTTGTCCCATAGACGCTTCCCAATAATCATTAGAGGTTTAAATTAATTAGTAATGCTTGACCAATAGCTCAGACTTAGTACTAGCTAACTCTTACATTTAAGTTAACCCATATTTCAATGCTTTGTCATGTGACTCAAGGCTTTTTACCTCATTTTCAACACGTCCTGCTTGTTTGGTGACTGACTGGCATCTCTCTTGATTCTACCGCTTTTCATCTGAGTTTTCAGTTTGGTTGTTCTGCCAAACTTCTCCTGGTTGACTGTTGGTCAGCCAGCTTTTTATCATTAACCAATAGAAACAATCCATATTCACAACCTACAGAAAGATCATCCCATAGCACATAGCACCCTGTTGTACTATGAAAGTTAGCCATCAGGAAGGACGCTTCCCAGTCAGTATCCACTGGAATTCTCCGTGCCCTGAGATCAAAATGTGCAGTGTCTTCCCAGGAGGGTCTGGTGGGCATCCAAGAGCAGTGGTAATAGCCTGTAATATTTGTACTTATATTTGGATGTAGGAGGTCTAAACTCTTATTGAATATAGGTTATATTAGAATCCTCCCACATTAATCAGTAATCAAGGAAATGTTTACAAATGTGGCTACAGCTAATCCAGTGGAGGCATTTTTTTCAATCGAGGTTCCTCTTGCCAGATGACTGTAGTGTGTGTCAATAACATCAACAACAGCAAACCTAACCTGGACAAACACTGAGGATTAAGAACCGCAAATTCATTCCTGCCATGACTGGTATCGGAGATATATTTGATGCTGCTTCCTTTATTGGCTTCTTTGAGTTCTAACAAAAAGTATATTTCTTTTTTTTTCTTTTTTTTTAATAGTTCTTTTTTTTATTAATTTATTTATTTATTAAGGATTTCTGTCTCTTCCCCGCCACTGCCTCCCATATCCCTCCCCATCACCCAATCAACTCCCCCTTCTCATCAGCCCTAAGAGCAGTCAGGGTTCCCTGCCCTGTGGGGAGTCCAAGGACCTCCCACCTCCTTCCAGGTCTAGTAAGGTGGCATCCAAACTGCCTAGGCTCCCACCAAGCCAGTACGTGCAGTAGGATCAAAAACCCATTGCCATTGTTCTTGAATTCTCAGTTGTCCTCATTGTCCGCTATGTTCAGCGAGTCCGGTTTTATCCCATGCTTTTTCAGACCCAGTCCAGCTGGCCTTGGTGAGTTCCCGAAAGAACATCCCCATTGTCTCAGTGTGTGGGTGCACCCCTCATGGCCCTGAGTTCCTTGCTCGTGCTCTTTCTCCTTCTGCTCCTAGTTTGGACCTTGGGGTTGTAGTCTCAACCTTGTTTTTTAGGACTTTAAAAGGCAGCCTTTAAGGATTTAAAAAAAATACACACTTTTTTCCAATGAAAACCTGTGTTAAATGATTGCTATTACAACATTGTGTCCGGTGGCAGCATGGATCACAGACATTGGCCTACAGTGACAGCATTGACTGCAGTTTACCAACATGGCCTCCTCCAAGCAGCAGCATGGACCATGGAGGCCTTTTGAGGATGCCCAACGAAAAAAAAACAAAAACCGTTCTCCGACTGGGACATCCTGCTACTGCTCAGGCCCAGGGTGATTGGCTGCACACCTCGTTGCTGGCCCTCCTCAGCAGTGACATGCCTCTTGCCCACCTCAGCCATGCTCGCACACTTGCTGCTGCTTCGTTCTAGTTCCACCCCTCTCAACCACAGGCACCGCCCCATTCTGCCATCTTCCCACCTCTACAGCACAAAGTGGCACTGCGAACTACAGTGTGTCTGTCACGCGGTATCCCCCACCCCAACAACTTTGCATGCAATACTTATTGCAGCAAGTCTTTGATCTGCTTCAAGATTGCTGGTTTCTGAAACACCATAAATACTGGACTATCGCTGAGACTCATCTGGGATATCCTGTTGTTACCCAGAGTCCGGATGATCTTTTAGCTGGTCAGGGTGTCCAGAAGCAGGATCTGTGAGAACTCCGGGTTTGCTTCATACCTCTTTGCCCTTGGTACTGGCCACCCCACACAGTTACTGGGTATAACCATTGCGCTTGCAGCCCCGTGAGCTGCAGAAAAGGTGGCTCCATGCTACAGGCCTGGCATGCTTGCCTGATCCCGCAGGCAGACTG
Organism: Chionomys nivalis; assembly: GCF_950005125.1. NCBI lineage: Eukaryota > Metazoa > Chordata > Mammalia > Rodentia > Cricetidae > Chionomys > Chionomys nivalis. Next base: position 38,234,230 of record NC_080107.1, on the reverse strand, counting down.
AGGACCAGTCATACTGAAACGACATGTTTCTTTGTGTGCTGCAGCTGCACTCCCCTTGGGTGGCCGCCCAGTCTCTAGCGTCCTCTCGCCGCACTGCTCCGCTCCACTGTCTTTTCTTCCAATATCATGAGACCACTTTTTAAATGCATCTTCCCATAGGACCTGCCTTATTTATTTGTTCCAATATTATACTGCATGTTCTGCAGACTCACCCTCCTCTGTTGCATCTCCCCTAGAGTCCTTTGTTTTTTAAGTTAACAAAGCTATATACATAGATTTATAAGTGTCACTTTAGTGAGCTTTGATAGAGGTATTCAACAACTCAATGGAGATATAAATCAATCTCATAGTTCCACAAAGTTCCCTCAGGTTATGTAATTCCTGGGAGAGTGCTTGGGTATCAAGGACCTTCACTTCATGGATTAAAAAGTAGATAAAGCTGTTAGAGATAAGCACCATGAGAGCATCTAAGTTAATAGCCAATAGAAAAACAGATGGGGAGTCCAATGATAAAGAGACAAAAAGCAGGGATAAGCCTAAAAACCTTATTTGAGTAAAATTCTGTCATTGATCCTGATAATGCTGTTTTCTAAGTTAATTCTATTTTTGAGTTTTATAATAATACACAAATAAGACTATAAGTGCTTTCTCTGTACCAGACTCTAGTAAATATCTTGTGTGTGTTCCTCTTGAACACACTAGAATTTTGAATTTCTTATTCTCTTTTTATGAATAGGAAAGTGAGGCTTAGAGTGTCCACACTGCTTTTGAAACTAAATCTAATATCTGAATTTTGATAATATTCTCTGGATTATTCTTTTAAGAGTAGTCTAACTTTGTGCTTTGTTTTTGAAGGCAGTAAATTATGTATAGCTTTTCGAAATATGTCATTCCTTAGCAGCGGCCTAATTTAAAGTCTAGTTAATAATAAATTTGACTTAATATACCAAGCATATAGATGAAAATATAGTGATCAAAAGGAACTTCAAATTGAAAAAGTAGTCATATTTTCAACTAGAAATTATGAGTTTATTTTCTGATTTCCTGACGTTTTAGAAAACAAAATCTATACTGTAAGATTATGTCAACTAATTTTTGCATTTAAATTTTCCTTATCTGCAGTAGGCTCTTCACATGGCTTTTTAAATATCTTTATTCAAATTTTTATTGATTACATTAATATTTTAATATTTCATTTTATGTGTTTGGGTGTTTTGTATCTATGAATCTCTTGAAACCACATGCAGCCTGATGCTCTAGGAGGTATTAAAGACAGTTGTGGGGTGCTGGAAATCTAATCCACTTTATCTGAGAGAGCAACAAGTGCTCTTACCCACTGAGCCATCTCTCTAGTCCCCCTCCCCCCATTCACAGTACTTTTTAGAAGATCAAGTGAAATAATATCTATAGACATAAAGTTTAAGGCATGGAGCAAAACCTTACTGATCATTGTATAATTAACTGCAATATAGTTTGTAATTCATGAAGAAGCATTACAGAAATGGTCAGGTAGCTTGTGAGCAAATTATTTTACTAAGAAAAAGGCTGAGTTTTATCACAGAACTGATATTGAAGAAAAGCAAACTAGCCTTGTCTTTATGCACATTGCCTTTCAATCATGTCCAGTTCCATATGTTACCAGTGTCCCCCACACAGTGAGCTTTAGGCAGTTGACCAAGGGGGAATTGAGATCATGAACCAGCTTCTGTTAACACAACCTCCGGAATGAAGTGTAGCTTCAGGTAGATTAAGGATCCATAGGTGTGGCTAGCCTATGTCCGCTCATCAGCAAGCTTCATCCAGGCCATGCCTTCAGAATCAACTGCTTCATGCATAACTGACACCTGCTAGAAAACCTCTCCAACTTCAAGGCCATGGCCATCTATGTGTGTACCTGTCAGAGAGTGGGAACATAATGCAGCTGACAGGGAAGGGCATGTCATAGAGCCACTGCACATGTCATCAAATGGAGGAGCAACAGCTGAACTTGGATAATGTTAGCTAAGAAGGTGTGCTAGTGCCTCCTTGGGCTGCAGATGTGCCAACCAATCCAGTATGGTGGCTTGTGGTTGCAAGTGATATTTCTACAGTCACAAGAACTACATCACTTTATATGGGGACCAACGAGTCCTCTAGCCAGGTAGGTATGACAACACCAGACTGTAAACACACAGTATGTCAGCTCTTCTCTGTCCCTACCTGCATGCAGGGTCCTGACAGGAATGGCCATGTCTGAAGGGGCAGATATATGACACTCCTGTATTGCCTGCAGGGATCCATCTAGGGGAGTTGTCCAGGCGAGGCCCTGGAGCACCCCCACCCCCACCAGGAAGAGACTGGCCACTGTGGACTATTGCTTATTCCCTTTAAGATAAGAACTATGTTTTTACATTGACAGTTATGGTGCCTAACCTCAGGCCCTGAGAATGATCCACTCTCATGAATGGAAGCCGAGTACCTCCATGGACTCATTGAATACAGTGTATCTGGTGTTTTGTCCTCATGTGGATTATTAGTGAGTTTTCCAGGGCTCTGGATCCCTGTTAGTTTGGTCGAGAATCCATTTTTTTGCACTCTGAGCTGGTTAAGAAGGATCCTATTTTATTAGGTACCATTTTTGTCTGCTTTCAAGGTATTTGGTTTACAGTATCTGATTTGGTTGCTTTGTGAGTAAGCATTTTGATCTCGATATTTGGTTTGATTTGCTTACTTGCTTTTGGATCCCTAAAGGCATTTTGAATTCTGGCTTTTTAGCTCGTTTCCAGTATTGTTCAGTTTTGAAATTTTGAAAACACTTTGGTTTTTGTGTTGTCTTGGTTTTTCTTATCTTTGAAAGGTTTTGATTTTTTATTTCTTATCATTTGTCCTTTGTCTCCTGACATTCCTTAAATGCACAATTCTGCATTTTCCTGCTGCTTCTCCCGTGACCGTGCCAGGCCTTTAATTTAGGAATTTTATGAGGGCCGGATGATAAAGATAGCAGGCTAAAGGCCTGGCAAGGGCACAAGAAAAAACAAGCGTCTAGTCTATAGATTAAACTTCAACTCCACAAAGATTTTGTTTAATTCTTCTTATCCAAATTATACTAAAGAGATCAATGACTAATAATAATATTAATGATGTACTGCTTTTCTTAATTTAGTTGTTATCTAAAATGTTCCATAGTACAGTCTGCTGAGATTAAACATTAATTAATGTTTTAGTTATGTAAAGGAGAGACAACACTACAGTAACTCCTTTTTAAAGTACCATTTCTATCCGCTTAGATATAAATGAGATAGTTCATCAAATGCAAGTAACTGTAAATAGAGGGAGCTGTATAGTCAATACAGTAAATTTTGTTTTAGACATTTGTTACATTCATAATCTTCACTCCATTAGGCCAAATTGTGTTCGTTATTATTTAATTTTAGACACAATAATCTATGTCACATGTAAATATTATGTCAGATAGAAAGGGTGAAAAAAATTCAGACCTGAATCCTAATGGCTAATAGGTTTTATATGATCCAGCAGTTTCCTTCTTAATGGACTTTGTGAGCTGTTTCTCTTTTCTAAGAGTGCTGTCTTGCCCACTACTCAGGCTTATCTACATTCAGTGATGGGAATAAGATTCCTAGCTGTAAGAGACCTTATAATAGTTAATAAGCGACACATGACTCCCGAATGCACAAAATGTGATGTTTGGCCAACAGGATGAACCTTGAATGAAAACTTATGAAAATAAGCTGTTTTGGCTGTGAACAAAAACTTCTGAAAGGAGTTTGTAGAGACTGGCTGGCTACAGTTTCAGTACTGTGGAGATGGAATGTTTTAGGTCCAGAGGCTATTTTGGACTAAGTTCTAGCCTTCTGGAACAGCCATTCCTTGCCAACCTCTGTATTAGAACTAATATCTTGTGGCAGTAGATTTAAAAAATTCTCTCACACACTCAGATTGTTGCTACTTGAAGTATAAGATTAAATTATAATTTGTAATTTGTTTCTTTAATTGAAATGTCTTTAAAAACTTAAAATTCCATAAATGTATTACTCATTTTGTGAACTTGTATCAACTTCATACATGGTTTGCTAAGATAGCTACAATTTGGGTAATTTTGGCTTGTCATAGCTTTAAACCATTGGTTAAAATTTTCAAAATGTTCTAAGTAGATATTAAAGTAAATGTGTTCTTATTGATTTGATGAACTTGAAGATGATGGTTTAGATTTAAGAGCATCCTCCAGTGACCCTGTCCTTTTTATTATGCTTGTGTTACTTATGTACATCGTCACCCACACGTGTGTACATATATTTGAGTAAGAACAAATTTTAGTCAATTTAAACTTTCTATAAAAAAAGAGGGTCACATTTCTGCTGCCTTGCTTATTCTCTTAAACAGAATTGAAGTGTAAAAAATTATACCTAAAACACCCGAGTGCATATTAAATTGAAAGTAAGGACTGTCCACTTCTTTCTGTAGGACCCAAATCAGTGTAGGCACCTTACAGATACTCATGGAGTTAATGATTAAGAGAAAGTGTATGAATACATGAATGAGTGATTTGAAAATAATTCGGAGATTGTGAGGTTGGCATGGTGAGTAGTCCGCCTACTGCTCCGATTCAGTGTGCTGTTTGCATACTGCAGGTGTTAAAAAGACTGTCACTTACAGACTGTCTGAGGGTTTCTGTTGCTGTGATGAAACACCATGACCAAAAAGCAAGTTGGGGAGGAAAGGGTCTATTTGACTTCCTTCCATATCACTGTCCATCATCGAAGGACAGAAATTCAGACAGGGCAGGGACTCAGAGGCAGCAGCTGACACAGAGGCATGGAGGAACGCTGCTTCTGGTTTGCTCCCTATGGCTTGCTGAGCCTGCTCTGCCATAGAACCTAGGACCACAGCCCAGGGAAGGAGCCACCCACAGTGGGCTGTTTCAGTCACTAACAATTAAGAAAATGCCTTACAGATGGAGTTTATGGAAGCATTTTCTCAACTGAGGGTTGCTTCTTCCAGATAGCTACCTTGTGGCAAGTTCAGTCAAAACTAGCCACCACATAGACTGCTAAGTAAAGCTGATTTTAAAAATTGCTGTTAACTGTCTTTTGGAAATGATCTTTAAAGGTGAAACATCTTGCTTTATTTATCTTAAGAATACATATCTATAAACATAAATGCCACGGGCTTCTATACAGAACATATACAGTATGCCCTGTATCTGTGTAGTTATACAAGTAATAAAACATTTGGACTTTTTTTGTTCCAAACGACACAGATATTATTACATTACAAAGGATGATTTAAAAAATGATACCCAAAGATCTCGTGGCATGAATTTATTATGCTACCAGGCATACACATGTTCTGGATGGCCTGTAGCTGATTTTTAGAAAGAATATAGAGTTGGGATATTTCTGTTAATTTATGTGGAGCTGAATAGGACCTAGTGCTTTTAAAAGTATTTTTGTTCTTTGAAATTTTCATAAGTGTATAAAATATATTCTCATCATATCCACTTGTCTAACTCTTCTTAGATAACTCCTAAGAAGCCCCACCCAACTTCATGTCCTCTTTAAAATTTTAGTTTTCTATTGTTTGTTTGTGAATGTGCACGTGCACGCTGTGGTGCACACGTGGAGGTGAGAGGACATCTTTGGGAAATCAGTTTCCTCCCTGCTCTGTCTTGGTTCTAGGCATCAAACTCAGGTCATCTGGCTTGATGGCTTACCCATCGCATCCTCCCCACTCGCTTAGTTACCCAGTGAGTCCAGTTAGTGCATGTGGGTGTGAGGCCATTGTTTGGTGCATGAGCAAATAGTCTATTGTAATACCCCAGTGAAAAATTACTCTTTCTTCACAGTAGCAATCAATTGTCAGTATAGTTCCTTAGCTGGATATAAGGCCTCAGGACTGCCATCTCTCACTTCTAGACTGCAATTGTGGCTGCTTTGATTTGGTTCAGCTATAAGGACCACATTATATCTAGAAGACAACATTTCGTACCCCTTCTTCCTATTCTCAGGCGCTTTCATTCTTTCTGCTCCCTTTTTTGAACTATTCCCTGAGTTATGTAGGAATAGGGAGAGAGAGGCTGATAGATATGTCTTATTGAGCACACATGATCACTTCTCAGCACTTTGATAAGTTATGAATCTCATTAAATACTATCTACTACAGAAAGAGGCTCTTCTGACCGTTGGAATTAGCACAGGTTTATATGTATAAATATAAATATTTGGAAGGCTGTTTGGCAACATGATTTAACAAAACAACAATGGACCCTCACAACACACAGACACACACAGTTACACACACACACACACAGTTACACACACACACACCCTGCACACTCCAGGGGTTATGGGATGATAGGACTGTTTATGAGCTGCCTGACAAATATAGTTTCTGTTTTTAAAATTGGCATACCGGATATGTACTTCTTCCCCCCTGCTTAAAATATACTTTTTAAAATGGAAGTTCCAATCTTACAAGTCTTTGAGTTACAGAGGGAAATTGCTGACCAACACTTAGTTCTGTTCCTGAACCGTGCCTGCCTGTAGTTGTGTTAGTAGGTTTCTGTGAAAATTCTCTTCCTTGTCTCTGGTCAGTGTTACCATCTCTGTGAATAACGGTCTTGTTTCCTTCCCTACCACTCAAATGCCAAGTCCTTCCGCTAATTTATATCATCAAAATATTTATATAATGCTCTATATTTTCTTCATTATTTTCTGAGTCAGTGTTAAAATATTTAATCCTAGAAATATGTGAATACATGCACACACCAGAAAAAAAGTTGGTCTTATAAAATAGCTATATTCCTTTCTATACTATTATCCACTGAAAAAAAAATACAAAGAACAAATTCTTACAGATTCTTCTCTCTTAACTCTTTCTAATTCTTCCTTGTCCCCTGAGACTATAGCTTTCTTGTTTCTTTGACTTTTGTTTTCTCTTTCTCAGATTTCTTTTTACTTGGTTAGAGCTGAAGTCCTCAAAATGAGATACCCACTTTATAAGGGATATAAAGTATGCTGTGAAGGAGGAAGGTTAGGAAAGAAATCATCTGTGTGGCACAGAAAAAGTTAGGGCTCATTGGGTTCAGAATACAATATTGAGTAATTGGTCATGGAGGTGAGTGAACTGTTTAAGTGTTTGTAGTTTGAAACTGTTCTTTATTTGACATTCAGTTGTGAGCAAATTTGATTATGGAATTCCAAGCTCATTTTTTTTCTCAGAAAATCTTAACAATACTTATAATTTGTGTTAGTAGCATTTAGATTTCAGTGTGGCTTGGTCTTTTGTAGATAACATGATGAATTTTAGGATTTTCTTTATATTTTTAAGAAATAGAATTCTGAAGTTTTACCAGAAGTGTCTGTGTTTAGATCTCTCAGTAATCATTCTTGACATTTTATGAGGCTTGATTTGATAACCTTGTGCCTCCCTCCTTCATCTCTTGATAATAAACCTGTTTTTTTTTAAAAGAAATTCATACACACACACACACACACATATCACTATTATTCTTGTTTTAATTTTGTTTGTGAGTACATGTTGCTAAATCCGGTTCACAATGACTATTTCCTATATTTGGGTCTTCAAAAATAATTTTTTTTTGTTTTCCAATTATGAGTGAGTTGTAACCATTTTACTTACCTTGCCAATTGAATTATTCTTTCTCTAATACTTACTTTTATGAACACATTTTTAAAACAGTTTACTCTTGTTTTATTCAAATAAACTTTATGAGAAGACTTTTACTTTTTTCCCATCTTTTGAGACAGTCTCCATGTAGCCCTGGCTGGCCTAGAATCCTCTGTGTAAACTAAGCTGACCTCAGACTCGCAGTGCTCCACCTGCCTTTTCCTATTTTATAATAAAATTTAAATCTACAATTTTGTCTCCTGAATTTACTATATAAGGTACTTGTTTCTGTTTTTCTTCTGTTTTGGTTCTTCTTTTGAATGTCAATTTTTTCTTCCCAAGTGAATGTTAGTTAGCCTTATTGATCTGCTCATATTTTTGCTTAAATATGTTTTTTTAATTATTTGAGATTGTAATATATTATTTCCTCTTTCCCTTTCTTCCCTCCTAGCCCTTCCATGTACTCTCCTTGTTCTCTTTCAAACTTGTGACCATTTATCTTTAATTGTTGTTACATGCATGTGTTTATACATAAAATACACACACACACACACACACACACACACACACCCTGCTCAGTCCATATACTGTTACTTGTATATTGCATGTATATGTTTTTCGGTGCTGGCCATTGGTATTGAATAACCAGTTGGTGTACTTCCTCCCGGGAAAGGTTATTTCTCTTTTTTTTTTTTTAAAAAATATTTATTTATTTATTATGTATACAATATTCTGTCTGTGTGCATGTCTGCAGGCCAGAAGAGGGCAACAGACCTCCTTACAGATGGTTGTGAGCCACCATGTGGTTGCTGGGAATTGAACTCAGGACCTTTGGAAGAGCAGGCAGTGCTCTTAACCACTGAGCCATCTCTCCAGCCCCAAGGTTATTTCTCTTGCTCTCAGCATTCCTTAGTTGTCCCTAGTTCTTTGACCAAGGTTGAGGCCTCATGAGCTTTCACCCTTCTATGTCAGCATGTCTATTGATGTTGCCCTTGTTCAGGTCTTGTTTATGCAGCCATGTTGATGAGACTTCGTGGTCATAGCTTTTTTGACATTTCTGGGAGATACAATCTCACAGCAAGCTTCCTGTTTTTCTTTGATGAGGATTGAGAAGTACACTCTTCTGTGGGTATAAGGATTAATCTTCAGAAATTCTGCTGGTCTAGTAAATCAGTAGCTGTAGTTCCTCCTCCATGATCTGCTTACATTTTAAGGTATAGAACAAATTTGTAAAGTAATACTGTATGGCTGATGGTTTTCTCTCAAGTTGTGCAGGTCTGTTTCCTCAGCAATGCTCTTTTGAGTAGAAATATTGTGGACACTTTCACTGTAAGAGGTCAGGGTGTCTCAGTGTGATCACTTCCTTGTATATTGGAATCTTTTACACATGTCAAAATAAAAGGATTTATTTTTTTATAGAAAAGACCTTTAATTTTATTTTCTGTTATCTTCTCTCCTTTTCCTAATATGCCTTAGGATACTCAGATAAGTCCTGTGTGTCCTTTTTGCTTCTCATGAACTGACATGCTTAGAAAAAAAATATATGTAGTCAAGTCTTCCACGTCTTTTGGCGTACAGTTCTTAGAATTTGTGAAGATGATAAACCACGATCATCCTTGTGGAAAGCCAGCTGTCTCAGCCAGCCCAGTCCACCTAGGGTTTTTTTTTTGTTGTTGTTATTGTTTTTGTTTGTTTGTTTGTACTTCCCCAGGGGAATTATTTCTAGTTCCTTCAATTTAATATTTCTTTGATAACTTGTTTATATTTATCTACCTTAAATACCTCAAAATTTGTTTTCCACCAGTGCCCCCTTTTAATTTTTAGCCCTCTTAGAGCTTGCTTAACATTTTCCTCATGAAAATATGTTATCTCATAGGTATTTTGGGGGATAAACATGACAGATAAACAGTATGCATGTTACTGTCTTTAACTGTGCTGTTTAAAAGTTACATCATAAGTATTGTCTCTTGAAATTTGAGAGAAGGCCTTATATGTGAATTGAAATCACAAAATTCATTTCTACTGCTTTGTGTTTTTAACTAAACAGTATTTTGTGCTACTAACATGCTCAAAATTCATCTTCAAGCATGTAGTGTAAGCCTTTGCTCAGAACAGGTAAGCGCATGTTATTCTGTGACAGGATCTCACTCAGCTGCCTAGCTTTGACCTGGAACTCGGTGTGTAGGTAAGGAATACCGTGCACCTGGAAAACTACCGCCTTAGTCTTTTTATTATTTTGGATTACAGGTGTGCACCACCACTGCTAGTCGTTGTCAAATATTTTTCTTCAACTATTAAACTGAGCTTTTTATTTTTGTGATTAATGTCATAAATTACAACAATAGTTTTTAATGATAATCATTCAATTACTTTTTATTGTGTACCCCTGTACAGCCGGACCAGTGCTTACATTTCAGATACACACAAAACAAAGGGTGCTATTTTAAAATGAATATCCTTAAGGAATTAAAAAAAAAATCAAGGAGATGCTAAGAATGGGGCTTAAAGAATGAATCATTTAATCACGAATTTGTGAAATACTAAAATAAATTTATAGTCTTCCCTTTTTTCCTTTTTACACATTATAGTTAGTGTGTATCAGTTTTATTAAGTCAAAACCTGGGTTTTGATTTTCTTTATTGTTCCTTTGGTTCTCTATTGTATTTGTCTTTCTCTAATCTTATTTATTACACAAATTTTATTTTATGTGCCCTTCTTTTTTTCATTCCATATGGTATAATGGTAGCACATTGACTTGACCCTTTTTCTTATTAGTTCATGAGAATTTCATACATTGTGCTTTGTATGAAAGCACCCTCTTTCTTATATTCACCCTCTGTCTTATTTAGGGTTTCTATTAATGGTGATAAGAAAACCATGGCAAAAGCAACTTGGGGAGGTAAAGGTTTATTTCATCTTTCAACTCTCAGGCTGCACTTTAATCACTGGAGCAAGTCAGGACAGGAACTCAAAGCAGAAACTGAAGCAGAGGTGTTGGAGGAACACTGCTTATCCTTATGATTTGCTCAGCCTGCTTTCTGACAGTATACAGGATCCCTTGCCCAAGGATGTGTTGTTGGTTTTTTTATTCTAGCCCAATATTGGAATGCCAAAATGATGTGTCTTTTTACTCTTTTGACTTTTTGGGGGGTTCACCACATTTGGCCAGTTCCCAAATAAATCACATAGAGAGGCTTATTTTTAATTATAATAAACACCTGGCCTTAGCTTGACTTGTTTCTTGCCAGCTTTTCTAAACTTAAGTTATCCTGACTACCTTTTGCCTTTGGACTTTTCTTATTTCTGTTGTTCTTACTTTCACTCTTATTTTGAGGCTGACTGGATGGCTGGCTCCTGGTATCCTTGCTCTTGTTCTATCTATCTTGCTCCCTCCTCCCTTATTCTCTTGCTCCTTCTTCCTTAGATTTCTCCTTCTATATCTTCTCTCTGCAGGCCAGCCCCACCTATCCTTTCTCCTGCCTCACTATTAACCGTTCATCTCTTTATTGGACCATCAGGTGTTTTAGGGAAAGAGTCACAGCTTCACAGATTTAAACAAATGCAGTATAAATAAAAGCAACACACCTTAAAATAATTTTCCACAAGGATGTGAGCTGAGCCTACCCACATCTATCACTAGTCAAGACAATGCTCCACAGCCTTACCTACAGGTTGATCTTAATGAGGCATTTTCTCAATTACTGTTTTCTTTGCTCAGATAATTCTAGCTTATGTCAAGTTGACATAAAACTAGGAACACACTCCCTTATTCAACTTAATTCAGCAGTTCTCAGCCTTCTAATGCAGCTACCCTTTAATACATTTCCACATGTTTTGGTGACAGACAACCATAAAATTATTTTCTTTGCTAATTCAATTTTACTATTGCTATGAATTGTATTGTAAATATCTGTGTTTTCCAGTGGTCTTAGATGACCTCTGTGAAAGGGTCATTTGATCCCCAAAATGGTTAGCGTCCCAATCTTTTTTTTTTTTTTTTTAGTGGTGTAGGCACTTAATTCTGTGAAGTCTCTTCTTAGAACTGCGTTCACTTTGTTTCACATATTGTGGCATGTTTTGTTTCTATTTTTGTTCAATTCTAGGGATTTAAAAATTTCTTTCATTTCTGCCTTTGTCAAATTCTTATTCAAAAGTATATTATTTATTTTCATGAATTTGTGTAATTTCTGTTATTTCCATTGCTGTTGATAGCCAGTGTTACTCCATTGTGTTCAGATAGAATGCACATTGTTATTTCAGTTTTTCTGTGAGTGTGGACTTGTTTTATATGCTCATCTGTGGTTGATGTTGGAGAAAGCTCCATGGACTACTGAAAAGAAGAATGTGTATTCTTTAGTGTTTGGGAGGAGTGTTCTATAGATATTTTTTAGGTACATTTGACTCATGGTGTTACTAACTCTAGGCTTTTTATTGTTTCTAGATGACCTTTCTATCTGTGAAAGTGGAGTATTGGAAATACCCACTATCACTCTATTGGGGTCAGTCTGTGAGTTTTATATCAAGTGGTATTTCTGATATTGAATTTGGTGCCTCTGTGTTTGGTGCCATATGCTTAGGTTTACACCATCATGTTGGTGCATTTTCCCTTTAATGAGTGTAAAATGTCCTTATCTTTGCTAATTTTTGTTTGAAATTTGTTTTGTCAGATACTAGAATAGCTATCTTATGTTTTTAGTTCTATGTGCTTGGAATGCCTTTTCCCATCCTTTACCCTCAGGTGGTAGCTATCACTGATGGTCTGATATGTTTCATGGAGGAAGCAAAAAGATGGATTTATAACTCAGTCTGTGAATCTGTCTTTTCATTGATAAGTTTAGACCACTTGTATTCAGAGTTATTTCTATAACATGTGTTAATTCATGTCAGTTTGTTGATTTTTTTTTTGGTAGTTTTTGTTTTGTTTTTCAGGTTTCTTTTTATAAACACCTGTCCTGGTATTGATTTTTTGTTTGTTTGATCCCTCTGACTTGGGTGTTTTTATTTTTTTTTTCTTCAGATTGAACTGTTCTTGCCAGTATCCATGGTGGAATAGTCTTAATAGTTAACTATTTGTCATCTGTTTTTATCAGGAAAAAATTTACTTCTTCAGTTTTAAGAGGGTTTTTTTTTTGTTGTTGTTGTTTGTTTGTTTGTTTTGTTCTGTTTTTTGTTTTTCGAGACAGCTTTTCTCTGTAGCTTTGGGGCCTGTCGCCTGTCTTGGAACTAGCTCTTGTAGACAAGGCTGGCCTTGAATTCACAGAGATTTACCTGCCTCTGCCTCCCAAGTGCTGTGATAATAGATAGTTTTTCTTGGTCTAAAATTCTGTTTGACAGTTGTAGTCTTTTGGAACTTGGAATACATCTTTCCAGGCTCTTTTGGCTTTGAAGATTTCTGTTAGATATTGTAGTATTCGAATTGTATGTGACTTTATAGGTATGTCTTTGTAATGAAACTTGGATATTTTTCATTTGCAGCTTGCAATACCCCTTCTCTATTATGTGTTGGTAATATTTTTACTGTAATACATGGTGGAGTATTATTATTTATTTTTTGTCTGTTTGCTATTCTGTAGATCTCTTTGGTTGGGCACTCTTTTCTATTAGTTTGGAAATTTTTTTCTTAATGTTTTCCTGAAGATATTCTGTGTGCTTTCCCTATGGTGTTCTTCACCATAGGTTTATTCATGGTATTACATTTCCATGTTTTGTTCATGTGTTTGTTTTCAAACTTTCCCTTGAAGTTTACCAGGTGTTCCAATTCCTCTGCTTCATCTACCATCCCTGACTTTCTATTTTTAATGTGATCAATTCTGTTGGTGAGGCTTTCCACTGAGGTTTTTTAATTGACTTACTGAATTTTTCATTTCAAGTTTTATTAAAGCTTGGGTTTTCTTCATAGACTCAAAGTCTGTTATCCTATTTTGGATAGGATAGTTTGACCTCCTTATTTCACTCTTCTGTCTTTGTGTTCTTTGAGGTTTTTAACAGTATTTACAATCATTCCTTTGAATTATGTGTCTGGGAGTTTTCCCAGGTTATTTTCGATATGGACTATTATGGGATTTCCCTTTTTGAATTAGATATTTTGTTTTTCATGTTTTTTATGTGTTTAGATTTGTGCATTTGTTGTTAAATTTTTCTTTTTTGTTCAGATCACTTTCAACACGGGTGTTTCTAGTGTTCATGGGAAGATTCATAGCAGGGTTGAGATGTCTATGTTCCCCATTGACCTGATATTGCAGACTATGGCTCATCTGTTTGTCAGCTATAATCTGGTGCTCTCTGAAATGATCAAGTCACCTGGAACAAGTGTTCCTGAACTCAAGGCTGGATACGGCAACTGAGGATCTCAGGCAGCTGCCTAGGCTCTGTTAAGTTGTGAGAGAGTTGACTGGGTTTCTTCAGCCTTGCCTGGAGAGTGCCTTCTGGGGGCAGGCTGAGAAATGGGGAGTCCCAAAGGAAAGGAGAGTAGTCGGAAGGGATGTTCCTGGCAAGCCATTATGGGGAATAGGGTAACCTGAATGGAAGAGGGCTGGCAAGGGGCATTCAGGCTGCCTCTATGTGTCTTTATGATATATGGGCAAGGTGGAGTGTCCCTGGTGTGGAGTCGTCTTAAGACTTTTTAAATGTATGTGTTCAGCTGCTTTCTTAACTGAGCATAGCTGTACCTCATGGCCTAAGCTATGGTATATTTATGTTGCTCTTTTTTTTCCTTGTCTCAATGTATGTCTTGTGAATTTTTTCCATTTATTGTTTAATTTCACATATTTATGGATTTCACTTGTTATAAATTTCTAGTTTGACTCTTAATAAGAGGGAATACTTTATATGACCTTAGTCTTAAAATCTATTGAGTTGTTTTGTGGCTTTCAGCTGTTAATGACTGAAATGACTGCTAGGTCAGATTCTTTTATACTCCTGTTAAAGTCATCTTCTTATGACTTGTTATTCTGTATAATGATATATTCATCTATTAATAGAGAATGTTCTGTTCTTGTTTCTATTCGATTAATTTTTGCATGATATAATTAAATGGTTCTGTGTGTGTGTGTGTGTGTGAGAGAGAGAGAGAGAGAGAGAGAGAGAGAGAGAGAGAGGGAGAGAGAGAGAGAGAGACTTTACACTTTGATTTCTGTGATCATAGATCTGGAGGAGCAGGAAAGATGCAAATGCAGTGCCTGTGTATTAAGTTCTCAATTAAATAAAACCTTTAGTTTCTGCAGATTGCCTGTTACTTTGGGGACACTTATTAATTTTTTTCCTCAATTTTTTCCATTTTATTGAAAATAGATTTTTTTACACAGTATATCTTGATTACAATTTACCCCCCTCTCTTCCTCCCAGTTACTTCCCACCTTCATTCCTATCCAGATCCACCTCCTTTTCTGTCATTCCTCAGGAAAGAACAGGCTTCTAAGAGAAAATGATAAAATATAGCCATCTAAGTTTCTATTTCTATTGCTGTGATGGAACACTATGACCAGAAAGCAAGTTGGGGACGAAAGGGTTTATTTGATTTCCGCTTTACCACTGCTGTTGATCACTGAAGGAAATTAGGACAAGAACTCAAACAGGGAAGGATCCTGGAGGCAGGAACTGATGCAGAGGCCATGGAGGTGGTGTGCTGCTTACTGTCTTGCTTCCACTGAATTGCTTAGCTGGGTTTCTTACATACCCAGGACCACCTATGCAAGGAAGTAACAGCTATGATGGGCTAGGCCCTCTGTCACTACCCTCCAGGCCTGCCTACAAGCTGATGTTTTTGGCACATTTTCTCATTTGAGGCTACCTCCTCTCCAGTAATTCTAACTTGTGTCAAGATGACATAAAACCAGCCAGCAGAATAACAAAGATAAGATAAAAACATCATATTTGAATCGGAAAGGACAAACCAACAGAAAAAAGGGAGCCCAAGAGTCTGAGACTACTCATTTGTACAATCAGGAATCACATGAAAGCACTCAACTGGATCCATAACGTGTATGCAGCAGATCTGGTACAGGCCTGTGCAGGCCCTGTGTATACTGTTTCAGTTTCTGTGAGTTCATATGAGCTTTGCTTATGTTGATTTACAGGACCTTGTTTTCTTAGCATCCGTCATCCCCTCTGGCTCTAACACTCTTAATGCCTCCTCTTCTGAGGGGTTCCCTGAGCTCTGAGGGGAGGGATTTGATGAATACCTCCTTTTTTGGAAGGCTGAATGTTCCAAGGTCTTTCATTCTGTGTGTAATGTCTTGCTGCAGGAGTGTGTGTGTGTGGTGGGAGAGGGGGGCCTTTGTATTCGTTCTCATCTGCTGTAGAAGGAAGCTTCTCTGATGTCAACTGAACAAGGCGGTGATCTATGAATACAGCAGAATATTATTAGAAGCCTTTTTTTTCTTTTTAAGCCAGTTGTATTTTGTTTTACCCTAGGTTCCTAGTCTACCTCTGGCTTTTGTTTACCCAAGCAGGTGTCACCTATAGGTTCCATCTGTGAATGCATTGTAGAGCAAAGGGTTTGTGGCTGGTTTGGTGCTTATGTTTCTCTTTTGGTAGTGTGCAGACTGCTTTCTGTACCAAAGCCACGAAAACATGGGGAGAAGGCTCTATGTATGCACCAGCTCAGCTCCCTTGCGCTCAATGCATTCTGTAGATGTTGTCTTCAGCAGTGAGGCCTTACTGACCGTTTGTAAAGAGAAGCCTATAGTCTTGGCAACTGCCTGAGTTGTTGGAGATTCCCTTTGGCCAACAACTTAATTAGATGTAACCCAATTCTATTCCTGGAAGATTTGTTTGATAATGAGATTACCTGTTGGGACTTTTGTTTTCCCATCATTTGGCAATTTCAATTAGATTGCCTTTATATATGTATTTGAGGAAGATTCTACTTTATGTGATTTTCATACTACCCCTCAAATGGCCCTTAAGTTAAGCTCTTTCTCTTCATAGTCCCTCCCTCAACTCCTTCGCCCCCCCCCCGTTCTTCCTCCTCCTCTTCCCCCTCCCCACTTGATCCTCCTAGTTCAGCCATTACCCCATCCTTCTATAATGATCTATTTGATTTCCCATTCCTCACAAGGTCTATTTGTACCCTTTAGTCCCTTGTTCTTTACCTGACCTCTGTTGCTAAGGATTGTTATCACTGACCTTAAAAGCTAATATCCACCTTTAAGCAATTATATACCATATTTGTCCTTTGGGCCTGGGATACTTCATTCAGAATGATTTTTCTAATTAATTTCATCAATTTGTCTGCAAATTTCAGATTGTAATTTTTTTAATGGCTGAGTGATACTTTATTGTGAAAATGAACCACATTTTCTTTATCCATTATTCTGTTAAGGGACATGTAGGTTGTTTCTAGTTTTTGGCTCTTGTGAATAAAACAGCAGCACACATACTTGAGTAGATGTCTTTGTGTTAGGAGGAACCATCTTTTGTGTCTATATCCAGCAGTGGTTTATCTGGGTCTTGAGGAAGATAAATAGGTGAAACAGAGGCAAACCCTTGAGCCAGACTTTCAGAGAGTTACCAAGGCAGTTAAGGATAGAATCACAGTTGTTTTAGAATAAAGTTGAAATGTTCTCTGTGGTGCACCTTAGGGATTACTCCATTCTGCACTAGCCTCTTTCCCGTCTAACTGAAGATTTCTCATCTATTGCATATGAATTTCTTCATCTTATTTCTTTTATTTGCTTTTAATTTTACATATTTTATATTAAAATTTCAGCATATTAAAAGTAATGTTTTCCAAGCCTGAAGAGCATATATCAATGCCAGCAAATAAAAATATTTATAGATGAATGAATTATAATTTGTCAGATTTCCTTGCTGTATACCAGACCTTATCAAATCTCAGTTATTGTTTACATTAACCTTTAAAAATAAGGTGATTATATTTTCTTTTTTTGTTCTTTTGAGAAAGGATTTCTCTGTAGCTTTGGAGCCTGTCCTGGAACTAGCTCCTATAGACTCAGAGATCCGCCTGCCTCTGCCTCCTGAGGGCTGGGATTAAAGGTGTGCAACACCACTGCCTAGCTTTGTCATAGTCTTTTAAGAGTTTCTTTTTATTATTGTTTTTGAGACAAGGTCTTGCCATGTAGCCCAGGTTGCCCTCACAATCACAGTCTTCTTTCTTCTGCTTCCAAGTGCTGAAGGTTATGGGTGTGTGCCATTATCTCTTTTAGGACATGAGTTTCTTGTTCATATTTAAGTGGAGTAAAAATCAAAACTGCTTTATATGGAGGTTGTTGTGTTCATTTCCTCTTTCTGACTGGAAAGTAATTTCAGCGAATTTATCCATTCAAGAAGTAGGTGAGTATGGTGTACATGTCTTACATATCTAGAAATATTATCATTTTGCTTTTTAAGCCTGAAAAAAAGTCCATGAAATTAGTAATCATTCTGTTTTCCTTAAGTTTTGACCAGAAAGTAGAAAAATGAGGCCACATTAATTTGCTTTTATTTCCTCATTTTGAATTTCATAGAAATATATTTCATTGGTGATTTCTCTGTGTATGATTGGTTGGCTTGTTTTAATGTGTTTGTAGAAAGGGTGGAGTGGGGGCTGGAGAGATGGCTCAGAGGTTAAGAGCACTGACTGCTCTTCCAAAGGTCCTGAGTTCAATTCCCAGCAACCACATGGTGGCTCACAACCATCTGTAATGGGGTCTGGTGCCCTCTTCTGGCCTGCAGGCGTACACACAGACAGAATATTGTATACATAATAAATAAATATTAAAAAAAAAAAAGAAAGAAAGGGTGGAGTGGGCACTTGCATGACCCACGTGTAGAGATTAGATGACAATCTCAGGAGTCAATTCTTTCTTTTTACCTTGTGGTCTGTTCTCTCTTTTTATCATTTTTTTCCCTCATTCAAGTAAAGGGAATCAGTTTGTTAGGGTTGATGGAAAGAACCTTTGTCATCTGAGCCATCTCACTGGCCTAAATTTGAATTCTTATTTTGGTTGGTTATTGTTAACCTCATTCATTATCTCAGTCAAGTCTGTATTACTCAGGAGTGGTACACCACTGAAGACAGTGACTCCCTTCCCCCGTGCTACTTCCCTGTGAAGAGTCCGTGCCCTCTGTGGAAAGCGCTCCATTCATGAATGGATGGGTTCAACCTTGGTCGGAAAGTACTTACAGGTTGACTTTTCTATGCAGCAGTATCAGTTTCTGGTCTTTTGGTCCATTTAGAATTTATTTATTTGTCTTGGTAGGAGAAAAATGATGGTAAAGTTTCATTTTTCTGCAGATAGATATTAGGTTTTCTTTTAGCATTTGTTTGAGATGTTCTCTTTTCTCCAGTGTCTGCTTTTGAAGTCTTTATCAAAAGCCAGTTGGTTGTAGTTGCATGGCAGAAGTTGAATATTTTAAAATTATATTCTTTGTTATTGTTGACTGGGTTCTTCTCTTCCGTGTCCTCACCTTCCGTTCGCCCCCATTCCTCCTATTGTTCTCTCCTTTCCTGCAGTTTTCTTGCCTTGTGCTCTATTATCATCACCACTACCCTCTCACTGCTTCTCCCTTTTCTGCTTTTCTTCCTTCTGTTTTCTTTGTTTTAGTTTTGAGAGAGGAGATTGGAATTTGCCATGTAAACCAGGCTGTGTTTCTGTACTGCTCTCTGCCTAGGTCTCCAGGTCTGCACATTGATTCCTGGCTTCTGCTTCATATCTCTGTTGCAGAGTTTTAAAGGGCTTCTTCATTCCCAGTTTTATTTGCTGTTTTATCTTTTATAGCTTTATTTCTTTCTCAGTCTTTCAAGTGACTTCAATCTTCATTTTCTCTTCTCGCATTAGTGTTCAATAGTTTTAGAGAAAATTATGTCTCTTTTTATTGAAGGATTTGTCTCCTTGAAAGTATATCCCTCCATAGGATTAATGTGTTTTTTTTTTATCAGTTCTTAAATCAAAAGTAGGTTGTCATTGCTCTTACACAGTACAGTATATTCAACAACATCAACAATGACAATCAGAGGAGAGAAGGAGAATGGAAAGTTAGAATACTGAAGACGAGAACACAGTCCAACAATAATGAAATATATTGCTTTAGGGTATTAAAGTTCTCCTATACGACTACAACCAACTGAATTTTGGCACAGATTTCAAAAGTACACATTGGAGAAAGAAGAGCATCTCAAACAAATGCTGTTCAACTACATTCAGATAGATGGATGATTGTGCATCAAACTGATTTGGTACAGGAACAGATAACTAGAAGGGAAGTACATGATTCAGTACACCTCTGAAGGAAACACTGTGAGAGAGATACAGTCTTAGCACACAGTCAGGTTGTTGGAATTCTCTGTAGGCTGTTGTAGAGTCTGTTCTTTGGTAAGAACGGAGATGACAAGTACTTACTGCGATAACTTGCTCATGGCCCTTTGGACTTCAGGAAGTTAATGGCAGAAGATGAAGCAGACATTGATGTCATCAAGTTTCTATAACATGCTATGTTACATGGATATTTTTGATTTGTGATATTTTGAAAAATAGTGTCATATATAAATATTAATCTTGTTTAGATTTCAGTTGTTTTGGTTGACAGATGTTATGTTTTAATTTATTAAAAATTTATAAAATTATTTTAACACTTCATGTGTCCCTTCAAATCTAATTTTAATAATTTTTCTCAACCTTAAATATATTCTCTCTCTTAATTTTCTCAAAGGTTGATCAATAAATTTATTTTTTTCCTTATAGCTAAATTACTCCAGTTTGTGGGATAATATATGAGTCTTAAGCTTCTTATAAAGTGGCAATGTCTATGGAACCTACTCCATCTCTGTCTGGAGATATGTCTCCTAGCCCTGTTGCAGAAAGCTGGTGTTATACACAGGTACATGCCTTTTAAAATGCATTTGATGCTTGTTTCATAAATTTTCTGGTCATGACAAGTTTATGTAAAATGTCAAACAGTGTGACATCATCACTAGAAGATTAGAATGAATATTTGAATTGTGACAATAGATTGTCATGCATATAAAAGTGGCTTTCTGATCTTCTAGGTTAAAGTAGTGAAATTTTCCTACATGTGGACTATTAATAACTTCAGTTTTTGTCGAGAAGAAATGGGTGAAGTGTTAAAGAGTTCAACATTTTCTTCTGGCCCAAATGATAAAATGAAATGGTAAGCATTATTATTATATTTTTAACTGTATTTACCTTACTATGGGTTCATTGTTGTTGTTGGTCCTATGGGTATTAGTATAATTTTTACATTAAATTAGTCATTAATTTCTATTAAAATGGAGATATTGAAAAAACATGGACTTATTACAGGAGTGCTGTTGGGATATTAATTTGCAGGTGATTTCAGCATTTCCCGTCTTTTTGTTAATATCATATACTAAATTCCTCTAAGTGACCTCTTGTTTTATTTTAGGTGCCTGAGGGTAAACCCAAAGGGGTTAGATGATGAAAGTAAAGACTACTTGTCCTTATATTTGCTCTTAGTCAGCTGCCCAAAAAGTGAGGTTCGAGCAAAATTCAAATTTTCCCTTCTGAATGCTAAAAGGGAAGAAACAAAAGCAATGGGTAAGTGATTGGCAAATTGGGGGAAGGAGTCTCTTTATCTACATACAGTGACTTTACCTAGAAAAGTTTTGGATTATTTTCCTCCCTCAAATTTCCTTAGTCCAAAACTTTATCTGTAGTCATTATTTCATTGTGCATTTCACATTGTAAAGTTTTAGCTTCTGTAGACATACAGAAGTACTTAAAATATTGTTAAATTTTAACTACTTCATATCTTAAGATGACGATATTACACTTGTCTCTTGGAAAAATAGTTGCTGCTGAAACAGGATTCCTGGTCAAT
This sequence comes from Chionomys nivalis, assembly GCF_950005125.1. Taxonomy (NCBI): domain Eukaryota; kingdom Metazoa; phylum Chordata; class Mammalia; order Rodentia; family Cricetidae; genus Chionomys; species Chionomys nivalis. Next base: position 38,212,804 of record NC_080107.1, on the reverse strand, counting down.
GTCATTAGAAAATTTCTCCTCCCTTGCCTCCTTGCTACACAGCAATACAAAGGAGGTGGAAGGCTGTAAACTGCCAAACTGAGTTGTAAATAATTGTGAATCACAGAACCAAATAACTTCATTATACACAAACTTTTTAATATTTATGTTTACATATTATGTGATATTTAAAATAGAGTATTTTACTTAAGTCATAGCCTGATTGTATAGATAATACTATAAATGAATACTTTCTGATGAGAATCTTGTGTATTTCGTAGTGTACAGTTGAGCAGTACCTAAGATGTTTGAAACATCTTAGATATCAAAATCTTTTACAGATTATACTAAAAGCATCTTTTGCCCTTTTATGTGTGAAACTATATTCCATGAGATTATTTCTAAAATTTTGGGAATGACAAGAGACTTTTTAGCATTCTCACCAATTTGAAGTTTTCTATAATTCAGCAAATTTAAATCAATAGGATGGGTTCACCAGGAGAACTTGAAAGATTTCTTAATGAGGGCCGGGTGATGGTGGCGCACGCCTTTAATCCCAGCACTTGAGAGGCAGAGGCAGAGGCAGATAGATCTCTGTGCTAACCTGATCTGCAAGAGCTAGTTTTAGGACAGGCTCCAAAGCTACAGAGAAACTCTGCCTTGAAGAACATACATACATACAAACAAACAAATGAATAAAGTTCTTAATGAATCAGAGCACCTAGTTTTAAGGGAAGAAACAGGAAATAAGATATATTCTAACAGAGTTTTGAAATTAGATGATGACTACTTATGCCTATGTTAGTGTGTTTTGATTTTATTTCATTTAGGCAAGCTGTGTGTGTGTGTGTGTGTGTGTGAGAGAGAGAGAGAGAGAGAGAGACAGAGACAGAGACAGAGACAGAGACAGAGTGACAGAGAGAGACAGAGAAACAGATACTGTGAGAGAGACAGAGACAGAGAAAGATAGAGAGACAGACAAAGAGAAAATGAGTGTCTGTGTGTTTGTATATGTTTTTTCCTTCTATCAGATATGACGTCTTTGCTTAAGAGAGTCAGAAATCTTCATTTAAGTTCATTGACTGGCCAAACTTTTGAGCAACAATGAAGTGGTTTGATTCTCCTTGGCACGTTTCTTCAGATACTTTATTTACACACATGGTTAATGAATCACAATGAATATTCTATTTATGTCCTTTACATCTATATTTCTTTACCATTAAGGAAAAAAATGTATCTTTGATACTTGTTTTATTTAAACTTCTGTTTTCCACCAGAAAGCCAAAGAGCTTATCGATTTGTGCAGGGGAAAGACTGGGGATTTAAAAAATTCATTAGAAGGGATTTTTTGCTTGATGAAGCCAATGGTCTCTTGCCAGATGACAAGCTTACGTTATTCTGTGAGGTGGGTATGTTTTTATTAATAAAGAATTCCATGGTTTACTTAGTGATGTGGCAAAAGTACAAACTAGATTAATACTTTTGAAATTAAAGTGATTGATATATTTCATAAATTCTTTTGTAAATTCAGCATAAAAAGCTGACTAAAATTATCTTACAAATTAATGTGATGTTCTGTATTTTTTATCCTGTCTCTAGTTGTTTGTATAGCTATGCCTACTGTATACTAAATCCTTCTTATTGAAAGAGCTGGATATGTCTATCTTTGTTGTGTTTATTTAATATCTTCTTCATTCTGAATAACTCTGATATAAGAAACCAGTTTTTAGGTTAATCTGATTTAACTTTAGTACTCATAGTTTGAATAAAAAGCATGTGGAAAACATTGGAAACCTTGTCTTTCAAGCTGTTGGATTAACATTGTCAAATAGGTGTTAATATTCTAAAAAACAAATCTGAGCTGTTAATGATATGCCCACATATTTTGACAAACATACATGCTTAATTTATATTCATAAAACATCATATTTTGAAAATTATGAGCATTTCCTTTACCTGAAATTTACTCTTGATTTGTATTCATTTTTGGTTTGGGTTTACTTCTGTCATTTTTATCATTGTGTAGACTTATTCATATGAAATCATGAGATTCATTTTTGTAGAGTAAATCCAAAGATTATATTTTCAAGATTATCAACTGCATGTCATTGTATTGTATCATACTGAAGATGTTTTGGAATTGAAATAAGACCATAGAGAAATACTTGCATAGATGAACTATACAATTTATTTGTTATAAATACAATTATTTGGGTAGTTTCTCATGATTTCAAGGGAAAAAATGGTAACATTTGTTTGCAATAAGGAGTTAAGTAGTATTTTTAGAGTTTACCTTAATTTAAAAATGTTTGTTTTTTTTTAAACTGTTATCTTAGAATTTAATGATCCTTAAAGGTTATTTGAGTAATGTATTAAAGAAAAAACCAAGCAACAACCTGAGAGTCTTGAGTAAGTGAATGAACCTTTTTTAGAAAAGAATCTTAAGTCATCTGTATTATAGACCTGAAGTAGTGTTTGATAATAGGTATTTTTCGAGTGTATGTACTGGAACCTAGACAATCAATAAATTCAGAATTAAGGCTGAAATTAATTTTAGGATTATTCAAGTATGCATTTTGAATTTTGTTATTTCTATGCTAAATAATAATTCTGGTGACCCATAGAATGTATTATGACACATGGTTTTAAGTTGGTAATGATCAGATCCCATTTTTAGATCTTGAAATGTGCTTTTCACCAGTCCAGACATGATCTCTTGGACACTAGGGCATAGGTGGGCAAAAATCACCTTTAAGCAACATTCTTTGTGCCCTCCATCATTCCTTCCATTCCTCTCATGGATGCCCTTCCTTCTACAGCATCTCCACACTGCTTGCAGAAGAGGAGGAAGCATTGCACTGCCCTCCCTAGAGAACTGGCACCTCCCCCTCCACTGCAAGTGGTGCTGTAGACAGGTAAGGCAGCTGGGTGCTACCCATTTTTATGCAAGACATAGCTTAGTCTTGCAATCTGTGTAGTGGCTCACGTGGCAGGAGTTAGATGAGAATTTCTAACAGTGTAAACAGCCATACTTCCTTTCTCCAAGTGGTGCAACAAGTGAGACTTGAGAATGAGTTAGAGAAAGGGAACACGGGTCAGACTCATTCATCTTTTGAAACCTTAAAAATTTTAAATTTTGATGGTCTACAGATCTATGGCATTCCTTGATAAACAGAGAAATATATGTATAGCTAAAATAAATGAGAAGCTTTTCATAAAGCTAACCTCATTCTTTCTTAAGGACATATTTAAAGAAAACAATAAAACCTTTTCCTTTTTATGAGGTATCAGATTTACTTGACTGTTTAAAACACGGTAATAAGTGGAAGATGGGTTTTGTTTTCTGAACTCCTAGCTGTGAGAAATGAAAATGTGACTACCCTCTTGCCGTCACCAGAACTTGTAAAATGGTTATTGAAAGGTGCAAACTCTTATCATCTACCTCTTCTAGGAGATACATTAAACTGGACTTTAAAAGTTTCTGGCTTTGTAGTGAGAATAGAGTAAGCAAGTCATTAATTAGAGACACAGCATTGTAGTCCTTTGTGGCTTTAGTAGCATCTTGCTTTTAGGATGGTTTTTAGAGGGTTCAAGTTTTTAAAAGGTAGAAGCAATATTGTCTTCAGTCCCACAGAAGAGAAGAACCAGATTTGTTAGCTAGATGCACATCCAGTTATACTGCTCAAATATTCTTCTTTGTTTTATGCTATATCCTTAGGGTAAATCAATGGCAAGTTTAGTAAGGGAACTGTCCTGTTTATTAAGTCATTGAAAATCTCAGCCTTCTTCCTGAATTTTTCTCTCTAGGTTCCATAAATAAAGTTATTCATTACCTGTTCTCAATATTTTTATCACTTCAAATTTTAGATATCAGAATAATGAACCCATCACTTCTCAGTTTTAATTAGGTCATTAATTTCCATCCGAATTGAACTGTGTCATTGCTTTGCTAGCACTAGGGAGGTATGAGAGGAATGCGAGGTTTTAAATTATGATTGTTTACACAGAATGCAGCTGTGCTTCACAGCTATGATGATGACGTCTGTTTTCTTTCATTCTTAGTTATATCTGTCTATCCCTGTCATCTATTTATTGTGTGTTTTCCGTCACCTTTTTACATTAAATATATTGGGGCCCAAAGAAATGATTCAGTGGGTAAAATCACTTGCCACACGCATGCCTGATTACTAGAACCCATGTAAAAAGCCAGATATGGTGGCATGTACCTGTGATCTACTACTTCTGTAACAAATGAAAGTCTGAGATAGGAGAATCAGTCCAAAACTTGTGGTCTAGCTTGAAATAACTTGACAAGACCAACTCAGTCTCAGAAACAGGTAGAAGGAAAGAGTTTACTTCTCAAAGCTTTCCTCTGACTGCCACATTGGTAGTATGACGCTTGTGCACTCGCATCACATGTACACACACACACACACACACACACACACACACAATTATGTTACCGTGAATTAGAGACAACACATAGGATTTAAGAAATCTTTTCCTAAATCAAATGTTACCATACTATTTTATAACTGCTATGTAATTTATGTAGGTTAATAAACAGATCCAGTTCTCTACCTAAAAATTTCAAGAGTAATGCTTAATATAAGCAATTAAATACATTATATACTAAAAAAATTCCTAAATAAACCCTGAGTACTTATTTATATCAGTATTTATTACATTCCATGTGTATCATTAACTTCTGGTATACTGATATATAATAAAATGGGACAATCAAGTAAAGATCAGGGAAGTATTATTTTTTCCTCTTTGAAGTTACTGAAATTTGAATGATGGAAGTCTTAAACCTTTATTATTGACTTTATATACATAATAGCTTGGTCCCCATATTTATAGTGCCTTCTCATAAGATTGTAATAAATACCTATGCTCAGAATTGTTACAAGGAAAGATAAGCACCTGGGTATCTCTTCCCTGCCTGCTCAGTGTTAAGATTACACTTGGTACTGGAATTGTTTTTTTCACGTGGGGCTAGAGATCAAATTCTGGTCCTAATGTTTGTGTAGCAGCAGGCAGTTTACCATCTAAACCATCCCCAAAGCCTAATGTGTGTATCCTTAAATTATACTTTCAAGAAACGAATTAAATTATCTATTGTTTTATGACAAATGTTCCCAATATTTAGCACTCAAAAGTATAACTAAAATAACATATGTAAGTTAATTTTTAGAAATTGTCCATTTGCTCTGAATTATTTGCTTTGCTAGTTGAAGTACTTCTTTTTTGTTGTCATTTATTGTAATATGAAATTGTCAACATAATGTTATAGGGTGCTTTCTTTTAAAGATAATGTGAAAGTTGCAAGATTTGATTCAGTAAACAGTGATCTTTAATGGGAACTACATAAAAGCAGTGTCACAGTTATCCCAACTCTTATGATTTCACAAATAAATGAGGTGCCTACAATTTGAACTAAAGTACATTTGTACTTAACTCATTTTTGTCTTTCCATAAAATATTGTGAACTTTGATAATTGCAGTCACTTTTGTGGGAATTTTTGTAACTAAAAGTTTTAAATCAATTTTAGCAGATATTTAAATCAATTCTACTGATCTTGAAACTTCAAATTAAGTTCCCCATTTTTATTTTTATATTTGTTTTATTTTATTAATGTGTGTGTGGGGTTGCATCTGTGTCTCCCTACCAACAGAGTGCATTTTGCCCAGGGAGGCCAGAAAACAGTGTTGTATTCAACGGGGTTGCAAGTGGTTGAAAATGTCCATGTCAGTGCTGGAAATCAAAGCTAGGTTATTTGGGAAAGGAGACCGTGCTCTTAAGTCTTGAGCCAATTCTCCAGCCCCAAATTTCCAATTTCTGTATAATAATAGTTGTATGTCTCTGAAAACTATACAAGTTGTATGTATAATGCCATGAGTTGTTAATACAATGAACTATAAGTGAAAAGCAACAACAGAATTTACTCTACAAAAATGTCAGCTTGCCAAGTTGGATGATGATATTGTAGAGTTTCTATTAGGAAATAATTTTGTGATTGTAATAATTTAACTCTTTAATCAATTGGTAAGACATTTACTTTTATATACACTGTCACTATTGAAAAAATATTTAGGTTATTTTTAAGCTTCTATGCTATTTCACTCATTTATATTAAATTTATCTAAGAGGGTACTAGGATTTTTGATCAATAATATATTGAATTAACCATGATACTTTAAGTTAAAAATATTAAATGTACACATAGTAACTGATTATTTAAAATACTGTATAAAAATG